>NC_090813.1:3552292-4793006 GCF_000390325.3 Nicotiana tomentosiformis
ACTTAATTTTTGTTATATGACTTGCTTGGGTAGTTGGTCCGGGTGCGGAAAAGTTTCAGAATGAATTGAGACACTTAGTCTCAATGTTGGAAGTTTACGTTGAAAAGGTTGATCGGATATTGACTAATGCGTAAACGACTCCGGAATAAAGTTTTGATGGTTCCGTTAGCTATGTTGGGCGATTTCTGACTTAGGAGTGTGTCAGACATGGATCAGGATACGATTGGAATTTGAATTTTCTAATTCACTCATAGAGGATTTGAGTACGATAATTTCACACCGCATAAATTATTGAATCTATACCCTTAGTTGTCGGCAAATAAGCCCTTAACTTTGGCTTATAGTATATATACCTAGGAGAATATTACTAGAGGCACATGTGGGGTACAGCCAAAATCAACATGTGCCAATTTTACATGGCTAGAAATGATTCTTTTAATAATAATGATCAAACTGTCTCTATTCCTTTGATGTAGAAATATATATTGCCAAATACATAGGCAGTCCCTTAAACTTGTCCTGTTATTTTATTTAAATATTTAAATTAAAATTTATATTTATTGAACACATAAAATTTATTAAAATTTTCAATTAGGCACGTTTTGTTAACATGGTAAAGTAAGTGTTTTTCATTCTCTTTGACCCTGTACATATTTGAAAAATAATTAATTTTTTTATTTTTTTCTTTCTCTTCCTCTTCTTTCATTATTTTTCATAAAGTCGTTGCCACCCAGCCGGAAAGTTTTTGACCGATGGCAAGTTCCATTGATGGCTTCAATCTACACTAGAACACTCCCAAAAATCATAAATTTGTTTCTCCAATCTGCACCATGGTTGTTTATGGGGTGAAAGTATGAAGATTACCGCACAAACGTTCTTATTATTACTCAGTTTTAGCGATCATAGATTGTACCCTTCACTCCCGTCATATCCAAGTAACTACTCAGTGTAACGACTCGGCCGGTCGTTTCGAGAGTTGTAGCCCTGTTCACCAATTTACTGTTCATTCCCTGCTTAATTGTTATTAAGTAACTAGAGGCACATGTGGGGTACAGCCAAAATCAACATGTGCCAATTTTACTTGGCTAGAAATGATTCTTTTAGTAATATTGATCAAACTGTCTCTATTCTTCTGATGTAGAAATATATATTGCCAAATACATAGGCAGTCCCCTAAACTTGTCCTGTTATTTTATTTAGATATTTAAATTTAAATAAATATTAATTGAACACTTAAACTTTATTAAAATTTTCAATTAGGCACGTTTTATTAACATGGTAAAGTAAGTGTTTTTCATTCTCTTTGACCCTGTACATATTTGAAAAATAATTTATTTTTTTATTTTTTTCTTTCTCTTCCTCTTCTTTCATTTTTTTTCATAAAGTCGTTGCCACATAGCCGGAAATTTTGTTGACCGATGGCAAGTTCCATTGATGGCTTCAATCTACACTAGAACACTCCCAAAAATCATAAATTTGTTTCTCCAATCTGCACCATGGTTGTTTATGGGGTGAAAGTATGAAGATTACCGCATAAACATTTTTATTAATACTCAGTTTTAGCGATCATAGATTGTACCCTTCACTCCCGTCATATCCAAGTAACTACTCAGTGTAACGACTCGGCCGGTCGTTTCGAGAGTTGTAGCCCCGTTCACCAATTTACTGTTCATTCCCTGCTTAATTGTTATTAAGTAACTAGAGGCACATGTGGGGTACAGCCAAAATCAACATGTGCCAATTTTACTTGGCTAGAAATGATTCTTTTAGTAATATTGGTCAAACTGTCTCTATTCTTTTGATGTAGAAATATATATTTCCAAATACATAGGCAGTCCCCTAAACTTGTCCTGTTACTTTATTTAGATATTTAAATTTAAATTAATATTAATTGAAAACCTAAACTTTATTAAAATTTTTAATTAGGCACGTTTTGTTAACATGGTAAAGTAAGTGTTTTTCATTCTCTTTGACCCTGTACATATTTGAAAAATAATTTATTTTTTTATTTTTTTCTTTCTCTTCCTCTTCTTTCATTTTTTTTTCATAAAGTCGCTGCCACATAGCCGGAAATTTTGTTGACCGATGGCAAGTTCCATTGATGGCTTCAATCTACACTAGAACACTCCTAAAAATCACAAATTTGTTTCTCCAATCTCCACCATGGTTGTTTATGGGGTGAAAGTATCAAGATTACAGCATAAACAATCTTATCATTACTCAGTTTTAGCGATCATAGATTGTACCCTTCACTCCCGTCATATCCAAGTAACAACTCAGTGTAACGACCTGACAGGTCATTTTGAGAGTCGTAGCCCCATTCCCCCATTTAGTATTCATTTCTTGCTTAATTTTTATTATGTGACTTGCCGGGGTAGTTTGTCCGGGTCCGAGAAAGTTTCAGAATAAATTGAGACACTTAGTCTCAATTTTGGAAGCTTAAGTTGAAAAGGTTGACCGGATATTGACTAATGTGTAAACGACTCCGGACTAAAGTTTTGATGGTTCCGTTAGCTCTGTTGGATGATTTTTGACTTAGGAGTGTGTCCGACATGGATCAGGATACGATTGGAATTTGAATTTTCTAATTCACTCATAGAGGATTTGAGTACAATAATTTCACAGCGCATAAATTATTGAATCTATACCCTCAGTTGTCGGAAAACAAGCCCTCAACTTTGGCTTATAGTATAAATATATACCTAGCAGAATATTACTAGAGGCACATGTGGGGTACAGCCAAATCAACATGTGCTAATTTTACTTGGCTAAAAATGATTCTTTTAATAATAATGATCAAATTGTCTATAATCCTTTGATGTAGAAATATATATTGCCAAATACATAGGCAGTCCCTTAAGTTTGTACTGTTATTTTATTTAAATATTTAAATTAAATTTATATTTATTGAACACCTAATCTTTATTAAAATTTTCAATTAGGCACGTTTTGTTAACATGGTAAAGTAAGTATTTTTCATTCTCTTTGACCCTGTACATATTTGAAAAATAATTTATTTTTTTTATTTTTTTCTTTCTCTTCCTCTTCTTTCATTATTTTTCATAAAGTCATTGCCACCTAGCCGGAAATTTTGTTGACCGATGGCAAGTTCCATTGATGGCTTCAATCTACACTAGAACACTCCCAAAAACCACAAATTTATTTCTCCAATCTCCACCATGGTTGTTTATGGGGTGAAAGTATCAATATTATAGTATAAACAATCTTATCATTACTCAGTTTTAACGACCATAGATTGTACCCTTCACTCTCATCATATCCAAGTAACAACTTAGTGTAACGACCTGACATGTCATTTTGAGAGTTATAGCCCCGTTCTCCCATTTACTGTTCATTGCATGCTTAATTTTTGTTATATGACTTGCTGGGGTAGTTGGTCCGGGTCCGGGAAAGTTTCAGAATGAATTGAGACACTTAGTCTCAATATTAGAAGTTTACGTTGAAAAGGTTGACCGGATGTTGACTAATGTGTAAACGACTACGGAATAAAGTTTTGATGGTTCTGTTAGCTCTGTTAGGCAATTTCTGACTCAGGAGTGTGTCCGACATGGATCAGGATACGATTGGAATTTGAATTTTCTAATTCACTCATAGAGGATTTGAGTACGATAATTTCACAGCACATAAATTATTGAATCTATACCCTTAGTTGTCGGCAAACAAGCCCTTAACTTTGGCTTATAGTATATATACCTAGGAGAATATTACTAGAGGCATATGTGGGGTACAACCAAAATCAACATGTGCCAATTTTACTTGGCTAGAAATGATTCTTTTAATAATAATGATCAAACTGTCTCTATTCCTTTGATGTAGAAATATATATTGCCAAATACATAGGCAGTCCCTTAAACTTGTCCTGTTATTTTATTTAAATATTTAAATTAAAATTTATATTTATTGAACACCTAAACTTTATTAAAATTTTCAATTAGGCACGTTTTATTAACATGGTAAAGTAAGTGTTTTTCATTCTCTTTGACCCTGTACATATTTGAAAAATAATTTATTTTTTTATTTTTTTCTTTCTCTTCCTCTTCGTTCATTATTTTTCATAAAGTCGTTGCCACCCAGCCGGAAATTTTGTTGACCGATGACAAGTTCCATTGATGGCTTCAATCTATACTAGAACACTCCCAAAAACCATAAAGTTGTTTCTCCAATCTGCACCATGGTTGTTTATGGGGTGAAAGTATGAAGATTACATCATAAACTTTCTTATAAATACTCAGTTTTAGCGATCATAGATTGTACCTTTCGCTCCCGTCATATCCAAGTAACTACTCAGTGGAATGACTCGGCAGATCATTTCAAGAGTTGTAGTTCCGTTCACCAATTTACTGTTTATTCCCTGCTTAATTGTTTTTAAGTAACTAGAGGCATATGTGGGGTACAGCCAAAATCAACATGTGCCAATTTTACTTGGCTAGAAATGATTCTTTTACTAATATTGATCAAACTGTCTCTATTCCTTTGATGTAGAAATATATATTGCCAAATACATAGGCAGTCCCCTAAACTTGTCCTGTTATTTTATTTAGATATTTAAATTAAAATTAAAATTAATTGAATACCTAAATTTATTAAAATTTTCAATTAGGCACATTTTTGTTAACATGGTAAAGTAAGTGTTTTTCATTCTCTTTGACCTTGTACATATTTGAAAAATAATTAATTTTTTTATTTTTTTCTTTCTCTTCCTCTTCTTTCATTATTTTTCATAAAGTCGTTGCCACCCAGCCGGGAATTTTGTTGACCGATGGCAAGTTCCATTGATGGCTTCAATCTACACTAGAACACTCCCAAAAACCACAAATTTGTTTCTCCAATCTCCACCATGGTTGTTTATGGGGTGAAAGTATCACGATTACAACATAAACAATCTTATCATTATTCAGTTTTAGCGACCATAGATTGTACCCTTCACTCCCGTCATATCCAAGTAACAACTCAGTGTAACGATCTGACAGGTCATTTTGAGAGTCCTAGCCCCGTTTCCCCATTTACTGTCCATTTCTTGCTTAATATTTATTATGTGACTTGCCGGGGTAGTTGGTCCGGGTCCGGGAAAGTTTCAGAATGAATTGAGACACTTAGTCTCAATGTTGGAAGCTTAAGTTGGAAAAGTTGACTGGATGTTGACTAATGTGTAAACGACTCCAGAATGAAGTTTTGATGGTTCTGTTAGCTCTATTGGGTGATTTCTGACTTTGGAGTGTGTCCGACATGGATCAGGATACGATTGGAATTTGAATTTTCTAATTCACTCATAGAGGATTTGAGTATTATAATTTCACAGCGCATAAATTATTGAATCTATACTCTCAGTTATCGGCAAACAAGCCCTCAACTTTGGCTTATAGTATATATACCTAGCAGAATATTACTAGAGGCACATGTCGGGTACAACAAAAATCAACATGTGCCAATTTTACTTGGCTAGAAATGATTCTTTTAATAATAATGATTAAACTGTCTCTATTCCTTTGATGTAGAAATATATATTGCCAAATACATAGGTAGTCCCTTAAACTTGTCCTGTTATTTTATTTAAATATTTAAATTAAAATTTATATTTATTGAACACCTAAACTTTATTAAAAGTTTCAATTAGGCACGTTTTGTTAACATGGTAAAGTAAGTGTTTTTCATTCTCTTTGACCGTGTACATTGTCACGATCGCAAATTTTCTCCGTAGGATGTCGTGATGGCACCTAGTCTCTAAGACTAGGTAAGCCTATCAATGCGGAATAATAATAAATATCTTAAATAAATAAACTACAATTCAAACAATTTTAACTCCCAAAACCTGGTATAAATAAGTCACAAGCTTCTAAGAATTTATTCTTTATGTCTCTATACGTCAGAGTCTAAAGCAAATAAGGAAGATAACATAGTAAGATAGAAGGGGACTCCGGAGTCTGCGGACGCTGGCAGATATACCTTGAAGTCTCTTCGTATAGCTAGTTTACTGATGCGTGGTCTGATAAGATGTACCTGGATCTGCACAAAAAGATGTGCAGAAGCGTAGTATGAGTACACCACAGCGGTACCCAGTAAGTGTCAAGCCTAACCTTGGTAGAGTAGTGACGAGGCCAGGTCAGGCCCTGCTGGAAAATAAATAATGGCATGGTAAAATATTTAAACAATATTATAAGATAAAATGACAATAAAAATGAATCAAGTAGTATGTCACATTTAATTACATCAAATAATGGCAAATAAATACCTCGTTGAAACAAAACAGAATTCTTTTCAACTTTAAGAAAATCACAACAATAATCAAAGGCAACTACGGCCATAAATCAATATCAACAAGGGCACTCCCGAGGTACCGCCTCGTAGTCCCAAATCATAAATAAATTCACAATATCTCATTTTCTTATATCACCGCGGGAGCCTTCACAATTTATTTAAAGAAAATATTTTTTCCCGAAATAGCATCCCGCGTTTTAGCCACCCTTATCACACCGCATGACTTCTAGTAGTCACCCCTACTAGCCACGCGTATCAAGCCACCCTTATCTCACCGCATGCGTTTCAACACCCAGACCTTATACCACCGCATGCGTATCAATATCACAATATATCACAATTTGCACCTCAAGTACTCAAATAATTTAACTTGCCAAAATAATTCAACAACAATATTTTTTCACAATAAAGAGCTCACGGCTCATGCCAAAATAAATCATCAATAATAGTTTTCCACAATAAAGAGCTCACGTCTCATGTCAAAATAATTCATTAATAATATTTTTCCATAATAAAGAGCTCACGGCTCATGTTAAAATAATTCAACAATAATATTCTTCCACAATAAAGAGCTCACGGCTCATGTTAAAATAATTCATCAATAATATTTTTCCACAATAAAGAGCTCACAGCTCATGTCAAAATAATTCAACAATAATATTCTTTCACAATAAAGAGCTCACGGCTCCCTCACAATGAGTATAAAAATATTCAGGAGTAAATAATTTAGGAAAATAATATTTCAAAATCTTTACTACGTTGCTTCAATATCAAGTTTAAAAATGTCAAATACTTCATATTAATAATATTTAATTTAAAGAAAATCAACCTTCAAATAATGCACAGAATAAAAGAAACCAAGTTCCAATTAAACAAAAATAAATAATTAGCAGGAAAAGGTCAAGCAAATTAAAAAAAATATAAACATTAAATCAATAATGAAGAGTATAACAAAATAAAATAATTTAATTAAAGCGCAACAATGATCTACACAATTTAAAATATAATATTTCACATTTAGCCCGTATACACACTCGTCACCTCGTGTACACGACTTTACATACATTACAATTATCAATCCTAGGGGAATTTCCCCACACAAAGTTAGACAAGTCACTTACCTCGACTTGCTCCAATTTAACCAAGTATTATGCTTTTTCCTCGATTTTCCGACTCCGATCGACTCGTATCTAGTCATAATTAATTCGATACAGTCAACAAAAATTATAGTAATTAATTTCATAAGAAAATATTATATTTTTATTAAAATCCGAAATTAGCTCAAAATTTGCCCGTGGGGCCCACATCTCGGAATCCGGCGAAACTTATAAAATCCGACAACCCATTCAATTACGAGTCCACCCATACCAATTTTACCAAAATCCGATAACAACTCGATCTCCAAATCTTAAATTTTCGTTTTTGGAAGATTTTACAAAAATCTTGATTTTTCTTCCATAAATTCACGGATTCATGATGTAAATGAGTATGGAATCATGAAATATAATCAATATAGGATAAGGAACATTTACCCCAATATTTTCCCGTAAAAATCGCCCAAAAATCGCCCAAGAACCGTGCTCCAAAAATCCAAAACGAAATGAATGAAATGACCATTTTTGGTCCTTAAGTTTCTGTCAATCCGTCACTAAAAGTCCATTTTTCGTCACTAAAAATCCACCAGAAACAGCTCTACCAGTCTTACTTCAATTGATCATAACTTTATGTACAAATATCCAAATGATAAATGGTTTACCTTTATGGAAACTAGAATCCACCGACTACAACTTTCATGTTTTTCAATTATTCTGATTCCTTATGAATTGCGAGATATAAGTTCCCAAATTCAGCTGCATGCATCAGAATTTTTGAGAATTTCTAGCAAAATTCTGGCGAAACTGCTCTACCAGCCTTCATTCAATCCATCATAACTTTCTGTACAAATGTCCAAATAATACATAGTTTAACTTTCTGGAACCTATAATCAAACGACTACAACTTTTATGTTTTGCACAGTTTCTGATTCCTTATGAATTGCGAGATATAAGCTTTCAAAGTTGGCTCCATGCACGAAATTTCTGCAACAGAAATTTCTGCAATTTCCAGCACTCTTTGTCCGAAATCCATTCTGTTTACCTTCCGAAATCCACCCAAGACCCTCGGGACCTTAACCAATTATTCCAGCATGTCCCAAAATACCATAAAAACTTAGTCGAGGCTTCAAACTACATCAAACAACATCAAAACAACGAATCACACCTCAAATCAAAATCTATGAACATTGAACTTTCAAATTCTATATCTTGTGTCGAAACACATCAAATCAATTCGGAATGACTTAAAATTTTTCACACAAGTCATAAATAACATAACTGAGCTATGAAAATTTTCAGAATCGGATTTTGACCCCGATATCAAAAAGTCAACCCCTCGGTCAAACTTCCCAAAAATTCAACTTTCGACATTTCAAGCCTAATTCCACTACGGACTTCCAAATAAAATTCCGATCACGCTCCTAAGTCCAAAATCACCATACAGATCTGTTAGAATCATCAAAATTCTATTTCGGGATTGTTTGCATATAATTTGACATCCGATCACTATTTAAACTTAAACTTTTAATTTTTCATCAAAATTTCATATCTCGGGATAGGGACCTCGGAATTTGATTCCGGGCATACGCCTAAGTCCCAAATCACGATACAGACCTACCAAAATTGTCAAAACACTTATCAGAGTCTGTTTGCTAAAAATGTTGACCAAAGTCAACTCAGTTGAGTTTTAAAGCTCTAATTCACATTTTAATTTATTTTTCACCTGAAAACTTTCCGAAAATTTTTTACGGACTGCACACTCAAGTCGAGTAATGGTAAATAGTGCTTAGATCACATAATTAATCATTAAATTTAAAGATGACATTTTGGATGATCACATTATCCACCTCTAAAACAAACGTTCGTCCTCGAACGGAGTTAGAAAAAGTACCTAAGCTGGTGAATAAGTGTGGATAACATATGCGCATATCATGCTCGGTCTCCCAAGTCGCCTCCTCGACTGGATAACCCCTCCACTGAACCTTCCCGGAAGCAATGTTCTTTGACCTCAGCTTTCGAACATGCCTATCCAAAATAGCCATTGGTTCCTCAACATAAGATAGATTCTTGTCCAACTGAACCGAACTAAAGTCTAGCACATGAGACGGATCCCCGTGATATTTTCGAAGCATAAAAACATGGAATACCGGATGACCGGCAAAGAAACTAGGTGGTAGTGTAAGTTTGTAAGCCACCTCTCCAACACTCTCAAGAATCTCAAAAGGCCCAATATACCTAGGGCTCAAATTGCCTTTCTTCCCGAACCTCATCACACCTTTCATAGGCGAAACCCGAAGCAATACCCGCTCACCAACCATGAATGCAACATCACGAACCTTTCGATTTGCATAACTCTTCTGTCTAGATTGGGCTGTACGAAGTCAATCCTGAATCAAGTCTGTACCCAATAGCCTAGCCTCGCCCGGTTCGAACCAACCCACTGGGGATCGGCACCGCCTACCATACAAGGCCTTATACAGAGCCATCTGAATGCTTGAATGGCAACTGTTGTTGTAAGCAAACTCTGCAAGTGGTAAGAACTGATCCCAAGCACCCCCAAAATCTATCACACACGCACGAAGCATATCCTCCAGTATCTGAATAGTGCTTTCGAACTGCTCGTCCGTCTAAGGGTGAAATGTTGTACTGAACTCTACCCGAGTACCCAACTCACGTTGTACTACCCTCTTGAACCGTGATGTAAACTGCGTACCCCGGTCAGAGATGATAGATACCGGTATGCCGTGAAATTTGACAATCTCGCGAATATAGATTCGAGCCAACTGCTCGGAAGAGTAGGTAGTCATCATAGGATTACAATGAGCTGACTTGGTCAATCTATCCACAATCACCCAAGCTGCATTGAACTTTCTCTGACTCCGTGGGAGCCTAACAACGAAATCCATAGTGATCCTCTCCCATTTCCGTTCTGGAATCTCTAACTTCTAAAGCAATCCACTAGGTCGTTGAGGCTCATAATTCACTTGTTGACAATTTAGACACTGAGCTACATACTCCACTATGTCTTTCTTCATCTTCCTCCACCAATAATATTGCCTCAAGTCCTGCTACATCTTCGCAGCACCCGGATGTATGGAGTACCGCGAATTATCAGCCTCCTGGAGAATCAATTCACGAAAACCATCTATATTTGGAACACATAGCCTGCCCTGCATTCGTAATACATCTTCATCTTCAATAGTGACTTCCTTGGTATCACCGTGCTGAACTGTGTCTTTAAGTACAAGCAGATGGGGGTCATCATACTGACGTTCCATGATACAGTCATAAAGAGAAGACTGAGAAACCACACAAGCAAAACTCGGCTCGACTCGGAAACATCCAGTCTAACAAACTGGTTGGCCAAGGCCTGAACATCCAAGGCTAGAGGCCTCTCTGCTACCGGTAAATATGCTAAGCTGCTCAAACTCTCCGCCTTATGACTCAAGGCATCGGCCACTACATTGGCCTTCCCAAGATGATAGAGAATGGTGATATAATAATCCTTAAGTAACTCCAACTATATCCGCTGCCGCAAATTAAGATCATTCTGTTTAAACATATATTGTAGATTTAGGTGATCGGTGTAGACCTCACAATGGACACCGTACAAATAATGGAGCCAAATTCTTCAAGGCACGAACAATAGCTGCTAACTCAAGGTCGTGGACCGATTTTTTTTTTTTTGTACCTTTAACTGTCTAGACACGTAGGCAATCACCCTACCGTCTTGCATCAACATCGCGCCGAGACCAATACGCGACGCGTCACAATACACAGTATAAGACCTTGAACATGTAAGTAATACCAACGCTTGTGTCGGAGTCAAAGTGATCTTGAGCTTCTGAAAGCTTAACTCATACTCGTCTGACCCTGTAAATGGGGCACCCTCTTGGATCAATTTGGTCTTAATAGTTATTCATAATCAATTACAGAATCGTCATTTAACCTCATGTTAACAAAAATCTCGTTGCAAACCTTCATAATACTGATAACTAGGCATGAAGACTTCATAATTATTTACCCAAATTAACGATTTACATTTAACGCCACCTAGGCGGGCACCTACCTCGTAGGTTAAAAATTAATAATTACAACACGAATTTGACAACTATGCACAGAGAGTTTCATAAAAGAATTTTCAAATAAGCCTAACAGGCATGACTCCCTATTAGTACTATAGTACAAATTTAATTTCACATGGGAGAACTTAAACACAAGAACTTTTCTCACAAGGATCACGTCCTTATATAACTTCCATCGCAGCTCGTAGCCCGGTTTAAACATATCAATTTATATAAAAATGTGAGGATCTCGTCCTCAGTTCTGAATCACTAGTAATATGCACATCGTGCCAATTGAAAATTTCTATTTTCTCCTTTTAAATAATTTCGGTTACACCAAATCACAACACATAATGAACCCCACACCGGTAGGGCATATAATTCATAATTTGCAATTAATTATTCGGAATTTACATCAAAATTTACCGAAATGAGTAACAAAAAGCCACACTTAGCCTCGCAGCTCTTATTAGTGACCAACACGAAATGATAGGCATAGTTATCTCCATAAAATCTCCCAACAGGGGTAAACACATAAGTAAATTATAGAATTATGAAGCTCACTCATAATTGTAGCACAATAGGAAGACTCATTTCGATATTGAGAACCGAATAAACTTAAGAAAATTATTCCTTTATATTAAATCGAGGTCGTACTTGTAACGACACCATCTGATGTAGCGACCTCCTCCATACCGTAAAATAAATATATCAACGGCTGGGTCTCCACCTCTAGGACGCCTTTTACCTGTATGTCCTCCACCCTTAACTGGTCGTGTGGGTGGTGTAGTAACTGCAATAGGGCACGTAGCCTGAGTGCTTTGATGAAATATGCCTCTCCCAAGTTTGGGATAATTTTCTCATGATGTGCCTAGTATCACCGTATTCATAACAACCCTTTTGCGGGTTAGGCTGCTCAGATTGAGTATGTGCAGATAACTGGAATAACCATTGTAGGAACTCATGTCAGTGGTGCATTAAAAGAACTTACTGGAGCACCCCGAGTAATCCGATGTGCGGACTGTGCTGGTCGACTGCCCGAGCCCCCGCCATAATGATTTATACTTGCAGAGTAGAATCCACTGAATCCCCTAGAACCTCGAGACGTCTTGGTCTCCTTAGTTTTCTTTTTCCTTACCCCGAACACATTCTAATATTTTGGCAATTTGTACAACTAGCATAAATGAAGTATCAGCTTATAGCTCCCGAGTCGTACAAAATTTTACGATTATAATTAAGTCCTTTAATGAGTCTGTGGACTCGCCCTCTGGCTGTAGGAAGCAAAGTAGGAGTATGACGGGCTAACTTATTAAACTTGATGGCATATTCTGACATCGTCAATGGTGACATGACGCAACCGTTCAAACCCTATGCACCACGCATTACGGAAAGTCCGGGAAGCAAACTCTTTCAAAAGTATTTTTGAGAACTAAGCCAAGTGGGCGGTGTTACATTGGCCGGCCTACCATCTTCATAGGCTTACCACGAACACCGGTGGTGAATTATCTCTCCCAAAGCAAATTTCTTCTTTTGTTATGCTGACTTAACATTGTTGAGCTGACCCATTTCTTAACATACTCTTCGACTCTTCTTTGGGGTAACCCTTACCCTTATTTATACACAACGATCACAAAAGTAGAGCTCCATATATACAAATCTTGTCATGAACCACATAGTCCAGACTCTCGTCAACAAGTGTACTTACTCCGAAGCACCCCAAAATCCACAACAGTGACGTCCACGCTGAGTAGGCCTTCTACAAATTTAGAGTTGTTTCTATAACTCCTTTGATATTGAAGTATAGGATTATTAAGGAGGCGTACATACCACAAGTCCTAACCTTATCCTCCACAAAATCTCATGTCTTAAACATGTGTAAATTTTAGGGAACCTTTCAGTACCACATATATACATTTCAGGCCAAAACTGATATAATACATGACCCCGCAATCCACCCATTGGTAGTGGACTCCCCCCACTCGGCGCGAAGTCATAGGTCACAACGTCCAATGATCCTCAATAATAACCTTCACAGCTTGTATAAATCAACCAGACACCAACGTCTGTTGCACCCCCACATGATTCACTAGGTGATCTCTCAATACGTCCGCATCTTCAGTCGGAACCACACGTTGAGGCAATGTTTGAGCATCTCTGGCTCCCTTATAGTCCATATACGGCATTACTAACCGTCGACGCACAACTGATACCGAGTGCGCAATGTCATACACGAGTGGATACAAAGGAATATAAGATATATGTTTCAAGCTAAATCAATGCCGCACGATAAGGAGTCAAAGAAGTGAATATTTTCTAACAGTTCTATAGCCTCTCGAAGATAAGTACAAACGTCTCCGTACCGATCCACAAGACTCTACTAAACCTGCTTGTGACTCATAACACCTATGAACCTAGTGCTCTGATACCAACTTGTCACGACCCCAAATTCCCTCCGTAGGATGTCATAATGGCACCTAGTCTCTAAGACTAGGTAAGCCTATCAATGCGGAATAATAATAAATATCTTAAATAAATAAAATACAATTCAAACAATTTTAACTCCCAATACCCGGTATAAATAAGTCACAAGCTTCTAAGAATTTATTCTTTATGTCTCTATACGTCAGAGTCTAAAGCAAATAAGGAAGACAACATAGTAAGTTAGAAGGGGACTCCGGAGTCTGCGGACGCTGGCAGATATACCTCGAAGTCTCCTCGTATAGCTAGTTTACTGATGCGTGGCCTGATAAGATGTACCTGGATCTGCACAAAAAGATGTGCAGAAGCATAGTATGAGTACACCACAGCGGTACCCAGTAAGTGCCAAGCCTAACCTTGGTAGAGTAGTGACGAGGTCAGGTCAGGCCCTGCTGGAAAATAAATAATGGCATGGTAAAATGTTTAAACAATATTATAAGATAAAATGACAATTAAAATGAATCAAGTAGTATGTCATATTTAATTACATCAAATAATGACAAATAAATACCTCGTTGAAACAAAACAAAATTCTTTTCAACTTTAAGAAAATCACAACAATAATCAAAGGCAACTACAGCCATAAATCAATGTCAACAAGGGCACTCCCGAGGTACTGCCTCGTAGTCCCAAATCATAAATAAATTCACAATATCTCATTTTCTTATATCACCGCGGGAGCCTTCACAATTTATTTAAAGAAAATATTTTTTCCCGAAATAGCATCCCGCATTTTAGCCACCCTTATCACACCGCATGACTTCTAGTAGTCACCCCTACTAGCCACGCGTATCAAGCCACCCTTATCTCACCGCATGCGTTTCAACACCCAGACCTTATACCACCGCATGCGTATCAATATCACAATATATCACAATTTGCACCTCAAGTACTCAAATAATTTAACTTGCCAAAATAATTCAACAACAATATTTTTTCACAATAAAGAGCTCACGGCTCATGCCAAAATAAATCATCAATAATAGTTTTCCACAATAAAGAGCTCACGTCTCATGTCAAAATAATTCATCAATAATATTTTTTCACAATAAAGAGCTCACGGCTCATGTCAAAATAATTCATCAATAATATTTTTCCACAATAAAGAGCTCACGGCTCATGTCAAAATAATTCAACAATAATATTCTTCCACAATAAAGAGCTCACGGCTCCCTCACAATGAGTATAAAAATATTCAGGAGTAAATAATTTAGGAAAATAATGTTTCAAATCTTTACTACGTTGCTTCAATATCAAGTTTAAAAATGTCAAATACTTCATATTAATAATATTTAATTTAAAGAAAATCAACCTTCAAATAATGCACAGAATAAAAGAAACCAAGTTTCAATTAAACAAAAATAAATAATTAGCAGGAAAAGGTCAAGCAAATTAAAAAAAATATAAACATTAAATCAAAAATGAAGAATATAACAAAATGAAATAATTTAATTAAAGTGCAATAATGATCTACACAATTTAAAATATAATCTTTCACATTTAGCCCGTATACACACTCGTCACCTCGTATACACGACTTTACACACATTACAATTATCAATCCTAGGGGAATTTCTCCCACACAAAGTTAGACAAGTCACTTACCTCGACTTGCTCCAATTTAACCAAGTATTTTGCTTTTTCCTCGATTTTCCGACTCCGATCGACTCGTATCTAGTCATAATTAATTCGATACAGTCAACAAAAATTATAGTAATCAATTTCATAAGAAAATATTACATTTTCATTAAAATCCGAAATTAGCTCAAAATTTGTCCGTGGGGCTCACATCTCGGAATCCGGCGGAACTTATAAAATCCGACAACCCATTCAATTACGAGTCCACCCATACAATTTTACCAAAATCCGATAACAACTCGACCTCCAAATTCACGGATTCATGATGTAAATGAGTATGGAATCATGAAATATAATCAATATAGGATAAGGAACACTTACCCCAATATTTTTCCATGAAAATCGTCCAAAAATCGCCCAAGAACCGTGCTCCAAAAATCCAAAACGAAATGAATGAAATGACCATTTTTGGTCCTTAATTTCTGTCAATCCGTCACTAAAAGTCCATTTTTCGTCACTAAAAGTCCACCAGAAACAGCTCTACCAGTCTTACTTCAATTGATCATAACTTTATGTACGAATGTCTAAATGATAAATGGTTTAACTTTATGGAAACTAGAATCCACCGACTACAACTTTCATGTTTTGCAATTATTCTGATTCTTTATGAGTTGCGAGATATAAGCTCCCAAAGTCGGCTGCATGCATCAGAATTTCTGAGAATTTCTGGCAAAATTCTGGCGAAACCGCTCTACCAGCCTTCATTCAATCAATCATAACTTTCTGTACAAATATCCAAATAATGCATAGTTTAACTTTCTGGAACCTATAATCAATCGACTACAACTTTTATATTTTGCACAGTTTCTAATTCCTTATGAATTGCGAGATATAAGCTTCCAAAGTTGGCTCCATACACGAAATTTCTGCAACAGAAATTTCTGCAATTTCCAACACTCTTTGTCCGAAATCCATTCCGTTTACCTTCCGAAATCCGCCCGAGACCCTCGGGACCTTAACCAATTATTCCAGCATGTCCCAAAATACCATACAAACTTAGTCGAGGCTTCAAACTACATCAAACAATATCAAAATGACGAATCACACCTCAAATCAAAATCTATGAACTTTGAACTTTCAAATTCTATATCTTGTGTCGAAACACATCAAATCAATTCAGAATGACTTTAAATTTTACACACAAGTCATAAATGACATAACTGAGCTATAAAAATTTTCAGAATCGGATTTCGATCCCGATATCAAAAAGTCAACCCCTCGGTCAAACTTCCTAAAAATTTAACTTTCGACATTTCAAGCCTAACTCCACTACGGACTTCCAAATAAAATTCCGATCACGCTCCTAAGTCCAAAATCACCATACGGAGCTGTTAGAATCATCAAAATTCTATTCCGGGATCGTTTGCACATAATTTGACATCCGATCACTATTTAAACTTAAACTTTTAATTTTCATCAAAATTCCATATCTCAGGCTAGGGACCTCGGAATTTGATTTCGGGCATATGCCTAAGTCCCAAATCACGATACAGACCTACCAAAATTGTTAAAACACTGATCCATGTCTGTTTGCAAGAAATGTTGACCAAAGTCAACTCAGTTGAGTTTTAAACCTCTAATTCATATTTTAATTCATTTTTCACCTGAAAACTTTTCGAAAATTTTTTACGGACTGCACACTCAAGTCGAGTAATGGTAAATAGTGCTTAGATCACATAATTAATTATTAAATTTAAAGATGATATTTTGGGTTATCAGTTACATATTTGAAAATTAATTTATTTTTTTATTTTTTTTCTTTCTCTTCCTCTTCTTTCATTTTTTTCATAAAGTCGTTGCCACCCAGCCGAAAATTTTGTTGACTAATGGTAAGTTCCAATGATTGCTTCAATCTACCCTAGAACACTCCCAAAAACCACAATTTTGTTTCTCCAATCTCAACAATGGTTGTTTATGGGGTGAAATTATGAAGATTACAGTATAAACTTTCTTATCAATACTCAGTTTTAGCGACCATAGATTGTACCCTTCACTCCCGTCATATCCAAGTAACTACTCAGTGTAACGACTCGGCCGGTCGTTTCGAGAGTTGTAGCCCCGTTCACCAATTCACTGTTCATTCCCTGCTTAATTGTTATTAAGTAACTAGAGGCACATGTGGGGTACAGCCAAAATCAACATGTGCCAATTTTACTTGGCTAGAAATGATTCTTTTAGTAATATTGATCAAAGTGTCTCTATTCCTTTGATTTAGAAATACATATTGTCAAATACATAGGCAGTCCCCTAAACTTGTCCTGTTAGTTTATTTAGATATTTAAATTAAAATTAATATTAATTGAACACCTAAACTTTATTAAAATTTTCAATTAGGCACATTTTGTTAACATGGTAAAGTAAGTATTTTTCATTCTCTTTGACCTTGTACATATTTGAAAAATAATTAATTTTTTTATTTTTTTCTTTCTCTTCCTCTTCTTTCATTATTTATCATAAAGTCGTTGCTACCCAGCCTGGAATTTTGTTGACCGATGGCAAGTTCCATTGATGGCTTCAATCTAAACACGAACACTCCCAAAAACCACAAATTTATTTCTGCAATCTCCACCATGGTTGTTTATGGGGTGAAAGTATCAAGATTACAGCATAAACAATCTTATCATTACTCAGTTTTAGCGACCATAGATTGTACCCTTCACTCCCGTCATATCCAAGTAACTACTCAGTGTAACGACTCGGCCGGTCGTTTTCGGAGTTGTAGCCCCGTTCATCAATTTACTGTTCATTCCCTGCTTAATTGTTATTAATTAACTATAGGCACATGTGGGGTACAGCCAAAATCAACATGTGCCAATTTTACTTGGCTAGAAATGATTCTTTTAGTAATATTGATCAAAGTGTCTCTATTCCTTTGATGTAGAAATATATATTGCCAAATACATATGCAGTCCCCTAAACTTGTCCTATTATTTTATTTATATATTTAAATTAAAATTAATATTAATTGAACACCTAAACTTTATTAAAATTTTCAATTAGGCATATTTTGTTAACATGGTAAAGTAAGTTTTTTTTATTCTCTTTGACCTTGTGCATATTTGAAAAATAATTAATATTTTTATTCTTTTCTTTCTCTTCCTCTTCTTTCATTATTTTTCATAAAGTCGTTGCCACCCAGCCGGAAATTTTGTTGACCGATGGCAAGTTCCATTGATGGCTTCAATATACACTAGAACACTCCTAAAATCCATAAATTTGTTTCTCCAATCTGCACCATGGTTGTTTATGGGGTGAAAGTATGAAGATTACAGCATAAACTTTCTTATAAATACTCAGTTTTAGCGATCATAGATTGTACCCTTCACTCCCGTCATATCCAAGTAACTACTCAGTGTAAAGACTCGGCCGGTCGTTTCGAGAGTTATAGCCCCGTTCACTAATTTACTGTTCATTCCGTGCTTAATTGTTATTAAGTAGCTAGAGGCACATGTGGGGTACAACCAAAATCAACATGTGCCAATTTTACTTGACTAGAAATGATTCTTTTAGTAATATTGATCAAACTGTCTCTATTCCTTTGATGTAGAAATATATATTTTCAAATACATAGGCAGTCCCCTAAACTTGTCCTCTTATTTTATTTAGATATTTAAATTAAAATTAATATTTATTGAACACCTAAACTTTATTAAAATTTTCAATTAGGCACGTTTTGTTAACATGGTAAAGTAGGTGTTTTTCATTCTCTTTGACCCTATACATATATGAAAAATTATTTATTTTTTTATTTTTTTCTTTCTCTTCCTCTTCTTTCATTATTTTTCATAAAGTCGTTGCCACATAGCCGGAAAGTTTGTTGACCAATGGCAAGTTCCATTGATGGCTTCAATCTACACTAGAACACTCCCAAAAATCACAAATTTGTTTCTCCAATCTCCACCATGGTTGTTTATGGGGTGAAAGTATCAAGATTACAGCATAAACAATCTTATCATTACTCAGTTTTAGCGACCATAGATTGTACCCTTCACTCCCATCATATCCAAGTAACAACTCAGTGTAACAGGTCATTTTGAGAGTCCTAGCCCCGTTCCACCATTTACTGTTTATTTCTTGCTTAATTTTTATTATGTGACTTGCCGGGGTAGTTGGTCCGGGTCCGGGAAAGTTTCAGAATGAATTGAGACACTTAGTCTCAATGTTGGAAGCTTAAGTTGAAAAGGTTGACCGGATGTTGACTAATGTATAAACGACTCCGGAATGAAGTTTTGATGGTTCCGTTAGCTCTATTGAGTGATTTCTGACTTAGGAGTGTGTCCGACATGGATCAGGATACGATTGGAATTTGAATTTTCTAATTCACTCATAGAGGCTTTGAGTACGATAATTTTACAGCGCATAAATTATTAAATCTATACCCTCAGTTATTGGCAAACAAGCCCTCAACTTTGGCTTATAGTATATATACCTAGCAGAATATTACTAGAGGCACATGTCGGGTACAACCAAAATCAACATGTGCCAATTTTACTTGGCTAGAAATAATTCTTTTAATAATAATGATCAAACTGTCTTTATTTTTTTGATGTAGAAATATATATTGCCAAATACATAGGCAGTCCCTTAAGCTTGTCCTGTTATTTTATTTAAATATTTAAATTAAAATTTATATTTATTGAACACCTAAACTTTATTAAAATTTTCAATTAGGCACGTTTTGTTAACATGGTAAAGTAAGTATTTTTCATTCTCTTTGACCGTGTACATATTTGAAAATTAATTTATTTTTTTATTTTTTTTCTTTCTCTTCCTCTTCTTTCATTTTTTTCATAAATTCGTTGCCACCCAGCCGGAAATTCTGTTGACCGATGGTAAGTTCCATTGATTGCTTCAATCTACCCTAGAACACTCCCAAAAACCACAATTTTGATTCTCCAATCTCCACAATGGTTGTTTATGGGGTGAAATTATGAAGATTACAGTATAAACTTTCTTATCAATACTCAGTTTTAGCGATCATAAATTGTACCCTTCACTCCCGTCATATCCAAGTAACTACTCAGTGTAATGACTCGACCGGTCATTTCGAGAGTTGTATCCCGGTTCACCAATTTACTGTTCATTCTCTGCTTAATTGTTATTAAGTAACTAGAGGCATATGTGGGGTACAGCCAAAATCAACATGTGCCAATTTTACTTGGCTAGAAATGATTCTTTTAGTAATATTGATCAAATTGTCTCTATTCCTTTGATGTAGAAATATATATTTCCAAATAAATCGGCAGTCCCCTAAACTTGTCCTATTATTTTATTTTAATATTTAAATTAAAATTAATATTTATTGTACACCTAAATTTTATTAAAATTTTCAATTAGGCACATTTTGTTAACATGGTAAAGTAAGTGTTTTTAATTCTATTTGACCCTGTACATATTTGAAAATTAATTTATTTTTTTATTTCTTTCTTTCTCTTCCTCTTCTTTCATTATTTTTCATAAAGTCGTTGCCACCCAGCCGGGAATTTCGTTGAGCGATGGCAATTTCCATTGATGGCTTCAATCTACACTAGAACACTCCCAAAAACCACAAATTTGTTTCTCCAATCTCCACCATGGTTGTTTATGGGGTGAAAGTATTAAGATTACAACATAAATAATCTTATCATTACTCAGTTTTAGCGACCATAGATTGTACCCTTCACTCCCGTCATATCCAAGTAACAACTCAGTGTAACGACCTGACATGTCATTTTGAGAGTCCTAGCCCCGTTCCCCCATTTACTATTCATTTCTTGCTTAATTTTTATTATGTGACTTGCCGGGTTAGTTGGTCCGGGTCCGGAAAAGTTTCATAATGAATTGAGACACTTAGTCTCAATGTTGGAAACTTAAGTTGAAAAGGTTGACTGGATGTTGACTAATGTGTAAACGACTCCGGAATGAAGTTTTGATGGTTCCATTAGCTCTATTGGGTGATTTCTGACTTAGGAGTGTGTCCGACATAGATCGGGATACTATTGGAATTTGAATTTTCTAATTCACGCATAGAGGATTTGAATACGATAATTTCACAGTGCATAAATTATTGAATCTATACCCTCAGTTATTGGCAAACAAGCCCTCAACTTTGGCTTATAGTATATATACCTAGCAGAATATTACTAGAGGCACATGTCGGGTACAGCCAAAATCAACATGTGCCAATTTTACTTGGCTAGAAATGATTCTTTTAATAATAATGATCAAACTGTCTCTATTTCTTTGATGTAGAAATATATATTGCCAAATACATAGGCAGTCCGTTAAACTTGTCCTGTTATTTTATTTAAATATTTAAATTAAAATTTATATTTATTGAACACCTAAACTTTATTAAAATTTTCAATTAGGCACGTTTTGTTAACATGGTAAAGTAAGTGTTTTTCATTCTCTTTGACCGTGTACATATTTGAAAATTAATTTATTTTTTTATTTTTTTTCTTTCTCTTCCTCTTCTTTCATTTTTTTTCATAAAGTCGTTGCCACCCAGCCGGAAATTCTGTTGACCGATGGTAAATTCCATTGATTGCTTCAATCTACCCTAGAACACTCCCAAAAACCACAATTTTGATTCTCCAATCTCCACAATGGCTGTTTATGGGGTGAAATTATGAAGATTACAGTATAAACTTTCTTATCAATGCTCAGTTTTAGCGACCATAAATTGTACCCTTCACTCCCGTCATATCCAAGTAACTACTCAGTGTAACGACTCGGCCGATCGTTTCGAGAGTTGTAGCTCCGTTCACCAATTTACTGTTCATTCCCTGCTTAATTGTTATTAAGTAACTAGAGGCACATGTGGGGTACAACCAAAATCAACATGTGCAAATTTTACTTGGCTAGAAATGATTCTTTTAGTAATATTGATCAAATTGTCTCTATTCCTTTGATGTAGATATATATATTTCCAAATACATAGGCAGTCCCCTAAACTTGTCCTATTATTTTATTTTAATATTTAACTTAAAATTAATATTTATTGAACACCTAAACTTTATTAAAATTTTCAATTAGGCACATTTTGTTAACATGGTAAAGTAAGTGTTTTTCATTCTCTTTGACCCTGTACATATTTGAAAAATAATTGGTTTTTTTATTTTTTTCTTTCTCTTCCTCTTCTTTCATTATTTTTCATAAAGTCGTTGCCACCCAGCCAAAAATTTTGTTGACCGATGGCAAGTTCCATTGATGGTTTCAATCTACACTAGAACACTCCCAAAAATCACAAACTTGTTTCTCCAATCTGCACCATGGTTGTTTATGGGGTAAAAGTATGAAGATTACAGCATAAACTTTCTTATCAATACTCAGTTTTAGCGACCATAGAATGTACCCTTCACTCCCGTCATATCTAAGTAACAACTCAGTGTAACGATCAGACAGGTCAATTTGAGAGTCCTAGCCCCGTTCCACCATTTACTGTTCATTTCTTGATTAATTGTTTTTATGTGACTTGCCGGGGTAGTTGGTCCGGGTCCGGAAAAATTTCAGAATGAATTGAGACACTTAGTCTCAATGTTGGAAGCTTAAGTTGAAAAGGTTGACCGGATGTTGACTAATGTGTAAACGACTCCGGAATGAAGTTTTGATGGTTCCGTTAGTTTTATTGGGTGATTTCTGACTTAGGAGTGTGTCCGACATGGATCAGGATACGATTGGAATTTGAATTTTCTAATTCACTCATAGAGGATTTGAGTACGATAATTTTACAGCGCATAAATTATTAAATCTATACCCTCAGTTATTGGCAAACAAGCCCTCAACTTTGGCTTATAGTATATATACCTAGCAGAATATTACTAGAGGCACATGCCGGGTACAACCAAAATCAACATGTGCCAATTTTACTTGGCTAGAAATGATTCGTTTAATAATAATGATCAAACTGTCTTTATTTTTTTGATGAAGAAATACATATTGCCAAATACATAGGCAGTCCCTTAAACTTGTCCGGTTATTTTATTTAAATATTTAAATTAAAATTTATATTTATTGAACACCTAAACTTTATTAAAATTTTCAATTAGGCACGTTTTGTTAACATGGTAAAGTAAGTGTTTTTCATTCTCTTTGACCGTGTACATATTTGAAAATTAATTTATTTTTTTATTTTTTTTCTTTCTCTTCCTCTTCTTTCATTTTTTTCATAAAGTCGTTGCCACCCAGCCGGAAATTCTGTTGACCGATGGTAAGTTCCATTGATTGCTTCAATCTACCCTAGAACACTCCCAAAAACCACAATTTTGATTCTCCAATCTCCACAATGGTTGTTTATGGGGTGAAATTATGAAGATTACAGTATAACTTTCTTATCAATACTCAGTTTTAGCGACCATAGATTGTACCCTTCACTCCCGTCATATCCAAGTAACTACTCAGTGTAACGATTCGGCCGGTCATTTCGAGAGTTGTATCCCGGTTCACCAATTTATTGTTCATTCCCTGCTTAATTGTTATTAAGTAACTAGAGGCACATGTGGGGTACGGCCAAAATCAACATGTGCCAATTTTACTTGGCTAGAAATGATTCTTTTAGTAATATTGATCAAATTGTCTCTATTCCTTTGATGTAGAAATATATATTTCCAAATACATAGGCAGTCCACTAAACTTGTCCTATTATTTTATTTTAATATTTAAATTAAAATTAATATTAATTGAACACCTAAACTTTATTAAAATTTTCAATTAGGCATATTTTGTTAAAATGGTAAAGTAAGTGTTTTTCATTCTCTTTGACTTTGTACATATTTGAAAAATAATTTTTTATTTTTATTTTTTTCTTTCTCTTCCTTTTCTTTCATTATTTTTCATAAAGTCGTTGCCACCCAGCCGGAAATTTTGTTGACCGATGGCAAGTTCCATTGATGGCTTCAATCTATACTAGAACACTCCCAAAAACCACAAATTTGTTTCTCCAATCTCCACCATGGTTTTTTATGGGGTGAAAGTATCAAGATTACAGCATAAACAATCTTATCATTACTCAGTTTTAGCGACCATAGATTGTACCCTTCACTCCCGTCATATCCAAGTAACAACTCAGTGTAACGACCTGACATGTCATTTTGAGAGTCCTAGCCCCGTTCCACCATTTACTATTCATTTCTTGCTTAATTTTTATTATGTGACTTATCGGGGTAGTTTATCCGGGTCCGGGAAAGTTTTAGAATGAATTGAGATACTTAGTCTTAATGTTGGAAGTTTAAGTTGAAAAGGTTGACCGGATGTTGACTAATGTGTAAACGACTCCGGAATAAAGTTTTGATGGTTCCTTTAGCTCTATTGGGTGATTTCTGACTTAGGAGTGTGTCCGACATGGATCAGGATACGATTGGAATTTGAATTTTCTAATTCACTCATAGAGGATTTGAGTACGATAATTTTACAGCGCATAAATTATTAAATCTATACCCTCAGTTATTGGCAAACAAGCCCTCAACTTTGGCTTATAGTATATATATCTAGCAGAATATTACTAGAGGCACATGTCGGGTACAACCAAAATCAACATGTGCCAATTTTACTTGGCTAGAAATGATTCTTTTAATAATAATGATCAAACTGTCTTTATTTTTGTGATGTAGAAATATATATTGCCAAAAACATAGGCAGTCCCTTAAACTTGTCCTGTTATTTTATTTAAATATTTAAATTAAAATTTATATTTATTGAACACCTAAACTTTATTAAAATTTTCAATTAGGCACGTTTTGTTAACATGGTAAAGTAAGTGTTTTTCATTCTCTTTGACCGTGTACATATTTGAAAATTAATTTATTTTTTTATTTTTTTTCTTTCTCTTCCTCTTCTTTCATTTTTTTCATAAAGTCGTTGCCACCCAGCCAGAAATTCTGTTGACCGATGGTAAGTTCCATTGATTGCTTCAATCTACCCTAGAACACTCCTAAAAACCACATTTTTGATTCTCCAATCTCCACAATGGTTGTTTATGGGGTGAAATTATGAAGATTACAATATAACTTTCTTATCAATACTCAGGTTTAGCGACCATAGATTGTACCCTTCACTCCCGTCATATCCAAGTAACTACTCAGTGTAACGACTCGGCCGGTCGTTTCGAGAGTTGTATCCTGGTTCACCAATTTATTGTTCATTCCCTGCTTAATTGTTATTAAGTAACTAGAGGCACATGTGGGGTACAGCCAAAATCAACATGTGCCAATTTTACTTGGCTAGAAATGATTCTTTTAGTAATATTGATCAAATTGTCTCTATTCCTTTGATGTAGAAATATAAATTTTCAAATACATAGGCAGTCCCCTAAACTTGTCCTATTATTTTATTTTAATATTTAAATTAAAATTAATATTAATTGAACACCTAAACTTTATTAAAATTTTCAATTAGGCACATTTTGTTAACATGGTAAAGTAAGTGTTTTTCATTCTCTTTGACCTTGTACATATTTGAAAAATTATTTTTTATTTTTATTTTTTTCTTTCTCTTCCTCTTCTTTCATTATTTATCATAAAGTCGTTGCCACCCAACCGGAAATTTTGTTGACCGATGGCAAGTTCCATTGATGGCTTCAATCTACACTAGAACACTCCCAAAAACCACAAATTTGTTTCTCCAATCTCCACCATGGTTGTTTATGGGGTGAAAGTATCAAGATTACAGCATAAATAATCTTATCATTACTCAGTTTTAGCGACCATAGATTGTACCCTTCACTCCCGTCATATCCAAGTAACAACTCAGTGTAACGACCTGACATGACATTTTGAGAGTCCTAGCCCCATTCCACCATTTACTGTTCATTTCTTGCTTAATTTTTATTATGTGACTTGCCGGGGTAGTTGGTCCGGGTCCGAAAAAGTTTCAGAATGAATTGAGATACTTAGTCTTAATGTTGGAAGTTTAAGTTGAAAAGGTTGACCGGATGTTGACTAATGTGTAAACGACTCCGGAATGAAGTTTTGATGGTTCCGTTAGCTCTATTGGGTGATTTCTGACTTAGGAGTGTGTCCGACATAGATCAGGATACGATTGGAATTTGAATTTTCTAATTCACTCATAGAGGATTTGAGTAGGATAATTTTACAGCGCATAAATTATTAAATCTATACCCTCAGTTATTGGCAAACAAGCCCTCAACTTTGGCTTATAGTATATACACCTAGCAGAATATTACTAGAGGCACATATCGGGTACAACCAAAATCAACATGTGCCAATTTTACTTGGCTAGAAATGATTCTTTTAATAATAATGATCAAACTGTCTTTATTTTTTTGATGTAGAAATATATATTGCCAAATACATAGGCAGTCCCTTAAACTTGTCCTGTTATTTTATTTAAATATTTAAATTAAAATTTATATTTATTGAACACCTAAACTTTATTAAAATTTTCAATTAGGCACCTTTTGTTAACATGGTAAAGTAAGTATTTTTCCTTCTCTTTGACGGTGTACATATTTGAAAATTAATGTATTTTTTTATTTTTTTTCTTTCTCTTCCTCTTCTTTCATTTTTTTCATAAAGTCGTTGCCACCCAGCCGGAAATTCTGTTGACCGATGGTAAGTTCCATTGATTGCTTCAATATACCCTAGAACACTCCCAAAAACCACAATTTTGATTCTCCAATCTCCACAATGGTTGTTTATGGGGTGAAATTATGAAGATTACAGTATAACTTTCTTATCAATACTCAGTTTTAGCGACCATAGATTGTACCCTTCACTCCCGTCATATCCAAGTAACTACTCAGTGTAACGACTCGGCCGGTCATTTCGAGAGTTGTATCCCGGTTCACCAATTTATTGTTCATTCCCTGCTTAATTGTTATTAAGTAACTAGAGGCACATGTGGGGTACGGCCAAAATCAACATGTGCCAATTTTACTTGGCTAGAAATGATTCTTTTAGTAATATTGATCAAATTGTCTCTATTCCTTTGATGTAGAAATATATATTTCCAAATACATAGGCAGTCCACTAAACTTGTCCTATTATTTTATTTTAATATTTAAATTAAAATTAATATTAATTGAACACCTAAACTTTATTAAAATTTTCAATTAGGCATATTTTGTTAAAATGGTAAAGTAAGTGTTTTTCATTCTCTTTGACTTTGTACATATTTGAAAAATAATTTTTTATTTTTATTTTTTTCTTTCTCTTCCTTTTCTTTCATTATTTTTCATAAAGTCGTTGCCACCCAGCCGGAAATTTTGTTGACCGATGGCAAGTTCCATTGATGGCTTCAATCTATACTAGAACACTCCCAAAAACCACAAATTTGTTTCTCCAATCTCCGCCATGGTTTTTTATGGGGTGAAAGTATCAAGATTACAGCATAAACAATCTTATCATTACTCAGTTTTAGCGACCATAGATTGTACCCTTCACTCCCGTCATATCCAAGTAACAACTCAGTGTAACGACCTGACATGTCATTTTGAGAGTCCTAGCCCCGTTCCACCATTTACTATTCATTTCTTGCTTAATTTTTATTATGTGACTTGCCGGGGTAGTTGGTCCGGGTCCGGAAAAGTTTTAGAATGAATTGAGATACTTAGTCTTAATGTTGGAAGTTTAAGTTGAAAAGGTTGACCGGATGTTGACTAATGTGTAAACGACTCCGGAATGAAGTTTTGATGGTTCCGTTAGCTCTATTGGGTGATTTCTGACTTAGGAGTGTGTCCGACATGGATCAGGATACGATTGGAATTTGAATTTTCTAATTCACTCATAGAGGATTTGAGTACGATAATTTTACAGCGCATAAATTATTAAATCTATACCCTCAGTTATTGGCAAACAAGCCCTCAACTTTGGCTTATAGTATATATATCTAGCAGAATAATACTAGAGGCACATGTCGGGTACAACCAAAATCAACATGTGCCAATTTTACTTGGCTAGAAATGATTCTTTTAATAATAATGATCAAACTGTCTTTATTTTTTTGATGTAGAAATATATATTGCCAAATACATAGGCAGTCCCTTAAACTTGTCCTGTTATTTTATTTAAATATTTAAATTAAAATTTATATTTATTGAACACCTAAACTTTATTAAAATTTTCAATTAGGCACCTTTTGTTAACATGGTAAAGTAAGTGTTTTTCATTCTCTTTGACCGTGTACATATTTGAAAATTAATTTATTTTTTTATTTTTTTTCTTTCTCTTCCTCTTCTTTCATTTTTTTCATAAAGTCGTTGCCACCCAGCCGAAAATTCTGTTGACCGATGGTAAGTTCCATTGATTGCTTCAATCTACCCTAGAACACTCCCAAAAACCACAATTTTGATTCTCCAATCTCCACAATGGTTGTTTATGGGGTGAAATTATGAAGATTACAGTATAAACTTTCTTATCAATACTCAGTTTTAGCGACCATAGATATTACCCTTCACTCCCGTCATATCCAAGTAACTACTCAGTGTAACGACTCGGCCGGTCGTTTCGAGAGTTGTATCCCGGTTCACCAATTTACTGTTCATTCCCTGCTTAATTGTTATTAAGTAATTAGAGGCACATGTGGGGTACAGCCAAAATCAACATGTGCCAATTTTACTTGGCTAGAAATGATTCTTTTAGTAATATTGATCAAATTGTCTCTATTCCATTGATGTAGAAATATATATTTCCAAATACATAGGCAGTCCCCTAAACTTGTCCTATTATTTTATTTTAATATTTAAATTAAAATTAATATTAATTGAACACCTAAACTTTAATAAAATTTTCAATTAGGCACATTTTGTTAACATGGTAAAGCAAGTGTTTTTCATTCTCTTTGAACTTGTACATATTTGAAAAATAATTTTTTATTTTTATTTTTTTCTTTCTCTTCCTCTTCTTTCATTATTTTTCATAAAGTCGTTGCCACCCAACCGGGAATTTTGTTGACCGATGGCAAGTTCCATTGAAGACTTCAATGTACACTAGAACACTCCCAAAAACCACAAATTTATTTCTCCAATCTCCACCATGGTTGTTTATGGGGAGAAAGTATCAAGATTACAGCATAAACAATCTTATCATTACTCAGTTTTAGCGACCATAGATTGTACCCTTCACTCCCATCATATCCAAGTAACAACTCAGTGTAACCACCTGACATGTCATTTTGAGAGTCCTAGCCTCGTTCCACCATTTACTGTTCATTTCTTGCTTAATTTTTATTATGTGACTTACCGGGGTAGTTGGTCCGGGTCCGAAAAAGTTTCAAAATGGATTGAGACACTTAGTCTCAATATTGGAAGTTTAAGTTGAAAAGGTTGATCGGATATTGACTAATGTGTAAACGACTCCAGAATAAAGTTTTGATGGTTCCGTTAGCTCTATTGGGTGATTTCTGACTTAGGAGTGTGTCCGACATGGATCAGGATACGATTGGAATTTGAATTTTCTAATTCACTCAAAGAGGATTTGAGTACGATAATTTTACAGCGCACAAATTATTAAATCTAGACCCTCAGTTATTGGCAAACAAGCCCTCAACTTTGGCATATAGTATATATACCTAGTAGAATATTACTAGAGGCACATGTCGGGTACAACCAAAATCAACATGTGCCAATTTTACTTGGCTAGAAATGATTCTTTTTATAATAATGATCAAACTGTCTTTATTTTTTTGATGTAGAAATATATATTGCCAAATACATAGGCAGTCCCTTAAACTTGTCCTGTTATTTTATTTAAATATTTAAATTAAAATTTATATTTATTGAACACCTAAACTTTATTAAAATTTTCAATTAGGCACGTTTTGTTAACATGGTAAAGTAAGTGTTTTTCATTCTCTTTGACCGTGTACATATTTGAAAATTAATTTATTTTTTTATTTTTTTTCTTTCTCTTCCTCTTCTTTCATTTTTTTCATAAAGTCGTTGCCACCCAGCCGGAAATTCTGTTGACCGATGGTAAGTTCCATTGATTGCTTCAATCTACCCTAGAACACTCCCAAAAACCACAATTTTGATTCTCCAATCTCCACAATGGTTGTTTATGGGGTGAAATTATGAAGATTACAGTATAAACTTTCTTATCAATACTCAGTTTTAGCGACCATAGATTGTACCCTTCACTCCTGTCATATCCAAGTAACTACTCAGTGTAACGACTCGGCCGGTCGTTTCGAGAGTTGTATCCCGGTTCACCAATTTACTGTTCATTCCATGCTTAATTGTTATTAAGTAACTAGAGGCACATGTGGGGTACAGCCAAAATTAACATGTGCCAATTTTACTTGGCTAGAAATGATTCTTTTAGTAATATTGATCAAATTGTCTCTATTCTATTGATGTAGAAATATATATTTCCAAATACATAGGCAGTCCCCTAAACTTGTCCTATTATTTTATTTTAATATTTAAATTAAAATTATTATTAATTGAACACCTAAACTTTAATAAAATTTTCAATTAGGCACATTTTGTTAACATGGTAAAGTAAGTGTTTTTCATTCTCTTTGAACTTGTACATATTTGAAAAATAATTTTTTATTTTTATTTTTTTCTTTCTCTTCCTCTTCTTTCATTATTTTTCATAAAGTCGTTGCCACCCAACCGGGAATTTTGTTGACCGATGGCAAGTTCCATTGAAGGCTTCAATCTACACTAGAACACTCCCAAAAACCACAAATTTGTTGCTCCAATCTCCACCATGGTTGTTTATGGGGTGAAAGTATCAAGATTACAGCATAAACAATCTTATCATTACTCAGTTTTAGCGACCATAGATTGTACCCTTCACTCCCGTCATATCCAAGTAACAACTCAGTGTAACGACCTGACATGTCATTTTGAGAGTCCTAGCCTCGTTCCACCATTTACTGATCATTTCTTGCTTATTTTTTATTATGTGACTTACCGGGGTAGTTGGTCCGGATCCGAAAAAGTTTCAGAATGGATTGAGACACTTAGTCTCAATGTTGGAAGTTTAAGTTGAAAAGGTTGACCGGATGTTGACTAATGTGTAAACGACTCCGGAATGAAGTTTCGATGGTTCCGTTAGCTCTATTGGGTGATTTCTGACTTAGGAGTGTGTCCGACATGAATCAGGATACGATAGGAATTTGAATTTTCTAATTCACTCAAAGAGGATTTGAGTACGATAATATTACAGCGCATAAATTATTAAATCTAGACCCTCAGTTATTGGCAAACAAGCCCTCAACTTTGGCTTATAGTATATATACCTAGTAGAATATTACTAGAGGCACATGTCGGGTACAACCAAAATCAACATGTGCCAATTTTACTTGGCTAGAAATGATTCTTTTAATAATAATGATCAAACTGTCTTTATTTTTTTGATGTAGAAATATATATTGCCAAATACATAGGCAGTCCCTTAAACTTGTCCTGTTATTTTATTTAAATATTTAAATTAAAATTTATATTTATTGAACACCTAAACTTTATTAAAATTTTCAATTAGGCACGTTTTGTTAACATGGTAAAGTAAGTATTTTTCTGTACATATTTGAAAATTAATGTATTTTTTTTAGTTTTTTTCTTTCTCTTCCTCTTCTTTCATTTTTTTCATAAAGTCGTTGCCACCCAGCCGAAAATTCTGTTGACCGATGGTAAGTTCCATTGATTGCTTCAATCTACCCTAGAACACTCCCAAAAACCACAATTTTGATTCTGCAATCTCCACAATGGTTGTTTATGGGGTGAAATTATGAAGATTACAGTATAAACTTTCTTATCAATACTTAGTTTTAGCGACCATAGATTGTACCCTTCACTCCCGTCATATCCAAGTAACTACTCAGTGTAACAACTCGGCTGGTTGTTTGGAGAGTTGTATCCCGGTTCACCAATTTACTGTTTATTCCCTGCTTAATTGTTATGAAGTAACTAGAGGCACATGTGGGGTACAGCCAAAATCAACATGTGCCAATTTTACTTGGCTAGAAATGATTCTTTTAGTAATATTGATCAAATTGTCTCTATTCCATTGATGTAGAAATATATATTTCCAAATACATAGGCAGTCCCCTAAACTTGTCCTATTATTTTATTTTAATATTTAAATTAAAATTAATATTAATTGAACACCTAAACTTTATTAAAATTTTCAATTAGGCACATTTTGTTAACATGGTAAAGTAAGTGTTTTTCATTCTCTTTGACCTTGTACATATTTGAAAAATAATTTTTTATTTTTATTTTTTTCTTTCTCTTTCTCTTCTTTCATTATTTTTCATAAAGTCGTTGCCACCCAGCCGGAAATTTTGTTGACCGATGGCAAGTTCCATTGATGGCTTCAATCTATACTAGAACACTCCCAAAAACCACAAATTTATTTCTCCAATCTCCACCATGGTTGTTTATGGGATGAAAGTATCAAGATTACAGCATAAACAATCTTATCATTACTCAGTTTTAGCGATCATAGATTGTACCCTTCATTCCCGTCATATCCAAGTAACAACTTAGTGTAACGACCTGACATGTCATTTTGAGAGTCCTAGCCCCGTTCCACCATTTACTGTTCATTTCTTGCTTAATTTTTATTATGTGACTTGCCTGGGTAGTTGGTCCGGGTCCGGGAAAGTTTCAGAATGAATGAGACACTTAGTCTCAATGTTGGAAGTTTAAGTTGAAAAGGTTGACCGGATGTTGACTAATATGTAAACGACTCCGGAATAAAGTTTTGATGGTTCCGTTAGCTCTATTGGGTGATTTCTCACTTATGAGTGTGTCCGACATGGATCAGGATACGATTGGAATTTGATTTTTAATTTTTATCAATACTAGGTTTAATTAATTTTTTTATTTGTTTTCTCTCTTCCTCTTCTTTCATTTTTTTCATTAAGTCGTTGCCACCCAGCCGGAAATTTTATTGACCGATGGCAAGTTCTATTGATTGCTTCAATCTAAACTAGAACATTCCCAAAAATCACAATTTTGTTTCTCCAATCTCCACAATGGTTGTTTATGGGGTGAAAGTATGAAGATTACAGTATAAACTTTCTTATCAATACTCAGTTTTAGCGACCATAGATTGTACCCTTCACTCTCGTCATATCCAAGTAACTACTCAGTGTAACGACTCGACCGGTCGTTACGAAAGTTGTAGCCCCGTTCACCAATTTACTGTTCATTCCCGACTTAATTGTTATTAAGTAACTAGAGGCACATGTGGGGTACAGTCAAAATCAACATGTGCCAATTTTACTTGGCTAGAAATGATTCTTTTAGTAATATTGATCAAATTGTCTCTATTCCTTTGATGTAGAAATATATATTGCCAAATACATAGGCAGTCCACTAAACTTGTCCTGTTATTTTATTTAGATATTTAAATTAAAATTAATATTAATTGAACACCTAAACTTTATTAAAATTTTCAATTAGGCACATTTTGTTAACATGGTAAAGTAAGTGTTTTTCATTCTCTTTGATCCTGTACATATTTGAGAAATAATTTATTTTTTAATTTTTTTCTTTCTCTTCCTCTTCTTTCATTATTTTTCATAAAGTCGTTGCCACCCAGCCGGGAATTCCGTTGACCGATGGCAATTTCCATTGATGGCTTCAATCTACACTAGAACACTCCCAAAAACCACAAATTTATTTCTCCAATCTCCACCATGGTTGTTTATGGGGTGAAAGTATCAAGATTATAGCATAAACAATCTTATCATTACTCAAGTTTAGTGACCATAGATTGTACCCTTCACTCCTGTCATATCCAAGTAACAACTCAGTGTAACGACCTGACAGGTTATTTTGAGAGTCGTAGCCCCGTTCCCTTATCTACTGTTCATTTCTTGCTTAATTTTTGTTATGTGACTTGCCGGGGTAGTTGGTCCGGGAAAGTTTCAGAATGAATTGAGACACTTAGTCTCAATGTTGGAAGCTTAAGTTGAAAAGGTTGATCGGATATTGACTAATGTGTAAACGACTCCGGAATAAAGTTTTATGGTTCCGTTAGCTCTGATGGGTGATTTCTGACCTAGGAGTGTGTCCGACATGGATCAGGATACGATTGGAATTTGAATTTTCTAATTCACTCATAGAGGATTTGAGTACGATAATTTCACAGCGCATAAATTATTGAATCTATTCCCTCAGTTGTCGGCAAACAAGCCCTCAACTTTGGCTTATAGTATATATACCTAGCAGAATATTACTCGAGGCACATGTGGGGTACAACAAAAATCAACATGTGCCAATTTTACTTGGCTAGAAATGATTCTTTTAATAATAATGATCAAACTGTCTCTATTCCATTGATGTAGAAATATATATTGCCAAATACATAGGCAGTCCCCGAAACTTGTCCTGTTATTTTATTTAAATATTTAAATTAAAATTTATATTTATTGAACACCTAAACTTTATTAAAATTTTCAATTAGGCACGTTTTGTTAACATGGCAAAGTAAGTATTTTTCATTCTCTTTGACCGTGTACATATTTGAAAAATGATTTATTTTTTTATTTTTTTTCTTTCTCTTCCTCTTCTTTCATTTTTTTTTCATAAAGTCATTGCCACCCAGCCGAAAATTTTGTTGACCGATGGTAAGTTCCATTGATTGGTTCAATCTACACTAGAACACTCCTAAAAATCACAAATTTGTTTCTCCAATCTCCACTATGGTTATTTATGGGGTGAAAGTATGAAGATTACAGCCTAAACTTTCTTATCAATACTCAGTTTTAGCGACCATAGATTGTACCCTTTACTCCCGTCATATCCAAGAAATTACTCAGCGTAACGACTCGGTCGGTCATTTTGAGAGTTGTAACCCCGTTCACCAATTTACTGTTCATTCCCTGCTTAATTGTTATTAAGTAACTAGAGGCACATGTAGGGTACAACTAAAATCAACATGTGCCAATTTTACTTGGTTAGAAATGATTATTTTAGTAATATTGATCAAACTGTCTCTATTCCTTTGATGTAGAAATATATATTGCCAAATACATAGGCAGTCCCCTAAACTTGTCCTGTTATTTTATTTAAATATTTAAATTAAAATTATTATTTATTGAACACCTAAACTTTATTAACATTTTTAATTAGGCACATTTTGTTAACATGGTAAAGTAAGTGTTTTTCATTCTCTTTGATCCTGTACATATTTGAGAAATAATTTATTTTTTAATTTTTTTCTTTCTCTTCCTCTTCTTTCATTATTTTTCATAAAGTCGTTGCCACCCAGCCGGAAATTTTGTTGACCGTTGGCAAGTTCCATTGATGGCTTTAATCTACACTAGAACACTCCCAAAAACCATAAATTTGTTTCTCCAATCTCCATCATGGTTGTTTATGGGGTGAAAGTATCAAGATTACAGTATAAACAATCTTATCATTACTCAGTTTTAGCGACCATAGATTGTACCCTTCCCTCCCGTCATATCCAAGTAACAACTTAGTGTAACGACCTGACAGGTCATTTTGAGAGTCGAAACATCGCAATACACTGTAAACATCCCCGAACCGGAAGGCAACACTAACACTGGTGTTGTAGTCAATGATGTCTTGAGCTTCTGAATGCTCACCTCACAATCATCAGACCATCGGAATGGAGCACCCTTTAGTCAAAGGTGTTGGAATAGATGAAAAACCTTCCACGAACCAACGATAATAACCTGCCAAACCCAGAAAACTCCTGATCTCCATCGCCGAAGTGGGACGATGCCAATTCTGAAGTGCCTCAATCATTTTGGGATCAACTTTAATACCTTCGCCCGATACGATATGTCCCAAAAATGCTACAGACTCTAGCCAAAACTCACATTTAGAGAACTTAGCATATAGCTTTTGTTCCCGCAATGTCTGAAGCACTACTCTAATATGCTGCTCATGCTCCTCCTTACTACGTGAGTAGATCAAAATGTCATCAATGAAGACAATGACAAATAAGTCAATATATGGCCTGAATACCCTATTCATCAGATCCATAAACGCTGTCGGGGCATTAGTTAAACCAAAAGATATTACCAGAAACTCATAATGACCATATCTAGTACGGAAAGCAGTCTTCGGAACATCCGAATCCCGAATCTTCAACTGATGGTACCCCAACCTCAAGTCGATCTTAGAGAATACCCTAGCACCCTGCAACTGGTCAAATAGATCATCAATACGCGGCAACGGGTACTTGTTCTTAATAGTGACTTTGTTCAATTGGCGATAATCAATACACATCCGCATTGTTCCATCCTTCTTTTTCACAAATAATACTGGTGCACCCCAAGGCGATACACTCGGTCTGACAAACCCTTTGGCTAGTAACTCTTCAAGCTGTTCTTTCAATTCTTTCAATTCTTTCGGAGCCATGCGATATGATGGGATAGATATAGGCTGGGTATCTGAAGCCAAGTCAATACAGAAATCAATATCACGATCAGGTGGCATACCTGGAAGATCTGACGGAAATACATCGGGGAACTCCCGAACAAAAGGCACTGAATCAATAGCTGGAGTCTCTGCAGTAGTATCCCGAACATAGGCTAGATAAGCCAAACAACCCTTCTCAACCATGTGTTGAGCCTTTATAAAAGAAATAACTCGATTAAATGAACTAACAGGCGAACCCTTCCACTCCAGCTTAGGCAATGCTGGAATAGCCAAGGTAACAATCTTGGCATGATAATCTAGAATAGCATGATATGGAGATAACCAGTCCATACCCAGAATAATTTCAAAATCGGTCATCTCAAGCAATAGGAGATCTGCTCTAGTTTCATAACCACAGAATGTAATAATACAGGACCGGTAGATCCGGTTCACAACAATAGAATCGTCCACAGGAGTGGACACATAAACAGAAGTACTCAAGGACTCACGAGAAACACCCAGGAATGGAGCAAATAGAGATGACACATATGAATACGTAGATCCTAGATCAAATAATGCTGAGGCACCTTTGCCACAAACAGAAATAATACCTGTAATCACGGCATCTGAGGCCTCTACATCTCGTTTAGCCAGAAAAGCATAGAACCGACCTGGAGCGCCAACTGTCTGTCCTCCGCCTGGCTGACCTCCATCTCTAGGACGGCCCCTAGCCACCTGCCCTCCACCTCTTGGTGGTCAGACTACTGGTGTAGCAACTGGTCCAGTAAGCATAGGCTGCTGGCCCTGCTGTACTGGTTTACCTCGAAGCCTGGGGCAAAACCTCCGCATGTGACTGGGATCCCCGCACTCGTAACAACTCTTCGGTGCGATGGATTGCTAGATAAGTGTCTGGCCCTGGGGAGCTGAATACCCACTGGGAGGACCCTGAATAGCTGGTGGGCGGTAAGAACTCTCTGGGATAGCACTGAGATAAGGTCGCACCGGAGTACCTCGAGGAGGTGGTGGTGCTAGATATGGGGGTCTGCTGGACTGCCCCCTCGCGAACTGACCTCTGCCCCCGGACGGAGCACATTTGAACTCTCTAGAGTACCTGAACCGCTTATCTCTCATAATCTGCTCTCGGCTCCACTGACGTACACCCTCAATCCTCCGAGCTATCTCCACAACTCGCTCATAAGAAGTACCCATCTCAACCTCTCGAGCCATAGTGGCCTGAATACCAGTATGTAAACCGGCTACAAACCTTCGAACTCTCTCCGCCTCAGTAGGGAGTATCATTAGTGCATGGCGAGATAATTCAAAAAACCTCGCCTCATAATCAGTCACTGACATCTGACCCTGCTGGAGCTGCTCAAACTGAAACCGCAACTCTTCCCTCTGGGAGGGTGAAATATACCTGTCCAAGAAGATACGGGTGAACCTGTCCCAAGTCATGGGAGGAGAATCTGCTGGTCTGCCAAGAGCATAAGACTGCCACCATCTACGGGCTCTACCCTCTAGCTGAAAAGTAGCGAAATCAACCCCATGGGATTCCAATATCCTCATGTTGTGCAGTATCTTTTCAACAATCAATGAAATCCCGTGGATCCTCATGTAGCTTACCCCCGAAGACAGGAGGATGTAGTCTAGTCCATCTGTCCAATAGTTTCTAAGGATCGGCGGCTACAGCTGGCCTGGGCTCAAGTGTAGCTGCTGCCACTGGCTGGACTCTACCCACGGGTAGTGCACCTTGGGTCTGATATACAGCAGCTGCCTATCCATAAGCCTACGCGGTAGGGGTCTGTGCTCCCCCGCCCGCCTGAGATGTGGCTGGTTCTGCCAGAAATAAACCGGCCTGAGTCATATTGTCCATGAATCGCAACATACGACCCATGACATCCTGAAATCCCAGTGCAGATGTGAAGTCCACCGGAGTTGGCTCTGCCACAGGCACCTCACCCTGCTCCTCAATAATGGAATTCTCTGCTGGATCCACTAGCGGCATAACTGGAACAGTCCTGGGATGTCCTCGCCCTCTACCACGGGCTGGAGCCCTCCCTCGGCCTCTGCCTCGGCCTCTAGCAACTGGGGGAGTAGCTCTTCCCTGGTTTGGAATCTCATTAGAGAGTGTTCTCACTATCTGTGAGAGAATAAGAGAAGGATATTTTGTACTACATCAATTGCACGATGGAATATGAAGAAATGTAGTTTCCTAACACCATATAGCCTCTCGAAGATAAGTACAGATGTCTCCGTACCGATCCGCAAGACTCTATTAGGTCTGCTCATAACTTGTGAGACCTACGTGAACCAAGTGCTCTGATACCATGTTGTCATGATCCAATTTCACCTATAGGTCGTGATGGTGCCCAACACTACAGCTAGGCAAGCCAACTAATAAGTCAATCATACATTGGTTAAACTTTTATTCCAAGAAAATAATAAAATACCAACTTCTACCAATGTGTGTGCCAAGACCCGGTGTCACAAGTGCATGAGCATCTAGTAGATTATATAAAACTCCAAATACTGTCTGAAATAAAATAGACAGAATATAAATATAAGAAGAGACACTGGTAGCTGCAGAACGGCTCAGAAAGGTAGCTCACCACTATGCCTCGGGATGACGTGGGTATGTGATGATAGGTCCTCCACTAGTACCTGTCTCAGATCCTGCACAAAAAGTGCAGCAAGTGTAGTATGGGTACGTAAACAACGTGTACCCAGTAAGTATCAAACCTAATCTCGAAGTGGTAGAGACGAGATGGCTGACTTTGACACTCACTATGGGTCAATAATAATTGAAATAAAACTAGGATATTTAAATCAGCATGATTTAAAGAATTTACAATAATTTATTTAATCAGCGAAAATAATCAAATTCCTTCAATTCAAATAATTTCCAATTTATCAATTAAATATCTTTTACAGGAGTAACAATTAATTCCTTAACAAGCAAGATTAATAATTTATTAAATTCCAAAGATTTTCCAATTTACTAATTAGCTTCATAAGCTGAAATAGATTATTAAAGCATCGTGTAATTATTATTATTATTAAGCACGATTTCTGCTGAGGACGTACGACCCGATCCAGAGTGTCGTGTACACTGCCGAGGGACGTGCGGCGCGATCCATAGATGCATCTATCCTGCCGAGGCGTTCGGCCCGCTCCACAAGAAAGGAGGACATTTTCTTATGTGCCTCCGGAAGGAGAGTATATTTATTATAAGGTAAATTCAGGAGGAGAATAATTTCTTTTAACAATTAATTGATTTAAACAGACAATCAAGCCTATGAGATATCCATCCTTTAATATCTTTATCTAACAATTCACAATATATTCATATAGATATCAATTAATATAAATAAATCAAAGAATACAATTTACACAAGTAAGGCATGCTTTGAGTCCTAAACTACCCAAACTTTAGCATTAATAGTAGCTACGCACGGACTCTCATCACCTCGTGCGTACGTAGCCCCCCACAATTAGCAATAATTATTTAATTTTAATCACCTATGAGGTAATTTCTCCCTCACAAGATTAGACAAGAGACTTACCTCGTCTTGCTCCAATTTAATCCACTATAAAGCCTTTTCCACGATTATCCAACTCCATCTTGCTCGAATCTAGCTAAAATAATTTGATACAATCATTAAATATTATAAGAATCAATTCTATAAGAAAATACTACATTTTTAAGAAAAGATCCCGAAATTAATTAAAAATTCGCCCGCGGGGCCCACATCTCGGAATATGGCGAAAGTTATGAAATCCGACAACTCATTCAATTACGAGTCCAACCATACCAGCTTCACTCAAATTCGACTTCGAATCGATACCGAAATCTCAAAATTTCGTTTCTATGAGATTTCTAAACTTTTTCAAATTTCAATCTCAAAACACTAATTAAAATGTGAAAACAATGATATAATTTTATATGTAGACCAAATCTGAGTTAGAATCACTTACCCCAATGTTTTTCCCTTGAAAATCTGCCAAAAGTCGTCTCTGCTCAAGCTCAAGTTCGTCAAAAATGGCAAATAGGACGAATGCCCTCTTTTTATAAAACTGCCCAGCAGCCTTCGAAACTGGTCCTCGAACTGGGCCTCGATCGCGGCTTCGATCACAGGCTCGAGCCTGGACCTCGGTCATGGCCTCAATCAGGGCATCGAGGTTGGGCCTTCGATCATAGCCTCAATCATGGCATCGAGCTTGAGCCTTCGATTGTGACCCTCGATCTTGGGTCTCGAGCCTTGCCTTCGATCATGGCCCTCGAGCTGGACCTTCGATCATGGCCCTCGAGTTGGACCTTCGATCATGGCTTCGATATACTAGCTCGAGCCTGTACCTCATCAACCCTGGGCTCGATACCTGGGCTCGATATCTGGGCTCAATATCTGGCTCAATAACTGGGCTCGATCACAGCCCAGAATGTCCAACATAAGAGGAAAAATTGCAACAGCTTTTTAACTCAAATATTTGATTCGTTAACCATCCGAAACTCACCCGAGGCCCTCGGGACCTCAACCAAAAATACTAACAAGTCCTAAAATATTATACAAACTTAGTCGAACCTCCAAATCACATCAAACAACGCTAAAACCATGAATCATACCCCAATTCAAGCTTAATGAAACTAAAAGTTTTCAACTTTTACATTCAATCTCGGAACCTATCAAATCAACTCCGATTGACCTCAAATTTTACACACAAGTTATAAATTATATAACGGAGCTATAAAAATTTTTGGAACTGGATTCCGACTCCGGTATCAAAAAGTCAACTCATCGGTCAAACTTCCAAACTTAAATTCTTGTTTTTAGTCATTTCAAGCCTAATTTAACTACGGACTTTCAAATAGAATTCTGAACACACTCCTAAGTCCAAAATCATCATACGGAGCTGTTAGAATCATCAAAATTCTATTCTGGGGTCGTTTTTACAAAAATATTGACCGAAGTCAAACTTAACACTTTAAGGAGTATTATGGTTTCACCCCAAACACTTCCAAATCCCGAACCAACCATCCCCGTAAGTCATAAATCATTACAAGCACCTACAGGAAGTTTTATTTTAGGGAAGAGGGTTCTAAAAGATAAAATAACCGGTTGAGTCATTACATTCTCAATGTTAGAAGCTTAAGTTGAAAAGGTTGACCGAATGTTGACTAATGTGTAAACGACTCCGGAATGAAGTTTTGATGGTTCCGTTAGCTCTGTTGGGTGATTGTGACTTAGGACTATTTCCGACATGGATCAGGATACGATTGGAATTTGAATTTTCTAATTCACTTATAGAGGATTTGAGTACGATAATTTCACAGCGCATAAATTATTGAATCTATACCCTCAGTTGTCGGCAAACAAGCCCTCAACTTTGGCTTATAGTATATATACCTAGCAGAATATTACTAGAGGCACATGTGGGGTACAACCAAAATCAACATGTGTCAATTTTACTTGGCTAGAAATGATTCTTTTAATAATAATGATCAAGTTGTCTCTATTCCGTTGATGTAGAAATATATATTGCCAAATACATAGGCAGTCCCCTAAACTTGTCCTGTTATTTTATTTAAATATGTAAATTAAAATTTATATTTATTGAACACCTAAACTTTATTAAAATTTTCAATTAGGCGCGTTTTGTTAACATGGAAAAGTAAGTGTTTTTCATTCTCTTTGACCGTGTACATATTTGAAAAATAATTTATTTTTTTTATTTTTTTTCTTTCTCTTCCTCTTCTTTCATTTTTTTTCATAGAGTCGTTGCCACCCAGCCGGAAATTTTGTTGACCGATGGTAAGTTCCATTGATTGCTTCAATCTACACTAGAACACTCCTAAAAACCACAAATTTGTTTCTCCAATCTCCACTATGGTTGTTTATGGGGTGAAAGTATGAAGATTACAGCATAAACTTTCTTATCAATGCTCAGTTTTAGCGACCATAGATTGTACCCTTCACTCCCGTCATATCCAAGTAACTACTCAGTGTAACGACTCAGCCGGTCGTTTTGAGAGTTGTAGCCCTGTTCACCAATTTAATGTTCATTCCCTGCTTAATTGTTATTAAGTAACTAGAGGCACATGTGGGGTACAACCAAAATCAACATGTGCCAATTTTACTTGGTTAGAAATGATTCTTTTAGTAATATTGATCAAACCGTCTCTATTCCTTTGATGTAGAAATATATATTGCCAAATACATAGGCAGTCCCCTAAACTTGTCCTATTATTTTATTTAAATATTTAAATTAAAATTAATATTTATTGAACACCTAAACTTTATTAAAATTTTCAATTAGGCACATTTTGTTAACATGGTAAAGTAAGTGTTTTTCATTCTCTTTGAACTTGTACATATTTGAAAAATAATTTTTTATTTTTATTTTTTTCTTTCTCTTCCTCTTCTTTCATTATTTTTCATAAAGTCGTTGCCACCCAACCGGGAATTTTGTTGACCGATGGCAAGTTCCATTGAGGGCTTCAATCTACACTAGAACACTCCCAAAAATCACAAATTTGTTTCTCCAATCTCCACCATGATTGTTTATAGGGTGAAACTATCGAGATTACAGCATAAACAATCTTATCATTACTCAATTTTAGCGACCATAGATTGTACCCTTCACTCCCGTCATATCCATGTAACAACTCAGTGCAATATCCCGGCAAGTCATTTTGAGAGTTGTAGCCCCGCTCCTTCATTTACAATTCATTTCTTGCTTAACTTTTGTTATGTGACTTGCCGCGGTAAGTTGGTTCGGGTCCGGAAAAGTTTCAGAATGAATTGAGACACTTAGTCTCAATGTTGGAAGCTTAAGTTGAAAAAAGGTTGACCGGTTATTGACTAATGTGTAAACGACTCCGGAATGAAGTTTTGATGGTTCTGTTAGCTCTGTTGGGTAATTTTGGACTTAGAAGTGTGTCCGACATGGATCAGGATACGATTGGAATTTGAATTTTCTAATTCACTCATAGAGCATTTGAGTACGATAAAACTCACAGCGCATAAATTATTGAATCTATACCCTCAGTTGTCGGCAAACAAGCCCTCAACATTGGCTTATAGTATATATACCTAGCAGAATATTACTAGAGGCACATGTGGGGTACAACCAAAATCAACATGTGCCAATTTTACTTGGCTAAAAATAATTCTTTTAATAATAATGATCAAATTGTCTATAATCCTTTGATGTAGAAATATATATTGCCAAATACATAGGCAGTCCCTTAAGTTTGTACTGTTATTTTATTTAAATATTTAAATTAAATTTATATTTATTGAACAACTAAACTTTATTAAAATTTTCAATTAGGCACATTTTGTTAAAATGGTAAAGTAAGTATTTTTCATTCTCTTTGACCGTGTACATATTTGAAAAATAATTTATTTTTTTATTTTTTTTCTTTCTCTTCCTCTTCTTTCATTATATTTCATAAAGTCATTACCATCCAGCGGGAAATTTTGTTGACCGATGGTAAGTTCCATTGATGGCTTCAATCTACACTAGAACACTCCCAAAAACCACAAATTGTTTTCTCCAATCCCCACCATGGTTGTTTATAGGGTGAAAGTATGAAGATTACAGCATAAACTTTCTTATCAATACTTAGTTTTAGCGACCATAGATTGTACCTTTCACTCCCGTTATATCCAAGTAACTACTCAGTGTAACGACTCGGCCGGTCGTTTTGAGAATTGTTATTAAGTAACTAGAGGCACATGTAGGGTACAACCAAAATCAACATGTGACAATTTTACTTGGCTAGAAATGATTCTTTTAGTAATAACGATCAAACTGTCTCTATTCCTTTGATGTAGAAATGTATATTTCCAAATACATAGGCAGTCCCTTAAACTTGTCCTGTTATTTTATTTAAATATTTAAATTGAATTTAGTATTTATTGAACACCTAAACTTTATTATCAATTATGCACATTTTGTTAACGTGGCAAGTTAAGTGTTTTTCACTCTCTTTGACTGTGTACATATTTGAAAAATAATTAATATTTTTGTTTTTATTCTTTCTCTTTCTCTTCTTTCATTATTTTTCATAAAGTCGTTGCCACCTTGCTGGAAATTTTGTTGACCGACGGCAAGTTCTATTAATCGCTTCAATCTACACCAGAACACTCCCAAAAACCTCAAATGTGTTTCTCCAATCTCCACCATGGTTGTTTATGGGCTGAAAGTATCAAGATTACATCATAAATAATCTTATCATTACTCAGTTTTAGCGACCATATATTGTACCCTTCACTCCCGTCATATCCAAGTAACTAGTCGCTTATCACTATTTGCATAAGAGCAGACCAAAAAGAATACTGGAGAACTATGCCAAAATTGTAACAACTCAACAGGTCGTTTTACCTTTTAGAACCCCGTTTCCCTAAATAAGATTCCCCAAATATGCTTTTACTATTTTATGACTTGCGGGGATGTGTAGTTTAGAAATTTAAAAGGTTCGAGTAGAAATCGGAATACTTGATTCCTTAGTTTGGCTTTAAAAGTGTAAGTTTGACTTCGGTCCACGTTTTGAGTAAAGGACCCCAGAATTGAAATTTGACGGTTCCAATAGGTTCGTATGATGATTTTGGACTTGGGCGTATGTTCGAATCTGATTTTGGATGACCCGAGAGCGTTTCGACGCTTAATAGTGAATATTGGCTATTTGATGGTTTAAAGTTCTTCAAATTTGGGTTGGAGTAGGTTTTGGAGTAATCGAGGTCCGTTTGGAATTTCGAGCCTAAAAATAGTTCCATATGATGATTTAAGACTTGCACACAAAATTTGATGTCATTCCGAGTAGTTTAAGTATGTTTTGGCTTGTTCGGAGTAAGCTTGAAGAACTTGAAGTTTCTAAGTTGAATCTATTTGGTTTGAGGTATGATTCTTAGTTCTTTTGTTATTTTATATGTTCCAAGAGTTTGAGCGAGTCCGCTTTATGATTTTAAACTTATTGGTATGTTCGGATGGGCACCCGGGGGCCTCGGGTGTTAATCAGACGAGGCTCGGGCTAAGTTTGGACTTAGGAGCAACAGCTGAAGCTTCCAGCTTCTGGTGCAATCGCACCTGCGCTTGGCCAGACGCAGGTGCGATCCACGAATAGCAAAACTGAACCAATGAGGGTAGACCAGTGACCACAGCGGCGGAAGATTTGGCGTACCGACGAGCACACAGGTGCAAAGGCAGGAACTGCAGGTGCGACGAGGGACGCAAGTGCGGAAGGCCGGTCGCACCAGCAGATGCACAGAAGCACACCACTGGTCCGCAGGTGCGAAATTTGGGACAGCTGGGGAGGACCACACCTGCAAGGATTTTTCTGCAGAAGCGAAAGTGCAGATGCGGAAGTGGCATCGCAGGTGCGAAAAACTTTCTGGGCAGAATGTTTAAAAGAGCGGGGCTCAGTCATTTTTAGCTCATTTTTCTTCCTTCTTGTGCTATTTTGGAGCTTCTTGAGAGGGGTATTCACCTAGCAACTTGGAGGTAAGTTAATTCTACCTATTATGAGTTAAATACATAGATTATGGGTAGATTTTAACATATAATTGTGGAAATCAAGGATTTAGATGAAAAATATAGATTTTGATAAAAATGAGATTTTAACCACGAAAATGGTTATGGAATGTGATGAAAATTGTATACTTGAGTTCTTAAGGTTATGGGTAACGATTTCCTTTGAAAATATCCGGAATCCGGGCACGTGGTAATTTTTTTCCACGTGAGCCTGAGCATGTATTGATTAATTATATAACATTTGGCTAGTTTCGGATATTTCGTCACTAAATTGAGGCTTTAACGCGAAATTGTGATCAAGAAATAAGCTTTGAGACAAGGTAAGTCTCTTGTCTAACCTTGTAAGAGCGAATATACTCTATAGGTGATTTAAATTAAGAGCCCGTTTGGACATAAAATTTTACTTTTTTTTTAAATCAGCGTTTGTTCATAAAATTTCCAATTTTCACTTGAAGATGCATTTTGAAAATTTTTGAAAATTTAAAAAACTCCAAAAAGATATTTTTCGAAATTTTGACTAAATCACTCACAAAACTTCAAAAACAACCCAAACTGACATTTATGTCCAAACACAACTCTAAATTTCAAATACCATTTTCACTTAAAAAAGATTTTCACCATTTTTTCGAATTTTACAATTCTTATGTCCAAACGCCTACTAAATGTGATGAGTTAAAATGTGAATCTAGTGATGTTCGGGGGGCTATGTACGTATGAGGTGACGAAAGTCCATCCGTAGCTACTAATTATGCCTATGTCCGGGTAGTTTATGACGAGAGTTCGTGCGTAGCTACTAATTGTGAAAGATCGCTAATGAAATTCGTATTATTTTGGTATAAATCCTTAATAATAATTAAGTCAAATTCTTATAAAGTATCCTTCTCTTCTTGTGGAGCGGGCCGAACGCCTCGGTAGTAGATAGATATATCTATGGTTTGTGCCGCTCGACCCTTGGTAGTGTACACATTATTTCGGACCGGGCCGTACGACCTCGGCATAAATCGTGCTTAATAATAATACTTTGTGTCTTGGTATTTTGTTGTGGCTTGTAAGATTACAACCTTTAAAAGGAATGACTTATTTGGAAAGTATATAATTGGGAAAGAATTATTTGCTCCTGCTTGTTGAGAAGATTTGAATTTATTTACACATCTAGTAATTATATTAAGATTTTATCTGAATAATTATTGACCCATAGTGAGTGTCGAAGTCGACCTCTCGTTACCACTTATTCGAGATTAGACTTGATACTTACTGGGTACACGTTATTTACGTACTCATCCTACACATCTTGTACTTTTTGTATAGGTTCTGAGACAGGTACATCAGGCGGTCTTACCGGTGTGCATCCCTGATATCTCAAGGCCTAGTGGTGAGCTGCTTTTCCGGAGCTGTTCTGCAGCACCTAGTATCTCTTTTCGTATTCGTATTTTGTCTATTTTATGTAGAACTAGTTTTTAGAAGTTTTTATAATATACTGGATTCTCATACACTTGTGACACCAGGTCTTGGCACACACACTACTAGAATTTTGGTTTTGAACTATTACTTGGTTTTATTATTTAAAACCTTTATTTTCTTAAATCTTGCGATAAGGAAAGTTTAATTACTCGGAAACTTATTGAAATAGGAATAATTTGTCTAATTCCCTTGTTGGCTTGCTTAGCGGTGATGCTGGACTCCATCACGACCTATAGGTAATATTGGGTCATGACAATATGGTATCAGAGCACTAGGTTCACGTAGGTCTCACAAGTTATGAGCAGGCCTAATAGAGTCTTGCGGATCGATAAAGAGACGTCTGTACTTATCTTCGAGAGGCTATAGGGAATTAGGAAACTACCTTTCTTCATCTCCTATCGTGCAGTTAATGTAGTGATAAGTATCATTCTATTATTCTCTCACAGTTGGTGAGAACTCAATCTACAGAGGCTCCAGACCAGGGAAGAACTGCTCCTCCTGTTGCTAGAGACTGGGGTAGAGGCTAAGGGAGGGCTCCAGGCTATGGTAGGGAACGACGACTTCCAGAGTTGCTCCATCTATGCCACCAGTGGATCCAGTAGAGGATCCTATCATTGAGGAGCAGGGCAAGGTGCCTGCAGCAGAGCCAGCTCCGGTGGATTTCACGTCCGCACCGGGATTTCAGGAGGTCATGGGCCGTTTGCTGTAGTTCATGGATATTATGACTCAGACCCAGCCACATCTCAGGCAGAAGGGTGAGAACAGATCCCTACCGTGCAGGCTCCTGGGCATGCAGCTGCGGTATATCAGACCCAGGGTGCACTACCCATGGGAGAAGCTCAGCCAGTGGCGGCAACTACACCCGAGCCCATACCAGTTGCTGCCGGTGATCCGCACAGGCTATTGGACAGATGGACCAGGCTTCATCCTCCTACTTTCAGAGGTGAGCGACATGAGGACCCCCAGGATTTTATTTATCAGTGCAGGGACAGACTTCACAACATTGAGTATACTAGAGTCCCACGGGGTAGACTTCACTACCTTTCAACTTGAGGGCAGGGCCCGTTGGTGGTGGGAGTCACATCTTCTCGGCAGACCAGCAGGTTCCACTCCCATGACTTGGGAACATTTCACATGCCTATTCTTGTACAGATACATTCCACCCTCTCAGAGGGTAGAGTTGCGGTTCTAGTTCGAGCAGCTCCAGCAGGGTTAGATGTTAGTGACCAACTATGAGTCGAGGTTCTCCGAGTTGTCTCGCCATGCACTTATGATACTACCTATCGATGCAGAGAGAGTGCGGAGGTTTGTCGCCAGATTTCACTCTAGTATTCAGGCCACCATGGTTCGAGAGGTGGAGATGAGGACTTCTTACGGGTTAGTTATAGAGATAGCTCGGAGGATTGAGGGTGTCCATTAGCAGAGCCGGAGAGAAGGTGGCGAGAGATAAGAGGTTTCGATATTCGGTAGAGTTCAGTGGTGCCCCAGCTGGGGGAATAGGTCAGTTCGTGAGGGGTTAGTCCACCAGGCCCCTTTACCCAGCACTGCCACCTCCTTAAGGTGCTCTAGTGCGACCTTATTTCAATATTATGCCATAGAGTACTTACCGCCCACCAGCTATTCAGGGTTCCTCCAGTGGGTATTCAGGTCATTCGGGCCAGAATTTAGTTCAGCAGTCCACCGTACTGAGGGGTTGTTTCGAGTGCAGGGATTTCAGTCATGTACGGAGATTCTTCCCCAGGATTCGGGGAAAGGCAGAGCAGCAGGGTCAGCATCCTATGATTACAACACCAGTTTTTCCACCAGCCGTCCTACCGCCCAGAGGTGGAGGGTAGGTGGGTAGGGGCCATCCTAGAGGCGGAGGCCAATCATGTGGTGCTCCATCTAGGTTCTATGCATTTTCGTCCAGACCAGATGTAGTGGCCTCAGATGCCGTGATCACATGTATTATTTTTGTCTGCGGTAGAGATGCCTCAGTACTATTTGATCCAGGGTCTATGGATTCATATGTGTCATCTCTGTTTGCTCATTTCCTAGGTATTTCTCGTGAGTCCTTGGGTACTCCTGCTTATGTGTCCATTCATGTGGGCAATTCTGTTATTGTGGATCAGATCTACCGGTCCTGCACTGTTACATTATGTGGTTACGAAACTAGAGCAGATCTTCTGCTGCTTGATATGACCGACTTTGAGATCATCCTAGCATGGACTGGTTATCTCCATATCATGCCATCCTAGACTGCCATGCCAAGACGGGTACCTTGGTGATGCTAGAGTTTCCTAGATTGGAATGGAAGGGTTCATCCGTTAGTGCATCTAGTCGGGTTATTTCCTTTATGAAGGCTCGACACATGGTCGAGAAGGGTTGTTTGGCTTATTTGTCCTATGTTTGGGACACTACGGCAGAGACTCCGACGATTGATTTGGTGCCCGTAGTCCGAGAGTTCTCCGATGTGTTTCCTTCTAATCTTCCAGGCATGCTACCAGATCATGATATTGATTTATGTATTGATTTGGCTCCAGGTACCCAGCCTATATCTATCCCACCGTATCGTATGGCTCCAAAAGAGTTGAATGAGTTGAAGGAATAATTTGAGGAGTTGTTAGTAAAGGGGTTTGTCAGGCCGAGTGTGTCGCCTTGGGGCGCACCAGTATTATTTGCGAAGAAGAAGGATGGGACTATGAGAATGTGTATTGATTATAGCCAATTGAACAAAGTCAGTATTAAGAACAAGTACCCATTGCCGCGTATTGATGATTTGTTTGACGAGTTGCAAGGATCCAGAGTGTTCTCAAAAATGGACTTAAGATTGGGTTACCATCAGTTGAAAATTCGGGATTTCTGAATTAACTATTGCCATTATAAGTTTCTGGTAATGTCCTTTGGTTTAACTAATGCCCCGATGGCATTTATGGATCTGATGAACCGGGTGTTCAGGCCGTATATCGACTTGTTTGTCATCGTCTTCATTGACAACATTTTGATCTATTCACGTAGCATGGAGGAGCACGAGCAGCATTTGAGAGTGGTGCTTTAGACCTTGCAGGAATAAAACCTATATGCTAAGTTCTCTAAGTGTGAGTTTTGGCTAGACTCTGTAGCATTATTGGGGCATATTGTATCGGCCGAGAGTATTAAGGTTGATCCCAAAAAGATTGAGGCAGTTCATAATTGGCATTGTCTCACTTCGGCGACTGAGAGCAGGAGTTTCCTGGGGTTAGCAGGTTATTATTGTTGGTTTGTGCAGGGATTTTCATCTATTGCAGCACCTTTGAACATATTGACCCATAAGGGTGCTCCGTTTTGATGATTGTGAGGTGAGCTTTCAGAAGCTCAAGACCACATTAACTTTAGCACCGATGTTAGTGTTTCCTTCTGGTTCAGGAATGTATACAGTGTATTGCGACACTTCACGCGTTGGCCTAGGTTGTGTATTGATGTAGGAGAGGCGAGTTATTGCATATGCTTCACGTCAGCTGAAGCCCCATGAGAAAAATTACTCGGTACATGATTTAGAGTTAGTCGCGATAGTTCATGCTCTTAAGATCTGGAGGCATTATCTTTATGGGGTGTCCTTTGAGGTTTATACTGATCATCGTAGCTTGCAGCATTTGTTCAAATAGAGTAATCTAAATTTGAGGCAGCGTAGGTGGCTTGAGCTACTAAAAGATTATGATATTACTATCCTTTATCATCCGGGTAAAGCAAACATAGTTGCAGATGCCTTGAGCAGAAAGGCGGAGAGTATGGGTAGTTTAGCCTTCATTTCAGTAGAGGAGAGGCCATTAGCTTTGGACATTCAATCCTTGGGTAACATACTTGTAAGGATGGATATTTCAGAGCCTAGTCGAGTACTTGCATGTATTGTTGCCCAGTCTTCACTATAGCGGATCAAGGCTCGCCAGTTTGATGATCCACACTTGTTGTTTCTCCAAGAGACGGTACTACGGAGTGGTGCCAAGGAGGTTACTCTCAGCGAAGATGGTTTTATGTGACTCCAGGGTTGTATATGTATTCCTAATGTGGATGGACTGAAGCAAAAGATCCTAGAAGAAGAACATAGTTCTCTGTATTCTATTCATCCAGGCGCTACGAAGATGTATCGTGACCTGAGGCAGCATTATTGGTGGCGGTGGATGAAGAAAGACATAGTTAGGTATACAGCTAGGTGCCTAAATTGCCAGCAAGTTAAATATGAGTACCAGAGGCCAGGTGGCCTACTTCAGTAGATGACTATACCGGAGTGAAAATGGGAGCGCATTACTATGGACTTCATACTTGGGTTTCCGCGGACCTTGCAAAAGTTTGATGCAATTTGGGTCATTATCGACAGGTTGGCCAAGTCGGCGGACTTCATTCCGGTTGTGACTGCGTATACTTCAGAGAGGCTGGCCTAGATTTATATTCAGGAGATAGTTCGGTTGTATGGTGTTCCAATTTCCATCATATCAGATAGAGGCCCTTAGTTTACTTCACATTTCTGGAGAGCAGTACAAAGTGAATTAGGGACCCGTGTAGAGCTCAACACAACCTTTCATCCGCATACCAATGGGCAATCAGAGTGGATAGTTCGGATCTTGGAGGATATGCTCAGGGCATGTGTGATCGACTTCGAAGATCAGTGGGATCGTTTCTTTCCTTTGGCCGAGTTTGCTTATAACAACAGTTACCAATCCAACATCGAGATGGCTCCATTTGAGGCTTTATATGGTCGACGATGTTGTTCACCCATCGGATGGTTTGAGCCCGGCGAGGCTGAGTTATATAGTACTGATTTGGTAAAGGATGTCTTGGAAAAGGTAAAGTTAATTCAGGAGCGACTTTGAATAACATAGTCCAAACAAAAGAGTTACGCGGATCATAAAGCGCGTGATTTATTATTTGTGGTGGGCAAGAAAGTTCTCTTGAAGGTTTTGCCGATGAAGGGAATCATGAGGTTAGGGAAGAAGGGAAAGTTGAGCCCAAGGTTTATTGGCCCATTTGAGGTGTTAAAATGAGTTGGGGAGGTTGCTTACGATCTTGCCTAGCCTCCCAGTGTATCTATGCTCCAGAAGTATCATGCTGACCTGTCGCATGTGTTATACTTCAGCATGGTTCTGCTAGATGAGAGCTTTTGTTATGAGGAGGAGCCAGTTGCCATTGTTGATAGGTAGGTTTGCCAATTGAGGTCCAAGAGGATTTACGAGGTAGAAATTCAGTGGCGGGGCCAACCAGTCGAGGAAGTGACTTGGGAGGCCAAGAAGGATATGCGGAGAAGATATCCACACTTATTCAACACTTCAGGTACGATTCTAAACCCGTTCGAGGATGAACGTTTGTTTAAGAGGTGGAGAATATAACGACTCAACCGGTCATTTTGCCTTCTAGAACCACGTTCCCCTAAATAATACTCCATGTATGTGCTTTTACTGTTTTATGACTTGCGGGGATGGTTAGTTTAGGAATTTGAAGGGTTCAAGTTGAAATCAGAACACTTGGTTACTTAGTTTGGCTTTAAATCACATTTTAATTCAATTCACTTATGGGGTTAATTCCCTCTTATAAGGCTAGAAAAGAGACTTACCTTGTCTCAAGCCTACTTCCGATCCAAGATTTGTGCTCAAACCCTCAATTTGGTGCCAAAATGACTCGAAACTAGTCAAATGTTATATAAAATAGTCAATATAGGCTCAAAAGTTCATATTCTAACTATTGAAGCAATTACCCAACCACAATTGAAGAATTCCTAAAATTCACCCTCGGGCTCACGTGCCCGGATTCCAAAAATTTTCAAAGAAAATTATTACACATAACCTCATGAACTCAAATATATGGTTTTCACTAAATTTCATAACTAATTTCGTGGTCAAATTACATTTTTATCCAAGACCTAGGTTTTTCATCTAAACCCTTGATTTCACCAATTTTTACATGTTAATCTAAACATAATCTGTGTATTTAACTCATGTTGTGTAGAAATTACTTACCTTAAAGTGCTAGGTAAAAGCCATCTTCCAAGAGCTCCAAAAATCGCCCAAGAGATGAAAGAAAGTACGTCCCCTGATGGGTGATGAAGGTGGTTTTCTCCTGATCCTCTTCTTCCATGAGGATCTGATTATAGCCCGAGTAGGCGTCCAAGAAGCTTAGTAGTTCATGCCCGGCCGTTGCGTCAATGAGTTGGTCGATATGTGGTAATGGAAATGAATCATTGGGGCATGCTTTGTTCAGATCTGTGAAATCTACGCACATCCGCCATTTTCCATTCTTCTTTTTCACCATAACCACGTTGGCGACCTATTGGGGATATTTTGACTCCCTGACAGAGCCATTTTCCAACAATTTTTCCACCTCTTCGCGTACTACATCATTAATTGTGGAGTTGAACTTACGCCTAACCTGCCTCACCGGGGGTGGAATGGACCGACGTTCAATTTGTGCTTGGCGATTTCCTTTGGGATACCTGGCATATCTACATGGCTAAAAGTAAACAAATCCGTGTTAACAGTTAAGAATTGACGAAACTTACCCGGTTCCTGAAGTTTGCAATCAATGTAAGCTTTCTTATTGTTGTCATTGTTGTCTAATTGAACGGGGTCGAGGTCATCTAAGGTCGATCCTGCATCTTCGATCGTATCTGGGTCTCTGATGACGTCCTTGTTGTCATCACATATCGACCTCGACCATGTTGATTGTTATGCCTTTGTTTCTTTGCCCTTTGTTTGTTGAGTGACCGTACAGTCTAGAATGATGCGGTAACATTCCTAGGATGTGCATTGGTCCCCTCGTAGACTGAATATTCCCTATGGAGTTGGGAATTTGATGACTTTATACAAGCTGGAGGGGATGGCTCTCATGGTGTGTATCCATGGTCGCCCTATTATGGCGTTGTATGCTGTGTCTTGGCCCATGATATGGAATGTGGTTTCCAGAGTGACGCCACCGGCTAGGACGGGGAGTGTGATCTCATCGGATGTTCGCTCAGCTGCATTGTTAAAACCCGTTAGTGTGATGCAACGCGATACTATCTTATCCTCGAGTTTCATTTGTGCAAGTACTCGATGGTGGATAATGCATGCACCGCTTCCATCGTCTACCATAATGCATCTCACGCTGGTATCTAAAATTCGTAAAGTGATAACAAGGGCATCATAGTGAGGGAAAGCCAAACCGTTGGTATCTAACTTATCGAAGGTGATACTTTCTTCGAGTTTATCATACCATTCATGGGTGATCGACTGAGCTTGTGGGTTATGGTGAACTTCACATTGTTAATAGAAGTATCGTCACTGCCGCCAATTATCATGTGGACGGTGCGGGTTGGCGAGGGCAATTTCGGCATTCTTTGATGTTGTTCAGGTCCTATAGCAAAGTTGGTCCTTCCCCGGTCGCTTAGCAACTCTTTGAGGTGTCCCTGTCGTAGCATCTTTATGACCTCATGCCTTAGGGCGATGCAATTCTTGGTTTTGTGTCCTCGCTCTTGATGGAACTCGCAAAGGGCGTCTGATTTCGTGGTATTCGGGTCTGACCTCATCTTTTGTGGCCACTTCACCTTCGGTCCAAGCTTCTCTAAGGCGTAGACTATTTCTATAGGTGACACAAAATAAATTGTGAGCGGATAATAAATGGGCATACCTCTTTCATTCCGGTGAGTCCCTGTTCTTGATCGGAGCGAGCCCTCTTCATGGCGGGAGGAGGACGCAATGGCGGTTCTGACATATGGTAGATGCCATTCCCGGTTAGGTCGCGAGGTTGCGAGGTCTATCTTCATATCATTTCTTTGATCTTTTATGGATTCGGCTTGCGCCGAGGTTAGTCGATGGGTCAGTCCATTGAGGTCGTCCTCATTTGCTCAGACTTCGGCGTAATATGCGTTGTGTATTTCATCCCAAGTAGTTGGGGGGTACTTCATAAGCCGACTTAGTAATTTTCTTGTTTCCCTCGAACCATTTCTGCTCAGCCCATTTTGAAAAGCTGCGACTGCCATCCCTCCGATACATTTGGCAAGGTCATTCTTACTCGGTTGAACCGGGCGAGGAAATCTCTCAATCCCTCTCCCAGAGATTGTTTAATAGCAAATATGTCATTTACTCTCGCCTCTGTCTTTTTGGCCCCATCATTGGCCGTTACGAACTTATCGGCCATTTCTTTGGAGGTTTTAATAGAATGTGCAGGCAGTTGTGAATACCATATTAATGCTCCTCCCGTGAGGGTCTCGACGAATTGTTTTAACAAAATGGAGGATACTTGTTCCTTGGCAAGGTCATTGCCTTTCACGGCGGTGACGTAGTGAGTCACATGGTCTTCGGGGTCAGTCATACCATCATATATTTTCAGATAGGGCGGCATTTTAAAGGTCTTTGGTATGGCATGTGGGGCGGCATCATCACTGTACGGCTACTCGACGAACCGACTAGCATCTTTCTTCGGCAAGAGCTTAGGGGCGCCCGGTATCTTATCGACCCTTTCTTGGTGTTCTCTCATTTGGTCCCGAAGTGCTTTGTTTTCATTTTCCATTTCCTCCATCCTTTTCAAAATGGTTGTGAGAGTGTCGTCACCTGCACAATTAGTGACATTGTGAGTAATACCTATCGTTGGATGAAGAGGGAATTGATCATGTTGCTCGTCCACTGGTGGTATAACGCAAGTCCTTGCATTTTCTGTAGTCGTGTCCCGAACGGGCTTATGGAGGACGCTGGTTAGCATGTCAGTAAGCCAGGCCTCAAGGAGCTTTTTTACAGTCGGTGGTGCCTCCTCCCTCATGGATGTGTAGGCTCCCTTACCGAGAGATTTTGTGATATTGCAGTGGAGAGGGGTGACCTACCTCGCCCGGGGGAGGCATTGGGCGTTGCGTCCTCATCCACTGCTTCAGAGCTCTCATTGATGATGTTCATGGGGTTGGTCGGGAGGTCACTCATTATTCTCATTCTTTCTTCTCTGTTACCTGCCATATTAGATCTATGTATACAAAGAGAAAAGGATCTTGTTCTTGTTTTTTCTTCCCTTTTTGTTTTTACGTTAGTGATTCGTGATAGTTATAGATCTAGAGAAAACTAAAAATTTAACTAGAAAATCCCCACAGAAGGCGCCAAATTGTTTAACCAAGAAGATCAACTTCTGGTTAAAACAATTATATTTATACAATAACGGATTAAACCTCGTTAATAATAATATCTCTAGATGTGGATTCTAACAAAATAGCTAAAGCTTAGACCAGTCTAGTAGAGAATCAACAATAGTATTCAATATGTGTTTCGAAAGAGACCTGTATTAATGGAGAAGTAACTAGCAATAAATGGCATTTAGGTAAATAGGAGAAGTGGTTCATCCAATAAATAATGAGCTAGGTGATTATTCCTTCTGAAAATGACGAGTGACAGACAGATCGTAGAACATTCGAAATATTCTCGGATCTGATGGAAAAGTGTGGAATAATATGAGCAAGAATCTTGATAAAAAGGTAGTCTTTGTATCATTACAAGAGAGAGAGAGAGAGAGAGAGAGAGAGAGAGAGAGAGAGAGAGAATCTTTTAGCAAGGTATGCTCTTATCACAGTGAATATCACATGCCTCTTTCATTAACTTTTTTCCTATTTATATGGGGCATACCCCCGGTAAACCCTAGTAGTACAAGTGTCCATTACCTGTATTAATGGAGAAGTAACTAGCAATAAATGGCACTTAGGTAAATAGGAGAAGTGGTTCACCCAATAAATAATGAGCTAGGTGATTATTCCTTCTGACAATGACGAGTGACAGACAGATCTTAGAACATTCGAAATATTCTCGGATCTGATGGAAAAGTGTGGAATAATATGAGCAAGAATCTTGATAAAAAGATAGTCTTTGTATCATTACAAGAGAGAGAGAGAGAGAGAGAGAGAGAGAGAGAGAGAGAGAGAATCTTTTAGCAAGGTATGCTCTTATCACAATGAATATCACATGCCTCTTTCATTAACTTTTTTCCTATTTATATGGGGCATACCCCCGGTAAACCCTAGTAGTACAAGTGCAGAGAATATCAAATGGAATATTCTCCTTAATTCCCTATTCTAATAAACTAGCCGTTACAACTCTTTTTGCGATGCTCGACATCGACCATCATTTACATCTCGACCACGAGCCTCGCTATCTCCCGTCGACCTCAAATGACTCTTTTCTCGATGTTATTTTGCCCTAAGTACTGAGACAGATTTCGACCTATACAAATTTGTTTCAGTCTTAGTCAGCAGAATTATCCAATACATTTAGGGTGTCTTTAGTACGAAGGAAAATATTTTCATTTTCCCATTTTTTAATGTTTGGTTGGCTTAAGTGTTTTGGAAAATATTTTCCTCATGAACTCATTTTCCTCCAATTGGAGGAAAATGTTTTCCCTATCAAGAGAAGGAGAAACATTTTTCAAAACTCTTTTCCCAGATTTTTATAATTCTAGGGCTACCATGAGCAAGAGACAACTACAACTGGAACACATGTACATCTTCAAATCCAGCTACTGTCGATCACAACAACATCAACATCCAATATCTGCACGCAAAGTGCAGAAGTTTAGTATGAGTACAAGTGACCCCATGTACTCAATAAGTAACAAACCTAATCTTAGGTTGAAAGTAGTGACGAGCTGGAACACAGGTCGGGGCCCAACATCAATAGCCAACAACAGTTCATAACAACATAATGGAAGTAATAAAAGAAGTAGCTTAGAGATAAAATGCTCAACTCATTCACGGTTCCAGAAAAATAGGCATGCTTTTCAAGTATATCAGCGAAAACCCAAATCTTTTACCGAAATCACCAAAATATGAGTATGTTTTGTAAAATTGTGATTTTTCCCAAAACCTTTTCAACAACAGATAGGATGTTTCATTTTCAAATGGCATGAGGAAAACACATCTCTATGCCTACATGTCAATGAGTATGTGAAGTCATGAATGATGCAATATCGTAAAAAATGAGGAAAAATGCATCTCTATGCCTGTATGTCAAGTGTGCATGTCAATGCGATGCAACTCACTAATAAAACCATATGCATACTCTCAACATTTAGAGGAAACGACACCGGAATAGGGATTTGACAGTTCCAATAGGTTCGTATGATGATTTTGGACTTGGGCGTATGTTTGAATCAGATTTTGGACGACCCGGGAGCGTTTCGGCACTTAATAGTGAAAATTGGCTATTTGAAGGTTTAAAGTTCTTCAAATTTAGTTTGGAGAAGGTTTTGGAGTAATCGTGCAGAAAGGGGTTTGTCAGGCACCTGCGAGGAGTTTTTCGCAGAAGCGAAAGCGCAGGTGCAGCAATGGCTTTGCAAGTGCAAAAAACCTGCTGGGCAGAGTGTTTAAAAGAACGGGGCTCAGCCATTTTTAGCCCATGTTTCGTCATTCTTGGGCGATTTTGGAGCTTCTTGAGAGGGGTATTCACCTAGAAACTTGGAGGTAAGTTAATTCTACCTATTATGAGTTAAATACATAGATTATGCGTAGATTTTAACATGTAATTGTGGTAACCAAGGGTTTAGATGATGTCACGACCCAAAATCCGTTGTAGGTCGTGATGGCGCCGGACACCACTGTCAGACAAGCTAACACTAAATAGTTAATTAAATTCTCATTTTAATATTTTTGAAATCATAAATTTACTTAAATTTATCTAGTAAAAATTGAATTTACAAAATAAATAACAATGTTTTCTAATTTCAATACTGAACATCCCATAATCATCCCAGAACCCGGTGTCACAAGTGCATGAGCCTTTTGTAGGAATTTTAAAAAAAATCAATGACTGTCCGAAATACAAATTTGGACAGGAAGAAAAATACAATACTCTGAAGGAGACTCTGCTGGCTGTGGAGCGTCGTATAGAATGCAGCTCACCTAAGTCCCCGCCATAATCGCGCCTCTGTGCTCACAAGGCTGCTAAACATATGTGTACCTGCACAAAATGTGCAGCAAGTGTAGTATGAGTATGTAAATCAACGCGTACCCAGTAAGTATCCCGCCTAACCCCGAAGAAGTAGTGACGAGGGATCGACTCAGACACTTACTATGGGCTATAATAAATATACAAATGATATGATAAATTATGGATTTTTATGAGGCAACGGTAAACACAATGACATGAGACAGGTAAATAATTCTCTTGTTAATAGGGGATTTCCAAATTTATCTTCATCTTTTAACAATTTAAATCTCCGGCCAATGAGGCCATATCAATTATCAAAAATTTCAGGGCAAGCAATACAAGCATGCACAAATCATGCCGAGGTAGTACGGCCCGATCCAACATAATATTTAAACTGTGCAATGCCAGAGGGTCGAATGGGCGAATCATAGATGCATTTATTTACTACCGAGGCGCTCGGCCCGATTCACAAATAACAATTATTTCCAAAAAAATACAAGTTTCTCATTTACAGTCAAGTATCTCATACAAACCTTCAAGTAAGTGAATTTAACTTTATACAATTCTTTTATTAATTTCTATCATGACTAAGTGATTATATTAGCAAGTAACGGCACAAACATTCCAAGTATAGCATGATACAGGTCCTAAGCAACCCTGACAATAGCATAATAGTAGATACGTACGGGCTCTCGTCACCTCATACGTACGTAGCCCCCATAGTTAGGTACATATTTATTTAATTCAACTATGGGGTTAATTCCCTATTACAAGGTTAGAAAGGAGACTTACCTCGCTCTGAAGTTCCATAACCGGCTCCCAAGCCCTTCCGATGACTCAAACCGATGCCCAACACTCCAAATCTAGTCAATAATTATGCAAACCCATTAATATATACTCAAATACTCATTATAATCCTATTTATAACAATTTCCAACTCCGCTCGAAAAATCAATAAAGCAACCCTCGGGCCCACGTGCCTGGATTCCGAAAACTTTCGAAGATAATCATTACCCATAGCATCACAAACCCAAATATATAATTTATTCCCAATTCCATGTCCAAATTTCATGGTAAAAATCCAAAATACCAAGTTCTAGGTCTTTCTTCAAAATCTCAAATTTCTACTAGTTTTCATATCTAAATCCGTATATAACCTTGTATTTAGCTTGCAATAGGTGGGAATCACTTACCTTGATATAGATGATGAAGGTGGTGCTCCAAAATCGCTCCAATACCGGCTCCCTTGGAGGAAATGAAGTGCAAATGAGCCAAAACCTAGATTTTAAAAGAACACTACGCACGTCTTTCCCCTTTGCGATCGCGGAAATCTACTAGCGATCGCGAAGGCCAATCAATCAGCTGCCTAAAAGCTTCCCTTTCGCGAACGCGAAGCCCAAAATGAGATCGCATTGCTCAGCCCCTTCCACTTTCGCAATCACGAACACCACTATGCGATCGCATAGAACAACCTTCACCAAACAACCCTATTAACACAGCGCATTCGCGATAGCCCCGACGCGAATGCGAATAACCTCCCGCTCGACCCTCCACGAACGCGAACCATTATACGCGATCGCGTAGAGTAAAACTCACACCAGTCCACTTAACCTTTCGATATCGCGGCCCTTTCTTCGCGATCGCGGAAGAGGAAACCAGATGCCCAGAAACCAGTAATTCATCAAAGTACAATATCCGTCCGAACTCCATCTGAGACACACCCGAGGCCCTCGAGACCTCAACCAATTATACCAATACATTCCAAAACACATTACAAACTTAGTCAAGCATTCCAATCTCATCAAATAACATCGAAACAATGGATCGCAACTCTATTCAAGCTTTATGAACTTTAAAATTTCAAACTTCTACATTCGATGCCGAAACCTATCAAATCACGTCCGATTGATCTCAAATTTTTCACACAAGTCACATTTGACATTACGGACCTACACCAACTTTCGAAATCAGAATCCAACCCCGATATCAAAAAGTTCACTTCCGGTCAAACTTCTCAAAAACCTTCAAATTTCTAATTTTCGCCAAATGGCCCCAAAATGACCTACAGACCTCTGAATCCACTTCCAGATGCGCTCACAATACCAGAATCACTATACGGAGCTATTCCCAGACTCGGAATCCCAAATGGACACAGATAATATTGAAATGCACTTCAACCCAAATTTATGAAAGTCTTCCAAAACGCCAACATCCATAATAGGCGCCAAAATTCTCCCAGGTCATCCAAAACACGATCCGGACACACGCCCAAATCCAAAATCATCATACGAACCTGTTAGAATCTTCAAATCTCGATTCCGAGGTCGTTAACTCAAAATCACACTTTAGTCGATTCCTCGAAATTAAGGCTTCTGAATTTAGAATTATCTTTCTAAATCAACTCCAAACTTTCCGAAATTCAATTCCGATCACGCGTACAAGTCATAATACCTGAAGTGAAGCTGCTCATGGCCTCAAACCGCCAAGCGACGCACTAGAGCTCAAAATGACCGATCGGGTCGTTACAGATGAAAACCTAGGTTTTGATAAAAATGAGATTTTAACCACGAAAATGGTTATGGAAAGGGATGAAAATTGTATACTTGAGTTCTTAAGGTTATGGATAATGATTTCCTCCGAAACTTTTCGAAATTCGGGCACGTGGTCCTGGGGTGAATTTTAGGAATCTTTTTCCAAATTGGGTCGGGTAATTACTCTAATAGATAAATTATGAAATTTTGAGCATGTATTGATTAATTATATAACATTTGGCTAGTTTCAGAATATCCGGCACCAAATTGAGGCTTTAGCGCGAAATTGTGACCGGGAAGTGAGCTTTGAGACGAGGTAAGTCTCTTGTCTAACCTTCTAAGAGGGAATTTACCCCATAGGTGATTTGAATTAAATGTTGCTACAATTTGTGGGGGGATATATACGTACGAGGTGATGAGGGTCCATGCGTAGCTACTAATTATGCTTATGTCCGGGTAGTTTTAGGACCCAATGCATGAACTATTTGAAATATTTGCACCATGCTTGTTAATTTAAAATACCTAAGTTATATTAGGATTTGTTAGAAAATTTGTGAAAGATCGCTAATGAAATTCGAATTGTTTTAGTATAAATCCTTAATAATGTTTAAGTCAAATTCTTATAAAGTATCCTTCTCTACTTGTAGAGCGGTCCAAATGCCTCGGCAGTAGACAGATGCATCTATGGTTCATGTCACTCGACCCTCGGCAGTGTATACATTATTCCGGATCGGGCCGTACGACCTCGTGATAAATCGTGCTTAATAATAATACTTGGTGTCTTGATATTTTGTTGTGACTTGTAAGATTACAGCCTTTAAATGGAATGACTTATTTAGAAATTATATAATTGTGAAAGAATTATTTGCTTCCACTTGTTGAGAAGATTTGAATTTATTTACGCATCTAGTAATCATATTAAGATTTTATCTAAATAATTATTGATCCATAGTGAGTGTCGAAGTCGACCTCTCGTCACTACTTCTTCGAGATTAGACTTGATACTTACTAGGTACACATTGTTTACGTACTCATGCTACACTTCCTGCACTTTTTGTGCAGGTTATGAGATAGGTGCATTAGGCGGTCCTACCGGTGTGCATCCCCGATATCCCGAAGCCTAGTGGTAAGCTACTTTTCCTGAGTCATTCCGCAGCACCTAGTGTCTCTCTTCGTATTCGTATTCTGTCTATTTTATGTCCAGACATTATTTAGAATTTTGTATAATCTACTAGATGCTCATACACTTGTGACACCAGGTCTTGGCACACACACAAGTAGAATTGTGATTTTGAACTATTACTTGGTTTTATTTATTACTCCTTTTATTTTCTTAAATCTTGCTATAAGGAAAGTTTAATTACTAGGAAACTTATTAAACGAGGAGTAATTCTTCTAATTCACTAGTTGGCTTGCTTAGCGGTGATGTTGGGCGCCATCATGACCTATAGGTGAAATTGGGTCATGAAAAAAGTGGTGCGCCAGCTGAAGTCATGGAAGGAACTCATCGGGAAAATGGTGGTGGAAGCTAGAGCATCATCGGGAATCGGCCGAGAATTCTTCCACGATTTATCTAAAGCTGGTTGTAGAATAATCTATGTCGCTCACCATGTAGATCGATTGATATCTCTCTACCATGAGATCAGCTGAGTTAGCTCAAACTCGAACGAGGCAAGTTCGAGTTAAGAACAATGAGTCGTAGCCAGTGGCGTACGTAGGATTTTATATCAGCAATGTCCAATCTATCCGAAATATGTTTAGCAGTCTCACATGTGGATATTTTATTATATTCTTCTTCACTAATCACACAATAGAGCATGTTGAGTGCTCTAGCATTTGTTTGCATAATATCCAGCTGTTCTTTTGTGTAGTCAAATATGGATGCCATTTTTACAAGCTTCTTTCCATCACTGTTATTCGGAACAAGCCTTGGTCAATTCTAAATAACTAGAGAGGCTCGATAATTTATTGATTGAATATAAACCTTCATTCTTTCTTTCCAATGGCTATAGTATTGACTATTGAAGTATGGTGCCCTTCTTGTTGAGTATCCTTCTTGAAGTACGGTTTCAGTAATTTGATGACCTTCCATGGATCTTTTCTCACTTGCTGTTAAGCAAAAAAAATACCTGCTCTGATACCAATTAAAACTACAAGAGGGGGGAGGGGGTGAATTGTAGCCTTTTTAAATTTCTAGTCGACTACTCCTCAAACCTAGTCAATTAATACGGAGACAACCTGCACAATACTGTTAATACTTCGATTCAATCAAATACTAATCTCAACAAACAATAATTGCTTATAATAAAATATGAAAGCAGTAAGGTAAATGATACCAGAAATTTTATACTGGTTCGGAACCTATGTGGTATCCTACTCCAGTCTCCTTGGGTTGCAAGGATGTTATCTCTTGATCTCTTTGTAATATGAATTAAGTACATCTTGTGTGATTTTCAACGATCACCACCAATGTTTACAAGGTTGGTTTTCACTCGTTCACCAACAACGAATAAGTATTGGTTTTAACACGCTCACCAACAACGCAAAAGTTTAGTTTTTACTCGCTCACCAACAATGACTCTTTGGTTTTCACTCGCTCACCAAAGAAACGAATAATGACACAACCTCTAAGGACACACTACCTCTCCAATATTTTTTTGTCTCTTTTGTGTACACAGTAAATATACTAAAAGTGAATTACAATGCTTGTTAAAAGTAGAATAAAGAACTTGTAGTTGGAAAGACAATTGTATAGAAGGCTGCATATCTTCTCCTTTTCTAGTCTCTTGTTTTTATAGTCTTCAATAGCTTCTGGCCGTTGGACTTGACTTTGCTGACTCCTTAATCTTCTCCTTTGCTCCTTTGATTGAGTAAGATACCATCGTGGCTTCTTGTTATTTCCTTGACAAAACATGCAACCCATTTTGGACCTTCTAATTCTTCTTTTCCATTTTTATAAATTGACCAATTTGAAATCCTTCGACCAATCATTGAATTATTGGAATTAATTCATTGTATCTTGTACCTTTTGATTGACAACATGTCTTGCTAAAGGAATCAAATACATTTTCCAATTGAATGATTATTTTCATATTTCATGCCTTAAGCTCCTTTGATTTCTTTCCTTTTGGAGTAGACAATATCATTTTATAATCACATAATGAAAGCTTTTCATTTGAATTACTATTCGAAGTCTTCAACCATGCACCAATATTTATAAAATGAATTTTCGTTCTTTGAGTAATCTTAGTGATTTTCTACCGGCACATCCTTATATAAGATCCCAAGATTTACTCCTTCCCATATATAACTTGTAGTAATTCATTCAATAGATTCTTTTCTCTAGTATTGTAGCAAATCTATAATTGTCATACCAAACTCGTAGCAAGTATATCTCTTTCCTTTCACGAGATATATTTTTCCACAACAATTATTCTTCCACTTGAACTCTTCTTCCATCTGTACAAGTATGAGCCTTTATTTAACCAACCCAAGAGAAATTCAAGATCCTCTTCTTTCTAATGGATCTTGATTTGTATTATTTTGAATTTAGTCACGTGCGCAATCTTGAACTTGGACTTTTTACTGCCTTGATCTCTAAACGATATCATTTCCTTAAATTCAAATACTTTCCAACATATAGGTTATAGTAAGAATATTCTTACTTCCATCACAATCCGTAGTAAATATTTCCTTGCCAAATTCTTCTTGGACTTGGACCACTCATTTATATCTTATGAAGTGTCCAGTAAGCTTGATGTGAATTTTCTCTCCTTTAGTGAGTAAGTACTAATGGGTTCTCCAAATCTCTTCCATAATATAGATTGTATAACACCCATAATATATTTTCTTTCCATAGAAAATGTATTCTTCTTTTGCCTTGTATCTCTTCCATATAGTATCTTTCTTCCTTCCACAAAATAATAGATCTTCTCAGGGATTTTAGCAACCTTCTTTGCAAGATATTTAAGAACTTTCCTTCCATAATTTTCATAGAGTCTTCTTCTGATATTGTAGTAAACCATTCAATATTTGAAATATGACTTACAAATATTATTCCTTCCATGACACTTGGAGATTAAATTTCTGAAAATAATCTTCCTTGATAATATTTTCACTCATAAATTCTTCACATGATATTACCTTTCTCATATTTCTTTGGCTATTTTCAGAAATTTAATTATGTTGGTTTATTATCATCTAAATCAATACGTGAAACCTTGAGGCTAACAATCTCCCCCTTTTTGATGATGGCAAACCATTGAGTACAAAACATAAAGATTGCATCAAAGACTTAATTAAAGTGCATCTAAAGTAATAAGCTAGATAGACTAGTTACTTCCCTGAAATGTCCCGCTTATATCGAGCTTACTTTTTCCATGGCAGGTAAAGGTCCCCCTTTCTTTAAGGGTTCCATAGTCATGCTCCCCCTGCCTTCATGTATTTTATCTATGTCACGACTCAAAAATCACTAGATGTGATTGCACCTAACTCGACCCGCTAGGTAAGCCAACTAACAGACAATACAATCTAAATAAAATTTGTAGGAAAATAATGAAGAATTATCTGAACTTCTACAAATTAACCCAAGAACTGATAGTACAAATCATGAGCTTCTAAGACTTAGAATTTACAAAGCTGATACAAATAATTACACGATCTATTTGAAATCTACATAATAGATTAACAAAATCTAAAGCCACCAAGGACAAGTGGCAGCCATATCCAGAATGCACGAACATCTTCAGAGTCAGATCCTGACATCACAAGCAGCTCAGCTCCAAAAGTCTGCATGTAAGGTGCAGAAGTGTAGTATGAGTACAACCGACCCCATGTACCCAGTAAGTATTTTGTCTAACCTCGTCGAAGTAGTGACGAGGCTTTTTAGTTAAAAGATGCTCACTGATAAAATTTGTGATGTAACTAACAATAGAACTATACTACAGTATAACAGAATAGAGCACAAGAACGAATGTACAAAGCAATAATAGAGTACTAGAAGAGATCACAATCTAACAGTTTCCAATATCTCGACCAATCCTTTCCTTAGAACGAAACTCAAAGAACCACAATAATCACCTCAAAACTTTCATAGTGTGAGAGAAACACCCAAGACAACAACTTCAATGCCACGGCAACACCCTTCGCGCATTTATCTCATCCTCACCAAATATGCGTAAAACAGTACCAACCGAAGGGAAGAAATACCGATAACAGAAATGACAAAGTGGGAAATGCGCAAGTAGTAATAATGAACGAGAATGTACATAAGGACATTAGTATCAGACTAGGCAGAAAGCATAAAGGTAATGGCGACAATTAGGAAAGGAATATAACTTCAACTAACTAGCATGGTGGAGGCATAAATACAAATATAACGAATAAGAGGGGAACACGTGATCTTTATGCGTTAACAAGTAGAAACATGAATGACTAACACGATAGAAGTCATGTACTAGGTGCAACCAAAATAGATACGACAAAGATATAATTATGAAAGCAGGAAGTAGGCATGGTATTTGCAAGTTTATCAAGTAGAAGGCATGAGTGACATCATAACAAATAAGATAAAGAAAAAGAACAAGGCAATAACGACAAGTCACATAAGAACCATAAATACAACAATAACAGTTCAATGTAACGGCATGAACGTACACACAAAGGAAAGATATCACAACATAATGCATGTCCCTCGTTCTCACCTGCACGGAAACACCCATCGTGCCATGGACTCATGACAATTTAAAGCATGATAATATAAATGCAATGGTACGGCATCACCCTTCGTGCTTTTACTCACATAACATGGCACGACATCACCCTTCGTGCTTTTACTCATATAACATGGCACGGCATCACCCTTCATGCTTTTACTGACAAATGATATGGCATGGCATCACCCTTCGTGCTTTTACTCTCAATAATGTGGTATGGCATCACCCTTCGTGCTTTTACTCTCAGATAATATGGAACAACATCACCCTTCGTGCTTTTACTCTCAGATAATATGGCACAACATCACCCTTCGTGCTTTACACTCTCCCTCACATGATAATGTAAACAATGGCACGACATCACCCTTCACGCTTTACGCTCTTTCTTACCAGGCATATGCATATAAATGACAAACAAGGCAGGAAACATAAATAACGTCAAGGAGAGTGTTTAAACGAATATTCCAAATGAATCCCGATCACAACATTCCAAGCCAACAATAGTGCAATAAACCCGCAAGAACCTTATTATTCAAATATTCCAACAAATCTCACAAATGATCTATAACATAAGTATAGAATCTAGTATCTCAAGAATATCGGCCGTAGCAATGTATTAATGATTATGCATATTGATAATCGAATTAAACAGACCAATGTATTCTCATAATTTCATCAAATTTGACCAAGTTATAATAAGCTATGTCTTAGTTCTAACATTTAACACTATGTTCTTAGTATCTAGGAGTCAAGTAAGGCATAAGGCAAGAAGGTCGCGTGATTCTACATGACACAATTTATAACATCATATACCCCGAGCATGGTTAAACAAGGCACATGCAAATATTCTCGTCGCCTCATATAGGTATCACCCCTGCATGTAGCAAACAATGTCAAATAGTAGGAAAAGTTCCCTCAACAAAGTTAGGCAAGACACTTACCTCAATTCGGTTGACTCAATACTCAATTTAGCTTTTTCCTTTACAATTTCACCTTCGCTCGGCTCAATCTAGCCAAAGGCGACTTAAATACATCACACAATGCAAGGAAAAACAATTTTAGTTAATAAAGCTGTGATATTTATTAAATTTCTAAAAAGTCAACAAAAGTCAAACCCCGGGCCCACCCGGTCAAAACCCGAGTCCAAGGGTAGGTCTTGACTACCCATAGCCTCACGAGTCCAAATACGTATTTTGTTTTCAAATACGAGTCCTATTCAACTCTCAAATCCCAAATTTTTATTTTTCAAAGTTTTGACAAAATTCCCAAATATTTCCCTAGATTTCTCATGAATTCGATGTTAAAGCTATATAAAATCATGAAATGTAGTTGAGAATTGATTAGAGGTACTTACCCAATGATTTGGTATAAATATCGCTTCATAAAATCGCCTCCCATCGAAGCTAGGGTTCAAAATATAACAAAATGAAGCCAAATTTCGGAATTCTCAGCATTTAGCATGTTGCAGCTATCGCATTTATAGCGTTATTCTCCCAAACCTTCCTCGTCCCAATAAGATAGCGCAAATCTCAAGCCTAGAAATCTCGACTCAGCCAATACAAGCAGCCCCACCAACAAGTATCAACAATAATCATATGGAGCCCCACACAACACGGTCTCGAACACCAACAGATAACAATTCAGACATGACAGATAAAATTAAGAGAGCTCAATCAGAAGTCTATTAAACAAGTTAAGCAGGCCGGGAAATTTTAGCATTTTCCTAATAACTATTTTCAACAAAGTGAATGCAAAACTACACGAAGTAAGCATCAGGAGTTACATTTCATCACAGTACCGTTGCGGCGTGCAACCCGATCCCATCATATCAATCCACATAGGGTACCCATCGAGCCATAATACTCGGGCTCACTAATCACATATGCGTCAATATCAAACACAATAGAGTGCACAAAATATAACTATGGGAAATATTATTAGGAACACACAATACGGAGAAGGACGAGCACAATTAGGGTGCAATAAGAAAATAAACATCACGAAGGCCATCTCACCCATAGCGCCATGAGGCCTAAACTAAATTACAATATGCGTACGAAGAACCATGTAATCCTCACAATCCTTCATAGCATAAGAGAGGAACACATAACACAGACCAAGGCGTGGATAGCATCTATTCCGCCCGACGATATACCTATGGTAACAGCTACGCAGGAGCAATCAAATCTGATCTGATACAGAATACACATCCTCATTGGGCCTACCAATGGGCCCCTAATTCATCTCCGGTAACACCCGAACGGACAAATAGCCCTTCAAAAGTCCACAATCCCGAAACAATCTGCTTCTGAGAACTCTTAGTCTCCAAATCCATAGAACACACTAATCATCCTACCTGATCCCAACTCCACCGCCCAAATGTCTAACACATCTCTCGTATATAATCATCCCACGAGGAATACTTCTATAATTCTTCCGTGCCTTATAACAAAATCTGAATCTCAGCAGTCAACTAACCAGACGAGTATCGCAATATCAATGTTGCATCTGTAAGTCAAAATACAATGCGTCTTCTGAAATGCACACCCTTCCTAGGCAACACCAAGTAGTAATGGCATCTATCTAGACATCTCAAATTGTCAGTGTTATTTAAGAATTCATGACCTTCCCTTCAAAACTGAATCGTGACCCTGCGCGTGCAAAACTCAATCCCGATCGGTCAGAAACCTTCTATTTGATCTCATCTAGGAGGAAATTCCAATACACAACATGTTCCTCACACCAGTAGGAAATATTCACCTCGAACCGTGATAAAAATCATCAAGAACACCTTGGAATCTGTTTGCACATAACCAAGCTATCATAACCGAATCCATCTAACTCAACCAAGCCACGTAGTTGCCCAAAACCCATGAGCATTGCCACGAAACACCTATGGAGACTCACCACATTATAAGTACCCAAAGAACTGATCATATCATTACCGTGTTGATCCAAGTTACTATCAAACTGCCATGTTTCCTCCGAGTTCCTTCCAATTTACCCTCAAGTTGATACCCCTTCTTGTGAGAACACCATGATCCTTACCCCAAAGCTCTGCATAAGAGATTCTAGCATAAAAACAACATCGCCCTAAGGCCCATAAGCTGCTGCATTTCCTCTTCGCACCCCAAAGTACCACAACCGAGGCACACACTCTGATGGGACCTTCTGTGAGTCTAAGGCCGTTTCCTCCACCACTTATTCTTCCTGTTAATGAAATGCATAATCCATAATGATATTGAAATACCGCGAGCCTCGACACCATCCAATGTAAATCTTAAACTCTAGCCACAACTGCTATGCCACCGCTTAATCTTCCTGAGTCTGAACTCATCAATAAGGCATGAGATTCAAATTCGTTTTACAATTAAACAACATGAAAACATTTCAATACACTCATTACTCGAGACTATACGTCAAATCAAGATAGAAATCAAGTAAATATTAGCCCTTTTTACACCTCAAGCAGACTCTTCTCATCGCCTTCAAATTATCCGAAAATAGCCCGCAGTCACATCCTACTCGTCATTTAGTCATCCAACCACTCGCCTGCCACAAATTCCATTCATAAGGACACTACTGGGCGTATAAGTCTAAAAGCACATACACACACAACCGAAATCCCCGTGCTCAAGTTGCAGTCAAAACCTGGCCTCAAGTCCTCCAGACTGACCCATCAGCAGCACACAGGAATCACATCTCGCATCTCGTCCATGGACTCACAAGCCGTCGATGCTCCGCCGATACCGAGCGCTCGCATATGCATACGAATGCGTGGAAAGAATTCAAATAGTTATGCTCCAAGCTGAATCAGTGACGCGTGATAAGGAAAGAAAGACTAGAAGTTTATCCTAAATGCCCTGTAACTCTCGAAGATAGGTATGGACGTCATCATACCGATCCGCAAGACTCTACTAGACACTTGCTAATGACTCGTTGAACCTATGAACCTAGAACTCTGATACCAACTTGTCAGGACTAAAAAAATCACTAGATGCGATTGCACCTAACTCGACCCGCTACGTAAGCCAACTAACAGACAATAAAATCCAAATGAAATTTGTAGGAAAATAATGAAGAATTATTTGAACTTTTACAAATTAACCCAAGAACTGATAGTACAAATCATGAGCTTTTAAGACTTAGAATTTACAAAGCTGATACAAATAATTACACGATCTGTTTGAAATCTACATAATAGATTAACAAAATCTAAAGCCACCAAGGACAAGTGGCAGCCATATCCGGAATGCACGAACATCTTCAGAGTCAGCTCCTGACATCACCAGCAGCTCAGCTCCAAAAGTCTGCACGCAAGGTGCAGAAGTGTAGTATGAGTACAACCGACCCTATGTACCCAGTAAATATTTTGTCTAACCTCATCGAAGTAGTGACGAGGCTTTTTAGTTAGAAGATGCTCACTGATAAAATTTGTAATGTAACTAACAATAGAACTATACTACAGTATAACAGAATAGAGCACAAGAACGAATGTACAAAGCAATAACAGAGTACTAGAAGAGATCACAATCCAACAGTTTCCAATATCTCGACCAATCCTTTCCTTAGAACGAAACTCAAAGAACCACAATAATCACCTCAAAACTTTCATAGTGTGAGAGAAACACCACAAACATCAAATTCAATGCCACGGCAACACCCTTCGCGCATTTATCTCATCCTCACCAAATATGCGTAAAACAATTCCAACCGAAGGGCAGAAATACCGATAACAGAAATGACAAAGTAGGAAATGCGCAAGTAGTAATAATGAACTAGAATGTACATAAGGACATCAATATCAGACTAGGCGAAAATCATAAAGGTAATGGCAACAATTAGGAAAGGAATGTAACTTCAACTAACTAGCATGGTGGAGGCATAAATACAAATATAACGAATAAGAGAGGAACACGTGATCTTTATGCGTTAACAAGTAGAAACATGAATGACTAACACGATAGAAGTCATGTACTAGGTGCAACCAAAATAGATACGACAAAGATATAATTATGACAACAGGAAGTAGGCATGGTATTTACAAGTTTAGCAAGTAGAAGGCATGGGTGACATCATAATAAATAAGATAAAGAACGAGAATAAGGCATTAACGACAAGTCACATAAGAACCATAAATACAACAATAACAGTTCAATGTACCCGCATAAACGTACACACAAAGGAAAGATATCACAACATAATGCATGTCCCTCATTCTCACCTGCACGGAAACACCCATCGTGCCATGGACTCATGACAATTTAAAGCATGATAATATAAATGCAATGATACGGCATCACCCTTCGTGCTTTTACTCACATAACATGGCACGACATCACCCTTCATGCTTTTACTCACATAACATGGCACAGCATCACCCTTCTTGCTTTTACTGACTAATGATATGGCATGGCATCACCCTTCGTGCTTTTACTCTCAATAATGTGGTACGACATCACCCTTCGTGCTTTTACTGTCAGATAATATGGCACAGCATCACCCTTCGTGCTTTTACTCTCAGATAATATGGCACAGCATCACCCTTCGTGCTTTACACTCTCCCTCACGTGATAATGTATAAACAATGGCACGACATCAACCTTCATGCTTTACACTCTTCCTTACCAGGCATATGCATATAAATGACAAACAAGGCAGGAAGCATAAATAACGTCAAGGAGAGTATTTAAATGAATATTCCAAATGAATCCCAATCACAACTTTCCAAGCCAACAATAGTGCAATAAACCCGCAAGAACCTTATTATTCAAATATTCCAACAAATCTCACAAATGATCTACAACACAAGTATAGAATCTAGTATCTCAAGAATATCGGCCATAGCAATGTATTAATGAATATGCATATTGATCACCGAATTAAACAGACCAATGTATTCTCAGAATTTCATCAAATTTGACCAACTTATAATAAGCTATGTCTTAGTTCTAACATTTAACACTATGTTCTTAGTATCTACGAGTCAAGTAAGGCATGAGGCAAGAAGGCCGCGTGATTTTACAAGACACAATTTATAACATAATATACCCCCAGCATGGTTAAACAAGGCACATGCATATATGCTTGTCGCCTCATATAGGTATCACCCCCCGCATGTAGAAAACAATGTCAAATAGTAGGAAAAGTTCCTTCAACAAAGTTAGGCAAGATACTTACCTCAATTCGGTTGACTCAATACTCAATTTAGCTTTTTCCTTTACAATTTCACCTTCGCTCGACTCAATCTAGCCAAAGGCGACTTAAATACATCACACAATGCAAGGAAAAACAATTTTAATTAATAAAGCTGTGATATTTATTCAATTTCTAAAAAGTCAACAAAAGTCAAACCCCGGGCCCGCCCAGTCAAAACTCGAGTTCAAGGGTAGGTCTTGACTAACCATAGCCTCACGAGTCCAAATACGTATTTTGTTTTCAAATACGAGTCCTATTCAACTCTCAAATCCCAAATTTTTATGTTTCAAAGTTTTGACAAAATTCACAAATTTAACCCTAGATTTCTCATGAATTCGATGTTAAAGCTTATATAAAATCAAGAAATGTAGTTAAGAATTGATTAGAGGTACTTACCCAATGATTTGGTATGAATATCGCTTCATAAAATTGCCTCCCATCGAAGCTAGGGTTCAAAATATAACAAAATGAAGCCAAATTTCGGAATTATCAGCATTTAGCATGTTGCAGCTGTCGCATTTGTGACAGGGGGTTCGCAAATGCGACCTCTGCAAATGCGGACAAAATATTGCAAATGCGACCCCTGACAGACCAAGCCTTCATCGCAAATGCGATACAGAGTTCGCAAATGTGAAACTCTTCAGGCTTCGCAAATGCGACAACTTAATCGCAATTGCGATCCAGTCCCCCGCAGCCCTGGTTCGCAAATGCGAGGCTGCTTCGCAATTGCGATAGTCAAATTTGCGACAAAAACATCGCAATTGCGATGATTCCAGTACCAGTACTCAAAATCATGAAAAATCCTTCCGGATCCAATCTGAAACTCACCCGAGCCCTCGAGGCTCTAAACCAAATATGCACACAAGTCTAAAAATATTATACGAACTCGCTCGGGCGATCAAATCATCAAAATAACCTCTAGAATCACGAATCGGATGCCAAAATGCATGAAGATCAATGGAAACTTCAAGAACTTCTAGAATCGTAACCAAACGTTCAAACCATATCAAATAAACTTCATATGGTGCCAAATTTTGTAGACAAGTTCCATGTGATGAAACGAACCTACTCGAAGCTTCAAATCATGTATAGCAACCTCGAAATGGTGAATCGCACCTCAAGTCAAAATCAATGAATCTTGAAACTTCAACTTCTACGACCGATGTCAAAACCTATAAAATCATGCCCAATGGACCTCAAATTTTGCACACAAGTCACATTTGCCATTACGGACCTACTCCAACTTCCGGAATCAGTATCCGGCCACAATATCAAAAAGTCCACTCCCAGTGAAACTTCCCAAAAATCCAACTTTAGCCAATCCAAGACTAATTTGAATACGAACCTCCAAATTACAATTCGGACTTACTCCTAAGTCCAAAATTGCCCAACGGAACTAACGAAACTCCATTCCGAGGCCTCAAACTACCGAGCGAAGTGCAGATACTAAAAACGACCAGTCGGGTCGTTACATCCTCCACCACTTAAATATACGTTCGTCCTCGAACGTGCTAGGGGTCATCCGAATGCTATCAAAACACGGTGTAACCTTACTATGCATATACCCGGGGGTGATCCCATGTCACCCTACTCCATATAAGCCTGCCAACACTACATAACTAGAGATCCTTACTCCAACCTTGGTTCTTAAACCTTAGAACCCAATCTCTAACATCCAGAATTCATTACAAAACCTGAATCTCATATCTACACATTGTATAAGTCTGAACAAGCTGTATTAAGCCATAACCATAACCCCAATATGTAATCACATGATATACCCCATCACTTAGATACTCACAGTAGGAATTGCTGACCACCATTGCTGACAAAACACAAATCTGATGGCAGTAGCTAACCTCATATCGATTAGAGCCTCGTTCAAAACCTTCATACATTGTCGATGATGAAAGAAGCAAGCATAATCTCTTAACCACTCATTTGATCACTAAGCCAAGAAACCCTTTGGTCCGACCAGGACATTTCCCAAATCCTTAGCAAAATATAGCGTTATTCTCCCAAACCTTCCTCGTCCCAATAAGATAGCGCAAATCTCAAGCCTAGAAACCTCGACTAAGCCAATACAAGCAGCCCTACCAACAAGTGTCAACAACAATCATATGGAGCCCCACACAACACGGTCTCGAACACCAACAGATAACAATTCAGACATGACATATAACAGTAAGAGAGCTCAATCAAAAGACTACTAAACAAGTTAAGCAGGCCGGGAAATTTTAGCATTTTCCTAATAACTATTTTCAACAAAGTGAAAGCAAAACTACACGAAGTAAGCATCAGGAGTTACATTTCATCACAGTACTGTTGCGGCGTGCAACCCGATCCCATCATATCAATCCACAAGGGTACCCATCGAGCCATAATACTCGGGCTCACTGATCACATGTGCGTCAATATCAAACACAATAGAGTGCACAAAATATAACTATGGGAAATATTATTAGGAACACACAATACGGAGAAGGACAAGCACAGTTAGGGTGCAATAAGAAAATTAACATCACAAAGGCCATCTCGCCCATAGCGCCATGAGGCCTAAACTGAATTACAATATGCGTACGAAGAACCATGTAATCCTCACAATCCGTCATAGCATAAGAGAGGAACACATAACACAGACCAAGGCGTGGATAGCATCTATTCCGCCCGATGATATACCTATGGTAACAGCTATGCAGGAGCAATCAAATCTGATCTGATACAGAATACACATCCTCATTGGGCCTGCCAATGGGCCCCCAATTCAACTCCGGTCACCCCCGAACGGACAAATAGCCCTCCAAAAGTCCACAACCCCGAAACAATTTGCTTCTGAGAACTCCCAGTCTCCAAATCCATAGAACACACTAATCATCTTGCCTGATCCCAGCTCTACCGCCCAAATGTCTAACACATCTCTCGTATATAATCATCCCACGAGCAATAATTCTATAATTCTTCCGTGCCTTATAACAAAATTTGAATCTCAGCAGTCAACTAACCAGACGAGTATCGCAATATCAATGTTGCATCCGTAAGTCAAAACACAATGCATCTTCTGAAATGCACACCCTTCCCAGGCAACACCAAGTAGTAATGGCATCTATCTAGACATCTGAAATTGTCAGTGTTGTTTAATAATTCATGACTTTCCCTTCAAAAATTGAACTGTGACCCTGCGCATGCAAAACTCAATCCTGATCGGTCAGAAACCTTCAATTTGATCTCATCTAGGAGGAAATTCCAATACGCAACATGTTCCTCACATCAGTAGGAAATATTCACTTGGAACCGTGATAAAAATCATCGAGAACACCTTGGAATCCGTTTGCACATAACCAAGTTATCATAATTGAATCTCTCTAACTCAACCAAGCCACGTAGTTGCCCAAAACCCATGAGCATTGCCACGAAACACCTGTGGAGACTCACCACATCGTAAGTACCCAAAGAACTGATCATATCATTACCGTGTTGATCCAAGTTACTATCAAACTGCCATGTTTCCTCCGAGTTCCTTCCAATTTACCCTCAAGTTGATGCCCCTTCTTGCGAGAACACCATGATCCTTACCCCAAAGCTCTGCATAAGAGATTCTAGCATAAAAACAACACTGCCCTAAGGCCCATAAGCTGCTGCATTTCCTCTTAGCACGCCAAAGTACCACAACCGAGGCACCCACTCTAATGGGACCTTCTGTGAGTCTAAGGTCATTTCCTCCACCACTTAGTCTTCCTGTTAATGAAATGCATAATCCATAATGATATTGAAATACCGCGAGCCTCGACACCATCCAATGTAAATCTTAAACTATAGCCATAACTGTTATGCCACCGCTTAATCTTCCTGAGTCTAAACTCATCAATAAGGCATAAATTTCAAATTCGTTGCACAATTAAACAACATGAAAACATTTCAATACACTCATTACTCGAGACTATACGTCACATCAACACAGAAATCAAGTAAACATTAGCCTTTTTTACACCTCAAGCAGACTCTTCTCGTCGCCTTCAAATTATCCGAACATAGCCCGCAGTCACATCCTACTCGTCATTTAGTCATCCAACCACTCGCCTGCCACAAATTCCACTCATAAGGACACTACCGGGCGTATAAGTCTAAAAGCACATGCACACACAACCGAAATCCCCGTGCTCAAGTTGCAGTCAAAACCTAGCCTCAAGTCCTCCAGACTGACCCATCAGCAGCACACAGGAATCACATCTCGCATCTCATCCATGGGCTCACAAGCCGTCGATGCTCCGCCGATACCGAGCGCTTGCATGTGCATACGAATGCATGGAAAGAATTAAAGTAGTTACGCTCCAAGCTGAATCAATGCCGCATGATAAAGAAAGAAAGACTGGAAGTTTATCCTAAATGCCCTGTAACCTCTCGAAGATAGGTATGGACGTCATCATACCGATCCGTAAGACTCTACTAGACACTTGCTCATGACTCGTAGAACCTATGAACCTAGAACTCTGATACCAACTTGTCATGACTCAAACATCACTAGATGTGATTGCACCTAACTCGACCCGCTAGGTAAGCCAACTAACAGACAATACAATGGAAATTTTTTGGAAAATAATGAAGAATTATCTAAACTTTTACAAATTAACCCAAGAACTGATAGTACAAATCATGAGCTTCTAAGACTTAGAATTTACAAAGCTGATACAAATAATTACATGATCTGTTTGAAATCTACATAATAGATTAACAAAATCTAAAGCCACCAAGGACAAGTGGCAGCCATATCCGAAATGCACGAACTTCTTCAAAGTCAGCTCCTGACATCACCAGCAACTCAGCTCCAAAAGTCTGCACGCAAGGTGCAGAAGTGTAGTATGAGTACAACCGACCTCATGTACCCAGTAAGTATTTTGTCTAACCTCGTCGAAGTTGTGATGAGGCTTTTTAGTTAAAAGATGCTCACTGATAAAATTTGTAATGTAACTAACAATAGAACTATACTACAGTATAACAGAATAGAGCACAAGAACGAATGTACAAAGCAATAACAGAGTACTAGAAGAGATTACAATCCAATAGTTTCCAATATCTCGACCAATCCTTTCCTGAGAACGAAACTCAAAGAACCACAATAATCACCACAATACTTTCATAGTGTGAGAGAAAAACCCAAGACATCAAATTCAATGCCACGGAAACACCCTTCGCGCATTTATCTCATCCTCACCAAATATGCATAAAACAGTACCAACCGAAGGGCAAAAATACCTATAATAGAAATGACAAAATAGGAAATGCATGTCCCTCATTCTCACCTGCACGGAAACACCCATCGTGCCATGGACTCATGATGATTGAAAGCATGATAATATAAATGCAATGGCATGACTTCACCCTTCGTGCTTTTACTCACATAACATGGCACGACATTACCCTTCGTTCTTTTACTCGCATAACATGGCATGACATCACCCTTTGTGCTTTTACTCCCAAATGATATGGCACGACATCACCCTTCGTGCTTTTACTTTCAATAATGTGGCACGGCATCACTCTTCGTGCTTTTACTCTCAATAATGTGGCACGGCATCACTCTTCGTGCTTTTACTCTCAAATAATATGGCACACATGACCCTTCGTGTTTTACACTCTCCCTCACATGATGATGTATAAACAATGGCACGGAATCACCCTTCATGCTTTACACTCTTCCTTACCATGCATATGCATATCAATGACAAACAAGGCATGAAATATAAATAACGTCAAGGAGAGTGTTTAAACGAATATTCCAAATGAATCTCAATCACAACTTTCCAAGCCAACAATAGTGTAATAAACCCGCAAGAACCTTATTATTCAAGTATTCCAACAAATCTCACAAATGATCTACAACACAAGTATAAAATCTAGTATCTCAAGAATATCGGCCGTAGCTATGTATTAATGATTATGCATATTGATGACCGAATTAAACACACCAATATATTCTCAGAATTTCATCAAATTTGATCAAGTTATAATAAGCTAAGTCTTAGTTCTAATATTTAACACTATGTTCTTAGTATCTAGGAGTCAAGTAAGGCAAAAGGCAAGAAGGTCGCGTGATTCTACAAGACACAACTTATAACATAATTTACCCCAAGCATGGTTAATTCTAGCACATGCATATATGCTCGTCACCTCATATATGTATCACCCCCGCATGTCGTAAACAATATCAAATAGTAGAAAAACTTTCCTCAACAAAGTTAGGCTAGACACTTACCTCAATTCGGCTGACTGAATATGCAATTTAGCTTTTTTCCTTTACAATTTTACCTCCGCTCGGCTCAATCTAGCCAAAGACGACATAAATATATCACATAATGCAACGGAAAACAATTTCAATTAATAGAGCTGAGATTTTTATTCAATTTCTAAAAAGTTAAACCCCGGGCCCGCCCGGTCAAAATCCGGGTCCAAGGGTAGGTCTTGACTACCCATAGCCTCACGAGTCCAAATACGTATTTTGTTCTCAAATCTGAGTCCTATTCAACTCTCAAATCCCAAATTTTCATTTTTCAAAATTTTGACAAAATCCCCAAATATTTCCCTAGATTTCTCATGAAATTGATGTTAAATATTATATAAAATCATGAAATGTAGTTGAGAATTTATTAGAGGTACTTACCCAATGATTTGGTATGAAAAGCCCTTCATAAAATCGCCTCCAATCGAAGCTAGGGTTCAAAATATAACATAATGATGCCAAATTTCGGAATTCTCAGCATTTAGCAGGTTGCTGATGTCGCATTTGCGACAGGGGGTTCGCAAATGCGACCTCTGCAAATGCGGACAACATATCGGAAATGCAACCCCTGACAGATCAGGCCTTCATCGCAAATGCGATACAGAGTTCGCAAATGCGAAACTCTTCAGGCTTCACAAAATCGACAACTTCATCGCAATTGCGATCCAGTCCCCAGCAGCCCAGGTTCGCAAGTGTGAGGCTGCTTCGCAATTGTGATAGTCGCATTTGCAACAAAAACATCGCAAATGCGATGATACCAGTACCAGCACTAAAAATCATGAAAATTCTTTCCGGATCCAATCTGAAACTCACCCGAGCCCTCGGGGCTCTAAACTAAATATGCACACAAGTCTACAACTATTATACGAACTCGCTCGCGCGATAAAATCATCAAAATAACCTCTAGAATCACGAATCGGACTCCAAAACGCATGAAGATCAAAGGAAACTTCAAGAACTTCTAGAATCGCAACCAAGCGTCCGAACCATATCAAATCAACTCCAAATGGTGCCAAATTTTGCAGACAAGTTCCATGTGACGAAACGAACCTACTAGAAGCTTCAAATCACGTATAGCAACCTCGAAACAATGAATCGCACCTCAAGTCAAAATCAATGAATCTTGAAACTTTAACTTCTATGACCGATGCCGAAACCTATCAAATCACGTCCAATGGACCTCAAATTTTGCACACAAGTCACATTTGCCATTACGGACCTACTCCAACTTCTGGAATTGGAATCCGGCCCCAATATCAATTAGTCCACTCCCTGTCAAACTTCCCAAAAATCTGACTTTCACCAATCCAAGACTAATTCAACTACGGACCTCCAAATTACAATCCGGACACACTCCTATGTCCAAAATCACCCAACAGAGCTAACGGAACTAACAAAACTCTATTCCGAGCCTTCAAACTACCGAGCTAAGTGCAGATGCTCCAAACGACCAGTCGGGTCGTTACAATCTATAACTTTTGCAAGGAAACTTTTGTACCATATATTTTCTCCCCCTTTTCTCATCATCAAAAGGGTGTAACATATCCAATCAATGAGAGTCCTTAAGAATCACATAAACTGGAAGTAGAAAAAAGTGATTTTAAAGCAATTAAAAAGCTTGAGAAAATTTTAATCATACGACAATTTTGGCAATTATTAAATATGAAAACTCATAACAGAAAAAATTAAAGGCGCCATCAAAATACAATAGGTGCACAACATATAATCACTTCAAAAATGACTGGAGGACTTTATATTAATTTGAGTATAAAATCAATGAGAACATTAGTAAAAAGCTTTCAACCATACTATATCACAAGAACAATAAAAAGAGTTATTTGAGTTGATTCTAAAAATATCTGAACCTTGTTAGAGCCTTTGGTTGATTGCAAGATATACTTGGAAACACAGAAATACTAAATACATAAGAACCAAGATGATCATTTTTACCATGAAAGGATACATGAAACATCATTAGTAATACCAATTTCTTCCCTCAGATGAGGAAATATCTTCTCATGAAGATGTATCCACCTTTAGCTGTAGATGGGGATGAAGAGCTTTGCTTTTATTGCGCAAATAAATTTCCAAAATAAGTGACATAAACCATTTTTGCTTTTGTTGTCCACCACTTTTATCCTTGTCCAAAGAAGTAGAGGGCTCACAGAAAACTTTGTGACTATTGAATTCTTCAAACCAAATCTTTTGAATTGCACCTTTGTGCATTTGGCTTTGTTAATAACATTTTCTTCCTTGACATGGAGCTTGAAGAAGAATGTTAATTCTCCCTCATGTTCATGTCGAATTCGACCACCTCGCAAAAACTTATAAAATTCTTGATACAACTTTATATCAATACTTTGAAATATAATATCGTCAATACAAATTGTGCAACTTTAAAAATTCAATTACATGCCTTTCAAAAATCATTTTTGGGAAGAGAAATAAAACTTGTTGGTGACATGAATAATGTTTGAAAACTCTCAACACTAGGGGATGCTTAAAAAGAAAATTCATTAATTATAAAATCATTTCAAACATATCAAAAATATTTTAAAAACTCTGTAAGATGACCATAAAGATATCATATACCAATAATCTCAATGAAGAAACAAACCTTCTTGTTGTGAAACCTTGGTCTATAAGTTTACCCTTGTTATTCACAATCTTACCATCATGCTCGCTGCTGAATGTCAATGATAGTAGCTCACTTGGCTTGGTAATAAAATTCTCACACTTCAATTCATTCAAATATTTTCAGCTCGAACTCGTTATGCTTAGCACAAATATTCCTTAACCAGCTTGTGCAAATGTACCCTTATTAGCTTATTGCTTGTTCATGGAATATGCTCCTCATCCTTATTCACAAAATTGCTTTAAGAGATATTAGTCAAAAGAAACCGTGCAGAGACGACTTAACAAATATTATACTTTTCCAAATACTGAAGAATTATTTGTAGTGAAATGCTAAAAGGATATCATGAATCTTACCGATTCCTTACCAAGGTGGGGGTAAGTATTTGCAATAAAAAATAGAAGTAATCAACACTTGATTTTTCTTCCTTCTATATCTCTCATAAGGTGTTCTCCAATATAGATCCAGAACATAACCCAATTAAAGTAAATAATCATCAATAGTAAAAACACATACCTTTCATCTTCAAGCTTTTGAGTATTGCCCAAAATGTTTCACGTGCAGAAATGGCCTCAAAGTTAAATAACTTTCTTGGTCTTGATTGAAGTATTAGTATTCTTACTAAGAAAGTAAATATTACACAAAAATTTTACTTCAAAAATAATCTAAGACACATGTATGCATGAATCAATTTTTGTATGATATCAAAAGATTGCATGCTTACTTCCTAATATCATAGTTCATGCAAGACATGAATTCAAGTTATTTAAAGTCTCTAAGTAATAAAAAAATTGGAATAGAATAACAATGTGATGTAGCTAGCAGACTCAAACTGTATATAGGTGACTAATATGTATATACCGGAATATACTTCACTAAACCAATAACTAGATATGCATCACCTAATGCAGCAAGAAGAACTTGAATAAACTTTAGAGATACCGGTCACTTCAGCTTTAGAGCATACGTCATAGTTCCTTTATCCTTTGTAGAATATATATGAACTTTGAAACATCTTTAAGCATGTACCTCGACCAGCCAATATGCAAATATCATTGATCCTTCTTATGGCTGGACTTAGGAATTCCTGCAAAATAAATTAGTTTGTTTTTGGTACGTCCCAAATCTTTTTGGGTCCATGGTTAGTAGATTGTATAATTGGAGATACATATGACTGTTTAGGTCTCCAAATAAATTTTGATCTAACATGATTTTTGGCATAATTACATGCAAATACCTTATGTCCAAAATTACTATAGTAGTGGCATGTAATATGAGAAGGAGAGTGTTTACCTGTAGATGCCTTATTCGTCAACTTGTAACTTCCCTTTGTCAACTTGTTTGAAATAAGATGTCCACTAGTAGATTTCTTTTCAGTTGACTTATAGATGTTAAGAAAAGGAGTCGACTTTGATCGATCAAAGTAGTGGCCTGGGGATTTGTGAAAGCTAGTTATTTGTTTGAGATGATCAGAATTTTCTTCTTGAAGTAAATTGTTCTTCACCAGATTTTCTTCAAGCTGAATATCCCAGTCTTTCTTTTCATTTCTCAACTTGTTATATTCTTCAAGTTGGATCTCCCAATCTTTTTTCTCATATATCAACTTGTTATATTCTTCAAGTTGGATCTCCCACTTCTTCTTCTCTTTCCTCAACTTATTATATTCATTAAGAACTTTCTCAAGGTCGTTGAGAACCAATTCAATATTTTTCTGAAATTCATCACATTTATCGCAATATGTAATAGGACTAGGACATACCTTGTCAGTTTCTCCCATTGTCATGAAACATAGGTTCTCCATTCTTTCATGATCATTTTCTTTTTCAGATTCATCCTCATCGCTCCAAGATTTGTGATTTTTAAAATATATGATCACACATATGATCACACAAACAATGAATTTATGCCGATCATGAAAGGAACTTCCAGTTCTATTATCACACACGAATACCGCCGAGGACGTTCGGCCTGATCCAACATAAATGTAAATTGTGAACTGCCGAGGGTCGAACGGCGTGAACCATAGATGCATCTATTACCCCGCTCGCGAATCATACATGCGACGCAGTCAAATATAAATTTATCAATAAATCATAACCCTTTCTTGATTCTTTTCAAAATAAAGACAATTCGACTCGAAGCTTTTAAATCCTTAAAAATCCTCAACTTAGTTCCATTTGATACTGTTAACAAATGTAATCAAATAACGGTGTCCACAAGCATGGTGTAAACCTAAAACTACCCGGACATAAGCAAGAATAGTAGGTACGTACGGACTCTCGTCACTTCGTACGTACGTAGCCCCCACAAATAAAAACACATTAATTAAGTTCACCTATGGGGTAAGTTCCCTCTTACAAAGTTAGAAAGGAGACTTACCTCGCTCCGAAGTTCCATCACCGGCTCCCAAGCCCTTCCAATAACTCAAACCGATGTCCAACGCTGCAAAACTAGTCAATAAACGTGCAAATCCATAAATACACACTCTAATACTTATTATAATCCAATTTATAACAATTCTTAACTCCGCTTGAAAAGTCGATAAAATCACCCTCGGGCCCATGTGCCCGGATTTCGAATATTTTCGAAGATAAACCTTACCCATATCACCACAAACTCAAATATATAATTTATTCCAAGTCCCACGACCAATTTCGTGGTCAAAATGCAAAAATAAAATTTCTAGGTTTTCTACCAAAAACTCCACAATTTCTACCAATTTCCATGCTTAAATCCTTATACAAATCATGCATTTAACTTGCAATAGGTAGGAATCACTTACCTTATGTTTCTTGATGAAAATCCCTCCTTGAAGCTCTCCAAAATCGCCTCAACCAAGTGGCAAATAAGAGAAGAAGAGCAAAATCTCGCTCTTTAAAACAATCTGCCCAGCGACCTCTCGCACCAGCGATCTTTAGACCGCTTCTGCAGTTCCACAGGTGCGGCCAAATTACCTCTTCTGCGGTCCTCCTTCATACCCCTCAACTCCACATCTGCGGCCCCCATCCGCTTCTGCGCCTTCGCTCATGCGGCTTCACGTGCGCAAGTGCGGTCCTGCTTCTGCAGAACTCGACCGCATCTGCAGTCCCAGCCTTCCCCAGCCTAAGCTGCTTCTGCGACCCTCATGGCTGCTTCTGCGGCTCCGCACCTGCGGCCCTAACCTCCCAGGTAAAGTTACACCAGAACTGGTGCACTTCATCCAATCCCTAAGTCCAAAACTTGCTCCGTTAATCATCCAGGACCCGAGGCCCCCGAAACCTTAACCAAATATACCGACATGTCCCAAATTACATTACGAACTTAGTCGGGCCTCCAATTCACATCAAACAACGTTTAAACATAAGAATCACCTCCAATTCAAACTTAATGAACTTTGAAACTTCAAACTTTTACAATTGATGCCGAAACATTGATTTGCCTCAAATTTTGCACACAAGTCATAATTGACATTACAGATCTACTCCAACTTCCGGAATCGGAATCCTCCCCCGATATCAAAAAGTACACTTCCGGTCAAACTTCTCAAAAAAACCTTCAAATTTTTAACTTTCGCCAAATTATCCTAAAATGACTTACGGACCTCTGAATCCACTTCCGGATGCGCTCCCAATACCAGAATCATATGGAGCTATTCCCAGTCTCGGAATACCAAACGGATATCGATAACATTGAAATGCACTTCAACCCAAATTTATGAAATTCTTTCAAAATGCCAACTTCCACAATATGCGCTGAAATGCACATGGGTCATCCAAAACCCGATCTGGACATATGCCCAAGTCCAAAATTATCATAGGAACCTGTTGGAACCTTCAAATCCCGATTCCAAGATCGCTTACCCGAAATCCAACTTTGGTCAATTCTTCCACCTTAAAACTTCCGGAATGAGAATTTTCTTTTCAAATCGTCTCTGAACTTCCAAAATTCAATTCCGACCACGTGTACAAGTCATAATACCCGAAGTGTAGCTGCTCATGGCCCCAAACTGCATAACGATGCGCTAGAGCTCAAAATGACCGGTCAGGTCGTTACATTTTCCAATTTGTCCCATATATCATTAATAGTCTCACAAGTGGATATTTTCTTATATTCTTCTTCACTAACCGTACAATAGAGCATGTTGAGTGCTCTAGCATTTGTTTGCATAATATCCAACTGTTGTTTTGTGTAGTCAAATATGGATGCCATTTTTACAAGCTTCTTTCCATCACTTTTGTTCAGAATAAGCCTTGGTCCATTCTAAATAACTAGACATGCTCGATAATCTATTGATTGAACATAAATATTCATTCTTTCTTTCCAATGGCTATAGTATTGACTATTGAAGTACGGTGGCCTTCTTGTTAAGTATCCCTCTTGAAGTACGGTTCCAGTAATTTGATGACCTTCTATGGATCTTTTCTCACTTGTTGTTAAGCAAAAAAATAAAGATGTAAGACCTGCTCTGATACCAATTGAAAGTACAAGATGGGGGGTGAATTGTAGCCTTATTAAATTTCTAGTCGACTACTCCTCATACCTAGTCGATTAATACGGAAATAGCCTGCACAATACTGTTAGTACTTCGATTCAATCAAATACTAATCTCAACAAACAATAATTGCTTATAATAAAATATGAAAGCAATAAGGTAAATGACACCAGAAATTTTATAATGGTTCGGAACCAATGTGGTATCCTACTCCAGTCTCCTTGGGTTGCAAGTATGTTATCTCTTGATCTCTTTGTAATATGAATTGAGTATAGCTTGTGTGATTTTCAACATTCACCACCAACGTTTATAAAGTTGGTTTTCACTCGTTCAACAACAATGATCAAGGATTGGTTTTAACAAGCTCACCAACAACGCAAAAGGTAAGTTTTTACTCGCTCACAAACAATGACTCTTTGATTTTTACTCGCTCACCAAAGAAATGAATAATGACACAACGTCTAAGGACACACTACCTCCCCAATATTTTTTTATCTCTTTTGTGTATACAGTAAATCTACTAAAAGTGAATTACAATGCTTCTTAAGAGTAGAATAAAGAACTTGTAGTTGGATAGACAATTGTATAGAAGGCTGCATATCTTCTCCTTTTCTAGTCTCTTGTTTTTATAGTCTTCAATAGCTTCTGGCCATTGGACTTGACTTTGCTGACTCCATAATTTCGATAATCTTCAATTAAAAGATTTTGCTCCTTTGATTGAGTAAGATATCATCGTGGCTTCTTGTTGTTTCCTTGACAGTACATGCAACCCATTTTGGACCTTCTAATTCTTATTTTCCTTTTTTTATAAATTGACTGATTTGAAGTCCTTCCACCAATCATTGAATTATTGGAATTGATTCCTTGTATCATGTACCTTTTGATTGACAATGTGTCTTGCTAAAGGAATCAAATACATTTTCCAATTGAATGATTATTTCCAGATTTCATGCCTTAAGCTCCTTTGATTTCTTTCCTTTTAGAGTAGACAATGTCATTTTATAATCACATAATGAATGCTTTCCATTTGAATTACTATTCGAAGTCTTCAACCATGCACCAGTATTTATAAAATGAATTTTCGTTCCTTGAGTAATCTTAGTGATTTTCTGCCGGCACAACCTTATATCAGATCCCAAAATTTACTCCTTCCAAGATATAGCTTCTAGTAATTCATTCAATAGCTTCCTTTCTCTAGTATTGTAGCAAAGCTATCATTGTCATACCAAACTCGTAGCAAGTATATCTCTTTCCTTCCATGAGATATATTTTTCCCAGAACAATTATTCTTCTACTTGAACTTTTCTTCCATCTGTACAAGTATGAGCTCTTATTTAAGCATCCCAAGAGAAATTCAAAATTTTAACGACCCAACATGTCATTTGGGACTTGTGTGCAAAATTTGAGTTCATTCTGGGGTGATTTGATATGTTTCGGCGCGAGTATCAGAAGTTGAAAGTTCAAAGTTCATTCAAGTTCGAATTGAGGTGCGATTCATTATTTTGATATTATTATGCGTGATTTGAGGCCTCGAGTAGGTCCTTCTTATGTTATGGGACTTGTTGACATATTTGGACGGGGTCCCGAGTGGCTTGAGTGAGTTTTGGACGAGGTTCAGATCATTTTTGTTTTATGTTGCATTGCTGAAGGTATGCTGGTTTTGGTGCTTCCGCATCTGCGGAAGAATGGACGCAAATGTGAGTCCGCAGATGTAGATAATTGGTCCCAGAAGCGCAAACAATCTTGGCTGGAGATCATCGCAGATACGGAGGAAGGGGCGCACTTGCGTGTGTGCAAAAGCGAAATCGTTGGGCGCAAGGGTGGTCCTATGCGCAGATACGCGTTCAGTGGTCGCACCTGCGATTACGCAGGAGCGGATGTTTTCCGCAGGTACGAAGTGTCATTTTTCCAGCTTTTTGCACAGAAGCGGGCTTCACGTCGCAGAAGTGACGCCGCAGAAGTGGGTCATTGTTCGCAAAAGCGAAGAAGACTGGGCGGAAGCTTTAAGTTCGATGGTTTGGTCATTTTAGAATATTTGGAGCTATGGGGCGTGGATTAAAGAAATTTTCATCACGTGGTTTGGGGTAAGTGTTCTACACTCAGTTTTAATTATATTTCGTTATTCTATCTTCGTTTTTGGTAATTGGAGTATGAATTATAAAGAGAAAAACTTTAGGGTTTTAGCCTAAAGTTTCATAGAGTGAGTTTTGAATATCGATTCAGGGTCGGATTTGAGTAAAACTAGTATGGTTGGACTCGAAATTAATGGGTTATTGGATTTTTTGAGTTTTGTTAGGTTTTGAGGTGCGGGAGCGAGTTTGATTTTTGGTTTTTTTGGGCTTTTGAGTAAAGATTCAACCTCTATCAATTAGAATTGTTTCCATAGACTTTATTTGATGTATTTATGTCGCTTTTGGCTATTTTCGAGTTGTTCGAAGATCGGTACGCGTGCGATGGCATTTTTGGAGCATCGCTTGGCTTGCTCGGAATTGAATTTAGCCTGTTCGAGGTAAGTAACACTTCTAAACTTGGAGCTGAGGGTATGAACCCTGATTATACGTATTATGTGATTTGCTTGAAGGTGACGCACATGCTATATAACTGGTGTGTGCGTACACCGTAGAAATTGAGATTCAGTCGATTCCGTAAAGTTATATAGTCAATTAACTTGTATTTTTCCATGTATTTTTATGTATTAGAGAAACTGATATGTGATTCTTATTAGAAATCATACTTAGGTAAATGCAGGTATTATTGGGACCCACTGAGGTCATTTCCGTTGTCGAATCATATGTTTAAATTATAGTTTCGTACTGAACCATATACATTCATTGCATATCATATCTTAGTCTCTGTTGTTATTTATTGATACATCATATCATCATTTTGGGCTAGTTTCATGACATTGTGAGCCCGAGAGACTAGAGAGATTGATGACTGAGTGAGGTCGAGGGCCTGACTGTGAAGATATTGATACTATAGCATGTGAGTTATCCGTACAACACGTGATTTGTCCATACAATACATGAGTTGTCCGTGTATATCCAGATATTGATACTCACGGCTGTCCGTACAGAACGTGAGTTGTCCGTGTGAATCCAGATATTGATACTATAGCACGTGAGTTGTCCGTGCAGATCCAGATATTGATACTATAGCACATGAGTGATCTGTGCAACACGTGAGTTGTCTTTGCGGATCCAGATATTGATACTATAGCACATGAGTTGTCTGTGCAGCACGTGAGTTATTCGTGCAGATCCAGATATTGATACTATAGCACGTGAGTTGTCCGTGCAGTGCGTGAGTTGTCCATGCAGATCCAGATATTGATACTATAGCACGTGAGTTATCCATGCGGATTATAACGCTTGGGTTGAAGGAGCCCCTCCGGAGTCTGCACACCCCCAGTGAGCGCAGTTGCTAGCAGTTATTATGTTAGGGATGGATCTGCCCTGTACAGTACTAAGTGACTGAGTGTGCTGAGTGTTGAGCATGATGAGTGAGAATACGAGAGAGTGTGATTGAGTACTCTAAGAGTGTGAGTACATGAGTTCATCATTGAGATGCATTGCATTTGACATATGTACTTGAGATACATGCATAGAGATGCATTTTCTCATGCTACCCGGTGTTGGTGACATTCATGATTTCACCTGTATATTGACATGTAGGCATAGAGATGTATATTCCTCATGCTATCTAAAAATGAAACATCTTGTTTATTGTTGAAAGGTTCTTTTTTTTTTTTTTGAGAAATCACAATTTTCAAACTTATTCATATATTTTTTGAAATTTTCGGTGAAATATCTGGGATCTACTATTATACTTGAAAAGCATGCATATTTTTCATAAATATGAACCAGCTAAATTATTTCTTGTATCATCTTTATCATATTGTTATGAATTGTTGCTGGTTATTGGATTTGGACCCTTACCCTTGTCCCATCTCGTCACTACTTTCAACCTAAGGTTATGTTTGTTACTTTTTGAGTACATGAGGTCAGTTTTACTCATACTACATTTATGTACCTTGCGTGCAAATGTTGGATGTTGATGTTGCTGCGCACGGGTGGAGCTGGATTTGAAGATGTACTTGCCTTCCGGTCATAGCTGCCTCTTGATGTATATTTCAGACAGATGATGTACTTTATTTCATACCAGTTTTGTAAATTCTAATTCTTAAAAGCTCATGATTTGTACTACCAGTCCTTGAGAAATTCTTGTATAAAGAAGTTGTATTTTCATTTCCCTTCTTAATAAATCTTATTTAAATCGGATAGTTGTTAATTGGCTTACCTGACGGGTTGGGTTAGGTGGCATCACGACTAAGAGGATTTTAGGTCACGACAAAGATCCTCTTCTCTCTATTGGATCTTGATTTGTATTACTTTGAATCTAGTCACGTGCGCCATCTTGAACTTGGACTTTTTACTGACTTGATCTCTAAACGATATCATTTCCTTAAATTCAAATATTTTGCAACATATAGGTTGTAGTAAGAATATTCTTACTTCCATCACAATCCGTAGTAAATATTTCCTTACCAAATTCTTCTTGGACTTGGACCACTCATTTATATCTTATAAAGTGTCCAGTAAGATTGATGTGCAATTTTTTTTTCCTTTAGTGAGTAAGTACTGATGGGATCTCCAAATCTCTTCCATAATATAGATTGTACTATACCCATAATATATTTTCTTTCCATAGAAAATGTATTCTTCTTTTGCCTTGTAGTATCTCCTCCATATAGTATCTTTCTTCCTTTCATAAAATAATAGATCTTCTCCAGTATTTTAGCAACCTTCCTTGCAAGATATTTAAGAACTTTCCTTCTATAATTTCCGTAGAGTCTTCTTCTGATATTGTAGTAAACCATTTAATATTTGAAATATGTCTTTCAAATATTATTCCTTCCATGACGGTTGGAGATTAAATCTCTGAAAATAATCTTCCTTGATAATATTTTCGTTCATAAATTCTTCACATGATATTCCCTTTCTCATATTTCTTTGGCTCTTTACCAGCATCTTCTTCCTTGAACAAACCTGTACAAGAATAAGATTATCACAAGTAAATGTTCTTTGATTAATAATTATGTTGGTTTGTTATCATCAAAATCAATACGTGAAACATTGAGGCTAACAAAGTGGTGTTATTTTGTATACATATCCTCAATATTTTTATTTTTCTTATAAATATCTAGTGAAAATTTTCGATCATGCAGTGTTCCGCGACACCTTTATATGGGTTGATGCTTTGGTAAATAATGCTCGTGTTAGAGGTGAGGTTGATGATTCTCGCATTATTAGTAGTACTTTACGTCATCGTTATTTCGAATCTTTGATTGAGAAGAGAAAGAGTAGTAAAGAGGCCGCCGTAGCAATGAACATAGCTTTTTTCCCCCTCGAGAGCTTTCTTTTCTTTCTTATTTGTATTTGGGATCAAATCCACGTGTTATTGTTTCATTAATTTTTTCCCACGTCAGCTACGTGTGAAATGCACGCGTTTCACTTTTTGATTGTATCAATAAAATATGTCCAATTGAAATACTTTACTCCTTTTATCTTTGACACACCCATTAAGGGAATACGAACTCCAAGATAGAGAAAAAATATATTCACTAAATTAACCTTAATAAATTGTTACTTTAACGCATTGAAATATGTAAATAAGAGCAAATTTGAAAAAATAAAATTAATTCTTTCTTGATTATATAAATTGATATTTATTTTGGATCAAAATAAAAAAGTAAAATGGTCATTTATTGTAGACCGAAGGAAAAGTATGTTGAATTTAGATGTTCAATAGGAATTAGCTCAGGTTCAAGTGTGTAAATGAAAAAAACCGAAAAATTAAGGGGCCACGTATGTATTTGTCTAATGTATTTTATGACCAAGATTTTCTTCCTTTAGGGGTCATTTTCTTCGCTCTTTCTTGTTGTGATGTACAAATGTATTTTATGTCCAAGATTATTCATCGTCCTATTGGATGTGATAAGTTGTCTTTTCTTGGGTCCTCCACTTAGTTGAGTTATATCTTGAGGAAACTACATAAGCTACCTATTAAAATCAAAGTATTTATCTGTCTTTATCTATTGTTAAACTTATTATAATATATACTTTTCTAATTAAAACTAATTATCAGCCTACCGATCCCCCGTTTTGTTTGACCATCTAATAATTTTTCCTTCCCATTTGAAAGATCCACAATCATGTAAATAATATCATAAACCTCCATTGACATTGCCAAAAGTACTACACCATGATAATCTTTTTTTCAACTGATTATTAGTCATTATCACATAAAACTAATGGATGTAATTTCAAATCTGGAAGAAAAAAAAATTGAAACTCCATATGAATGAGTTCAAAATGCTAGATCTAATTTTTTTAAAGTGTTTTACTGTTGAAATTCGTTAGTTATTGTTCTTTAATGTGAAGATTGTAACTTTGATGCTGGTTTTCGGAAATTTATTGTACAAAACTTTAAATTCACCATTGAAGGACCTTGAAGCTTGAAACTCATAACTTAGTTTGTTTGAGTTTTTAATTGTTTTGATCTGATCCTCAATGGGTTTGTTAGGAAAGTTGATTGGAGGTTATAGCTAAAGTTTTAGTCAATTTGGTGGAGATTTTGTAGTTGATGTGTAACGACCCGGCCGATCGTTTTGAGAATTTAAGTCTCGTTCGATGACATAAGGCCCTGAGTAGCTTCATATTATGTGTATTTATTTGCGTGCGTGGTTAAATTCGGTTACCGGTTATTTCGGAGTGATTTGGGATACTTAGTCCCTAAAACGGAAGCTTAAGTCTTAGGATTTTGACCATAGTCGGAACTATGTGAAGACGACTACGGAATGGAGTTTCATCAATTCCATTAGCTCCGTTGGGTAATTTTGGATTTAGGAGCGTATCCGGACTTTAAATCCGAGGTCTGTAGCTGATTTAGGCTTGAAATGGCGAAAGTTAATTTTTTGGAGATTTGGACCGGAAGCGAACTTTTTGATATCGGGGTCGGAATGCGATTCCGAGAGTTAGAACAGCTCCGTTAAGTTATTTAGAACTTGCCTGCAAAATTTAACGTCATTCCGGGTTGATTTGATAGGTTTCGGCATGGGTTTTAGAAGTTGAAAGATTTAAAATTTATAAGTTTGATTCATGGTGCGATGTGTAGTTTAAACGTTAGTTGATGTGATTTGAGGGCTCGACTAAGTTCATATGGTATTTTAGGATTGGTTGGTATATTTGGTTGAGGTCCCGGGGGCCTCGGGTGAGTTTCGGATGCTTAACAGACTAAAAGTTTGATTTGTGTTACTGCTAAGTCTTCAGGATTCTGGTATTTTGGCACATGCGGTAAAGAGACCACAGATGCGAGAGCGCACGTGCAGAGAGGCAAGCGCAGAAGCGGAAAAGTGGAGGAGTGCCAGGGGTTGCAGGTGCGAGAAAAATTCCGCATCTGCGATGCCCGCAGATGCGAAGATTGAGGCGCATGTGCGAGAAGTGCTGAACTTAACAGTCTCCGCAGGTGCGGAGAAAATGTACGCATTAGCGGCTCCGCAAAAGCGAATTTTGGCGCGCAGAAGCGAGAGGAAAGCACAGGTGCGGTTTGGACGTGCGCACCTGTGGTCGCGCAGATGCGGCTAATTATGCGCAGGTGCGGTCACGCCTGGGCAGAAAAGAGAAATTCGAGGATTTGGTTTAATTCTTCGTTTTTGGACTTGAGAGCTCGGAATTTGGCGATGTTTGAAGGGATTTTCAAAGGAAGCTTTGGGTAATGATTCCTAAGTCGTTTTTGGTTGTATTGCATTAATCTATAGTTGTTTTCTCCATTTAGTTTTGGATTTTTGAGGTTGAAATTAGGAAAAATTGGAAGAACTTCTTCAATAAAAATTTCGAGTTTTGAAAGGGAATTTGTGGTCGGATTTGAGTATTTCTTATATGGTTGGACTCGTGAGTGAATGGGTGTTTATATTTTGTGATTTTTACCCGATTCCGAGACATGGGCCCGAGTCGAGTTTTTAGGGCGAATTTTGAAATTTTTATTAAATATTGATTTCATTAATTAGATAAGTTTATTATTGTTGTATTCATGTTATGCAATTGTGTTTGGCTAGAATTGGGCCATTCGGAGCTGGATATTTGAGGAAAGGGCATTCTTACCGATTGTTTGAGCTTGGTTCGAGGTAAGTATCTTGCCTAACATTGTGTGGTGGATTCCCCCCTTAGGATTTGAGTCTTCTATGTGGATTGTAGCCCGTGTGCACGAGGTGACGAGTACGTGCACAGACTTATTTGTGGAAAGTTGGCCTTTTAGGGTTCTTAGGTCCTTGTATTCATTGAATATACAGTTGTTCTTGTTATGATTATATATCTTAATTACTAGATTCACATCTACCTGCTTAATTAGAACAAATTGCTTCATGATCCATTATTATCGTTACTTGATTCATATGTGCCTTAATTGAAACTGTTATCTCTTTTATAGCCATGCTATCTTTTCATAACTGCTTATCTTTATTTAGAATTTATATTATTTTATTCTATAATTTATATTATTTTATTCTATAAGTTGTACAACAAGCCTTAAAAGAAGTTTTAGATATCCTATGTCTTAGTCGACTTATTTTATTTGGAATTATTTGACTCGTGTTAGTTTCCCTGTTGTTGAAATGTATATTGTGGGATCGTTGATACACATTAGTTTTTTCTTTGTGAGTTGTTCTCTTTATGCCTAGCATTCGTTACTGTGGTTGTTCCTTGTGATTTGGTCCCACATTTTCCTATGATTTAAAAGTTCTTGAGTTGATTTACTTGTCGTACTTTGTATTATTGCCATTGTTATTGTTGTTGTATTTGTTGTGGTGATGCACGAGGTTTCTGCCGTGCGGTTGTTATTATTATGATGCACGAGGTTTCTGCCGTGCGGTTGTTGTTATGGGGTTGCACGAGGTTTCTGCCGTGCTATTGTTACTATTGATATTTGTACATGCGGCGTGATAAGGTTGGATATATATATATGTGTGGGTTGCGCATGTGCCGAGACAAGGTGAAAATATTATTATGCACATGTGGCAAGACAAGGCGAGCATTTATGTTACTATTGCACACGTTGCGAGACAAGGTGGGTTGTGTCAGGGATTTATTTGTGATGATTTATGGCCTGGGGCATTCTTGTTGTTGATAATTATGTAGTGGTATACGTACCTATGTGAGATTTATCTTGTGAAAGATGTGAGAAAATAATCTACGTGTTGTCCGTTCTTCTTCTTCCTTATGCTTATTTGCTGGTATGGACTATGTTAGGACACTTGCACAAGCATACACGTAGTTAAGCACTCTTATCGGATAAGAGGTGTTCTTGATATTGTTGAGCATAGATGCTCACCCTTGTTTACTTGTCTTCTATGTGAGAATGGCTCTATTGGCACGTGAGTTGCCAGTGTGGTTATGAGGTGTTATGAGGGCATAGGATGCCAAGTGTTAGGGTTCAGGTATTGAGACCCGTGAGTTATGAATTTTCCAAGGTTCGGTACCTCGTAGAGTTGTTGACTAAAACCTGATGTAAAAGCGGTTGTAATTACTGAGTTATTACTTGTCCTTATTGTATTCGTGATTCCGGATTTAGGTTGTGCTCCATTTACTTTGTCTGCGTCATTTTCATGATATTCCGCTACTATTTGTTATTTTCTTTCTTTAATGCCATTATTGTATTGTGAGCTATATTGCATAGTCTTTATGTAGACACCATAGTTCTGTCCGAAATATTATTTGGAGGTCCATAGTGGAATTAGGCTTGAAATGTCGAAAGTTAAATTTTTGAAAAGTTTGACCGGGGGATTGACTTTTTGATATCAGGGTCGAAATCCGATTCTGAAAATTTGAATACCTCTGTTATGTCATTTATGACTTGTGCGCAAAATTTAAGGTCAATCGGTCGTGATTTGATAGGTTCCGAAATCGTTTGTAGAAATTGGAAATTTCAAAGTTCATTAGGCTTGAATCTATGTGTGATTCGTGTTTTAGTATTGTTGGATGTAATTTGAAGGCTCGACTAAGTCCGTATGATGTTTTAGGACTTGTTGGTTTATTTGGTTGAGGTCCCGAAGGCCTCGGGTGAGTCTCGGATGGTTAACGGATCAAATTCGGACTTAGAAGAAATAGCTGAAGTTTATGCCCTATGCTGCAATCGCACATGCGGAAATTCCATCGCAGGTGCGAGCTCGCAGAAGCGAGCCTGGCAAGCGCAGCTGCGCAAATGGATTGTGGGGCAGTGGTCGCAGGTGCGAGGGAAAATCTGCACTTGCGTGAGTGCAGATGCGGAGGGACGCGCGCAGAAGCGGCTTGCGCAGGAGCGCAAATAGGCGCGCAGATGCGGGCAAAGGCGCAGATGCGGGACTTTTTCCGCACATGCGTTTGGCGCAGAAGCGGCCAAGTTGCCGCAGGTGCGAAAACCTCTAGGCAGTACAAAAATAGAGGGGTACCGAGCTTTTTCCATTTTTGGGCATTTCAAGCTCGGGTTGGGCGATTTTGAGCAAGGTTTTCAGAGGAAAACTTGAGATTCGAGGCGTTTGGAGACCAATTCACGAGGAAAGGACATTGTAGAATAAGAATTTCATGGCTTAAAGTAAGTAACAGTTTTAAATCTAGTCCTGAGCGTATTAAACCCCAGATTTTGGTATCATGTGATTATTTTGGAGGTGACGCACATGCTAGGTGACGAGCGAGTGGGCGTGCACCGAGGGGATTGTGACTTGGTCCGTCCCGGGAAACTGTAAAGTTGAATAATTTGTTGTTAGCTATATGCCCTCTATGTGTTGATAAAATTTGACTGTAAATTATGTTAGAAATCATGCTTAGGTTATGTGATAGTACTGTTGGGACCCACAGAGGTCGTGTACTTGTTGAATTGCCTGCTAAATGCTATATTTACTCAGTCTCAGTTTTTACTTGCACATTTTATCTCAGTCTCTGTTATTATTATTGATACATCATATCATTGTTGTTTGGGCTGATTTCATAATTATTGAGAGCCCGAGAGACTGGAGAGATTTATGACTGAGGGAGGCCGAGGGCCTGATTGTGAGGATATTTTATGGATCGGGGATGCCCGCCTGCAGCAGGCCTTATTGGCTTATTATTGCACGTGAGTTGGCTGTGCAGCACTGAGTTGGCCGTGCGGATCCTTATATTATTATTGCACGTGAGTTGGCCGTGCAACACGTGATTTGGCCGTGCGGATCCAGATATTTATACTATGGCACGTGAGTTGTCCGTGCAGCACGTGAGTTGTCCGTGCTTATAGCGCTTGGGCTGTAGGAGCCCCTCATGAGTCTGTACACCCCCAGTAATCGCGGATACCCATTGAGAGTGAGTGATGAGGGCTGGGAGCCCAGTGAGTGATTGTTGTCCTAAGAGGTTGTACTTAATTTCCATTTATTGTTGCACTTAGTTGCTATCTGTCATTGCTGTGAAATCTCTGAAAGATTGTTGATATACGGATTACATGAACAGGAACTGTATAAAAATTGATTTGACATTAAACTGCCAAATTTGATAGCATGTCTATTCTTTTGTTGGAATTAGTGGAAAGGAACCATAACTATGTAGCTCGTTACTGTCACGATCCCAAATTCCCTCCGTAGGATGTCGTGATGGCACCTAGCCTCTAAGACTAGGTAAGCCTATCAATGCGGAATAATAATAAATATCTTAAATAAATAAACTACAATTCAAATAATTTTAACTCCCAAAACCCGGTAGAAATAAGTCACAAGATTCTAAGAATTTATTCTTTATGTCTCTATACATCAGAGTCTAAAGCAAATAAGGAAGACAACATAGTAAGATAGAAGGGGACTCCGGAGTCTGCGGACGCTGGCAGATATACCTCGAAGTCTCCTCGTATAGCTAGTTTACTGATGCGTGGTCTGATAAGATGTACCTGGATCTGCACAAAAAGATATGCAGAAGCGTAGTATGAGTACACCACAGCGGTACCCAGTAAGTACCAAGCCTAACCTCGGTAGAGTAGTGACGAGGTCAGGTCAGGCCCTGCTGGAGAATAAATAATGGCATGGTAAAATATTTAAATAATATTATAAGATAAAATGACAATGAAAATGAATCAAATAGTATGTCACATTTAATTACATCAAATAATGGCAAATAAATACCTCGTTGAAACAAAACAGAATTCTTTTCAACTTTAAGAAAATCACAACAATAATCAAAGGCAACTACGGCCATAAATCAATATCAACAAGGGCACTCCCGAGGTACCGCCTCGTAGTCCCAAATCATAAATAAATTTACAATATCTCATTTTCTTATATCACCACGGGAGCCTTCGCAATTTATTTAAAGAAAATATTTTTTCCCGAAATAGCATCCCGCGTTTTAGCCACCCTTATCACACCGCATGACTTCTAGTAGTCACCCCTACTAGCCACGCGTATCAAGCCACCCTTATCTCACCGCATGCGTTTCAACACGCAGACCTTATACCACCGCATGCGTATCAATATCACAATTTGCACCTCAAGTGCTCAAATAATTTAACTTGCCAAAATAATTCAACAACAATATTTTTCCACAATAAAGAGCTCACGGCTCATGCCAAAATACATCATCAATAATAGTTTTCCACAATAAAGAGCTCACGACTCATGTCAAAATAATTCAACAATAATATTTTTTCACAATAAAGAGCTCACGGCTCATGTCAAAATAATTCAACAAGAATATTTTTCCACAATAAAGAGCTCACGGCTCCCTCACAATGAGTATAAAATATTCAGGAGTAAATAATTTAGGAAAATAATATTTCAAAATCTTTACCTTCAATATGAAGTTTAAACATGTCAAATACTTCATATTAATAATATTTAATTTAAAAAAAAATCAACCTTCAAATAATGCACAGAATAAAAGAAACCAAGTTTCAATTAAACAAAAAAAAAACAATTAGCATGAAAAGGTCAAGCAAGTTAAAAAAAATATAAACATTAAATCAATAATGAAGAATATAACAAAATAAAATAATTTAATTAATGCGCAACAATGATCTACAAAATTTAAAACATAATCTTTCACATTTAGCCAGTGTACACACTCGTCGCCTCGTGTACACGACTTTCCACACATTACAATTATCAATCCTAGGGAAATTTCCCCCACACAAAGTTAGACAAGTCACTTACCTCGACTTGCTCCAATTTAACCAAGTATTATGTTTTTTTCTTGATTTTCCGACTCCGATCGACTCGTATCTAGTCCTAATTAATTCGATACAGTCAACAAAAATTATAGTAATCAATTTCAAAAGAAAATATTACATTTTCATTAAAATCCGAAATTAGCTCAAAATTTGCCCGTGGGGCCTACATCTCGGAATCCGGCAAAACTTATAAAATCCGACAACCCTTTCAATTACGAGTCCACCCATACCAATTTTACCAAAATCCGATAATAACTCGACCTCCAAATCTTAAATTTTCGTTTTTGGAAGATTTTGCAAAAATCTTGATTTTTCTTCCATAAATTCACGGATTCATGATGTAAATGAGTATGGAATCATGAAATATAATCAATATAGGATAAGGAACACTTACCCCAATATTTTCCCGTGAAAATCGCCCAAAAATCGCCCAAGAATCGTGCTCCAAAAATCCAAAACGAAATGAATGAAATGACCATTTTTGGTCCTTAAGTTTCTGCCAATCCGTCACTAAAAGTCCATTTTCCGACACTAAAAGTCCATTTTTCGTCACTAAAAGTCCACCAGAAACTGCTCTGCCAGCCTTCCTTCAATCCATCATAACTTTATGTACAAATGTCCAAATGATGCATGGTTTAACTTTCTGAAAACTAGAATCCAACGACTACAACTTTCGTGTTTTGCAACGTTTCCGATTCCTTATGAATTGCGAGATATAAGCTCCCAAATTAGGCTCTATGCATCCGAATTTCTGGCAAAATTGCTCTACTAGCCTTCATTCAATCCATTATAACTTTCTCTACAAATGTCCAAATAATGAATGGTTTAACTTTCTGGAAACTATAATCAAACGACTACAACTTTCATGTTTTGAAAATGTTCTGATTCCTTATGAATAGCGAGATATAAGCTTCCAAAGTTGGCTCCACGCACGAAATTTCTGCAACAGAAATTTCCAGCACTCTTTGTCCGAAATCCATTCCGTTTACCTTCCGAAATCCACCCGAGACCCTCGGGACCTTAACCAATTATTCCAACATATCCCAAAATACCATAAAAACTTAGTCGAGGCTTCAAACTACATCAAATAACATCAAAACGACAAATCGCACCTCAAATCAAAATCAATGAACTTTGAACTTTCAAATTCTATATCTTGTGTCGAAACTCATCAAATCAATTCAGAATGACTTAAATTTTTGCACAAAAGTCATAAATGACATAATTGAGCTATAAAAATTTTCAGAATTAGATTTCGACCCCGATATCAAAAATTCAACCCCTCGGTCAAACTTCCCAAAAATTCAACTTTCGGCATTTCAAGCCTAATTCCACTACGGACTTCCAAATAAAATTCCGATCACGCTCCTAAGTCCAAAATCACCATACAGAGCTGTTGGAATCATCAAAATTCTATTCTGGGGCCGTTTGCACTAAATTCGACATCCGGTCAATATTTGAACTTAAACTTTTAATTTTTCATCAAAATTCCATATCTCGGGTTAGGGACCTCGGAATTTGATTCCGGGCATACGCCCAAGTCCCAATTCACGATACGGACCTACCGAAACTATCAAAACACTGATCCGAGTCTGTTTGCTTAAAATGTTGACCAAAATCAACTCAGTTGAGTTTTAAACCTCTAATTCACATTTTAATCAATTTTTCACCTGATAACTTTCCGAAAAATTTTACGGACTGTGCACGCAAGTCGAGGAATGATAAATGGTACTTTTCGAGGTCTTAGAATACAAAATTAGTTATTAAATTTAAAGATGACATTTTGGGTCATTACATTCTCCACCTCTAAAACAAACGTTCGTCCTCGAACAAAGTTAGAAAAAGTACCTAAGCTGGTGAATAAGTGTGGATAACAGCTGCGCATATCATGCTCGGTCTCCCAAGTCGCCTCCTCGACCGGATGACCCCTACACTGAACCTTCACGGAAGCAATGTTCTTTGACCTCAGCTTTCAAACATGCCTATCCAAAATAGCCATTGGTTCCTCAACATAAGATCGATTCTTGTCCAACTGAACCGAACTGAAGTCTAACACCTGAGACAGATCGCCGTGATATTTCCGAAGCATGGAAACATGGAATACCGGATGACCGGCAAAGAGACTAGGTGGTAGTGCAAGTTTGTAAGACACCTCTCCAACTCTCTCAAGAATCTCAAAAGGCCCAATATACCTAGGGCTCAAATTGCCCTTCTTCCCGAACCTCATCACACCCTTCATAGGCGAAACTCGGAGCAATACCCGCTCACCAACCATGAATGCAACATCACGAACCTTCCGATTTGCATAACTCTTCTATCTAGATTGGGCTGTACGAAGTCAATCCTGAATCAACTTAACCTTTTTCAAGGCATCCTGAACCAAGTCTGTACCCAATAGCCTAGCCTCGCCCGGTTCAAACCAACCCACTGGGGACTGGCACCACCTACCATACAAGGCCTTATACGGAGCCATCTGAATGCTTGACTGACAACTGTTGTTGTAAACAAACTACGCAAGTGGTAAGAACTGATCCCAAGCACCCCCAAAATCTATCACACACGCACGAAGCATATCCTCCAGTATCTGAATAGTGTGTTCGGACTGCCCGTCCGTCTGAGGGTGAAATATTGTACTCAACTCTACCCGAGTACCCAACTCACGTTGTACTGCCCTCCAGAACCGTAATGTAAACTGCGTACCCCGGTCAGAGATGATAGATATCGGTATGCCGTGAAATGTGACAATCTCGCGAATATAGATTCGAGCCAACTACTCGGAAGAGTAGGTAGCCATCATAGGATTGCAATGAGCTGACTTGGTCAATCTATCCATAATCACCCAAGCTGCATTGAACTTCCTCTGAGTCCGTGAGAGCCCAACAACGAAATCCATAGTGATCCTCTCCCATTTCCATTCTGGAATCACTAACTTTTGAAGCAATCCACTAGGTCGTTGATGCTCATATTTCACTTGTTGACATTTTAGACACCGAGCTACATACTCCACTATGTCTTTCTTCATCTTCCTCCACCAATAATGTTGCCTCAAGTCCTGCTACATCTTCGCAGCACCCGAATGTATGGAGTACCGCAAACTGTGAGCCTCCTGGAGAATCAATTCACGAAAACCATCTATATTAGGCACACATCGCCGGCCCTGCATCTGTAATACATCTTCATCTCCAATTGTGACTTCCTTGGAATCGTCGTGCTGAACTGTGTCCTTAAAGACAAGCAGATGGGGGTCATCATACTGACATTCCATGATACGGTCATAAAGAGAAGACTGAGAAACCACACAAGCCAAAACTCGACTCGGTTCAGAAACATCCAATCTGACAAACTGGTTGGCCAAGGCCTGAATATCCAAGGCCAAAGGCCTCTCTGCTACCGGTAAATATGCTAAGCTGCCCAAACTCTCCGCCTTACGACTCAAGGCAACGGCCACTACATTGGCCTTTCCAAGATGATAGAGAATGGTGATATCATAATCCTTAAGCAACTCCAACCATCTTCACTGCCGCAAATTAAGATCCTTCTGTTTAAACAGATGTTGTAGACTTAGGTGATCGATGTAGACCTCATAATGGACACCGTACAAATAATGCCGCCAAATTCTTCAAGGCACGAACAATAGCTGCTAACTCAAGGCCGTGGACCAAAACTTTTTTTTTTCCTCATGTACCTTTAACTGTCTGGACGCATAGGCAATCACCCTACCGTCTTGCATTAACATCGCCCCGAGACCAATACGCGACGCGTCACAATACACAGTATAAGATCTTGAATATGTAAGTAATACCAACGCTTGTGTCGGAGTCAAAGTGATCTTAAGCTTCTGAAAGCTTAACTCACACTCGTCTGACCCTGTAAATGGGGCACCCTCTTGGATCAATTTGGTCTTAATAGTTGTTCATAATCAATTACAGAATCGTCATTTAACCTCATGTTAATAAAAATCTCATTGCAAACCTTCACAATACTGATAACTAGATGCGAGGCATGAAAACTTCATAATTATTTACCCGAATTAACGAGTCACATTTAACACCACCTAGGCGGGCACCTACCTCGTAGGTTAAAAATTAATAATTACAACACGAATTTGACAACTATGCATAGAGAATTTCATATAAGAATGTTCAAATAAGCCTAACAGGCATGACTCCCTATTAGTACTATAGTACAAATTTAATTTCACAAGGGAGAACTTAAACACAAGAATTTTCCTCACAAGGATCTCGTCCTTGTATAACTTTCACCGCAGCTCGTAGCCCGTTTTAAACATATCAATTTACATAAAAATGTGAGGATCTAATCCTCAGTTCTGAATCACAAGTAATATGCACATCGTGCCAATTGAAAATTTCCATTTTCTCCTTTTAAATAATTTCGGTTACACCAAATCACAACACATAATGAACCCCATACCGGTAGGGCATATAATTCATAATTTGCAATTAATTATTCGAAATTTACATCAAAATTTACCAAAATGAGTAACAGAAAGTCACATTTAGCCTCGCAGCTCTTATTAGTGACCAACACGAAATGATAGGCGTAGTTATCTCCATAAAATCTCCCAACATGGGTAAACACATAAGTAAATTATAGAATTATGAAGCTCACTCATAAGTGGAGCACAATAGGAAGACTTGTTTCGATATTGAGAACCGAATCAACTTAAGGAACTTATTCCTTTATATTAAATCAAGGTCGTACCTGTAATGACACCATCTAATGTAGCGACCTCCGCCATACCATAAAATAAATATATCAACGGCTGGGTCTCCACCTCTAGGATGCCTTTTACCCGTCTGTCCTCCACCCCTAACTGGTCGTGTGGGTGGTGTAGTAACTGCAATGGGGCACGTAGCCTGAGTGCTTTGATGAAATAAGTCTCTCCCAAGTTTTTGATAATTTTTCTCATGATGTGCCTAGTATCACCGTATTCATAACAACCCTTTTGCGGGTTAGGCTACTCATATTGAGTCTGTGCAGATAACTGGAATAACCATTGTAAGAACTCATGTCGGTGGTGCATTAAAAGAACTTACTGGAGCACCCCGAGTAATCCGATGTGCGGACTGGGCTGGCTGACTGCCCGAGCCCTCGCCATAATGATTTGTACTTGCAAAATAGAATCCACTGAATCCCCTAAGAACCTCCAGATGTCTTGGTCGGTCAACCTTTTCAACTTAAACTTCCAACATTGAGACTAAGTGTCTCAATTCATTCTGAAACCTTTCAGGACTCGAACCAACTACCCCAGTAAATCAAATAACAATAATTAAGTAGGTAATGAAAAGTAAATGGGGGAACGAGGCTACAACTCTCAAAACAATGGGCCGGCTCATTACACTAAGTAGTTACTTGGATATGACGAGAGTGAAGGGTACAATATATGGTCGCTAAAACAGAGTAATGATAAGATTATTTATGCTATAATCTTGATACTTTCACCCCATAAACAACCATGGTGGAGATTATAGAAATAAATTTGAGGTTTTTGGGAGTGTTCTGGTGTAGATTGAAGCCATCAATGGAACTTGCCGTAGGTCAACATAATTTCCGGCAAGGTGGCAACGACTTTATGAAAACTAAAGAAAGAAGAGAAAGAGAAAGACAAAAAATAAAAATATTAATTATTTTTCAAATATGTACACGGTCAAAGAGAATGAAAAACACTTACTTTGCCATGTTAACTAAATGTGCCTAATTGATAATTTTAATAAAGTTTAGGTGATCAATAAATACTAATTTCAATTTAAATATTTAATTAAAATAACAGGCCAAGTTTAGGGGACTGCCTATATATTTGGCAATATATATTTCTACATCAAACGAATAGAGATAGTTTGATCATTATTACTAAAAGAATAATTTCTAACCAAGTAAAATTGGCACATGTTGATTTTGGTTGTACCCCTCACGTGCCTCTAGTAATATTCTGCTAGGTATATATACTATAAGCCAAAGTTGAGGGCTTGTTTGCCGACAACTGAGGGTATAGATTCCATAATTTTTGCGCTGTGAAATTATCGTACTCAAATGCTCTAGGAGTGAATTAGAAAATTCAAATTCCAATCGTATCCTGATCCATGTCGGACACACCCCTAAGTCAAAAATCACCCAACGGAGCTAACGGAACCATCAAAATATTATTCCGGAGTCGTTTAAACATTAGTCAATATTTGGTCAACCTTTTCAACTTAAGCTTCCAACCTTGAGACTAAGTGTCTCAGTTCATTCTGAAACCTTCCAGGACTCAAACCAACTACCCCGGCAAATCACATAACAATAATTAAGCGGGAAATGAACAGTAAATGGAGGAACGGGGCCACAACTTTCAAAACGACCGACGGTGTCGTTACACTGAGTAGTTACTTGGATATAACGTGAGTGAAGGGTACAATATATGGTCGCTAAAACTGAGTAATGATAAGATTGTTTATGCTATAATGTTGATACTTTCACCCCATAAACAACCATGGTGGAGATTGGAGAAACAAATTTAAGGTTTTTGGGAGTGTTCTGGTGTAGATTGAAGCCACCAATGGAACTTACCGTAGGTCAACATAATTTCCGGCAAGGTGGAAACGACTTTATGAAAACTAAAGAAAGAAGAGAAAGAGAAAGACAAAAAATAAAAATATTAATTATTTTTCAAATATGTACACGGTCAAAGAGAATGAAAAACACTTACTTTGCGATGTTAACTAAATGTGCCTAATTGATAATTTTAATAAAGTTTAGGTGATCAATAAATACTAATTTCAATTTAAATATTTAATTAAAATAACAGGCCAAGTTTAGGGGACTGCCTATATATTTGGCAATATATATTTCTACATCAAAGGAATAGAGACAGTTTGATCATTATTACTAAAAGAATAATTTTTAACCAAGTAAAATTGGCACATGTTGATTTTGGTTGTACCCCTCACGTGCCTCTAGTAATATTTTGCTAGGTATATATACTATAAGCCAAAGTTGAGGGCTTGTTTTCCGACAGCTGAGGGTATAGAATCCATAATTTTGCGCTGTGAAATTATCGTACTCAAATGCTCTTGGAGTGAATTAGAAAATTCAAATTCCAATCGTATCTTGATCCATGTTGAACACACTTCAAGTCAAAAATCACCAAAAGGAGCTAACGGAACCATTAAAATTTTATTCCGGAGTCGTTTACACATTAGTCAACATCCGATCAACCTTTTCGTCTTAAGCTTCCAACCTTGAGACTAAGTGTCTCAATTCATTCTGAAATCTTCCAGGACTCGAACAAAATACCCCGGCAAATCACATAATAATAATTAAGCAGAAAATGAACAGTAAATGGGGGAACGGGGCAACAACTCTAGAAAAATAATTGGCTGGATCGTTACACTAAGTAATTTCTTGGATATGACGTGAGTGAAGGGTACAATATATGGTCGCTAAAACAGAGTAATGATAAGATTGTTTATGATGTAATCTTGATACTTTCATCCCCCATAAACAACCATGGTGGAGATTGGAGAAACAAATTTGAGGTTTTGGGAGTGTTCTGGTGTAGATTGAAGCCATCAATGGAACTTGCCGTAGGTCAACATAATTTCCGGCAAGGTGGCAACGACTTTATGAAAACTAAAGAAAGAAGAGAAAGAGAAAGACAAAAAATAAAAATATTAATTATTTTTTAAATATGTACACGGTCAAAAAGAATGAAAAACACTTACTTTGCGATGTTAACTAAATGTGCCTAATTGATAATTTTAATAAAGTTTAGGTGATCAATAAATACTAATTTCAATTTAAATATTTAATTAAAATAACAGGCCAAGTTTAGGGGACTGCCTATATATTTGGCAATATATATTTCTACATCAAAGGAATAGAGACAGTTTGATCATTATTACTAAAAGAATAATTTCTAGCCAAGTAAAATTGGCACATGTTGATTTTAGTTGTACCCCACACGTGCCTCTAGTAATATTCTGCGAGGTATATATACTATAAGCAAAAGTTGAGGGCTTTTTTGCCGACAACTGAGGGTATAGATTCAATAATTTTTGCGCTGTGAAATTATAGTACTCAAATGCTATAGGAGTGAACTAGAAAATTCAAATTTCAATCGCATCCTGCTCCATGTCGGACACACTCCTAAGTCAAAATTCACCCAACGTAGCTAACGAAACCATCAAAACTTCATTCTGGATTCGTTTACACATTTGTCAACATCTGGTCAACGTTTTCAACTTAAACTTTCAACCATGAGACTAAGTGTCTCAAATCATTCTGAAACTTTTCCGGACCCGAACCATGAGACTATGTTATAATCTTGATACTTTCACTCCCCATAAACAACCATGGTGGAGATTGGAGAAAAACAATTGAGGTTTTTAAGAGTGTTCTAGTGTAGATTGAAGCCATCAATGGAACTTGCCGTAGGTCAAAAATATTTCCGGCAAGGTGGCAACGAATTTATGAAAACTAAAGAAAGAAGAGAAAGAGAAAGACAAAAAATAAAAATATTAATTATTTTTCAAATATGTACAAGGTCAAAGAGAATGAAAAACACTTACTTTGCCATGTTAAATAAATGTGCCTAATTGATAATTTTAATAAAGTTTAGGTGTTCAATAAATACAAATTTCAATTTAAATATTTAATTAAAATAACAGGACAAGTTTAGGGGACTTCCTATGTATTTGGCAATATACATTTCTACATCAAAGGAATAGAGACAGTTTGATCATTATTACTAAAAGAATAATTTCTAGCCAAGTAAAATTGGCACATGTTGATTTTGGTTGTACCCCTCACGTGCCTCTAGTAATACTCTGCTAGGTATATATACTATAAGACAAAGTTGAGGGCATGTTTGCCGACAACTGAGGGTATAGATTCCATAATTTTTGCGCTGTGAAATTATCGTACTCAAATGCTCTAGGAGTGAATTAGAAAGTTCAAATTCCAATCATATGCCGATCCATGTCGGACACACTCCTAAGTCAAAAATCACCCAACGGAGCTAACAGAATCATCAAAATATTATTCCGGAGTCGTTTATATATTAGTCGACATCCGGTCAACCTTTTCAACTTAAGCTTCCAACCTTGAGACTAAGTGTCTCAATTCATTCTGAAACCTTCCAGGACTCGAACCAACTATCCCGGCAAATCACATAACAATAATTAAGCAGGAAATGAATAGTAAATTGAGGAATGGGGCCACATCTTTTAAAACGACCGGCGGTGTCGTTACACTGAGTAGTTACTTGGATATAACGTGAGTGAAGGGTACAATATATGGTCGCTAAAACTGAGTAATGATAAGATTGTTTATGCTATAATCTTGATACTTTCACCCCATAAACAACCATGGTGGAGATTGGAGAAACAAATTTAAGGTTTTTGGGAGTGTTCTGGTGTAGATTGAAGCCATCAATGGAACTTGCCGTAGGTCAACATAATTTCCGGCAAGGTGGCAACGACTTTATGAAAACTAAAGAAAGAAGAGAAAGAGAAAGACAAAAATAAATATATTAATTATTTTTCAAATATGTACACGGTCAAAGAGAATGAAAAACACTTACTTTGCGATGTTAACTAAATGTGCCTAATTGATAATTTTAATAAAGTTTAGGTGATCAATAAATACAAATTTCAATTTAAATATTTAATTAAAATAACAGGCCAAGTTTAGGGGACTGCCTATATATTTGGCAATATATATTTCTACATCTAAGGAATAGAGACAGTTTGATCATTATTACTAAAAGAATAATTTCTAACCAAGTAAAATTGGCACATGTTGATTTTTGTTGTACCCCTCACGTGCCTCTAGTAATATTCTGCTAGGTATATATACTATAAGCCAAAGTTGAGGGCTTGTTTTCCGACAACTGAGGGTATAGAATCCATAATTTTGCGCTCTGAAATTATCGTACTCAAATGCTCTTGGAGTGAATTAGAAAATTTAAATTCCAATCGTATCTTGATCCATGTGTAACACACTTCAAGTCAAAAATCACCAAAAGGAGCTAACGGAACCATCAAAATTTTATTCCGGAGTCGTTTACACATTAGTCAACATCCGGTCAACCTTTTCGACTTAAGCTTCCAACCTTGAGACTAAGTGTCTCAATTCATTCTGTAACCTTCCAGGACTCGAACAAACTACCCCGGTAAATCACATAACAATAATTAAGCAGGTAATGAACAGTAAATGGGGGAACGGGGCAACAACTCTAGAAAAATAATTGGCTGGATCGTTACACTAAGTAGTTTATTGGATATGACGTGAGTGAAGGGTACAATATATGGTCGCTAAAACAGAGTAATGATAAGATTGTTTATGATGTAATCTTGATACTTTCATCCCCCATAAACAACCATGGTGGAGATTGGAGAAACAAATTTGAGGTTTTTGGGAGTGTTCTGGTGTAGATTGAAGCCATCAATGGAACTTGCCGTAGGTCAACAAAATTTCCTGCAAGGTGGCAACGACTTTATGAAAACTAAAGAAAGAAGAGAAAGAGAAAGACAAAAAACAAAAATATTAATTATTTTTAAAATATGTACACGGTCAAAGACAGTGAAAAACAGTTACTTTGCCATGTTAACAAAATGTTCCTAATTGATAATTTTAATAAAGTTTAGGTGTTCAATAAATACTAATTTCAATTTAAATATTTAAATATAATAACTGGACAAGTTTAGGGACTGCCTATGTATTTGGCAAAATACATTTCTACATCAAAGGATTAGAGACAGTTTGATCAGTATTACTAAAAGAATAATTTCTAGCCAAGTAAAATTGGCACGTGTTGATTTTAGTTGTACCCCACACGTGCCTCTAGTAATATTCTGCGAGGTATATATACGATAAGCAAAAGTTGAGGGCTTTTTTGCCGACAACTGAGGGTATAGATTCAATAATTTTTGCGCTGTGAAATTATAGTACTCAAATGCTATAGGAGTGAACTAGAAAATTCAAATTTCAATCGCATCCTGCTCCATGTCGGACACACTCCTAAGTCAAAAATCACCCAACGTAGCTAACGAAACCATCAAAACTTCATTCTAGATTCGTTTACACATTTGTCAACATCTGGTCAACGTTTTCAACTTAAACTTTCAACCATGAGACTAAGTGTCTCAAATCATTCTGAAACTTTCCCGGACCCGAACCATGAGACTATGTTATAATCTTGATACTTTCACTCCCCATAAACAACCATGGTGGAGATTGGAGAAAAACAATTGAGGTTTTTAAGAGTGTTCTGGTGTAGATTGAAGCCATCAATGGAACTTGCCGTAGGTCAAAAATATTTCCGGCAAGGTGGCAACGAATTTATGAAAACTAAAGAAAGAAGAGAAAGAGAAAGACAAAAAATAAAAATATTAATTATTTTTCAAATATGTACAAGGTCAAAGAGAATGAAAAACACTTACTTTGCCATGTTAACTAAATGTGCCTAATTGATAATTTTAATAAAGTTTAGGTGTTCAATAAATACAAATTTCAATTTAAATATTTAATTAAAATAACAGGACAAGTTTAGGGGACTTTCTATGTATTTGGCAATATACATTTCTACATCAAAGGAATAGAGACAGTTTGATCATTATTACTAAAAGAATAATTTCTAGCCAAGTAAAATTGGCACATGTTGATTTTGGTTGTACCCCTCACGTGCCTCTAGTAATATTCTGCTAGGTATATATACTATAAGATAAAGTTGAGGGCATGTTTGCCGACAACTAAGGGTATAGATTCCATAATTTTTACGCTGTGAAATTATCGTACTCAAATGCTCTAGGAGTGAATTAGAAAGTTCAAATTCCAATCATATTCCGATCCATGTCGGACACACTCCTAAGTCAAAAATTACCCAACGGAGCTAACGGAACCATCAAAATATTATTCCGGAGTCGTTTACATATTAGTCGACATCCGGTCAACCTTTTCAACTTAAGCTTCCAACCTTGAGACTAAGTGTCTCAATTCATTCTGAAACCTTCCAGGACTCGAACCAACTATCCCGGCAAATCACATAACAATAATTAAGCAGAAAATGAACAGTAAATGGAGGAACGGGGCCACAACTTTTAAAACGACCGGCGGTGTCGTTACACTGAGTAGTTACTTGGATATAACATGAGTGAAGGGTACAATATATGGTCGCTAAAACTGAGTAATGATAAGATTGTTTATGCTATAATCTTGATACTTTCACCCCATAAACAACCATGGTGGAGATTGGAGAAACAATCTAAGGTTTTTGGGAGTGTTCTGGTGTAGATTGAAGCCATCAATGTAACTTGCTGTAGGTCAACATAATTTCCGGCAAGGTGGCAACAACTTTATGAAAACTAAAGAAAGCAGAGAAAGAGAAAGACAAAAAATAAATATATTAATTATTTTTCAAATATGTACACGGTCAAAGAGAATGAAAAATACGTACTTTGCGATGTTAACTAAATGTGCCTAATTGATAATTTTAATAAAGTTTAGGTGATCAATAAATACTAATTTCAATTTATATATTTAATTAAAATAACAGGCCAAGTTTAGGGGACTGCCTATGTATTTGGCAATATATATTTCTACATCAAAGGAATAGAGACAGTTTGATCATTATTACTAAAAGAATAATTTCTAACCAAGTAAAATTGGCACATGTTGATTTTGGTTGTACCCCTCACGTGCCTCTAGTAATATTCTGCTAGGTATATATACTATAAGCCAAAGTTGAGGGCTTGTTTTCCGACAACTGAGGGTATAGAATCCATAATTTTGCGCTCTGAAATTATCGTACTCAAATGCTCTTGGAGTGAATTAGAAAATTTAAATTCCAATCGTATCTTGATCCATGTTGAACACACTTCAAGTCAAAAATCACCAAAAGGAGCTAACGGAACCATCAAAATTTTATTCCGGAGTCGTTTACACATTAGTCAACATCCGGTCAACCTTTTCGACTTAAGCTTCCAACCTTGAGACTAAGTGTCTCAATTCATTCTGAAACCTTCCAGGACTCGAACAAACTACCCCGGCAAATCACATAACAATAATTAAGCAGGTAATGAACAGTAAATAGGGGAACGGGGCAACAACTCTAGAAAAACAATTGGCTGGATCTTTACACTAAGTAGTTTATTGGATATGACGTGAGTGAAGGGTACAATATATGGTCGCTAAAACAGAGTAATGATAAGATTGTTTATGATGTAATCTTGATACTTTCATCCCCCATAAACAACCATGGTGGAGATTGGAGAAACAAATTTGAGGTTTTTGGGAGTGTTCTGGTGTAGATTGAAGCCATCAATGGAACTTGCCGTAGGTCAACAAAATTTCCTGCAAGGTGGCAACGACTTTATGAAAACTAAAGAAAGAAGAGAAAGAGAAAGACAAAAAACAAAAATATTAATTATTTTTAAAATATGTACACGGTCAAAGACAGTGAAAAACAGTTACTTTGCCATGTTAACAAAATGTTCCTAATTGATAATTTTAATAAAGTTTAGGTGTTCAATAAATACTAATTTCAATTTAAATATTTAAATATAATAACTGGACAAGTTTAGGGACTGCCTATGTATTTGGCAAAATACATTTCTACATCAAAGGATTAGAGACAGTTTGATCAGTATTACTAAAAGAATAATTTCTAGCCAAGTAAAATTGGCACATGTTGATTTTAGTTGTACCCCACACGTGCCTCTAGTAATATTCTGCAAGGTATATATACGATAAGCAAAAGTTGAGGGCTTTTTTGCCGACAACTGAGGGTATAGATTCAATAATTTTTGCGCTGTGAAATTATAGTACTCAAATGCTATAGGAGTGAACTAGAAAATTCAAATTTCAATCGCATCCTGCTCCATGTCGGACACACTCCTAAGTCAAAAATCACCCAACGTAGCTAACGAAACCATCAAAACTTTATTCTGGATTCGTTTACACATTTGTCAATATTTGGTCAACGTTTTCAACTTAAACTTTCAACCATGAGACTAAGTGTCTCAAATCATTCTGAAATTTTCCCGGACCCGAACCATGAGACTATGTTATAATCTTGATACTTTCACTCCCCATAAACAACCATGGTGGAGATTGGAGAAAAACAATTGAGGTTTTTAAGAGTGTTCTGGTGTAGATTGAAGCCATCAATGGAACTTGCCGTAGGTCAAAAATATTTCCGGCAAGGTGGCAACGAATTTATGAAAACTAAAGAAAGAAGAGAAAGAGAAAGACAAAAAATAAAAATATTAATTATTTTTCAAATATGTACAAGGTCAAAGAGAATGAAAAACACTTACTTTGCCATGTTAACTAAATGTGCCTAATTGATAATTTTAATAAAGTTTAGGTGTTCAATAAATACAAATTTCAATTTAAATATTTAATTAAAATAACAGGACAAGTTTAGGGGACTTTCTATGTATTTGGCAATATACATTTCTACATCAAAGGAATAGAGACAGTTTGATCATTATTACTAAAAGAATAATTTCTAGCCAAGTAAAATTGGCACATGTTGATTTTGGTTGTACCCCTCACGTGCCTCTAGTAATATTCTGCTAGGTATATATACTATAAGATAAAGTTGAGGGCATGTTTGCCGACAACTGAGGGTATAGATTCCATAATTTTTACGCTGTGAAATTATCGTACTCAAATGCTCTAGGAGTGAATTAGAAAGTTCAAATTCCAATCATATTCCGATCCATGTCGGACACACTTCTAAGTCAAAAATTACCCAACGGAGCTAACGGAACCATCAAAATATTATTCCGGAGTCGTTTACATATTAGTCGATATCCGGTCAACCTTTTCAACTTAAGCTTCCAACCTTGAGACTAAGTGTCTCAATTCATTCTGAAACCTTCCAGGACTCGAACCAACTACCCCGGCAAATCACATAACAATAATTAAGCAGGTAATGAATAGTAAATGGGGGAACGGGGCAACAACTCTCAAAATAATGAGCCGGCTCGTTACACTGAGTAGTTACTTGGATATGACGTGAATGAAGGGTACAATATATGGTCGCTAAAACAGAGTATTGATAAATTGTTTATGCTGTAATCTTGATATTTTCACCCCCCCCCCCCCCATAAACAACCATGGTGGAGATTGGAGAAAAACAATTGAAGTTTTTAAGAGTGTTCTGGTGTAGATTGAAGCCATCAATGGAACTTGCCGTAGGTCAAAAATATTTCCGGCAAGGTGGCAACGAATTTATGAAAACTAAAGAAAGAAGAGAAAGAGAAAGACAAAAAATAAAAATATTAATTATTTTTCAAATATGTACAAGGTCAAAGAGAATGAAAAACACTTACTTTGCCATGTTAACAAAATGTACCTAATTGATAATTTTAATAAAGTTTAGGTGTTCAATAAATACTAATTTCAATTTAAATATTTAAATAAAATAACTTGACAAGTTTAGGGGACTGCCTATGTATTTGGCAAAATACATTTCTACATCAAAGGATTAGAGACAGTTTGATCATTATTACTAAAAGAATCATTTCTAGCCAAGTAAAATTGGCACATGTCGATTTTGGTTGTACCCCTCACGTGCCTCTAGTAATATTCTGCTAGGTGTATATACTATAAGCCAAAGTTTAGGGCTTGTTTGCCGACGACTGAGGGTATAGATTCAATAATTTTTGCGCTGTGAAATTAAAATACTCAAATGCTCTAGGAGTGAACTAGAAAATTCAAATTTCAATCGCATCCTGCTCCATGTCGGACACACTCCTAAGTCAAAAATCACCCAACGTAGCTAACAGAACCATCAAAACTTTATTTCGGAATCGTTTACACATTAGTCAACATCTGGTCAACGTTTTCAACTTAAACTTTCAACCATGAGACTAAGTGTCTCAAATCATTCTGAAACTTTCCCGGACCCGAACCATGAGACTATGTTATAATCTTGATACTTTCACTCCCCATAAATAACCATGGTGGAGATTGGAGAAAAACAATTGAGGTTTTTAAGAGTGTTCTGGTGTAGATTGAAGCCATCAATGGAACTTGCCGTAGGTCAAAACAAATTCCGGCAAGGTGGCAACGAATTTATGAAAACTAAAGAAAGAAGAGAAAGAGAAAGACAAAAAATAAAAATATTAATTATTTTTCAAATATGTACACGGTCAAAGAGAATGAAAAACACTTACTTTGCCATGTTAACTAAATGTGCATAATTGATAATTTTAATAAAGTTTAGGTGTTCAATAAATACTAATTTTAATTTAAATATTTATTTAAAATAACAGGACAAGTTTAGGGGACTGCCTATGTATTTGGCAATATACCTTTCTACATCAAAGGAATAGAGACAGTTTGATCATTATTACTAAAAGAATAATTTCTAGCCAAGTAAAATTGGCACATGTTGATTTTGGTTGTACCCCTCACGTGCCTCTAGTAATATTTTGCTAGGTATATATACTATAAGCCAAAGTTGAGGGCTTGTTTGCCGACAACTGAGGGTATAGATTCCATAATTTTTGCCCTGTGAAATTATCGTACTCAAATACTCTAGGAGTGAATTAGAAAATTCAAATTCCAATCTTATCCTGATCCATGTCGGACACACTCCTAAGACAAAAATCATCCAACGGAGCTAACAGAACCATCAAAATTTTATTCTGGAGTCGTTACACATTAGTCAATATCCGGTCAACCTTTTCAACTTAAGCTTCTAACCTTGAGACAAAGTGTCTCAATTCATTCTGAAACCTTCTAGGACTCGAACCAACTACCCCGGCAAATCACATAATAATAATTAAGCAGAAAATGAACAGTAAATGGGGAAACGGGGTAACAACTCTCAAAACAATCGGCTGGATCGTTACATTGAGTAGTTACTTGGATATGACGTGAGTGAAGGGTATAATATATGGTCGCTAAAACAGAGTAATGATAAGATTGTTTATGCTGTAATCTTGATACTTTCACCCCCCATAAACAACCATGGTGGAGATTGGAGAAACAAATTTGAGGTTTTTGGGAGTGTTCTAGTGTAGATTGAAGCCATCCATGGAACTTGCCGTAGGTCAACAAAATTTCCGGCAAGGTGGCAACGACTTTATGAAAACTAAAGAAAGAAGATAAAGAGAAAGACAAAAAAACAAAAATATTAATTATTTTTAAAATATGTACACGGTCAAAGAGAGTGAAAAATACTTACTTTGCCATGTTAACTAAATGTACATAATTGATCATTTTATTAAAGTTTAGGTGTTAAATAAACACTAATTACAATTTAAATATTTAAATAAAATAACTGGACAAGTTTAGGGGACTGCCTATGTGTCACGACCCAAATTCGCCTATAGGTCGTGATGGCACCCAACACTACAGCTAGGCAAGCCAACTAATAAGTCAAACATACATTTGTTAAACTTTTATTCCAAGAAGATAATAAAATACTAATTTTTACTAATGTGTGTGCCAAGACCCGGTGTCACAAGTGCATGAGCATCTAGTAGATTATACAAAACTCCAAATACTGTCTGAAATAAAATAGACAGAATAGAAATATCAGAAGAGACATTGGTAGCTGCAGAACGGCTCAGAAAGGCAGCTCACCACTATGCCTCGGGATGACGTGGGTATGTGATGATAGGTCCTCCACTAGTACCTGTCTCAGATCCTGCACAAAAAGTACAGCAAGTGTAGTATGAGTACGTAAACAACGTGTACCCAGTAAGTATCAAGCCTAATCTCAAAGTGGTAGAAACGAGATGGCCGACTTTGACACTCACTATAGGTCAATAATAATTGAAATAAAACTAAGATATTTAAATCAGCATGATTTACAGAATTTACAAATAATTTATTTACTCAGCAGAAATAATCAAATTCCTTCAAATGTAACAATTCTCAATATTTTTATTGAATTCCTTCAACTCAAATAATTTCCAATTTATCAATTAAATCTCATTTACAGGAGTAACAATTAATTCCTTAACAAGCAAGAATAATAATTTATTAAATTCCACGGATTTTCCAATTTATTAATTATCTTTCCAAGCTGAAATAATTTATTAAAGTATCGTGTAATTATTATTATTAAGCACGATTTCTGCCGAGGACGTACGGCCCGATCCAAAGTGTCGTGTACACTGCCGAGGGACGTGCGGCGCGCTCCATAGATGCATCTATCCTGCCGAGGCGTTCGGCCCACTCCACAAGAATGGAGGACATTTTCTTATGTGCCTCCGGAAGGACAGTATGTTTATTATATGATAAATTTGGGAGGAGAACAATTTCTTTTGATAATTAATTAATTTAAATAGAAATCAAGCCTATGAGATTTTCATCCTTTAATATCTTTATCAAACAATTCACAATATATTCATATATATATCAATTAATATTAATTAATCAAAAAATATAATTTACACAAGTAATACATGCTTTGAGTCCTAAACTACCCGGACTTTAGCATTAATAGTAGCTACGCACGGACTCTCGTCACCTCGTGCGTATGTAGCCCTCACAATTAGCAATAATTATTTAATCTTAATCACCTATGAGGTAATTTCCCCCTCACAAGATTAGACAAGAGACTTACCTCGTCTTGCTCCAATTTAATCCACAATTTTGCCTTTTTCACGATTATCCAACTCTGTTTGGCTCGAATCTAGCCAAAATAATTCGATACAATAACTAAAAATTATAGGAAATAAATTCTATAAGAAAATACTACATTTTTAATAAAAATCCCGAAATTAATTAAAAGTTCGCCCACGGGGCCCACAACTCGGAATCCGACGAAAGTTACGAAATCCGACAACCCATTCAATTACGAGTCCAACCATACCAGTTTCACTCAAATCCGACTGCGAATCGATACCGAAATCTCAAAATTTCGTTTCTATGAGATTTCTAAACTTTTCCAAATTTCAATCTCAAAACACTAATTAGATTGTGAAAACAATGATATACTTGTATATGTAGACCAAATCCGAGTTAGAATCACTTACCCCAATGTTTTTCCCTTGAAAATCTGCCAAAAGTCGCCTCTGCTCAAGCTCAAGTTCGTCAAAAATGGCAAATGGGACGAATGCCCTCTTTTTATAAAACTGCCCAGCAGCCTTCGGAACTGGTCCTCGAACTGGGCCTCGATCGGGGCTTCGATCACAAGCTCGAGCCTGGACCTCGGTCATGGCCTCGATCAGGGCATCGAGGTTGGGCCTTCGATCATAGCCTCAATCATGGCATCGAGCTTGAGCCTTCGATCAGGGCATCGAGCATGGGTCTCGATCCTAGCCCTCGAGCCTTACCTTCGATCATGCCCTCAAGCCTTGCCTTCGATCGAGGCTTCGATACTGAGCCTCATCCCTAGCTTCGACTCAGGCCTCGATCGTGGACTCGATATCTGGGGCTCGATCTGAGGCTCGATATCTGGGGCTCGATCTGAGGCTCGATATATGGGGCTCGATCGTGGGCTCGATATCTGGGGCTCGATCTGAGGCTCGATATCTGGGGCTCGATCACAGCCCAGAATATGCAGCAGAAGAGAAAATTGCAGCAGCTTTTTAAGTCCAACTTTTGATCCGTTAACCATCCGAAACTCACTCAAGGCCCTCGGGACCTCAACCAAATATACCAACAAGTCCTAAAACATCATACGAACTTAGTCGAACCTCTAAATCACATCAAACATTGCTAAAACCATGAATCATACCCCAATTCAAGCTTAATGAAACTAAGAGTTTTCAACTTCTACATTCAATGTCGGAACTTATCAAATCAACTCCGATTGACCTCAAATTTTACACACAAGTCATAAATTACATAACGGAACTATGAAAACTTTCAGAACTGAATTCCGACTCCGGTATCAAAAAGTCAACTCCCCGGTCAAACTTTCAAACTTTAAATTCTTATTTTAGTCATTTCAAGCCTAATTTCACTACGGACTTCCAAATAAAATTCCGATCATGCTCCTAAGTTCAAAATCACCATACGGAGCTGTTGGAATCATCAAAATTCTATTCCGGGGTCGTTTTCTGAAAACGTTGACCGAAGTCAAACTTAGTATATTAAGGCCAACTTAAGGAACCAAGTGTTCCGGTTTTACCTCAAATAATTCCAAATCTCGAACCAACCATCCCCGCAAGTCATAAATTATTACAAGCACCTACGGAAAGTTTTATTTTAGGGAACGGGGTTATAAAAGTTAAAATGACTGGTTGGGTCATTACATTCTCCACCTCTTAAACAAACGTTCGTTCTTGAACGGGTTTAGAATTATACCTGGAGTGCTGAATAAGTGTGGATATCTGCTCCGCATGTTTTCCTCGGTCTCCCAAGTCGCTTCCTCGACTGGTTGGCCCCTCCACTGGACTTTTACTGCAGAAATCCTCTTGGACCTCAACTGGCGAACCTGTTTATCAACAATGGCAATTGGTTCCTCTTCATAACCCAAGCTATTATCTAGCTGAACTGTGTTGTAGTCTAACACATGTGATAGGTCGGCATGATACTTTCGGAGCATAGATATGTGAAACACCGGATGAACTCCCGATAGGCTGGGAGGCAAGGCAAGCTCATATGCAACCTCCCCAACTCGTTTCAATACCTCGAATGGGCCTATAAACCTTGGGCTCAATTTGCCTTTCTTCCCGAATCTCATAATTCCCTTTATCGGCGAAACCTTCAAGAGAACTTTTTCACCTACCATAAATGATATATCACGCGCTTTCTGATCCGCGTAACTCTTTTGTCTGCACTGTGCTGTACGAAGTCGCTCCTGAATTAACTTTACCTTTTCTAAGGCATCCCTTACCAAATCAGTACCATATAACTTAGCCTCACCTGGCTCAAACCATCCGATAGGTGAACGACATCGCCGACCATATAAAGCCTCAAACGGAGCCATCTCGATGTTGGATTGGTAACTGTTATTATAAGCAAACTCGACCAAAGGCAGGAAACGATCCCACTAACCTCCAAAGTCAATCACACATGCCCTGAGCATATCCTCCAAAATCTGAATTGTCCTTTCTGACTGCCCATCGGTCTGCGGATGAAAGGCTGTGTGGAGCTCTACACGGGTCCCCAACTCACTCTGTACTGCTCTCCAGAAATGCGAAGTAAACTGAGGACCTCTATCTGATATGATAGAAATTGGCACACCGTGCAACCGAACTATCTCCTGAATATAAATCTGGGCCAACCTCTCTGAAGTATACATAGTTACAACAGGAATAAAATGTGCCGACTTGGTCAACCTGTCAACAATCACCCAAGCTGCATCAAACTTACTCAAGGTCCGCGGCAACCCAACTACAAAATCCATAGTAATTCGTTCCCATTTCCACTCTGGTATAGTCATCTGCTGAAGTAGGCCACCTAGCCTCTGATGCTCATATTTAACTTGCTGGCAATTTAAACACATAGCTACATACTCAACTATGTCCTTTTTCATTCGTCGCCACCAATAATGCTGCCTCAAGTTACGATACATCTTCGTAGCACCCGGATGAATAGAATATCGAGAACTGTGTGCCTCCTCCAGGATCTTTTTCCTCAGTTCATCCACATTAGGAACACACAGACGATCCTAGAGTCGTAGAACACCATCTGCACCAATAGTGACTTCCTTGGCACCACTTCGTAGTACCGTTTCACGAAGAACCACCAGGTGTGGGTCATCATACTGGCGAGCCTTGATCTGTTCAAATACTGAAGACCGGGCCACAACACATGCAAGAACTCGGCTGGGCTCTGAAATATCCAGCCTCACAAGTCTGTTAGCCAAAGACTGAATATCTGAGGCTAATGGTCTTTCCTCTCCTGAAATGAAAGCCAAACTACCCATACTCTCCGCCTTTCTACTCAAGGCATCTGCAACCACATTTTCTTTGCCCGGATGATATAAGATAGTAATATCATAATCTTTTAGTAACTCCAGCCATCTGCGCTGCCTCAAATTTAGATCCCTCTGCTTGAACAAATGCTGCAAACTGCGATGATCAGTGTAAACTTCACAAGACACCCCATAAAGATAATGCCTCCAAATCTTATGAGCGTGAACAATCGCAGCTAACTCCAAATCATGTACCGGATAATTCTTTTCATGGGGCTTCAGCTGACGTGCAGCATATGCAATAACTTTCCCTTCCTGCATCAATACACAACCCAAGCCAACGCGCGAAGCGTCACAATACACTGTATACATCCCCGAAACAGAAGGCAACACTAACACTGGTGCTGTAGTCAATGATGTCTTGAGCTTTTGAAAGCTCACCTCACAATCATCGGACCATCGGAATGGAGCACCCTTCTGGGTTAATTTGGTCAAAGGTGCTACAATAGATGAAAAACCTTCCACGAACCGATGATAATAACCTGCTAAACCCAGAAAACTCCTGATCTCCGTCGCCGAAGTGGGACGATGCCTATTCTGAACTGCCTAAATCTTTTTGGGATCAACTTTAATACCTTCGCCCGTTACGGTATGTCCCAAAAATGCTACAGACTCTAGCCAAAACTCACATTTAGAGAACTTAGCATATAGCTTTTGTTCCCGCAATGTCTGAAGCACTACTCTCATATGTTGCTCATGCTCCTCCTTACTACGTGAGTAGATCAAAATATAATCAATGAAGACAATGACAAATGAGTCAATATATGGCCTGAATACCCTGTTCATCGGATCCATAAATGCTACCGGGGCATTAGTTAAACCAAAAGACATTACCAGAAACTCATAATGACCACACCTAGTACGGAAAGCAGTCTTCGGAACATCCGAATCCCGAATCTTCAACTGATGGTACCCCGACCTCAAGTCGATCTTAGAGAATACCCTAGCACCCTGCAACTGGTCAAATAGATCATCAATACGCGACAATGGGTACTTGTTCTTAATAGTGACTTTGTTCAATTGGCGATAATCAATACACATCCGCATTGTTCCGTCCTTCTTTTTCACAAATAATACCGGTGTACCCCAAGGCGATACACTCGGTCTGACAAACCCTTTGGCTAGTAACTCTTCAGGTTGTTCTTTCAATTCTTTCAATTCTTTCGGAACCAATAATCTTCTTGAAGAAACCTTGAGAAATCTCCTCACACCGAGCTCTCAAAGTCCCAAAATCGAAATGGAAATCAAACCCTCGAAATCCTATTTTCATGCACAGTTCTTCCGTATTTGCAGACCTACTGCCGCACCCGCAGAATTTCCCTCACAGGTGCGTAAATGAATTAAGGAACTGGGTCTGCATCTGCGAGCAAGTGGTCGCACCTGCGGACAAAGGTCCGTTTCTGTGATCTTCCCCTCCATCTCACTCTCCGCATCTACGGAGCTTCGAGCGCATCTGCGGGCTCGCAGATGCGGAAATGTCCTCGCACCTACGACCCTAGGCCATCTCCTTAACTCCTACTTCTGCACTCCTTCACCCACACAGGCGAGTACGCACATGCGGTCTCCCCACCGCAGGTGCAAAACCACCAGATATCAGAAAACATCAGCTATTTATCTAAGTCCAAATTCAAACCGTTAAGTATACAAACTTAGTCGAGCCCTCAAAACACGTCAAACAACAACAAAAACATGAATCACCCTCCAATCCAAACTTAATGAACTTTGAAATTTCCAAATTCTACAAACGATGTCGAATCATGCCAAACCACGTCCGATTGACCTCATATTTTGCACATAAGTCACGTACAACATTACGGAACTACTCTAACTTCTGGAATCGGAATCCGACCTCGATATCAAAAAGTCAACCCCCCCGTCAAACTACCCAAAAAATCGACTTTTGCTATTTTAAGCCTATAGCTACAGACCTCAGATTTACAGTCTGAACATGCTCCTAAGTCCAAAATCACCCAACGGAGCTAACGGAACTCCATTCCGGAGTCGTCTTCACACAATTCCGACTATGGTCAAACTCCTAAGACTTAAGCTTCCATTTTAGGGACTAAGTGTCCCAAAAAACTCTGAAACCAAAAACAAGACCTCCCGGCAAGTCACTTAAGCAGAAACAGATACGGGGAAATAAATAGGGGATCGGGGCTAATACACTCAAAATGACCGGTCGGGTCGTTACATGCTCCCCCTCTTGAAACAATCATTCGTCCTAGAACGAGAATAGAGACATACCTGAAGTGGTGAAAAGATGAGGATAACAGCTGCACATATCATGCTCGATCTGCCATGTCGCCTCCTCGACCGGCTGACCCCTCTACTGAACCTTCACAGAAGCAATATTCTTCGACCTCATCTTTCGAACCTGCATATCTAAGATCGCCACCGGTTTCTCAGCATAAGATAAATCCTTGTCCAACTGGACTAAGCTGAAATCCAACACGTGAGACGGATCGCCGTGATACTTTCGGAGCATAGAAACATGGAATACTGGATGAACTCCTGCTAGACTGGGAGGCAAGGAAAGCTCATAAGCAACCTCCCCAACACATCGCAATACCTCAAATAGACTGATAAACCTCGGGCTCAGCTTGCCCTTCTTTTCGAACCTCATATCACCCTTCATGGGTGACACCCAGAGCAAGAGCCGCTCTCCAACCATGAATAAAACATCGCGAACCTTTCGATCCGCATAACTCTTCTGTCTGGATTGGGTTGTGTACAGTCTATCCTGAATCACCTTAACCTTCTCTAGAGCATCCTGAACCAAGTCTATACCCAATAATCTAGCCTTGCCCTACTCGAATTCGCCAAACCACTAGAGACCTACACCGCCTACCATACAGAGCCTCATACGGTGCCATCTGGATGCTCGACTAATAACTGTTGTTGTAGGCAAACTCCGCTAGTGGCAAGAACTGATCCCACAAACCCTAGTCAGAGATGATAGATACAGGTACGCCATGAAGCCTGACGATCTCGCTGATATACACTCAAGCCAGTTGCTCGGAAGAATCGGTAGCCATCATAGGAATGAAATGAGCTGACTTGGTCAGCCTATCCACAATTACCCAAACTGCATCAAACTTCTGCTGAGTCTGTGGTAGGCCAACAACAAAATCCATAGTGATCTGCTCCCATTTCCACTCCGAAATCTCTAACTTCTGAGGCAACCCACCTGGTCGCTAATGCTCATACTTCACCTGCTGGAAATTTAGGCACCGAGCTACATACTCCACTATGTCATTCTTCATTCTCCTCTACCAATAATGCTGTCTCAAGTCCTGATACATTTTTGCGGCACCGGATGAATAGAATACCGCGAACTGTGAGCCTCCTGGAGAATCAGCTCATGCAACCCATCTATATTGGGCACATATAGCCTGCCCTGCATCCTCAATACACCATCATCCTCAATAGTGATATTCTTAGAATCACCATGCTGGACCGTGTCCTTAAGGACAAGCAGATGGGGGTAATCATACTGACGCTCCCTGATACGACCATAAAGAGAAGACCGAGAGACCATACAAGCCAATACTCGGCTCGGCTCAGAAATATCCAATCTAACAAACTAGCTAGCTAAGGCCTGAACATCCAATGCCAACGGCCTCTCTACTGATGGAAGATATGCTAAGCTCCCCAAACTCTCTGCCCGACAACTCAAGGCATCGGCCACCACAATGGCCTTCCTGGGATGGAACAAAATGGTGATATCATAGTCCTTAAGAAGGTCCAACCACCTCCGCTGACGCAAGATAAGATCCTTCTGTTTGAACAGATGCTGCAAACTCCGATGATCAGTATAAATCTCATAATGGACCTCGTACAAATAGTGCCACCAAATCTTTAAGGCGTGAACAATAGCTGCTAACTCAAGGTCATGGACAAGATAGTTCTTCTCATGACGCTTCAACTGGCATGAAGCATAAGCAATAACTCTACCCTCCTACATTAGAACATACCCAATACCAATCCGCAAGGCATCACAATACACTATGTAAGAACCAGAAACTGATGGCAGAACTAGAATTGGAGTCGTGGTCAAAGCAGTCTTGAGCTTCTGAAAGCTCTCCTCGCACTCCTCCGACCCCCTGAAAGGAGCACCCTTGTGGGTCAATTTAGTCAAGGGCGATGCAATAAATGAGAAGCCCTCCACAAAATGGAGGTAATAACCATCCAAACCGAGAAAACTCCGAATCTCTATGGCTGAGGACGGTCTGGGCCAACTGTGAACCGCTTCTATCTACTTCGGGTCGACCTGAATACCCTCACTAGACACTACGTGTCCCAAGAAAGCCTTGAACTGAGCCAAAACTCACACTTGGAGAACTTTGCATAAAGTTTCTCCTCCCTCAACCGCTGTAACACAAACCTCAGATGCTGGGCATACTCCTCCTGGCTACGAGAGTACATCAGGATGTCATCAATGAATACAATAACGAACGAGTCAAGATAAGGCTGAAACACACTATTCATCAGATGCATGAACGTTGCTGGGGCGTTGGCCAGCCCAAAAGACATCACAAGGAACTCACAATGGACATATCGGGTCCTAAAAGCTGTCTTAAGAATATTTGCGTTCCAAATCTTCAGCTGGTGATACCCTGACATCAAATCAATCTTGGAGACTACCCTCGCTCCCTGAAGTTGGTCAAACAAATCATCAATATGAGCAATGGATACTTGTTCTTGATTGTGACCTTGTTCAACTGCCTGTAATCAATACACATTCTCATAGTACCATCCTTCTTCTTTACAAATAGAACTGGTGCACCCCAAGGTGACACGCTAGGCCGAATAAACCCCTTATCAAGGAGTTCCTGAAGCTGCTCCTTCAATTCTTTCAACTCCGCTGGTGCCATATGATACGGTGAAATAGAAATGGGCTGAGTGCCCGGTACCAAATCAATACCGAAATCAATATCCCTGTCAGGCGGCATGCCCGGCATGTCCGCAGGAAACACGTCCAAAAATTCTCGCACCACCAAAATAGAATCAATAGCAGGGGTCGTTGCACTAACATCCCTCATAAAGGCCAGATGAGATAGACAACCCTTCTCAACCATCCGCTGAACCTTCAAGTATAAAATCACTCTACAAGGACATAGTCTATAAAGCCGCTCCACTCAACCCTCGGCAACCCCGGCATCGCCAACGTCATGGACTTAGCATGACAATCTAGAACAGCATGACATGAAGATAGCCTATCCATACCCAAAATCACATCAAAATCGACCATACTAAGCAATAAGAGATCCACTCTAGTCTCCAGACTCCCAATAGTCACCACACATGACCTATATACACGGTCCATAATGACAGTATCGCCCACCGGCATAGATACATGAACAGGTGAAACTAGAGACCCACGATACATATCCTGAAAATGAGCGAAATACAATAACACATATGAATAAATGGAACCAGGGTCAAATAATACAGAGGCATCTTTATGGCAAACTGACACAATACCTGTAATCACAGCATCCGAAGCAATGGAATCTGGTTTAGCAGGACGAGCATAGAAACGGGCCTGGCCTCCTCGTGATCGGCCTCCCCCTCTCTGGTGGCCCCTAGCTGACTGTGCTCCACCCTGAGCTGGCTGAGCGGGTGGTGAAGAAATTGATGTTGATATCATAGACTGGCTCTTCTGCTGAGCTAGACCTCCCACTAGGCGGGGACACTGCCACTTCTTGTGACCAAACTCTCCATACTCAAAGTAACTCCCCGGTACTGGTGCTAGAGACTGAAGGGAGCCCCGAGCACCGGGATAAGTGGTAAAAGGACCTGGTATAGATGAGCCCTGACCCATAGTAAGTGTCAATGTCGACCCCTCTACACTACTTCTTTGAGGTTAGACTTGATACTTACTTGGTAGATATTGTTTATGTACTCACGCTATACTTCTGCACTGACCATGCACCATCTGAGGCAGGTGCATCTAGTGGTCCTACCAGCGCGTCCCAGATATCCTGAGGCCTAGTGGTGAGCTACTTCCCTAGCCGTTCTGCAACCCCTAGAGTCTCTCTTTTATATTTATATTTTTTCTACTTTATTTCGGACAGTAGTTAGAGTTTTGTATATTCTACTAATTATTCATACACTTGTGACACCAGATATTGGCACACACTCTAGTAGACCTTATGGTTTTAGGGTATTTACATATTTGTGCTTGCATTCAGATATTTTCATTTTAATCATTTGACTCTCTATTTATCAAATTTCTAAACAAATGGGATTTAATTACTTGAAATTGTTTAAAAGGAGAAATCATGTAGTAAATTCATCGTAGGCTTGCCTAGTAGCAACGTTAGGTGCCATCATGACCTATAAGTGAAATTGGGCCTTGACAACATGGTATCATAGCACTAGGTTCACGTAGGTCTCACAAGTTATGAGCAGGCCTAATAGAGTCTTGTGGATTGGTGCGGAGACGTCCGTACTTATCTTTGAGAGGCTATATGGTGTTAGGAAACTACTTTTTCTTCATCTACTATCGTGCAGGTTATGTAGTACTAAGTATTGTTTTTCTCTCAATCTCTCACAAATGGTGAGAATGCGCATAGCAGATTACTAGACCATGGAAGAGTTGCTCCCCTTGTTGCTAGAGGCCGAGGTAGAGGCCTAGGGAAGGCTCCAGTTCGTGGTAGAGGACGAGGGCATCCTAGAGTTGCTCCACTCACACCACCAGTGGATCCAGTAGAGGAACCCATTATTGAGGAGGAGCAGGATGTGATGCCTACAGCAGGACCAACCCCGATGGATTTCATGTCCACACCGGGATTCTAGGAGGTCATGGGCCATATGGTACGGTTCATGGACTCTATGACTCAGGATGGTTTATTTCTAACAGACCCTTCCACATCTCAGGCGGGAGGGGGAGCACATACCCCTACCGTTCAGTCTCCAGGGCACGCAATTGTCGTATATCAGACCCTGGGCGCACTACCCATGGGCGGAGCTCAGCTAGTTACAGCAGCTATACCTGAGCCTATACCAGTTGCGCCCGATGATCCGCATAGGCTATTGGACATATGGACCAGGCTACAGCCTCCTGTCTTTGGAGGTGAGCGACACGAGGACCCTCAAGACTTTATTGACCGGTGCAGGGACAGACTGCACAACATGAGGATATTAGAATCTTATGGGTGGATTTTACCACTTTCTAGCTGGAGGGCAGGGCCCGTAAATGGTGGCAGTCATATCTTCTCGGCAGACCAGCAGGTTCTCTGAACCTTGGCATAACTGGTAAAGTTGATGTCATGTGACCTAGAGGTCACGGGTTAAAATCATGGAAACAAGTTATTGTAGAAATGCAAGGTAAGGCTGCGTACAATAGACCCTTGTGGTCCGACCCTTCCCCGGACCCCATGCATAACGTGAGCTTAGTGTAGCGGGACTTCCCTTTAGACCACAGGTTCTCCTCCCACGACTTGGGACCATTTCACACGCCTTTTCTTGGACAAATATATTCCACCCTCTCAGAGGGAAGAGTTGCAATTTCAGTTCAAGCAGCTCCAGTAGGGCCAACTATCAGTGACTGACTATGAGGCGAGATTCTCTGAGTTGTCTCACCATGCACTTATGATACTTTAGACCGATGTAGAGAGGATGCAGAGGTTTGTTGCCGGTTTGCATTCTGCTAGCCAGGCCACTATAGCCAGAGAGGTAGATATGGGGACTTCTTATAAGCTAGTTGTAGAGATAAGTCAGAGGATCTAAGGTGCACGTCAGTGTGTTGGGAGCAAGTTGCGAGGGAAAAGCGGTTCTGGTATTCTGGAGAGTTCAGTAGTGCCCCGGCTGGGGGCAGGGGTCAATTCGTGAGGGGTCAGTCTAGTAGGCCCACATATCCAGAACCGCAGCCACCTCGAGGTGCTCCAATGTGACCTTATTTCAGTGCCATGCCAGAGAGTTCTTACCGCCGCCAACTATTCAGTGTTCCTTCAATGGGTATTCAGGCCATCAGGGTTACACTTCAGGTCAGCATTCCACCGTACTGAGAGGCTATTTCGAGTGTGGGGGTCTCTATCATGTGCAGAGGTTCTGCTCCAGGCTTCGGGGCAAGGCAGTACAGCAGGGTCAGCAGCCTATTATTCCTACACCAGCTGCCCCTCCAACCTTCTGACCACCTAGAGGCGGATGATAGGTCGTTAGGGGTCGTCATAAAGGTGGAGGCTAGTCGGGTGGAGGCCAGTCACGTGGCGCTCCAACTAGGTTCTATGCTTTTCTGGCCAGACCAAATGCAGTGGCCTCAGATACCGTGATCACATGTATTATTTCTGTCTGTGGTAGAGATGCTTCAGTCCTATTTGACCCAAGGTCTACGTATTCATATGTTTCATCTCTGTTTGCTCATTTATTGGGCGTTTCTCATGAGTCCTTGGGTACTCCTGTTTAGGTATCCACACCAATGGGCGATTCTGTGGTTGTGGATCAGATCTATCCATCCTGCATTGTTACATTCGGTGGTTATGAGACTAGAGCGGATCTTCTGTTGCTTCATATGACCGACTTTGAGGTCATCATGGGCATGGATTTGTTATCTCCATATCACACCATACTTGATTGCCATGCCAAGAATGTTACCTTGTCGATGCCAGAGTTGCATATATTGGAGTGTAAGGGTTCGTCTGTCAGTACACCATGTCGGGTTATTTCTTTTCTAAAGGCTCGATATATGGTCGAGAAGGTGTTCTTGGCTTACCTAGCCTATGTTCGGGATACTACCATAGGGACTCCGGCGATTAATTCAGTGCCTGTGGTCCGGGAGTTCTCCGATGTGTTTCCTTCTGATCTCCCGGGGATGCCACCAGATCGTGATATCGATCTCTATATTGATTTAGCTCCAGGTATCCAGCCTATATCTATTCCAACGTACCTCGTGGCTCCGAAAGAGTTGAAGGAGCAACTTGAGGAGTTGCTAGAAAAATAGTTTGTCATATCGAGCGTATCTCCTTGGGGTGCACCAGTGTTATTTGTGAAGAAGAAAGATGGGACTATGTGTATGTGCATTTATTACCGCCAGTTGAACAAAGTTACCATTAAAAACAAGTACCCGTTGCCGGGTATTGATGACTTGTTTGTCCAGTTGCAGTGTGCTAGGGCGTTCTCTAAGATCGACTTGAGATCGGGGTACCATCAGTTGAAGATTAAGGATTCCGTTGTCCTAAAGACTGCTTTCCATATAAGATATGGCCATTATGAGTTTCTAGTGATGTCCTTTGGCTTGACTAATGCCCCGACGACATTTATGGATTTGATGAACCTGGTGTTCAGGTCGTATATTGATTCATTTGTCATTGTCTTCATTGATGACATTTTGATCTACTCACGTAACATGGAGGAGCACGAGCAGCATTTGAGAGTGGTATTACAGACCTTGTGGGAACATAAGCTATATGCTAAGTTCTCCAAGTGTGAGTTCTGGTTGGATTCTGTGGCATTCTTAGGGCATGTTGTATCAGGTGAGGGTATTAAGTTTGATCCCAAGAAGATCGAGGTAGCTCATAGTTTTCCTCGCCCTACCACAGCGACCGAGATTAGGAGCTTCCTAGGGTTAGCAGGTTATTATTATCGGTTTGTGGAGGGCTTCTAATATATTGTATCACCTTTGACTAGATTGACCCATAAGGGTGCTCTGTTCCTATGGTCCGATGATTTCGAGGTGAGCTTTCAGAAGCTCAAGGCCGTTTTGACTTCAGAACAAGTGCTAGTGTTGCCTTCCGATTTAGGGAGTTATACTGTGTATTCTAATGCTTCACACGTTGGTTTGGGTTGTGTATTGATGCAGGAGGGGCGAGTTATTGCATATGATTCATGTCAATTGAAGTCCTACGAGAAGAATTACCCTGTACACAATTCAGAGTTGGACGCAATTGTTCATGCTCTTAAGATCTGGAGGCATTATTTTTATGGGGTGTCATGTGAGGTTTACACCGATCATCGTAGCCTGCAACATTTGTTCAAGCAGAGGGATCTCAATTTGAGGTTGCGCATTTGGCTTGAGTTACTGAAGGATTATGATATCGCCATCCTTATCATCTGGGCAAGGCGAATGTAGTTGCAGACGCCTTGAGTAGAAAGGCGGAGAGTATGGGTAGTTTGGCATTCATTTCAGCGGAGGATAGGCCACTAGCTTTGGACATTCTGTCCTTGGCCAACAGACTTGTGAGGTTTGATATTTCCGAGCCCAGTCGAGTTCTTGCATACATCATCGCTCAGTATTCACTAGTCAAGCAGATCAAAGCTCGTCAGTTTGCTGATCCGCATTTGTTGGTTCTCAAAGATACAGTACTACAGGGTGGCGCCTAGGATGTTACTATCGGTGAGGATGGTGTTCTGCGACTTTAGGGTCGCCTAAGTGTTCCTAATATTGGAGGCTTGAGGTAGAAGATCCTAGAGGAAGCACAAAGTTTTCGGTATTCTATTCATCCAGGTGCTACGAAGATGTATCGCAACCCGAGGTGGCATTATTTGTGGCGTCGGATGAAGAAGGACATAATTGAGTATGTTGCGAGGTGCCTAAATTGCCAGTAGGTCAAGTATAAGCATCAGAGGCTAGGTGGCCTACTTCAGCAAATGACTATACCTGAGTGGAAGTGGGAGCACATTGCGATGAACTTCATAGTTGGTTTCCGCAGACCTTGCGAAAGTTGATGCAGTTTGGGTCATTGTCGACATATTGACCAAGTCGGTATACTTCATTCCGGTTGTGACCACGTACTCTTCGGAGAGATTGGCCCAGATTTATATTCAGGAAATTGTTAGGTTGCATGGTGTGCCAGTTTCCATCATATCAGATAGAGGTCCTCAGTTTACTTTACATTTCTGGAGAGCAGTACAGAGCGAGTTGGGGACCCATGTAGAGTTCAGCCCAGCCTTTCATCCATAAACGGACGGTTGGCTGTCAGAGCAGACAGTTCATATCTTGGAGGACATGCTCAGAGCATGTGTTACTGACTTTGGAGGGCAGTGAGATTGATTCTTGCCTTTGGCTGAGTTTGCCTACAACAATAATTATCAGTCCATCATCTAGATGGCTCCATTTGAGGCTTTATATGGTCGACGATGTCGTTCTCCCATAGGATGGTTTGAGCACGGCGAGGCTAAGTTATATGGTACAGATTTGGTGAAGGGTGCCTTGGAAAAGGTAAAGTTGATTCATGAGCGACTTTGCACGGCACAGTCCAGACAGAAGAGTTACGCGAATCAGAAGGCGTGTGATTTATCGTTTATGGTGGGCAAGAAAGTTCTCTTGAAGGTATCGCCAATGAAGGGAATCATGAGGTTCAGGAAGAAGGGCAAGTTGAGACCAAGGTTTATAGGTCTATTTGAGGTCTTGAGGCGAGTTAGGAGGTTGCTTATGAGCTTGCCTTGCCTCCCAGTCTATTGTGAGTTCATCTGGTTTTCCATGTGTCTATGCTCCGGAGGTATGAGGTTCATGAGGTTCAGGAAGAAGGGCAAGTTGAGACCAAGGTGGGAATCATGAGGTTCAGGAAGAAGGGCAAGTTGAGACCAAGGTTTATAGGTCTATTTGAGGTCTTGAGGCGAGTTAGGAGGTTGCTTATGAGCTTGCCTTGCCTCCCAGTCTATTGTGAGTTCATCTGGTTTTCCATGTGTCTATGCTCCGGAGGTATCATGTAGACAGGTCGCATGTGTTAGACTTCAACATGGTTCAGCTAGATGAGAGCTTGGATTATTATAAGGGAGGACCCAATTGCCATTGTCGACAGATAGGTTTGCCAGTTGAGGTCCAAGACGATTTCTTCCGTAAAAGTTCAGTGGAAAGGCCAACTAGTCGAGGAGGTGAATTTGGAGGCCGAGGAGGACATGCGGAGCATATATCCACACATGTTCAATACTCCAGGTATGAACCGACCGACCGTTTTCGAATGTAACGACACTTATTTAAAAGGTGGAGAATGTAACGAACCGACCGACCGTTTTGCTTTCTAGGACCCCGTTCCGCTAAATACGACTCCCCGTATGATCTTTTACTATTATATGACGCACGGGGATGGTTAGTTCAGGATTGGAAGGGTTCGGGTTGAAATCAGAACACTTGGTTCCTTAATGTTAGCTAATTAAGGCTAAGTTTGACCTTGGTCAACATTTTGAGTAAACGACCTCGAAATCGGTATTTGACGGTTTTAATAGGTTCGTATACTTATTTTGAACTTGGACGTCTGTTCGGAGAGGGTTTTGGATGACCTGGGAGCGTTTCGGCGCCTAATATTGATAGTTGGCAACTTGAAGGTTTTATAGATCTTTAAATTTGGTTTGAAGAAGTATTTGGTGTTATAAGGGTCCAATTGGGATTCCAAGACTAGGAATAGTTCCGTATAGTGATTTAAGACTTGCACGCAAAATTTGGTGTCATTCCGAGTAGTTTAAGTACGATTCGGCGCATTTGGAGTAAATTGGAAGAACTTAAAGTTCATAAGTTGATTCGATTTGGTTTAGGGGTGTGATTCTTAGTTTTGATGTTGTTTTATGCATTCTGAGGGTTTGAGCGAGTTCGTTTTATGATTTCAAACTTGTTGGTATGTTTGGACGGGGACACGGGGGCCTCTTGTGTTAATCCGACGAGGCGCTGAACTCATTTGGACTTGGAAGAGCAGCTGAAGCACCAGGTTTCTGGTGTAATCGCACCTGCGGAGGGCTAGCCGCAGGTGCGACCTCGCAGAAGCGAGCCATGGACCGCAGAAGCGCCGCAACATAGATTTCCCAGAGATCGCAGAACCGGCAAAGGGACCACACCTGCAGAAGCACAGGTGCAAAGAAATCCATCGCAGAAGCGGGACGAGCATGCAGGTGCGACGCACGCACCGCAGAAGCGGTCTCGCAGAAGCGAGCCACTGGTCGCAGAAGTGAAGAAGTCCTCTAAGGTGGAGGACCACATTTGCGATGCCCTTTCCGCATAAATGGAGCTGCAGATGCGGCTAAGGAGCTGCAGGTGCAAAAATCACTGAAGGCAGAACCTTCATTTAAGTTGGGGTTAGAACATTTTGGGGTCATTTATTTCACTCTTTGGGGCGCTTTTGGAGCAGGTTATAGATGGGTATTCACTAGCTATTCGAGGAGAGTAATTTCTATCTAATGTAAGTTAAATACATAGTATATGGGTAGATTTTAATATATAAATTGAGAAACATTGTGGGTTTAGTTGAAAAACCTAAGTTTTGATAAAAATGGGATTTAACCACGAAAATGGTTATGGAATTGAGTGAAAACTACATATTTGAGTTCGTGAGGTTATGGGTAACAACTTTCTTTGAAAATTTCTGGAATCCGGGTACATAGGTGTGAGGGTGAATTTTAGGAATCTTTCAAATTGGAGTTGGGTAATCACTCTAATAGTTTGAATATGAACTTTTGAACATGTATTGATTAGTTTATATAACGTTTGGATAGCTCTAGATTGTTCGACACCGAGTTGGGACTTTAGAGCATAATTTTGACCGGAAAGTGAGCCTTGAGACGAGGTAAGTCTCTTGTCTAGCCTTGTAATAGGGAATTTACCCTATAGGTGGTTTAAATTATTGTTTGCCTCTAATTGTGGGGGCTACATACGTACAAGGTGATGAGAGTCTATGCATGGCTACTATTTATGCCGTGTCCGAGTAGTTTAGGATCCAAATCATGAATTATTTGAATGTCGCACCTAGTTTATTAATTAAAGTGCCTACAATTTATTAAACTTATTAGAGGAAATTGTGAAAGATGGTTAAAGGAATTTGTACTACATTGTGTGCTAGCCTTTAATAACGTTAATTCAAATGCTTACAACGTATACTCTCTTCTTGTAGAGCGGGCCGAATGCCTCAGCAGTAGATAGATGCATCTATAGTTTGTGTCGCTCGACCCTCGGCAGTGTACACATTATTCTAGATTGGGTCGTACGACCTCGGCATAATCGTGCGTGTAAATACTTAGAGTTTAAGTATATATTTGATATCATTTCATGGCTTGAAAGGTTAAAAATATACATGATAGAATTAATCTGGGACTTACCATGTGTGAAAGAAATTCGTTGCTTCTTGCTTGTTATTGAGTTATTATTATTATTTAAATAACCCTTGTTATTTCGAACTTCTGTACTTTTATTGGTAGCCCATAGTAAGTGTCGATGTCGACCCCTCGTCACTACTTCTTCGAGGTTAGACTTGATACTTACTTGGTAAATGTTGTTTATGTACTCACACTATACTTCTGCACTGACCATACAGGATCTGAGGCAGGTGCATCTGGCGATCCTACCGGCACGCATCCCAGATATCTCGAGGCCTAGTGGTGAGCTTCTCCCCGAGCCGTTCTACAGCCCCTAGAGTCTCTCTTTTGTATTTGTATTTTGTCTACTCTATTTCGGACAGTAGTTAGAGTTTTGTATATTCTACTAGTTGCTCAGACACTTGTGACACCAGATCTTGGCACACACACTCTAGTAGACCTTATGGTTTTGGGGTATTTACATATTTGAATTTGCATTCAGATATTTTTATTTTAATCATTTGACTCTCTATTTCTCAAATTTCTAAACCAATGGGATTTAATTACTTGGGAATTGTGTAAAAGGAGTAATCACGTAGTAAATTCATTGTAGGTTTGCCTATCAACGACGTTAAGCGCCATCACGGCCTATAGGAGAAATTGGGTCACTCCAGGAGGCTTTTAGCGTGCGTTCTTCACTTAAGGAATAGGTTAAATCTTTGCTTTTCTATATAATAGAAAAATTCCAATCATATCCTGATCTATGTCGGCCGTCCTGCAAGTCGACACGTGGGGGTGTTTCAGGTACTTTGTGTTTTTTTTGTTTTTGGATGTTGTACTTCGATGATGTTATGCGTAGATTCATATCACCAAATCATAGTTAACTGATAAATAACTTATATGTTGGACAAATATTATGTATTAATATGGTGTAAATACCATGTGTGTAAAAGTTTTTACCTCGAACTAACCATTCATATTTGTCACTCACAGTGTACAGCGTCACATTTGCACTAATATGTACTATTAGAAATTCCAACAAGCGAGGGTGAGCTAGTAGGTTAGCTCAGTAACTTTAGTTCAAGCTTGTGTTTATATTAAAAAATTTATACAAAAATTAACTCCAAAACTCAATTAGTAGCACCTAATATTGCTATTCTAGAATTGAGAACTCAAAAATTCAAATTCTAGCTCCGCTTCTGCATATATTCCACCGTTATTACAAACGTGTTGGCTTACATTAATTCGAGTTCTCTAATGATGGCGGACAAATTAAAAATTAAATATATTAATCATGCATATACTTATAGAAAATAAAGTCAAAATACTAATTAACATAACTTAATTTATGTCAATTTCTCCACTTCAACTGGGACCCACTTTCACCTAGTATTACTCCCTCCGTTTCAATTTATGTGAACCTATTTTCTTTTTAGTCCGTGCCAAAAAGAATGACCCCTTTCCTTATTTGAAAATAATTTACTTTTATGCAATGATTTATAGCCACACAAAATATATGTGCCTCATTTTTCACCGCAAGTTCAAAAGTCTTATCTCTTTTCTCACATAAATCAAAACGGAGGGAGTACCGTACAGAAGATGCTCTAAATGATAGCACTACTTAGCCAAACGAGAAAAAAAGTGTGTGGTACAGTTGCTTAAGGCCTGAAAGCATAATGGTGGCATTATCAGTTGTTTCTTTGATTTCTAAGAAGATAATCAAACCATCCATTCCAACTCCTCTTTCTCTTAAATCTCACAAACTTTCCCTCGTTGATCAGGTGATTCATATATCTATTCCAGCAATTTCTTGTACAATTGGGGGGTTTTGAGCCGTGATATAAGTGCAACACCGTCTCCTCGCTTTGTTGGAGAATCCATCTATCCCCAATGTAATGATCCTTCTGATGTATCAAGTATCAAGTACGAAGAACCAACAGGATATCTACGGAAAAGGCTTATAGTACTATAATACCTAATTGCAGTTTCACTTTCATCAATCTCTTCCACAAATAGGTATGTCCTATATGTTGGTCAAGGACTATAGAAATCAAAGAATTGAAAAGGCATCCCTCTATTGAATTGATTGTCTTCCTCCATAGAATGATAGTACCAACTAATTAGTATTATTAATTTAGGTTGAAAGTTAAATAAATCAAGCATCTTTAAAGCAGATGCCATTAACTAGCAAGCTTCAGAGGAGCTCATAAATACATAATATTTATGAAAACAAAAAATTAGAAAAAAAACTCGGAATTTTCCCGACGATGGATCTTTTGGACAATTTTCTTGAGGGAGTAAAGTTCGATTAAAAACACCAAACGTGCCTAATTAATACAAAAATATTAATTATTTTTCAAATATGTACACGCTCAAAGAGAGTGAAAAACACTTACTTGTCATGTTAACAAAATGTGCCTAATCGATAATTTTAATAAAGTTTAGGTGTTCAATAAATACTAATTTGAATTTAAATATTTAAATAAAATAACAGGATAAGTTTAGGGGGCTATCTAATATATTTGGCAATATACATTTATACAATAGAGACAGTTTGATCATTATTACTAAATGAATCATTTCTAGCCAAGTATTGGCACATGTTGTTTTTGATAGTACCCCACATATGCCTCTAGTAATATTCTGCTAGATATACTATAAGCCCAAAGTTGAGGGCTTGTTTGCCGACAACTGAGGGTATAGATTCAATAATTTATACGCTGTAAATTTATTATACTCAAATGCTCTAGGAGTGAATTAGAAAATTCAAATTTCAATCGTATCTTGATCCATGTTGGTCGTCCTGCAAGTCGACACGTGGGGGTGTTTCGTGTAATTTGTGTTTTGTTTGTTTTTGGATGTTGTACTTCAATGATGTTGTGTGTATATTCATATCACCAAATCATAATTAACTGATAAATAACTTATATGTTAGACAAATATTATGCATTCAGTTGCTTGGTGCATGTAAACTCCGGGTGTGTATAAGTTTTTACCTCTAACTAACCATTCCTATTTGTCACTCACACTCTACAGCATCACGTTTGCACTAATATGTACTATTAGAAATTCTAATAAGCGAGGGTGAGCTAGAAGGTTAGCTAAGAGTTTGGCTTAAACTCAGTAACTTTAGACCATCTCCAATCCAACACCAATTTTGACACCGAATACCATTTTAGTGTAAGTTTTGGTATTTTTCTGCTCCAACTCAACACCATTTTGGTGTGTGAATAGTATTACACCAAATTTGGTGTAACACTATTCATCAACACCATTATTATTTGCCGTTATTTTAATATTATCTTTTATTATATAACATTTTTAATTTAACATATTATAATTTTGTAATTAATTATAGTTTTTATGTAATATATTTATAATATTAATTTTATATTTTAATTTTGGTGTATAATTTTTATAAATTAATTTTCATATGTTTTATTTTTATATAAATTATAAGTTAATTTTATTATAAGTTATAATTGTATAACAATATATAACCATCAAAAAAATGAAAAGTGCAAAACTAAAATATAATATATTGTTAATAAATAACACAATGTTCATTGATTATCATAAAAAGAAATATTTGATACAATAGCGACTGACATAGATTAAATTGAAAATATATTAAATAACATAATGGGATGAGAGAATTACAACAATAATCTAGTATTCTAGAAGGCCGCTTCCAGATCCACCAATATCATTAAAATATTGAGTGTATGGGGCAGAGGATTGTTGTGGTTTTGGCTGTTGAAATTGTTGACTTCTTTTATCCATCATTCGTTTTTGTTCTTGTCGAATAAATTCACGAATATTTGGATCACCAATTGAATCTAAATTCGACAATAAAATTTTATTTTCTTTTTTAAATTCTTTTAGTTTCAAAGCTCTATCTTTTATCTCCATATCACCCTGCCTGCCTGCACTTGACTTTGCCAACAATTCAACAAGTCGATTGTTATTTGATTGGACCATTTTCATAGCTGATGAAACATCTTCATCGATTTGTCTCTTCAATTTTGCTTTCTTCACCCCAATAGGCCGTTGTGATGATGTGGAATCAGCTGCAAAATCCTCATTCACATTTAGTGAAAATAATGATAAGTTAGGAGATGATATTAGAGGTGAATCAGGAGTAGGAGTCTCAGACTCCGATGAAATATTTAACTAACTCTAATACACCCACCCACCCCACCCCACCCCAAGGAATGGTAGTACAAATCATGACCTTTTAAGATTAGAATTTACAAAGTTGGTATGAAATAAAAACATCATCTGTTCGAAATGTACATAAAGAAATTTTTTATAAATCTAAGGCTACCATGAACAAGAGAAAGCTACGACCGGAACACAGGTACATCTTCAAATCAAGCTCCTGTCGATCACAGCAACATCATGATCCAATATCTGTATGCAAGGTGTAGAAGTAGAGTATGAGTAAAACTGACCCCATGTACTCAATAAGTAGCAAACCTAACCTTAGGTTGAAAGTAATGACGAGCTGGAACAAAGGTCGAGTCCAACACTAATAGCCAACAACAGTCCATAACAACGTAAAGGAAGTAATAGAAGAAGTAACTCAGAGATAAAATGCTTATCTTAATCATGATTTCTAAAAAATAGTTCTTCCTTTCAAGTATATCAATGAAAACCCAAGTCGTTTACTGAAATTGTCAAAAACCTGAAAAAGTTTGAAAACAATAATTTTTTCAAAAATCCTTTCAATAATAAATAAGATGTTTCATTTTCTTTCCAGATAGCCAGTGTAAAATGCATCACTACGCCCATATGCCAATATGTGTGAGAAGTCATGAATAATGTGATACCGTACAACATGAGAAAAATACATATCTATGCCTGTATGTCATGGGTGCATGTCAATGCAATGTATCTCAGAGATGAACTCAGGTACTCACACGCTCAGAGTACTCAATCTCACTGTCTCACACTTTCCACTCATCATGCTTAATCACTTAGTACTGTATATGTCAAATCCGGCCCAGAGAAGATCCATCCCGGAATATATACATCAACTGACCATCAGTCACTCAGTACTGAGTATGGCCAATCCAGCTCATGGGGAAGATCCATCCCCAGGTATAAATGCTTCGGACAAGATCCATGTCTAAGGAAGATCTATCCCTTAATATAAATCAATTGCGCTCACTGGGAGTGTGTGCAGACTCCGGAGGGGCTCCTTCAGCCTAAGTGCTATAAATAGCACGGACAGCTCACATGCTGCATGGACAAATCACGTATTGCACGAACAACTCACGTGCTGCACGGATAACTCACATGCTATAGTATCAATATTTGGATTCGCACGGATAACTCATGTGATGGACGGACAATGCACATGCCATAGTATCAATATCCTCACAATCAAGCCCTTGGCCTTATTCAGCCATCAATCTCTCCAGTCTCTTAGGCTCACAATGCCATGAAACTAGCCCAAAAATGATGACATGATGTGTCAATATATAGCAACAGAAACTGAGATATGATATGAAATGAATGAACATGACTGAGTATGAAATTTCAATGTAAGCAAATAACTCAACAGCAGTAACGACCTCAATGGGTCCCAATAAGATAAGCATGCAGCCTAGACATGGTTTCTAACATGGATCACAGCTCAATAACTCTAGTACATAGCGATTTTATGATTACAGATAAGTTCAGGTGACTACACAGTACCACAGAAATAACGGAGTCACAGTTCACATGGTGCACGTCCATACGCCCGTCACCTAGCATGTGCGTCACCTCAGCACCAAGCACATAACACGTATAGTCAGGGTTCATACCCTAAACTCCACGATTAGAAGAGTTACTTACCTCGAACAAGACGAATCCAATGACGGGCAAGCTAAACAATACTCCAAAAATTCCATTCCGCGCGTATCAACCTCTGAACGCCTTCATATCTCCCCAATTCCACGCCAAATGATACGAAATTAGTCAAACAACGTGCAAAGTAAATCAAAATATACTCCAATGCTTGCAATTTAACAATTTATAAAAATTCATAACTCCGCTCTAAAATCGATAGTGGGTACCACGGCTCGGAATCCGACGAAACTCACAAAATTCAACAACCCATCCTATTACGAGTTCAACCATACTAATTTTACTCAAATCTGACTCTGAATCGTTATTCAAAACTCAAAAATTTGTTTTATGAAATTATAGAAATTTCCTTCGATTTCTCTTGAAGATTCGATAATCACACACCAAATATGAAGATTAATTCATGAAATATAATCACAAGAGAGTCAAGAGCACTTACCCCAAGTTGTGTGAAAACATACCTCTCCAAAGTCACCCAAACCGAGCTCCAAAATCCAAAAATGGATAAAATGTTGAACCCTCGAATATAAGGCATTTTGCACAGCGTTTCTGCATTTGCAGACACTAGGTCGCTTCTGCGACCAGCACTTCTACGTAACAAGCTAGCATCTGTGAGACAGCCTTGGCCAGCAGTGATCGCTTCTGCGATGTCCAGGACCGCTTCTGCGCAGGTTCCTTCGCATATGTGCTTCCTTCCGCTTCTACGGTCGCGCTTCTGCACGCAAAATTCCGCATCTACATCTCCTATCCAGCGTGCCCAGTCCGCTTTTGCGAAGGGTTTCTTGCTTATGCGGAGTCTCTTCTTCAACCAAGCTTCCGCAAAAGCGGTTGCATCAGCAACCCAAAAATTTCAAATTTATTTGAATCACGTCCGAAACTCACCCGAGCCACTCGGAACCCCGTCTGAATATACCAACACGTTCCATAACATCACATGGACATACTTGAGGCCACAAATCACATCAAACAACACTAAAACCATGAATCATACCCCAATTTAAGGGTGGCAAGTAGGTCGGTCCCGGGCCTAAACGGGCTAAGTGATCCGGTCCAAACGGTCCCGGTCCCGGGCCAGTCCCAAATTAAACGGGTTAAACGGTCCCGGGCTAAACGGTCTTTTTGCAAGGACCGGCCCGGGACTGGGACCGTTTGGTCCCGGACAAAACGGTCCTGGCCCACGGGCTAAATGGGCTAAGTGGGCCCAACGGATTTTTTAAAAACAATTAAATAGAAATTAGAGATAAAAGGATGTTAAAATTAATATCTAAGTCTAAAGACAAAAATATTATAAAGAGATATGCCTTGTAATTTTATTATAGCATTAAAAAATATGGCAATATCTTTCTTAGTATTTATCCTCCTATGGAATGAGCACAACAAGGTGTTAATACCACCATTGAGAAGAAAAAGAAACTAATCAAGATGTGCCAAAATATAAGTTACATAATACATACTAATTTTTGTTCACACAAGTTACATAGTATCTCTTACAAACTTCATAAATCTATCAAGGTCCGGAGGAATTTCCGTTGGTGGTGGCGGAAAAGTAGCTTGGTCATCGCCACTTTCGGGCTAAGCAAAATCCTCCGCAAGTTCAGCTAGCATTTCTTCGTAAGCTTCGTCTTCATCTGATTGTGATTCAGCAAGTCCAAAATTTCTTCTTTCCGACCGAATCCAATCTCTAAAAAGTACTGATTTTTTCCAAGCTCTCCCCCATAGACGCTCTATAATCACCAAGTTGAAGTCTTGCTTGACTGAAAGCGCTCTCTGATGCCACTGTTGACGCTTGAATAGTTAAAATGTCTCAGGCCATCCTTGAAAGATCCAAAAAGTGTTTTTCTTTGTCCTTCCACCACTCCAAAAGATTAAAGGAGCCGTCGGGATTCACTTCCTCAATTCCCTGCGACAAATAAATTTCAAGCTCATTTAGTTGTGAAAAATCACATCTACTAAAACTTTGAGAACCTCTAAACCCCGCCCAAGCACTAAGTGCTCTTACTCCCGCAGTTCTTTTAGATGATTGAGAATCAGAAGAAGAAGGAGTTGGAACATTTTGTCTAGCATGATTTAATGCAACTTGATAAGTATTAAAAATAGTTTGAGCATTTATTCTAATTGAGGCTTTTGCTTCCGGAAGTTGAGACAATTCCTCATCTTCAAGTGCTAAACCATTATAAACAGTTTCATACCAAAAATAAGGACCTCCTAATTTCATACAAGGATTTAACAAAGCAGAAACATCATAAATAGGGGGAATAGGAAAAAAATATTTTTTATACTTCTTTCTTATAGAATCAATAGCAAGTTTATAAATTTTTCCACCCTCTGAAAAACGAGCAAACAAATTTGCAAGTTCTGCAATATAAACTAAATAGTTAGAAATAGTAGGATAATATTGCCCAGAAAATTTATTTGTAGCAATATGAAATTTTTCTAAAATATCTACAAGTATTTTAACATTAGCCCAATCCCCATTTATAAGGTGCTCATCATTATCACTTACATGTGCATTAAATGTTGAGTTTATGGGGTTTCTATATTCATATGCAACAACCAAACTTTCATACATGTAATTCCATCTAGTTGGACAAGGTTTAGGAACCTTTCTTTCTCTGAGGACAAATTCATCGCATCTTTTAAAATATTCTCTAAGTCTACTTCTACGGTTTGAATAAAAAAGCCAGTTAAGAGCCATTTTAACCTTTTCAATTTCAATATTTAAAATCCTCATACCATCACCCACAATTAAATGGTAGATATGACAAATACATCTAACATGAAAAAATTACTAAATGCAGGATTTAGCGTAGTGGTAAGCAAGGCTATAGCATTTGTGTTATGTGATGACCCAAAATGTCATCTTTGAATTTAATAATTAATTTTATATTCTAAGACCTTAAAAAGTACTATTTAACATTCCTCAACTTGCGTGCACAGTCCGTAAAATTTTCCGAAAAGTTTTCAGGTGAAAAATGAATTAAAATGTGAATTAGAGCTTTAAAACTCAACTAAGTTGACTTTGGTCAATATTTTGAGCAAACGGACTCGGATAAGTGTTTTGACAGTTCCGATAGGTCCGTATCGTTATTTGGGACTTAGGCGTATACCCGGAATCAAATTCTGAGGTCCCTAGCCCGAGATATGGAATTTTGATAAAAAATTAAAAGTTAAGTTCAAATAGTGACCGAATGTCAAATTATGTGCAAACGGCCCCAAAATAGAATTTTGATGATTCCAACAGCTCCGTATGGTAATTTTGGACTTAGGAGCATGATCAGAATTTTATTTGAAAGTCCGTAGTGGAATTAGGCTTGAAATGCCAAAAGTTGAATTTTTGGAAAGTTTGACCGAGAGGTTGACTTTTTGATATCGGGGTCGAAATCCGATTCTAAAAATTTTCATAAATTCATTATGTCATTTATGACTTGTGTGAAAAATTTGAGGTCAATAGGAATTGATTTGATATGTTTCGGCGCAAAATATAGAAGTTGGAAGCTTTGAAAACTCATAATTCGATTCGATGCGCGATTCGTAATTTCGGCGTTGTTTGGCATGGTTTGAAGCCTCAACAAAGTTCATATTGTATTTTGGGATATGTTGGTATATTTGGTTAAGGTCTCGAGGGCCTCGGGTGGATTTCGGAAGGTTAACGGAATGGATTTCGGACAAAAAGGAACTGCTGGAATATTTCTGCTGCAGAAGCTATTTTTTGACAGCAACCGGTGCAATCGCAGAGCTGACTTTGGAAGCTTATATCTCGAAATCTATAAGGAATCTGAACATTATCAAAACATGAAAGTTGTAGCCCTTTGATTCTAGTTTCCAGAATAATAAACCATTTATCATTCAGACATTTATACAAAATATTATGATCGATTGACTGAAGCTGGTACTGCAGATTTTGGCTACAGCAGTGTGCATCGCCAGAAATTTCTGCTGCACAGGGCTGATTTTAGGAGCTTATATCTCGCAATCTATAAGGAGCTGGGCAATGAGAAAAACATGAAAGTTGTAGTACTTTATATCTAGTTTGCAGAACTTTAAACCGTTTGGCAGTTGGAGTTGAGTACAAGAAGTTATGATTGATACACTACAGGCTGTCGAGGAAGAGTTTGATGTTTTCAACAAAAGCATGTAATGATCCAAAAGTCCATTTTTAGTTCTAGAGATCGAAATTTGATTTTGAGACTTTCGACATTTTTATAATGAATTATAGGAGTGATCTGGAAAGTTTGGTCTAATTTCATCAAGTCGCGATTGAGTTTTAAGCGCGAAATATGAGTTAATTGTTTAATGATCGAAATTGGTATCACATTGAGCAAATAAGCTCCGAATTGAGTTTCGATTGAACGAATGTGTTCGTAGTTTTATTTGTGACTCATAGGAATAAGAATCGTCGAATTCCGAGTTGGTATGATGGAGTTAGAGCCTTTTTAGTGAAATAAAACTGCTGGTGTAAATAGTCTTGGTGTGCACCTTTAGCGACCAGATGTGACACTTTTAGCGATGGGATTGGACTTCTAGCGACCGGAATAGTGTTTTTGGGGCAGAAACTTAAGGACCAAAAATGGTCATTTCCTACATTTCGTTTTGGAGTTTTGGAGCACGGTTCTTGGGCGATTTTGAGGATTTCTTCAAGACTTCAACTTGGGTAAGTGTCCTATATCCAAATGTGATTATATTTCATAAATCCATGGTCATATTCATCATTAATTTCGGATTTAAATGGAAGAAATCAAGATTTTTGCAAAATCTTCCAAAAACAAAAATTTAAGATTTGGAGGTCGAGTTGTTATCGGATGTTAGTAAAATCAGTATTGGTGGACTCATAATTGAAAGGGTTGTCAGATTTTGTAAGTTTCTCCGGATTTCGAGATGTGGGCCCCACGGGAAAATTTTAAGCTAATTTCGGATTTTAATGAAAATATAATATTTTCTTATGAAATTGATTACTATAATTTTTGTTGACTGTATCGAATTAATTATGACTAGATACGAGTCGATCGGAGTCGGAAATTCGAGGAAAAAGCATAATACTTGGTTAAATTGGAGCAAGTCGAGGTAAGTGACTTGTCTAACCTTGTGTGGGAGAAATTTTCCCTAGGATTGGTATTGATGTAATTATTGAAATGTGTTGAAAGGCGTGTGCACGGGGTCACGAGTGTGTACACGGTCTAAATTGCGAAAGATTATATTTTTAAATTGTGTAGATCAATGTTGCGCATTTATTAAATTATTTTATCTTGTTATATTCTTCATCATTGATCTGAGATATATACTTCAAATTTGTTTGATCTTTTCTTACTAATTGTTTTACCTGTTTAGTTGAAACTTGGTTTCTTTTATTCTGTGCATTATTTGAAGGTTGATTTTCTTTAAATTAAATATTATTAATATGAAGTATTTGACATTTTTAAACTTGATATTGAAGCAACGTAGTAAAGATTTTGAAATATTATTTTCCTAAATTATTTACTCCTGAATATTTTTATACTCATTGTGAGGGAGCCGTGAGCTCTTTATTGTGGAAAACTATTATTGATGATTTATTTTGGCATGAGCCATGAGCTCTTTATTGTGAAAAAATATTGTTGTTGAATTATTTTGACAAGTTAAATTATTTGAGCACTTGAGGTGCAAATTGTGATATATTGTGATATTGATACGCATGCGGTGGTATAAGGTCTGGGTGTTGAAACGCATGCGCTGAGATAAGGGTGGCTTGATACGCGTGGCTAGTAGGGAAACTACTAGAAGTCATGCGGTGTGATAAGGGTGGCTAAAACGCGGGATGCTATTTCGGGAAAAAAATGTTTTCTTTAAATAAATTGTGAAGGCTCCCGCGGTGATATAAGGAAATGAGATATTGTGAATTTATTTATGATTTGGTACTACGAGGCGGTACCTCGGGAGTGCCCTTGTTGATATTGATTTATGGCCATAGTTGCTTTCGATTAATTGTTGTGATTTTCATAAAGTTGAAGGAAATTCTGTTTTGATTTCACGAGATATTATTTATAATTATTTGATGTCATTAAATATGACATACTATTTGATTCATTTCCAATGTCATTTTATTTTACTACATTGATAAACATTTTACCATGCCATTATTATATTCCAGTAGGGCCTCACCTGACCTCGTCACTACTCTACTGAGGTTAGGCTTGGCACTTACTGGGTACCGCTGTGGTGTACTCATACTACGCTTTTGCACATCTTTTTTTGCAGATCCAGGCACATTTTACCAGCCTAGATGTCAGTGAGTTACCTGCGCACAGAGACTTCGAGGTATATCTGCCAGCGTCCGCAGACTCCGGAGTCCCCTTCTATCATTTTATGTTACTTCCTTATATTTTATTTAGACTTTGATATATAGAGACATTGAGAATAAATTCTTAGAAGCTTGTGACTTATTTCTACTGGGTTTTGGGAGTTGAAATTGTTTGAATTGTAGTTTATTTATTTCAGATATTTATTATTATTTCGCATTGATAGGATTACCTAGTCTTAGAGACTAGGTGCCATCACGACATCCTACGGAGGGAATTTGGGGTCGTGACATGTTGGTATCAGAGCACTAGGTTCATAGGTGTTATGAGTCACAAGCAGATTTAGTAGAGTCTTGTCGATCGGTACGGAGACGTCTGTACTTATCTTCGGGAGGATATGGAACTGTTAGGAAAATATTCACTTCCTTGATTCCCTATCGTGCGGCATTGATTTAGCGTGAAACATATATCTCATATTCCTTTGTATCCACTCGTGTATGACATTGCGCACTCAATATCAGTTGTGTGTCGACGGTTCGTGATGCCGCAGATGGACTACGAGGGAGCCAGAGATGCTCAAACATTTCCTTAACGTGTGGTTCCGACTGAAGATGTGGGCGTATTGAGAGATCACCTAGTGAATCATGTGCGGGGTGCAACGGACATTGGCGTCTGGTTGATTTATACAAGCTCTGAAGATTATTATTGTGGATTATCAGACGTTGTGACCTATGACTTCGCGCTGAGTAGGGGAGTCCACTACCAATGGGTGGATTGCGGGGTCATGTATTATATCAGTTTTGGCCTGAAATGTATATATGTGGTACTGAAAGGTTCCCTAAAATTTACACATGTTTAAGACCTAAGATTTTGTAGAGGATAAGGTTGGGACTTGCGGTATGTCCGCCTCCTTAATAATCCTATACTTTAATAGCAAAGGAGTTATAGAAACAACTCTAAATTTGTAGAAGGTCTACTCAGCGTGGACGTCACTGTTGCGAATTTTGGAGTGCTTCGGAGTAAGTATAGTTGTTGACGAGATTCTGGACTATGTGGTTCGTGCCAAGATTTGTCTGTATGGAGCTCTACTTTTGTGATCGTTGTGTATAAATAGGGGTAAGGGTTACCCCAAAGAAGAATCAAAGAGTATGTTAAAAAATAGGTCAGCTCAACAGTGTTGAGTCAGCATAACAAAAGAAGAAATTTGCCTTGGGAGAGATAATTCTCCACCAGTGTTCGTGGTAAGCCTATGAAGAGGGCAGACCAGCCAATGCAACACTGCCCACTTGGCTCAGGCAGTCGTCCAGCCCAGTCCACACATCGGATTACTCGAGGTGCTCTAGTAAGTTCTTTTAATGCACCACCGACATGAGTTCCTACAATGGTTATTCCAGTTATCTGGCACAAACTCAATATGAGCAGCCTAACCCACAAAGGGGTTATTATGAATATGATGATGCTGGAACATCAGGAGAAAAATTTCCCAAACTTGGGAGAGACTTATTTTATCAAAGCACTCAGGCTACGTGCCCCATTGCAGTTACTACACCACCCACATGACCAGTTAAGGGTGGAGGACAGACGGGTAAAAGGTGTCCTAGAGGTGAAGACCCAGCCATTGATATATTTATTTTACGGTATGGCAGAGGTCGCTACATTAGATGGTGTCGTTACAGGTACGACCTCGATTTAATATAAAGGAATAATTTCCTTAAGTTGATTCGGTTCTCAATATCGAAACGAGTCTTCCTATTATGCTCCACTTATGAGTGAGCTTCATAATTCTATAATTTACTTATGTGTTTACCCCTGTTGGGAGATTTTATGGAGATAACTACGCCTATCATTTCGTGTTGGTCACTAATAAGAGCTGCGAGGCTAAATGTGGCTTTCTGTTACTCATTTCGGTAAATTTGATGTAAATTCCAAATAATTAATTGCAAATTATGAATTATATGCCCTACCTGTGTGGGGTTCATTATGGGTTGTGATTTGGTGTAACCGAAATTATTTAAAAGGAGAAAATAGAAATTTTCAATTGGCACGATGTGCATATTACTTGTGATTCAGAACTGAGGACGAGATCATCACATTTTTATATAAATTGATATGTTTAAACCGGGCTACGAGTTGCGGTGGAAGTTATATAAGGACGAGATCCTTGTGAGAAAAATTCTTGTGTTTAAGTTCTCCCTTGTGAAATTAAATTTGTACTATATTACTAATAAAGAGTCATGCCTGTTAGGCTTATTTGAAAATTCTTATATGAAATTCTCTGTGCATAGTTGTCAAATTCGTGTTGTAATTATTAATTTTTAACCTACGAGGTAGGTGCCCGCCTAGGTGGCGTTAAATGTGACTCGTTAATTCAGGTAAATAATTATGAAGTCTTCATGCCTCGCATCTAGTTATCAGTATTGTGAAGGTTTGCGACGAGAGTTTTGTTAACATGAGGTTAAATGACGATTCTGTAATTGATTATGAATAACTATTAAGACCAAATTGATCCAAGAGGGTGCCCCATTTGCAGGGTCAGACGAGTGTGAGTTAAGCTTTCAGAAGCTCAAGATCACTTTGACTCCGACACAAGCGTTGGTATTACTTACATATTCAAGGTCTTATACTGTGTATTGTGACGCATCGCGTATTGGTCTCGGTGCGATATTGATGCAAGACGGTAGGGTGATTGCCTACGGTCCACGACCTTGAGTTAGCAGCTATTGTTCGTGCCTTGAAGGATTTGGCTGCTTTTTTTGTACGGTGTCCATTGTGAGGTCTACACTGATCACCGAAATCTACAATATCTGTTTAAATAGAAGGATCTTAATTTGCGGTAGCGGAGATGGTTGGAGTTACTTAAGGATTATTATATCACCATTCTCTATCATCTTGGGAAGGCCAATGTAGTGGCCGATGCCTTGAGTCATAAGGCGGAGAGTTTGGGCAGCTTAGTATATTACCGGTAGTAGAGAGGCCTTTAGCCTTGGATGTTCAGGCCTTGGCCAACCAGTTTGTTAGACTGGATGTTTCCGAGCCGAGCTGAGTTTTGGCTTGTGTGGTTTCTCAGTCTTCTATTTATGACCGTATCAGGGAGTGTCAGTATGATGACCCCCATTTACTTGTCCTTAAGGACATAATTCAGCACGGCGATGCCAAGGAAGTCACTATTGGAGATGAAAATGTATTATGGATGCAGGGAAGGCTATGTGTGCCAAATGTAGATGGTTTGCGCCACTTGATTTTTCAGGAGGCTCATAGTTTGCGGTACTCCATTCATCTAGGTGCTGCAAAGATGTATCAAGACTTGAGACAACACTATTGGTGGAGGCGGATGAAAAAAGACATAGTGGAATATGTATCTCGATGCCTAAATTGTCAGCAGGTGAAATATGAGCATCAACGACCGGGTGGATTGCTTCAGAAGTTGGAAATTCCAGAATGGAAATGGGAGCAGATCACTACGGATTTTGTTGTTGGGCTCTTACGGACTCGGAGGAAGTTCAATGCAGTTTGGGTGATTGTGGATAGATTGACTAAGTCAGCTCATTTTATTCCTGTGATTACTACTTACTCTTCAGAGCAGCTGGCTCAGGTATATATTCGCGAGATTGTCAGACTTCACGGTGTACCGGTATCCATCATCTCTGACCGGGGTACACAATTTACCTCACGATTTTGGAGGGCTTTACATAGAGGGTTAGGTACTCGTGTGGAGTTGAGTACAACATTGCACCCTCAGACGGACGGGTAGTCCGAACGCACTATACAAATACTAGAGGATATGCTTCGTGCATGTGTGATAGATTTTGGGGGTGCTTGGGATCAGTTCTTACCACTTGTGTAGCTTGCTTACAACAACAGTTGTCAGTAAAGCATTCAGATGGCTCCGTATAAGGCCTTGTATGGTAGGTGGTGCCAGTCCCCAGTGGGTTGGTTAGAACCGGGCGAGGCTAGGCTATTGGGTACAAACTTGGTTCAGGATGCCTTGGAAAAGGTTAAGTTGATTCAGGATTGACTTCGTACAGCCCAATCTAGACAGAAGAGTTATGCGGATCGGAAGGTTTGCGATATTGCATTCATGGTTGGTGAGCGGGTATTGCTCCGGGTTTCACCTATGAAGGTTGTGATGAGGTTCGGGAAGAAGGACAAGTTGAGCCCTAGGTATATTGGGCCTTTTGAGATTCTTGAGAGAGTTGGAGAAGTGGCTTACAAGCTTGCACTACCACCTAGTCTCTCTGGGGTTCATCCGGTATTCCATGTTTCCATGCTTCGGAAATATCACGGCGATCCGTCTCATGTGTTAGACTTCAGTTCGGTTCAGTTGGACAAGGATCTATCTTATATTGAGGAACCAGTGTCTATTTTGGATAGGCAGGATTGAAAGCTGAGGTCAAAGAACATTGATTCCGTGAAGATTCAGTGGACGGGTCGTCCAGTCGAAGAGGCAACTTGGGAGACTGAGCATGATATGCGCAACGGTTATCCACACTTATTCACCAGCTTAGGTACTTTTTCTAACTTCGTTCGAGGACGAACGTTTGTTTTAGAGGTGGAGAATGTGATGACCCAAAATGTCATCTTTAAATTTAATAATTAATTTTGTATTCTAAGACCTTAAAAAGCACTATTTATCATTCCTCGACTTGCGTGCATAGTCCGTAAAATTTTCCGGAAAGTTTTCAGGTGAAAAATGAATTAAAATGTGAATTAGAGCTTTAAAACTCAACTGAGTTGACTTTGGTCAACATTTTGAGCAAACGGACTCGGATAAATGTTTTGACAGTTTCGGTAGGTCCGTATCGTTATTTGGGACTTAGGCGTATGCCCGGAATCAAATTCCGAGGTCCCTAGCCCGAGATATGAAATTTTGATGAAAAATTAAAAGTTAAGTTCAAATAGTGACCGGATATCAAATTATGTGCAAACGGCCCCGGAATAGAATTTTGAAGATTCCAACAGCTCCGTATGGTGATTTTGGACTTAGGAGCGTGATCGGAATTTTATTTGGAAGTCCGTAGTGGAATTAGGCTTGAAATGCCGAAAGTTGAATTTTTGGGAAGTTTGACCGAGAGGTTAACTTTTTGATATCGGGGTCGAAATCCGATTCTGAAAATTTTCGTAAATCCATTATGTCATTTATGACTTGTGTGCAAAATTTGAGGTCAATCGGAATTGATTTGATATGTTTCGGCGCAAAATATAGAAGTTGGAAGATTTGAAAACTCATAATTCGATTCGATGCGCGATTCGTAATTTCGGTGTTGTTTGGCATGGTTTGAAGCCTCAACAAAGTTCATATTGTATTTTGGGACATGTTGGTATATTTGGTTAAGGTCCCGAGGGCCTCGGGTGGATTTCAGAAGGTTAACGGAATGGATTTCAGACAAAAAGGAACTGCTGGAATATTTCTGCTGCAGAAGCTATTTTTGGACAGCAACCGGTACAATCGCAGAGCTGACTTTGGAAGCTTATATCTCGAAATCTATAAGGAATCTGAGCATTATCAAAACATGAAAGTTGTAGCCCTTTGATTCTAGTTTCCATAATGATAAACCATTTATCATTCAGACATTTATACAAAATGTTATGATCGATTGACTGAAGCTGGTACTGCAGATTTTGGCTACAGCAGTGTGCATCGCTAGAAATTTCTGCTGCACAGGGCTGACTTTGGGAGCTTATATCTCACAATCTATAAGGAGTTGGGCAATGAGAAAAAAATGAAAGTTGTAGTACTTTGTATCTAGTTTGCAGAACTTTAAACCGTTTGGCAATTGGAGTTGAGTACAAGAAGTTAGTATTGATACACTACAGGCTGTCGAGGAAGAGTTTGATGTTTTCAACATAAGCATGTAATGATCCAAAAGTCCATTTTTAGTTCTAGAGATCGAAATTCGATTTTGAGACTTTCGACATTTTGATAATGAAGTCGCGATTGAGTTTTAAGCGCGAAATATGAGTTAATTGTTTAACGAGCGAAATTGGTATCACATTGAGCAAATGTGCTCTGAATTAAGTTTCGATTGAACGAATGGGTTCGTAGTTTTATTTGTGACTCATAGGAATAAGAATCGTCGAATTCCGAGTTGGTATGATGGAGTTAGAGCCTTTTTAGTGAAATAAAACTGCTGGTGTAAATAGTCCTGGTGTGCACCTTTAGCGACCAGATGTGACACTTTTAGTGACGGGATTGGACTTTTAGCGACCGGAATAGTGTTTTTGGGGCAAAAACTTATGGACCAAAAATGGTCATTTCCTTCATTTCGTTTTGGAGTTTTGGAGCATGGTTCTTGGGTGATTTTGAGGATTTCTTCAAGACTTCAACTTGGGTAAGTATCCTATATCCAAATGTGATTATATTTCATAAATCCATGGTCATATTCATCATTAATTTCGGATTTAAATGGAAGAAATCAAGTTTTTTGCAAAATCTTCTAAAAACGAAAATTTAAGATTTGGAGGTTGACTTGTTATCGGATTTTGGTAAAATTGGTATGGGTGGGCTCGTAATTGAATGGGTTATCGGATTTTATAAGTTTTTCCGGATTCCGAGATGTGGGCCCCACAGGCAAATTTTGAGCTAATTTCGGATTTTAATGAAAATGTAATATTTTCTTATGAAATTGATTACTATAATTTTTGTTGACTGTATCGAATTAATTATGACTAGATACGAGTCGATTGGAGTCAAAAATTCGAGGAAAAAGCATAATACTTGGTTAAATTGGAGCAAGTCGAGGTAAGTGACTTGTCTAACCTTGTGTGGGGGAAATGTCCCCTAGGATTGGTATTGATGTGATTGTTGAAATGTGTTAAAAGTCGTGTGCACGAGGTGACGAGTGTGTACACGGTCTAAATTGCGAAAGATTATATTTTTAAATTGTGTAGATCAATGTTGCGCATTTATTAAATTATTTTATCTTGTTATATTCTTCATCATTGATCTAAGATATATACTTCAAATTTATTTGATCTTTTCTTACTAATTGTTTTACCTGTTTAGTTGAAACTTGGTTTCTTTTATTCTGTGCATTATTTGAAGGTTGATTTTTTTTAAATTAAATATTATTAATATAAAGTATTTGACATTTTTAAACTTGATATTGAAGCAACGTAGTAAAGATTTTGAAATATTATTTTCCTAAATTATTTACTCCTGAATATTTTTATACTCATTGTGAGGGAGCCGTGAGCTCTTTATTGTGGAAAACTATTATTGATGATTTATTTTGGCATGAGCCGTGAGCTCTTTATTGTGAAAAAATATTGTTGTTGAATTATTTTGGCAAGTTAAATTATTTGAGCACTTGAGGTGCAAATTGTGATATATTGTGATATTGATACGCATGCGGTGGTATAAGGTCTGGGTGTTGAAACGCATGCGGTGAGATAAGGGTGGCTTGATACGCGTGGCTAATAGGGGAACTACTAGAAGTCATGCGGTGTGATAAGGGTGGCTAAAACGCGGGATGCTATTTCGGAAAAAAAATGTTTTCTTTAAATAAATTGTGAAGGCTCCCGCGGTGATATAAGAAAATGAGATATTGTGAATTTATTTATGATTTGGTACTACGAGGCGGTACCTCGGGAGTGCCCTTGTTGATATTGATTTATGGCCATAGTTGCTTTCGATTAATTGTTGTGATTTTCATAAAGTTGAAGGAAATTCTGTTTTGATTCCACGATATATTATTTGTAATTATTTGATGTCATTAAATATGACATACTATTTGATTCATTTCCAATGTCATTTTATTTTACTACATTGATAAACATTTTACCATGCCATTATTATATTCCAGTAGGGCCTCACCTGACCTCGTCACTACTCTACCGAGGTTAGGCTTGTCACTTACTGGGTACCGCTGTGGTGTACTCATACTATGCTTCTGCACATTTTTTTGTGCAGATCCAGGTACATTTTACCAGCCTATACGTTAGTGAGTTACCTGCGCACGGAGACTTCGAGGTATATCTGCCAGCGCCCGCAGACTCCGGAGTCCCCTTCTATCATTTTATGTTGCTTCCTTATATTTTATTTAGACCTTGACATATAGAGACATTGAGAATAAATTCTTAGAAGCTTGTGACTTATTTCTACCGGGTTTTGAGAGTTGAAATTGTTTGAATTATAGTTTATTTATTTCAGATATTTATTATTATTCCGCATTGATAGGCTTACCTAGTCTTAGAGACTAGGTGCCATCACGACATCCTACGGAGGGAATTTGGGGTCGTGACATGTTACTAGTAGCATTATCCATTGAAATTGATATTATTTTATCACTGATGCAAAAATATCTACAAATATCTGTAACTGTGCTAGCAATAAACTGCCATGTGTGACGTGAATTAATTATTCTATAAGAAATAATGCGCTTTTGCATTATCCAATCCTCATCAATCCAATGACTGGTAATAGTAAGGTAATCACAGTCGTTACCACTTCTACCAATATCAGTTGTAATAGCAACACGACAATTTATATGAGTAAATAAATAGCGCAAATATTATTCAAATTCATGTTTATATTTATAAATATCGATCTTTACGGTTGTGCGAGGAAAACCTTTATAAGTAGGATTAAAAATATTTCTAATATAATGCACAAAGTTAGGGTCAGAAGGAAAACTATAGGGTAAACGCATAACAGTTACCATTTTTTGCCAATTCTTCCCGATCAATTTTTGGATCATAATATAAAATACCACTGGTAACAGTATTAATTCCCGGTTGAAATTGATTTGAACCGGTACTAGGGTCAACCTGACTAGGAGTAGGTAGACTTTTCCCCTCGGCCAAAGCTTTCAGACGAAGATATTTCACTCTATCTTGAGGGTGTTTCATTATGTGTCTAGACAAAGTTCCCCCGTCCCTCCCCCTCCCCCCGCGATCCAAAATATTTAAAAACTAACTTCGTGCCACAAGTTTTACACTTAGCCTTATTTTCTCGAATTAGTTGAGTAAAAAATGGCCAAACGGGAGATGTTTCCATCCGTTTGCTAGGTTGTCTAGAAAAAGTAGGTGTAGTAATAGGAGTATCAGATGGGGCATCATTTGGATTAGCAGGGTTATCACTAGTTGGGTTAGTATCAGGAGTAGGACTAGTTGGTGTATCATCATCCGGTTGAGTTTCATCAAAATCTATTTCCTCGTCATCATTTTCATCAATAGTTGGATTAGAATAAAGAGCATTCATTAATTCATGGTCTAATTGTTCACCAGCTATAATATTATGGCAAAATTGACTTTCAGTAAATTATAATAAACTACTATCGCTATCAAGAATAGCAGGTGTAGGACGGATATGGAGTTTGATTCGGGGTGCCCGGGGCAGTGGAGGAGGAACAGATTGAGCACTAGATTCGTCACACTAGGATTTTCCCTTATTTTTACCAAAAAGTTTTTTTAAGGAAGCCATCTTAATTAATAAAGTAATATAAAATAAATAAAATAAACAAAATTATAATATTAAAACTTAAGAGTTGGAACGAGTATACCGAATTGACGAACAACTTGTTGAAAATTGATTATCGTTGAAGACTTCAATTCACCAACTTCACAATTGTTTCACAAATTGTAACAATAAAGTAAGCAATAGTAGCAATTATAGAAGAAAATTAGAGAGAGATTGTGATAGACTGATGATTTTGTAAGAAAAAATAAAAGAATGAGGGGGTATTTATAGTTGAAAATAGGGAAAAAAGTGTAATTATAAAAAGTTTGGGATTAAAACAAAGTTGGGGGGTTAAATGGCTATTTTATAAATAGCCTGCGGCTATTTTAACAGCCCAACGGCTATATTTTTTATAGCCGTTGGGACCGTTTGGCCTGCTAAGGGACGGTATGGTCCCGGTCCCTTGCGGGCTAAATTGTCCCGGGTCTGGCGGGCCCAAATCACAGGACTGGCCCACGAGATCGGCCCATGTCCACTAAAATCGGGCCAAACGGTCTTGGCCCGTTTAGCCCGTTTGCCCCGCGGTCCCGGGCCTGGACCGGCCCACTTGCCGCCCTTACCCCAATTCAAGGTTAATGAAACTAAGAAATCTCAACTTCTACATTCGATGCCGAAACCTATCCAATCAATTCCGATTGACCTCAAATTTTGCACACAAGTCATAAATGACATAACATATGCATTCTAACTTCCAGAATCAGATTCCAACCCCGATATCAAAAAGTCAAACTTCCAAACTTACATTTTCATTTTAGCCAATTCAAACTTAATTTAACTACAGACTTCCAAATAATTTTCCGGACATGCTCATAAGTCCAAAATCACCATACAGAGCTATTGAAATCATCAAAACTCTATTCAGGGGTCGTTTACACATAAGTCGATATCTGCTCACTATTTTAACTTAATCTTTAAACCTTGGAACTAAGTGTTCCAATTCATTTCAAAGGCTCGCCGGACCCGAACCAATTACCCTGACAAGTCATACAATAACTGTAAAACATAAATTGAGCAGTAAATGGGAAAATAGGGCTATAATACTCAAAACGACCGGCCTGGTCGTTACACTACTAGGATGCAAATTTTCAACTTGATGTACACATCCATTTAATATTTTTACATCCTTCTCAATAAGTTGAATTTGAGTTGCACCGATCTTTTGTTGCGATACTCCCAACACTCATATTTTGCATTATTGTATGCCTCTTCCACTCGACCCTAAAAATAATCTTTAAATTGTTATACACTTGTTATTGGATCTTGAGAAACATCTAAATAAACTTGGCATAATATCATATCTTCATTGGTAGAGTATGATGTACATTGGGTAGACATTATTTGTAAGTATGTAGAGGAAAAATGAATTATATGGTTAAAGAAAAATAAAAGCCAACTTCATATGGATTGTACGACCAAAAATTCAACTAATCATGAGCGAACCTAACCCAACCCGCTAGGTAAGCCAGTTACCAACTATCCAATTCCAATAAAATTAATAAGGCAATTAATTAAAATAAAATATCTAAAACCAATACATTTTCCCAAGAACTGGTAGTACAAATCATGAGCTTCTAAGAATAGATTTACAAAGCTGGTATAAAATAATACATCATCTATTTGAAAAGTACATAAACAGAGATTCATGAATCTAAGTCTACCATAAACAAGAGGCAGCTACAACCGGAACGCAGGTACATCTTTAGATCCAGCTCCCAGCGAGCGTAGCAACATCAACAACCAACATCTGCACGCAAGGGGCATAAGTGTAGTATGAGTACAACCGACCCCATATATTCAATAAGTAACAAACCTAACCTTAGGTTGAAAGTAGTGACGAGCTTGTACCAAGGTCGGGTCCCAACTTCAATAACCAACAATAGTTCATAACAACTTAAGCAAGTAATACCAGAAGTAACTCAACAATCAAATGCTCAGCAAAAACATGATTTCTGAAAATAGTTCTGCCTTTCAAGTACATCAATGAAAACCCAAATCGTTTACCGATGTTGCCAAAAATATGAATAAGTTTGAAAACAATAATTTTCCCAAAATCCTTTCAATAATAATAAGATGCTTCATTTTTCTTTTCAGATAACTAGTGTAAAACAAATGCATCACTATGCCCATCTGCCAACATGTGTGAGAAATCGTGAATGATGTAATATCGTATAGCATGAGAAAAAATAGATCTCTATGCCTATATGTCATGTGTGCATGTCAATGCAATGTATCTAAGAGATGAACTCATATGCATACTCTCAGAGTATCAATTCACTCAATCCTCCCCATCACTCAGTCCTCACAGTCACTCAATCCTCTGAATCGCTCGGCAAGTCATATCGAACCAAACCTCATCCCAAAACGTTCGTACACTGTTTATAATAAAAGAACACGCAAAATGTCGTAACCCCTTATCAGATCCACAAGTCATGGAGCTCTCTCTCCCCAACCAGAACCATAATCACTTTCTAAGCCGACTTTCAATATTATCCTCCCAAATATACCGTAATCGAACCCGATAGTACCCATTCTAGGTCCAATGACCTTATATTATTAAACCCAACTACCTCACAGACATGCCACACTAATATAACTCCGAGCCACAAACCGTATCGTCCGTGCGCCAATACGTAACAATTAAAATGTACTCAGTCATGGAAAATGACTCAAATGAGAGAACTGTCTACCAGATTAACAAGCACCGTCATAACGAAATGCTTAACATAACTCCGCTGCAATGCATGACCCTATCCAAACGCTGGCCCATATTATATACCTCGAGCCACCCTGCTCAAAATCAATAACCAAGGAAAAGCAAATGACACAATGCCACACAAAACCTGAAAGAACATAACCAATACGCAGTCAATCATGCAATACCCAAATACTCAATAAAATCATAACTCCTCGTAGTATAAAAGAGTAACTCACAGATCATTTCAGAACATGAATAATCTCAACATCAACCGAATGGCACATCCCTCAACAATAGCAGTATGGAGCCAACCAATCCGACTCGGTGTAGAATACGCATCCTAATTGGGCCTACCAATGGACCCTCAAATCAGCTCTGGTTACACATAAATAGATAAATAACCCTGCAAAACTCCACAATAACTGAAATCATAATACATACTATCATTTGGCTGGCTTCGGCCACTACTTCACAGTCCACAACCATGAAACAATATGCTCCTGAAAACTCCTAGTCTTCAGATCCCTAGAACACATAAATCACCATTTCTGATCCAATCTCCACCGCCCGAATGACTATCACATCCTTAATGCACGATCATCCCACTCGGAATATTTCCATAATTCTTCTGTTCCGCATAACAATAATTTGAATATCAGCAGTCTATCAACCAGGAGTGTACCGCAATACCAATGACATCGAAACACAATATGTTTTTTGAAATGCGCACCCTTCTTAGGGATTACCGAACAGTTATAACATTCGTCTAAATATCTGAAGTTGACCATGTTGTCCAAAATTCGGGACCTTCCCTTCAAGACTGAATTGCTACCTCGTATATGTAGATTTTAATCTTGCACAACACACCGCATCTATCATGCCATCATATGACAAGCACAAGAATCTCATTATCAACTTTGAGTCACCAACAATTTACATACCCTATTAGTTAGAAACCTTTCTCTTGCTTCTTTCCAGGAGGAAGTTACGATACACAACATGTTCCCCACACTAGTAGAAAAGTATCCGGCTCAAACTATAGTAGAAATCATCAAAAATACTTTGGAATCCATTTGCACATAATCAAGCCATCAGAACTGAGTCTCTCTAACTCAACAAAACCACGCAAGTCACCAAACCCAAGAATATTTCCACCAAAACATCTGTAAAGTCTTACCACATCGTAATTACCCAAAGGACCGATCCTACCATTACCATACTGGTCCAATCTATTACCTAGTTGCCCTATTTCTCCGATTCCCGACCGAATTTGTCTTCAAATTGATACTTCTCCTTGCTAAAACACCACAATCTTTAACCGCAACTCATTATAAGATACCCTAACATAAAACCACACCGCCCTAAGTCCCATAAGTCAATGTATTCTTCTTAAGTACCCCAAAAGCACCACAAATGATACATCCACTCCGAAAGACCTTATATAAATTTAAAATTGTCCCCCTTTCCTTTCTTATACTGAAATGTAGAGTCCCTAGTCATACAAAATTTTCGCAAGTCCAGGCGCCATTAAATACAAATCTCAGATTTTATCCATACACAAGTCCGGAGAAATTCTCAATTGCTATATATAAACCTCGAACCTATTGGAACTTTCTCGAGAGTCCCCCCCCCCCCCCCCTTTGTTCAAATCTAAATTACACCGCCCAAATGGGCTAAGAGACACGTGCCCCATTAGCACAACTACACTCAAAGAAGTAACTTTACTTTAATACCACCGATCAAATTCATACTCTGTGGGTACTACTTCATTTACAAATAATAATTCACTCATCCCACAATTTTCATATACTCATAAAGCGCAATATAACCTGTATCGAAAAATTTCCTTACTCCAGTTATTCTCGAACTCACCTCTGCAAGTCATCACTGATTCCCAAGTAAAACCTCAAACCAAAACAAAAATTTGACACATAGTCATGAATTAAATTGTCAATAGCAGACTCCCCCACTTGGCTCAAAGCCATAAATCAAAACATTCGATAACTCACAATACACATATTCTATTACTGCCATAATACTGCAGTCAGCTCAATGAAAATTCTTCTAAAGCTCATGTAACACCAACCATAAAATACATCGATTATCCTCTAAGCTCGCATTTATTCTCTTGACAATCAAGTCAACTTTCTCAGCCAGATTCAAATTCAAATCTTAACACATACGCCTCACTGGCAGAAAAGAAACTCTCCACTCATATTATAAGGAACATACCTACGTAGATTACTCCGCAGGGGATAACTCACTTGCTTAGCCTCAAATTGGCATCTTATTATACCTTTTCGCAGTCACAATTACTATGCAATTACTTAATCTTTTCGAGTCCAAACTCATTAACAAGACATGAGAATTTAATTTGTCCCAAAATTTATCAACATGAAAGATCCTTCAAAACATTCACACTCGAAATTGTACGTCACATCAAAAACAAAATAAAGCACCCAATGGCCTTTCCTTTACATTTCAAGGAAAAACTTCTCATCATATTCAAATCGTCCTAACACATCACGTAGTTACATCATACTCATCACAAAGCCATTCCACCACTTATCGAGCTACAAATTTCACTCGTAGGGACATTACCGGACATATGAGTCCAAATATACAAGTTACAACTAAAGTTACCGAGCTTAAGCTACGGTCTAACTATGGCCTCAAGTCCTACAGACTGGCCCATCACCAAAACACATAATACACATCTCGAACCTCATTCATAGATTCACAAGCCGGTTATGCACAGCTGATACCGAGCGCTCATGTGCGCATACGAATACGTGGAAGGAATTCAAAGAGTTATGTCTCAAGCTGAATCAATTATGCACGATAAGGAATGAAAGATGGGAAGTATATATCCTAAATTCCCTGTAGCCTCTCGAAAATAGGTATGGACGTCATCATACTGATCTGCAAGATTCTACTAGACACTTGCTCATGACTTGTAGAACCTATGAGCCTAGAGCTCTGATACCACATTGTCATGATCCAAAATCCAACTAGTCGTGAGGGCACCTAACCCAACCCGCTAGGTAAGCCAGTTACCAACTATGCAATTCCAATGAAATTAATAAGGCAATTAATTAAAAGAAAATATCTAAAACTAATATATTTTTCCAAGAACTTGTAGTACAAATCATGAGCTTCCAAGAATAGAGTTTACAAAGCTGGTATGAAATAATACATCATCTGTTTGAAAAGTACATAAACAGAGTTTCATGAATCTAAGGCTACCAAGAACAAGAGGCAGCTACAACCGGAACACAAGTACATCTTCAGATCCAGTGAACGCAGCAACATCAACAACCAACATCTGCATGCAAGGGGCATAAGTGTAGTATGAGTACAACCGACCCCATGTATTCAATAAGTAGCAAACCTAATCTTAGGTTAAAAGTAGTGACGAGCTTGTACCAAGGTCGGGTCCCAACTTCAATAACCAACAATAGTTCATGACAACATAAACAAGTAATACCAGAAGTAACTCAACAATCAAATGCTCAGCAAAAACATGATTTCTAAAAATAGTTCTGTCTTTCAAGTACATCAATGAAAACTCAAATCGTATACTGGTGTTGCCAAAAATATGAATAAGTTTGAAAATAATAATTTTCCTAAAATCCTTTCAATAATAATAGGATGCTTCATTTTTCTTTTCAGATAACCTATGTAAAACAAATGCATCACTATGCCCATCTGCCAACATGTGTGAGAAATCGTGAATGATGTAATATCGTACATCATGAGTAAAAATACATCTCTATGCATGTATGTCATGTGTGCATGTCAATGCAATGTATCTTAGAGATGAACTCATATGCATACTCTCAGAGTATCAATTCACTCAATCCTCCCCATCACTCAGTCCTCACAGTCACTCAGTCCTCACATTCACTCAATCCTCCCAATCGCTCGGCACTCGCACTCGGCACTTGGCACTCGCACTCAGTAGGTACCTGCGCTCACTGGGGGTGTGTACAGACTCCAGAGGGGCTCCTTCAACCCAAGCGCTATAATTTGCATGGACAACTCACGTGCTGCACGGACAGTTCAAGTGCTATAGTATCAATATATGTATCCGCACGGACAACTCACGTGCTATAATAAGACAATATGGCCAGCTGCCGCATGCAGCCCGATCCCATAATAATAAAGTATATAAAGCCAATATGGCCTGTTGCGGCGTGCAACCCGATCCCATAATTGTCCTTCCAATCAGGCCCTCGGCCTCACTCAGTCATCAATCTCTCTTGTCTCTCTCTCTCTCTCTCTCATGGGCTCACAATGTCATGAAAATAGCCCGAAATTGATGATATGATATATCAATAAATAATAACAGAGACTGATATATGATATGTAATGACATGAAGATGACTCAGTATGAATTTTCAATTTAAAATAAATAATTCACAATAATATGACCTCTGTGGGTCCCAATAATACTAGAACATTGCCTCAACATAATTTTTAATATTATTCTCAGCTCAATTTCTTTAGCACATAAAACTACATAGAAAATGCCAAGATTATTTGACTACAAAATTCCACGAAAATAATTATGTTATAATTTCCATAGTGCACGTCCACACGCTCATCACCTAGTATGTGCGTCACCTCCCAATAATTCACATAATACATATATTCAGGGTTCATACCCTCAGCTCCAAGATTAGAAGAGTTACTTACCTCGAACAAGCCGAATCCAATGTCGAGCAAGCTAAACAATGCTCAAAAAGTTCCATTCTGTGCGTATCAACTTCTGAATGGCTCGAATCTAGACACAACAAATTTGATTCAGTCCACACAATTTATAGGAATTAATTCCATATCAAAATACCAATATTTTTCCACAAAATCCGAAATTACACTCCAAAATTGCTCGTGGGGCCCACGTCTCGGAATCCAACGAAACTCACAAAATCCGACAACCCATCCAATTACAAGTTCAACCATACTAATTTCACTCAAAATTCAACTCCGAATCGGTGTTCAAATCTCGAAAATACATTTTATGAAATTGTAGAAAATTCCTCCTATTTCTCTCAAAAAATCAATATTCTAACGCCGAAAATGAATATTAATTCATGGAATATAATCACAGGGGAGTCAAGAATACTTACCCAAAGTTGTTTGGAAAAATTCCTCTCCAAAATCGCTAAACCGGAATCCAAAATCCAAAAATGGTGAAAAATACCGATACCCCGAACTTAAAGGGTTCTGCCCAGGCTTTTCGCACTTGCGGAGCCTGGGCTCGCTCTTGCGCAACCGCTTCTGTGGGAACAATGTCGCACCTGCGAAAAAACTTGCTTCTGTGGGAACAATGTCGCACCTGCGCAAAAACTCGCTTCTGCGGGGCTGCAGATGCGCCCCAATTTCATGCTTCTACGATCAATTCCAGCCCATCCTTCCTTCTCTTCTGCAACCAAATGTCCACATCTGCGGACTCGCATCTGCATTCATTCTTCCGCAGATGCGGAAACACCAGAGCCAGAAGCCTTCAACAATGCAATATGGAATGAAATTGATCTGAACCTCGTCCGAAACTCACCCGAGGCCCTTGAGACCTCAATCAAATACACTAACAAGTCCTAAAACATACCATAGACCTACTCGAGGCCTAAAATCACATCAAACAACATTAAAATGACAAATCGCGCCTCAAATCAAAATCTATGAACTTTGAACTTTTAAATTCTATATCTTATCCCGAAACATATCAAATCAATCCGGAATGACTTCAAATTTTGCAATTTCCAATTTCAAATCACATTACGGACCTATTCCAATTTCCAGAATCGGATTTCGACCCCGATATTAAAACGTCAACCCCTCGGTCAAACTTCTTAAAATTTAACTTTCGCCATTTCAAGCGTAATTCCACTACGGACCTCCAAATAATTTTTCGGACACACTGCTAAGTACAAAATCACCATACAGAGCTACTGGAATCATCAGAATACAAATCTGGGGTCGTTTACACATAAGTCGACATCCAGTCGACTTTTCCAACTTAAGCTTTCTATTATGAGACTAAGTGTCTCAATTTATTCTGAAATCTCTCCGAACCCGAACTAACTAATCCGATAGGTCATAATACAATTTTAAATCACAAATAGAGCAGTAAATGAGGGAACAGGGTTGTAATACTCAAAATAACCGATCGGGTCATTACATGGATGGGTAAGTTGGCACCAATATATATAGATATAACTAGAGCCAAAAACTGAGTTAATACATACTACCTCTATTCCAGTTTATGTGAATTTGTTTTCTTTTTGCTCCGTTCCGAAAAGAATGACCCATTTCTAAATTTGGAAATAATTTTGCTTGAACTTACAATTCTACCCTTAATGAGAAGCTTTTATAACCACACAAATACTCTGGTCCCCCTTTTTGAATTGTTTAGTACCACAAATTTTAAAAGTCTTCATTTTTTCTTAAACTTCGTGCCCAGTCAAACAGGTTCACAGAAATTTGAACGGAGGGAGTACTTAGATTTCATCCTTATCTCAACCGTTGGATGGATTTCATCTTAATCTCCACCGTCAGATGGATTTCATCCTTATCTTATCTAGATAAAATATCTCTACACGTTCTTCAATGTGTAGAGATAAAATAGACATAATTATTGACCGAATAATATTAGGATATATTTCATCCCAATCTCAACCATTGGATGTATTTCATCTTAATCTTAACTGTCAAATGAATTTCATCCTTTTCTTATCTAGATAAAATAGACATAATTATTGACCGGATAATATTAGGATAGATTTCATCCCTATCTCAACCGTTGGATGTATTTCATCTTAATCTCAACCGTCGGATGAATTTTATCCTAATCTCAACCGTCAGATGGATTTCATCCTAATCTCTACACAATCTTCAATCTATAAAAATGAACATCATTTAGGAAAATAACTCAGGATTTCCAATTCATTTCAAAATCAAATCCAACCATATTTGTCTTTTGAAAATGAATTTCTATACTGAAGGTTCATCTAATAATAATGATGAAAATTGCTCATCATCATCATCATCATCTTTAGATTTAGATGATACTATTGCCGAAGAGCATCAAGTAATCTTGCAAAATATTTACAGGGATAACTATATGTTGCAGCATTTGCAAGAATATCAAAATAATAAAGTTTTCAGAGTTGGCTCCGTTCCAGGTCATTTGGTAATCAATCGAGATCGTGAAGCTGCCGATAATAATTTATTTCTCGATTATTTTTCAGATGATCCACGCTTTAATGATGGTGTGTTTCGTCGTCGATATCGAATGTCCCAAGATTCGTTCCTTCGTATTGTTGATGCAATTAAAGCTCATGATACGTACTTCGAACAACGCGTTGATGCGCTGGGTAGATTTGGATTATCTTGTTTACAAAAAGTTATAGTTGTCTTTAGAATGTTGACATACGGTTTGCCAACAGATGCCACTGATGAATATGTGAAAATTGGAGAGTCAACTTAATTGAAAGTATGAAGAGATTTTTTCGAGCTACCGTAGAGGTTTTTGGCGAGCAGTATTTGAGATCACCAACAACTAACGATGTTGCAAGGCTTCTTCACATCGGTGAGCAGCGTGATTGTCCAGGAATGCTAGGTAGTCTAGATTGCATGCATTGAAAATGGAAAAATTATCCAACAGCATGGGTTGGACAATATGCAGGGCGTAGTGGATCCCTAACAATTATTCTTGAAGCTGTAGCTGATTATGACCTTTGGATATGGCATGCATATTTTGGTATGCCCGACACCAATAATGACATTAATGTTTTAGACTCATCACATTTATTTTCTAATCTTGTTAAAGGTATTGCTTCTCCCGCCCATTATGTTATTCAAGGAAAAGAATATGATTTGGGTTACTATTTAGCCAACGGTATATATCCAAAATGGTCTACTATTGTGCAAACTATCTGTGAGCCACGTTCTCAAAAGAAAAAATATTTCGCGATGAAACAAGAATCATGTCGAAAAGCATTCGGAGTTTTGCAATCTCGTTTTGCAATTATTGCAGGGCCGTCATATTTTTGGAGGAAAGAAGTGCTCCATGATATATTAACTACATGTATTATACTGCACAACATGATAATCGAGGATGAACATGATCTTAATGCACCAATTCAAGATGCTTGGGAAGGTCCAACTCCAACAGTAGAAATAGTAGTAGATGAAAATTACCAATTTGAACAATTTTTAGCTCGGCACAAAAATATTAAGGACAAAGATGCGCATTTTGCACTTCGCAGTGCATTAATAGAGCATTTATGGGAGCAACATACTAATCTTGTAAGTTGAATATTTATGTAAAAATTAAACAAAATTTTACATAATATAATATTTATTTAATTATATATTATCAATGATTTTATTTTTATTTTAATTATACATTAATATGTATAATGTATAATATTTTCTTATAATTTATATTTATTTAAAAATTAAAGGTATAAAATAATTTTATATTAAATGATTATATAAGAAAGAAATATGAATTATATGGGATAAATATGTAAAAAAGAAAAAAGAAAGTATATATTTTATAAAGAAAATAATATAATATAGAAGAGAGAGAAGAATATAAAAAGAATATTCTTTTTTGGTGTAAAAAATAGTATAATGGGTTGGAGTTACTTTGCACCATTTTGGTGTAAAAACTAAACACCAAAATGGTGTAAAAAATGATGCAAGGGTTGGAGATGCCCTTAGTTCAAGCTCTGTGTTTATATTAAAAAATTTATTAATTAAATTTATACAAAAATTAACTCCAAAACTTAATTAGTAACACATTATGTTGCTATTCTAGAAAGAGGCGGAGCCAGAATTTGAAACTTATGGGTTCGAGATTCTAAATCTTTTAAGTTACTAGGTTCTAAATTAATAATTTATAAATATTCAATGAATTTCTTAAGACAAATACATGATTTGAACGAAAGCTACTGTGTTCGACCAAACCCGTAAGTTATACTCTCCATCCGCCCCTCATTCTAAAATTCAGAACTTAGAAGTTAAAATTCTAGCTCCACATGCATTCCACCGTTATTACAAACATGTTGGCTAACATTAATTCGAGTTCTCTAATGATGGTAGACAAATTAAAAATTAAATTTCTTAATCATGCATATACTTATATAAAATAAAGTCCAAATGCTAATTAACATAACTTAATTTATGTCAATTTCTCCACTTCAACTGGGACCCACTTTCACCTAGTATTACTATATAGAAGATGCTCTAGATGATAACACTACTTAGCCAAACGAGAAAACAAAGTGTGTGGTACAGTGGCTTAAGGCCTGAAAGCATAATGGTGGTACAGTTGTTTCTTTGAATTCTAAGAAGATAATCAAACCTTCCATTCCAACTCCTCTTTCTCTTAAATCCCACAAACTTTCCTTCGTTGATCAGGTGATTCATATATCTATTCCTATTGCATTATTTTACCCAAAAGTTGGCAATTATGCTGCGTACAAGTCATATGAACCTACCCTAGTATCTCAAGAGAAATCTCTTTCTAAAACACTTTCATTCTATTATCCTTATGCTGGACGACTAAAGAATGATTCCTCTGTTGATTGTAACGACACGGGAGTTGAGCTCTCCAACGTTCGTGTCCATTGTTCCATGTCCGAAATTTTCAAACACCCTTACACTGAAGCAGAACATGTAGTTTTTCCACAAGCTAAACCTCACGACCACAATAAAGGAAATTTAGCTATAGCTCAGGTAAGCTATTTTGATTGCGGAGGAATAGCAATTGGTGCATGCTTATCACACAAGATTGGAGACGGCTGCACCGCCAGCAATTTCTTGTACAATTGGGGGGTTTTGAGCCGTGATATAAGTGCAACACCGTCTCCTCGCTTTGTTGGAGAATCCATCTATCCCCAATGTAATGATCCTTCTGTTGTATCAAGTATCAAGTACGAAGAACCAACAGGATATCTACGGAAAAGGCTTATTTTCCCTGCTACTAAAGTAAACGCTCTCAAAGCAAAAATTTCTCTTGAATCAGGAGTCCAGAATCCAACCCGAACTGAAGTTGTGAGCGCGCTTCTTTATAAATGTGCTGTAGCTGCAAGAAGAGAGAATAATGTTGGTTCATTTAAACCATCTACCTTGTTTCAAGTTGCAAATATGCGTCAAAGGCTCAACCCACCTTTGTCTTACGATGCATGTGGAAATGTAATCTCTGGCTTTTTTGTGACAACAACTAATGAAAGGGAACTAAATTGTCCAAGATTGATACGAGAAATGAGGAAGGAGAAAGAGAAACTTCATGACCAACAAAAGAATGCTACGAAAAATGCAATTATCTCAGAAGTAGTTGATTCACTTGAAAAAAGGAAGGACGCCATTCCGTAGCAGTGAAGTTGATTATTATGTTTGTTCCAGTGTCCTAGTATTTCCTTTTTATAACATGGACTTTGGATGGGGACGGCCAGCTAGAGTGAGCATGGCAACTGGTCCTTTTAATAAGTATTTTTTTCTAATGGATAATCAAAGTGGAGGCGGAGTCGAAGCCATAGTCATGCTGGGCGAACAAGACATGGCTATATTTGAAAGAGATCCAGAGCTTCTGGAATTTGCTATACCAATTCCAAATCATTAAACCATCTTTTGGTCATCCTAAATCTTTTTATGTTTATAGTTTGAAGTCCCGTAAGCTTGTAACATGTGCTAAAGCATTTAATTTTGTGACTTTCGTTTTGGCTGCTTCATGTATCTGTAGCTGGTAATGGTGCAGATTAATGCATTTTTTAAACTGCTATTTGTGTTTTTCAAAGATGTGAAAAGAGTACGGACTTTGGTACAGAGCATAGATCATTTTAAGGACAACGACAAATCTAATACTATAATACCTAATTGCAGTTGCACTTTCATCAATCTCTTCCACAAATAGGTATGTCCTATTTGTTGGTTACAAGGACTATAGAAATCAAATAATTGAAAAGGCATCCCTCTATTGAATTGATTGTCCCAATTAATTAGTATTATTAATTTAGGTTGAAAGTCAAATAAATCAAGCATCTTTAAATGCAGATGCCACGCTACTAGAAACACATGGGTTTTTCACGGCAAAATCAGTGGGAAATTAGTGAGAAAATTGAGTTTTCACACCGCATTCCCACCGAAACGGATCACCGGAAAAAGTCCTGGTGGGAGAAAACTTCCCAGAGAAGTAGTGGGAAGTTTCCCACGATTTTCCCAACGAAGATTTAATAGGAAAAATAATGAAGTTTCCCACCAGCAATCCGTGGAAAGTATTATTAGTAATTTTTATTATTTTAATATATTAGCTAGGGAAATGGTAGGAAAAATGCATGTAATGAAAACAAAAGTATGAACTTTCCTACCGATATTAGTGGGAATCATGCAAGATCTGTAACTAAAAGGATGAACATTCCCACGGATTCAGTTGGGAAGTCTGGAAAATATTTTTGTGCATTGTGCTGCTTTTTATACTGCACCACCTACCAAACAAAAAATACAACCACCACCAACAAGCCTAAATACAATTAAACTTTCACATACAAAATTCAGCATTGATTCTGATCCATTTCATAAACATCCAATCAAAACATAAATATAATAAACCAATAATGCAACTAAACACTCAAATAAAAAATTCAGCATTCAATCTTATCCAATTGAATGGACTCCTCCAATGATTGTTTGAAATTTCGCAAGTCGATATAACTTTCCTGGGATGGTTGGATTGGCTTTCCTTGATCATCGGTTGGTTGGCTTTCAATGAACTCCTCCAACGATTGTTTGAAAGTATTCTGCAAAAAAGTTACAACTATTATATGAAAGAAAAAGCTTTCAGGCTTCATAAAGCTAAATCGAGTTCAAAATCTAATAATAATCCTCTAACCTTTGATTTTACATGAGTGAATATGATATTACCTTTGATTTTACAGGAGTGAAAGCTCCTTGGACAAGAATGGAGGATTTGCAAAGAAGAGAATGGGAGAGAATGAGAGTGAAAATGAAAAAAAAAAAAAGAAGGGATGTACTATAATAGGAAAGATATTCTCACTGATTCACTGGGAATATTTGTGGAATTGACTTATTAAATTCATTTTTTTGTGAAATGTTTTTAACCTCGCGGGTTTTTTGGACCAAAATTTAAATTTCAAAATTTTGAATTTTTTACTATATCTGCGGGAACATTAAAATAATTGTTTATCTTTAGATTCCCACCGTTTCACTAGGAAGAGTTTAATAATTTTATGTAGTAATTTCCTAATGTATTTTCCACTGATTCGGTGGGAAACAAATTGCACGCTTTTTTGCGCCAAATAATTCCTACCTATAGTGTGTGGGAATGTTTTAAAAACAAAAGATAAAAGAAAACCCTTCCATTTTCCACTGCATTTGTGGGAATATTAAAATAATTTTTTATCTTTAGATTCTCACCGTTTCATTGAAAAAAGTTTAACAATTTTATATAATAATTTTGCTAATGTATTTCCCACTGATTCGGTGGGAAACAAATTGTACTCTTTTTTGCACCAAATAATTCCCACCTATAGTCTGTGGGAACGTTTTTTAAAAAAAGGCAAAAGAAAACCCTTCCATTTCGCACTGAATTTTTCTAAATTGCAGTGAAAACTGCCACTGATAATATATGTGTGGAAATTTTTCCTGAAAACGTTGCATTTTTCTAGTAGTGCCATGAACTAGAGGAGCTCATATATTTATCAAAGAAAATGCGAATATTGTAGGGTCCTCACTAATTGTTCGGGGTATTTGCATCTATACCACTATTAAAGTTATACCACTTTGTATAAAAATTTGCAAGTCTACCCACTTTATGATTAATCTATGACTTATCGGGTTTGAAGTTGAAGGGAAAAAAATTGGTCTTAATAGCAATGTACTTGAGGCCAATTAAGTCTAAAGTACAAAAATTGCATTTAAGATGCACTTAAGGTCTGAGGTGCAATCAATATTTTCACACACTCAAGGCCAAATAGGTCTGAAGTGTAAATTTCTCATAAACACAAACTTGTTCTTCGAATTTCAACAATTCAACACACGATTCAATACCTAAATCTACTTCAAATGAGAAATTGAAAGAAACCTCCAAATATCTTAAAAAACAAACCCCGATCATCAATTTGTCAAAATAATAACAAATCTAACAAACCCATTTTGCAATTAAGAAGAAGAAAAAGAAAAAGAAAAAGAAACCCTAAGCAGTAACAAAAAAAAGAAAGAAAGCTACGATAATCCACTACTGTAAAATACCATAAACCAACTTACTCATAAACAGCTAAATCCACCCTCACCTTTGTTTTCGTAGAAGAAGGAGGAGGAAGAGGAAGAAAATACCAAAAGTTATCTGTACTTCGAGTACTAGTTAAACTATTTTTAAAAAAAATGTACAAATCAAATGGGAGAGAACAATTAAGACACCAAGTGAAATTTTTATAATTATTTTGATGATACAACACCACCAATAATGTTTAGTTTGTTAATTGATAATGTCTAAAGGTCAATTGGCCCAGTTTACCTAAAATAAGCACAATTGTCTCTCCTTCCTTTTTCTTTTTAGTTTTGAATGACATCATGTAACTTCTGCACAAAAGGAATTATTACAATAAAAACCTTTGAACTATGCATTATTTAGCAAGAACTTACAAAATCTCATTTGGTGGGCACTCCAAATTTAGCAGTTTGACATGTCATACGTTTGAAGATTTAAGTAATACAACCAAGGAAAAAATATTCTTCAGTATATGAGAATGATTAATATTGGGATAAGAACTTATTCTAATAAAAAATACTAAGCTAACATGTCCTTTGCTTATACAATTGTAAAATTTCCTTCATGTTTGACCACTCCACATTACAGAGACTACAGAAAACATCAAACCTCTTCAATGGCCAACCCTTTAGATCTGCAAAAACATGGCCAAATTTGCAATGAAGCATCTCAAATAGCAGTAGTAATAGTGCCATATTTAGAACAAGGACATCTCAATCCCCTCCTCAATCTCTCTCGTCTCCTCTCATCTTACAACATTCCCATATATTTCCTAGGCACTAGCACTAGTAATCGACAAGCAAAGTTTCGAGTATGTGGTTGGGACATTCTTGATTTTCCGACCATCCAATTTCATGACCTTGTACCTTCTAGTTCTTCCTCTACTCTTACGAACTCCTCTGGTGAGTCAATAATGGAGAAAAAAGGTTCATTTTTCACATCCATTTTGCTACTTCGTGAGCCTATTCGTGATTTTTTGCGAGAAATCTCAAGCACATATAGAAGGACAGTGGTCATTAATGACTCAGGTATAAAGAGACGGGTGCAGAATTTAAATCTGATGAATACAACTTTTAATCATAGGAATATATATATTTATGCTTTGTTACACGAATTTAGTTAAATTCGTTGAACCCATATTGCAGGTATGTCATGGGTTGTTCAAGATGCAGTTTCATTGCCCAAAACAGAATGTTACTGTTTTCACTCAATTTCTGTTTTCACTGCTCTGTCATTCGCCTGGGAAACAACAAGAAAGCCAGTTCCATCTCCAGAGGCTGAAATAATAGCAGAGCTTCCTCCGAGGGAAAACACGTTTGATTCAGAAACTTTGGAATACATAAAGCTGCAGCGTGAGGCAAGAGATTTTTATTCTATTGGTCTTCATAATTCTTGCAAAGAAATAGAAGGTGTTTTTATTGATTTGCTAGAAAAACAAAGAGAAAACAAGCAATGGGCAATTGGTCCACTAAATCCAGTGGAAATATCCAAGAAAAAAGCTGGATTGGATAAAAAAGATGACTTATTTTCATGGCTTGATAAACAAGATTTGAATTCAGTGATTTATGTTTCATTTGGGTCCACAACTACACTATCAAATGAACAAATCAAAGAGCTGGCACTTGGATTAGAACAAAGTGGACAAAAGTTCATATGGGTTCTAAGAGAAGCAGATAAAAAAGGGGGTGACAATGTCAAAAAAGGAAGTAACTTTGAGTTACCAAAAGGGTATGAAGAGAGAATAAAAGGAAAAGGGTATATAGAAAAAGATTGGGCACCCCAATTGGAAATCTTGGCACATCAATCAATTGGCGGATTTATGAGTCATTGCGGGTGGAATTCTTGTATTGAGAGCATTTCAATGGGAGTTCCAATAGCTGCTTGGCCGATACATTCGGATCAGCCAAGAAACACTGTGCTGATGACAGAAGTGCTGAAAATTGGCATCGTTGTGAGAGATTGGGAAAATCGACATGAATTAGTGAGTGCTGTGAAAATAGAAAATGCAGTGAGGAATTTGATGGATTCGGCAGAAGGAGAGGAGCTGAGGCGCAGAGTGGCAGAGTTGAGTGGCGCAGTGAAGAAATCAGTTAAGAATGGCGCCAGCCGCAAGGAGGTTGATTCCTTTGTTGCTCATATTACCAGATAAATTTACCTTTAGTTTCAGAATGTTGCAGTCAAAAAATAACAAGTACCGTAGTAACTCTATATATTAGGTCAAAACACAATAACTTAAAAAATAAAATATTAATTTATTATAACCAGTTAAATTGCACGACAATATAAAAATATCTACCGGTGCATACAATCTCAACTCGTTCTAAGTTACCATAAAAATAGAAATTAAATTTATTTTAATATTGAGATGCACCAACTTGTTTATGAGAGATCTAATTGATAGCCTTTACCCATGTTCTAAGTCATTGGGAAGCTAAATTGGCTTCAATTGTTTGTCTCCTTATGTGAGGTTGTTTAATGTATGTCTGCCAACGAAAGGCCTGGGTTTTATAGAATGTGCCAATAAATATATTGAGATAAGTTCAGAGGACAATAATTGTATACGTAAGGGACAGAAAAGATATTAAGTTGAAATTAATAAGAGAGTGAAAGCTAAAGGTTTGATCAAATGCTACATGTTTAGCATTGTCGTTTTCCTGAGCTTCATTATTATGGAGAAAATCAAATAATGTAGAGGTCATAATTTGCTTTAAGAATTTAGCATATAAATCAAAAATTATTTTAGAATTAACATTATAAGTGCGATTTTAACTTGTTGTAGCAATAAATAACTTAAATTATTTTTCAGATTGTTGATTCACTTTTACTATAGCTAGTTCTTGATAGTTGGCATTTAAGCGATTTGACAGTCTTAAGAATTCTTTACGCCGTATTGAAAAATTTTGGAAACTATATAGATAGAAGGAGAGTTTTGGCACAACTAGTAAAATAGTTGTTTAAGATGACTAGAAGGTCACATGTTTGAGCCGTGAAAACAGTATTGGAACCAAAACTTTGTAAACTCATTCTCCCTCACTCATATGTATCTACTTAGTATATGTTCTCAAATATATTTCTCTCTATTCATGGCCTGTATATCACTTTTACTGACTTTGGTTCAGATATATTTTTCTGTCCACCAAATAAAAGACTGTAAGAAACAAAAAGCATACGATTATATATCTAGAAAATCTGATATCTTAATTTTTTATTATTTGGACAATTTAACGCAATCGTTCAAAAATGCATGTATGTGAATATGTGAGACTTCTTTCAATTACTCGACGGCCGCCCAACTAATAAAGAAAGCGAAAATATTGACATTGACGCTTGTGCTTTGTTCATTTAACCTTGACAAAGTAAAAGTAAAACAAAATTCTACACTCTTTGTGGCAGAACATGAAACAGGTTCAAAGTAATTAATTTTATCATCAAGTTATATTTACTGTATAAATAAATAACTACAGTAATGTTTTATCTTGTGATGTGTGCGATGAAAGAGTTCATCTCCTTGCGACTGCCATCACCATCTACCACAGATTTGCTCATTTTATCTCCTACTGAATCCATCAATCTTTTAACACATTCTTTTACTATAACTGAAGTCACCAACTCACTTCTGAGTGCCCAATCCTTCAACACTATGCCAATTTTCAACACATCCGTCACCAAAAACGCATTTCTTGGCTGATCCGAATGCATTGGCCAAGCTGCTATTGGCACTCCCATTGAAATACTTTCCATACAAGAATTCCATCCGCAATGACTCATGAATCTGCCTGTCGATAAATGCCCCAAAATTTCCAATTTCGGAGCCCAATCTCTCACTATATGCCCTCTTCCTTCCAATATTTCATCGTACCCTTTTGGTAACTACCTTTTCTAACATCCCCAGCATCTCGCAATAACTATATGAACTTTTGCTGGCTTTGTTCCAAACCCATTGCTAGCTCTTTGTTAGAGATAAAGGTCAATCTCTATAAGTTAGGATAGTAATCTCTATTAGTTAGGATAACTAAGTTCCGTTAGCTATATTTTAGGATATATGATTGTTCTGTTAGTTACCTTATCTCCTTAGTCTTCTATAGTGTGTTGTAGACTGTTGTATATATATTCAACAATGTACTCAATAGAAAACCATCTAATTCTCTCAACATCCTATCTCATAACACTCTTTGATTTCATGATCTTAAAGTGAAGTCGTTGTTCCAAACGACACAAATATGACAGAATTTCGATCTTGAATGTTGAGCCACTTGAGGCATTTATGACGTTTATTTGAACCTTTTTTATGAGATATTAGTATCACCGGGTTTAATGGATCAACAACCCATTGTTTATGACTTACAGGTTATTCTTTTGCTAGCAAATCAAGATACAATCCTTCAATTTCATGGCAAGTGTTAGGATCGGGAATCCGGGTAGTGCGAAATTTAGCCAAACAACGGTATAATGACAATAACAAAGATAATTGAGGTTGATAATAACGGCAATTAAAGAATATAAAGAAGACACAAATTTAACGTGGTTCGGTCAAGATGACCTGCGTCCACAAGCGGAGATGAGCAATTTTACAATACCAACAAGAGTACAAAAGAGAGTACAAAATTAGAGTAAATACTCTAATTAATCCCAAATACCCCAAGAGAATAACCTCACAAGATCACTCCAAAGAAAGAGTTCACACAAGTGTTTTCCAACACTCACTCTCTTACATAATACTCTATAATGAAATAAAAGGAGGAGAAAGAAAGATAAGAGTGAAAAGCTCTTGAATTGGTTTGTTTGCAAATGAGGAGAAACTCCTCTATTTATAGCAAGAAATCCTTGGCCTAATAATGGATATTATGTCATGGCAAATGTCATGATCCATAATTTTTGTTATAATGGATATTATGCCATGAAAAATGTCATGAAAATTTGGCCATATTACAGCAATAATGGTATAAATCAATAACTTCCCTGAACTCTGTTTGTACTCGGGAAAATTCTAAGAATTCTTGGGTAAAGCAGCCTTCTATTGATGGAAGGTTTGCGTCAATAGATTTTCCAGCAAAATCCAGGGCGAGTGAGTGAATATTAAGAGCTGAGATGCTACGAAAGCAATAGCACTCAACATTTGCTATAGAAGGTGCATCTTGGAGTAGCCAAGCTATTAAAGAATCATAAATAACAATCACTCGTTTGTTGCACCTCGCGAGTTCACGTAAAAGAGAAGTGATTGGGTCGCGGAGATGACACGTGGCATGAAAAGATGGCATAAGTTGGGAAGGAAATTTGGTTGAGGATTGTGGATTAGGAGGTGGAATTTCGTAAGATGGGGTGGAAAATTTGTGAAAATGGATGTTAGATATGGAATGTGGGTCCCACCCTTGAACTCGAATTTTCGCTTGGCGGGTGTGCGTGGTGGTTCCGACGTAATGGAGTGGGAGGTGATAGGCGGAGATGAGGCGCGAGAGGTGGAGGAGTTGGTTCAGATGACCTTGTGCCGGAAGTGGCACCATTACTAAAACCAAGTCAAGATTGCTAGTTTTGGCCATTGAACAGATGTTGGCAATTACTTCAACAAAGTAGTTGTTGTATATGTAGTAACAAGTTATGAATTAAAATTGTTTAAATAGGAATAGATTAGAGAACTTTTTTATTGAGAGATTGACAAAGTTAGCCGCTCGGCAAAAATTATAAACAATCGCTAGCCCACAATTGCACATTACAACTTGTAGCCAAAAACAAATAAATTATGTTAATCAACATTCTTTTTTCCCGTTTTTACTATTTATAAGAGGTTAAATTCTCATAATACTTTTTTCCCCATAAATCCTCATAATACTCGGTTATGTTTTGGTAACTACTAACTATATCTGGATGAAAATAGAGATATGATCAATTTAACTACTTCAAATTAAATTTATCAAGTCAACTGTCATAGAAACAATCTTACCATCTTTTCTCTTCTTTCTTTTTTTGCTTTTGAAAAGGATTATGATCCAGAATCTATTCCAATATTTATTAATCTATTATATTATTTAATCGTGTCTTGTTGAAAATGGTTAATAAACAGCACATTAACAATGATATCTATTATATTATATCAATCTTGTCTTCTTTCTTGGAAACAAATCATTCACCCAAAAAAATAATTGTAATAAAAATCAATAATACAAACTCTCGGCACTTCTTTTCGGGCCAAAACTCCAAAATTGTCTTTATTCCATTACTTCCATTCTTATTTTATACAAAATTTCATCTTGCCTTACAAAATTCTCATGGTTCAATATATATATATTTTCACGGATTCTATAATCTTCACAACTCAATTCTTTTGTTTAATTCACATTGCTTCTCCTTCTTCATAACAACAATCAGAATGGATGGTGACACTGTATAATTCATGGTATACTAACTAAGTATACTGTATAATAAGTGTATACTTAATGTAAACTCACTGAATATATACTTCTTATACATTATATATTAAGTATACATAAATGATACCATTTGTATACAATAATTTTACATGATACACTTTTTGAATTATAGAAGTTTTATGATTGTTCTTTCTGAGATAGCTATACATAATGTTGAAATATATACTAAATAGACTGTCACTATATAATTTATATACAATAGACTGTCACTATATAAAATAAACTGTCATTATACAAAAAATATACTAAATAGACTGTCACTATACAAAATATATATGAAATAAACTGTCACTATACAAAATATCTACAAAATAGACTGTCACTATATAATTTATATATAATAGACTGTTACTATACGATTTATATATGAAATAGTCTTCGCACCTGCGCATGAGGGACCGCATGTGGGTGCTCGCGGAAGCGTGAAGCTGGTCGCAGAAGCGACCTCGGAAAGGCTGGCTGGGGAGGCTTCGCAGAAGCAGTTTGTCACGACCCAAAACTAACCCCCTGTCGTGATGGTGCCTATCGTGGAACTACGCAAGCCGACTCATTTCCAAAACAAAATGATATTTTCATTTCAAAGATAATTTTAAGGTTATTTAATTTCAAGGTTATTTAACATAAAAACCTCCATTTAAAGAGTTCAAATCAAAGAAAAACAGAAGTGCAGAAAAGAAAAGCCCGACATCGGGGTGTCACTAGTCATGAGCATCTACTATAATCTGTCTAACAATATCAAGGCTAACTCAGCCTGAAAAATAGCTAAATACTACTAGAGGAAGATAAGAGGGAGAAGAGCAGGGGCTGCGATTGCCAAACAGCTACCTTGCTATCTCCAAGAAAAATCTGCAACCAGAACACTCAATAACCGCTACCGTATCCAGCCACACCTAGATCTGCACACAAGGTGCAGGGAGTAACGTGAGTACGCCAACTCAGTAAGTAACAACAATAAATAAAGACTGAGCAGTAGTGACGAGCAATAAAGCATATAATGTTCATATCAGGAAATCTCAGTAAAATACCACATGCTCTTAAAAATCAGGATTTGAATCAAATATTTCGTTTAAACCCAATTCCAGTAAAAATCATTTAAAGACATTTTTCCAACAGTTTTTCAAACAAAGGCTCAATGCAAAGGTGAGCAAATTGATGAAATCATAAACAGCCCATCAGGCAAACCTCACAGTCACTCTTGCCACTCGGGCATACCTCACAATCACTCTTGCCACTCGGGCATACCTCACAGTCACTCATGCCTCCCAGTCACTCAGCACTCGGCACTCGCCACTCGCACTCAGTAGGTACCTGCGCTCACTGGGGGTGTGTACAGACTCCGGAGGGGCTCCTTCAGCCCAAGCACTATAATCTGCACGGACAACTCACGTGCGATAATAATAAAGTATGTTGCAGGCGGGCAGCCCCGATCCACACTCATCCTCACAAATCAGGCCCTCGGGCATTTCAGTAAAACAGGGCATTCGGCCCAAAATATTTATATGCATCAAAATAGAGTCATAAAACGGAGTTATGCGGTAAACAAGTATAACCATGACTGAGTATAGATTTTCAATCGAAAATAATGAGAGGATGGTAAGAGACAGCCCCTAAGGGTCCAAACAACATTGGCGCAAGGCCCAAACATGGCATTCAGCCCAATTTACATAAAATCTTTCTAAATCATATAAGTATCAATGGTTTCAACAAAGTATGCAACTTTACAGTTGCTACGGGGTGGACCAAGTCACAAATCCCCAACAGTGCACGCCCACACGCCCGTCACCTAGCATGTGCGTCACCTCAAAATAATAGAATGATACGAAATCCGGGGTTTCATACCCTCAGTACTAGATTTACAATCGTTACTTACCTCAAACCGATCAAATCTCTACCCCTCAATGCTCTTGCCTCTGGACTCGGCCTCCAAATGCTCCAAATCTATTCACAATTAGTAGAATACCATCAATATACGCTAATGGAATGAATTCCACAAGAAAAGCTTCAAAATTAGACCAAAACCTGAAATTGGCTCAAAAAATCACCTGTGGGGCCCACGTCTCGGAATCCGAAAAAAGTTATAAAATCCGAAAGCCCTTTCAATCACGAGTCTACCCATACCTATTTTACCAAAATCCGACCTCAACTCGACCCTCAAATGTATAAATTTTATTTCCAAATTTCTAAGTTCCAATCTCCGATTTACACTTCAAAATCATGTAATCTAGCCGGATTATTCGATGATAATTCAATATTTTGGAGTAGAAATGATAACAAGGGACTTACCTCAAGTTTTTCCTTGAAAATATACCAAAACCCGGCTCTCCTCAAGCTCCAATTTGCCAAAAATGGCGAATGGGACGAAGTCCCTGTTTTTATAATTCTGCCCAGACATCCTCGATCTTCGATCGAGGTCCTCGATCCTGCCCCTCGATCTTGGCCTTCGATCTTGGCCCTCGATCCTAGGCCTCGATCCTGACCCTCGACCCTGGGCTCGATCATATCTTCGATCGTGGCCCTCGATTCTGGGCTCGATCATGTCTTCGATCGTGCCCCTCGATTCTGGGCTCGATCGTGTCTCCGATCGTGTCCCTCGATTCCAGGATCGATCGCTGGGAGATTGCTAGGCTCGATCGCTGGGTTCGATAGCTGGGCAGAAGCAATTTCCAACAGAAGGAAATTGCAACAGCTGTTCTAGTTCAATTTTTGATCCGTTAACCATCTGAAACTCACCCGAGGCCCTCGGGACCTCAACCAAATATACCAACAAGTCCTAAAACATCATACGAACTTAGTCGAATCCTTAAATCACCTCAAACAACGCTAAAACCATGAATTACACCCCAATTCAAGCCTAATGAACTTTGAAATTTCTAATTTCTACAAACAACTCCGGAACCTATCAAATCACGTCCGATTGACCTCAAATTTTGCACACAAGTCCTAAATGACATAACAGGGGTATTCCAATTTTTAGAATCAGATTCCGACCCCGATATCAAAAAGTCAACCCCCCGGTCAAACTTCTCAAAATAAAACTTTCGGCATTTCAAGCCTAATTCCTCTACGGACTTCCAAATAATATTTCGGACACGCTCCTAAGCCCAAAATCACCATACGGAGCTATTGAAATCATCAAAATTCAAATCCGAGGTCGTTTACATATAGGTCCATATCCGATCCATTTTTCTAACTTAAAATTTTTAATTATGAGACTAAGTGTCTCATTTCACCCCGAGTCCCTTCCGGACTCGAATCAACTAACCCGATATAACATAATATAGTTGAATAACACAAAAAGAAGTAGGAATGGGGAAAACAGGGTTATAAGTCTCGAAATGACTGGCCGGGTCGTTACATCCTCCCCCTCTTAAACATCCTTTCGTCCTCGAACGGGTCTAGAAACATACCTGGAGTCTCGAATAGGCGTTGATATCTGCTCCGCATCTCCCGCTCGGTCTCCCAAGTGGCCTCCTCCACAGGTTGACCTCTCCATTGCACCTTCACTGAAGCTATATCCTTTGACCTCAACCTTCGAAGCTGCCGATCCAAAATAGCCACTTGCCTTGCATCATAAGTCATATCACCCTCTAACTGAACCGTGCTGAAATCCAAAACATGCGAGGATCTCCAATATACTTCCAGAGCATGGAAACATGAAACACTGGATGCACACTCGACAAGTTGGGTGGCAAGGCAAGCTTATAAGCCACCTCTCCTATCCTCTGAAGCACCTCAAAAGGCCCAATGAACCGGGGGCTCAACTTGCCCCTCTTACCAAACCTCATAACACCCTTCATGGGTGATACCTTCAGCAAAACCTTCTCCCCAACCATAAAAGACACATCACAGACCTTCCTATCCGCGTAGCTCTTCTGCCTAGACTGCGCCGTGCGAAGCCGCTCTTGAATCAATTTCACCTTATCTAATGCGTCCTGGACCAAGTCTGTACCTAGGAGCCTAGCCTCACCCGGCTCAAACCATCCAACCGGATATCTACACCTCCTCCCATACAAAGCCTCGTACGGAGCCATCTGAATGCTCGACTGATAACTGTTGTTATATGCAAACTCTGCGAGTGGCAGAAACTGGTCCCATGAACCCCCAAAATCAATGACACAAACACACAACATGTCCTCCAATATCTGAATAGTGCGTTCGGACTGCCCGTCCTTCTGAGGGTGAAAAGCTGTGCTTAACTTAACCTGAGTACCCAACTCTCGCTGCACGACCCTCCAAAACTGCGATGTGAACTGAGTACCCCTATCTGAAATGATGGAAACTGGGACACCATGCAGGCGAACGATCTCTTGGATGTAAATTTCAGCCAACCGCTCTGAAGAGTAAGTAGTACCAATTGAAATGAAGTGCGCGGACTTGGTCAGCCGATCCACAATAACCCAAATAGCGTCGAACTTCCTCGAAGTCCGTGGGAGCCCAACTACAAAGTCCATAGTGATCCGCTCCCATTTCCACTCTGGGATCTCTAACCTCTGAAGCAAGCCACCTGGTCTCTGATGCTCATACTTAACCTGCTGACAGTTTAGACACCGAGCCACAAACCCAACTATATCCTTCTTCATCCGCCTCCACCAATAGTGCTGCCTCAAATCCTGGTACATCTTCGCGGCACCCGGATGGATGGAATACCGTGAGCTGTGGGCCTCTTCAAGAATCAGCTCTCGAAGCCCATCTACATTAGGCACACACATCCGGCCCTGCATTCTCAGCACCCTGTCATCATCAATAGTCACATCCCTAGCATCACCTCTCCGAACCTTGTCCTGAAGAACGAGCAAGTGAGGGTCATCATACTGACGCTCCCTGATACGGTCTTAAAGAGAAGACCTGGAGGCCACACAAGCCAATACCCGACTAGGCTCCGAAATATCCAATCTGACAAGCTGGCCTACCAAGGTCTGAACATCTAATGCCAAAGGTCTCTCTGCTGCTGGAAGATAGGCTAAACTCCCCAAACTCTCTGCCCGGTGACTTAAAGCATCGGCCACCACATTGGCCTTCCCCGGATGGTACAAGATAGTGATATCATAGTCCTTAAGAAGCTCCAACCATCTCCGCTGACGCAAATTAAGATCCTTCTGCTTTAACAGATACTGCAGACACCGGTGATCAGTATAGATCTCACAATGAACCCCATACAAATAATGACGCCAAATCTTCAAGGCGTGAACAATGGCTGCTAACTCAAGATCATGGATAGGATAGTTCTTCTCATGGGTCTTCAAGTGGCGCGAGGCATAGGCAATCACCCTACCCTCCTGCATCAAAACACAACCAATGCCTATCCTTGAGGCATCACAATACACGGTGTAAGAACGTGAAGCTGATGGCAACACTAACACTGGAGCTGTGGTCAAAGCAGTCTTGAGCTTCTGAAAGCTCTCCTCACATTCATCCGACCACCTGAATGGAGCACCCTTTTGGGTCAATTTGGTCAAGGGCGATGCAATAGATGAAAATCCCTCCACAAAGCGACGGTAGTAACCCGCCAAACCAAGAAAGCTCCTAATCTCCGTGGCTGAGGACGGTCTAGGCCAACTCTGCACCGCCTCTATCTTCTTCGGATCCACCTGAATACCCTCACTGGACACCACGTGCCCCAAGAATGCTACTGAACTGAGCCAAAACTCACATTTAGAGAACTTTGCATAAAGTTTCTCCTCCTTCAATCTCTGCAATACAGCCCTCAAATGCTGAGAGTGCTCTTCCTAGCTACGAGAGTACACCAGGATGTCCTCAATGAATACAACGATGAATGAGTCCAAATAGGGCTGGAATACAATGTTCATCAGATGCATGAACGCTGCTGGGGCATTGGTCAGCCCAAAAGACATCACCATAAACTCATAATGGCCATATCGGGTTCTGAAAGCTGTCTTGAGAATATCTGAATCCCAAATCTTCAGCTGGTGGTAACCGGACCTCAAATCAATCTTGGAGAACACCCTCGCTCCCTGAAGCTGGTCGAATAAGTCATCAATGCGAGGCAAAGGATACTTGTTCTTGACTGTGACCTTGTTCAACTGCCTGTAATCAATACACATTCTCATGGAACCATCCCTCTTTTTCACAAATAGAACCGGTACACCCCAAGGTGACACACTAGGCCGAATAAACTCCTTATCAAGGAGTTCCTGAAGCTATTCTTTCAATTCCTTTAACTCCGCCGGTGCCATACGATACGGCGGAATAGAAATGGGCTGAGTGCCCGGCACCAAATTGATACCAAAGTCAATATCCATGTTAGGCGGCATGCCCGGTAGGTCTGAAGGAAACACATCCGAAAAATCATGTACCACCGGAACAGAATAAATGATAGGAGTCTCTACACTAAAATCCCTCACAAAATCCAAATAAGATAGGCAACCCTTCTCAACCATGCGCTGAACCTTCAAATATGAAATCACCCTACTTGGTACATAATCTATAGAACCGCTCCACTCAACCCTCGGATTCCCAGCATAGCCAACGTCACCGTCTTAGCGTGACAATCTAGAACAGCATGACATGGAGATAACCAATCCATACCCAATATCACATCAAAGTCAACCATATTGAGCAACAATAGATCTACTCGGGTCTCCAGACCCCCAATAATCACCACACATGACCGATATACGCGGTCCACAATAATAGTATTGCCCACAGGAGTAGATATATGTACAGATGAAACTAAGAACTCATGGGGAATATCCAGAAAATGGGCGAAATACGAGGAAACATATGAATACGTGGAACCAGGGTCAAATAATACTGAGGCATCTCTGTGGCAAACTGAGACAATACCTGTAATCACAGCGCCTGATGCAATAGCATCTGGTCTGGCAGGGAGAGCATAGAAACGAGCCTGACCACCCCCTCATCTGCCTCCTCCTCTAGGGCGACCCCTAGCTGACTGACCTCCACTCCGAGCTGACTGGGCGGGTGGTGAGGTAGCTGGTGCTGTAGTCGGAGGCTGACTCCTCTGCTGAGATAGACCTCCATGATGACGAGTACACTGCCTCCACATATGCCCAAGATCCCCACACTCAAAATAACTCCCTGGTGCTGGCAGCGGAAACTGAAGGGAACCCCTAGCACCGGGATGACTGGTAGGAGAACCTGGCATGGAAGAGCCCTGAACAGGTGGAGCACGGGACGAACTCTGAACTGGAAGGGCACTAAGTGATGAGTGGCCTTATGAAAACTGTGAGAACCCTGGCCAGATGATGCACCCCGATGAAATGGCCGAGCTGACTGAGCCTGTCTGAAAGGACGACCTCTACCGTGCTGGAATTGACCCCCAAAAGGAGCACCGCTGAATCCACCCTGACCACGAGGCCTCTTGGCCTCCCGCTCAACCCTCTCCTGACCGCGAACTATCTCAATCTGCCGAGCAATATTGACAACCTCATCAAAGGTAGCACCCGAAACTCGCTCCCTGGTCATGAGCAACTGTAGCTGATAAGTGAGGCCATCAATAAACCTCATGATCCTCTCTCTGTCCGTGGGAACCAACCAGATAGCATGACGGGCCAACTCGGAGAATCGCATCTCATATTGCGTCACAAACATATCACCCTGGTGTAGCCGCTCAAACTGTCTACGCAGCTCCTCTCTACGGGATCAAGGCACGAACTTCTCCAAAAAGACCATAGAGAACTGCTGCCAAGTAAGGGGTGTTGCGCCAACAGGCCTACGCCTCTCGTAAGTCTCCCACCATCTGAGTGCAGCCCCGGAAAACTGAAAGGTAGTGAACAAGACCCCATAAGTCTCCAAAATACCAGCAGTACGGAGTATCCTCTGACACCTGTCCAAAAGGTCCTGAGCATCCTCTCTCTCTGTGCCACTGAAAGGTGGTGGCTGAAGTCTCCCAAACCTCTCCAACCTACGCTGATCATCCTCAGGCATAGCAGGAAACACATAATCCTGAGTAACAGCAACCGGATGGGCTGGTGGTGCCTCTGGTGTCTAAAGTCCCTGAATAACCTGCTCGGGTGTGCGAGCGATGGGAGTCTGAGTGCCTCCCCTGGCCTGAGAAGTGGTTGCGGCCGTCAAAATAGAGACCGCCTGAGCAAGGCCAGTACACGCTGTCAGAATCTGAGCTAGGTCCTCTTGAAGGCCTGGAATCACAATAGGTACATGTGGTGCCTGAGCTGGTGCATCAACAACTGGAACTTGGTCCTGATCTGGGATAACCGGTGGATCTGTAGGTACTGCCCCAACTGCTGTACGGGCTACACCTATGCCCCTACCACGGCCTCTACTACGGACTCGGCCTCTCGCGGCCCTGGCTGGTGGTACTGGTGGCGGGCCCTCCTGACCGGTAGCACGAGTCCTCACCATCTGTGAGAGAATGAAACAACAGATGTTCAGTTACTAGAATCAACAGATTCGCATGACAAGAATTCAAGAATGTGGAGTTTACTAAAGGTTCTGCAGCCTCCTGAAGATAAGTACAGACGTCTCTGTACCGATCTGCAAGACTCTTCTAAACCCGCTCATGACTCGTGATACCTATGTAACCTAGGCTCTGATACCAATCTGTCACGACCCAAAACTAACCCCCTGTCGTGATGGCGCATGGAACTAGGCAAGCCGACTCATTTCCAAAACAAAACAATATTTTCATTTCAAAGATAATTTCAAGGTTATTTAACATAACATAAAAAACCTCCATTTAAAGAGTTCAAATCAAAGAAAAATAGAAGTGCGAAAAAGAAAAGCCCGACATCGGGGTGTCACTGATCATGAGCATCTACTATAATCTGTCTAACAATATCAAGGCTAACTCAGCCTGAAAAATAGCTAAATACTACTAAAGGAAGATAAGAGGGAGAAGAGCAGGGGTTGCGATCGCCAAACAGCTACCTTGCTATCTCCAAGAAAAATCTGCAACCAGAACACTAAATAACCGCTACCGTGTCCAGCCACACCTGGATCTGCACACAAGGTGCAGGGAGTAATGTGAGTACGCCAACTCAGTAAGTAACAACAATAAATAAAGACGGAGCAGTAGTGACGAGAAATAAAGCATATAATGTTCATATCAGGAAATCTCAGTAAAATACCACATGCTCTTAAAAATCAGGATTTGAACCAAACATCTCGTTTAAACCCAATTCCAGTAAAAATCATTTAAAGACATTTTTCCAACAGTTTTTCAAACAAAGGCTCAATGCAAAGGTGAGCAAAATGATGAAATCATAAACAGCCCCTCGGGCAAACCTCACAGTCACTCTTGCCACTCGGGCATACCTCACAATCACTCTTGCCACTCGGGCATACCTCACAGTCACTCATGCCTCCCAGTCACTCAGCACTCGGCACTCACACTCAGTAGGTACCTGCGCTCACTGGGGGTGTGTACAGACTCCGAAGGGGCTCCTTCAGCCCAAGCGCTATAATCTGCACGGACAACTCACGTGCGATAATAATAAAGTATGCTGCAGGCGGGCAGCCCCGATCCACACTCATCCTCACAAATCAGGCCCTCGAGCATTTCAGTAAAACAGGGCATTCGGCCTAAAACATTTATATGCATCAAAATAGAGTCATAAAACGGAGTTATGCGGTAAACAAGTGTAACCATGACTGAGTATAGATTTTTAATCAAAAATAATGAGAGGATGGTAAGAGACAGCCCCTAAGGGTCCAAACAGCATTGGCGCAAGGCCCAAACATGGCATTCAACCCAATTTACATAAAATCTTTCTAAATCATATAAGTATCAATGGTTTCAACAAAGTATGCAACTTTACAGTTGCTACGGGGCGGACCAAGTCACAAATCCCCAACAGTGCACGCCCACACGCCCGTCACCTAGCATGTGCGTCACTAAAAATAGTAGAATGATACAAAATCCGGGGTTTCATACACTCAGGACTAGATTTACAATCGTTACTTACCTCAAACCGGTCAAATCTCTACCCCGCAATGCTCTTGTCTCTGGACTCGGCCTCCAAATGCTCCAAATCTATTCACAATTAGTAGAATACCATCAATATACCCTAATGGAATGAATTCCACAAGAAAAGCTTCAAAATTAGACTAAAACCCAAAATTGGCTCAAAAAAATTGCCTGTGGGGCCCATGTCTCGGAACCCGACAAAAGTTATAAAATCCGAAAGCCCTTTCAATCACGAGTCTACCCATACCAATTTTACCAAAATCCGACCTCAACTCGACCCTCAAATGTATAAATCTTATTTCCAAATTTCTAAGTTCCAATCTCCGATTTACACTTTAAAACCATGTAATCTAGCCGGATTATTCGATGATAATTTAATATTTTGGAGTAGAAATGATAACAAGGGACTTACCTCAAGTTTTTCCTTGAAAATATACCAAAAACTGGCTCTCCTCAAGCTCCAATTTGCCAAAAATGGTGAATGGGACGAAGTCCCTATTTTTATAATTCTGCCTAGACATCCTCGGTCTTCGATCGAGGTCCTCGATCCTGCCCCTCGATCTTGGCCCTCGATCCTAGGCCTTGATCCTGGCCTTCGACCGTGACCCTCAACCCTGGGCTCGATCATATCTTCGATCGTGGCCCTCGATTCTGGGCTCGATCATGTCTTCAATCGTGCCCCTCGATTCTGGGCTCGATCGTGTCTACGATCGTGGCCCTCGATTCCAGGCTCAATCGCTGGGAGATTGCTGGGCTTGATCGCTGGGTTCGATCGTTGGGCAGAAGTAATTTCCAACAGAAGGAAATTGCAATAGCTGTTCTAGTTCAATTTTTGATCCGTTAACCATCCGAAACTCACCCGAGGCCCTCGGGACCTCAACCAAATATACCAACAAGTCCTAAAACATCATACGAACTTAGTCGAATCCTCAAATCACCTCAAACAACGCTAAACCCATGAATTACACCCCAATTCAAGCCTAATGAACTTTGAAATTTCTAATTTCTACAAACAACTCCGGAACCTATCAAATCATGTCCGATTGACCTCAAATTTTGCACACAAGTCCTAAATGACATAACAGGGGTATTCCAATTTTTAGAATCAGATTCCGACCCCGATATCAAAAAGTCAACCCCCCGGTCAAACTTCTCAAAATAAAACTTTCGGCATTTCAAGTCTAATTCCTCTACGGACTTCCAAATAATATTCCGGACACGCTCCTAAGCCTAAAATCACCATACGGAGCTATTGGAATCATCAAAATTCAAATCTGAGGTCGTTTACATATAGGTCCATATCCGGTCCATTTTTCTAACTTAAAATTTTCAATTATGAGACTAAGTGTCTCATTTCACCCCGAGTCCCTTCCGAACTCGAACCAACTAACCCGATATAACATAATATAGCTGAATAACATAAAAAGAAGTAGGAATGGGGAAAACAGGATTATAACTCTCAAAACGACTGACCGGGTCATTACACGGTTCGAAGCGGCCGCTGCTGGCCAAGGCTGTCTCGCAGATGCGCGACCTTGTCCGCAAGTTCGGAAACGCTGGGCAGAATGCTTTAAGTTCGAGGGTTGGCCATTTTTATCACAAATTGAGCTATAGACTTCGGAATTGGGCAGAATTTGAAGCAATTTTTCACCACATCAATTTTGGTAAGTGTTTTCTACTCGCTTTTGCTATATTTCATGAATCTATTTTTGATTTTGGCATTTGGATTATGAATTTGTAAAGAGAAATTGGAAGTTTTAGCATAAAGATTTATAGAGTGAGTTTTTGAGTTTTGAACATCGATTTGGAGTCGGAATTAGGTAAAACTAGTATGGTTGGACTCATAATTGAATATTTTGTCGGATTTTATAAGTTTCATCGGGTTCTATGGCGCGGACTCGGGTTTGACTTTTTGGTGAATTTTGGGCTTTTGATTAAGGATTCGACCTTTATCATTTGGAATTGTTTCCTTAGGAGATATTTGATATATTTGAGTTACTTTTGGCTAGTTTCGAGCCGTTCGGAGGTTGGAGCGTCATTTGGCTTGCTCGGTATTGAATTTGGCTTGTTCGAGGTAAGTAACACTTCTAGACTTTGTGTTGAGGGTATGAAACCCCAAATTATGTATTATGTGATTGATGTTGAGGTGACGCACATGCTAGGTGACGGGCGTGTGGGCGTGCACCGTAGAATTTGTGATCTAGTTGATTCCATGAAATTGTGTAGCTATCTGATCTGAATACTTGTATTATACACTATGTGTTAGAGCACTTGAGCTGTGATTCATGCTAGAAAATATATTTATGCTATATGCTGGTCCTATTGGGACCCACAGTGGTTGTTCATTGTTGTTGAGTTATTTTCTTAAGTGCAAATATGTACTTAGTCGCATTCATCGCTACATACCATATTTCAGTCTCTGTTATTGTATATTGTCATATCTCATATCATCGATTTGGGCAGCTTAGCATGAGTGTTGTGAGCCCGAGAGACTGGAGAGCTTGATGACTGAGTGAGGCCGAGGGCCTGTTGTGAGTGATATTTAAGGGATCGGGCTGCACGCTGCATCAAGCTTTATTGAGTCATGCCAGGATTTGGCTTATTACAGCGCTTAGGCTGGATCATCCCCTTCGGAGTCTGCACATCCACAGTGGGCGCAATTGCTAGCAATCATTTATATTTGGGCTGGATCTGCCCTAGTTCATTTGCATTGGGCTGGATCTGCCCTGGTTTATTTGCATTTTGGTTCATTCGCATTGGGGTGGATCTGCCCTGGTTTATTTGCATTTTGGTTCATTCGCTTTGGGCTGGATCTTCATTGGTTTATTTGCATTTGGGCTGGATCTGCCCTGTATAGTACTGAGTGACTGAGTGTGTTGAGTATTGAGCATGAAGAGTGAGAATACGAGACAGTGAGATTGAGTACTCTAAGAGTGTGAGTACATGAGTTCATCACTAGGATACATTGCATTTGACATGCGTACTTGAGATACATGCAAAGAGATGTATTTCCTTCTGCTACCTGGTTTTGGTGACATTCATGATCTTACCTACATATTGACATTGTGATGACCCAAAATGTCATCTTTAAATTTAATAAATAATTCTGCGCTCTAAGACCTCAAAAGGCATCATTTATCATTTCTCGACTTGCGTGCGCAGTCCGTACGATTTTCAAAAAAGTATTTTTGTGAAAAATAAATTAAAATATGAAATAGAGCTTTAAAAACTCAACTGAGTTGACTTTAATCAATATTTTGAGTAAATGGGACCGGATCAGTGTTTTGACAATTTCGATAGGTCCGTATCATGATTTGGGACTTGGGCGTATGCTCGGAATCGAATTCCGAGGTCCCTAGCTCGAGATATGAAATTTTGATGAAAAATTAAAAGCTTGAAAGCTTAATGATTTCTAAGAAATTACTGATGTTGGATTTATTGATCTCGGGTCCATATTTTGATTCCGGAGCCTGGTATAGGTCCACTATAATATTTATGAATTGTCTGCCGAATTTAATGAGAATCGGAGTTGATTTGATGTGATTCGGACGTCCGGTTGTAAAAATATAAGTTTCAAAATTTTCTTGAAAATTTCCTTTGATTTGGTGTCCGATTCGTAGTTCTAGGTGTTATTTTGGCGATTTGATCGTGCGAGCAAGTTCGTATGATGTTTTAGGACTTGGGTGCATGTTTGGCTTGGAGCCCCGAGAGCTCGGGTGAGTTTCGGAACGGGATGATTTTGAACTTAGAAAATTTGGTTTTTGCGCTTCTGCTATCATCTGGTGCATTGTGCTTCGCAATCGCGAAGTCATTCCTGCGATCGCGAAGAGAAAATTGTAAGTAGTGAGTTTTACTCTTCGCGTTCGCGAAGATAGGCACGCGATCGCGGAAGGCAAACTCCTAGTGCACTGCAAACGCAAGGGACCAGCTGCGATCACGTAGAAGGAAGGAAGGCAAAAGCTAGGTACGTCAATTGTGCTACGCGATCGCACAAGTAACTACGCGATCGCATAAGGCTGGAAAAATGTACTCCACGATCGCATGAGCATTTACGCGATCGCGTAGAGTTAAAAGTCTGGGCAGCCAAAATATGCTTTGCGATCGTGAAGCCATTCCCGCGATCGCGAAGAGTAAAATGAACCTGAGCGAAAGTTGTTCTACGCGATCGTACGGACTACGCACGCAAGTCGAGGAATGATAAATGGTACTCTTTGAGGTCTTAGAACATAGAATTATTTATTAAATTTAAAGATGACATTTTGGGTCATCACAGACATGTAGGCATAGAGATGTACTTTCCTCATGTCGCATCCTCTTGCTGCTTTCTGAGGAGATACTGAAGAAGCTAGGTAGAGAATACCTAGTGGCGCGAGATAACTCTCTCCTTTGAACTCGACTATTCTTCCTGGCCGAAAAAAAATGAAACCTCTTATTTATTATTGAAAGGTTTTTGGAAAAATCACGGTTTTCAAACCTACTTATATATTTTTGGGGATATTCAGTGAAGGATTTGGGATTTACTGTTATACTTGAAAAGCATGCCTATTTTCTGTAACTGTGAACGAGCTGAGTTATTTCTTGCACTATATTTATTATATTATTATGAACTGTTGCTGGTTATTGAAATTGGACTCTAACCCTTGTCCCAGCTCGTCACTACTTTCAACCTAAGGTTAGGTTTGTTACTTATTGAGTACATGGGGTCGGTTGTACTCATACTACACTTATACACCTTGCGTGCAGATGTTGGATGCTGATGTTGCTGTGTACAGTGGAAGCTAGATTAGAAGACGTACCTGCATTCCGGTTATGGCTATCACTAGTCCCTGATAGCATTGGATTCGAATTCTGTTCATTTGCGTTCAAAAACATATGTAATTATTTCAATTCAGTTTAGTAAAGAAATCTAAATCTTAGACACTCATGATTTGTACTACCAGTTCTTGGAAAATTCTTGTATAGAAGCAGTTGTATTATCTTTTCCTCTCTTTATTTTATAGAAGCAGTTGGATTTTGAGTCGTGACACTAAACTCATTAGCTAGGGTTGTGAATCCGGAGTGGTGTTATGACTATGGGTTATTAATATAGATTCGCCTTTGATTAAATATTGTGTTATCTAGTTGCTCCATGCTTTCTTGTATGATTTGGTAGTTGCAAACACTAGATTAACGCCTATCACACTTAGTTCTAACTTGGAAAGGTGGAACCGAGTTGAGGTATAAAGCAATTAGTAAGGAATTGGGTAGATTAAGGAATTAATCTCCTCTCAATTAATGGAATTAAACTAGAAATTTGGAGATTCTTACTTGGGCATTAACAATTGTATGCATAGAGCTCTAAATAGCTTGGAAAGGCATTTGTGAGCAAAAACTTCTAGTGTTGGAAAATACTAAGTTGGTATTATTGATATTGTTGTCATAACACATATTTGATCTATTGAAATCGAATACATTTATACCCATAGCATAGCATACACGAAGGATGAGCAGCCCTAGTACTTTCTCTCATTGATTACTACTCTCTAATTATTTTCTCATTCCAAGTGTTTGATTAAATTTCGTAGTCATAATTTTAGAAGTACTTGCAGAAAATCTATCTTTTATTTGAAGATTACTTTAAGTTCATTGAATTCACACACTCTTGAATTCACACACTCTTGACATTCTAGCACACACCATACTCCTCGTGGGATCGACCCTAACCTTGTTGGGTTTATTATTGCAATCGACCGTACTACTTTCAATTTGAGAGTAGGATTGGACGTGACCAATGAGATTAATTAGTTGATATATTTTAATTGAAAAATATTTTAGTTCAATGAACTAAAAATGAGATATATAGGATATAATAGTAGTAGAATTTGTTAGTTACCAAAAAGAAAATATTTAATAATTTAAAGGTTTAAGATATAGCTTTTGAAGTAAATTTCACTTATGGTAAAATCACAAAATTATTTTCTTTCTTAGAAATTGAAGTGGCTTTTTGATAAAGCTCTAAAAGAAATTTAGGATTTTTTTGTTTCTATATCATATTTTAAACTTATTTATCAAATTTCTCTATATCTTAAATTTATCCGATATAACTAAATTTTTCTTACAATTTATATACAATTGAATCAATAAGCATCCTTATCTCTTTCATCATCCTTTCTCTTTCCTCTCTTCTTTTCCTGTTCTCTACCACCTATCATCGCCGGAAAACGATCGATTATATTTCTGAATCAACCTCAGTACAACTCAAAAGACCTAGTCATCTTCTTCGCTTGATTTTGAAATTTACCCAAGTCCTAGCAAATCAGATTCAATCGCCTCCAAATTTCGGATTCAGCTTTGTATTAGTATTTCAAACAAAAATCTATGCTACCCAGTTAATTTCTCACACAAAATTTAAATTTCAGATGAAACTCAGTTTCTCCGCAGTGTGATGATGGCGCTTTTAATGGTGAACCTCGAAATTTCTCCACCCAAATCATTCAGTTCCCGTCAATATTCAAGTTTTTTAGTTCAAACATCAATGCACCTACGTCGATTTGGAATTCATTCTCTACTTTTTTTTCTTTAACAAATCAGTTAAGAAAAGAATAATGTATGGTACAATAACATACAAATTAAAAATAAAGTTCGTACAAATTTGATACAAAGTTGATACATCTACCATGACATACAAACTAAAAATAAATTTCATACAACTAATTGTACAGTATATAAATTATCTATAATTTCAATACATCATTCTTACAAAGTTAAATACAACTACAATATCATACAACTTAAATACAAAATTTATACAATATGCCTTTTATATATATGTTTTGTATATATTTTGTTATGTGTTGTGTTCTTCTTCCTCTGTGAAATTCCAATTAAAAATTCCTCTCTTAATACAATTTTGATACATATCAACAACTTTATGTAAAAATAGAGTACTTATAACTTAAATACAAATTTCATACATTTTAATACAGTATACAACTTATTCCCAACTTTCATACATTCTAAGAAAAAAATGAACTACAGCAGAATAAACTTAAATACAATTTACATATATATATATATATATATTTACTACAATTTTGTATGTATATTGTATATCATGTGTTCTTCTTCTTCTTCTTCTTCTTCTTCTTCTTCTTCTTCTTCTTCTTCGAGTTTCACTATGAAAATTTAGCCAAATTCAAATCTAATCTTCACTAAACTCTCTTAAAACTGAAATATAAACTCTAAAGAATATTCTCAATCGTTTGCAACAATACCCAATTCAAACAAATAATATTTTTTAAAAACCTGAATTCGAATTCAAATCTTCAAACCTTTTTAATGGCTGTCAATGATGAAGAGTCAAACATCTTCATATTTTTTTGATTGAAAATTTTAATTTGGACACCAAAGTTACTATCACTCTACTATGACTCAAGATTGATTGGGCAACAACAAATGGTGATTGGATTACAATACTGCCACAAATAGAAGCTACTACATTGGATCCTCACTTCTCAAATCATTCCCCAATTGGCCATTGAATTTGAAGAGAGCCACAGGATAGGTACAAGACCATTCAGATTTTTCATCATTTTCCGCAACACCCTGGGTTTCTAGAACTGGTAGCTAATGAATGGAACAAGACTCTAAACTTGAGAGAAATAGCAGGTGTTTGACAGAAACTTAAGAGAGTAAAAGGTGTTGTGATAAAGCTAATCTCTAAAGAGTTTCATGGAGTGGATGACAAGGTTAAGAGTACCAAAAGGAAATTACCACTGATACAAGCAGAAATGGTGAATCTTAACCACCAAGCAGACCTATTTGATCAGGAAAAAAAAGTTGAAAGTGCACCTGGAGAAGTTCGGTATTAATAAAGGAAAGCATTTTCAAGTAGAAATTTAGGGTCCAATGGCTGAAACCAGGTGATTCTAAATGATCTCTTCATTGCGAGCATGAAGAGAAGGCTAGCCCAAAACTAGATCAGAAGGTTGACGACACTAGCTGAGAATACTATATAGGATGGAAAAGAAATTGAAGCTGAAATAACAGGTTTCTATCAGAGTTTGCTTGGTTCAGCAGTTGTCACCCTTGCCTATAGTCAAAGAAAATATAATAGAGGAGGGAAATAGACTAAGCAGAACCCAACAACTTCAACTAATTTCTCCTGTGAGTAAGGAGGAAATTTACTTAGCACTACAAGGCCATAAATGATCAGAAATTGCCTGGTTGTGATGGTTTCACTTCCCACTTCTTCAAGAAATGTTGGTCTGTGGTGGGTGGGGAGATCAGGGATGATGTACAAGAGTTATTTTCTATGTTTGAGCCAATCAACTACACTGCAGTAACCTTGATCCCCAAGGTAAAAAACTCCAACACTGTTAAAGAGTTCCGACCTATCTCCTGTTGTATTATCTTATACAAGACTATTTCAAAAATAATCATCAAGAGATTGCAACTGATTATGGATGACTTAGTCGACAAGAGCCAAGCAGGCTTTGTCCCAGGAAGGGTAATCGGATATAATATTATTTTGGGCCATGAATTGATCAAAGGGTATGGAACGAAGGGCCCGTCACCAAGATATATGCTCAAAGTTGATATGCAAAAAGCATATTACTCAGTCAAATGGATCTTCATTGAACAGATACTAAATGTGTTGAACTTCCTTGCCAAATTTATTACCTGGATTATCGCATGTCTAAAAACAACCACATATTTAGTAACCATTAATGGGTAACCTGGGAGACCTTTTGTAACTACCCGAACGGTTATTTTGAGTATTTTAGTCCGTATTCCCCTATTTATTGCCTCCTCAATATTCAATTATAGTTATGTGACATTCTGGGGTGGTTGGTTTGGTTTCAGGTGAGTTTCGGAGTGAATTGGGACACTTAGTCCCAAGGTTGGAAGCTTAAGTTGAAAGGGTTGATCGGAGTTTGATTTTTGTGTAGACGAATCCGGAATAGAATTTTTATGGTTCTGGTAGCTTCGTATGGTAATTTTGAACTTAGACGTATGTCCGGATATTGATTTGGATGTCCGTAGGTTGGTTTAAGGCTTTTTGGCGAAAGTTGGAAAGTTGAAGGTTTGGAAGGTTGATAGGTTTGACCGAGGATTGCCTTTATTGATACCGGGCTTGGATTGTGATTTCGGGAGTTGGTATAGGTCCTTTGTGTCATTTGGGACTTGCATGCAAAATTTGAGCTCATTCAGAGTTGGTTTAATATGATTCGGCATTAGTTTTAGTAGTTGAATGTTCATTGATTCAATGGGCTTGAATTGGGGTGCGATTCGTAGATTTGATGTTGTTTGTTTTGATTTAAGGCCTCGAGTAGGTTCGTGTTGTATTTTAGGACTGGATGGTATATTTGGACGGGGTCCCGGGGGCTCCGGGTATGATTCGAATTAAAACCGGGTTCATTTTGGACTTAGGTTGATTGCTGAAGAACAATTGAGTTCTGGTGCAACCCCACCTGCGAAAGCATGGCCGCAGGTGCGACACTGTAGAAGCAATCTAACGGCAGCAGATGCGAAATGGGGCTGGGTGATCTAGGTCCGCAGGTGCGGAGGTCCTTGCGTAGGTGCGCATCCGCAGATGCGAATATCTTCCGCAGGAGTAGATTTTAGTGAGTTGCCTCAGGATCGCATGTGCGGTGATGTTCCGCAGAAGCGGACGCGCAGAGGCGCACTTTGGTCCATAGAAGCGGAAGCACATGTGCGCGTTTTGTCCGCATGAGCGAAATTCCCTAAGCCTTAGTTGAAGCCGCATCGACAATGCATTTTTCGCAGATGCCTGAGTCGAAGAAGCGACCAGTTGTCTGCAAGTGCAAAGCCTAGGTAGAAAAAAGGTGAAATCGAGGGTTTATTTAATTTTCCACATTTTGAGTTAGAGAGCTCGATTTTGTGTAATTTTGGAGGGGATTTTCAAGGATTAGATCAGAGTAAGTATTTTTGACTAGGATTTGCTTATTATTCATGATTACATCAATATTTTTATCATTTAATTAGTGTTTGGAGTTGGAGAAATTGGAGTTTTTGTGAAAACTTTCATAAAGTATAAATTGAGGATTTGAAGGTCTATTTGAGGTCGAAATTGGATAATTTTTGTATGGTTGGACTCATAACGGAATGGGTGTTCGAATTTTGTAAGTTTGGTCGGGTTGGGAGGTGCGAGGTTGACCTTTTGAGTTGACTTTTTGATTTTACTTAAAGATTGCAACTTTATTATCCAAAATCATTTTTTATGATTTGTATTTATGGTATTAAGTTATTTTAGCCATATTCGAGCCGTCCGGAGTTGGATTTTCGCGGAAAAGGCTTACTAGTGGATTGATTTAGCTTGTATGAGGTAAGTATATTGTCTAACTTTGTGTGAGGGAACTACCTCTTAGGACTTTGGTTGATTTCTGTTGTTTGGATTATGTGAAAGATGTGTACATGAGGTGGCGAGTGTGTACACGGGCTTATATATGGTATTTTGATTGGTTTAGACTCTTAGACTCTTTCAGGCACTAATTATAGAAATTATAATATCATGTTATATCTTTCGTTGTTAAATTGCTCTTTGCATGCTTACTCGATGTTGTTATCACATGCTCTATCCCTTATTGTCAAATATGCTCTTGCATGCTTTAGTTGCCTTTGTTAACTCTCTTATTATCGTGTTACCTCCTTTATTATCGAGTTATTCTTATTTGAAGTTGTTGGTTCTTGAGATATCCTTCCTTGTTGAATAATTCTCATTCATTTTGTTATTATAGAGATTGTTGTTCATATTGTGATAGAGTCGTGGGCTATACATTGTGGTAACTTTAGTATTATTGATGTTTAGCAAGTTGTGGCATATGGGCACTTGTGGTGCGAGTTGTTATTATGTTGTGATATTAATGCGCATGCGGCGGTATAAGGATAGGGGTTAAGGTGCATGCGACGACATAAGGTGAGAATTTATGTACGTGCTGCTAGTAAGGGAATTACTTGAAGTCACGCGATGACATAAGGGAGCTAAAGTGCATGTAGCTATTTCGAAAAAAGTATTTTCAAAAATATCTTAATGTAAGGCTCACGCGGCGGTATAAGGAAAGGTTGTGATTTTTAATTGAGAAATTTGGATACGAGGTTGTACCTCAGTTGTGATTCTTGTTGTTTATTTTATGTTAAATAGGCTTATTGATTGAACAGTTTTGTTATCTCTTTATTTGCCTTACCTATACTTGTCCGTATTGATTTTTGATGTTCCTACTATGTGTTCACTCCTTGTTGCCTTTATTATTTTAAATTCCGTTATTAGCTTACCTTATTAAACTCCTTTATAGTTATTTATTTCCTCATCTTCCGTTATTTGCCTATACTATACCTTGTTCAGTTTCACTTATCCTAGTAGGTGTCTTGACCAGACCTCATCACTACTCTACCGAGGTTAGGCTTGATACTTATTGGGTACCGTTGTGGTGTACTCATACTACGCTTCTGCACATTTTTGTGCATTTTCAGGTACTTCAGCTCAGGCTAGGTATCAGTGATTTGACCATACATTTCGGAGACTTCAAGATATACCTGATTGGCGCTCGCATGCCTCGGAGTCACCTTCAGTCATTACTTTTACTACTGTTTATCTTCTATTCACACAGATATTAGAGATTCTTAGATTATTTCTGTAAAGCTTATGACTTTGTAAAGCTTATGACTCTGTTTCACCGATATTAAGCTATCAATGAATGTTAGACTCACCTACTCGTAGAGATTATGTGTCACGTCATGAAAAATTGGGGCCCTGACACCATTCGATGCCAAGAAAGGATTGTGACTAGGTGATCCAATATCTTCCTTCTTGTTTGTCCAAAGCATGGAGTACCTTAGTAGACAGCTGAGGAATATGGCAAAGAACCCAAGATTCAAATACCATCCTAAATGTGCTAAGGCAAAGATTATTCAGCTTGGTTTTGCTAATGATCTCTTGTTATTTTGTAAGGGAGATATTTCCAGACTTTCTCAAAGGCCTCAGGACTCATAGCCAATCCTAGTAAAAGTTCAGTATACTTTGGAGGGGTTAATCCTATAAAACAACAGCAAATACTTGAAACCTTGGGCTTTACCAAAGGAGATATCCTATTCAAATACCTTGGTATGCCTCTAAGCTCCAAAAAGGATGTCTGTTATTCAATGCCAACCTTTGCTCGACAAGATGCTAGGCAGAGTCACCAGTTGGACTACTAAATTCCTGTCATATAATGGGAGGGTTCCATTAAACAAGAGTATTATGTTCTCAATTCAGACGTTCTGGTCTCCGGTGTTTGTCCTACCAAAGAAGATTGTAAATCAGATTATAGCAACTTGTAGAAGAGTTTTGTGGAATAGTCGCACAAGAGGGAAAAAAAAGCACTATTGCCGTGGGATATCTATGGCAACCAAAGTCTGCAGGTGGACTGAACTTTATCAACATAAAGCAATGGAACAAAGCTGCTATAGATCTGTAAGCATTTGTGGAACTTGAGCAAAAAGAAATATAAATCGTGGGTAAGGTGGATTCATGATTATTACTAGAAAGGCAAACCCACATGGGAAGCAAGCTACAACCAGACATCATGGTGTCTACGGACGATTATAAATGCATACAAGTACATTGTTCAAGCTGGGTTGTCAATGACAGAGTTAATGAACATAGAGCAATTTTCTGTTAAGTGTATTTATCAGAAGCTGAGAGGGGAATATCCTAAGAATAAGATAGCATGGAGAAGGATGGTTTGTAATAATCTGGGCACACCCAAGTAGACATTCATTCTATTACTGACGACTCGTGGAAGGCTATACACAAGGAATAGGTTAGGAAGGTGGGGGCTAATTGCGTCTGATATATGTCCTTTGTATAAGCAGGTAACTGAAAGTGTATCACATTTATTCTTTCACTGTGAGGTTGCTGCTGAAATCTGGCAAAAAAATGCTACTATGGCAAGGTATCAATAGACATGCAACGTGCTGGGATGAAGAAATAGCATCGGCTGTAGTACATTTCAATGGCAAGAATTCTAATGCAGAGGTGTACAGAATGGTATTGGCTGGTAGTGTTTACTACATATGGCAAGAGCGAATTCAAAGGGACTTTATAAACAAACATAGGGATATAACAACCATCACTAGGCTGATTGACGTAACCGGTAAATTTGTTGCCATGTGACCAGGAGGTCACGGGTTCGAGTCGTGAAAACAGCCTCTTACAAAAATGAAGGGTAATGCTGCGTATTTAGGTGGCAAAATGGTTTAAAAAAATAGTTATCCACCCATTAAAAATGGGTTGGATAATGAACTTTTAAAAAAACGGGTTGAATATGGATAAGAACCATATTATCCACTTAGAAAATGGTTAACCAAATGGATAACCAATGGATAACTAATGTGTTTAAGTTTTACATTTGTATAGCCTCAAATTGGGGGTTCATCAAGTTTGGGAGACTATAAATTCTTCCAAAAGTGATCATATTCAAGAAGCCATGGATAATATGAATATCCATATTATTCGTCGGATAACCCGTTTTTTATCCGTCTAAAATACGGGTCGGGTCGGATAATTTATCCGCTTTTTTGAATTATCCGACTTTGACCCGCTCATATCCGACCCGACCCGCCCGTTTGCCACCCCTAGCTATGTACAATAAACTCTTGTGATCCGACCTTTTTCGGATCTCGCACATAACGGGAGCTTAGTGCACCAGGTTGCCTTTTTACGAAGCCAAGACTAGAAAGGAAGCTGGAGGATCTGAACTTCTATCCTTGAGTCATTGTTTGGAGAGTTTAAGATTTGATAGATTTCTAAACTAACTGATTGTCGGGTGTACATATCATTACTTGGTAAATAAAATCTTTAATTTACCAAAAAAAATTAAAACTTTAATATTTATGATATAATTCAAATTATATTTATCGTGAAGTGAAGTTAATATATATCTCGATATAGTAATAGTTGGATATTTTTTTTTTAAATATCAAAAATCATACCTAATATTAATTTTTAAAAAATATATAAATCAAAACCATGCTAAATACCGACAATTACACCCTATCTGATTGTTTCTAAATAAATTAATATTTCTCATCACAACCTTTCTATGAAAAGATTAGGTCAGTGTTTTATCTTGTCGGGTTGAAAATAATTTTAAAACGGTAACCTTCCTATCATTTTCATAATTTGAGTCACTACTGACGCTTGCTCCAGCCGAATATTCGATTTCGTGACCACAAAAACTCATTCTTATTTTTTCTGTTGGAACAAGCCACGTTTGTCCCTAGGGAAATTCAAAGGCATGGTTTAATTAACATCTTCACAACTTGTCAATGCAGCGTACCATCTTGTACCATTAAATATCCACATAACAATTTTCATAGACTTCACAAAATCTCTCCAATGGCTAAAACTAGCAATCTTGAAAATCATGACCAAGAGAAGGTGGCTGTAGTAATGGTGCCACTTCCGGCACAAGGTCATCTCAACCAACTCCTCCACCTCTCGCGCCTCATCTCCGCCTATCACCTCCCACTCCATTACGTCGGAACCACCACGCACACCCGCCAAGCGAAAATTCGAGTTCAAGGGTGGGACCCACATTCCATATCTATCATCCATTTTCACGAATTTTCCACCCCATCTTACGAAATTCCACCTCCTAATCCACAATCCTCAACCAAATTTCCTTCCCAACTTATGCCATCTTTTCATGCCACGTGTCATCTCCGCGACCCAATCACTTCTCTTTTACGTGAACTCGCGAGGTGCAACAAACGAGTGATTGTTATTTATGATTCTTTAATAGCTTGGCTACTCCGAGATGCACCTTCTATAGCAAATGTTGAATGCTATAGCTTTCGTAGCATCTCAGCTCTTAATATTCACTCACTCGCCCTGGATTTTGCTGGAAAATCTATTGACGCAAACCTTCCATCAATACAAGGCTGCTTTACCCAAGAATTCTTAGAATTTTCCAGAGTACAAACTGAGTTCAGGGAACTTGTTAATTCTGGCGATTTATACAACTCTTGCTATGAAATTGAAGGATTGTATCTTGATTTGCTAGCTAAAGAAAAACCTGTAAGTCATAAACAATGGGCTGTTGGTCCATTAAATCCAGTGATACTATATGACAAAAAAGATTCAAATAAACGCCATAAATGTCTCGAGTGGCTCGACAAACAAGAACCAAATTCTGTCATATTTGTGTCTTTTGGTACAACAACTTCACTTTCAGATAAGGAAATCAAAGAGTTGGCAATGGGGTTGGAACAAAGCAAGCAAAGATTCATATGGGTATTGAGAGATGCAGATAAAGGAGATATTTTTACAGGGGATATTAGAAAAGTTGAGTTACCAAAAGGGTATGAAGAAAGAGTGAAAGGAAGAGGACTTATAGTAAGAGACTGGGCTCCACAATTGGAAATTTTGGGGCATTTATCGACAGGCGGATTCATGAGTCATTGCGGATGGAATTCTTGTATGGAAAGTATTTCAATGGGAGTGCCAATAATAGCTTGGCCAATGCATTCTGATCAGCCAAGAAATGCATTTTTGGTCACAGATGTGTTGAAAATTGGTATAGTGTTGAAGGATTGGGCACTCAGAGATGAATTGGTGACTTCAGTTATAGTAAAAGAATGTGTTAAAAGATTGATGGATTCAGTAGAAGGAGATAAAATGAGACAAAGGGCTATAGAGTTGAGCAAATCTGTGGTAGATGGTGGTGGCAGTGGCAAGGAGATGGACTCTTTCATCGCACACATCACAAGATAAAAAGTAATTACTGTAGTTATCTATACAGTTAATATAAGTTGATGATAAAATTAATTATTTGAACCTGTTTCATGTTGTACCACAAAGAGTGTAGAATTTTGTTTTACTTTTACTTTGTCAAGGTTAAATGAACAAAGCACAAGCGTCAATGTCAATGTTTTCGCTTTCTTTATTAGTTGGGCGGCCGTCGAGTAGTTGAAAGAAGTCTCACATAGTCACATACATGCATTTGAACGATTATCTTAAATTGTCCAAATAAAAAAGCCAAATACATGTACACCCATTGAATTTGGCTTCATTTTTTATTTTGGTACTATATCTCAACTTTAGTCTATTTTGGCTCTCCCATTCTATTTCTTATATTTCATTTTAACAGGAAAGCTGAACTAGTCGTATAATATGAATTGGCTAACATGATAGGCGCGTGAGACAGATTATTTATGGCAAAATTTCTTTTCCAATAATAATAAAATAATTGTTGGCCCCATTTTTAATCCTCTAACTTCCTTCCCCCATATTTCATCTTCATTATTTCCTTCCACATTTACTGTTTATATGAAATCGACCGATTTCAGTTGGTTTCTTAAAAAATAAATTTTGCGGGACATTAAAAAAGTTTCCTGCATTTTTGCACCAAAAAAAACGACCAAAGTTGGTCGGTTTCGTAAAAAAAATTAAAAATAAAATATTTTGAAATAAATTTTATATTTTGTGAAACGTGTGTGCATGCATATCCTGAAATACCCACAAATTTCATAAACTTTCGAACCACTAAACTTTCGAAACCGCGGACTTTCGAACCCGTAAATTTTATAATTTTTAAGCCCGTAAACTTTCAAACACATAAAGCTCTGAACTCAAAAGTTTGAAACTTGTAAAATCGAAAGATAAAAAAACTAAAACTGAAAATATATATATATATAATATTTTTTTTCCCGGGGGAGGAGGCAGGGACTAGAGGGAGATGCAGAAAAACGAAAAAAACAAAAATTTGAAATTAAAAAAAAAAACAAGTAATAAAAAAAATTGGGGGGAAGGGGGGGGGAGGGTTTAGGATTAAACCCATCTGACAAGGATAAAAAAAATAGGTGTCCAAATCTAATTGGATAGTTATTATATATTAGAAGCAAGTATATATACGCATTGTATTTTTACGTCAGATAAAAGTTTTCATGTTAAAATAAAACATAAGAAATAGAGTTGGAGGACCAAAATGAAACAAAATTGAGATAGAGTGTCAAAATAAAAAATAGAACCGAGTTCAATGTCTTGTGTATTTGGCCAATTAAAAATCTTAAGATATCAGATTTTCTAGATATATAATGGGCCTTTTGTTTACTTACAGTCTTATTTGGTAGAAACGACAAGATTTTTAACTTGCTGTACCTTAAACCCATAATCTGCAGATTCTGCACCGTTATTTATGCAATTGATGTAGGACATCGTAGATTCTTTTTTTTTTTTTCCTATGGTTTTAATTTTAAAAGAATTCAAAGCCGCTCGAAGTTATAAAAGTGATATAAGAGAAAGAGAGTGTGAAGCAGAAGTTATAAAAGTGATATACAGGCCATGAATAGAGAAATCTATTTTTGAGAACATATATACTACATACATATGAGTGAGGAAGAATGAGTTTACAAAGTTTTGGTTCCAATACTTTTTAAGAGTATATAACATTCGACTCGAAGCAGTAAAATTAACTCGAGTAGTCTAGAATCATATGAAAATTTAAAATTCCTCTGAAATTGAAGCACATTGTATATTTCTAACTTTATATAGTATGTTCGATCCAGGGGCAGATGTAGAATAGAGGCGCCGGGTTCATTTGAACCCATAACTTTCTACACGGAACATAAATTTATGTGTGAAAATTCATTAAAATTGCAACAAAATGATAGGTTTGAACTCACAAGTTTAAAAATATAAAAGAATTAAATATTAAGAGTTTTAAAGGTTGAACTCATGAAATTTGTATCTTGAGTCCGCCTCTGGTTCATCTATATAGTCTCTAAATTCTTCAATACAGTGTAAAGAATTCTTAGACTGTCAAATCTCTTAAATGTCAACTATCAATAACTAAATATAGTAAATGTGAATCAACAATCTGAAAAATAATTTAAGTTACTTATTGTTACAACAAGTTCGTTAAACTCGCACTTATAATGTAAACTTTTAGATTTATATGCTAAATTCTTAAAGCAAATTCTGACCTCTACATTATTTAATTTTCTCCATAATAATGAAGCTCAAGAAGATGACGACAATGCTGAACATGTAGCATTTGATCAAACCTTTAGTTTTCACTCTCTTATTAATTGTAAATTAATCTCTTTTCTGTCCCTTACGTATACAATTATTGTCCTCTGAACTTATCTCAATATATTTATTGGCACATTCTATAAAACCCAGGATTTTCGTCGGCAGACATACATTAAACAACCTCACATAAGGAGACAAACCATTGAAGCCAATTTAGCTTCCCAACGAGTTGGTGCATATCATAATTAAAATAAATTTAATTCCTATTTTTAAGGTAACTTTGAACGAGTTGAAGTTGTATGCAATCATGTGTATATTTACATTATTGATGCAATTTATCTTGTTATAATAAATTAATATTTTATTTTTTAAGTTATTGTGTTTTGATCTACTCCTTCTGTCTCAAATTTTCTTTTACACTAAACATTAATTAGGAAAGATACTAGACTATTTTATCTTTATTTATGTCTTGAGATAAAAATTTTCCTCATTAAACATTTGTTCTATTTATGTGTTATCTTCATTTTCAAAAACAATTATTACTAAGGGTAAAAAAGGAAAACAAACAATCACTTTTGTCTTGAACTTCTAAAATGACAAATAATTTGAGACAACTACTTTTAGTAATTACGATTGATAATATGAGACGGAGGGAGTAATATATAGAGTTAGTATTTGTAACTATTTGTCACGACCCGAAATTTCCACCTTCGGACCGTGATGGCACGTAACATTTCACTTGCTAGGCAAGCCAACGTTAGAATAATATTATCGATTTTTAAAATATTTTTTATATTATTAATAATCAAGGAAACAAAGGCGGAAGCAAAGTTTGAAACATAGTGAAATAATCCATAAAAATAACGGTGTCTAAATATCATCCCAGAATTGATGTCACAATTCACGAGCATTCTAGAATAATACAAATAAAGGTCTGAATAAAATAAAACTGTCTGAAAATACACACACAGCTAAAGTAAAATAGACGGGGACTTCAGAAATGCGGACACCATGCAGTTATACCTCAAGTCTCCTTTGAATAGCTGAAATCCGAGCAAGCCTATGGCACGCCGCTGGGACCAACTCCGAAATCTGCACAAGAAGTGCAGAATGTAGTATCAGTACAACCGACCCCATATACTGGTAAATGCTGAGCCTAACCTCGACGAAGTAGTGACGAGGCTAAGGCGGTTCACATACATTAACCTGTGCGCAATATTAATAACAACCACAAATAATAGAAATAAATCAGGTAACTCATTTATAATAATTGAAGCCAACTCAGCAGTCATAATCCATTACTATTTCAACCAATTATGTTGCAGCGTGCAACCCGCTCTCACAATATATTCACATTCAATTCTGTTGCAGCGTGCAACCCGCTCTCCCAATATTTTCCTTTTAATCAAGTCTCTCACATATTTATTTCAATCAAGTCTATATATAGACTTTTAAATAAGTCTGTTGCGGCGTGCAATCCGATCCCCCAATATTGACTTTTCATTAAGTCTATTGTGGCGTGCAATTCGATCCTCCAATATTGACTTTTAATAAGTCTGTTGCGGCGTGCAACCCGATCCTCCAATATTAACTTTTTAATAAGTCTGTTGCGGCGTGCAACCCGATCCTCCAATATTAACTTTTAATAAGTCTGTTGCGGTGTGCAACCCGATCCTCCAATATTTTCATTTCAATCAATTCTTATAGAAGAAATTTCCCCAATAAATGCAACAATTAATATAAAATCATAAGACAACAAGCATACAACAATTATGATTTAATTATGAAATAAACAATGACAAATAGCAAATTATTATAAAAATCAGGGAGAAAATAGGCAGTTTAATATTTAATATACTAAATGTCAAATAATAATTAAAACACATAATTCAAATAGCATGTAACAATTAATGCAGGAATTCAAGAATTAATATTTGACAAAGAATAAGAGAGAAATAATTATTATAATAATTAATTTATGATTAAAAATAATTTATGATTTTTCAAGTAAGCATGTAAATAATTAATTTGACGACGTATAGACACTCGTCACCTCGCCTATACGCCGTTCACATGCAATTCACATAACATGTAATTTAAGGGTTCTATTCCCTCAAGTCAAGGTTAACTCCGACACTTACCTCGCTTTGCAAATTCCAATCAATTATTCAACCACAACTTTTCCTTTTAAATTTGCCTCTGAAAACTTCAAATCTATTGACAAATAATTCAATATATTCAATACTAATCATAGGAATAAATTCCATATGAATTTACACATTTTCCGGATAAAAATCCGAAATTCATTAAATTATTTGACAGTGGGACCCACGTCTCAAATCCCGAAAAACTCGCGAAATCCGAACACCCGTTCCGATACGAGTTCAACCATACAAGATTTGTCCAATTTCGATATCAAATGGACCTTCAAATCTTAATTTTTTATTTTTGGAAAGTTTTACAAAAATTCCAATTTCTTCCATCTAAATCCGAAATAAATGATGAATATAGACATGGATTTGTGAAATATAATCACTTTTGGTTAAAAAATATTTACCCAATTCAAAGTCGTGAAAATCCCCCTTGAAATTGCCCAAATCTGCGAAAAAAAGTTTCGCATTTGCGGACTCGCATTTACGATGTCAGGCTGCCAGGTGAAGTTCTGCATCTGCGGACACTCGTGTCGCACCTACGACATCCACTTCTGCGCAAAAAGGTCGCACCTACGAAGACCCCAGGGAAGCCCAGTCCCGCATCTGCGATGGAAGGGTCGCTTCTGCGGGCGCGCACCTGCGGCCAAAAATCCGCAGGTGCGATTACACCAGAACCCAAAATTTCAGATTTTGCTTAAGTCCAATTCTTATTCCGATTTTGATTCGAATCACACTCGAGGTACTCGGGACCCCGTTCGAATATACCAACAAGTAGCGTAACATAATACAGACTGACTCGGGATCTAAAATCACGTCAAACAACACTGAAATTATAATTCACACCCCGATTCGAACTTTCAGTTTTAAACTTTTAATTTGCAAATCTCGTACCAAAACATATTAAATGAATCCGGAATGACTTCAAATTTGGTACATAAGTCATAAATGACATAACGGAGCTGTTCAAATTTCCAGAATCGGATTTCGGCTCCGATATCAAAAAGTCAACCCCGTGGTCAAACTTGAAAATCTTTAGCCTTTAAATTACTAGTTTCCATTAAATGGTCATAACTTGAGCTAGGGACCTCCAAATTAAATTTCGGGCATACGCCCAAGTCCCAAATCACGATACGGAGCTACCGAAACTGTCAAAATACTGATCCGGGTCTGTTTGCTCAAAATATTAACCAAAGTCAACTCAGTTGAGTTTTAAGGCTCTATTTCACATTTTAATCCATTTTTCACATGAAAACTTTTTAGAAAATTGTACGGACTGCGCACACAAGTCGAGGAATGATAAATGGTGCTTTTTGAGGTATTAGAATACATAATTACTTATTAAATTTAAATATGACATTTTGGGTCATCACATTCTCCACCTCTAAAACAAATGTTCGTCCTCGAACGGAGTTAGAAAAAAAATATCTGAGCTGGAGAAAAGGTGTGGATATTTACTCCGCATATCCGACTCGGACTCCCAGGTACATGCCTCTACTAGCTGACCTCTCCATTGCACCCGAACTAAAGGATAACTCTTATACCTCAACTATCGGACCTGCCGGGCTAGAATAGTCACCGGCTCCTCCTCGTAAGTCAAATCTTTGTTCAATTGGACTGAGCTGAAATCTAATACATGGGACGGATCACCATGATATTTTCGAAGCATAGACACGTGGAACACTGGATGAACCGCTGATAAAATAGGTGGTAATGCAAGCATGTAGGCTACTTCACCCACCCTTTCAAGAATTTCAAAGGGTCCGATATACCTAGGGCTCAACTTGCCCTTCTTTCCGAACCTCATTACACCTTTCATAGGTGAAACTCGGAGCAATATTCTTTCTCCAACCATGAATGCAATATCACAAACTTTACGGTCGGCATAACTCTTTTGTCTAGACTCAGCTGAGCGAAGTCGATCCTGAATAATCTTGACCTTATCCAAGGCATCCTGTACCAAATCGGTACCCAACAACCGAGCCTCTCCCGGTTCAAACCAACCAACTGGCGATCTGCATCGCCTTCCGTATAATACCTCATATGGAGCCATATGAATGCTTGACTGGTAGCTATTATTGTAAGCAAACTCCGCAAGTGGCAAGAAATAATCCCAAGAACCTCCAAAGTCTATAACACAAGCACGGAGCATATCTTCCAATATATGATTAGTGCGCTCTGATTATCCGTCTGTCTGTGGATGAAATGTTGTACTCAATTCCACCCGCGTACCTAACTCACGATGTATAGCCCTCCAGAAATGTGAGGTAAACTGCATACCTCGATCTGAAATAATAGACACGGGCATACCGTGAAGGCGGACAATCTCACGAATGTAAATTTCAGCTAACCTCTCTGAAGAATAGGTAACTGCCACTGGAATGAAATGTGCTGACTTGGTCAACCTATCCACAATGACCCAAACTGCGTCAAATTTTCTCTGAGTCCGTGGGAGCCCAACAAGAAAATCCATAGTTATACGCTCTCACTTCCACTCAGGAATTTCTAACTTCTGAAGCAAACCACCAGGTCTTTGATGCTCGTACTTAACTTGCTAACAATTCAGACACCGAGCTACATATGCAACTATATCCTTTTTCATTCCCCTCCACCAATAATGTTGCCGCAAATATTGATACATTTTGGCGGTACTTGGATGAATAGAATACCTGGAACTGTGTGCTTCTTCAAGAATTAATTCACGAAGCACATCCACATTAGGCACATAAATACGACCCTGCATTCGCAGAACCCCATCTTCCCCCACAGCAACCTATTTGGCATGACCGTGCCGCACCGTGTCCTTAAGGACAAGTAAATGAGGATCATCATACCGCCTCTCTCTAATGCGTTCATATAAAGAAGACCGAGCGACTGTGCAAGCTAGAACCCAACTAGGTTCTGAAACATCTAACCTCACGAACTAATTAGCCAAAGTCTGAACATCTGCAGCTAATGGCCTCTCACCAATCGGAATATACGCAAGACTGCCCATACTCACAGCCTTTCTACTCAAAGCATCGGCCATCACATTGGCCTTTCCGGGGTGATACAAAATGGTGATATCATAGTCTTTCAATAACTCCAACCAGCATCTCTGCCTCAAATTAAGATTTTTTTGTTTGAACAGATACTGAAGGCTGTGATGATCAGTAAATACCTCACACAAGACACCGTAGAGGTAATGCCTCCAAATCTTCAGCGCATGAACAATGGCTGCCAATTCTAAGTTATGAACAGGATAATTCTTCTCGTGAACTTTCAACTTCCGCGACGCATATGCAATTACCTTGCCATCTTGCATTAATACTGCACCAAGCCCAATGTGAGATGCGTCACAATATACCGTATACGATCCTGAACTTGTGGGTAATACCAATACTGGCGCCGTAGTCAAAGCGGTCTTGAGCTTCTGAAAGATCATCTCACACTCGTCTGACCATCTGAATGGCACACCTTTCTGGGTCAATCTGGTCAATGGGCTTTCTATAGATGAAAATCCTTCCACGAACCGACGATAATAACCTGCTAAACCCAGAAACTCCGGATCTCTGTAATTGAAGTAGGTTTAGGACAATTCTGAATAGCCTCAATCTTCTTATGATCCACATTTATGCCTTCTGCCCATACAACATGTCCCAAAAAGGCAACTGAGTCTAACCAAAACCCACATTTTGAAAATTTGGCATATAACTGATTATTCTTCAAGGTGTGAAGCACACTTTGAAGATGCTGCTCATGCTCCTCTCGACTGCTGGAGTAAATCAAGATATCATCAATGAATACAACCACAAAAGAATCCAAATAAGGCTTGAACACCCGATTCATCAAATCCATAAATGTTGTTGGAGTATTTGTCAACCCAAATGACATCGCTAGGAACTCGTAATGCCCATACCGAGTCCGAAAATCTGTCTTAGGGACATCAGATGCCCTAATCTTCAATTGATGGTAACCAGATCTCAAATCAATCTTCGAAAATACCTTGGCACCCTAAAGCTGATCAAATAAGTCATCAATTCTTGGCAGCGGATATTTGTTTTTGATAGTGACCTTATTCGACTGCCGATAGTCTATACACATCTGCATAGAGCCATTTTTCCTCTTTACAAATAATATTGGTGCACCCCAGGGGCAGACACAGGGCCTAATAAATCCCTGGTCAAGCAAGTCTTGTAACTGCTCTTTTAATTTTTTCAACTCTGGCGGGGCCATACGGTATGGTGGAATAGAAATGGGCTGAGTGCCCGGAGCCAAATCAATACAGAAGTCATTATCTCTGTCGGGTGGCATCCCCGGCAGATCTGTAGGAAATACTTCTGAAAATTCACGAACAATTGGTGCTGAGTCCATAGAAGGGACATCCGCACTGGGATCGCGAATATAAGCCAAATAAGCTAGACACCCCTTCTCGACAATATGCCGAACCTTCACATAAAAGATAACCCTGCTGGCAGAATGGCCTAGATTTCCTCTCTACTCTAATCGAGGCAACCCCTGCAAGACTAAGGTCACCGTCTTGGCATGACAATCTAATATAGCATGATAAGGTGACAGCCAATCCATACCCAGTATGACATCTAAATCAACCATGTCAAGAAGTAGAAGATCTACACGAGTCTCAAGACTCCCAATGGTGACCACACACGAACAAAAAACACGATCTACAACAATAGAATCTCCCACTGGTGTGGACACATACACAAGAGCACTCAAAGAATCACGGGGCACAACCAAATAGGAAGCAAAATAGGATGACACATAGGAGTAAGTAGATCCCGGATCAAATAGAACTGAAGCATCTCTACTGCAAACTGAAATAGTACCTGTGATAATAGCGTCAGATGACTCAGCCTCAGGCCTGGCTGGGAAAGCATAACACCAGGGCTGGGCCCCACCACCCTATAATACGTCCCTGGGATGGCCTCTAGCTGGCTGCTCTCCCTCTCTAATGGCCTGACCTCTACCTCTAACAGTCTGGCCTCTACCTCTGGCTGCCTGACCCCTGCCTCTGTCTGGCTGAGCAGGTGGTGCAGCAATGGTGCCGAAACCATGGCACGAGAACTCTGATGTTGTGAGTTGCCTGTTGCCCGAGGGCAAAATCTAGCAATGTGCCTCGGATCACCACAAGTGTAACATAACCTCGGCTGATGTAACTGCTGACCCTGAAACTGACCCTGTCGACCTGAATAGCCACCTTGATAACTCTGGAGTAGAGGTGCACTAATAGGAGCTGGTGGTGCACTGTAGGCTAGCTGGTCGGAATAATGCATCTGAGGGCCACGACCACCTAAGCCACCGTGGGATGCCTGGAGCGCAGAATGAAACGGCCTGGGAGGATGGCCTCTACCAAAAGTACTCCTGCCTCTAGATGAGGCACATCTGAATTCACCGGAATGACGAGACCTCTTGTCAGATCCCTAACCTCCCTGAGTAAGAACCATTTCGACCCGTCTGGCGACATTAGCAGCCGCCTGAAAAGAAATCTCACTCCCTGTCTCCTTAGCCATCTGCAATCTGATAGGCTGAGCAAGTCCATCAATAAACCTCCTCACCCTCTCTCTCTCGGTGGGAAGCAGAAGAATGGCATGGCGGGCCAAATCCACAAAACGAGTCTCATACTGAGTAATAGTCATACTGCCCTGCTGGAGACGCTCAAACTGACGGCGACGCTCCTCTCTCAATGTGATAGGCAAAAACTTCTCTATGAAGAGCTGAGAGAACTGGTTCCAAGTAAGAGCAGGCGACCCAGCTGGTCTGGTCAACAAGTAATCTCTCCACCATTTCTTGGCAGAACCAGATATCTGAAATGCAGCAAAATCGACCCCATTGGTCTCCACTATACTCATGTTTCGTAGAACCTCGTGATAGCTGTCAAGATACACCTGGGGGTCCTCTGAAGGAGCACCATTGAAGTGAACAGGAAAGAGCTTAGTACACTTGTCCAATCTCCATAAAGCCTCAGAAGACATGGCTGGCCCATTTCCGACATGTGCCGCAATAACCGGCTGAACTAATCCGACTAGCTGAGCTACTGGAGCCTGATACTGGGGAGCTATCTGCTCCTGAGCGGGAGTGGTAGGAGTTTGGGCTCCTCCTCCAGTCTGAGAGACTGCTGGTGCCATGGGAAATGCACCAGTTTGGGCCACACTCTCCATAAAGCCCACCAAACGGACCAAAGCGTCCTGAAGTATTGGGGTAGCAATGAACCCCTCCGGAACCTGAGCTGGTCCGGCAGGAACAGTCTGGGTTGGAACTTCCTCGTCAAGCTCTATCTGAGGCTCCACTGCTGGGGCTGCTGCTCGGGCTCTAGGCTGAGCCCTGCCCTGCCTCGGCCTTTGGCACGGCCTCGGCCTCGACCTCTACCCCGCGTAGGAGCTGTCACTAGAGGCTCTGGCTGCTGCTCAGCTAAGGAAGCGGTACGTGTTCTTGCCATCTGCTAGAGAATAAGAGTAGAATAATTCAATCAGTATTGAGGAAGCAAAATCGCACGACAGAGAAAAAAGAAGTGAAACTTGTTCCTAACTTCATAGCCTTTGGAAGATCAGCACATACGTCTCTGTACCGATCCTCCAGACTCTACTAAGCTTGCTCGCGTATCGTGAGACATAGGCAACCTAGGCGCCTAACATTTCACTTGCTAGGCAAGCCAATATTAGAATAATATTATCTATTTAAAAATAATTTTTATATTATTAATAATCAAGGAAACAAAGGCGGAAGCAAAGTTTGAAACATACTGAAATAATCCATAAAAACAATGGTGTCTAAATACTATCCCAAAATTGGTGTCACAATTCACGAGCATTCTAGAATAATACAAATAAAGGTCTGAATAAAATAAAGCTGTCTGAAAATACACACACAGCTAAAGTAAAATAGACGGGGACTTCAAAACTGCGGACGCCATGCACTTATACCTCAAGTCTCCTTCGAATAGCTGAAATCCGAGCAAGTCTATGGCACGCCGCTGGGACCAACTCCGAAATATGCACAAGAAGTACAGAGTGTAGTATCAGTACAACCGATCCCATGTACTGATAAGTGCTGAGCCTAACCTCAACGAAGTAGTGACGAGGCTATGGCGGTTTACTTACATTAACCTGTACGCAATATTAATAATAACCACAAATAATAGAAATAAATCAGGTAACTCATTTATAATAATTGAAGCCAACCCAGCAATCATAATCCATTATTATTTTAATCAATTCTGTTGCAACGTGCAACCCGCTCTCACAATATATTCACATTCAATTCTGTTGCAGCGTGCAACCCGCTCTCCCAATATTTTCCTTTTAATCAAGTCTGTCATATATTTATTTCAATCAAGTATATATATAGATTTTTAAATAAGTTTGTTGTGGCGTGCAATCCGATCCCCCAATATTGACTTTTCATTAAGTCTATTGCGGCGTGCAATCCGATCCCCCAATATTGACTTTTAATAAGTCTGTTGCGGCGTGCAACCCGATCCTCCAATATTAACTTTTAATAAGTCTGTTGCGGCGTGCAACCCGATCCTCCAATATTTTCATTTCAATCAATTCTTATAGAAGAAATTTCCCCAATAAATGCAATAATTAATATAAAATCATAAGACAACAAGCATATAACAATTATGATTTAATTATGAAACAAACAATGACAAATAACAAATTATTATAGAAATCAGGGAGAAAATAGATAGTTTAATATTTAATATGCGAAATATCAAATAACAATTAAAACACATAATTCAAATAGCATGTAACAATTAATGTAGGAATTCAAGAATTAATATTTGACAAAGAATAAGAGAGAAATAATTATTACAATTATTAATTTATGATTAAAAATAATTTATGATTTTTCAAGTAAGCATGCAAACAATTAATTTGACGACGTATAGATACTCGTCACCTCGCCTATACGTCGTTCACATGCAATTCACATAACAAATAATTTAAGGGTTCTATTCCCTCAAGTCAAGGTTAACCCCGATACTTACCCCGCTTTGCAAATTCCAATCAATTATTCAACCACAGCTTTTCCTTTTAAATTTGCCTCCGAAAGCTTCAAATCTATTCACAAATAATTCAATATATTCAATGCTAATCATAGGAATTAATTTCATATGAATTTACACATTTTTCGGATAAAAATTCAAAATTTATTAAAATATTCGACAGTGGAACCCACGTCTCAAATGCCGAAAAAACTCGCGAAATCCGAACACCCGTTCCGATACGAGTTCAACCATATAAGATTTGTCCAATTCCGATATCAAATGGACTTTCAAATCTTAATTTTTCGTTTTTGGAAAGTTTTACAAAAATTTCAATTTCTTCCATCTAAATCCGAAATAAATGATGAATATAGACATGGATTTGTGAAATATAATCACTTTTGGTTAAAGAACACTTATCCAATTCAAAGTAATAAAAATCCCCCTTGAAATCGCCCAAATCCGAGACTTATAACTCAAAAATGAGTAAAAATGACGACTTCCGAATTTATGGGTTCTGCCTAGTCATTTTCGCATCTGCGGATAAAAGTTTCGCATTTGTGGACTCGCATTTGCGAGACAAAGCTCGCATTTGCGATGCCAGGCTGCTAGGTGAAGTTCCGCATCTGCGGACACTCCTGTTGCACCTGCGACATCCGCTTCTGCGCAAAAAGGCTGCACCTGCGAAGACCCCAGGCCAGGCCAGTCCCGCATCTGCGATTGAAGGCTCGCTTCTGCGAGCTCGCACCTGCGGTCAAAAATCCGCAGGTGCGATTACACCAGAACCCAAAATTTCAGATTTTGCTTAAGTCCAATTTTTATTCCGATTTCGATTCGAATCACACTCGGGGTACTCGGTACCCCGTCCGAATATACCAAACAAGTCCCGTAACATAATACGGACTGACTCGGGGTCTAAAATCACGTCAAACAACACTGAAATTACAATTCAAACCCCGATTCGAACTTTGAGTTTTAAACTTTCAATTTGCAAATCTCGTGCCAAAACATATTAAATGAATTCGGAATGACTTCAAATTTGTCACATAAGTCATAAATGACATAACAGAGCTGTTCAAATTTACAGAATCGGATTCCGGCTCCGATATCAAAAAATCAACCCCGTGGTCAAACTTGGAAATCTTTAGCCTTTAAATTACTAGTTTCCGTTAAATGGTCATAACTTGAGTTAGGGACCTCCAAATTAAATTTCGGGCATACGCCCAAGTCCCAAATCACGATACGGAGCTACCAGAACTGTCAAAATACTGATCCGGGTCCGTTTCTTAAAATGTTGACCAAAGTCAACTCAGTTGAGTTTTAAGGCTCTATTTCACATTTTAATCTATTTTTCACATGAAAACTTTCCGGAAAATTGTACGGACTGCACACGCAAGTCGATGAATGATAAATGGTATTTTTTGAGGTTTTAGAACACATAATTACTTATTAAATTTAAAGACGACATTTTGGGTCATCACACTATTATAGGTTTAACTTAACCCTATAGCATAAAAATTATTTATAGACTAAGTCAGGGCACATATATAAACTCTAAATTAAAACTAGTGCATTCAAGATAAAGATAACTTATCATTTTTATTTTATTTTCTCCTCTATACAGATCAACAAGAAACTGCAACATTCTGAAAATTCTCCTTCATTTCCATAATATTTTCAAACTCAAAGGTAAATTTATCTGGTAATATGAGCAACAAAGGAATCCATTTCCTTACGACTGGCGCCATTTATAACTGATTTCTTCACAGCGCCACTCTAACTCTTTCACTCTCCGCCTCTGCTCCTCTCCTTCGGCCGAACCCATCAAATTCCTCACTGCATTTTCAATTTTCTCAGCACTCACTAATTCATGTCGATTTTCCCAATCTCTCACAACGATGCCAATTTTTAGTACCTTTGTTATCAGCACAGTGTTTCTTGGCTGATCCGAATGTATCGGCCAAGCAGCTATTGGAACTCCCATTGAAATGCTCTCAATACAAGAATTCCACCCGCAATGACTCATAAATCCACCAATTGATGGATGTGCCAAGATTTCCAATTGGGGTGCCCAATCTTTTTCTATATACCCTTTTCCTTTTATTATCTCTTCATACCCTTTTGGTAACTCAAAGTTACTTCCTTTTTTGACATTGTCACCCCCTTTTTTATCTGCTTCTCTTAGAACCCATATGAACTTTTGTCCACTTTGTTCTAAACCAAGTGCCAGCTCTTTGATTTGTTCATTTGATAGTGTAGTTGTGGACCCAAATGAAACATAAATCACTGAATTCAAATCTTGTTTATCAAGCCATGAAAATAAGTCATCTTTTTTATCCAATCCAGCTTTTTTCTTAGATATTTCCACTGGATTTAGTGGACCAATTGCCCATTGCTTGTTTTCTCTTTGTTTTTCTAGCAAATCAATAAAAACACCTTCTATTTCTTTGCAAGAATTATGAAGACCAATAGAATAAAAATCTCTTGCCTCACGCTGCAGCTTTATGTATTCCAAAGTTTCTGAATCAAACGTGTTTTCCCTCGGAGGAAGCTCTGCTATTATTTCAGCCACTGGAGATGGAATTGGCTTTCTTGTTGTTTCCCAGGCGAATGACAGAGCAGTGAAAACAGAAATTGAGTGAAAACAGTAACATTCTGTTTTGGGCAATGAAACTGCATCTTGAACAACCCATGACATACCTGCAATATGGGTTCAACGGATTTAACTAAATTCGTGTAACAAAGCATAAATATATATATTCCTATGATTAAAAGTTGTATTCATCAGATTTAAATTCTGAACCCGCCTCTTTATACCTGAGTCATTAATGACCACTGTCCTTCTATATGTGCTTGAGATTTCTCGCAAAAAATGACGAATAGGCTCACGAAGTAGCAAAATGGATGTGAAAAATGAGCCTATTTTCTCCATTATTGACTCACCAGAGGAGTTCGTAAGAGTAGAGGAAGAACTAGAAGGTACAAGGTCATGAAATTGGATGGTCGGAAAATCAAGAATGTCCCAACCACATACTCGAAACTTTGCTTGTCGATTACTAGTGCTAGTGCCTAGGAAATATATGGGAATGTTGTAAGATGAGAGGAGACGTGAGAGATTGAGGAGGGGATTGAGATGTCCTTGTTCTAAATATGGCACTATTACTACTGCTATTTGAGATGCTTCATTGCAAATTTTGCCATGTTTTTTCAGATCTAAGGGGTTCGCCATTGAAGAGGTTTGAAGTTCTGAGTATTCTCCGTAAAGTAGAGTGGTCAAACATGAAGGAAATTTTACAATTTTATAAGCAAAGGACATGTTTGCTTATATTTTTTTACTAGTCTCTGTATTCCAAGTTATATTTTACAAGATTTTAAATAATCACTTGAGATTATTGAAATATGTTTTTGAATAATAAATAAACCAAAGAACTTTTTATAGCAGGTGAAATTAAATAATTTATCATTAATATTTAATAAATTCAATAAATAAGATAGGAATACGATTAACCTTCAATTATACAACAACAACCCAATAAAATCCCACTAATGGGGTCTGGGGAGGGTAGTGTGTATGCAGACCTTACCTCTACCTCGAAGGAGTAGAGAGGCTGTTTCCGAAAGACTCTCGGCTCAAAAAAATAAAGAGACAAAATGACAGAATGACAAAAAGAAACAATATTAGTAACACAACAACAATCATAGGATAAATAGGAACACCATGAAATCCAGAAGAAAGATGCAAAGCAAAGGGAGACAATATTAGTAAATATTAGTATCACCACAACAATCATAAGAAAAATAGGAACACCATGAATTCTAGAAGAAAGATGCAAAGCAAAAGCGATAGCTAGTAAATAGGACATGCACTGAAAAGCGAAATAGTAAGCCACAACATTGCCAATAGCTATCTTAGACAAAAATCCTACATGGCTAGTCCCACAATAGTACAAAGTAAGGCACGACTCAACTACCTCCTAACCTACAACCCTAATACTCGACCTCCACATCTTCCTATCAAGTGTCATGTCCTCGGAAATCTGGAGCCTCGCCATATCCTGCCTGATCACCTCTCCCCAATACTTTTTAGGTCGCCTTCTACCTCTTCTCGTGCCATCCACAACCAGCTGCTCACACCTCCGTACAGGAGCATCTGGGCTTCTCCTCTGAACATGTCCGAACCATCTAGGCCTCGCTTCCCGCATCTTGTCATCAATGGGAGTCACATGCACCTTCTCCCGGATATCATCATTCCTAATCTTATCTATCCTAGTGTGCCCGCACATCCACCGCAACATCCTCATTTCTGCTACTTTCATCTTCTGGATATGTGAGTTCTTAACGGGCCAATACTCAACCCCATATATCATGGCCGGTCTAACCGCCACTTTATAAAACTTACCTTTGAGTATCGATGGCACTCTCTTGTCACACAGGACTCCAGATGCTAACCTCCACTTCATCCATCCTACCCCAATACGGTGTGTGACATCCTCGTTGATCTCCCATCCCCCCTGGATAACCGAACCAAGGTACTTGAAGCTGCCTCTACTCGGGATGACCTGCGAATCAAGCATCACATCCACGCCCTCTTCCCCTGGCTCAGCACTGAACTTACACTCCAGGTATTCCGTCTTCGTCCTACTCAGCTTGAAACCCTTAGACTCAAGAGTCTGTCTCCAAACCTCCAGCCTCTCGTTAACACCGGCTCGCGACTCATCAATCAAAACTATGTCATCGGCGAATAGCATGCACCATGGCACATCCCCTTGAATATGGTGTGTTAACGTGTCCATCACCAGGGCGAATAAGAACGGACTGAGCGCAGAACCTTGGTGTAACCCCATTACAACCAGAAAATGCTCAGAGTCGCCTCCTACTGTCCTAACCCGAGTCTTAGTTCCATCATACATGTCCTTAATTGCCATAATGTAGGGAACCGACACACTTTTTGCCTCCAGGCATCTCCAGAGAATTTCTCTAGGAACCTTGTCATACGTTTTCTCTAGGTCAATAAACACCATGTGCAGATCCTTCTTCCTCTCTCTGTATAGTTCCACCAACCTTCTAACAAGGTGTATAGCTTCTGTAGTCGAACGACCCGGCATGAACCCGAACTGATTATCGGATACAGATACTGTCATCCTCACCCTCGCTTCAACCACCCTCTCCCACACTTTCATGGTATGACTCAGTAATTTGATACCCCTATAATTGTTACAACTCTGGATATCACCTTTGTTCTTATACAATGGAACCACTGTACTCCACCTCCACTCATCCGACATCCTCTTCCCCTTAAAAATAATATTAAACAACCTAGTCAACCACTCCAAACCTGCTCTCACCACACACTTCCAAAATTCCACCTGAATCTCGTCTGGCCCGGTCGCTCTGCCCCTACTCATCTTACGCATAGCTCCCACGACCTCCTCAACCTCGATACGCCTGCAGTACCCAAAGTCACGGTGACTCTCGGAATGCTCCAATTCGCCTAGCATAATATCCCGATCCCCTTCTTCATTCAGAAGTTTTTGAAAGTAAGTCTGTCATCTCCTCTTAATCTGGGCATCTTCCATCAATACTCTACCATCTTCGTCCTTGATGCATCTCACTTGGTCCGAATCCCGAGCCTTCCTCTCTCTCAACTTGGCCAGCTGGAATAACTTCTTTTCCCCACCTTTTTTTCCCAGTTCCTCGTACATACGACCATAAGCCGCAGTCTTAGCCTCTGTGACCGCCAACTTAGCCTCCTTCTTAGCTGCCTTATACATCTCCATGCACACTCGCCTCTCCTCCTCACCTATGTTCCCCACTAACTTCAAGTACGCCGCCTTCTTTGCTTCCACTTTACCTTGGACTACTTCATTCCACCACCAGTCTCTTTTGTGCCCACCAAATACGCCCGTCGAGACCCCTAAAATAAGAATAAAAGGTTTAGAAGAAGAGAGAAAAGTTAAATACATTACTTAGTTTAGGAGAAGTGTCACATCACCTTTCTATAGATCAAGGCTATATATATATATATATGTATGATAGTAGGCTATAATTATGTAGTTTAACTACTATTTGCACTCTAACTTAGCTGCACTTTATTGATATTTGAATGTTAAATGATAACAAATTACTCTAATTAAGAACTTTATTCTTTGGGGGAGAAATTCCGGGCTATGAGGACGTTAAAGAATGTTTTGGAGCTAATATGGAGCATTGAAAGCCAATTGGAGGTTAGCGCGCTTAAAAAGAAGAAGGAAAAAATGTTGCAGAAAATCCTCCAGGTGCGCGGCTGTCAGGCAGAAACTGGCCAAAGTGCGTGGTCGATGCGCGGCCGCGCACGTGCTTCCGAGAAAAATTGTCCAAGGCCAATTTTGTAATTTGAGAGGCGACTAACTTTGACCTATATGAAGCCCAACTCGCCCAAAAAGAGGGTATCTCTGTTTTTAGAAGAACTTTGGAGGCAAGAACACAAAAGGAGCAAGACGGAGAATTCTCCTATGAGTTTTTCATCTTCTTCTTCTTAATTCCATTGTTGGTTATGAATTTTTATATTGTAATCGTGCATAATAGTATGAGTAGCTAAACCCGTCATCTAGGGTTGATGGAACTAATTGTTGGATGAAGTCTTGATTAAGTTTTGATATAATTGAGCAGTTTTTACTCTATAATTGTTCAACTATGTGTTTCTTGTGAATAATTGAAAGGGCCCTTGATTAATCATGTCTAGTTGTCTAGTGTTGCTTGAGAAAGAACACTTGATTAAATTGTTGTTGAACAACGCCACTTTCGTGTAAGTTAAGAGATTAATTACTTGAATTTAAAAGCGGGATTAGAGATAATGAAGCTTTGGTGTGATAATTATGAGTTGTACAAATTATCAACTAGAGTAGTTCGAGAGAATGCTTCTAGTAAATTATCGTAATTGATCGAGAGATAAGTACGGTAAGCAAGAACTCATCATCTTTATAGAGTGTTACGGCGAGATTATAGCTAACGCGTCAGGAATTAATCCGACAATTGGGGAAATCAATAACCCTAGATTCTTTTACCCTTGAATTCAACTTCATTCTTGCTTATTGATAGTTTTTATTGTCATTTTTCCTTAGTTAAATAATTTTTATTAATTATCAAATAAAATCTTGAACTCTGAAAATTGTCTGAGCTTATCATTAGCGATACTAAAAGTTGTAGCAAATAGGTTAGTTCCCTGTGGGATTCGACTCCGGACTCTTAAATCAGATTATTTTTGCAGCGACCGCTTAGTCCTTTTTATAAGGCATAGTTGGGCGTGATAAAATTTTGGCATCGTTGCCGGAGAACTAACGGTGTTATTTATTACAACTTGGAAGAGTTACTAGGATTTTTAGTTTAGATCAATTTTCTGTGGTGTTAAAAATATTTCCATTGAAATTCTCATATTTGAACTCTTCTGTGACTCAGGTGCATGCCTAGAAGTTCCTTGAGAACTGGTGAACTTTTTGAAGGACTCTCAGATCCCGAGAAAGCATTCAGGGCATTGAATCGGGCTAACAAGAAGGGCAAATAGCTAAAACAAGACGAACAATTCGAAATTGAAATGGACGACATCGAGAACGTCAATGAGAACAATAGGAATGATTGAGTTGACCCAAACATTGGAGTGGTAGCACCTTTTGAGCCGGAAGCTGCTCTATATGATTGGGCGCAACCAACTGCTGATAACCTGGCTACCGCAATTGCAGTACCTCCGATACAAGCAGAGACATTTCAGATTACCAACAACATACTGTACTTTCTGCAAAATAAAGGGTTGTTCTCCGGGTCGTACATCGAAGACCCACAACAATATCTGAAGAACTTTCTATCAATTTGTGTCGCTCAAAGACAGGCGAATGTGACTCCTGAAGCAAGCAGATTATTACTATTCCCATTTCACTGACTGGGGAGGTTCAAACTTGGTTGAATTCGCTCTCAATAAACTCCATTGCTACTTGGGAGGAACTAGTCAAGCAGTTCTTAAACAAGTTCTATCCACCCAACAAAATGGCGAGGCAAATTGATGAGATATTGCAATTCAGGCAGAAACCGACTGAAACCTTGCAGGAAACCTGGGAGAGGTTTAAGGGCATGCTGGAGAAGTGTCCACACCATGGCATCCTAGATTAGATGCTTGGACAGAGATTCTATATGGGTTTGGCTGACGGTCTAAAGGCCAATGTAGATGCTTCAGCTGGGGGTGCATTCTTGAGCAAAACATTCACGGAGTGTAAGATTCTTCTTGACAAGATGACTCAAAATTCAGGCTGGATGACGAGAGATACAACACTCACTCCAATAGTGCATTCTATTGCTCTTGACCCAAACAATACAAATGTTGAAAATATAGCCACTCTCATGACCCAGATGAGCTTGTTGACAAAGAAAATTAATGAGATGGATATGAAACAGGTGCACATTGTTGATACGACAAATAGAGGCCTATGCACTCCTTGCATAAATCAGTCATATGTTTGCTCGTGGAGTAGAGAGAATGATAACCAGGGCTTCAGAGAAGACATGAATTACGTCAATAATTTTGGGGGTCAGAGGCAAGGTGGACAGCAATGGGTATCTCAAAATCAGCAGTACAAACCAACCCAACAACAATACAATACCATTTTAGGGGGAGCACGACCACAAGGCCAAGTCGTGCCTTATCAAAGGCAGCAGGGCTACAATCAGCAGCGAAAACAACAGTTGGCTTACCAACTGCCTCATCAACAGCAGGACAGTAATATGATAGAAATCAAGGGCATGCTGCAACAACTCATTGGGACAAATAGAAAGATGCAAGAAAAGTTAGCCGCACATAATTCGACTATTAAAGGCATTGAAACTCAATTAGGCCAGTTATCTATGGCCTTGAACAATCGCCCACAAGGAACGTGGCCTGCAGACACAAACATCAATCCAAAGGAGCAGAACTCAAATCAGCTAATGGCAGTGAGTCTCAGGAATGGAAGGGATTTAGACAGAGAGCAAGAAATTGCTCAATCTAGGAGAGACGTAGTGCCAATTACTCCAGTGACATTAGAGAACGACGAGTCAACGGAGCTCACAGAAGTTGTAATTGAATAGGCACAAGTGGACAAAGGCAAGGAGAAGGAATTTGAACAACTCCCAGAACAGGTGGTGGAAAAGGCTCCTAATAAAGAAAAGACACCAAATAGTGGGCAAAAGCTAACTCCTGCACCATTCCCTCAAAGGTTGGCAAAGCAAAACAAAGATGATCAATACAAGAAATTCATGGAAATTCTCAGACAAATTCAATTGAATATTCCGCTGATGGATGCTTTGAGGGAAATGCCAGGCTATGCAAAAATGATGAAGGATCTGATGTCTCGAAAATTTGACTTCCAGGAACTGTCTACTGTAACTCTAACTCAAACTTGCAGTGCGGTAGTGACAAGACCTATGGCTCAAAAATTGTCTGATCCCGGTAGTTTCACTATCCCATGGACAATTGGAAGTTATGCTTTTGCTAAAGCATTGTGTGACTTAGGAGCCAGTATTAACTTGATGCCTTTGGCAATCTACACAAAATTAGGCATTGGCAGAGCTAGACCGATCTTAATGTTATTGCAACTGGCTTATCGCACAGTCAAAAGGCCGACATGAATTCTGGATGATGTGCTCGTCCAAGTGGGGAAGTTTGTATTTTCTGCAGACTTCGTTATTCTTGACTGTCAAGTTGATGAAGAAATACCAATAATTTTGGGGAGGCCGTTCTTAGCTACTGGGAGAGCATTGATCGACTGTGATACTGGAAAGTTAAAAATAAGGTTGAATAATGAGGAAATAATATTCAATGTTCAACAATGTATGGGGAGGCCCAGCGAATTTGCAAATTGTTCATTAGTGGAGGCGGTGGATGTAATACTACAAGAGGAGGAGGAGAGCCGTAATGTCAGAGATCCGTTAGAAGCTTGCTTGATAAATTTGGAAGATGTGGATGGTGAAGAGTTGGCAGAGTGGGTCATGGATCTCGAAGGTCAAGGGTTCTGGAAAAGGGAACCCCAGTTCAAGACACTACACTTAGAAGAAAGAGCAACACCACCTACGAAGCCATCAATAGAGGAGCCACCACAGTTGGACCTAAAACCGCTTCCAGCTCACCCCAGGTACGCTTTCTTAGGGCCTAACTCTACTTTACCTGTTATTATCTCATCCAGTTTGTTAGTTTTGCATGTAGAACAACTCCTACAGATGTTACAGGAATGTAAGACTGCTATTGGTTGGACCATGGCATATATAAAGGGTATCAGCCCGACCTTTTATATGCACAAGATTCTCTTGGAAGAAGGTCACAAACCTTCCATAGAACATCAAAGAAGGTTGAACCCAAACATGAAAGAAGTGGTGAAGAAAGAAGTGATCAACTGGTTAGATGCGGGTATCATCTTCCCCATCTGTAACAATAACTGGGTCAGCCCAGTTCAGTGTGTGCCAAAGAAGAGTAGAATGGCGGTCGTGCAAAATGAGAATAACGAGTTGATCTTGACTCGTACAGTCACGGGTTGGAGAATTTGCATGGATTATAGAAAACTGAACACAATCACCCGGAAAGACCATTTCCCCTTGCCATTCATTGACCAAATGTTGGATAGGTTGGCTGGGCGGTCTCACTTCTGCTTTTTGGATGGATATTCGGGGTACAATCAGATCTCACTAGCCCCTGAAGATAGAGAGAAAACATCCTTTACTTGCCCGTATGGCATCTTTGCCTTTGGAGAATGCCGTTTGGCCTGTGCAATGCACCGGCTACATTTCAAAGGTGTATGTTAGCCATTTTCACTGATATGGTGGAGGATATTATGGAAGTCTTTATGGATGATTTCTCAGTGGTAGGGGATTCATTCGAAGACTGTCTTCACAATTTAAGAAGAGTGTTAAAAAGGTGTGTGGAGACAAATTTAGCGCTGAATTGGGAGAAGTGTCATTTTATGGTACAAGAAGGTATAGTGTTGGGGCATCGAGTGTCCAGTAAAGGTATTGAGGTTGACCATGCTAAGGTTCACATGATTGAGAAGTTGCCACCGCTCACTTCGGTCAAGGCAGTGAGAAGTTTCCTTGGGCACGCCGGATTCTACAGGCGATTTATAAAAGATTTCTCTAAAATTGCTAACCCCTTATGTAAAATCCTTGAAAAGGATCATCCCTTTATGTTCTCTAATGATTGAAGGTTGGCATTTGAGGAGCTGAAGAAGAGACTGGTGACTACACCAATCATCATTGCACCCAACTGGGAGCAGCCGTTCGAGCTCATGTGTGACGCAAGTGACTATGCTATAGGAGTAGTCCTGGGGCAGCGAAAGGACAAGCTGGTGCACCCAATTTACTATGCAAGCAAAACACTAAACAGTGCACAACTCAATTATACCGTGACTGAGAAAGAGATGTTGGGTGTGGTGTTTGCATTTGACAAATTCGGGTCTTATTTGATTTGTTCAAAAGTGATTGTTTATACTGACCATGCAGCACTTAGGTACTTGATAGAAAAGAAGGAGTCAAAGCCATGCTTGATCCGTTGGGTTCTGTTGCTACAAGAATTCAATTTGGAGATCCGCAATAGGAAAGGGACAGATAACCAAGTGGCAAACCACCTTTCAAGGTTGGAGGGAGCTAAAAAGAAAGTAGAGGTTGAAGATATAACTGAGACATTCCCGGATGAACAATTACTAGTAGTGGCAATGGAGGAGACGCCATGGTAGGCTAATATTGCTAATTATTTGGCAAGCGGTATTGTACCTTATGAACTCTCTTCGATTCAAAAGAAAAAGTTCTTTCGTGATTGTCGGTCTTATTACTGGGATGAACCTTTACTTTTTAAAATATGTGTAGATAACATGATCCGGAGGTGTATCCCCGAGAAAGATCAATCTTCTGTTTTGCAGGCTTGCCATGCTTCACCATATGGTGGGCACTTTGGAGGAATTCGGACAGTGGCAAAAGTGTTGGAGTCGGGTTTGTATTGGCTGACTTTATTCAAGGATGCCCATGCTTGGGTAAAAAGTTGAGATGAGTGCCAAAGAACAGGCAACATATCTCGCCGTCACGAGATGTCGATGACTACAATTCAAGAGGTGGAAATATCTGACATGTGGGGGATTGATTTTATGGGACCATTTGTCACCTCATATGGTAACAAATACATATTGGTAGCAGTTGACTATGTCTCCAAATGGGTTGAAGTTGTGGCCCTTCCAACAAATGATGCCAAAGGAGTGACATGCTTTCTAAAGAAAAATATTTTCACACGTTTTGGCACTCCGAGAGCTATAATTAGAGATGGTGGAACCCATTTTTGCAATAGAGCATTCGCAAGGCTGTTAGAAAAGTATGGAGTTCGCCATAAGGTTGCCACACCTTACCACCCATAAACGAGCGGGCAAGTGGAAGTGTCCAACAGGGAAATCAAAAGTATGCATTATGGGCGTACCGCACAGCATTTAAAACTCCAATTGGTATGTCTCCATACAAGTTGGTGTTTGGAAAAGCATGCCATCTTCCGGTGGAGCTTGAGCCTAAAGCCTTATGGGCACTGCGGCAGTTAAACTTGGATATGGAAACCGCAGGCACAAGTAGAGTCACAGAGCTACATGAACTCGAGGAATTCCGATTCCATGCATTCGAGAATGCAAGATTGTACAAAGAAAGGATGAAGATGATGCATGATAAGCATATTCTAGATCGGAACTTCAAACTCGGAGATCTAGTGTTGTTATACAACTCGAGATTAAGATTGTTTTCGGGTAAAATGAAATCTAGATGGTCAGGACCATTTAGAGTTGTGCAAGTGTTCTCAAGTGGAGCAGTAGAAATTGAGTCCGAAGATGGAACGAATAGGTTTAAAGTGAATGGGCAAAGGTTGAAACACTACCTTGGAATGGTTGAAGAAAAAGGGGAGAAAGTTGTGATGTCTTTGGAAGAGCCCCAATATGTGAGCGAAGTGCAATCATGAAAGCCTGCGTCGTGCCGCGACGTTAAATCAGGCGCTTCCTAGGAGGCAACCCATGGTTTTGTTGTAATTCGTCGTACCACGACGTTAAAATAGGCGCTTCTTGAGAGGCAACCCAATATTTTTTCTTTGTTCTTATTTTTCGTATTTGATTTAGAACGGTGAAAGTATTGACAGGTCTATTAGTGTGTAGGGATGAAATTGTGCGCGAAGGAAGGACTCGGGGTGAAGAAATCCATCCGGAGATAGGTAAAAAGTGGCTAAAAGGGAGAAATTTCGAAGGACAAACGTGCGCAGCCGCGCACTGACCACGCACAGGCCGCGCACTTTCGGACCTCTACTGCCCCACGTGCACGACCGCTCACTGACCGCGCATGGACCATGCATTTTTCGACCTCCATTGCCCCACGTGCGCAGCCGCGCACTGACCGCGCATGGACCGCGCACTGGGCGACGTTTTTAGGTTATTTCATTAGTTAATTTTTTTCCCTTTTTTTTCTTTTCATTTATTTCATTTCTCCCTTACTAATAACTGACCCCCCCCCCCCCCCATTCCTCCCCTAAAATTTGAATAAAAACAAAATAAATCCTACTCTCTCACAACAAACACACGCCCAAAAACCCTCCATTCTCCCTAATTTCAAAAGCAAAAACCCACCTTCTTTTTCTCCTCTTCCCTACTCAATCACTCCCCAATCTCTATTCCTCACAAGCTTCTTCAGCTAAGTGCCATGGCTTTTATTTTCCTTTTCCTTCAGTTTTTATTTTTCTTAGTTTTTCCAATTTTTTTCTTTTCTTTTTCTCTTTTAGTTGTATAAGAGTAGAAGTCATTGTTGTTCTTTTCTTTGCTTTGTATTACTAAGTATACTTGTTGGTATGTGAGGATAGTGGAATTTCATCTTGTTGGGGTGGATTAGACATTGTTAAGATTGTGGTGGAATTGAGGTATAATTGGGTGTTTGGGGAATCTGGGGTGAATTTGCACATCAAGTGTTTGTTTAAATGCCACAGTGAGTTCATGAATGTAATTTGTGACCAATTGTGCGGGTGAAGTCTAAGTAATCGCTATTGGTTCACACATCCCGCCTTGTATTGATAGTGGTATTTGTTTTGTAGGTACTATGGCACCCTCAAAGAAAAGATGAACCATAGGCACCTCTTCTAGTGGTCATGTAGGCTCGTCCCGGGCACGGGCCTCAACCAATGCACCTCAGTTTGATAGCACAAGATTTATATCAAGCTCAGCCCAGGTACGTTTTAGTCAGAAGGCTCCTAAGAAGCCCATATCGGAACGGGGTATTGATAAGGGGTCCCGCCAGATTGATTGCCCCAATATGTATCAGGAGTTGGTTCGACGCAGGCTGGATATTTTCTTTGAAGAACCTGAGGAGGCCAACTTGATGGTTGTACGAGAGTTCTACGCGAACTGCTCTGAACATAAGGACCATATTTGCACTATGCGACAAAAGGGTGTTGATGCATCGATAGACGCCATTAAGAGGGCGTATCGGCTGCCAGTATTTTGTAGGGAGGAGGACTATTATGATACGTATAGGCGAGAACCAACCTCCTGGAACCTGTTTTCAGAACAATCTGTGTGCCAAACAAAGACATAGTGTGGATTATGCCGGGGTGGAAGTTTCACTCGGCCTCACTCACTTTTGAAGGGAAGTGTTCGCTTTATATCATCAATAGCCGCCTACTGCCTTCCTCCAACACCACTGAGGTGAACGGTCCCAGAGCTGCATTGATCTGGTGCTTCATGAATGGCCACGATTTTGATGTGGCTAAGGTTATTCACGACGAGATGTTCATCCGTTGTCCAGTGTAGAGGTATGGGTTCTTCTTCCCTTCACTAGTCACTAGATTATGTCGGGCAGCACGGGTGTTGAAGAACAAGAACATGGATGGAAGAGTGAAAAAAGAACCAAAGTTTCGGGCAGATAAAGTGACCATCGGGAAGGATCCTGTGGTACCTGGCAGAGCTAATAGTGATGAGTCTAATGCGCCAGAGGAGGGAGATGAAAGGCAGGCTGAGGCTGTGGTTGTGGCTCAGTCACCCCCACACGAGCAAGTTGCTGAGGCTGAGTGAACATTTGTGGTCATATGGAATACGCGGATGACGGCCGTAGAACATGAAATGCCAAGGTTACGCACTTCTGTCACGGATTTGGGGACTCGAGTTGATGCACTGGCCACCTAAAATGCAAAATCTGAGAAAACGATCATGGCTTGACTGCGTGCGCTGGGGCGGGCGTGCCATCTTGAACCCGGCACTGTCTCCGATCAGGATTGATATACCAAGGAAGTTTTCTTTACCTCGCATTATTTTTTATTTGTGTGACATGGGGACATGCCACCATTTTAAGTGTGGGGTGGGGGATATTTTGTATGTATGTTGTATGTATAGAGTTACGTAGAGTAGTGTAGTTTCGTTAGTTAATTGAATATAAAAAAAATCTTCAAAAGTTTTGATTTATCCCGACGATGGATATCATTCGACGGGTTTCTTAAGGGATTTAAGTCTAAAGAAAAAAAATATTTTCTTTGTAGGTAGTGTAGTAATTCCCCCTTGGTTTTTCTTTGTGCCGAAATCCCCTTGATTCCCTCTTCAAACCCCTCCAAAAGCTCCAAAACCCGAGTTGAAATTGTGAAGAATGACCAAAATTCGCGAAGAGTTCTATTTATGGTTTCTGCCCAGGAATTCTGCACTTGTGGCCCCTTTCTCGCACCTGCTCTTCCGCATCTGCGGACACAGGTGCGCACCTGCGCATTCCACTTAGCTGACCAGACTTCGCACCTGCGGCAGTTTCCTCGCACCTGCGAGCCAGCAGGTGCGACCCATTCTTCGCATCTGCGAGCCTGCAGGTGCGACCCATTCTTCGCATCTGCGAACATTTCTACATCAGCGAGCCTTCCATGCACCTGCGATCATCGCACCTGCGGTTCCCAATCTGCAGGTGCGGACACACCAGAACAGCAGCTCCAGCTGCATTTTCCAACTTCAACAAATCCGTTAACCACCCGGAATCACCCTGAAGCCCTCGGGACCTCAACCAAAAAATACCAACAAGTCATATATCAACATACCAACTTAGTCGAACCTTCGAATCACTCAAAATAACATCAAATCATCAAATTACCATCGGATTCAAGCCTAAAAACTTCTAAGTTTCTAAATTCGTCAACCGATGCCAAAACCAACCAAACCACGTCCGAATGACTTCAAATTTTGCACATACATTACAAATGACACTACGAACCTACTCCAACTTCCGGAATTCCATTTCGACCCCGATATCAAATTTTTCACTGCCGACCGAAATCGCCAAATTTTCAATTTCGCCAATTCAAGCCTAATTCTACCATGGACCTCCAAATCATATTCCGGAGGCACTCCTAAGTCCAAAATCACCATACGGAGCTATTGGAATCATTAAAATTGAAATCCGAGGTCGTTTACACATAGGTCCATATTCGATCCACTTTTCTAACTTAAAATTTTTAGTTATGAGACTAAGTGTCTCATTTCACTCCGGGTTCCTTCCGGACCCGAACTAACTAACCCGATATAATATAATATAGCTGAATAACACAAAAAGAAGTAGAAATAGGGAAAATGGGGTTATAAGTCTCGAAATGACCGGACGGGTCATTAAATTATACTCATACTACACCCTGCACTTCGTGTGCAGATCCAGGTATTCCCGGACATAGAGGGTGTTGATTCTTCCGTACAGCTGATTTTTCGAAGATTCAGAGGTAGCTGTCGTGTTTCGTAGACCTTGTCTCTCCTTCCCTATCTCTGTATTACTATATTTTGGTCTTAGATTATTGTAGACCGTACTTTTCCAGATTCATATTAGATGCTCATGTACTCAGTGACATCAGGTTTTGGGGAGTGTTCGTATTTGTATTTGGGAGATTTTGTATTGTATTTAAATATTATATTTTCAAACTTAAAAGAAATTATGATTTAGTGACATTAACGGCTTGCCTAGTATCGAGATAGACGCCATCACGATGGGTGAGATTTTGGGTCGTGACAGTACCATAGGCTTGCTCGGATTTCAGATACCAGAAGAGTCTTGAGGTATAACTGCATGGCGTCCGCAGTTCTAAAGTCCCCATCTATTTTACTTTAGCTGTGTGTTTATTTTCAGACAGTTTTATTTTATTCAGACCTTTATTTGTATTATTCAAGAAGCTCGTGCACTTGTGACACCAATTCTGGGATGGTATTTAGATACCGTTATTTTTAAAGATTATTCACTAAATTTAGACTTTACTTCCGCATTTGTTTCTTTGATTATTAATAAATTTAAAAATTGTTTTAAAAATAGATAATATTATTCTAACGTTGGCTTGCCTAGAAAGTGAAATGTTAGGCGCCATCACGGTCCGAAGGTGGAAATTTTGGGTCGTGACACACATCCTTTAATTTTTTTAATTTAAGTGGTCGGGCGAGCACCTATTTAAGCTGATTAGATAAATCCAAAAGAAAAATATGAAAGAATTTCAACCAAAGACTAAAAATATAAATAAAGTTCTTATGTAGGCAAATTTTATTAAAACTCATCCTTTTATAGTGAAAATGTAATGACCCAACCGGTCATTTTAACTTTTAGAATCCCGTTCCCTAAAATAAAACTTTCCGTATGTGCTTTTAATAATTTATAACTTGCGGGGATGGTTGGTTCGGGATTTGGAAGTGTTTGGGTTGAAATCAGAACACTTGGTTTCTTAAGTTGGCTTTAAAAGACCAAGTTTGACTTCGGCCAACATTTTGAGAAAATGACCCCAGAATAGAATTTTGACGATTCCAACAGCTCCGTATGGTGATTTTGGACTTAGGAGCATGTTCGGAATTTTATTTGGAAGTCCGTAGTTAAATTAGGCTTGAAATGGCTAAAACAAGAATTTAAGTTTGGAAGTTTGATCGTAGAGTTGACTTTTTGATATCAGAGTCGTAATCCAGTTCTGAAAATATCCATAGCTTCGTTATATCATTTATAACTTGTATGCAAAATTTGAGGTCAATCGGACTTGATTTGATAGGTTTCGACATCGAAGGTAAAAGTTGAAAATTTTAAGTTTCATTAAGCTTGAATTTGAGCATAATTCGTGGTTTTAGCGTCGTTTTATGTGATTTGAGGTTTCAAATAAGTTCGTATGATGTTTTAGGACTGGTTGGTATATTTGGTTGAGGTCACGATGGCCTCGGGTGAATTTCGGATGGTTAACGGATCAAAAGTTGGACTTAAAAAGCTGCTACAATTTTTCTCTTCTGCTGGATATTCGGGGCTGAGATCGAGCCCAAGATCTCGCCCAGATATCGAGCCCATGGTCGAAGCCAGGGAAGTGGCTCAGGATCGAGCCCAGATATCGAGCCCAGCTCGAGGGCCATGATCGAAGGCCCAGGCTCGATGCCATGATCGAGGCCCAGGCTTGATGCCATGATCGAGGCCATGACCGAGGCCCAGGCTCGAGGTCCATGATCGAAGCCATGATCGAGGCCTAGTTCCGAAGTCTGCCTGGGCAGATCTATAAAGGATGGAATTTCGTCTCATTTGCCATTTTTGACGAACTTGAGCTTGAGCAGAGGCGACTTTTGACACATTTTCAAGGAAAGACATTGGGGTAAGTGATTCTAACTCGAATTTGGTCTATATAAACAAATATATCATTTTTTTCACCATTTAATTAGTGTTTTGAGATTGAAATTTGGGAAATTTTTAGAAATCTATAGAAACGAATTTTTGAGATTTCGGTATCGATTCGGAGTCGGATTTGAGTGAAACAGGTATGGTTGGACTCAGAATTGAATGGGTTGTCGGATTTCATAACTTTCACCGAATTCCGAGATGTGGGCCCCACAGACGAATTTTTAATTAATTTCGGGATTTTTATTGAAAATGTAGTATTTTCTTATAGAATTGATTCCTATAAATTTTAGTGATTGTATCGAATTATTTTTGGTTAGATTCGAGCCAATCAAAGTTGGATAATCGAATAAAAGGCCTACTAGTAGATTAAATTGGAGCAAGATGAGGAAAGTCTCTTGTCTAATCTTGTGAGGGAGAAATTACCCCATAAGTAATTAAGTTAATAATTGTTGCTAATTGTGGGGGCTACGTACACACGAGGTGACGGGAGTCCATGCGTAGCTACTATTAATGTTAAAGTCCGGGTAGTTTAGGACTCAAAGCATGAATTACTTGTGTGTACATATATATATATATATATATATATATATATATATATATATATATATATATATATTGTGAATTGTTAGATAAAAATATTAAAGGATGGAAATCTCATATGCTTAAATTTTTTGTTTAAATTAATTAATTATTAAAAGAAATTGTTCATCCTCTCGAATTGATCTTAATAAATATACTCTCTTTCCGGAGGTACATAAGAAAATGCCATCCTTTCTTGTGGAGCGGGCCGAACGCCTCGACAGGATAGATACATCTATGGATCGCATCGCACGTCCTTCGGCAGTGTACACGACACTCTGGATCGGACCGTACGACCTCAACAAAAATCGTGCCTAATAATATTAATAATTACATGATACTTTGATAGTTTATTGTAGCTTAAGAAGCTAATTGATAAATTGGAAATTTATTGGAATTAAGGGATTTAGTTAATATATTGAGAATTGTTGCATTTGAAGGAATTTAATTATTTCTGCTGATTAAATAAATTTATTATTGACTTTGTGAATCATACTGAGTTAAATAAATTTTATTTTATTCTATTTAATATTGTTGACCCTTAGTGAGTGCCAATGTCGGCCATCTCGTCTCTACCACTTTGAGATTAGGCTTGATACTGGATATACGTTGTTTACGTACTCATACTACACTTGCTGCACTTTTTGTGCAGGACCTGAGGCAAGTACTAGTGGAGGACCTATCATCTTACACCCATGTTATCCAGAGGCGTAGTGGTAAGTTGCCTTGCTGAGCCGTTCTGCAGCTACCAGTGTCTCTTCTTGTATTTACATCTTGTCTATTTTATTTTAGATAATATTTGGATTTTGTATAATCTACTAGATGCTCATACACTTGTGACACCAGGTCTTGGCACACACATTGGTAGAATTTAAATTAATGGGTATCTTTTCTATTTTCTTTAATATTGCTAGTAAAAGAATAAAATTACTTAGAAAAATTTTTCCGTAAATAATTGATATATGTTTAACGTATTAGCTGGCTTGCCTAGTTGTAGTATTGGGCGCCATCATGGCCTATATAAAAAATTGGGTCGTAACAACATGGTATCACAGAACTAGGTTCACGTAGGTCTCACAAGTTATGAGCAGACCTAATAGAGTTTTGCGGATCGGTACGGAGACGTCTGTACTTATCTTCGAGAGGCTATATGGTGTTAGGAAACTATCTTTCTTCATGTTCCATCCTGCAATTGATGTAGTACTAAATATTCTTATCTTATTCTCTCACAGATGGTGAGAACGTGCTCTAATGAGGTTCCAGACTAGGGAAGAGCTACCCCCCCCCCAGTTGCTAGAGGCCGAGGGAGGGCTCCAGCCCGTGGTAGAGGGTGAGGACGTCCCAGGACTGTTCCAGTTATGCCACCAGTGGGTCCAGTAGAGGATCCCATTATTGAGGAGCAGGGTGAAATGCTTGTGGCAGAGCTAGCTCTGGTGGATTTCATATCTACACCAGGATTTCAGGATGTCATGGGTCGTATGCTGTGGTTCATGGACACTATGACTCAGGCTGGTTTATTTCCGGTATACCAAGCCATATCTCAGGCGGGAGCGCGAGCACATACCCCTACCGCGCAGGCTCATGGGCAGGAAGCTTTTATATATTAGACCCAGGGTGCACTACCCGTGGGTGGAGCCCAACCAGTGGCAGCAGCTACACCTGAGCCTAGGCCAGCGGCAGCCGCTGATCCTCAGAATCTATTGGACAGATGGACTAGACTACATCCTCCGGTCTTTGGGAGTGAGCGACATGAGGATCCCTAGGATTTCATTGATCGGTGCAATGATAGACTGTACAACATGAGGATATTGGAGTCTCATGGGGTAGACTTTGCTACTTTTCAGCTAGAGGGCAGAGCCCGTAGATGGTGGCAAACTTATGTTCTTGGCAGACCAGCAGATTCTCCTCCCATGACTTGGGACGGGTTCACCCGTATTTTCCTGGACATGTATATTTTACCCTCTCAGAGGGAAGAGTTGCAGTTTTAGTTTGAACAGCTCTAGCAGGGTCAGATGTCAGTGAACGATTATGAGACGAGGTTTTCTGAGTTATCTTGCCATGCACTTATGATAATCCCTATTGAGGCGGAGAGAGTGCGGAGGTTTGTTGCAGGTTTACATGCTAGCGTTCATGCCACTATGGCTCGAGAGGTTGAGATGGGTACTTCTTATGAGCTGGTCGTAGAGATAGCCCGCAGGATTGAGGGTGTACGTCAGCGTAGCCGAGAGAAAGTTATGAGAGATAAGTGGTTCAGGTATTCTGGAGAGTTCAGAGGTGCTCCGTCTGGGGGCAGAGGTCTGTTCGTGAGAGGGCAGTCCAGCAGGCCCCCATATCTAGCATCACCGCCTCCTCGGGGTGCTCCAGTGCGACCTTGTTTCAGTACTTCTTATCGCCCACCAGTTATTCAGGGTCCTTCCAATAGGTATTCAGGTCCTCAGGGCCAGACACTTAGTCAGCAGCCCATCGCACCGAAGAGTTGTTACGAGTGTGGGGATCCCAGTCACATACGAAGATTCTGCCTCAGGCTTTAGGGTAAACTAGTGTAACAGGGTCAGCAGCCTATGATTTCCGGATCAGTTGCTCCACCAGTTGTCCGACCACCAAAAGGTGGAGGACAGGTGGGTAGGGGTCATCCTAGAGGTGGAAGTCAGCCAGGCGGAGGCCATCCAGTTGGCGCTCCATCTCGGTTCTAGGCTTTTCCGGCCAGACCAGATGCATAGGCCTCAGATGCCGTGATTATAGGTATTATTTCTGTTTGCGGTAAAGATGCCTCAGTATTATTTGATCTAGGATCTACGTAGTCATATGTGTCATCTCTATTTGCTCCATTCCTGGGTGTTTCTCGTGAGTCCTTGAGTACTCCTGTTTATGTGTCCAGTCCTATGGACGATTCTGTTGTTGAGAACCAGATCTACCGGTCCTGTATTATTACATTCTATGGTTATGAAACTAGAGCAGATCTCCTATTGCTTGAGATGACCGATTTTAAAATTATTCTGGGCATGGATTGGTTATCTCCATATCATGCTATTCTAGATTGTCATGCCAAGACTGTTACCTTGGCTATTCCAGCGTTGCCTAGGCTGAAGTGGAAGGGTTCATCTGTCAGTTTATTTAATCGAGTTATTTCTTTTATAAAGGCTCAACACATGGTTGAGAAGGATTGTTTGGCTTATCTAGCCTATGTTCGGGATGCTACTATAGAGACTCCGGCTATTGATTCAGTGCCTGTAGTTCGGGAGTTCTCCGATGTATTTCTTTCAGATCTTCCAGGTATGCAACCTGATCGTGATATTGATTTCTGTATTGACTTATATCCAGATACCCAGCCTATATCTATCCCACCGTATCGCATGGCTCTGAAAGAATTGAAAGAACAGCTTGAGGAGTTACTAGCCAAAGGGTTCGTCAGACCGAGTGTATCGCCTTGGGGTGCACCGGTATTATTTGTGAAGAAGAAGGATGAAACAATGCGGATGTGTATTTATTATCACCAATTGAACAAAGTCACTATTAAAAACAAGTACTCTTTGTCGTGTATTGATGATCTATTTGACCAGTTGCACGGTGTTCTCTAAGATCGACTTGAGGTCAGGTTACCATCAGTTGAAGATTCAGGATTCGGATGTTCCGAAGACTGCTTTTTGGACTAGATATGGTGATTATGAGTTTCCGGTGATGTCCTTCCTGTTTAACTAACGCCGCGGCAGCGTTTATGGACTTGATGAACAAGGTATTCAGGCCATATATTGACTCGTTCGTCATTGTATTCATTGATGACATCTTGATCTACTCGCATAGTAAGGAGGAGCACGAGCAGCATATGAGAGTGGTGCTTCAGACACTACGGGAACAAAAGCTATATGCTAAGTTCTCTAAATGTGAGTTTTGGCTAGAGTCTGTAGCATTTTTGGGGCATATTGTATCGGGCGAGGGTATTAAGGTTGATCCCAAAAAGATTGAGGCAGTTCAGAATTGGCATCGTCCCACTTCGGCGACTGAGATCAGGAGTTTTCTGGGTTTAGCATGTTATTATCGTCGGTTCGTGGAGGGTTTTACGTCTATTGCAGCACCTTTGACCAAATTAACCATTTCGATGGTCCGATGATTGTGAGGTGAGCTTTCAGAAGATCAAGACAACATTGACTACAACACCATTGTTAGTGTTTGCCTTCTGGTTCGAGATGTATACAGTATATTGTGATGCTTCACGCGTTGGTTTGGGTCGTGTATTGATGCAGGAAGGGCGAGTTATTGTTTATGCTTCACGTCAGTTGAATCCCCACGAGAAGAATTATCTGGTACATGATTTGGAATTAGATGCGATTGTTCACGCTCTTAAGATTTGGAGGTATTATCTTTATAGGGTGTCTTGTGAAGTTTACACTGATCATCGCAGTTTGCAGCATTTGTTCAAGCAGAGGGACCAAAATTTGAGGCAGTGCAGATGGTTGGAATTACTGAAAGATTATGATATTACTATCCTATATCATCCGGGCAAAGCAAATGTGGTTGCAGACGTCTTGAGTAGAAGGGCGGAGAGTATGGGTAGTTTGGCTTTCATTTCAGCAGAGGAGAGGCCATTAGCTTTGGATATTCAGTCCTTGGCCAATAGACTTGTGCGACTGGATATTTCAAAGCCCAGCTGAGTTCTTGCATGTGTTGTAGCTCAGTCTTTACTATTTGAGAAGATCAAGGCTCGCCAGTATAATGATCCACACTTAATGGTTCTTCGAGAAATGGTACTACGGTGTGGTGCCAAGGAAGTTACTATTGGTGCGGATGGTGTTCTGCGACTCCAGGATCGTCTATGTGTTCCTAATGTGGATGGACCGAGGAAAAATATCCTAGAGGAGGCACACAGTTTTTGGTATTCTATTCATCCAGGTGCTACGAAGATGTATCGTGATTTGAGGCAGCATTATTGGTGGAGGCGAATGAAAAAGGACATAGTTGAGTATGTAGTTAGGTGTCTAAATTTCCAGCAAGTTAAATATGAGCACCAGAGGCCAGGTAGCCTACTTCAGCAGATGACTATACCGGAGTGGAAATGGGAACGCATCACTATGGACTTTGTAGTTGGGTTGCCGCGGACCTTGCGAAAGTTTGATACAGTTTGGGTCATTGTCGAAAGGTTGACCAAGTCGGCACACTTTATTCCTGTTGTGACTACGTATACTTCAGAGAGGTTCGCCCAGATATATGTTCAGGAGATAGTTCGGTTGCACGGTGTGCCAATTTCTATCATATCAGATAGTGGCCCTCAGTTTACTTCATATTTCTGGAGAGCAGTACAGGGTGAATTGGGGACCCGGGTAGAGCTCAGCACAGCCTTTCATCCGCAGACTGACGGGCAGTCAGAGCGGATAATTCAGATTTTAGAGGATATGTTCAGGGCGTGTGTGATTGACTTTGGAGGTCAGTGGGATCGTTCCTTGCCTTTGGCCGAGTTTTCTTATAATAAATAACAGTTACCAATCCAGCATCGATATGGCTCCATTTGAGGCTTTATATGGTCGGCGATGTCGTTGGCCCATCGGGTGGTTTGAGCCTGGTGAGGCTAAGTTATATGGTACTGATTTGGTAAAAGATGCCTTGGAAGAGGTCAAGTTGATTCAGGAGCGACTTCGTACAGTACGGTCCAGACAGAAGATTTACGCGGATCAGAAACGCGTGATTTATCATTTATGGTGGGTGAAAAAGTTCTTTTGAAAGTTTTGCCGATGAAGGGAATCAAGAGATTTGGGAAAAGGGGGAAATTGATCCCAAGGTTTATAGGCCCATTTAAGGTATTGAGACGAGTTGGGGAGGTTGCTTATGAGCTTGCATTGCGACCCAGTCTATCAGGAGTTCATCCGATTTTCTATGTATCTATGCTCCGGAAGTATCATGCCGACCTATCACATGTGTTAGACTTCAACACAGTTCAACTAGATAATAGTTTGGGCTATGAAGAAGAACTAGTTGCCATTATTGATAAACAGGTTTGCCAGTTGAGGTCCAAGAGGATTCCTGCAGTAAAAGTCCAGTGGAGGGGCCAACCAGTCGAGGAAGCGACTTGGGAGGCCGAGGAAAACATGTGGAGCAGATATCCACACTTATTCAGCACTTCAGGTATAATTCTAAACCCATTTGAGGACGAACGTTTGTTTAAGAGGTGGAGAATGTAATGACCCAATCGGTCATTTTGACTTTTAGAACCCCGTTACATAAAATAAAACTTTCCATATGTGCTTTTAATGATTTATGACTTGCAGTGATGGTTGGTTCGGGATTTGGAAGTGTTTGGGTTGAAATTGGAATACTTGGTTCCTTAAGTTGGCTTTAAAAGATCAAGTTTGATTTCGGTCAACATTTTGAGAAAACGACCCCGGAATAGAATTTTGACGATTCCAACAGCTCCGTATGGTGATTTTGGACTTATGAACGTGTTCGAAATTTTATTTGGATGTCCGTAGTTAAATTAGGCTTGAAATGGATAAAACAAGAATTTAAGTTTGGATGTTTGACCGGGGAGTTGACTTTTTGATATCGGAGTCGGAATCTAGTTCTGAAACTTTTCATAGCTCCGTTATGTTATTTATGACTTGTGTGCAAAATTTGAGGTCAATCGGACTTGATTTGATAGGTTTAGATATCGAAGGTAGAAGTTAGAAATTTTAAGTTTCATTAAGCTTGAATTGGAGTATAATTCGTGATTTTAGCGTCATTTTATGTGATTTGAGATTTCAAATAAGTTCGTATGATGTTTTAGGACTAGTTGGTATATTTGGTTGAGGTCTCGAGGGCCTCGGGTGAGTTTCGGATGATTAACGGATCAAAAGTTGGACTTAAAAAGCTGCTGTAATTTTCCTCTTCTGCTAGATATTCAGGGCTGAGATCGAGCCCAAGATCTCGCCCAGATATTGAGCCCAGGGTCGAAGCCAGGGATGAGGCTCAGGATCGAGCCCAGATATCGAGCCCAGCTCGAGGGCCATGATCAAAGGCCCGGGCTCGATGCCATGATCGAGGCCATAACCGAGGCCCAGGCTCGAGGGCCTACTAGTGGATTAAATTGGAGCAAGACGAGGTAAGTCTCTTATCTAATCTTGTGAGGAAAAAATTACCCAATAGGCAATTAAGTTAATAATTATTGCTAATTATGGGGGCTACATACGCACGAGGTGACGAGAGTCCGTGCGTAGCTACTATTAATGCTAAAGTCCGTGTAGTTTAGGACTCAAAACAAGAATTACTTGTGTGTGTGTGTGTGTGTGTGTGTGTGTGTGTGTGTGTGTGTATATATATATATATTGTGAATTGTTAGATAAAAATATTAAAGGATGAAAATCTCATATGCTTAAATTTTTTGTCTAAATTAATTAATTGTTAAAAGAAATTGTTCATCCTCTCGAATTGATCTTAATAAATATACTCTCTTTCCGGAGGTACATAAGAAAATGTCCTCCTTTCTTGTGGAGTGGACCGAATGCCTCGGCATGATAGATGCATCTATGGATCGCGCCGCACGTCACTCGGCAGTGTACACGATACTCTGGATCGGGTCGTACGACGTCGGCAGAAATCGTGCCTAATAATAATAATTACATGATACTTTGATAGTTTATTGCAGCTTGTGAAGCTAATTGATAAATTGAAAATTTATTGGAATTGAAGGAATTTAGTTAATATATTGAGAATTGTTGCATTTGAAGGAATTTAATTATTTCTGCTGATTAAATAAATTTATTATTGACTTTGTGAATCATGCTGAGTTAAATAAATTCTATTTTATTCTATTTAATATTGTTGACCCTTAGTGAGTGTCAAAGTCGGCCATCTCATCTCTACCACTTTGAAATTAGGCTTGATATTTACTGGGTACACGTTGTTTACGTACTCATATTACACTTGCTACACTTTTCGTACAGGACCTGGGGCAAGTACTAGTGTAGGACCTATCGTCCTATACCCACGTTATCCAGAAGCGTAGTGGTAAGCTGCCTTGCTGGGCCGTTCTGCAGCTACCAATGTCTCTTCTTGTATTTATATCCTGTCTATTTTATTTCAGATAGTATGTGGAGTTTTGTATAATCTACTAAATGCTCATACACTTGTGACACCAGGTCTTGGCATACATATTGGTAGAATTTAAATTAATGGGTATCTTTTCTGTTTTCTTTAATATTGCTAGTAAAATAATTTAGAAATATTTTTCCCCAAATAATTGATATATGTTTAACGTATTAATTGGCTTGCCTAGTTGTAGTGTTGGGCATCATCATGGCCTATAGGTGAAATTGAGTCGTGAAAGAAATAAATTAATTTTTTGTAACAAATGAAAGAATGACATAAAAAAAAATAAGATAAAGAAAATAAATATTGAAAACAATGTATGAAAGATCTAAAAACCGAAAATAAGAGATGAAAACGAATTTCTTCTTATGTTTCATCTTTGTTGAGTATAAAAAATTTGGAAGTTAATCTCATCAATTTAAAATATTTCTTTCAACTCAAATACATAGATTATAATATAAGGGTATCTTAGAATATTTTTTTTATTTATATTGTGTGTCGTTTTAAAAAAATTACTAAAACTAACAAACTGATATGACATTCGAATTTAAATTTAAATGCAATTTGAGCAGCTGTCATTGAGATTAAGCCAAGTATGGTGTCGAAAAATAAACTACTTGGCAATTTTAAGATAATATATGCAGTGTTATATAATAACAATCAACTAATTTAACATTTAATGATTCAAAGAATAATTCTTTTTGTATATATAGGGTATTAAAAATTCAAAATATGTGGCTAGAGATATCGATAAACTTGAAATGGAGTCATACTGAAATAAAGTTTCCGGCTAAAGAATCATTTAAATTTTTAGATAGCCGATTAAAGTAAATTTTAAATTACAAATAATATCTTCACTTGTATCATTGTAAAGATAATCATTATTGAAATATATATAAAGTTTTAGAAATTGGAATTTCAAAATAAAAATATTTTTTGAAAGATAATATCATACCAAATAAGAGTTCAAGTCGTAGTAAAAAAGTCACGTCGTAATCAAAGAATCATTTATATTGTGTCGACCTTTGTGTTTTGCCATAAATATGAGTTATTATTTCGCTTTATGGCTAATTTTAGGTTCTAATGACACCAATAAGAATAGTGCAAAAAGAAAATAATCACTACGAGATTTGAGAAAATGTTAGTCTTTTTTCATGTAGTGTTTCTTAATTAATATCTAACAATTATCTATAATTATTTAGAAGGTTTAAATTTTAAGATTATTAACATATAATTCAAATAACTCAGATATTTAATATGGTTAATGTCAAATATCAAAATGGAGTCATACTGGTAAAAATAATTCACTGGTTAAAGAATTTTTAAAATTTTTAGCTAGTCAACTAAAATGAGTTTTGAATTAAGGATAATATTTTTACTTATATTATTATAAAAGTAATTATTATTGAAAAATAAAGTTTTAGAAACTAAAATTTTAAAAAAGAAGTATTTCTTAAGAGATATCAACACACCAAATAAGAGTTCAAGTAGCAGTAAAAGAGTCAAGTCGTATCCAAAGAGTCATTCATAGTCTCAACATTCGATTGTGTTTTCATAAATATGAGTTATTATTTTACTTCGTGACTATTTTTAGGATCCAATGACATCTGCGAGAATGATATCAAAAAAGAAAAATAGAAAAAATGGTTAATTGTTTTCATATAGTGTTTTTTATTAATATCCAATGACTATCTATATTTACCGAGAAAGTTTAAATTTTAAGATTATTTGTATATAATCCAAATAACTTCAATATTTTACATGATTAGTGTCCGCGCATCCGTGTGGGTGCTAATACTAGTAAATATAAAGCTAGGAATTGGCAAGATTATATGGCAGTCCTCTAAAGCCATCATTCTTATTTATCTTTTCTCCTATTCTTTTGGACTTTCATCCTAATTTTAGTGCAAGCTCCATTATTAAAATGTTTTTCCTCATAATTATTGTTACGAGTTTAAATAAGGAAAGAAGATGAAATTTGGAATTGAATTAATGCTTATCCTCATAATTATTGTTACGAGTTTAAATAAGGAAAGAGGAGAAAATTTTGGAATTGAACTACATCTTTCATTATATACATTAATTATGAATATTAAATAAGGGAGCGCAAGAGATTTAATTTAATTGGGTAAAATAAGCAGCTTTAGTGACTTAAAGAAGAAAAGGGGTAAAATAAAGCTCGCAAGGAGTATTAGTGTGATGACCCAAAATGTCATCTTTAAATTTAATAAATAATTCTGTGTTCTAAGACCTCAAAAATCATCATTTATCATTCCTCGACTTGCGTGTGCAGTCCGTAAAATTTTTAGAAAAGGTTTCATGTGAAAAATGAATTAAAATGTAAAATAGAGCTTTAAAACTCAACTGAGTTGACTTTGGTCAACATTTTGAGCAAACGGACCTGGATCAGTATTTTGACAATTTCGGTAGGTCCCTATCATGATTTGGGACTTGGGCGTATGCACGAAATCGAATTCCGAGGTCCTAGCTCGAGATATGGAATTTTGATAAAAACTTAAAAGCTTGAAATCTTAATGATTTCTAAGAAATTACTGATATTTGATTTATTGACCTCGGGTCCGTATTTTAGTTTCGGAGCCTGGTATAAGCCCACTATAATATTTATGACGTGCCTGCCGAATTTGGTGAGAATCAGAGTTGATTTGACGTGATTCGGACGTTCGGTTGTAAAAATATAAGTTTTAAAGTTTTCTTGAAAACTTCCTTTGATTTGGTGTCCGATTCGAAGTTCTAGGTGTTATTTTGGCAATTTGATTGCGCAAGCAAGTTCGTATGATGTTTTAGGACTTATGTGCATGTTTGGTTTGGAGCCCCGAGGGCTCGGGTGAGTTTCGGATAGGCTACGGGATGTTTTCGGACTTAGAAAATCTGGTTTTATGTAGACTTCAGGCTTCTGGTGTGTTCTTCTTCGCGTTCGCGAAGGTACTCTCGCGAACGCGAAGAGAAAAGTTGGATTGACACTTTTTGTGCTTCACGTTCGCGACTAAGGAAAAGCGTTCGCGAAGGGTTGAGGTGCAAAGCATCACGTTCGCGATCGAATCCCCGCGTTCGCGAAGGGAAAGAGGCTGGCCAGGAAAATTAGCCTTCACGTTCGCGAAGGCCAGGCCAGGCAAGCATCGCATTCGCGAGGTAGCCCTCGCGTTCGCGAAGAGTAAAATTATACAGCACAAATTGTGCTTTGCGTTCGCGAGAGTACCATCGCGAACGCGAAGGGTAAAAATCCCAGAAACAGAACTTAAGTTCTGGAAATGGGGTTTCGACCCATTTTCAATTCTTTCCCATTTTTGAGCTCGGGTAAAGCAATGTTTGGGCGATTTTTACGGGAAAACATTGGGGTAAGTGTTCCTTATCCTATATTGATTATATTTCATGATTTCATACTCATTTATATCATGAATCCGTGAATTTATGAAAGAAAAATCAGATTTTTATAAAATCTTCCAAAAACAAAAATTTAAGATTTGAAGGTCCATTTGATATCGGAATTGGACAAATTTGGTATGGTTGAACTCGTATCGGAACAGGTGTTCGGATTTCGCGAGTTTTTTCGGGATTTGAGACATGGGTCCCACTGTCAAATATTTTAATAAATTTCGGATTTTTATCCGGAAAATTTGTAAATTCATATGGAATTAATTCCTATGATTCGTATTGCATATATCGAATTATTTGTGAATAGATTTAAAGATTTTGGAGAAAAATTTAAAAGGAAAAGTTGTGATTGAATAATTGATTGGAATTTGCAAAGCGAGGTAAGTGTCGTCGTTAACCTTGACTTGAGGGAATAAAATCCTTAAATTATTTGTTATGTGAATTGCATGTGAACGACGTATAGGCGAGGTGACGAGTGTCTATACGTCGTCAAATTAATTGTTTGCCTACTTACTTGAAAAATCATAAATTATTTTAAATCATAAATTAATTATTATAATAATTGTTTCTCTCCTATTCTCTGTCAAATATTAATTCTTGAATTCCTGCATTAATTGTTACATGCTATTTGAATTATGTGTTTTAATTATTATTTGACATTTAGCATACTAAATATTAAACTACCTATTTTCTCCTTGATTTCCATAATAATTTGTTATTTGACATTGTTTATTTCATAATTAAATCATAATTATTGTATGCTTGTTGTCTTATAATTTTATATCAATTGTTGTAATTATTTGGGAAAGTTTTTCTATAAGAATTGGTAAATGAATATGTTGGAGGAGTAGGTTGCACGCCGCAACAGAATTGAATATAATGAATATATTGTGGATCGGGTTGCACGCCGCAACAGACTTATTAAAAGTCAATATTGTGGATCGGATTGCACGCCGCAACAGGCTCATTAAAAGTTCATATTGGAGAATCGGGTTGCACACCGCAACAGACTTATTAAAAGTCAATATTGTGGATCGGGCTGCACGCCGTAACAGACTTATTAAAAGTCAATATTGTGGATCGGGTTGCACGCCGCAACAGACTTATTAAAAGTCAATATTGGAGGAGCAGGTTGCACGCCGCAACAGAACCGAATGTGAATATATTGTGAGAGCGGGTTGCACGCTGCAACAGAATTGAATGTGAATATATTGTGAGAGCGGGTTGTACGCTGCAACTGAATTGATGGAAACGATAATTGGTTATGACTGCTGAGTTGGCTTTGATTGTTATAAATGAGTTACTTGATTTATTTCTATTATTGTTGTTATTTCTAATATTGCGCATAGGTAATGTAAGTGACCCGCCTTATCCTCGTCACTATTTCGTCGAGGTTAGGCTCAGCACTTACCTGTACATGGGGTCGGTTGTACTGATACTACATTCTGCACTTCTTGTGTAGATTTTGGAGTTAGTCCCAGCGGCGCACCGTAGACTTGCTCGGATTTTAGCTATTCAGAGTAGACTTGAGGTATAACTGCATGGCGTCCGCAGTTCTGAAGTCCCAGTCTATTTTACTTTAGCTGTGTGTTTATTTTCAGACAGTTTTATTTTATTCGAAACTTTATTTGTATTATTCTAGAAGCTCGTGCACTTGTGACACCAAATTCTGGGATGGTTTTTAGACACCGTTGTTTGATGGATTATTTTACTATATTTCAAACTTTGCTTCCGCATTTATTTCCTTGTTATTAATAAATTTAAAATTATTTTAAAAATAGATAATATTATTCTAACGTTGGCTTGCCTAGCAAGTGAAATGTTAGGCGTCATCACGGTCCGAAGGTGGGAATTTTAGGTCGTGACAGTTGGTATCAGAGCCCTAGGTTACATAGGTCTCACGAGTCACGAGCAAGCTTAGTAGAGTCTGAAGGATCGGTACGGAGACGTCTGTACTTATCTCTCAGAGGCTATGAAGTTTAGGAACAATATCACTTCTTTCTTTTTCTATCGTGCGATTTTATTCTATCATCGATGATTAAACCATTATACTCTTATTCTCTCGCAGATGGTGAGAACACGTAATACCTCTACCGATGGACAGGGACCAGAACCCCCGGTGGCAACTATGGGCAGGGGTAGAGGTCGAGGCCGAGGTCATGCTAGAGGCCGAGGTAGAGCTCAGTCTAGAGCTCGAGCAGCTGCACCTGTTGTAGAACCTCAGGTGGACCTTCAGGAGGAGGCTCCGGTTCAGAATATACCAGTTGGACTAGTTCAGGTCCCGGAAGGATTCATAGCCACTCCAGTACTTCAGGACGCTTTAGTCCGTTTGGTAATTCTTATGGAGGGCGTGGCCCAGAATGGTACATTTCCAGTGGCACCAGTCATTTCACAGGCTGGGGGAGGAGCACAAACTCCCACTACTCCCGCTCTGGAGCATATGGCTCCCCAGAATCAGGCTCCAGTAGCCCCGCCAGTTGGGGTAGTTCAACCAGTTGTTGCGGCACAGACCGGTGATAGGCCCGCCATGTCTTTTGAGGCCTTATTGAGACTAGATAAGTTTACCAAACTCTTTCCAGTTCACTTCAGTGGTACACCTTCTGAGGACCCACAGGATTATCTTGAACGCTGCCATGAGGTCTGCGGAACATGGGTATAATTGAGACCAATAGGGTTGATTTTGTTGTATTTCAGATGATGGGTTCCGCCAAGAGGTGGTGGAGAGATTATAAATTGACCCGACCATTCGAATCGCCTACACTTACCTGGGAGCAATTCTCTCAGCTATTTCTGGAGAAGTTCCTCCCTATCACACTGAGAGAGGAATTCCGCAAGCAATTTGAGCGTCTACAGCATGGCAGTATGACTGTTACTCAGTATGAGTCCTATTTTGTGGATTTGGCCTGTCATGCTCTCCTTTTACTACCTACGGAGGGAGAGAGAGTGAGGAGGTTTATTGAGGAACTCACTCACCCTATCAAACTTCAGATGGCCAAGGAGACCGGAAGTGAGATTACTTTTTAGGCGGCTGCTAATGTCGCCAGGAGGATCGAGATGGTTCTTGCACAGGAAAGAGGGCAGAGGTCTGATAAGAGGCCTCGTCAGTTCGGTGGTTTCAGTGGTGCCTCATCTGGATGAAGGGGTAATTTTGGTAGGGGTCATCCTCCCAAACCGTTTCATTCAGCACTTCATGCATCTCCCGGTGCTTCAGGGAGTCACGGTCCTATTATGCCTTACTCTGGGCAACAAGCATTCAGTGCACATCCAGCTCCTATCAGTGCACCACCACTCCAGAGTTACTACAGTGGTTATCCAACCCACTTGGGTCAGCATCAGCTTCAGCAGCCACGGCATTAGGATGGGTGTTATGAGTGTGAGAACATTGGTCACATCAGGAGGTATTGCCCTAGATTGGCGAGTAACAGATCTCGACAGGATTCTCGTGCCATCATACCAGCACCGGTTGCTTCACCGCCTGCTCAGCCCGCTAGAGGCAGGGTCAGGCAGCTAGAGATAGAGGTCAGGCCATTAGAGGTGGAGGTCGCCATTAGAGGTGGAGGTCAGACCGCTAGAGATGGAGGCCAGCTAGTTAGAGGCCGTCCCAAAGATGCAATTTAGAGTTATGGGGCCCAACCCCGATTTTATGCTTTTCTAGCTAGGCCTGAGGCCGAGTCATCTGGTGCTGTGATCACAGGTATTATTCCACTTTTCCATAGAGATGCTTCAGTTCTATTTGATCCCGGATCTACTTATTCCTATGTGTCCTCCTATTTTTCTTCATATTTGGTTGTGCCTTGTGATTCTCTGATTGCTTCTATGTGTGTATCTACACAGGTGGGAGACTCTGTTGTAGTAGATCATGTCTATCGTTCATGTGTGATTACTATTAGTAATCTTGAGACTAGTGTGGATCTTCTACTTCTTGATATGGTAGGTTTTGATGTCATCTTGGATATGGATTGGTTGTCTCCTTACCATGCTATATTGTACTGTCATGCCAAGATAGTGACCCTAGCTATGCCGGGGTTACCTCGGTTAGAGTGGAAAGGAACTTCTGGCCATTCTGCCAGCATGGTTATTTCTTATATGAAAGCTCGGCGTATGGTAGAGAAATGGTGTCTAGCCTATTTGGCTTATATTCGCGATCCCAGTGCGGATGTTCCTTCTATGTACTTAGTACCAGTTGTTCGTGAATTTCCAGAAGTATTTCCTGCAGATCTGCCGGGAATGCCACCTGACAGAGATATTGACTTATGTATTAATTTGGCTCCGGGCACCCAGCCCATTTCTATTCCACCATACCGTATGGCCCTGCCAGAGTTGAAAGAATTGAAAGAGCAGTTACAAGACTTGCTTGATCAGGGATTCATTAGACCCAGTATCTCGCCCTGGGATGCACCAGTATTATTTGTAAAGAAGAAAGATGGCTCTATGCGGATGTGTATAGACTATCGGCAGTTGAACAAGGCCACTATCAAAAACAAATATCCGCTGCCAAGAATTGATGACTTATTTGATCAGCTTCAGGGTGCCAAGGTATTTTTGAAGATCGATTTGAGGTCTGGTTACCATCAGTTGAAGATTAGGGCCTCTGATGTCCCTAAAATAGCTTTTCGAACTCGGTATGGGCATTACGAATTCCTAGTGATGTCATTTGGGTTGACAAATGCCCCAGCAGCATTTATGGATTTGATGAATCGGGTGTTCAAGCCTTATTTGGATTCTTTTGTGGTTGTATTCACTGATGATATCTTGATTTATTCCAGCAGTCGAGAGGAACATGAGCAGCATCTTCGAAGTGTGCTTCACACCTTGAAAAATAATCAGTTATATTCCAAGTTTTCAAAATGTGAGTTTTGGTTAGACTCAGTTGTCTTTTTGGGGCATGTTATATCAGCATAAGGCATAAAGGTGGATCCTAAAAAGATTGAGGCTGTTCAGAATTGGCCTAGACCTACTTCAGTTACAGAGATCCGGAGTTTCCTGGGTTTAGTAGGTTATTATCGTCGGTTCGTGGAAGGATTTTCATCTATAGCAAGCCCATTGACCAGATTGACCCAAAAAGGTGTCCCATTCAGATGGTCAGATGAGTGTGAGTTGAGCTTTCAGAAGCTCAAGACCGCTTTGACTACGGCGCCAGTATTGGTATTACCCATGGGTTCAGGATCGTATACGGTATATTGTGAGGCATCTCACATTGGGCTTGGTGCAGTATTAATGCAAGATGGCAAGGTAATTGCATATGCATCGCGGCAGTTAAAAGTTCACGAGAAGAATTATCTTGTTCATGACTTAGAATTGGCAGCCATTGTTCATGCGCTGAAGATTTGGAGGCATTACCTCTACGGTGTCTCATGTGAGGTATTTACTGATCATCGTAGCCTCCAGTATCTGTTCAAACAAAAGGATCTTAATTTGAGGCAGAGAAGATGATTGGAGTTGTTGAAAGACTATGATATCACCATTTTGTATCACCCCGGAAAGGCCAATGTGGTGGCCGATGCCTTGAGTAGAAAGGCTGTGAGTATGGGCAGTCTTGCGTATATTCCGGTTGGTGAGAGGCCATTAGCTGCAGATGTTCAGACTTTGGCTAATCAGTTCGTGAGGTTAGATATTTCAGAACCCAGTCAGGTTCTAGCTTGCACAATTGCTCGATCTTCTTTAGATGAGCGCATCAAAGAGAGGCAGTATGATGATCCTCACTTACTTGTCCTTAAGGACACGGTGTGGTATGGTGATGCCAAACAGGTTGCTGTGGGGGGAGATGGGGTTCTGCGAATACAGGGTTGTATTTGTGTGCCAAATGTGGATGGACTTCGTGAATTAATTCTTGAAGAAGCACACAGTTTCAGGTATTCTATTCATCCAGGTACCGCCAAAATGTGTCAAAATTTGCGAAAACATTATTGGTTGAGAAGAATGAAAAAGGATATAGTTGCATATGTAGCTCGGTGTCTGAATTGTCAGCAAATTAAGTACAAGCATCAGAGACCTGATGGTTTGCTTCAGAAGTTAGAAATTCCTCAGTGGAAGTGGGAGCGTATCACTATTGATTTTGTTGTTGGGCTCCCACAGACTCAGAGAAGATTTGACTTAGTTTGGGTCATTGTGGACAAGTTGACCAAGTCAGCACATTTCATTCCAGTAGCAGTTACCTATTCTTCAGAGAGGTTAGCTGAAATTTACATTCGTGAGATTGTCCGCCTTCATGGTGTGCCCGTGTCTATTATTTTAGATCGAGGTACGTAGTTTACCTCACATTTCTAGAGGGCTGTACAGTGTGAGTTAGGCATGCGGGTGAAGTTAAGTACAACATTTCATCCACAGACAGACGGACAGTCAGAGCGCACTATTCAGATATTGGAAGATATGCTCCGCACTTGTGTTATAGACTTTGGAGGTTCTTGGGATCATTTCTTGCTACTTGCGGAGTTTGCTTATAATAATAGCTACCAGTCGAGCATCCAGATGGTTCATATGAGGCATTATACGGAAGGCGACACCGATCGCCAGTTGGTTGGTTTGAACTGGGAGAGGCTCGGTTGTTGGGTACCGATTTGGTACAGGATGCCTTAGATAAGGTAAAAATTATTCAGGATCGACTTCGCACAGCTCAGCCAAGGAAAAAGAGTTATGCCGACCGTAAAGTTCGTGATATTGTATTCATGGTTGGAGAAAGAATATTGCTCCGGGTTTCACCTATGAAAGGTGTAATGAGGTTCGGAAAGAAGGGCAAGTTGAGCCATAGGTATATCGGACCCTTTTAAATTCTTGAAAGGGTGGGTGAAGTAGCCTACAGGCTTGCATTACCACCTAGTTTATCATCGGTTTATCCGGTGTTCCATGTGTCTATGCTCCGAAAATATCATGGTGATCCGTCCCATGTGTTAGATTTCAGCTCAGTCCAATTGGATAAATATTTGACTTACGAGGAGGAGCCGATGGCTATTCTAGCCCGGCAGGTCCGACAGTTGAGATCAAAGAGTTATCCTTCAGTTCAGGTGCAATAGAGAGGTCAGCCGGTAGAAGCATCTACCTGGGAGTCCGAGTCGGACATGCAGAGTAAATATCCACACCTTTTCTCCAGCTCAGGTACTTTTTCTAACTCCGTTCGAGGACGAACGTTTGTTTTAGAGGTGGAGAATGTGATGACCCAAAATGTCATCTTTAAATTTAATAAGTAATTATGTGTTCTAAGACCTCAAAAAGCACCATTTTTTATTCCTCAACTTGCGTGCGCAGTCCGTAAAATTATCCGAAAAGTTTTCATGTGAAAAATGAATAAAAATGTGAAATAGAGCTTTAAAACTCAACTGAGTTGACTTTGGTCAATATTTTGAGCAAACGGGTCCGGATCAGTGTTTTGACAATTTTGGTAGGTCCGTATCGTAATTTGGGACTTGGGCGTATGCCCGGAATCGAATTCTGAGGTCCCTAACTCGAGATATAGAATTTTGATGAAAAATTAAAAGCTTGAAAGCTTAATGATTTTTAAGAAATTACTGGTGTTGGATTTATTGACTTCGGGTCCGTGTTTTAGTTTCAGAGCCTGGTATAGGTCCACTATAATATTTATGACGTGTCTGCCGAATTTGGTGAGAATCAGAGTTAATTTGAAATGATCCGAACGTCCGGTTGTAAAAATATAAGTTTTAAAGTTTTCTTGAAAATTTCATTTGATTTGGTGTCCGATTCGTAGTTCTAGATGTTATTTTGGCGATTTGATCACGGGAACAAGTTCGTATGATGTTTTAGGACTTATGTGCATGTTTGGTTTGGAGCCCCGAGGGCTCGGGTGAGTTTCGAATAGGCTACGGGATATTTTCGGACTTAGGAAATCTGATTTTCTGCAGACTTCAGGCTTCTGGTGTGTTCTTCTTCGCGTTCGCGAAGGTACTCTCGCGAACGCGAAGAGCAAATTTGGACTGGCACTTTTTGTGCTTCGCGTTCGTGACTAAGGGAATGCGTTCGCGAAGGGTTGAGGTGCAAAACTTCGCGTTCGCGATCGAATCCCCGTGTTCGCGAAGGGAAAGAGGCTGGCCAGGAAAATTAGCCTTCGCGTTCGTGAAGGCCAGCCAAGCATCGCGTTCGCGAGGTAGCCCTCGCATTCGCAAAGAGTAAAATTAGACAGCACAAATTGTGCTTTGCGTTCGCGAAAGTACCTTCGCGAACGCGAAGGGTAAAAATCCCAAAAATAGAACTTAAGTTCTTGAAATGGGGTTTCGACCCATTTTCAATTCTTTCCCATTTTTGAGCTCGGGTAAGGTGATTTTTGGGCGATTTTCAGGGAAAAATATTGGGGTAAGTGTTCCTTATCCTATATTGATTATATTTCATGATTTCATACTCATTTATATCATGAATCCGTAAATTTATGGAAGAAAAATCAGATTTTTATAAAATCTTCCATAAACGAAAATTTAAGATTTGAAGGTGCATTTGATATCGGAATTGGACAAATTTGGTATGATTGGACTCGTATCCAAACGTGAGTTTTTTCGGGATTTGAGACGTGGATCCCACTGTCGAATATTTTAATAAATTTCTGATTTTTATCCGGAAAATTTATAAATTCATATGGAATTAATTCCTATGATTCATATTGAATATATCGAATTATTTGTGAATAGATTTAAAGCTTTTGGAGAAAAATTTAAAAGGAAAAGTTGTGGTTGAATAATTGATTGAAATTTTTAAAGCGAGGTAAGTGTCGTGGTTAACCTTGACTTGAGGGAATAGAACCCTTAAATTATTTGTTATGTGAATTGCATGTGAACGATGTATAGGCGAGGTGACGAGTGTCTATACGTCGTCAAATTAATTGTTTGCCTACTTACTTGAAAAATCATAAATTATTTTAAATTATAAATTAATTATTATAATAATTGTTTATCTCCTATTCTTTGTCAAATATTAATTCTTGAATTCCTGCATTAATTGTTACATGCTATTTGAATTATGTATTTTAATTGTTATTTGACATTTAGCATATTAAATATTAAAATGTCTATTTCTCCCTGATTTCCATAATAATTTTCTATTTGACATTGTTTGTCTCATAATTAAATCATAATTATTGTATACTTGTTGTTCTATAATTTTATATCAATTGTTGTAATTATTTGAGAAATTTCTTCTATAAGAATTGGTAAATGAATATGTTGGAGGAGTGGATTGCACGCCGCAACAGAATTGATTATAATGAACATATTGTGGATCGGGTTGCACGCCGCAACAGACTTATTAAAAGTCAATATTATGGATCAGGCTGCACGCCGCAATAGGCTTATTAAAAGCCCATATTGGAGGATCGGGTTGCACGCCGCAACAGACTTATTAAAAGTCAATATCGTGGATCGAGTTACACGCCGCAACAGACTTATTAAAAGTCAATATTGTGGATCGGGTTGCACGCCGCAACAGACTTATTAAAAGTCAATATTGGAGGAGCGGGTTGCATGCCGCAACAGAATCGAATGTGAATATATTGTGAGAGCGGGTTGCACGCTGCAACAGAATTGAATGTGAATATATTATGAGAGCGGGTTGCACGCTGCAACTGAATTGATGGAAACGATAATTGGTTATGACTGCTGAGTTGGCTTCGATTGTTATAAATGAATTACTTGATTTATTTCTATTATTGTTGTTGTTTCTAATATTACGTATAAGTAATGTAAGTGACCCGCCTTAGCCTCGTCACTACTTCGTCGAGGTTAGGCTCAGCACTTACCTGTACATGGGGTCGGTTGTACTGATACTATATTCTGCACTTCTTGTGCATATTTTGGAGTTAGTCCCAGCGGCGTACCGTAGACTTGCTCGGATTTTAGCTATTCAGAGGAGACTTGAGGTATAACTGCATGGTGTCCGCAGTTCTGAAGTCCCCGTCTATTTTACTTTAGCTGTGTGTTTATTTTCATATAGTTTTATTTTATTCAGATCTTTATTTGTATTATTTTAGAAGCCCGTGCACTTGTGACACCAAATTCTGGGATGATTTTTAGACACCATTGTTTGATGGATTATTTCACTATATTTCAAACTTTGCTTGCGCATTTGTTTCCTTGTTATTAATAAATTTAAAATTATTTTAAAAATGGATAATATTATTCTAACGTTGGCTTGCCTAGCAAGTGAAATGTTAGGCGCCATCACGGTCCGAAGGTGAGAATTTCGGGTCATAACAATTAGCAATTAAATCAGAAACGGCTTCTCCCCACTCCTATTTTTCTTCACAAATCCGATGAAAGTTCTTTGTTTCATTTTTCCAATTGTTAGTAGAAGTAATTATACAATTATGAGTATTAAATTGTATTTAACCGGTTATTTATTTTTTGATCTTTCTCATTCTCTACTTGACCACCCAATTTCTAATCCATTTATATATTGTGTTCTCTGGTTTCATTTCAACAACACGGCTAGTGACTAGTGAGTTCTCAAATTCTTATTCACCTTAACAGTATTTCGTATTACAGGTTGTAAAAATTATAGTGAAACCAAATATTTCAGCAAATGTTCATATATCCACACTTATAATACTCTTTTGGTAGTTTGTCAATTTGAATCTATTTTCTTTATGCTACCGAAAGACATATTAAATTATATTTATGTATATAGATATGGAGTAGACTGAGGTGATGCTGATAGTGATATTAAAAATATTTTTCTATCAATTTCTACGAGTCGATGAAGAAGTTTGACAAGCATTTATTCAATGATAGACGATTAATTTTGGCAAGCTTTTCTATCTGTCCATTATTTTTGTAGTTCGCATGAAACTTCCATTTTCAAGTCGTTGTTTTTTTTGTTTTTGTGTGTTGTATATCGATTATTGTGCTGCAATGGTACTCTTGTATTACAAGCATTTTTCTTATTTTTTTTTTAATTTTTGAAGAGTAGAAAATATATTGTATAGAAGTTTTTATATTTTGCTGGATTAGTAGATTATTGGTCATTGTTGGAAGAATGCAATTTGTTTATGACTTGTAGAGATATAACGTGGCACATCTCCATAATTAAAATGACCAATTATTTTTCATCACTTTTTTTTGGTATTTTTCTCTTCTACCCAATTAGAAGTGTAACAATTTTCATTATTTTCAATTCTTTTATTTAAGGTTTTGCATATATAGTAACTCCAAGTATTAAATTGAATGTGGGAAAACATAAAATTTCTTCCCCTCGTTAAGATTTTTGAGTGGTATATTGCCAAAATGTTAAATTGAAAGAGCAATTGTAGGAAAGAGAAATAAATAGGAAAGAAAGAAAAAATAGTTTGTAGAGCAGTGTAAGATAGGTGTTGAGAGAAAAAGGGAAGAAAAAATAGTAGGAAGATTAGGCAATTAAAATGGAAGGAAAAAGAAGATCAATAAAAGAAAAGATTGTAAAGAGATTTTCTTTTCTATTTTTGGTTTCTTTACTTTTCACTTCACTTTTATTAATTTTTTACTCTTTTAGTGAAAAGAACAAATTAAATGCATATAATACATTCATGTATCTAATATATAACTAAACTAAGAATCGCGTATTAAAACCATATGTGCATGCCTCTCCCCCACACAAAAGTACAAATCTCCGTACTATTTTTTCTTTATATAAAAACGTTCTGGTGATTGAAAATACAATATTTAAGCTTTAACTTCTAATAAGAATATTGTATTTTGTGACTAGATCAATATATAGAATTGTTTCTTATATGCATTTAAGTAGAAAGAAGTTATCTCTCCTATTTGGATAAAATTTATAAATAATTATTTTAAATTCTATAATATCTATTATAACTACGCCAAGCGCGGACCAATTCTCTAGTTCATTAATATATTGAAGGCCTCTTTCCAATATTGCAGACACATGACTCCAGAACAAGCTAAAACAATTCATGACTCAAGTTCGTGAGATTTGACTTAACAGCTTAGTTCATATATAGAAGTAGAGTTCACATAAAAAATTTAAATTAACACATGACTTACATCATCAGAGGAATGAATTTAATGGGGATAGAACATAAAATTTCAAAACATGAAGTCCACTTACATAACATGGTAAGTACGTTACGGGACTAAAGAACTGCTCTCAAAAGAATTTGGTTGGCCACGGTCCAAAATAGATTTTATAGGGTTATTCTATAGTCGTCATTCACATCATGATAGTAACTTACTTTTATATTTAATTCAAAGGATCAAATAATTTCCAATCACTTGGAGCAATTTTATCATGAAGACTTCCTCAGTATACAAAAACAGAAGAAAGTAAAGCTTTGCAATGTATTTTTATGAAGATCATACCATATGTAAACATAAACTTTAATTTATACCAGGATTTTGAACATGATAACCTTACGTATAATTCATACAGAAAAACATACCTGAAGCGGAAGCTATTATCGCGGAGTGGAAGCGTTAATTGAAATTGGTTTCTCGCCCTTTGTCCTAGCTTTCGTTACCGTCGCCTTTAGTGATGGAAAAGAAGAATAGAATATGTGGTAACCCTAATGGATGGGGTGTCACGACCCCATTCACCCTCCATAAGATGTCGTAATGGCAACTAGTCTCTAAGACTATGTAAGCCTAATAAATTGCGGAATAACATAATAAGAGTCTGAAACTCAAACCTCAATAGCTGTAATAAATGGAAGCTGCAAGTCAAAGAACTAAAATCTCTCAAAACTCGGTAGAAATAAGTCACAAGTTTCTAAGAGAAATACTAAATGTCTCTATACATCAGAGTCTACTACAGTAAGGAAAACAACATGATAAGGATAGAGGGGCGCTCCGAGGTTTGCGGACGCTTGCAGATGTACCTTGAAGTCTCCGCACATAGGCAACTCATTGGTATCTGGGATGGTAAGGGATACCTAGTTCTGCACAAAATGATGTGCAGAAGAGTAGCGTGAGTACACCACAGCGGTACACAGTAAGTTCCAAGCCTAACCTCGGTAGAGTAGTGACGAGGTCAGGTCAGGCCCTACTGGAAAAAATAAAAAAATATGACAAAGGATATAATAGTATAATAAAATGACTGAAGAGAGAACAACACAGCAAAAAGAGGTAAACAACAGGGGCACTCCCGAGATACCGTCTCGTAGTCCCAAAAGTAAATGCTCAACAGGGGATCTCCCGAGATACTGTCTCGTAGTCCCAAAAGTAAATATGCAAGGGGATCTCCCAAGGTACCGCCTCGTAGTCCCAAAAGTAAATATGCAATACAGGGGGGATCTCCCGAGGAACCGCCTCGTAGTCTCAAAATAAATATGCAGTACAGGGGAATCTCCCGAGGAACTGTCTCGTAGTCCCAAAATAAATATGCAGTAGATGGGGATCTCCCGAGGAACCGCCTCGTAGTCCCAAAAGTAAATATGCAATAGGTAGTCGGAGAAACAATAAATTTTCAGCAAGAAATCTTACAGTTAAAGATTTAAATCAAATCAAAGAAGCGGGTAATTCAGCTAAGCATGTTGCACATATTGCAAGTAAGAGTTAAGACACGTAGACATATGATACTAGGCTAAACATGATCACTACATATACTAAAGCAACTCAATTAAAGAATTTAAAAGAAGACTACAAAACAATAACCGATATTTTCAAATTTAGCCCGTGTACGCACTCGTCACCTCACGTACAGAGCGCTCACATATCACAAAATTTTACAACAGTATCAAATCCTAAGGGGATTTTCCCCACACAGGGTTAGACAAGCCACTTACCTTGAATTTCACTCAATCAGTCAAGTAGTATACATTTTTCTCGATTTTTCGACTCTGATCGGCTCGAATATAGTCATAATTAATTCGATTTAGTCAATACAAATCATAGGAATTAATTTCACATGAAAATATAGATTTTTCAATAAATATCCGAATTTTAACTCAAAAATCGCCTGTGGGGCCCATGTCTTGGAACCCGATAGAAGTTACAAATATGAACGTTCATTCAATCACGAGTCCAACCATATAAATTTTACCAAATTCCGATATCAACTCGACCTCCAAATCGCAAATTCTTATTTTGAAATCCCTAGGCCCAAATCCTCTAATTTCACCTCAAAAACATATAATCTAGTCGAAATACTCAATGATAATCCAATATTATTGACTAACAATGATTATAAGTGACTTGCCTAAAGTTTTGCCATGAATTCTCTATAAAAATCACCTCAAAATCGTGTTGGAAAAGTCCAAAAATGACAAAAAACTCGGAACCCTCTGTTTTTGTACATTGCCCAGAGGTTCCGCTTCTACAGAATTTTTAAACGCATCTGCGGTTCTGCTTTTGCGATAAATCTCTTGTTCTGCGATAGCCTTTGCTTCTACGGACACGGAGTCCGCTTCTGCGAACTCGCTTTTGCGATGAAGCGTCCGCTTCTGCGGTCCAAGGCCCCCTTAGCCCAGGCCGCATCTGCGACCATTGCGTCGCTTCTGCGGTCGCGCTTCTGCGATGCCTCATCCGCTTCTGCGGACCATCCGCTTCTGCGATGCCAGGCTCACCTCTGCGAGCTCGCACCTGCGAGCCAAATTCTGGAGGTGCGATTGCATCAGTAGGCAGCAGCAAGTTTCAATTGTTCTAAGTCCAAATTTGATTTGTTTACCATCCGAAACTCACCCGAGGCCCCCAGGACCTCAACGAAATATACCAACAAGTCCTAATACATCATACAAACTTAGTCAAAGCCCCAAATCACATCAAACAACGCTAAAACCACGAATCATACCCTATTTCAAGCTTAATGAACTTAAGAATTTTCAACTTCTACATTCGATGTCGAAACCTACCAAATCAAGTCCGATTGACCTCAAATTTTGCACACAAGTCATAAATGACATAACGGACCTATTCAAATTTCCAGAATAGTAGTCTGACCCCTATATCAAAAGTCAACTCCCCAGTCAAACTTCCAAACTCAAATTTCTATTTTTAGACATTCCAAGCCTAATTTAACTAAGGACCTCCAAATAATTTTTCGGACACACTCCTAAGTCTAAAATCATCATGCGAAGCTATTGGAATCATCAAAATTCTATTCCGGGGTCATTTACACATAAGTCGACATACAACCAACCTTTTTAACTTAAGCTTTAAACTTTGGAAGTAAGTATTCCAATTCATTCCAAGACCTAATCGGACCCGAACCAATACCTCGGTAAAATATAAAACCAGTGAAAGGCACAAATTGAGCAGTAATTGGGGAAACAGAGCTGTAATACCCGAAACGACCGATCGAGTCGTTATATTCTCCCCCTCTTAAACAAATATTCGTCCTCGAACGGGTTTAGAATTATGCTTGGAGTGATGAAAAGATGAGGATAACGGCTGCGCATATAATGCTCGGTCTCCCTAGTCGCCTCCTCGGCCGGATGACCCCTCCACTGTACTTTTACTAAAGCAATGCTCTTCGATCTCAACTTTCTAACCTGTCTGTCCAAAATAGCCGTTGGTTCCTCAACATAAGATAGATCCTTGTCCAACTGGACTGAGCTGAAGTCTAATACATGAGATAGATCATCGTGATACTTTCGAAGCATGGAAACACGAAACACTGGATGAACTGCAGTGAGATTAGGTGGCAATGCAAGTCTGTAAGCCACCTCCCCAACTCTCTCAAGGATCTTAAAAGGCCCGATATACCTAGGGCTCAACTTGACCTTCTTCCTAAATCTCATAGCACCCTTCATGGGCGATTTCCGAAGCAAGACCCGCTCACCAACCATGAATGCAACATCACAAACCTTTCGGTCTGCATAACTCTTTTATCTAGATTGGGTTGTACGAAGTTGATACAGAATCAATTTAACCTTTCCAAAGCATCTTGAACCAAGTCTGTACCTAATAGCCTAGCTTCACCTCACTCGAACCAACCCACTGGAGACCGGCACTGCCTACCATATAAGGGCTTATACGGCGCCATTTGAATGCTCGACCGATAACTGTTGTTGTAAGCAAACTTCGCAAGTGGCAAGAACTGATCCCAAACACCCCCAAAATCTATCACACATGCGCGAAGTATATCCTCTAATATCTGAATAGTTCGCTCGGACTGTCCGTCCGTCTGAGGGTGAAATGTTATACTCAACTCTACCTGAGTACCCAACTCACGTTGTACGGCCCTCCAGAACCGTGACGTAAATTGCGTACCCGGGTCAGAAATGATAGATATCGGTACGCCATAAAGCCTGATAATCTCGCAAATATAAACCTGAGCCAGCTGCTCCGAAGAGTAAGTAGTAACCACAGGAATGAAATGAGATGACTTGGTCAATCTATCCACAATTGCCCAAACTTCATCAAACTTCCTCTGAGTCCGTGGGAGCCCAACAACGAAATCCATAGTGATCCGCTCCCATTTTCATTTTGGAATCTCTAGCTTCTGAAGCAATCCACCCGATCGCTGATGCTCATACTTCACTTGTTAGTAATTTAGGCACCGAGCTACATATTCCACTATGTATTTCTTCATCCACCTCCACCAATAGTGTTATCTCAAGTTCTGATATATCTTTGTAGCACCCGGATGAATGGAGTACCACGAACTGTGAGCCTCCTGGAGAATCAACTCATTCAAATCATCTGCATTGGGCACACATAGCCTGCCCTGCATCTGTAATACACCGTCATCTCCAATACTGACTTCTTTGGCATCACTGTGCTAAACTGTGTCCTTAAGGACAAGCAGATGGGGGTCATCATATTGACGCTCTCTGATACGATCATAAATAATCTTCCAAACTAGTTGGCCAAGGCCTGAACATCCAAGGCTAAAGACCTTTCTGCTACCGGTAAGTATACTAAGCTGCCCAAATTCTCTGCCTTACGACTCAAGGCATCGACCACCATATTGGCCTTCCCGAGATGATAGAGAATGGTGATATCATAATCCTTAAGCAACTCCAACCATCTCTGTTGCCGTAAATTATGATCCTTCTGTTTAAACAGATGTTGTAGATTCTGGTGATCTGTATAAACCTTACAATGGACAACGTACAAATAATGCCGCCAAATATTTAAGGCATGAAGAATAGCTGCTAACTCAAGGTCGTGGACCGGATAATTCTTCTCATGTTCCTTTAATTGTCTAGACGCATAGGCAATCACCCTATCGTCTTGCATCAACACTGTGCCGAGACCAATACGTGACGCATCACAATACACAGTATAAGATCCTGAACCTGTAAGCAATACCAATACTGAGGTTGTAGTCAAAGCTATCTTGAGCTTTTGAAAGCTCTCCTCATATTCCTCGGTCCACCTGAACGGAGCACCCTTCCGGGTTAATTTGGTCATAGGTGCAGCAATAGAAGAGAAACCTTGTACAAATCGGCGATAATACCCTACCAAACCAAGGAAACTCCGGATCTCCGTAGCTGAGGATGGTCTAGACCAACTCTGCATTGCTTAAATCTTCTTCGGATCTACCTTGATCCCTTCACACGAAACTATATGACCCAAAAGTCCCACTAAATTAAGCCAGAATTCACACTTTGAAAATTTTTCATATAACTTCTTTTCTCTCAAAGTCTAAGCATAGTCCTCAGGTGCTGCTCATGATCCTCCCGACTCCGGGAATGCACCAGAATGTCGTCAATAAACAAAATGACAAAGGAGTCAAGGTAGAGCTAAAATACATTGTTCATCAAATGCATAAATATTGCTGGGGCGTTTGTTAGCCCAAATGACATTACAAGAAACTCATAATGACCATACCGAGTCCTGAAAGCAGTCTTCAGGATATCTGGCTCCCGAATCTTCAACGGATGATAGCCTAAACGCAAGTCAATCTTAGAGAACACCCTGGCACCCTAAAGCTTATCAAATAGGTCATCAATACGTGGAAATGGATACATGTTCTTCACTGTGACCTTGTTCAACTGGAGGTAATCAAGACACATTCGCATAGAACCATCCTTCTTCTTCACAAATAAGACAAGAGCACCCCAAGGCGATAGACGGGGCCGAATGAATCCCTTATCAAGAACTCCTGTAACTGCTCTTTTAATTCTTTCAACTCTGCTGGTGGAATAGAAATAGGATGAGTGACCGGTAACAAATCAATTCCAAAGTCAATATCCCTGTCGGGTGGCATACCCTGAAGATCTGTTGGAAATACATCAGGAAAACCCCTTACTACAGGAACTGACTCCACGGCAGGAGTATCAACACTAACATCTCTCACATAGGCCACATACGCATCACACCCCTTCTCAACCATTCGTTGAGCCTTAAGAAATAAAACAACCCTGCTAGGAACATGATCTAAGGTACCTCTCCACTCTAGCCGCGGTAGACCTGGCATAGCCAACATCACCGTCTTGGCATAACAATCAAGGATAGCATGATAGGGCAACAACCAGTCCATGCCCAAAATAATATCGAAATCCACCATACTGAGTAATAATAAATCAGCTCTGGTCTCAAAACCACTGATAATAATCAAACACGATCGATACACAATGTCAACGATAATAGAATCGCCCACGGGTGTAGATACATAAACAGAAGAACTCAAAGAATCACGGGATACGCCCAAATACGAGGCAAAATAAGATGACACATAAGAATAAGTGGAGCCTGGATCAAATAAGACCGATGCATCTCTATGACAGACAGGAACAATACCTGTGATAACAGAATCAGATGTAACTGCCTCCGTCCTAGCAGGAAGGGCATAATATCTGGCCTGGACTCCCCCTCTAGGGCGACCTCTACCTGTCCGTCCTCCACCTCTAGATGGTTGTGCAGTTGGAGTGGTAACTGGAGCAGTAATCACGGCCTCAGAAGCTTAAGGGCCCTGTAGAATAGGTGGGGCCTGCAAAATCTGTGGAGGTGCACCCCTCCTGAATCTGGGGCAATCCCTAACCATATGATGAGTGTCACCGCACTCAAAACAAGCTCTCGGAGGACGTGACTGTTGTGACTGGCTCGGGCCTGATCGACTGGATTGACCACTGGAAGCACTCCGTACAGGAGGTACACTAGATATTGGCGGTGCATAATAGGGATCCTGGGGCCTAGGAATGGCCGGAGTACCGCTGGCGGATGGAAGTGCTAAATGAATAGGACGAATCCCATAACCCCTACCCTGACGAGCTGTAGATGAGGCACTAAAACTGTTATACATGCCAGAATCTCGGGGTCTCTTAGCTTTCCTCTCTTCTCTCTCCCGAATATGCATACCCTCCAATCTCCTAGCAATAGATACCACCTACTGGTATGCGATGTCCATCTCTAATTCTCAGGCCATACTGAATCTGATACTACGGTGGATCCCCTCAATAAATCGGCAAACCCGCTCTCGAACAGTAGCAACCAAGGCTGGTGCATGCCTAGCCAAATCACTGAATCGGACCGCATACTCTGACACGGTCATAGAACCCTAGCGCAGCTGCTCAAACTCTGCGCGCCATGCATCTCTAAGATTCTGAGGAACATACTCCCTCAAGAACATATCTGAAAATTGAGTCCAAATGAGTGAAGCTGCCTCAGCCGGACTATCCAACTCGTATGACCGTCACCACTGGTAGGCCACTCCTCTAAGATGGAATGTCGTGAAAGAAACCCCACTGGAATCCACAATACCCATAGTACGGAGGATACGATGACATTCTTAAAGAAAACTCTGAGCATCCTCTGAAGCTAAACCGCTCGAAGTGGGAGAGTGGTACTTCTTGTACCTCTCGAACCTAGGTTTCTCCTCCTCTGAAACTACTGCCCTAACCTCGGGCCGAACTGGGACAACTGACTGTACTGGTATAACCTCTGGGGCATGGTCAGCCTAGGCCCGTGGCTTTGGGGTACGGGTGGCTGGAGTCGGTGCTCCTCCCCCGGCCTGAGATGTGGCAGGAGCAAGTGCAATCAACCTTGCCTGAGCTAGAGTGCCAAACATGCTCAGAAATTGGGCAAGGGTCTCCTGAAGTGCAAGGGTAGTAACAGGCGTCTCAGGTGCCTGCTCTCTAATTGAAGCTACTGGTGGCTCTGCTGCAGCAGCTCGTGCAGGTGCTCTGGCTGCACCACATAGTCTTCCTCGGCCTCTGGCTCGGCCTCTGTCCCGGCCTCTTACGGCTCCAATAGGGGGTATGGGTGTCTGATCATCGGATCCAGTTGTGCGTGTCCTCGCCATCTATCAGAGAATAGAAAGACAAGAGTTTAGAACTTCGAAGTCAACAATGTGCACGATAAGGAATCAAAGAAGTGAACACTTTCCTAACAGTTCCATAGCCTCCCGAAGATAAGTACAGATGTCTCTGTACCGATCCGCGAGACTCTACTAAACCTGCATGTGACTCATAACACCAATGAACCTAGAGATCTAATATCAACTTGTCACTACCCCAATTCACCCTCCGTAGGATGTTTTGATGTCACCTAGTCTCTAAGACTAGGTAAGCCTAACAAATTGCGGAATAACATAATAAAAGTCTGAAACTCAAACCTCAATAGCTGTAATAAATGGAAACTACAAGTCAAAGAACTAAAATCTCCCAAAACCCGGTAGAAACAAGTCACAATCTTCTAAGAGAAATATTAATTGTCTCTATACATTAGAGTCTGCTAAAGTAAGGAAAACAACATGATAAATATAGAGGGGGACTCCGAGGTCTCCAGACGCTGGCAGATGTACCTTGAAGTCTCCGCACACAAGTAGCTCACTGATATCCGGGCTGGTAAGCAGTGCATGGTTCTGCACAATAAGATGTACAGAAGAGTAGCATGGGTACACCACAGCGGTACCCAGTAAGTGCCAAGTCTAACCTCGGTAGAGTAGTGACGAGGTCAGGTCAGGACCTACTAGAAATAATAGAAAATTATGACAGAGGATATAATAGTATAATGAAATGACTGAAGAGAGAACAACACAGCAAAAAGAGGTAAAAAAACAAGGGCGCTCCCGAGATACCGTTTCGTAGTCCCAAAAGTAAATGCTCAACAGGGGATCTCCCGAGATACCGTCTCGTAGTCCCAAAAGTACATATGTAAGGGGATCTCCCAAGGTACCGCCTCGTAGTCCAAAAAGTAAATATGCAGTACAGGAGGATCTCCCGAGGAACCGCCTCGTAATCCCAAAATAAATATGCAGTACAGGGGGATCTCCCGAGGAACCGCCTCGTAGTCCCAAAATAATTATACAGTACAGGGGGATCTCCCAAGGAACCGCCTCGTAGTCCCAAAAGTAAATATGCAGTAGGTAGTCGGAGGAACAATAAATTTTAAGCAAGAAATCTTATAGTTAAAGATTTAAATCAGATCAGAGAAGCAGGTAATTCAGCTAAGCATGTTGCACATATTGCAAGTAAGAGTTAAGGCACTTAGACATGTGATACTAAGCTAAACATGATCACTACATATACTAAAGCAACTTAATTAAAGAATTTAAAAGAACACTACTCAGCAATAACCGATATTTTCAAATTTAGCCCGTGTACGCACTCGTCACCTCGCGCACACGGCGCTCACATATCACAAAATATTGCAACAGTATCAAATCCTAAGGAAATTTCACCCACACAGGGTTAGACAGGCCACTTACCTCGAATTTCGCTCAATCAGTCAAGTAGTATGTCTTTTCCTCAATTTTCCGACTCCGATCGGCTCGAATCTAGTCATGATTAATTCGATTCAGTCAATACAAATCATAGGAATTAATTTCATATGAAAATACAGATTTTTCAATAAAATTCTGAAATTTAACTCAAAAATCGCCTGTGTGGCCCACGTCTCGGAACACGACAAAAGTTACAAAATATGAATGCACATTCAACCACGAGTCCAACCATATGAATTTTACCAAATTCCGACATCAACTCGACCTCCAAATCTCAAATTCTTATTTTGAAATTTCTAGGCCCAAATCATCTAATTTCACCTTAACAATATGTAATCTAGTCAAAATACTCAATGATAATCCAATATTATTGACTAACAATGATCAAAAATGACTTACCTCAAGTTTTTTCGTGAATTCTCTATGAAAATCGCCTGAAAACCGTGTTTGAAATGTCCAAAAATGACAAAAAACCCGGAACCCTCTGTCTTTGTACATTGCCCAGAGGTTCCGCTTCTGCAGAATTTTTACCCACATCAGTGGTTCCGCTTTTGCGGTAAATCTCCCGCTTCTGCAACAGGTCCGCTTCTATGCGGACTCGCTTCTGCGATGAAGCATCCGCTTCTACGGTCCAAGGTCCCCTTAGCCCAGGCCGTATTTGCGACCATTGCGTCGCTTCTGCGGTCACACTTCTGTGACGCCTCATCCACTTCTGCGGACCATCCACTTCTGCGAGCTCGCACCTGCGAGCTCGCACCTGCGAGCCAAATTCCGCAGGTGCGATTGCATCAGTAGGCAGAAGCAAGTTTCAACTGTTCTATGTCCAAATTTGATCCGTTAACCATCCGAAACTCACCCGAGGCCCCCAGGACCTCAACGAAATATACCAACAAGTCCTAAAACATCATATGAACTTAGTCGAAGCTTCAAATCACATCAAACAACGCTAAAACCACGAATCATACCCCATTTCAAGCTTAATGAACTTAAGAATTTTCAACTTCTACATTTGATGTCGAAACCTATCAAATCAAGTCCGCTTGACCTCAAATTTTGCACACACGTCATAAATGACATAACAGACCTATTCAAATTTTCAGAATCGGATTCTGACCCTGATATCAAAAAGTCAACTCCCCGGTCAAACTTCCAAACTCAAATTTCTATTTTTAGCCATTTCAAGCTTAATTTAACTACGGACCTCCAAATAATTTTTCGGACACACTCTTAAATCCAAAATCACCATACGAAACTATTAGAATCATCAAAATTCTATTCCAGGGTCGTTTACACATAGGTCGACATATAGCCAACTTTTTTAACTTAAGTTTTAAACTTTGGAACTAAGTGTTCCAATTCATTCCAAGACCTCACCGGACCCGAACCAATACCTCGGTAAGTCATATAGCAACTGTAAAACACAAATTGAGCAGTAACTGGGAAAACGGAGTTGTAATACTCGATACGACCGGTCGGGTCGTTACATGGGGAGAGGACCAATTTATAGAGGTTCTCACTTAATCCGGTACGTACATCAAGTAACCGATCACACAGACGAGATTTGTCATTAATTAAATAGTATTAATTATGGGCCTTAACTTTGTTGGGTCACAAAATAATTAGATAAAATCTAACACTCTCTACCAAAGTCCGTACTATTTTCACATCTTTGAAAAAGACACAGCAGTTTAAAAAATGCATTAATCTGCACCATTACCAGCTGCAGATACATGAAGCAGCCAAAACGAAAGTCACAAAATTAAATGCTTTAGCACATGTTACAAGCTGACGGGACTTCAAACTATAAACATAAAAAGATTTAGGATGACCAAAAGATGGTTTAATGATTTGGAATTGGTATAGCAAATTCCAGAAGCTCTGGATCTCTTTCAAATATAGCCATGTCTTGTTCGCCCAGCATGACTATGGCTTCGACTCCGCCTCCACTTTGATTATCCATTAGAAAAAAATACTTATTAAAAGGACCAGTTGCCATGCTCACTCTAGCTGGCCGTCCCCATCCAAAGTCCATGTTATAAAAAGGAAATAGCAGGAGACTGGTACAAACATAATAATCAACTTCACTGCTACGGAATGGCGTCCTTCCTTTTTTCAAGTGAATCAACTACTTCTGATATAATTGTATTTTTCGTAGCATTCTTTTGCTGGTCATGAAGTTTCTCTTTCTCCTTCCTCATTTCTCGTATCAATCTTGGACAATTTAGTTCCCTTTCATTAGTTGTTTTCACTAAAAAGCCAGAGATTACATTTCCACATGCATCGTAAGACAAAGGTGGGTTGAGCCTTTGACGCATATTTGCAACTTGAAACAAGGTAGATGGTTTAAATGAGCCAACATTATTCGCTCTTCTTGCAGCTACAGCACATTTGTAAAGAAGCGCGCTCACAACTTCAGTTCGGGTTGGATTTTGGACTCCTGATTCAAGAGAAATATTTGCTTTGAGAGCGTTTACTTTAGTAGCAGGGAAAATAAGCCTTTTCCCTAGATATCCAGTTGGTTCTTCGTACTTGATACTTGATACATCAGAAGGATCATTACATTGGGGATAGATGGATTCTCCAACAAAGCGAGGAGATGGTGTTGCACTTATATCACGGCTCAAAACTCCCCAGTTGTACAGGAAATTGCTGGCGGTGTAGCCGTCTCCAATCTTGTGTGATAAGCACGCACCAATTGCTAATCCTCCGCAATCAAAATGGCTTACCTGAGCTATAGCTAAATTTCCTTTACTGTGGTCGTGAGGTTTAGCTTGTGGAAAAACTACATGTTCTGCTTCAGTGTAAGGGTGTTTGAAAATTTCGGACATGGAACAATGGACACGAACGTTGGAAAGCTCAACTCCCGTGTCGTTGCAATCAACAGAGGAATCATTCTTTAGTCGTCCAGCATAAGGATAATAGAATGAAAGTGTTTTAGAAAGAGATTTCTCAAGAAGTTGAGATACTAGGGTAGGTTCATATGACTTGTACGCAGCATAATTGCCAACTTTTGGGTAAAAAAATGCAATAGGAATAGATATATGAAGAACCTGATCAACGAAGGAAAGTTTGTGAGATTTAAGAGAAAGAGGAGTTTGAATGGATTTAGAGCATCTTCTATATAGTAATACTAGGTGAAAGTGGGTCCAAGTTGAAGTGGAGAAATTGACATAAATTAAGTTATGTTAATTAGTATTTTGACTTTATTTTCTATAAGTATATGCATGATTAAGAAATTTAATTTTTAATTTGTCTACCATCATTAGAGAACTCGTAGTAATGTAAGCCAACACGTTTGTAATAGCGGAGTTATGGAATATATGCAGAGAAGGAGCTAGAATTTAAACCTCTAAATTTTGAATTCTAGAATAGCAACATTAGGTGTTACTAATTGAGTTTTGGAGTTAATTTTTGTATATATTTAATTAATAAATTTCTTAATATAAACAGAGAGCTTGAACTAAAGTTACGCCAAACTCATAGCTAACCTTCTAGCTCACCCTCGCTTGTTGGAATTTCTAATAGTACATATTAGTGCAAACGTGATGTTGTATACTGTGAGTGACAAATATGAATGGTTAGTTAGAGATAAAAACTTATACACCTAGCAAATGAATACATAATATTGTCCAACATATAAGTTATTTATCAGTTAATTATGATTTGGTGATATGAATCTACGCACAACATTATCGAAGTACAACATTCAAAAAATAAACAAAACACAAAGTACCCGAAACACCCCCACGTGTCGACTTGCAGGATGACCGACATGGATCAGGATCCGATTGGAATGTGAATTACTCCTAGAGCATTTAAGTACAATAATTTCACAGTGCATAAATTATTGAAACTATACCCTCAGTTGTCTTAATTTTGAGCTTATAGTATACCTAGCAGAATATTACTAGAAGAAGAAGCACATATGGGGTACAGCCAAAATCAACATGTACCAATTTTACTTGGCTAGAAATGATTCTTTTAGTAATAATGATCTAACTACCTCTCAACTTTGGGCTTATAGTATACCTAGCAGAATATTATTAGAAGAAGAGGCACGCTTGGGGTACAGCCAAAATCAACATGTGCCAATTTTACTTGGTTAGAAATGATTCTTTTAGTAATAATGATTTAACTGTCTCTATTCCTTTGATGTAGAAATATAAATTGGCAAATACATAGGCAGACCCTAAACTTGTCCTTGTCCTGTTATTTTATTTAAATATTTAAATTCAAATTAGTATTTATTGAACACCTAAACTTTATTAAAATTATCAATTAGACACATTTTGTTAACATGGCAAAGTAAGTATTTTTCACTCTCTTTGTGTACATATTTGAAAATTAATTACTTAATATTTTTTTTTTCCTTCTCTTTCTCTTCTTTCATTATTATTTTTCATAAAGTCGTTGCCACCTTGCCAGAAATTTTGTTGACTGACTGCAAGTTCCATTGATGGCTTCAATCTACACCAGAACACTCCCAAAAATCTCAAATTTATTTTTTCAATCTCCGCCATGGTTGTTTATGGGGTGAAAGTATCGAGATTACAGCATAAACAATTTTATCATTACTCAGTTTTAGCGACCATATATTGTACCTAGCTTTCGGCCTTCACTCCGGTCATATCCAAGTAACTACTCACTATTCACTATTTCCATAAGAGCAGACCAAAAAGATTACTGGAGAACTATGCCAAAGTGGTGCGCCAGCTGAAGTCATGGAGGGAACTCATCGGGAAGTGGTGATGGTCGCCGGAGCATAGTCGGGAATCGGCCGAGAATTCTTCCACGATTTATCTAAAGCTGGTTGTAGAATCATCGATGTCGTTCGCCGTGTAGATCGATTGATATCTCTCTACCATGAGATCAACGGAGTTTGGCCAAACTCAAACAGGGCAAGTTCGAGTTAGGAACAATGAGCTGTAGCGAGTGGCGTATATAGATTGTTATATTAGCGATATCATAATTTGAAGAGAATGGACAAATGAATAAATCAATATAATGACAAGTGGTGTTATTTTGTATACATATTCCCAATATTTTTATTTTTCTTATTTGAGTTCTATCTTCATGTGTCGGTCATGCAGCTATTAGAACTCCCATTGAAATGCTTTAGTGAAAGAATTCCACCACAATGACTTATAAATCTGTCAATAATGATTTATAGATTCACCAATTAATTGATGTGCCAAGATTTTCAATTGGCGTGCCTAATATTGTTTTAAAAAAAATCTTAATTCTCTCTATATACTTTTTTGGCAACTCAAAGTTGCTTCTTTTTATTTTATTTTATGTTATTTCCATTGTTGCTCTCAAATGCACACAAGTATACGTGGTCAACAAGTAATATAATAATGAAAAAAGTGTCGAACCCATAAAGACTTGTGTTTGACTACCTATTAATTTCACTCAACTTGTTATTCAATCAAGTCAATCAAGGTTGAATTGTATGATTTATAAGTACTCAGTAAAGGTAACTGTTACCTAATTTAGCAAGCAAAAAATGATTGTTCGAGAATTTAATAGAGATAAATATTCCATGGTTCTGATCGATTCACCAATCGTGTTGTGTTCTAGATAACTCCCCTTTTCATGCAATTCGCTTATGATTGTTAATTAATCGAGCAAAAGTATACTCGTAGTATTCTCCCGAATTACCACTCGTCTGTCCAAGATAGATTCATGCTTATATTCCTATGAAATCAATCCATCAAGAACGCATTAAGATCACGATATTTAATTAAGCATGATGATTAGGTATATTCATATTCTAGCCACAAATCCTCCCCCACTTTAGAGTTAAGATCATGCCCTCTTTAATTCTTCTTTTATCTAAACATAGTTTTCCCAAGCATAAGATAGTTGTTAAGTATAAGAAATTGCCGGCGGTGCAGCCGTCTCCAATCTTGTGTGATAAGCATGCACCAAGTGCTATTCCTCCGCAATCAAAATGGCTTACCGGAGCTATAACTAAATTTCCTTTACTGTGGTCGTGAGGTTTAATTAGCTTGTAGAAATACTACTGAGTTTCGGCCAAAGTCATAACTAATCTTCTAGCTCGACCTCGCGTGTATTGAATTTCTATTCCAAAGTACATATTAGTGCAAACGTGATGTTGTACACTGTGAGTGACAAATATGAATGGTTAGCTGAAGGTAAGAATTTATACAAACCCGATGTTTATATCAAGCAAATGAACACATGGCATTTGTCCAACATATAAGTTGTTTATCATTTAACTATGATTTGGTGATATGAATCTATACTTTCATTTGTGACTCTCAGTGTTAAACTATATGATTATTTAATGTAAATATCGAGTGCGAGTAATTATTTATCGTTACTTAAATAGAAAGAAACCAAATAGAGTTAAAGTAAAATGGCCAAGTAGTAATCTGGTTTCTGTTCCTAGGAACGGCGAAATCCTATAAAGTCATACGAAGACGGCAAACGTTGAAAAACCTGCAAAGTGAAGCTAAATTAAAATGGACCTAAGACGTTAAAAAATTTATCACACGCGCGTCTAAGGAATACGAAAGGATTTTAAAGAAATGCTTCTGGTTTTTTCGTCCAGTTGGGGGAGGGTACATGCACAACATCATCCAAGTACAATATCCAAACACAAACAACACACAAAGTACCTGAAACACCGCCGCGTATCGATAGGCAGGACAACAGACATGCATCAGGATACGATTGGAAATTTGACTGTTTTAGTTCACTCCTAGAGCATTTGAGTACAATAAGTCACGGCGTATAAATTATTGAATCTATACCCTAAGTTGTCGGCAAATAAGCCCTCAACTTGGTATATATAGCAGAATTTTACGTCCAAGATTATGTTAGGATCGAAAATAATCAGGTGTCATGTGAAAACTAGTAAGCAAACCTTGAACGACGATAAAGCAGGACAACACCAAACAGATTATTCTTCCTTCTATTGGATGTGGTAAGTTGTCTTTTCATGCGCCCTCCACTTATTTGAGTTCTATCTTCAAGAAATGTTCCCGGACCACCCATCTCTTCCTTCCCCTTCGCCCGGCCCGGTGAGATCAGATTTCTAGAACGAAGTGAAGTGATAGGAAGAGAACACTGCTGGCGGGAAATCCCTATTCATGAAAGTTCCTTGTAAAGGGGAAAATGAAAGTGTACTCCTGCGCACCAACCGAAGAAAGGAGCTTTGGAAGCTTACCTTATTATTATATTAAAAGGGGAAAAGGTGGGGAGTATGGCATTGGTTACTTCAGCGTCGTAACGCCTGGTATTCGAACATTGGCTCGAGGCATTGTCTCTACCCCTTCTTATCCTGAAAAAGCAGGGACACCTTACGTTCTTGAACCGATAACCATCTTTCGGCTAACCTAGCCTCCTCCGTCACTCGGGACCAACAAGGGGCAGTACAGGAATATTCACCTGTTGTCCATCGACTACGCCTTTCGTGAAAGAATTTCACCCACAATGACTTATAAATCCCGGCAGTAATAATTCATAAATTCACCAATTAATTGACGTGCCAAGATTTCCATTTGAGGTGCCCAATCTTCTGTTTAAATCCCTTTTCTTTTATTCTCTCTTCATACTTTTTTGGCAACTCAAAGTTGCTTCTTTTTATCTTATTTTATGTTATCCCCGTCTTTTTTATCTGTTTCTCTTTGAAGATAAAATTTTTGCCCACATTGAACCAAACCAAGTGCTAGCTCACTGATTTCTTTTCATTTGATAGTGTAGTTGTGGACCCGAATGTAACATAAATAACTGAATTCACATTTATCAAGCCATTTAAAGCGGTCATGTCTTTTATCCTAGCAATGATCTTGTGAAGGCCTTTTGTTACACACAAAGCTTATGCCCATATTTTAGCTTTGCGCTGAGCCCAACTATTCGTACCCATTACCCGCATATATGGGAGAATGACACAAATAGGATTCATTTGATGTCATTGTTTAAATTTTGACCCCGATAAGAAAAGTCTTAAAAAAATAATTTCTGATCAGAATTTTGAAGCAAGTTGGTCAAAAATTCTTGCACAAGTCATATGGTGATTCATTAAAATTCGAATTGTTGTCATAATTTTTGTAAGTTATAATGATCGGTACCAAATTGTAATGGTTGCTATATTTTTGTGTAACTGTCCATTAAATTCTGATTGATTACCAGAATTTTTCGCATTATGGCTGAAAATTTTGGTGATCACCAAGATTGCTGGTGCTTCGAAATTCTGACCAGCACACTTTAAAATTCCGACATGGGGCTATTTTTTCACAACTTTTGATTTAAAAAAGAATCCATCCAGTGTCATCTTCCTCATAAATATTGTGAATGCTACGATAAATTTTCAGATCTAAGGGGCTAGCCATTTGAAGAGCTTTGAAGTTGTAATGACTGGTGAGATGTGGTCAAAAGTTGTCTTGGTTGATTACTGTATATAGGATGGACACATGATGTTGTAGGTATGTTTGAGAGTTATGCTGAAATGCCCTAAACAATGAAGTTTAATATTAATTCGAATATTTATTTAAAGATTTTAAGTTATATATACTGACGGTATAATAATTTTTACACTATTACTTAATATAACTCATGTTATAGTAGACAAACTTATAATTCATTGTAAGTTACAAATGAATACTACTATTACTGTAATTACCTTTTAAGCGATATAATTATATAAAACAATATTAATACGTCGGTGTATAAAACTTAAACTCCTCAATAAATTGTATCCCCTCTATCAACTTATATGACCAGGAGCTATCTATTTTGGACATCTCACAAATTCTAAACCATTTTATAGCAATATTGTCCTATATAATATCACAGCTTTCAAGAATCCAAATTCAGTTAACAACTTTTATGTCATGCATGTGGTTGAACCACAATTGCTAGACTTGGATTGCCCACCAAATGAAACGTTGTAAATTTCTGGTAACTAAGGTATACTAGTTCAAGGATTTTTATTGTAATTTAATTACACCTTTTCTAAGAGTTATTCAGCATTAATATTGTGGTTATTACACTAGTTAATTTAGATAAAACGGGGACACTTGACCTTAAGATATTCTTAATTGAAAAAACGAACTTTATATTATTAGTGATGTTGCATGAAATACACAATTGGCGAGGACCAACATTGGCCAACTCCTCTGAAGCTTTTTGCATTTTAGGGCATGTGATTTTAAAAGACTTGAATTATTTTGATTCCAACCAAAATCAACACGACTAATATCTAAATTCTTGAACCATCAACTATAGTGGAACCTTAAAATACAATCAATCACTTCAACGCAAGAGTTCATTCAAAATTCGCTGGCTTTAAAACATGAGGGGGCAACTCCAGATCAGAAGCCCCAAGACCAACATAAATTGCTCACAACTCCCCTTTTTTTAGTGAAATAATTGAATAGTGTGAGTAAGAATGTTTATGTATGTCAATTGTCAAATCTCAATAAACTATTCTTTCAACTTCTTAACCACGTGAGGAATTTGGAAAAGTAAATAATCCTTTTCGTTCTTTTCTTTCGGATATTAAGATTTAATATGCCTACAAGTTTCTTTTCATTCGATTTCTTAGTTCAGCTCCTCAAGATTTATTCTTCGAAAAATGGTCAAATTTATTCTTTTACTTTCGGGTATTATTTACATTTATTATATTATCCTGTCAAAGTTACCATTTTCTTAAGCAAAGTTTTAAAAGTTACCCCCAAACATAATGGAGGTGTATGATCCAAATTTTAAAAATTACACTTAGCACCCTTCACTAACTTAAAGTCCATTGGAAACCCCATTTCTCCACCATTTTTGTAAATCTAGGATTCTTAAAATTAAAAAAACAAGGGTTCTCTCGTGATTTTACCCGAGTCTCAGTCAATCATCTCCTTAATTTGATCAGTTACTATTGAGTTTTATTTAATCATCTTTTTCTCTAATTAAGTGCTTATGTGTCCAAAACTATTTTCTGGGGTTGGATTAGGTTTCTTTTAGCTCTTTTTTTTTTTTTTTGAAAAAGATGAACATGATATAACCCCTGCGGCAATTTATATTGCAGCAGGCATATCACAGATGACCAGCAACATGACATCCTCAACTGTCAGCAATGTCTCCGAAAATAGCCAATTCTTCCAAAAAAATTAGATCTACTTTAATTCACAATAAAAATCTCAATTCTTGTGCTCGTGCCTAAATAAAATAATTTTGTGTTAAAGACTCACCTAGTTTTTTATGAGGTAATTTGGATAGAAAAATGGAGGGTTTCAATGAGCTTTAATTTAGTGAAGGGTGTTATGTGTCATTTTTAAAATTTGGGTCATAGACCTCCGTCAAAACTGGAAGAGGACATTGAAATCAACCACTGCTCAAGCGAGGGACATGGAGCAGGGGAGAGAAGATTCTGGAAAAGTGATGAATTGCATAATTTCCAACTCAATTATCTGGTATTTGTACAATGTCTATTTATAAGCAAAGAGGAGAAAAAAATATTGCCTATCCAGTTGGCAATGAGCTGGCCCACTAACCACTAACTACCTCTAACTACTTAACCACCTCATGGAATAATTAAATATACAGTGTGTTGCACAGTATGCGTATGTACATCTCTCAATACCCCTCCCTCCCTCCCCTCAAGTTGATGGTAAGGAACTCACACTCAACTTGTCAAGTAAGGTGGAGTGCTTGATGCCTGTGAGAGTCTTGGTGAATATGTCAGCTAACTGATCAGATGTAGAGATATGATGCAATAAAATCAGACCCTCTTGAAGTTTGTCTCGCACAAAATGATAGTCAACTTATATATGTTTGGTGCGCTCATGGAAAACTAGGTTCTTGGCTATGTTTAGAGCTGCCTGACTATCACAGAAAACTGGAACTGGGAGAGGTAATGGAACTGTTAACTCTTCAAACAGCCTGACTAATCAAATAAGTTCACCAACCACTGCTCTAGTTGACATGTACTCTGTCTCAGCTGAGGACAAGGCTATGGTGGACTGTTTCTTTGATTTTCAACTAACTGGGCAACCACCAAGCAGAATTAAGTACCCACTAACAGACTTTCCGGACTCTGGGCAAGCAGTCAGTCTGAATCACAAAAGGCACTGATCATATGTATACGATCGAAATAGATTTCGGCCTTCCTACATTCGATCGAGTTCGAGTGTTAAGAAGGCGGAATGAGATTTTGGGAGTGAGTTTTGAGGTCGGTACTAACGAACCTCGAGCCCGAAGGTCGCTCGAGGAGGCGGCTCGATAATCCTATTGAGCCCGTGACCGAATCGATCCGCTAGGCACTGCTTCGAGGTCGGAAATGCGCGACGCCCATCTCGAAGGTTGAACTCGATCCAAGACCGAAGGGCCCGACCCGTTAACGAGTTCGAGCTAGTATCGAGCTCACAGACAAGAGCCGTTGCAACCACACCAAGAGAGAGAATCTTGGCGGGAATCAAGGAAGAGACAAGTCATCATGGATCTTCCACTACATGTTTTACTTTATTGTACTTTGGTAATGACCCTCTTCTATAAAATGGGGAATCCTTGTAAGCTAGAAGGGGGGCAGAGAAAAAGATCACTTCTTATATTGATAGTAATCCCCTTGTACTTGTTTTACTTATTCATTCGTTTTGCTTATTATTTTCGTTCTTACAGTCAACAATACACATATTTTCATTTCTCTACGCGATTTATATTAAATTGTATCGCATATCCTTAGAACCATCCACAAATCTAACGTTATCTGATTTTTCCGGTAAACAGTTTGGCGCCCACTGTGGGGCTAAGGGTAACCATGATCGTTTGATATAAACCTAAAGTACACGCCAGTTTGCAACTTCAAATCAGCAATGGATTCACCTATCGACCACGAAGCCGGCCCTCAAAATGAAACCAACAACTTGGCACTCGGGGCTGGAAGGCCACTCGATGAAGGCGCTGAGGCTCGAATCGAAGCACCCAAAATTCAAGCCGAAGTATCATTGGATGTCAATTCACAAATAGCTCTAGAGGCGAATCAGCGTTCCGAACCGGAAAGAAGCATTCAGGGCGGTACTCGATCCGTAGCTCGAGACACCCATAACATGGAGGAGATCGGAGTCAGCTTACGGATGATCTTCGAGATGCTACAAGCCCAGCAAATAGCAATAGCTCAGTTGCAGAGCCAAACTCAGGTACAAAGCAGGCCGGAGCCCAATCCGCTTCGAGAAGTCACCCACAGAACGGAACTAGCCATAGAGAAGCCAAATGAGCAAGAATCGGGGACTACTCCCGAAATTACTAAATTGCTCGAGGAACTCACAAAACGAGTCGAAGCCAACGATAAAAAAGTAGAAACATATAATTCCAGGGTCGACCAGATCCCGGGGGCTCCACCAATGATAAAAGGGCTAGATTCGAAAAAATTCATTCAAAAGCCTTTTCCCTCGAGTGCAGCCCCAAAACCAATCCCCAAAAAATTCCGTATGCCCGAAATACCCAAATATAACGGAACGGCCGACCCCAACGAGCACATCACTTCTTACACGTGTGCCATCAAGGGCAATGATTTAGAAGATGATGAGATCGAATCTCTATTATTAAAAAACTTCGGTGAAACCCTGTCAAAAGGGGCAATAATATGGTATCATAATTTACCATCTAACTCCATTGATTCTTTTGCTATGCTTGCAGATTGCTTCGTAAAAGCTCATGTCGGAGCCATAAAGGTCAAAACCAGAAAGTCAGACATGTTCAAGGTAATGCAAAAGGATAACGAGATGCTAAGGGAGTTCGTAGCTCGTTTTCAAATTGAACGAATGGATCTGCCACCAGTCACAGACGATTGGGTTGTTCAAACTTTCACTCAAGGTTTAAATGAGCGGAGCTCGAGGGCTTCGCGGCGGCTGAAGCAAAATCTGATCGAGTACCCAGCTATTACTTGGACCGATGTGCACAATCGATATCAGTCCAAAATAAGAGTCGAAGATGACCAGTTGACTTCTAGGACCATTACGAAAAAGCAAAAGTCGACCAGAGATCGATACCAGCCATATAGCGGAAACGATACTACTGATGAGTATCCGAGGCCTCTTTAAAATCAACCTCGTACACAGGGGGGGCTTTATCATTGAACGCATCTGTGATGATTATCAAGTTCGGTGCAAAGGAAGTTACTTCGTTATTTCATGACAAATAGTGTCTCAACGGGAAATGTTGTAAGGGCCAAACGGTCAAAACGAACCATGCTTATATAGTTGGCCCGAGCCCTGACGCAAAACATGAACCCATGTGTAATGACCTGCAAAGAAAGCTCTCTTCTTTACCGATATTCTATGTTCAAGATTTATTATGCAAACAGAATCGAGTCTGAATCATTCGCTCGACTGCCAAGCCTACGGGCTACCTTTATTTCGAGTTCGAGCAATCACTCGCTCGACCATTAAGCCTACGGGCTACTTTGACTATTACGCCTACGGGCTACATTGCATCGAGTTTAAATCATTCACTCGATTGCCAAGCCTACGGGCTACCTTTATTTCGAGTTCGAGCAATCACTCACTCAACCATTAAGCTTACGGGCTACTTTGACTATTACGCCTACGGGCTACATTGCATCGAGTTCAAATCATTCGCTCGACGGCCAAGCCTACGGGCTACCTTTATTTCGAGTTCGAGCAATCACTCACTCGACCATTAAGCCTACGGGCTACTTTGACTATTACGCCTACGGGCTATATTGCATCAAGTTCGAATCATTCACTCGATTGCCAAGCCTACAGGCTACCTTTATTTTTAGTTCGAGCAATCACTCACTCAACCATTAAGCCTACGGGCTACTTTGACTATTACGCCTACGGGCTACATTGCATCGAGTTTGAATCATTCACTCGATTGCCAAGCCTACGAGCTACCTTTATTTTGAGTTCGAGCAATCACTCACTCGACCATTAAGCCTACGGGCTACTTTGATTATTACGCCTACGGGATACATTGCATCGAGTTCGAATCATTCGCTCGACTGCCAAGCCTACTGGCTACCTTTATTTCGAGTTCGAGCAATCACTCGCTCGACCATTAAGCCTACGGGCTACTTTGACTATTACGCCTGCGGGCTACATTGCATCAAGTTCGAATCATTCACTCGACTGCTAAGCCTACGGGCTACCTTTATTTCGAGTTCGAGCCATCACTCGCTCGACTATTACGCCTACGGGCTGCATTAGTTCAAGCAAAACTACTCATTTCTTCGAATTAAAACAAATACTTGACTATTTAAGCTGAAGGACGCTCGAACCCGATAAAACAAAGGGGACTACCCACGAGGCCCGAAAGCAACAGAGATTTAAATTCAAACTGTTTATTTAGTTTGAAAGGCCATTTCTCTTCAAAAAAAAAGAAATATTTGTATTTACAAAATTTTTGTACAGAAGCGGCGAAAACGCCATCAGAAGTTATCCGATTCAAAGCATATTGGGCCTCGTTGAAAAGACAGAAAGTCGCTCCGCATTCATCACTGATTGATCTTCTCCGGTCACCAAGGACCGAAGGTAACTGGCAATTCCCACCGGAGAAGAGAAAATTCGGGTATCCTCAATGAGGTCGGGGACTATAAAGACGCATAAGATGATCGAGCATTGCATACGTCATGGTCGGGATCGATAAAAATATCAGTGTATATCTGATCGAGCTGCTGGAAAATCATATCGTTTCTCGCCACATCCTTTTCTGAGAAATGAGGGAACTATCTGTATACGGTCGAAATAGATTTCAGCCTTCCTACGTTCAATCGAGTTCGAGTGTTAAGAAGTCGGAATGAGATTTTGGGAGTGAGATTTGAGGTCGGTACTAACGAACCTCGAGCCTGAAGGTCATTCGAGGAGGCGGCTCGATAATCCTATCGAGCCCGTGACCGAATCGATCCGCTAGGCACTGCTTCGAGGTCGAAAATGCGCGACGCCCATCTCGAAGGTCGAACTCGATCCAAGACCGAAGGGCCCGACCCGGTAATGAGTTCGAGTTAGTATCGAGCTCACAGACAAGAGCCGTTGCAACCACACCAAGAGAGAGAATCTTGGCGGGAATCAAGGAAGAGACAAGTCATCATGGGTCTTCTACTAAATGTTTTACTTTATTGTATTTTGGTAATGACCCTCTTCTATAAAAGGGGGAATCCTTGTAAGCTAGAAGGGGGGCAGAGAAAAAGATCACTTCTTATATTGATAGTTATCCCCTTGTGCTTGTTTTACTTATTCATTCGTTTTGCTTATTATTTTCGTTCTTACAGTCAACAATACACATATTTCCATTTCTCTACGCGATTTATATCAAATTGTATCGCATATCCTTAGAACCATCCACAAATCTAATGTTATCCGATTTTTCCGGTAAACATCATATAACATTTTTATTGCTAGATAGAAATATCCCCAAATTGGGATCACCTTTCAAATACCTCAACACATGATACAAAGCTTTTAAGTGAGTATCTCTAGGATTCTGCATGTATTGGCAGAGATGTTGTACATTGAATGTTATGTCAAGCCTGGTATTGGTAATAAAATTCAGCTTCCCAGCCAGCTTTCTATAATGAGTGGGATCTTTTAATGGAACACCTTCGTCAGCTTTCAACTTAAGTGAAGGATCGAGAGGAGAGGATAATGAAGATTGATGCAAACAATCATACTCCTTTAGCAAGTCCATAGTGAACTTCCTTTGAGAAATCAGTACCCCATCTTCTTTATATAGCACTTCCAGTCCCAAGAAGTAATGCAAAATCCCTAAGTCTTTAATCTTGAAGGTTTGGTCCAAGAACTTCTTCAGGGAGTTGATCTCATCAAGGTCATGCCCAGTGAGTATAACATCATCTACATACACTACCACAAACGCCATTGTGTTGCCTTTCTTCTTATGAAATAAGGAATAATCCAGTAAGGAATGAGTATATCCCTTTGAACACAGTGCTTCTGCCAAGCTTTTCATACCATTGTCCGCATGCCTGCTTCAAGCCACACAAAGATTTATTTAGCTTGCACACTAAACCTGGTCTCTCTATAACTAAATCAGGTGGGACTTCCATGTAGACTTCTTCATGCAGATCTCCATGAAGAAAAGTATTATTCACATCTAATTGGAACATCTGCCAACTCTTCTTAATTGTTGTCCCTACTATAGCCCTTACAGTGGTTATCTTTACCACTGGTGAGAAGGTCTCCGAATAGTCTATTCCAACTTGTTGAGTGTACCCTTTGACAACTAACCTGGCTTTGAATCTCTCAATGCTCACATCTGTCTTATGCTTGATCTTATACACCCACTTGCATCCTATAGCTTTCTTTCTATCTGGAGAGGCACCAAATCCCATGTATGGTTTGTGTACAATGCCTGAAATTCTTAAGTCGTTGCTGCTTACCAGGCAGGATTAATGACTGCATCTTCATATAAACAAGGTTCACACTCATGTGAAATATTTTTTACCATCTGCTGATTTTCAGGAATCAATGCATTAAAAGAAAAATGTTGTTTGTTTGGAACAAAAGCAGTAAAGGATGTGGACTGTGTTTCTTGATTTTGGCTAGATGAACATGGTTGGAGATTTGGGATTGAATACATATAGTCAATTAAGTAAGTAGATATCTTGTGTGGTCTAGCAGGTCTGCACTGGTTATGATTCGGGTGCTCTTGTGATTGACTTGATACAGCAGAGTTAGTGAGATCAGGAACATGTAGTTGGTCGTGGCTATGTGGAGTTGACTCAATTGTCAGGCTATCACTACTAGAAATTCGGTAAAAACCGACCAAAAAAACCGACCAACGTTGGTCGATAATAGCCAAAAACTGACCAAAACGCGACCATTTACGTGTGGACGGTATTTTTGTGGTCGGAAAGGAATACCGACCAAAGTTGGTCGGAAATTACCGACCAACTTTGGTCGGTCAATTAAATTCAAAAAAAAAATATTGCAAAACAAACCGACCAAAGTTGGTCGGTATTTTAATTATGTAATAAAAAGATTCACCATCTGGGAATCGAACCGGGGTCTGTACTGTGGCAGGATACTATTCTACCACTAGACCATTGGTACATTTTGTTTTAAGATTGTCTTTTATTTGATTTATACTCTTTAATTGTATTTTTGCACGAAAATAACCGACCAAAGTTGGTTGGTTTTATTAAAAAGTAAAATTACCGACCAAAGTTGGTCGATTTTTTTAAATGACCCGCCGAATTAACCGACCAATTTTGGTCGATTTTTTTAATATTAATTTTTATTTATTTTAATTGAAAAACCGACCAAAGTTGGTCGGTTTCTTGAAACATAAATTTCGCGGGACTCAAAAATAGTTTTTCGCATTTTTGCGCCAAAGAAAACCGACCAAAGTTGGTCGGTTTCGTAAAAAAAAAAAATTAAAAAAAAATATTTTGAAAAACCGACCAACTTTGGTCGGTTTTTTGGTCGATTTTTTGACCGACCAAAGTTGATCGGTTGACCTTGGTCGGTTTTTGTCGAATTTTTAGTAGTGTATCATTTTGGTAATAGTGTGAAGAACTAGGCAAGTAATTAAACTTATAATAGAAAGTAACTTCCTAGAGTCTCGAGTTGGAGTTCAGGAAATTAAAAACAAATCAAGTAAAGAATACTTCCCTCTTTATTGGGTTTTACATGGGGCGAACACTAATTAATTGAGACCCCAAATATATGTCGGATGAGAAACTTAAAAAACTTCAAAAGAGAAAATGTACGATTAAATAATTTTATCAAGCAGGGTATAACAGTACCCAATCGCATATATCAGATCGGCAAATGTCATTTAACTTTCACATGTAGACGAGACAATAAAGGATTGTCACATCATTTGGATTCGAAGATTTGGTTCACATGTGGAATATATATATGGATAATGGATCTTAGCAGTAGAGTTCCTTACGTCTCAAACTCAAACATCCCACCATTTTCACCAACTCGACTTTAAAGCTTTATTAAAATATTTATATATATGTTGCTAATTAGACACTTGGCATAAATAAAGATTTATATATAGTCATATCGGTATGGCTTGAACAAAAAATTATTTTGTTTTTTAGTTTTTCACTTGGTATTGGCCTCGAATAATTTTGGATTCGCACCACATACGATTTATTAAAAGAAAAAGTGATTCATACTAAATTTTTTTAATTCTTAAGACTTGAACTCAAAATCTCTGTTAATCTGATACCTCTCATCTCTACGAATAACGTAGTGGGACTAGAAAACTGCCTCTTTATCTTCAATTTAGTCGTGTGTGCTAACTTCACATTAAGTACTTGACTTTCTCATGATACATTTTGTTTATTTGTCCAAATCCTATTACAAACTTGAGTTGCTCATGTTTTACCATTTTTGAGGCGTTTCCTATAATTAATTTCAGTACGATCAGTAGATTTACAAATTAGTACAAATATAATTGAGTATTCGATCAAATCATTGGTGAAACTGGTTTTTTAAAATTAAAAACTACATCCTATAAATAGAAAAATAAGGGGTTGCGTATTTCTTACAAAGTAGAAAGTAAGTACAGAAGATCAACTGAACAAACATTAATGCATGGCATATAATGGAAAAATCTGGCAATTGATGGTTCTGATGCATGTATCCTTTTTCTCTTTCAACATGTGATTTTTACTCTTATATAGATTAAAAATATATACTTACGTGTGGCTGGCCAGGAATTCTTCTTTTATGAGTCATTCAATAATGTTTGTTGACAGACAATATAAATATTAGATGTACAATACTTGTCTTATATTCGTACCTTAACTTTAGAAAGTAGAGTGGATCATGTTCGAATATTGGATTGAATTAATTACACAGGCCAGCAGCAGATAAAATATGCCGAAAATAGTGCAATACAATTTTGTTAGATAATATACTCAAAGAAACAACTCGAAGTGTTAAGAGATTGTGTACAATTTGAACTACAATATCACGAGTTCGAACGAGTAATTAAAAGCTACAATCAGATGTTATAGTGAATGGTTGTTATACAACTTATAACATCATTTGACAATTAGATATTATTCAGATGTTATAAATAAAAATAAAATAAAAATTATTATTTTTCTTTTTTAATATTACATATAAAAATAAAAGAATTATTAAAATTTAAAATCTTAAAAGATATGTATATTTTACTAATTAGATATTAAAAAGAGCTAATACAATACCGATAAATTTATAACTAAATGTGCAAAGATGAAAAATTCAAGGCACACATTTTAAAGCTACTTGAAAATTAAATTCTTTCAAAATTGATGAAGAACTCTATAATTGTAGCTTATTTTGTAAATTTCAGTCTCTTACCGGCCGAGTATTACTTAAATCTTAAACTTGTGCACAATAAAAACTTTGTCCAATGAAAAATATATGTGCAGCCCTTCAAATATTAAACATTATGTAAGATAGAAATATACAAGCATATATTTTACTGGAATTGGATGAAATATTTAATTATGGGAGTAACATGAGATTCTTTATCATATCATGGCGCATTAAAGTTTTAAAATATTTGGTCAAAATCTTTAGACTTATTATTGGTAATCATAGAAATATTGCGTGGTTGTTATAGAGTGTAATTTTACAAAAAGCATATTGCTATAAAGATAAATATTGTTATTATAAACATAAAAGATTGGTTTTGAGAAAAACCTGAATTTTACAGTGAATGTTATTATATAGGAATATTGTTATAGAGAGGTCGGACCGTAACAGTATAAAAAAAGGGCCAAAATGCCCCTGGACTATGGAAGCTAAGGTAGAGCAAATTTGTCTTTATTTTGAATTTGATCCTAAACATGCCCTTATTATTAGTGGACTGGTTCAAATTTACCCCTAAATGGTGACAAATAGAAATATGTGCCTTCTATTTGACTTAGGTACCGAATATTGCCTTATCATGAGGGGAGTGACTGATATTTTTCCCTCAATACTAATGGACCTTCAACTTCTTATTTTTTACTCATTCAAAATATATTTTATTATTAAGATTGAATGCCACCTTGTAACCTTGTAGGATAATAATCTTAACTCTGAGAGTTTCTTGTAAACAATTTTAACCAGAACGCCAATTCTATTAAACAGAACCCCCACTTTAATATTTTTACTCTCTTGAAATTTAACAACTATTAAACAGAACGCCAATTCTAGAAAACTAATCATTTCTATGAGAAAACAAATAATCTTCAAGGACCGAAATACAAGTTGAAATTCTTAAACCAGTCAAAAATAATTAAAATTGTAAGGATTTATTACGACATTTAAACATAAGTTTTGATCTTGTGAAGAAATTGTGATTACTGCCATACTATAAAGAACAAAATACATAAAATATCAATTTTATTTCTTATGAGCTAAATTTATATATATAATTATAATTGCCTAGACAAGAGAGTATCGATCTTCACAAAGACGAAACTAAAATAGAGAAGACTTATTAGTAATCTTTCGAGCAAAATGAAATATTTTGTCAAAAATTAATTATTCAAAAATTATAAAAAAAATATTATAAGTTACAAGTCTTCTCATGTTAATATATAATAAAATAATATTTGAAAATATTAGTCAAAGTTCAGGTACTTGACTCTAACTCTGATAAACGAAGCAAAATAGCTAATTTGAGACGGGGGAGTATCAACTTTTAGTTGCTTCATTTCATGTAATTTGATCTTTTCGAGAAGACCATTTTCTCCTTCTATAACAAAACAAAGTCTTGGTTGAATGGTTAAGAGACTCCAACTAATTATTGCGCTCCTTATTTCAATGCTACATACTGATTAGCTATATTTACTGTCTACATTCACTTCACTAACCCGATCGAGCTTACAAATTCACTACTATATGTTATATATATATATATATATATTATTGTTAGGCGAGAAGATAGTAATAAATGATAACTGTAATTTGATGGTTACATTTGGACATGTGATAAATAAAACTAATAGTACTTGAAAAGTAGATTCCCTCGACAACGTATCTTGGTAAGTACAAAGGCAAAGATCTGTTCTCGTTCCCTCTCCTGTCCCTCCCCCCCAAAAAAAAAGAAAATATACTTACTTATCAGAACACCTATTATTCTAACTTATAACTTTTTTTATATATAGTTATATCACTTTTTAGTTGTTTCATTTCGTGTAAATGAATGATCTCCTAGTAACCTGAATGATAGAAATTGATTGGATTAGAGCGGAGGGACGAATCGGAACGACAAACGGATGAATCTCAGTGAATTGTGGCAGTAAGGTCACTCTGCCACTTACAATACCGTATCGCATATTTAAGTCATCTGCAAAGGATTCTACCTGCCGCTCGATAGAAATTGTACTTCAAGGCGGCCACCGTGACTCTTCCGCCGTGATGACTTAGCCAACGTCACGTGTCCTTGGGGGCCAAAGACACCTACTGCGGATCGGCAAGCTGACGACGGCCACATACATCACTTCTAGCCCAGATTCTGACTTATATGCGTTTAGTCAAACAAAGAACATATTGATCATTGAGTTCAATTCTACATATGAACTTGTGTTACTAAACATAAAGTTATCCCACATATAAACTTGTGTCAATCAAAAGAATCGCATTAACATAGTACTAGCATAACGTCACAACTAGGAACATTAGACATTAATTTATGGGGTGAAAAAAAAGAAGAAGAGAGACATCAATTCAAGGACATATAAAGTTTTGATATCAAGAGACTCCATCTATCTAGTGCGCTTCACACTTCAAAAGAACCAACAAAATTTGGAAGAAGAGACTTTCTCCCTCCCGTAACTAATTAAACTCACATTAATTTTTGCTTTGTAGCTCCATGTTTGAAATCTAATCATTTATTTGCTCTCTGGCCTTAGTAATATGAATCAATTCCAAATTGCAAACAATTAAAAATTTAATGGTTCATCCTAAACTAAGTTAGTTTCCTCATCTTGTGAGTTCTCTTCCCTTGAGGAATTGCATATTCTTAATCAAGAAAACAGTGATAAGTGAACAGTGCTTAGATTATTAAAACATAAGCACATCTTTTATGTCCTTTACATCTGTCAGCTTCATAGATATTTTCTTGAAGTTTGTGAACTACTCTCACCAGTCATATATTACTGAAAACTCACTTACTCAAGCAAGTACAATTACTATTACTTGAATCTATTTTTTTTGTACGTTTCAAAAAAAATAATATTTTTAAATTTGAAAATAATTTTACTTAAATTTATAATTCCACCTTTAATGAGAAGCTTTTATAATCACACAAATACTTTGAGTCCCTTTTTGAATTGTTTAGGACCACAAATTCCAAAAATCTTTATTTTTTTTTTAAACTTCATACTCAGGATAAACAGATTCACATAAATTTGTTCGGAGTGAGTATTTGATAACTAACCAACCCTGTCCTACACTGAAAACTTTCTGCCTACTATTAGTGCCATGTGACTCATCCCCATTACAAGATAGGCAATTCCCAAAATTATATCTTTTCATCAAATCAGTTATTCGCATGCTATAACTTGATAATTTCCTAAATAATACTCCCTCTGTTTTGATTTATGTGAACATGTTTAACTGAGCACAGAATTTAAGAAAAAATAAAGATTTTTGGAATTTGTGGTCCTAAACAATTCAAAAAGGATCAAGAGTATTTGTGTGGTTATAAAAACTTCTCATTAAAGGTACAATTGTAACTTTAAGCAAAACTGTTTCCAAATTTAGAAAGGGGTCATTCTTTTTCGAATGAACCAAAAAAAATAGGTTCACATAAATTGGAACGTTCTGATCACCGTTCTGGTCACCGTTGTCCAAATATTGCCACCCTTTCTAAATAAATAGGAGGAAGAGATATGACAAATGCAAAGCACATAATTCAAAACAATGGCATCCAATTTCCATTTCCACAACAACAATATCCAAAAGAGTCAAAAAATTGTAGTAGTTGTAGTCCCTTTTCCAGCACAAGGCCATCTTAACCAGCTTCTTCAACTCTCTTGCCTCATAGCATCTTACAATATAAAAATCCATTATGTTAGCACAAAAACACATAATCTTCAAGCCAAACTTAGAGTTCATGGCTTGGACTCTTTTTCCAACATTCATTTCCATGCTTTTTCTACCCCTACTTTCATATCTCCCTCTCCAAATCCCAATTCTTCTATTAAATTCCCATCCCATCTTCAGCCTTCATTTGAATCATCCACTCACCTAAGAAAACCAGTCAAAAAACTTTTGCATACACTTTCAGCAAAACATAAAAGAGTCATTATAATAAATGACTCTTTAATGGGATCAGTGGTTCAAGATTTTGTGTCCTTAGGAAATGCAGAAGCTTACACTTTCCACAGTGTGTCAGCTTTTACTCTTTTCTTGTTTATATGGGAAAATATGGGCAGACCTTTCCCAATTGATGCAGAAATATTAAAAGACATTCCTTCACTTGAAGGTTGTTTTAGTCCTGAGTTTGAGAGATTCTTGAAAACAGAATATGAATACATGAAATTCAACTCTGGCAAAATTTATAACACATGCAGAGTTATAGAAAGTCCTTTTCTTGATTTGTTGTCTAAAGAACAGTTAAGTGGTAACAAAAAACAATGGGCTCTTGGACCATTTAATCCTGTAACATTAAGTGGGACCAAAAAAGGGTCCAATATTAGAAGCGACAAATGTTTGCTTTGGCTAGACAAACAAGAACCAAACTCAGTGTTATATGTGTCTTTTGGTACCACAACTTCATTTTCTGATGAACAAATCAAGGAAATGGCAATTGGATTAGAACAAAGCAAACAAAAGTTCATTTGGGTATTAAGAGATGCTGATAAAGGGGATGTGTTTACTAAAGATTTGAGACAAATTGAATTACCAAAAGGGTTTGAAGAGAGAGTTAAAGAAAAGGGAATTTTGGTAAGAGATTGGGCACCACAATTAGAGATTTTGTCACATTCTTCAATTGGTGGATTTATGAGTCATTGCGGATGGAATTCTTGCATGGAAAGTATTTCAATGGGAGTGCCAATAATTGCATGGCCAATGCATTCTGATCAACCTAGGAATACTGTACTTATTACAAAGATTCTTAAAGTTGGTCTTGTTGTTAAGGAATGGGCTCGTAGGCAAGAATTGGTAACATCAAATATGGTACAGAAAGCTGTGGAAATATTGATGGCATCAAAAGAAGGAGATGAGATGAGGAACAGAGTAAAAGATTTGAGTGCAGCATTTAGGAAATCAGTGGCTGAGGGTGGAGTTAAAAGCATGGAATTGGATTCTTTCATTTCTCACATAACAAGGTGAATTTGACCAAAATCAAGAATAGTCATGTATCTTCTCATTTGCAGGGTTATAATTGCATCTACTATCAATGTTGAAAAAATCAGTAAGATACAATTGATATACATTGTTGGTGTGCACTGTCAATGTAATTGAACTTCTTATAATATAATGCGTGCTTTATATTTCAAATAGTTAACTCTTCATTTATAATTAGTACTCTCTTACAGTGGCGGAGCTCGAATTTTCATCGAGGGGTATAAAGAAATAAATTCACCAAGAAGTCAAGAAATGTCAATACATAGTAAAATTATCTAACTACACAGTATAATTTTCGAACAAAGGGGGTGTCGATTGATACCCCTTAAGTGCATGTGGCTCTGCCACTGCTCCCTTATCCCGACTCCCAATTTATGTGATACTTCTGAGTTCTCTAATTAATCTTTAGATTAAATCAACATAATATTTTAAATTAAAATATAAATATTCATAAATTATACAATTTTTTTTTTATGAATTACAACTTTTCTAAAATCCTTATGCTAAAGAAAATATATCTTAAAGTGTTAGATCAAAGTTCATATCATTTGAATTTCGAAAAATAAATAGTATCACATAACTTCATCCGTTTCAAAAAGATTGGTATCATTTTCTTATTGGTCTGTTTAAAAAAGATTAACTTCTTTCAATATTTCCTTAACAGAAAACATTTATAGTCACACAAATGTTATGACAGGTTTCAGACTACAAGTTTCAAAAGTTATACAACCATATAAATGTTATAGTTTATTTAAGATCACATATCTCAAAAGTCGATTTTTTTTTTTAATTAAAGTTTCTTTCAAGTCAAACTATGACAATCTTTTTGAAACAGATGGAGCAGTAGCAGAGCTAGAATTTTTACTAAAAGATATTAAAATTTTAAAAAGTAAATACATGAAAAAGTCAAGAGAATTTAATACTTGTATATATGCATAAAATAATTACTTATCTAAATAGTACTCCGTCCGTTTCAATTTATTTAAACTTATTTCTTTTTTAGTCCGTGCCAAAAAAAATAATTCATTTCCTTATTTAAAAAAAATTATATTTATACAATAATTTATAATCAAACAAAATATATGTGTTTCATTTCCTTCGAGCTATGTGGCTCCGTCACTAGGAGGGAGTATCTTATGTCGATTTGTACGTGTCAATTTTGCATAGAGACTTCTAATTATTCTTTTTTGAAAAAGTTAAAACTCAATCCGTTAATATATAAATACAAATAAGGTGACGTAAAAGACAGGTCCCACGGACAATGATCCATAGATAATGGAAGTAAAACCGTTGTGATAGTGGCGGGGACGGATTCATTGTTCAAACCCACGAGTTAAATTGAAACTATAACTTTCGATATATAAAATTTATATGTTAAAATTTATTAAAATTATAAAAATAATAAATATAAATTTATAATTTTAAAAATATAATAAATTCAATACTAAAAACCTTAAAGGTCGAACCCATAAGGTTTAAATTCTGGATTCGTTTACTGTAGTGTTGACAATTAAGCTGAAAATAAACAATTCAAAAGATAGATAGATAGAAACAGAGAAGCAAGTTGTCGTGTCTGGATAATGGTGTGCAGCCTATAAAAAAGTGTCAAAGTGATATTGTTCCTATCTTCAACTCCCATTGATTATTAGTCTACCATTTCGTGGAAGAAAATTCCAAGCTTTATCAGCACAACCATCAATATGTGCACGTGGCAATATTATATTATGATACTCATCTCATATAATTGAAAAGAATAATGACCCTACTTTTCTATTTTATTATTATGATGTTTAAGATAGCAATGTAACGCGTATGGGTTGTGTATTGATGCAGGAAGGGTGAGTTATTGCATATGTTTCACGTCAGCTGAACCCCCACAAAAAGAATTACTCAGTATATGATTTGGAGTTGGTCACGATAGTTCACGCTCTCAAGATCTGGAGGCATTATCTATATGGGATGTTCTGTAAGGTTTACACCGATCATCGCAGATTGCAGTATTTATTTTAGCAGAGGGATCTTAATTTGAGGCAGCGCAGGTGGCTTGAGTTAATGAAGGATTATGATATTACCATCCTTTACCATCCGGGAAAGACGAATATGATTGCGGATGCCTTGAGCAGAAAGGTCGAAAGTATAGGTAATTTGATATTTATTTCGATAAAGGAGAGGCCATTGGCTTTGGACATTCAATCCCAACACTTCCATTTGGAGCTTCATCTCCTTCTATTAACAGCTTGTTACCTTACAAGGACAGTTTTGTCATTTCATTACTTTGTTAAGTAAAGTTACTAATGATCCCATTGTTGCAGCTCTACTATTCCAACTGAATTCCATTATAACTAAACCGTTTTAAACTCGAGCTGAAAATGGGTCGATGAGCTTTCTTTTTCCACACACAAAATAATGGAGGGACCTCAATTTTGTACCTTTTTTAGGATATTACGGTATTATGTACATCACTAGTGAAACTATTCGTGCTTCGCGCGGTGATAAAAAATATCAATAAATCATACTTTATATCTTGTATATTGCTTAGCTCATCTAAATAACTAAAAATATTAAACCCCAATAACGTAAGATATATGTAAAATTATTAAGTTTTATTGCTATATACTATATTTGTTTGAATTGTACAATAATAAGTAAAATATACAAAAGTTTGTATTGTTGCATTCCTCTAAAACCTCCGGTTGGTGATGCCAGAGGTGACTCTTTGGCCAATTTTATTTTTTTGTATATTCATCGGTCATAATACTATCATTACACCTTGATGTTTTCTCAAATATTTAAATCTCTTTTTTTTGCATTTTAATGTGTATTATCAAGCACAAAACTTTCCGAATCTATGATGCACTTGCATGTAAGTAATATTTATTTATTCTTATAAAAAAATATAGTGTGTAACCTCGCAAAATTGCTCGTTGATCATTGATTTGTTACTCTCAAAATCTTTATTTAACAACTACTTTTGGTGCTTTAAATCAGCACGTATTCAAAGACCTAGACTCAACTAATTAATTTCCTTTTCAAGAATGTTAAATGTAAAAATAGTCAAATTAAGAAAGTTATTGAAACATACCAGTTCAAAATCATATATAATACGACTACAACCACCTAAGGCCTGAACTAATAAAATTCAGGATGAGTGAAGAATATTAAAAAATAATTTACTTGGCGAGTTACTTGCTGTTACTTAGATAAGACGGAACAATGTAGAAGGACTAGGCAAGACGATCCTCTTTTATTGCAGCAAGAAGGATATCAAGATTATAGCAAATACTTCCAAGCAATACAGAAATTAACATGATTTAATATTAATGGGGAAGAGAAGCCCTTGGGCTCTGGTCTAGTGGTAAAATCGCAATGCGTGGATTAGACGCATGTCACGGATTCAGACCCTGACACAAACAAAAATCTGAAAAATAAAAGGGTCATCCTATTATCCACCGTCAAACTGTATGTCACTGACCCTGAGGAATTTATCAGTTATCAAACAAATGGGGACGAAAATATTGCCAATGACAATTGATAACCATCAAAATTTGGAGAAACGATGGCCTCATCATATATCAATTAAACTATAAAATTAACTAGCCTAACTGTTTCGTGGGAAGGAAAGACAAATGGAAATGAGAAATCTGAATTACTCAGTGATCACATATTACACTACAGTCCCCTTAGAACTCCAATATCTAATGTTCTCTATTCTTGGCACTTCTTTTGAAGATTGAGTTCCTTAAAAAATAAAAAACAATTATGCCTTGGGACTGCACAGGCTCTTTAGGTCCTTATCCTTGAGATACCATTCAGGTATTATTTTGGCAGCATGGGGATAGAGATCCTTGTATGCATTCTTGATAGTCCCTTCTGCAACTGTGGTTGCAATTGAGATATCTGCATGTACAACCTCAGTCAAACCACAAATACGGAGCTAATACAGACACCCAAGATTTACAAAGCATATTCAGCAGATCCAGATCAAGCATTAGCCGACGTGGATAACATAAAAAATATAACATTGGAAGCGTTAAAAAAATAGCATGGTTTTCCCATATAAGCACCACATATATTCAAAACATATTGCCAAGATTCCCAAAAAGAAGGTAAATGCAAAAACCTCGCAGGGGTTTCTTTGAATCCGTAAGCTGTGTTAGCATGTATATTATTGCTGCAGCAATTGATATAGGACTCCTTCTGCAAAACAAGGAATAAACATTTAAATCGTTATTTAATTTAACATGATAGGCATATGGAATTCTATGGCTAGTGATCCAAGTGATGACACACATTTTCCCGTCCTGCTCCTTTTTTAAAGTCAGCTGTTTTGGAACTCCAATGTTCTCACTAGAATGGACTCATGGAGACTTACATATATTTTGCATTACAAATACAGCGTTCAACATTGTTCACGTGGTCTTCAAAGTGGGGAAAAAGTTCAACCCCAAGTCTCGGACTCAGCTGACAAAAGCCACTAACCTGACAGCAGGTTTCATTTATCAAGAACTTGTTCTCCAAGTTTCAGCAGAGAATGCAATTTTCCAAATTCATAATTAAAAGAGGCTGCACTAAATGTGAATCGGAAGTCTCACACCACCGCAGAAACAAACGTGTCTTGCACTTGGAAACTTATATTTTTATTTTTATTTTCTTGAATTGGTAGAAAACTAATAAGTACTATATTATTGATATAAACAGCAAAGCACTAAGAAAGTGCTATGTAGGTCCAAGTCTGAGAATCCCCAGTGTAAAAACAAAAAGAGGGGCTCCTATCTATACAGAAATCGTGTCCTGTAGTAAATTCATGAAATCTAACATACTGTATTCATCCTTTACATCCTACAAGTTGCACCAAAAGGCCAAAAACCAGAGACATTTGTATCTTAGCATTCATATCCAACAACTGACTTAATTACCAGACTAAGAATTACTTGTGGCTAAGGCATGAATAATTAATAGTGAGAACTTGATTAAACAATAAACTGCAACCAAAAGTACCCCTACCTTATATCAAACTCTTCAGACTTCTTGACAGTTTCTTGGACAGCCTTAATCTCTTCATGGTTCATACCAATGTTAGAACAGAAACGTCTCTGACATTTATCCATTGTCCATGTCAGATAATATACAAACATTCATAGTGTACTGAATGTGTTCACAAAAAGGAGAAGACCATAACACTTGGTCTCACTCACCAGATAGTCTCCAGCGTGTATAGTCCCCATCTCCATTGATTCTCCCATTTCAACCTTCAATTGTTTCACAATGAATTCTTTTGCTCGGCCAATTTCCTTCTTTGTAGCTCCATTGGCCATTGAGCATATTTCTAGTTAATACCCAAAGGTTCAGATAGGTTCACAAAGAGAACTAAACCATTAATCTACATAATCAGATATCATGGCAACACCTTTTACAGTGCGCGGTTTGCCTTCTTGCCGGCAAGCAATGTAGATACAAGCAGCCACCAAAGGGTCCAGATTCCTTCCTCTCGTACACTTCTGGTCTTCCAGCCTTTTGTATATCTCACTTGCTCGGTCCTACAGAAGATTATGGAAAAGATGAATGTAAAAATGACAAAAGAGATAAGACTAGCTCTTACGTAACGAAAGAGCAAATTTGTCCCAATACCATAGGAACCGAAAAGGCGAAACCTAAAAATTGATTCCCATAAAGGGATAAAAAGAGTATTACAGATGATCTTAATCTTCACCCATAAATGTCACTTCCCATATATTTACCCATTGTGGTTAAAACTCAAATGTTTGACAATAAACAACAATAGCGTCACAAACATGGGATATGGAGAGTAAAACAATTGACCATGTTGATTTGGATCCATCATCACCACCATGATAATGGCCTTGCATCTTTTTTTAACGATTATGATACTCCTTCAGGCATATGAAATCCGAAATTAAGGAACTAATGGTAACGAGACAGAGACATGTAAAGCTACTTAGTTATATTTATTGTCTATCAATTGTGGCATGGGAAGGGGAAAGTCCAAAGAAAAAAAAATAGGGGTCACTGAATCTTCCAATCTCTATGGATAATACAAAAGTATGACAGAAAGTATCATGGGCTGATGATCATTGCCAAGGAAGGATAGTTCCCTCCCAAAGATGCCCAGGGGATTCTGGCAGTGGTGGCTGCATAGGCCACCCAGCCTTTGGGTAAAAGAAATATTGCATGCAAGATCATAGTACGTATAGGCAGAGATCATCATATTATCATGCGGAAGTCATCTTTTTCAAACAAGCAGAGAAGTCTAGACTAGAGAAAAGAAGGTAGCAGTACGACATCTGGACTTTCAGTGAAAGGTTTTGAAAGACTTGGATTACCAGATGAGAATTACTAACACCTTAAAAAAGTATTGCATTCAAGGTGAAGCTCATTTAGTAAAGTGAAAATCTGATACTCTTAGCAAACTAGTAAGAATCGGAGATTAAACAAACATGCAACAGCAATTCCAAAATCGCCTCCATTTGTGATGCAAAAAAGAGAAACAAAAAAATCTAACAGAACAGGACACACCTTTATGGTAGAAACAAGGCTCAACCTGTAAAGAAGGAAAAAGACATTAGTTCAGTTGATGCACAAAACAATGGGAAACACATTTGACTAATCCAACAAAAATATCAACAGCATTCCATAATCTTAAACTTCTCAACATGTAATTCATGTAAAGGGACAAAACACAACTGTCTAAGATCATCAGTCATGCTCTCACAAATCCCAACAATATGTATCTGAAACCACTATAGTCACTTAGTTAGCCATCCAAATGCAATTAGAGAATAAGGCAACACAAATGCAATCTCAAACCATCGGAGGCCAATGATAAATGAAAGAGAAAGTTAGCTGCTCCTCTGGTAAGTTTTTCACAATGCTCTGTTACACCTGGTCTTAGATAATTCTCTAATAAATGAGGTGCTACAATCGGTAATGATACCTATGGAATTAGTCAAGGTGCACACAAGCTGGCCCGGACAGTACGGTTATAAGTAAAAACAAGGTGCCACTAAAGTGGTCCATTTGACTTGGATTGTTATGCATAAAGCATGTCTTACTCAAGTCACAGCTAATGTATATTTGTGAAAAGCACTGGAAGCCTCGTATCATCTGTTTCTGCATTGCATTGTGTTCTGGCAGATTTGGTGTACGTGTACAATTTTTTTTGGAGTAAATGGATAATGTCAAGCATTCAAAAGGACGATATCAATAGCCGAAGTCTAATCGACCATCATACTAATGTCTTCTTAGAGTCCGGTGAAATAGTGAGGGTACAAGCAAGTTGGCTCGGACACCATCGTCATAGAAAAAATATTTTCTTACAATTTCTCGGCTTCCAAAGAAAACCCCACTAGGGTTTTATCTCTGAAAACCCAAGAAATCAAAAACCAAATGAAAGTACTCCCTCCATCCCAATCCGACTAGCTTAATTCATTTATTTAACAACTAAATTCTAAATACTCTAAAACTAATACTAGAATTTGCAATTCTCCTCATACCAAACTACTCCAAATTTTTAAGAAAAAAATATTTTGAAGTTCACTTAATTTACCTATCAGCCATATTGGCAATAGCCTTAAAAGCTATAACAAGGGCACGATCAGGATCGCCACCTCGATTCTGCAATCGAGCAAGAGAACCATCCCCATTACTCCCATTAGGCCCTTTAGAAATTACAGTAGAAAGACCCACATCACCAAGCAACGGGTTAACGGGTCCTCCAACACGGTTCGGGTCATGATCACCTGAATCATCAGCAAACGTACGCCACTCTGAAGTCTCATCGATGGACCGGGATTCCAGCACAAGCCCACACTCCGAACAAACCGTATCCCCGGCGGCGTGGTCAAACACCACCTCCGTGTTCCGTTTGCAGTCTGAACAGTACGTGTCACCCATTCGGGTTAATTGTGACCCGAGACCCGATTATGATTGAACCTCAAAATGGAACAAAATCGAAGAGGTAGAGAGAGAATTGTTTGTGGAGATATTTCTCTCTCTACAATCTGTGCGTTGGAATGGAGAGGAGTAAAGTGGAGTAACAAAAGGTGGTCAACCGGGTATTTATAAACCGAAACTCTGATGCGGGTCGGTAGGATGGTCGTGAGTAGGGACCACATTTAGTTCATGCAACTAAAACGTGGGAAGAATTTATGCCAGGTGAAAAAACTGATGGCGATTGAAAAAAAAATCACTTAACTTAGTTTTTGAGTAAAATATTTTTCTTCCTCTAAATAAAGAGAGGAAATTGCTTTGATATTTTCCGGAAGAGGCAGAAATTGGGCGGAAATGATACCAAATAGTCACTTTTAAGTGTCGTTTAAAATATGAATTTTTACATTCTTATACATTTTTTCAAATTTTATTATTCTCCCTACTCAAATTTTAATCTAATTACATAATATATACAAATTACAAATTATGTACATTTTTACACATTTAATGATAATAATTAAATCCTAAAATCACTCTAACGTCTATATCTCACTCCCCCACGTTTCTCTCTCCACACACCCCCTTTGAAGAAGACATTAGGGTATTTTTTAAAGGAAAAGGCTCAAAAATGACCTTGTGGTATTCGAAATGGATCAATTATAACCCCCGTTTAAATTTGAATCCAAAAATGACCCTGGCGTTATAAAATGGGTCTAATAATGCCCTTGTGTTATTCAAAATGAATCAATAATGCCCTCGAATTTTTTATTTTTTTTAAATGCTTTCAAAAACTAAAAAATATATATTCTGTAAAAACTAGAAAAAGAAAGGAATTTTCAAAATATATATTTTTAAGTGTTTTCAGTTTTTTTAAAGTATTATTTTTGTAAAAACTGAATTTTTTAAAAAAAAAAATGGAAAAATAAAAAACTCTCCTAAAGCAGTGGACTACATATGTATTAGTTTAAAAAAAATAAAAATATTTTGCAAAATTTTTTTTTTTTCAATTTGACGGTTCAATATTTTTTCGGTTTATTTTTATAAAATAAAAAATCTACCATAATTATCGGTACATTTATAGATTTATATAAAAACATATGGTTTTATTAAAAAAAAACCTAAAAATCGGTTCGGCACGGTGCGATTATGTCTGTTTAGTCGGTTTTTAAATATTCATTTACAGTTATATGTCGGTTTTTTTTAAATAAATTTCCGATTTTTTAATTATTATTTTTTTCAATAAATTTCCAGTTTATTTTTAAAAAAAAAAATCAGTTTTTACAAAACAAATACTTTAAAAAAACTGAAAAGACTTAAAAATATATATTTTGTAAATTTCTTTCTTTTTCTAGTTTTTACAAAATATATATTTTTCAGTTTTTAAAAGCATTTTTAAAAAATGCCAGGGCATTATTGATCCATTTTGAATAACACAAGGGCATTATTAGACCCATTTTATAACGGTAGGGTCATTTTTGGATTCAAATTTAAACAGGGGTTATAATTGATCCATTTCGAATACCACAAGGTCATTTTTGGGCCTTTCCCCTTTTTTAAATTGGACTAGTCAAAAATATTTTTTATTTGGAGCTACTCTGTTAATTTGATCATTGGGCTAGGCAGCACATGGAATGATTTCATTAGTGGAAATTTTGGTACCATCATCTTCTGATTCATTTGTAAAGCTTGATATGTTTAGCTTGTCGGCTGTGACGATCCCTGGAGGGAAATAATTTTGGAATTTTTACATTCCTATACACTCTTCTTCAAAAATTCTTCTACATTTTTTCACTCTTCTTCAAAAATCAATCTTCATTTTTATAGATTTAAACTCTAAATACTCTACCACACACCTCCATTAACGCCTATTGCTTGCTTAACTTTCAATGAAGAAGAAAACACTTTCGAAGATCAACACTAATTCCAGTAAGAGAGCAGCAATTCCACTATTGACAGCCATTAAAAAGTTTTGAAGTTTTGAATTCTAATTTGGGTTTTTAAAAACCATTACTTGTTTGGATTGGGTGTTGTTGCAAACAATTGGGAATATTGTTTTGAGTTTATATCTCAATTTTGAGGGTGTTTTGGTGAAGATTCGACTTTTTTGGCTGAATTTCAGATTGAAACTCGAAGAAGAAGAAAAAGAAGAAGACATGACATACATTATACTTACAAAATTGTAGTAAAGTTATAGTAAAATTGTAAAAAAATTGTATTCTGTTGTTTATATATATTATATTTAAATATTGTATGAAAGTTGAATAATATTATATAAAAATTATATTTAAGTTGTATGATATTGTAGTTGTATATAACTAGGTAGAAATAATATATGAAAGTTGTAGATAATTTGTATAATATATAATTAGTTGTATGAAATTTATTTTTACTATATATAAATCAGATACAAAATATACAAAAGACATACTGTATAAAAAAAAGTATAAGAATTTTATTTAAGTAGTATGATATTGTAGTTGTATATAAATTGGTAGAAATAATGTATGAAAGGTGTAGATAAGTTGTATACTATGTAATTTATTTTTAATTTGTATTTTATTACAGATGTATTAAATTTATACAAAATTTATTTTTAATTTATATTTTGTATTATATATTAACCATCATTGTTCTAATCGAAGCCCTCGTGTAATATCATGATACTACAGTTCAGAGTGTATATCAATGTATGTTATTGAAATTTCTAGGTCTATTGGGAATTTTGCAAGATGGGCAACTAGAATCTTTGAAATATTTTTCATTATCTAAAATTATACTTGTGCTTTTAACAATTCTTTATACTCCATGTTTTTTTCTAGTACAATTCTTTACACTCCATGTAATAGATCCGTCATTCTTTAGTGATCAAAGAAATAATTTAATTTCGGCGCGCTATTGAGGAAATACAACGAAAGCCAGCCACCACAAATTTCTTGGCTGAAAAAATTCCCTCTTTACAAGAATACGGAAAATAAGAGGGGAAAGTGTGTGTGTGTGTGTGTGTGTGTGTGTGTGTGAGAGAGAGAGAGAGAGAGAGGAGAGAGAGAGAGAGAGAGAGAGAGAGGAGATCCCCACGCTCTCCCTCGGTCTCTCCGTCGTAGTTTCTATTTCTCCATTTTCTATCTTCCAATTCATTGAACTTAATTTGATACTCTGTTTCCATCTTCCATACTTGTAAAAGTTGTCCAAGTTAATTAGAAGAGAGAATTTGGGCGGTGTTTTTTAGCGATCTCTTCTCTAAGAGAAATGTCACCTCTTAGAGAACTAACAAATACAGAAAACAGATTGATTGAAAAGGCAAAGGTGAAAAAGAGAGCCTTTGGATAATCAACTCATGTCTCCTCAAATGCAAAGTTTCTTTTTTTCTTATCGTTATTACTGTGGAAGATAGCAGTGCAGTCACAATACAGAAATAACAGATTGATCGAAAAAGCAAATTACGCTGCAAAATTTAGAGCCGGGAAGATGCAACTGGGTAGGCGGCAAAAAAAGAAAAAGAGGAGCGGAAAGAAAAAAGGAAAAGGGTGTAACTAAATCCCTTGATTGAAGGCATAAATAATGGATTGTGAGCCTTTTAAAGTGGATTATATACATTTTGTAACTAAAATGTGTTTAGGTCGGGTAAATATCAAAACATGGATATTTTTCGTAATAAGATTTCAAATAGTGTATAGGAATGAAAAAATCCCTTTAAAATATATCCACATTACAATATATTTAAAGATTAGCCAATTCGCTCAAACTTCAGGACACTGTTAAGTTTTCAGGACATATGTACAGAAATTCGAAATTTATGTCCTAAATTTTAAATTAGCAGCTCAAAAACTCAGGATACTTAGTTATGAAGTTTGGATGAATTGGCTAATCTTTAAATATATTGTAAATTATGGATATATGTTAAACCACAAACTTAAAAATGGCTATTGGTGCACTTTGCCAAAAATAGGAGGTGGATGCTTGGGCCATTAGGTCGCCTAGCCCTGTCAAAGTTGGATTTCCACAAGAGCTTATCGTAGTTGGGTTGGATCGGCACAGAACAGAGGTAACTCTGAAGCCCAAACAAGCCCATCCTCTTGTTCTACTAATGGTTTGGACTCGTATTTGCCAAAAATAATGTATAAATTATGTATCTTATAGGTATATAAAACATATATATACAAAATATATATATGTACATGGATTCGATAGGTATTGATTCGATACAAAATATATTCACCTTCCTCCTTCCCCTTCTTGATTCCCAATGTAATAGTAGATAATTTGGAAGAATCTTTGCTTAATTTAAACTGTCACATCTTTTTGCTTGCTTCTTGTTTTGTCTCTTTTCCTTTTATAAATATTGACAAAATCAGTTAGTCGAACTCAAATATGTCCCTAAGTTCATATATATATGTGACTCTGTTCACTCTACTTTTTCATTTTCATATAAACCTTCTTTGTTTATGTGAACATTCCCAAATAGAAATGCATATGTATTGAAGCCCTTGCATCAGTGGCTGAACGTGCCATATGTTATTTGACAGATCGTTCCTTAATTAAGTTTAATTTTGGAATAAAATTATAGGTGGAGTCAGGATTTGAAACTTGTGGGTTCGAGATTCTAATTCGTTTATGTTACTGGATTCTAAATTAACAATTTATTCATATTCAATAGACTTTTTAAGATAGATACAAAATTTACACCAAAGTTATTGATTTCGGTCGAACCGCAAGTCCTATGCTAGCTCCGCCCCTAAATAAAACATATAATAAATATAAAAAAAAAAGTGTAGATTATAGTTCTGCAATTATAAACACCTCAACAAACTCACACCTATATCATTTATCCAAAGGCAACTCTCAACTAAAATAGTAAAAAACCCTCCTCATCCTCCACCCTTTCTCTCTTTTTGTTTCTTTTCTCTTTCCCTTTTCTCTATAATTTTTTGACTCCAACTCTTTTATATGATATTTTTATAAATAGATATGAATTAATTCAAACTTCAAAGTGACAAAACGTGCTCTCCCAAAAGGATTTGTCGTAGAAAATGTAGGAAAAGGTTAATAATCTCAATCCGTGAGCGTGAGTCTAAGATTAGAATTCAATAATTAAAGCCGTAATTCAGGGGTATCTTCAAATAAAATTGTCTGTTTCTGGCGACATTTCAGGATGTCTTTTTCTCAAAATTCTAGGACTAATATTCTTGTCCTAGTTTGAAGCAGTTTTGTTTCCTTATGCTTATTCAAAACCTTTTGTTTCTGTTTTCGCCAACTTTAGGAAAATGTCCCCTTACTTTCGACCTTCGGCCTACTTAGCTTCTTCCAAAAGACTTATTTTTACTACTTATCTATAAGCGGTAGGATGTAGTAATTTGTAACATAGATAGAATCTCTCTCCATTTACCTAAAAATTTTAAGTTTGAGTTTTGAATATAAAAAGAAATTGTGGTATTATCACTTTTAATCTGCGCCAGAAACTATTTAGATCTGACAGCCGAAAAAGTGTATAAAATTTGTATAATTTTTTTATATAAGATATAGAATATATATATAATATACAAATTTTATACATTTTTTTTGCTATTATTCTTACAGCGGCTATACAGTGTCATTTTTCCAAAGAAATTCTGGTATGATGCGCTTTTCTATTTAATAAATCATAGGTGACGTCTTAATTTGGAATTAGTCTAATTAGTGGGTACTTGATATCCATAGAGATTATAAATGAAAGCAAAAAAATAGGTATAGAGTTCCTTATAGGTTGTTTGGATGGAATTTGGACATCGAGTAATAAGCTGGATCAATTTCAGTATCTCAAGGATAATACAGCCAAAAGATCCCTTTTATCTAATAGAAAAGATATGGCCACTAACCCTACATTTCCTGGACCTTTGCCAGTGGAATTTTGCTCATATCTGTGTCATCTTAGTTCATCTTATAACATATTGTAATCTGTTATAATAATTATATTTTTAATTTTAAATTAGTTTGAAACCGATTTAGATGAACAATAGTTATCTATTCCGCTCTATTTAAATTGGCAAAAAGATATCTACACATTTTGCAAAAAAAGGATTTAGCAGCATGACAATGTAGTTTTCCACGAGAATTCGTATCACAAAAATAAAGCTTGCTAATATTGTGTCTCTTACACGAGAAACGATGTAGGAAATATGAAAATGATAACTAGGAAACCGTTTTCAAATATAGAGGACAAACATAATAGATTCAAAACTGGAGGATGCCGTTTAGATATTCCCTAGGTAAAATAAATAAATAAATAAGAAAAAGAATCATATTTATGTCTTTATGGTGGGTTGAAAATGCAAGCTGCTTTAGCAAAGAGCGCAAAGCGATCCTTTTTAGTGGAAACTTGTAACAGTTAAACTCTATAGTGATCTTTAGAGTATAATGTGTGTCTACTTATATACCTAGTATTTTTTTAGTATTTTGTCAAGTGAGATTCGTCTAGGATGTACTCAACGTCCTCATTGAGGTTTGCCCCATCACCATTCAAGGTTGCACGTGAAGTGACTCTGATACCATATGTAACAACTCAGTCGACTAATGATATTGTCCGCTTTGGATCTTGGCCCGCACGACTTTAAAACGTGTTACTAAAGTATAAGGCTTGTCTACTTATATACCCAATATCTCTCCCGTATTTTATCGATTTGATATTCGCCCAGGGTGTCACAAAACTTGAACATCTTTACCAGAAAAGAATAGTAGCAACAACTAAACTAAGGGAACTTTTTTTGGTTGTATCACATGGTTTACACAAAGCAGCGCGCGTTATAGCCAAATCATTTTTTGTTAAAAGAATTCTAATTGGACTTTGTTTTCTGTAAAAGATACAACACATCAATGTACTGTTACAAGTATTATCAAATTAAATGGTACTCCTAGCATAATGTTAGATCTGACACAATCTATGGCGTTGTACTGAATAGGCTTTTTAAACTACTACTGTGTTACGGAAAATCTAGTTGCCTTAAAATTTATCAATTTTGATCATGAGATAGTGTGGGATATCCTAGTTTAACATTTGAGATTAAATTTATTCATATTTGATTTGGGTTATTAACTAAAGCAAGTATAAAATTATATCACAATCTTGGAATTATTTTGTCTCATCTCTTACGTGGGATATAACTAATACCGAAATTAATTATCCCGGATAAAATCAGAAAATGACCATCTTACTCTTGAAGCCTTAACTGATATATACGCTTGTGAGATTATTTGGTCTCTTCTTAAGAGGATGACTGCTGCTTTGCTGTTATCCCATTTTTTTTTTTATCTTTACATAATAATATGATGAACGAAGTAATTTGTTATTTCTCCGGTCAATGACAATTTAATGATGAATGTGTTAGAGGTTTTATTTTAAGATGAATATTTTTAATTATTTTAAGATGAATATTCTTAAAATGAGGGTGAATGGGAAATGGAGGGAAAATGAAATTTTGAGTAAAATTTTAAGTTTTCCCCTCTTAACAATGAGACATTGTCCCATATTGGAAAAGGAAGACATTTTTGGTGGGTATATATATAATTGCTCTTCTTGTAGCTCTTAAAGAGTTAAGAAGAAAGCAAGCCTCGCGCCGTCGTCGTCGTCGTCGCTCGGCTACGGCTACGGCTACGGCTTCGGCTTCGGCTTCGGCTTGTTAATAGTAAATATTAACGTAAGATTATCCGTATTTGTAACGGATATTTTTCAATCCGTGTATTGATCATTTGGCAATCGGATAATGGTCTTCCCACCATGAATGTGCTTGCTCCACAAACATGAAGTGCTTGCTCCACCATGGAGGGTGGACGTTTGGTCTTCTTCAACATTTTGCTGCTATATATATGTGCAGCAGATGTTGAAGAAAGACACTCAACACACAACACACAATTCGCTCAACAAATTGGCTATACAGTGCACTCCTTCCTCTCAGCATTTCCATACGATTTTCTGAGTTTATACTCCTTCGTTCTGCATTGTTTTTAACTTCAAACAAAGCAACTGTAAGTGTGATTTGCTACCGAACTTTGTGTTCGCTGAAACACTGGGGTTTGAAGTACCGCTACACCAGTGTGTTATTCGTTCTATCCTGGGAGGAAATAATCCATTACCTTGGGTACTAGGAGGGGATTAAATTCCTTAAGGAAACACTGTGAATTCAGTGGGCTCGAATTTATTATTGTTTCATTACGTTAACTTATATTTTGCAGAATTATTATTTACAAATACAGCAATATTGGCGGGAATAACAATCTTAAGGAATTTAATATTAATTTCTGTATTTGTGTTATTCTTATTATTCTGCAAACTAAAACCTTTGTGGTTTGTGTACTCCCGTTTTGGAGAGTTAAGCCTTCGTGGCGTTTTGTTGGATATTAAAATCTACGTGATTTTTACTCCAGTTTGAAAACGTGTATTAAACGTTTGTTTGTGTCATTCTTTTACAGAAAAGATGATGACTGAAAACGAAAACCAAGCTGTTCCGATGGCGACTGCCAACGCATCGACAAGCCGAACACCGGCGTTGGCACCGGCAGAAAAACCCGAAAAATTTTTCGGGATTGATTTCAAGCGCTGGCAGCAGAAGATGTTCTTCTACTTAACTACGTTATGTCTACAGAAGTTCATCAAGGAAGATGTTCCTGATCTGCCAGATAAAACTCCAGATAATGAACGCTTTCTCGTGATTGAAGCGTGGAAGCATTCTGATTTTTTATGCAAGAATTATATTCTTAGCGGACTGGATGATAATCTGTATAATGTATACAGTAGCGTGGAGACGTCAAAAGAATTGTGGAATGCACTTGAAAAGAAATATAAAACTGAAGATGCCGGGATGAAGAAATTCGTTGCCGCAAAATTTTTGGACTACAAAATGGTAGATAGCAAATCTGTTATTACCCAAGTCCAGGAATTGCAAGTGATTATTCATGATCTACTTGCTGAAGGTCTTGTCATCAACGAAGCATTCCAAGTAGCAGCAATGATTGAGAAGTTGCCTCCATTGTGGAAGGAACTTCAAAAATTATTTGAAACACAAACGAAAGAAAATGTCCCTTGAAGATCTCATTGTTCGGTTGAGAATCGAAGAGGACAATAAAGCTGCTGAAAGGAGAGGCCGTGGAAATTCAACAATAATGGGAGCAAATATTGTTGAAGCTAACAAAAAGAGGAAGAAGGCTTCTGGTCCGAAATACAACCCAAGCAAGAAGCGGTTCAGTGGAAACTGCTACAACTGTGGGAAAACTGGACACAAGTCTACGGAGTGTCGTGCTCCGAAGAAAGACAAGAAAAGAGGTCAAGCAAACATGGTAGTAAACCATGATGATGTTGATAACTTGTGTGCCATGCTTTCTGAATGTAACTTGGTGGGAAATCCTAAACTGTGGTGGTTTGATTCAGGAGCCACTCGCCATGTTTGTGCAGTTAGAGAGGCTTTTGCTACCTATGCTCTTGCTGAACCCGGAGAGACAGTTTATATGGGAAATGCTTCAACAGCAAAAGTTGAAGGATATGGAAAGATATTTCTGAAAATGACTTCTGGCAAGGTCATGACTTTGAACAATGTCCTTCATGTTCCCGAAATGAGAAAGAATTTAGTCTCTACTGGACTTCTTGTTAAGTACGGTTTTAAGTGCGTTTTTGTGTCAAACAAGGTTGTAATTAGTAAGAATGAAATATTTGTAGGAAAAGGTTACCTTACCGAGGGCCTTTTCAACCTAAATGTAATGGTTGTGAAAAATAATAATAATATTTTAGCTTCTTCTTACTTACTTGAGTCAAATAATTTATGGCATGTACGTTTGGGTCATGTCAATTATAAAACCTTGCGGAAAATGATTAACTTGGAAGTACTGCCCAAGTTTGAATGCGAAAAATCAAAATGTCAAACATGTGTGGAATCTAAGTATGTTAAACATCCTTATAAGTCAGTTGAAAGGAATTCAAATCCTTTAGACTTAATTCACACAGATATTTGTGACATGAAGTCAATACCATCTCGCGGTGGAAAGAAGTATTTCATAATTTTTATTGACGATGGTACTCGATATTGCTATGTTTACTTACTGAATAGTAAAGATGAAGCAATAGACGCATTCAGGCAATACAAAAATAAAGTTGAAACGCAACTTAACAAGAAAGTAAAAATGATAAGAAGTGATAGGGGTGGTGAATATGAATCTCTTTTTGAAGAAATATGTTTAGAATATGGAATTATTCATCAAACAACAGCCCCTTACACGCCCCAATCTAATGGGATTGCGGAAAGAAAGAATCGCACATTAAAGGAGATGATGAATGCGTTGTTGATAAGTTCTGGTTTGCCACAGAACCTGTGGGGGGAAGCTATTCTTACGGCTAATCGAATATTAAATCGAGTGCCCCATAGCAAAACACAATCCATTCCATATGAAAAATGGAAAGGAAGGAAGCCCAACTTGAATTACTTTAAAGTGTGGGGGTGTTTGGCAAAAGTGCAAGTTCCTAAACCCAAAAGGGTAAAGATAGGACCGAAAACCGTTGATTGTGTTTTCATAGGATATGCGACAAATAGTAAAGCATATCGATTTCTGGTTCATAAATCAGAAAATCCCGACATTCATAATAATACGGTTATAGAATCAGATAATGCTGAGTTCTTTGAAAATATATATCCGTATAAAAAGGAATGTGAGTCGTTTGGTGAAGGATCTAAACGACCTCGGGAAGAAACAAAAGAAAGTACATGTAATCAGGAGAATCCAAGACGTAGTAAACGTCAAAGAACGTCTACTTCATTTGGACCAGATTTTGTGACTTTCTTATTGGAGAATGAGCCTCAAACATTTAAAGAAGCTATGACTTCTTCGGAATCATTGTTTTGGAAAGAGGCAGTCAATAGTGAAATAGAATCCATATTGAACAACCATACATGGGAATTGGTTGATCTTCCTCCTGGAAATAAACCTTTGGGTTCTAAATGGATTTTTAAGAGAAAAATCAAAGATGATGGCACTATTGATAAATTCAAGGCAAGGCTCGTAGTCAAAGGGTATAGACAACGAGAAGGTCTAGACTACTTTGATACATACTCTCCAGTTACAAGAATTACGTCCATACGGATGTTAGTAGCATTAGCTGCAGTGTATGGTCTTGAAATTCATCAAATGGATGTTAAGACGGCCTTCTTAAATGGAGAGTTGGAGGAAGAAATTTACATGGAACAACCTGAAGGGTTTGTGGTTCCAGGTAAAGAAAAGAAGGTATGTAGACTTGTTAAGTCTCTTTACGGACTAAAACAAGCACCCAAACAATGGCATGCGAAATTTGACCAAACAATGTTGTCAAATGGTTTTAAGATAAATGAATGTGATAAATGTGTGTACATTAAAAATGTTCCAAATCACATAGTCATTGTTTGCCTATATGTGGATGATATGCTGATAATGAGTAATGACATTGCCAACATAAATGCTACTAAGCGTATGCTCAATAGCAAGTTTGATATGAAAGACTTGGGAGTTGCTGATTTAATTCTGGGAATTAAGATCCATAAGACTCCTCAAGGTCTGGCATTGTCACAATCTCATTATATTAAGACAGTACTTGAAAAATTCAAGCACTTGGGCTTTAAAGTTGCAAAGACTCCAATTGACGTGAATCTTGCATTAGCAAAGAACAAAGGCCAAAGCATATCACAATTGGATTATGCTCGTGTATTGGGATGCTTAATGTATATCATGAATTGTACACGACCAGATATAGCTTGTGCTATAAGTAAACTGAGTCGATATACGAGCAATCCAGGCCAATCTCATTGGATGGCAATGAAACGAGTTTTGGGATATTTAGAACATACCCAGAACTTTGAATTGCACTACAGTAATTTTCCTGCGGTGATTGAGGGATACTGTGATGCAAATTGGATCACCGGTTCAACTGATTCTAAGTCCACGAGTGGATATGTATTCACTATTGGTGGAGGAGCGGTATCTTGGAAGTCGTCCAAACAAACATGTATTGCCCGCTCTACAATGGAGGCTGAATTCATAGCCTTAGATAAAGCCGGTGAAGAAGCTGAATGGCTCCGGAATTTCTTGGAAGACATTCCATTTTGGCCCAAACCGTTGGCACCAATATGCATACATTGTGATAGTCAAGCGGCAATTGGAAGGGTTGGGAGCGTTATGTATAACGGTAAATCTCGTCATATATGACGAAGACATAAAACCGTTAGGCAATTACTCTCTAGAGGAATTATCACGATTGACTATGTAAAGTCAAGTGATAATGTGTCGGATCCACTTACAAAAGGCCTAACTAGAGAGGTAGTTGAGAAATCATCAAGGGGAATGGGGCTATGGCCGAGAACAAGTCATTGTGGCGGTAACTCTACCTAGAAGACTGGAGATCCCAAGATCTAGGTTCAAGGAGATCAAACAAAGTCATTAATGACGGTTCAACATTGTCAAATAAAATTTTAGTCCGTTCTCGTGATGAGACAATGTTCAGTACCAAGGATAAAGCATTAAGGCTTTTTAATGATTTCTAAATTTGATACGGGGTATATCAAATAGTGTATCTACAGGATGACACGTTTAGGAATCACCTATGTAAGTGTGAAGTGTGAGCCGCTTCAAGGAGAACTTTGTAAGGCCAGTTCTCTACGCACTTATGAAACCAGGCGGTGTTCATGGCTGAAACGAACACAACAATGAGAACCAAAGACGGTTAAGGGTTGATTGTGTGACTTATGGTTGTCTAGGTATACACCAAAGATCGACGGTTCAAAGATATCAAATCTACCGATTGACCGAGTATATCCAACATAAGTTTACTACGGAAAGTTCAAAGGGAAACCTACTTATCCAGATGCGATTAATCCTTGCTTGTAATTCACACAGTTTTTCCATGCATACTTCCGTGATATAGCCATTCCCCATTCATGTGGGGGATTGTTGAGGTTTTATTTTAAGATGAATATTCTTAATTATTTTAAGATGAATATTCTTAAAATGAGGGTGAATGGGAAATGGAGGAAAAATGAAATTTTGAGTAAAATTTTAAGTTTCCCCTTCTTAACAATGAGACATTGTCTCATATTGGAAGAGGAAGACATTTTTGGTGGGTATATATATAATTGCTCTTCTTGTAGCTCTTAAAGAGTTAAGAAGAAAGCAAGCCTCGCGCCGTCGTCGTCGTCGCTCGCTCGGCTCGGCTACGGCTACGGCTTCGGCTTCGGCTTCGGATTCGGATTCGGATTCGGATTCGGATTTGGATTTGGATTTGGTCAAATGATCGATTGATTGATTAATTTTTTGGACCAAATTTATTTGTTAATAGTAAATATTAACGTAAGATTATCCGTATTTGTAACGGATATTTTCCAATCCGTGTATTTGATCATTGGCAGCCGGATAATGGTCTTCCCACCATGAAGTGCTTGCTCCACCATGAAGTGCTTGCTCCACCATGAATGTAATGCTTGCTCCACCATGAAGGGTGGACGTTTGGCTTGCACTCCCTCTTGGTTGCTATAAATAGGAGCAGCAAATGTTGAAGTGAAACACTCGGAACTCAACTGAAATTACCAAGAACTCAACATACAATTGGCTATACATTGCACTCCTTCCTCTCAGAACTTCCATACGTTCTTCTGAGTATATACTCCTTCGTTCTGCATTGTTTTTAACTTCAAACAAAGCAACTGTAAGTGTGATTTGCTACCGAACTTTGTGTTCGCTGAAACACTGGGGTTTGAAGTACCGCTACACCAGTGTGTTATTCGTTCTATCCTGGGAGGAAATAATCCATTACCTTGGGTACTAGGAGGGGATTAAATTCCTTAAGGAAATACTGTGAATTCAGTGGGCTCGAATTTATTATTGTTTCATTACGTTAACTTATATTTTGCAGAATTATTATTTACAAATACAACAATATTAGCGGGAATAACAGAATGTAGATATCTGCAACTGACTAATTGTTGGATAGGTAATTGAAGAGATGGCAGTTTGTATTCCGTTTTCTGGTTCTCTTCCATATGATATTATTGCAAATGAAATTTAAGAGTTGTGAAAACCTAAGCAATCTGTGTGTGTGTGTTTGCAATTGGTGAATTGAATTATCAAACCAACCGCCAGCAACTTTATACCATGCCAAATTGAATAGCCATTTTGTTTCTTACCCGTATTTATGTGTTTGTATTCGGGTGGAACCGAGCCCAGTGAGCACCCCGATTTCTCGGGGAGGCAAACGGAACAGGATCGTGAAGGTAAGGAATCGGGATCAGAGCGAAGAGCCTCTCGTATCAGGGCCCGAGCAAATCACCTGTCCTCGAGACCACGTTCTCCGGGTCCGATTTGAGTCCCAAGATCTCGAAGAGCTTTACCGAACAACCGTACACAACTAACAAAGGGGCGTGATGTCCGTGCTCGTATCGGCAGAAAATCAGTGATTAGCGAAAAAGAAATTTTTTACCTTTCTTAGAAATGTACCTAGGGTAAAAAATTTATGCTATATAAAGGAAAATCTTATTATTCATTAAACATTGTAACACGCATACCAATGCAATATACTTATGTTTCTGGAAGTTATTCAAAGTTTTTGTTCTTGTTCATAAGTTCTTCATAAGTGCAAGCTCGAAACCGAAGGCAGGTTCATCATTAAGCTATTAACCAAGCTCGGACTCATTCTTATCATTGATTTAGTCATTTATTACGTCATTTATTTACTTAACCTAACGTCTTTAATTACTTGTATTGAATCTAACCACATATCCTTAAAATTGTGTATAAATTCAATTGTTATCTGTTTTCTTGGATAAATGGTGTTATTTAATTTAAATAATAGGTTTTTAACTCATTTTGAATCTAATAGCGAGGACTTAGATGTAGCAAATGAGTAATAAGTGAGAATTATATGGAGTATTAATTCGGACAGTCTATATATTGAGATTTGATAAAGTTTTCTGGTTTATATGGGTATTTGAGTTAGTATAATAAGAAAATATTGTTGGCTGGAGCTTTTGGTAAAGAAAATGTTATTTCTATAAGTCATGAAATATCTAAAGTTAAAATAGGAACTGTAAAATTTTATCCAAGTTTATCCACTTTCAAACCAAACCCATACTTTGGATTATGCACAATATATCCTATTTTTTATCCAATGAACCAAACAAAATAATAACACTAAATAATCCAAGGAATTATTAATCCCAAGATTACCATCCCATGATTATTTTGTTTACAAACCAAACGGCCCATTATTAGCTTTGGAGATAAAGTGAATAGGTAGAAAAAAAAAACCAAACTATAATGTCACTACATCAAATTTGACTTAAGGCCACACCTATTTTAGACAACACTTTGAAAAGTATTGCCAAAAGTATATGTGGGGATGCTTCATAAGGAATGACCTTTGTCAAGCACTTTTGGATACGAATTTTAGGCAACACTTATGAATCGTGCCTTTTAAAGGTAAACACTACACTTTTCAAGTGTTGTCAAATAATAAAATAATTGGCTATGCTTACTCAAATATAATACAATATTTACTGGGCGTGGTAATTTAACTTTGTATAAACTACTATATATGGTGAAATATGATATGATACGTGGTTATCTAAAGGAAAGACACGTGGAACCCTAGACGGGGATGGCCGAAGACCAAACACAGTCATTCCGCTTGTCACCAGAAAGGATAATATTTATAAAGGTGTATTAAATGCTCTGCGCCCGATGGCATTTAATAAGGAATATTCTGCAGCATTAAGAGCGACAACCCGTTATAGAGAATTTGACATTTTTATTCACCGTTACATCTTCATCAATGACCCTCATGATTGACATTAAAAGAGGGCACGATTCTAGGACCTCCTTCCCTAGACATAACTATAAATAGTGAGTCCAGTTATCATGTAAAGGACGAAAATTTTCTGGCTAAACTTACACTATATTCTATACAAAACTTAATACAATCTTACTTTTCTGCTTTTTGATCTCATCATTGTTGTACTCGAAAATCTTGTTCCCGGAACTGTCATCTTTGTTGTTTCATCTATATTTTAAGGCTAAGTAATGTACATTTCTTCAATTATCGCATTATTTCAGGATCAAATTAGCTCACTTGTCTAGAAATCACGTATAAATTCAAATGTACCATTTTATGAATAAACAGTTTAGCGCCCACCGTGGGACCTAGATAGCCATGCAATTAAATTGATCCTTGCCTTTTTAACTAATGTGATTTGATTATTTTGTCTTAGAAAAAATCACAAAAAATGGCAGATAACACTGTTAACAATACGTACAACTTTGAAATTCGAGGAGATCAGTCTCATTTCGAGGATTCAATCAGTGACACCCGCAATGAGTGAAATGACGCCACGCTGGTGCATGACAGACAGAACCCTCGACAGGTTTGGGAGACAACTCCCCGATGGCGCTGATGAGGAGCATGTCGTGGATGCAGTGAGGGTCCTGCAAGAGCAACATGCGATCATTCTAAGCCATCTCACGCGACAGAATAATGTTATGATGGAGCTGAAGTAGACGTTATCAGGGGCATCGAATAATGCAAACAGACGAGATCCAATTCCTCCCAGTGTTCCCGCAAACCAAACAACGCAGAGACTCGACAACAACGCTCCCAGAGGTGAAGTTGGCTCTGATAGGGCTGGGGGCGGACCCGGTCTTAACAACGAGAACGACTAGTGCAACAATGAACTTTTTTGATCTATGAGGGAAGTAAACGCCCGCATGGACCAGATACCGGGCGCGCCACCAGTACTGAAAGGCCCAGACTCGATGAAGTTACTCAATTGCCGTACAAGCCGAGTGCGACACCAGAACTAATCCCAAAGCAGTTCAAAATGTCTGAAATGCCAAAGTATGACGGGACTTCAGACCCATAGGAGCATATTACCACCTACACAACGGCTATAAAAGGAAATGATTTAGCTCCTCATGAAATTGAATCTGTGTTGGTAAAGAAATTTAGTGAAACTCTCACGAGAGGAGCTCTAACGTGGTATTCATTATTACCCGAGCATTCCATAGATTCCTTTGAGAGCTCACGGATTCTTTCATCAAGGCTCATACTGGGTCTAGAAAAGTAAAAGCCCGGAAGGCCAACATATTCAGGATCACACAGAACAAATGTTGCTCTCGATTTATCCCGGATGAAGGGGCAGCTGAAGCATTCACCAAAGGATTGAATATGAGAAGCTCGGACACTTCCCGGAAGTCGAAGGAGAACCTGCTTGATTTTCAAGAAACAACTTGGGAAGATGTCCACAACCGGTACGAGTCAAAGATAAGGGTCGAAGGTGACCAAGTTGGTTCTACATCATTGGCCAAGGGACGGGAGAATAGCAGAGAAAAATCAAAGGATGACTACAACGCGGATATATGGACTTCGAGGGGCCGGTCTTTGCCTTACAAGCGGACTGAAGGCCGTGGCAGAAACTTCCGAGCAGCAAATAAGTTCATTGTTGACAGAGGGATCGATCGTGGTCGAAACAATAGATCACTTCACGATAAAGAGGCATCAGGGTCTCGATTTCCTTCTTACCCCAAGTTATCGGAATATTACTTCAACGTTAGTGTAGTTGAGTTGGTGTCAGCCATGAGAAACATTAAAGAAGCACGATTCCCGAGAAATATGAGATCTGATTCCAGTCAGAGGGTTCCCAACTTATGGTCTGAATACCATAGGACGAATGGCCACCGAACAGGGGACTGTCGACATCCCCGGGAAGAGGTGGCAACACTATTAAAGAACGGTCACCTTAGTGAATTCTTAAGTGATTGAGCTAAGAACAATTATGGTCGTAAAAAAGACAACGCGGAACCTTCAAAAGCAGGAGAAGAACCCCCACGCCAAACGATCAATATGATTTTCGGAGGGAATGAGATTAACGAGATCACCTTTTTGGAAGCGAAGAAGATGAAAGTATCAATAAATCATAGTAAAAAACTCCGGGAAGAATATATCACTTTCACGGAGGAGGACGTAGACGGATTGTTGTTACCACACAATGATGCACTGGTAACTTCTTTAAATGTGTTGGATTTTAGGATTAAGCGTGTTCTAGTGGATCCAGGAAGTTCGGCTAATATCATACAATAGAGAGTATTGGAGCAAGCTAAAGTCACCAAAAGCATTATTCCGGCAACAAAGCTCCTCGTGGATTCAACCTTGCGAGCGTGACAGCCCGGGGAGAGATTTTGCTACTCACAAATGCTGAATGAGTAATGAAAATAACTCTATTTGAAGTAGTAGATGGTGACATGGGATACAATCTTATCCTCGGAAGGCCGTGGTTACACGATATGAAAGTTGTACCCTCAACATATCACTAATTGCTGAAGTTTCCAATGCCCGAACAAATCAAGCAGATAATAGGTGATCGACTGGAAACAAGGGAGATGAATGCAATTTCGGTTTTTAGTAGGAAAGGGAAGGAGCACACGGAATAGCAACTACAAGAACTGACACCTATTCCCGAGCTAGAAGAAGTTATCTCAGGAGCAGAGTCATTAGAATATTATTAGGTGCAGAGATATTTCCAAGTTCCAAAAGAGAAGGACGCAATGTGGTCCACGGCGGAGGAACTGGAGCAAGTTGCATTGTTCGAAGAATTCCTAGAAAGAAAATTCCATTTGGGGACAGGACTACACCCGGAGCTCAAGTCTGGTTTTATTGAATTCCTTAAATTTAATGACGGTTATTTTGCATGGTTGCACAAGGATATGATAGGTATCCCGACGGAAGTAGCCGTGCAAAAGCTGAGTTTGAATCCCAACATACCACCAGTAAGACAAAAGAAATGCCCTATTGCCGAGGCCAAGAATAAATTCGTCAAAGAAGAAGTAACTCGCTTGCTTAATATCGGTTCGATCCGAGAGCTAAGATATCCGGACTGGCTAGCCAATGTAGTAGTAGTTCCTAAGAAGAACAATAAATTTCGCATGTATGTAGACTGTAAAGACCTTAATAAGGCGTGCCCAAAAGACTCGTTCCTACTGCCAAATATCGATCAAATGATTGATGTCATGGCCGGGTACGAGTTAATGAGTTTTCTCGATACTTATTTCTGGTACAACCAAATCAAGATGAACTATGAAGATCAGAAAAAGACTTCGTTTATAACATATTTCGGTACATAGTTTTACAATGTGATGCCCTTCGGGTTGAAAAACATCGGAGCCACTTATCAACGGCTCATAAATAAGATGTTTGAAAAGCAAATAGGAAAGACGATGGCGGTGTATATAGACGATATGTTCATTAAGTATTTGAATGCAGGTGACCACCTTAAACATTTTCAAGAAACATTCGACATCGTGAGGAAGCATAACATGAAACTTAATCCCGAGAAATGCGCGTCCGGGGTCAGTTCTGGTAAGTTTCTGGGATTTCTGGTCTCACAAAGAGGAATTGAGGTAAATCCCGACAAAATCAATGCCATAGAGGATATATCGGATCAATTGTCGAACGTAAAAGAAGTCCAAAGGCTCACAGGAAGATTAGTATCTTTGAGCAGGTTCATTCCCCGGTCTTCGAAAAAATGCCATCGCTTCTTCACACTGCTCAAAAAGAAAAATAATTTTGAATGGACACTGGAGTGTCAGCAGGCTCTGAAGGACCCGAAGAAGTACTTATCAAGCCCTCCATTCCTCTCAAAACCAAAAGAAGGTGAAACATTTCTAGTCTACCTCGTAGTTTCAAAAGTTTCGGTAAGTGTGGTTTTAGTCCGGGAGAACGAAGGTACGCAATTTCTCATTTATTACATTAGCAAAATTTTAATGGGAGCATAAACTCACTACCCACATTTGGAAAAACTGGCCTTAGATCTCGTAGTCGCCGCTCGGAAGTAGAGGCCCTGCTTCCAATGCCACCCGATAGCTGTGGTGACTACTTTTCCTTTGCGGAACATCCTCCATAAACCCGAGCTCTCAAGCAGATTGGCCAAATGGGCCGTCAAAATGAGTGAGTTCGACATAGAATATAAACCAATGACTGCAATTAAGTCACAAGTCTTGCCTGACTTCGTGGTCGATTTCAGTTCGGTACTACTACCTCTAGCAACCAAGGAGGCACTAATGGTGTCGGAATCGATATCGGGGGTTTGGACCTTATTTACGGACAGAACTTCCAACGTAAAAGGTTCCAGACTCGGAATAGTCTTAATCACGCCTTCGGGGGAAACCTTAAGGCAAGCCATCAGAATGATCTCTTTAACTAACAGTAAAACAGAGTACAAAGCTTTGATTACATGGCTCGAATTCACCCGGGGACTTGATTCTGAGGTTATCAAAATAAAATATGATTCGCAGTTGGTGGTAAATCAGGTTTATGGGATCTTTGATACCAAAAAAGAACGTATGCAACAATACGTGGTAAAGGTCCAGGCTCTTTTGGCACGATTCCGGGAATGGTCAATTACTCATATCCTAAGGGAGGATAATATAGAAACGGATGCATTAGCAAACTGAGGATCATCGATGAAAATAAAGGGATCGGAGTCCGGGATGATAGTGCAACTGATGAACTCAGTCCTGAATACGGATGGTTACTTTGAGGTAAATTCGACTAGTCTGGTCTGGGACTAGAGAAAAGAAATAATCGACTATCTCGAGCATGGGAAGTTGCCCGAAGACCCCAAAGCATCCCAGGCGTTACGCGCTAAGGCCGCACGTTATAGCTTCAAGAGAGGCCAATTGTATAGAAAATTCTTCCAAGGCCCACTGGCCCGGTTCTTGGGAGCGTCAGAAGCTAATTATGTCATGGGAGAAGTCCACGAAGGGATATGCAACAATCACTCGGGCGCAGATTCTTTGGTACGGGCAGGATATTACTGGCCTCGCATGGAACAAGATGCCATAGACTATCGTACGAAAATGTGATAAGTTCCAATGCTATCCACCACTAGTACACCAACCGGCATAACCCTTACATTTGGTTATGTCCCCATGGCCGTTGAATGGGGGATGGACATCGTCGGATTGCTGCCACTGGCTCCTGGAAAGGTAAGGTTTCTTTTAATTATGATTGACTATTTTTCTAAATGGGTGGAAGCAGGTCCTTATCAGAAAATTAGAGAACGTGAAGTGGTGGATTTCGTGTGGAAAAATATAAATTGCAGGTTCGTAATATCAAAAGAGGTAGCATGCGACAATGGACCACAACTTATCGGTGCAAAAGTTACAAATTTCCTTGAAGATTTGAAGATAAAGAGGATCACATCTTCTCCTTACCATACGAGTGCAAACGGTCAAGCGCAGTCAACAAACAAAGTGATTATTCAAAACCTCAAGAAAAGGTTGGAAGCAACAAAAGGCAAATGGAATAAAGAATTGTCCGGAGTTCTATGGGCCTACCGAACAACGGCCAAATCAAGCACATGAGAAACTCCTCTTTCCCTTGTGTACGGCGGTGAATCCCTAACCCCGGTGGAAGTGGGCGAACCCACTTTGAGATATTTTCGCACAGATGAAGAATCCAATAATGAAGCAATGTTAATCAACTTGGAACTGCTCGAATAACACAAGGACTTGGCGCATGTAAGAATGGCAGCTCAAAAGCAGAGAATGGAGCGATATTATAATCAAAGAGCCAACCTCCGTTATTTCAAAATATAAAATTTGGTTTGGAGGAAAGTAATACCCGGGAGTTCAATGCGGGAAAGCTAGGTCCAACGTGGGAATGACCCTACCGGATTTCAGCTATCACTGGGAAAGGTTCGTTCGAGTTGGAGAATTAGAATGGAGATAAGTTGCCTAGCAACTGGAACATGGCACACCTCAAAAGATATTATTGCTGATGAACACTACTCAAGCGGAAAGTATGTGCTGCACTCTTTTTTCCTTCGTTCAATTTTTGTCCTAATTGGGTTTTTCTGGCAAGTTTTTTTAACGAGGCAGCGTTAGAAAGCATACTACGAAGACAACAGTAATAAGACCTTTGATAGCAAGGCAAATAAACAAGCTTCCACTCAGGGACGGTTATATAATCTTTGGTTTGATAGCAAATTCCCACTAGGTTGTTAAGTTTGCTATCGAACAGAGGTTACCCGACCGTTCACGAGCACAAACCGCTAGAGGATTGTTAGATATTCTTTCGCTCGATAGCATGGATTCCTAAGGGTAAGTAAGGTATGTTATCTAGTTCAGGATTATCTAACAATTCATTAGTGAGATCTTTGAAGACACAAAACTTCCAGTGTTCCAATTCGCATTCTTTGTATTCGAACATTGGGGAGGAACGAAAATTCGAAAATCAAATGCATCATCGAGACCAGGGACTGCGCAGCTAGCCCCGTAGAAATAAATTGTACAAGATATCCACAAGTAATGGCAATTTCTTTTTAGCATAATAAATATTAGCCACAAATAATGGAAATTTCTTAGCATAATAAATGCTTGTGTACTTTTGATAATAGAAGGAATTATATGAAAAGATATCCTTTTATTTTTATCTTGTTTCTTGTCTGAACGATGAATTAACTTTGTCATTTGAAAGTTAAACAATTACTTCAAATGTTAGTGCCGTAATGAACAGGAGACGTCCTCTTCAAGAACACCGTAAAAAATAAAAGGGTCCTCATTTATGAAAACTCTCACGTTAAAGGGTTGGTTTGGGAAGAATTTAAGCCCGAAATCAAATGCCTTCGAGGAAAAATGCACCCGAAGACATACACGAAAGGACGCAAAAAGTAAACTTGAGCAAATACTTATAGAAGCCCTCGTGTAAAAGGGATAATGCTCGGAACCAAAAGTGCTTCGAGGAAAATGCATCCGAGACTACGTATAGTAAAGCGTGAACAGAAAAACGTGTCCAAAATTCTTAAGCAAATGCAAAGGTTAAAGACTTGCATGGATATTCAAACAAAAGTAAGACTCAAACAATACTTGAGAAAAAAATATGTCTTTATTTACAAGAACGTGCCAACAAGGTAAAAGTACAAAATAGAAAAAAGAAACGAAAAGCTAAACTGCACTGGCCTCTAGAACCAGGAGGAAGAGAAGTGTCCACATCCTCGGGAGAAGTAGGCGGGTCCACCGGTGGCTCAACATTTTCATTAATTTGGCCTTCGGCATCATCAACTTCCGACTCTTCTTCAGTTCCCGAAAACTCGGAACCAGAACCAGAAGGGCCAGACCTCGATGAGAGTCCAGTTTTAGCAGCTAACTCAAGCTCGTGTGCCTTAGCAATTTCGGCATCAAAGTCAATGACACCAGCTTTGGCCTCTTCCAAAGTTTTTCTCCTCATGTTGTACATGTCGTAAATTTTTTCAATAATGAGGGAAGCATCTCACCACTTGAGTTCTTCTTTGAGTTGGGTTACCTCGGCATAGAGGTTTTCCCGGGTGGACCTAGCAGATTTGAGACTGACATCAAGGTCACAGACATTTGAACTAAAGAGCCTATTATACTCGATAGTGCGTGTTTCGCCCCCACAGCAGCAAGCTCTTCAATTTTGGAGTTCAAGGCTTCCTCTAAGTTAATCACTCTTTCAATGGAGGCAGTCTCACGCTCGTTTGCAGCAAGAATGGCGTCCTGGACTTCAGCCCATTTGTCCTTTACTTAATCAAATCTAACCCTCAGTGGGCCAATTTTTTGGCTAAAGGTTACCACTTCGTGCTCGCTTTGTTGCAAACAAGCCTCCAAAATAACGACCTCAGTAGCTTTGGTTTCCATTTCTAAGAGGCGAAGAACAGTTCTGTCTCGTTCCACCAAAAGCTGATTCCGTTCAGAAATAAGTTCCTCCTTCTCATGAATCAACTTCTAACGGCCCTGAGAAGCAAGAAAGTTGGCCTACAAAACAAGAAGAAGTAAAACTTAGAATACATTCATACAAAAGTAGAAGAAATAATAAAGGAATAAAAGAACGTACTGTTGCGGCATCGTGCATGGCGTTGTTCAACAAACACTCTCCCGAGAGTGCCTAAATCTTTTCCTAGTCTTTCTATGAAGCCAAAGGCTTCAGATAATTAGCAAGCTCCATCGGTCGGATAGCAAGTTGCATCCAGTAGAGACCTAAAGAGTAACGTTCCTCCTCCTTTGTGGATCTTCAGAAGGGGCAGCATAATTTTACCCCAAATTCCCATGAACTGGAGACTGTGGAAGAGGAGCACCCTCTTCATGGCCAGCTATGGCCAGTGGAGGCGATGTAATAACTACTAGTGGAAGAGTGGATGAAGATGGAAGTGATGTAGCAGTTGTTGGTATTGATGAAGATGGAGATGAAGCTGATGGAGTTGAAGAGTGAGAAGCAGCTGCATCAAATGTAGTGCTGGTTGTTGGATGCTCGCCAACTAAAGATGACAAGGACCCGGTACTCAGCTCCGCACTACCGGGCACAACAGTTGGGGCCTCAAAACGGGAGTTGACATTATCTACCAAATCAAACTCTGCCCAAAGTGCCGAGGCATCGTCCTTAGTTGGTGTAACTCTCTCAACAAGTCGAGCATCATGTTGAGATGATGAGGATCGTTGTCTTCTATGTAGAGAAGCTCCCTCATCACTAGCTTCTTCATAATCATCAATTATCACGGTGTCTATGACTAGCCCGGAAGGAGGACTAATCACCATCGCCACCGGAGATGACTCGAGGGCATCAATCTTTACCCTCTTATTCTTTCCCCGGACGTGGAGGAACATCTTCTCTTCGGTTGTTTATCCTCATGCCGGGGACTCTGTAAATAAGTGTTTACTCCCGAAACATGCTCGGAGATACATGTTCGAGTAAGTGCCTCCTGAAGCATCCATACTTCATCAGCATGATTAGCCAAGACGTCCTCATCGGGGACAGAAACAGAGCCCGTAGGTAGACCTAATTTCGTGAACAAGTCAGAAGGGTTCAACCAAGTTCTCCATATAAACAAATGGAAGCAAGGTGAGTTAAAATTACCATAATATTTGGCCTTCCACCCATATTTAAGGGTCAATTCTTTCCACAAACGAGTTCAGGCGTCGTGACGTCCAAGATCTTTTGAACCACCAGTCCAAGCCTTCCATCACCGGTGGGATCCATCGAGTTACTGAAACAAACGAAGGATGGAGGATCAATACGGCTATAGAAAAATATTTAGTAAAAGGAAAAATTAAACAAAGAGCTTACGAGTGCGGTTCCAAGTGGTCGGAAAGGATGAAGCCGTTACCGGAATGGTGTCTTTGGTGGCAACAGCAACGAACCGTTCCATCCACCCACGACCGTTGTCATCATCCATGCTAGACAACAAAACATAGTAGTCATGCTTGCAGAGGTTTATCATCCCCCTGCAGATTTTTTTGGGAGATTAGAGATTCATCATATGAGCTATGGTTAACTCCTCTCCAGTCTCCTGGCACAAGCGTCGAAGGCAGGCGGTCGTCCTCCACACTGAAGGACTTACCTATGCCAAACACACCTGTTAGCGAGGGCAAAATGCCGCAATCACGGAATGAAGCTCTGCACTCAAAGAAAACGCACCCGAAAGTAAAGGGATACGTGTAAAAGTATGTAAAACCTTCCTTGGGAAGGGTCATTCGCTCCGATAGATCAGGAGGAATGATATCCAGCTCATGGCAGCGACAGTCTTCCTTCACGGCAGGAATACTAGAAGGACGAATGAAATAAGGGCACCTACTAACAGCCCATGTAGGAGGGTTAACAGTAGAAAATTTCTCTTCTAAGTCCTTTGTGGTATTGATTCTCCTTGGGATGATGGAACCCACCGTTGGAGGAGCAGAGTCCTCGGCTTTGTTCTTGTTCTTTGAAGAACCGACACATTTGGAGGAAGAAGCCATTGATTAATAAGAAGGAAAAGGTTTGTGTTTGAAGAGAATTAGAGAAAAGATGGAGAACAAATATACAAATCAGAAGTTAGAGAAATTATGAAGTGCAAAGGTAAAGAATGATGCATATAAGTAAAATTTTGGTGGCTAAATTCATGGCCATGATTGTCTCGATAAACAACAAAAGTTGTGCTGAATCATGGGATGACATGTGTTCGGGGCATTGAACACGGAGTGACGTACGTCTAATCAACCGTCAGAATCCTTCAGAGAGAGTTATAGTAATTTCCGCCAAAAGAGTATTTCTACCAACTTTCCGATAATACAAAGTTATATCACCGAAAAGTCGGGGGACTATCTGTATAGGGTGAAATATGATATGACACGTGGTCATCTAAAGAAAAGACACGTGGAACCCTAGACGGGGATGATCGAAGACCGAACGCAACCATTCCGCTTGTCACCGGAAGAGATAACGTTCATAAATAGTAGTATTTAATAAGGAATATTCTGCAGCATTAAGAGCGACGTCCCGTTACAGAGAATTTGGCATTTATATTCACCGTTACATCTTCATCAATGACCCTCATAATTGACATTAAAAGAGGGCACAATCCTAGGACCTCCTTCCCTAGACACAACTATAAATAGTGAGCCCAGTTATCATTGTAAAGGACAAGAATATTTTGGCTAAACTTACACTATATTCTATACAAAACTTAATACAATCTTACTTTTCTGCCTTTTGATCTCATCATTGTTGTACTCGAAAACCTTATTCCCGGAACTGTCTTATCTGCTGTTTCATCTACAATTTAAGGCTAAGTATTGTACATTTCTTCAATTATCGTATTATTTCAGGATCAAATTAGTTCAATTGTCTAGAAACCAAGTATATATTCAACTGTACCGTTTTACAGGTAAACAACTACCCCATATAAGCGTGCTCTAATAATTCCCTAAAATTTTCCGCTGACTTTTCCTCTAAATCCTTTCCCCCTAAATCTTTTCTCTCCCCAAAAATAATTATGCCCAAAAATATCCCACTAATTTAAGTTTTACCCAAATTACATGAAAACTCCCGTCCTTCTTCTTCCCTATAACGAGCTCTAATCATCTAGTTAAGCAGATTAGGGTAGATTTTATGAAAATTGTTGATGAAGATGCTTAATTTTTTCTAATTGCTCTTCTCAAAAGTCAAAACCCTCTTTTATTTAGGTTTGGTGGCCATGAGTTTCAATTGGGAAGTTCGTTTGCTTAGGGTTACAACTGCTAAAAACTTGTAAAATTTCTATGAAATTTTTTGCTTTTCGTTTAATAACTTTACAATTTTTGCTATCCGTTAAATAACTAGCAACATACTAGATAATAGTCAGAAAAAGCTTCTTGAGGAAGGCCACTCCTATATTTGATCTAAAGTAGTAAATATAGAGATTGGAATTAGGAAGAATGGGATGCTAGTTAGAATATCCAAAAGAACAACAAAAAACGCAAATATGGAAATGAATGAACACTTACAAAGTATATGAAAATAATGCATATGCTTGAAAAGACCATATCGAATGTATATAAACAAAGACCGCGCTATCTAAGTGTTCCTTTAGAAGTCATAATTAACAAGTGTGGCCTGAAATGTAGCAAAGGCCATGCTTTCTATGTGTAGATGTAGGGTATAAAAGCGTTGCCATACGGGGTATAACAAGCATCGTCTTTGTTAACTATTTGTTAACTAATAGGCCACGCTTTTAAGCGTGGCTTGTAAGACATATTTGAAAAACGTGCCCTTAGGTCAAAAGTTTACGTTTCTTTTAGCCACCCCAAAAAAGCGTTGTCTAAAGTCGGTCACACTTTTTGTTAGTTTAGGTCACACTTTTTGCTAGTTTAGGTCACACTTTTCCGGGTAGTCAAAGAAACTACCATATCGAATATCTAATGGGGTGTCAGTCGTGCTTGAATTTAATATCTGTAAATTTCATACGCTAGGATTCAAATGCTTTGAGTCTTAATTGCCTAAAGTCATTATATTCCAGAACAGTTGAAAATTACTTCAAATTCGGATTAAACGAAGATAAAAATGTTGCAGAATTTTTAAATTCACACTCTGTTAATATAACTTGAGTTTTTTTTTTTTTTTTTTTTAATCTTTTGCGTACAACTATTTCCTTTGCAAAACTTTTCTTTGCCAACCAAGAAAAGGTCGTGTTGCAAGTAACAACTTACAAGCATAAAATGGTTAGTGAGATACGGTGAAATGCCATACTGTACAAGACGCCGCCAACCTTGGCTTTCCAATGCCTTGATTAATGGAATTACTTCTTTATGAATTTTTAATTATTTATTTATTTTTAAAATCTTTGTTTTTGTATTCATTATAAATTAAACGCCGTGATTCACCAACAAGTATTATGATTGAGTGACAAATAATTATCTTTAATTAGAGATATTGAGTTCGAGTTTTGAATATAAAATCGTCTTTATAAGTGCAGTGTTTTACCCTAAACATAATACTTTCAGCGTGAATATGTGAATTCGAATTTAGTGGGACTTTGAGACATATATCAAATACAGAGTGAAAAAAAAATATCCCCGATTCTATATTTGAGGTTTTGTTATAATTTTTATTATCAAATTCCTGTAAGCACATGATTACATGAACATTATTTGTATCCAGAGGATAAAGATGGCAAACGCATATTTAAGTCGGTTCTTCATCATTTTATTCATTCTTATAGCCAAGGGTTTAATTTAATAATTCACCATTATCGACGAATGAATTGGAAAAGTCATAGAATATTTCAGCCTAAAAGTCTAACAAAGAAAGAAAATTAAGATTTTTGGTTTTAACTTTGATTTTGATTGTTGAAAGATTGATTTGGAGATATGTTTGAATTTTTTTTTCTTCAAAATACTCTTAAAAGAGCGTTACTTGAAAAACTTTTCTTTGCAATTAAAACTAATAACTCGTCAATATAATCTGCTAAATACTAATATTCTCAAAACCAAATTATTACAAAGTCTTCAATCATTTTTCTGCATAATTACTCGTTATTCTTATTCTTTCTCCCCTCTTATTATAAGTTAATAATTAGGTATGAATATTTGCTTTGAATAACATATAAAACTTGGTTTAAGAGGAGAAAATATGTCAACAATAATACACGGAACATGCAACTTCATGGAATCTCAAAAAAGAAAAAAGAGAGTAAACTTAGAGAATTAAGCAGGTAGGTGTCGTTACTCTTTCGGACTACTGCTTTTATTAGTTTTAATTAAACCATAATAATAATATTTTAAAATTGTCATAAACACGTTTAAACTACTGTTCAGCAAAGTATGAACATCTAATCCATTCTTGCTACTACTTCTGGATGTATTATATGATTAGTGTGTTGTTTTATACTAAGCATTTTTGGACTTCGGTTTTCAGAAAATCAATTTCGCGAATAATTTCAAGTAAATTTTTTTGTTTACGTATATTTTACTTTATTTCTAATGCTTTTTGTAAGTGCAATCCATTTCAGGACATAACTTGAAATCTTACTAAAATCATGCAACCTTATCTGGAAAAGTAAAACTAAACAAAAGGCCGATATTTCTTTGGTCTAGCCTAACAATTTTCAGCTGCTTTGAGAATGACATTATGACGTCATCTTACATTATGTTTACAATTCTAATGTCACATTTTCAAACAATTGTTCATATAACAATAAGTGCAGTTTGGGTATAATTATTTATGAATAATAATGTTAGAATTATAATGCGATAGTATATTGTTAGGGAGAGATTATCTATTTTAATGGTACTCTTGTCTTTAGACACTTTTATTCATGTATTGTTAATATATACACATATTTCAAATTGTATTTGCATAAGATAATATATTTTGAATATTATCTTATGCAAACATTAACAAATGTGCAGTTTAATATTATGAACCAAATTTCCTTACAAGTTGTAGTAACATGTTAGAGAATCAGTCTAAAACCAGCCAGCCAATGGCCTAGTCTTTAAATTCCTCTTTCCGCCCCCTTTCAAGTCCTTTACCATTTGTACACGCCTTTGACCGTGAAAATATACAATGTGCTTATTTTTTCTTCCTTCCTTTTTGACAGCGTTTACATCCCCAAACTCCTTTCTTTATTCTCCCAAGCAGTAGCCTTGAACCCCATAAAAACCTTTCCTCAAGTAAACTTCAGATACCCTTTTGTTATTTATTCTCATTCCAAAGATACATACATAGAAAAGCTCTTTCCTTTACTCTGTTCATTCCAAAAGCTCTTATTTATTTTCCTGTTTACCTTGTGTTATTAAGCCAAATGTTCAAGAAAATGGTGCAGTACCAAAGATATCAGCAGTGGAAGAAAGGAGATGAGGTGGTTGTTTGTTTAGATGAGAAGTCACAGTACCCCTTTGGTCTAGTTTGTGAAAATATTGGTCACAGCAAAAGATCAAGACCCAAGCTTTTGTTTCTTCTTTTGCTGTCTCTCGTCTCTTTCAGCTTTATTTTAGCTCCTTATTTCTTCACATCTGCCCCTACTTTTTCTCTTTTATGTAAGTCTCTCTCTTTTTCTTCTTTGTTCATGTTGTTTGCTTTATTCTTCCTCTGTTAATACTCTTTCTACTTTTGTTTCTCTTTTTCTGATTGTTCTGTTTTGTGGGTCTGTGCAGATTCATTTGGTTTTGAAGATGAAAGGCTTAGTTCTACATCAGCTGTATATGCTTCAGTTTGTTCTTCTGTCTCTAATGGTTAGTTGCTTCCTCTTTATATTTATCTTCCTTTTCTGTTTTTTTTCCTGTATTTGTTATAACAATATGGTGCTTTTTTTCTCCAGATTCCCTCTTTCTCTTTATTTACTGCTTGAGTATTTTGAAATACTAGGGATTTCATTTTGTGTTTTTGATAAACTTTTTTTGGACTTGTTACACAAATAGATGGTTAGGGCCTGTAGCCCTTTGGTTGCTTCTGAGAGGAAAACAAGTTCCTTTTTGTTGTGCTTTTATAGCATCTATAAATATACAATTAGATTTTTCAGGAGCAAATATTGCATCCTGGGCAGGTGCAATATACCTTTAGATCTTTTTTAACTTTTTGATATATGTGTGTGTGTTGTAATCTGGTCCTGTTTTGAAAGGCAAAAACATAATTTAAGGCTGCATGGTCTTCCTTTTGCTATTAATCCTTTTGGTTTTTTATGTTAATCTAACAGTTAGAGCATTGTATCAACCTTACTGCTTGATTTTTAGGTTTATGCACTTCTCTTTTGCAATTTTTGAGAGATGTTTTCATCAAAATGCAGGGTCAATCTGCTGTGATAGAAGTAGCATCCGGTCAGATATCTGTGTAATGAAAGGGGATGTAAGAACAAATTCTGCTTCCTCCACAATTACCCTCTACAGAGACAATGATTATGGCAGCCAAGTATTTGGGGCATCTGGTGAAAATGACGACATATTCCAACACGAAAAGATTAAGCCGTATACTCGGAAATGGGAAAAAAGTGTAATGGACACAATCGATGAATTAGACCTTGTTTTGAAGGGAGAGAATAATGCCATTCATCAGAAGTGTGATGTCCAACATGATGTACCTGCTGTGTTCTTCTCCACCGGAGGTTACACGGGTAATCTTTACCACGAATTCAATGATGGAATTTTGCCTCTTTACATCACTTCTCAGCATTTCAACAAGAAAGTTGTATTTGTAATCCTTGAGTATCATGATTGGTGGATTTCAAAGTACGAGAACATACTGCCTCACCTCACTGAGTATCCTATTATCGACTTTAGCGGAGATAATAGGACTCATTGTTTCCCTGAAGCCATAGTTGGTTTAAAAATACATGATGAGCTAACTATCGATCCTTCATTGATGGGAGGCAATGGGACTATTAGAGATTTCCGAGACATGCTAGACCGAGCTTATTTGCCTCGAATTAGAGGGTTGATCCAAGAGGAGGAACAAGATAGACTTGCTTTGTCACCGTCAACTAAGACAAAGATAGAAATGACTGAAGAAAAGCAGGAGTTGAAGAAACCTAAAGTTGTCATAATAGCCAGAAATGATTCAAGAGCAATACTCAATGAAGATTCATTAGTTAAAATGGCACAAGATATTGGGTTCCAAGTGGAAGTTTTGAGGCCTCAGCGAACGACTGAGCTTGCAAGGATCTATCGAACTCTTAATTCCAGCTATGTTATGATTGGAGTTCATGGTGCTGCTATGACTCATTTCCTCTTCATGCGGCCTGAATCCGTTTTTATCCAAATCGTTCCACTGGGAACAGATTGGGCAGCAGACACTTACTATGGACAACCAGCAGTGAAATTAGGTCTCAAGTACATAGGCTACAAAATCCTTCCACAAGAGAGCTCTTTGTACAATGAGTACGAGAAAACTGATTCTGTTCTAACGGACCCGGACAGTGTGAACAACAGAGGATGGGAATTCACGAAAAAGATCTACCTTGATCGTCAAAATGTGAGGTTGAACCTTCGGAGGTTCCATAAAAGGTTGCTTCGTGCCTATTATTATTCTGTTGCAAAGAAGAATGGGCGTCATCATTATCAAAATCAGTAATTCTTTTCCATCTTTGTGGTTACTGGATGTGATTAATCTCAGTAGTCATAGTTCTTAGAGCTGTACATGAATATTCACATGAAAAAAGAAAAGGAATTTTTTTGTAAAGATTACTAGCAACTGTGTTTGTAAATCAAGTAGGACAAAAATATTTGATCTTTGGTATATACTACATTCACTTTAAAGAAAAGATTTGTCTTGCTTCTGAAATTTATACATATGTTATGCTATTTATTTGTCAATGTGGACGTCCCATGTTATACACCACCAAAACCCAGTAGTCCATGCCTTTGGTGGTTAGTGATGATTTGCTCTTTCTAAAATTAGCTGTCTTTTCCTCAGTCAACTGCTGACACTTTGTTCTGTTGGCTTTGAGCGTAGAAAGAAGAAAGAGACCATTTTCTTTTAATATCTTGTGTACACTTTCTTAGTTTAATTTGCAGGCATGGCTATTGTGTTTCTTGAACTGAATGTATAGTATCGAGTATCAGATTGAAGTGATGAGAATATAGACAAACATATGTGCCTAGGTTATACACTGCTGCACTTGAACATGGATCTTCATATATCTGAAAGCATCAATTATCTCAACAATTAGCAATACAGGCCAGGATATACTTTATTGACAAATTCTTTAGTTAGCGATATGTATCCATATTCCTTCTTTATAAAATGCCATAACCATAAATGCGCATGATTTGAAGTTTGAATGCATTGCTAGTAGTAAACTCTACAATTTTGCTGCTGGTTTGTGAAATGTTTCAGTAGGAACTGATAAATCTTGACATGCTGTTGTAAGCATGACAATTTCCAGGCTCAAAATTTTCTTGATCTCCAAAGTACAATATGTTGGTTTATTTTTGTTTTAACATTCTTCCTTCTCTTGGCGTTTGTGCCTTGTTCTTTCTTTAAACAGATATTATGGTTTTACAAGTATACAATAGGCAAGTAGACTTTCATGAAGTTGAACACAAATATTCCAACAATGTATCAGCTGGCTCTCATGCTATGGATCGATGAAATATTTATATTTGACAAACTTTATTGTAGTTGGCACTACATCCCGTTGAACTATGTGCAGTTTTCAAGAAACTGCCCCAAAAGTCTAGGCAAAGTTTGATCTACTAAAATGAGTTGTAAACAACTGCTCAGACCAGAAGCTAGTTTCTAAATTAAAAGGCTAGATTCTGCTGCAAGGAAATTCTGCCAAAGCATTTAAAAATATGTAAATGCAAAGTGCAGAGCATATCATGTTCCCCGCACTGGCTTTTATGAGTTTGTATTTGAGGTACCTAGCTTTTGAAATGCTGTATGGCAACTTTAATTAAAGGTGCCGTTAAAGATTCTTCTCTCATCATTAATAAAGTTTCTGCATTGAAAAAAACTTTGTTAATTATGACAGAAGGATCTTTAGCTGGCAGTTGGCACAAGCACTTCCCAACTAGGGTTGTGCGCATGGTAAATACCGAATTGACGTATTGAAATCGAAAATTTTGGTATTCGGTATTTCGGTATTTGGTACGGTATTTAGTGTATGTATTTAAATTTTTTGATATTAGGTACGGTATTTGGTATTTAAAAAAATAATACCGAAATATTGGTACCATACCGAAATAAATACTAAATTACACATTAAATATATTGATTATAACATACTATAAGTTACACAATACTTTCTTTGGCATTTTAGGGTGTTTCTTACTTTGTTACTTGTATATTGCTGTAGCATTAATTTGTATTACCTTACTGTATTCTCTAAGTTCAACAATTACCTCTAAGTAAGTAACAAGATATTTTCAACGATCATATTTATTCCTTTATGTACCTTTTTTCTCTCAGTTTATACTTGCTGGTTTTGAATAAAGATTTTGTCAACAGTCAGATGAGCTAGAATGTTTTTATATTTATATTTGTAAATACTTTAATTAAGAATATTACAGTTAATATTTAAGCCGAATAAACCAAAGTTACCGAACCGAATAAACCGAAATCAAAAAGAGAAAAGCCAAACCATACCGAATTTAATTAGGTATGGTATTGATATAGCATTTTAAGAAATAGAATACCAAAAATATCTAATCGAAATGTCTAAATATCGTACCGTACCGACCGATGAACACCCCTACTTCCAACCTTTGGTGTGAGAAGTTCTCGTGCAGTCAATATACCTAATACAATTGCTAGCAGAGACCAAAAAAAAGTTATATGATTTTTTCTTATTTGTCTAATTTTTGATGGACAAAATTAACGATACCTGTACTAGTAATTATATTTTCTCCCCAAAAATATTATTCAGATTGTTATTATAGTTGTAAGTTTGACTACTCGAAGTGCTTAATCAAATGTACAAAAGTTATTTTACTCTGAGTCTGGGTAGACTTGGTAGATTGCTATTACTACATAACTTGTATTGTTATTACTTCCTATCGCCTATCAGTACTTTTATCATTTTTTTCTTTGCTATTTTGGTTTCAGTTTTCTAAATATCATGTATTGTTATTACTTGCTATCAATGCTTCTTTCATCTTTTCTTTAGGTGAGGGTCTATCGTAAATAATTTCTCTGCCCTTCCAGGGTAAATGTAAAGTTGCGTACATCCTACCCTCCCGAAACTTCATTTGTGAGAATACACTGGGTGGTTGTTATTGTTTGTTGTTTGTAGTCTTGGTAGATAGTTGATATTTTACAATTTTTTTTTTTTGGAATCATGACAAGAACACTTCTATTTCTTTGATTTTTCATGGTACATGAAATACTTTATCTTTCTCTTTTTTCCACTGTGAGTGGACACTTGATTGAAATAAGAATAATAGAAAGAGGAGTTTGGTTAAAGTTAACTATTTTGACTCTTGAAATCTACAAAATATCATATAAATTGAAACAAAGAGAGTACAAGATAACAATTTTACTAATGAGCTACCATTTTCTAAAATCTAGCAAGAATGCTCTCATTTGTCTTGTCTTTTAATTTTTTTTTTCTTTCCAAAAGAATTTAAAATAAGCATTAAGCAAACCATGTACTCAACGGTCACTACTAAAAAAACTGCCAAAAAGCGTCCAGAAAAACCGACTGAAATCGATCGAAATCCAATAAAAATCGACCGATTTCCGACCGTTTACAATTGGTCGATAAAATAATGGTCGCAAACAGGGAGCGACCGAAGTCGGTTGCTTTTTTCCGATCGAAGTCGGTCGGTAACTGTCAACGCAGTTTGACCAAATGTCTGACACAAATTAATTTTACCGACCGGTATTGTTAAAAATATTTTTTTAATTATTTTAAAATTCGGTCGGTAATTTAATTATTCATTTTTTTTTAAAATTATTCATTTTCGACCGCAATAGGTCGGTATTGTTAAAATATAAAATTATACATTTTTACAAGAACTTGATCCGGTAAATTCACTTGCACAGACTTGAACTGGTAAAGCTGTGGCAAAAGATAAAAAGTTACATATAAGTTAGGAGAGGGAAAAGTTTGGTTGACTAATTATTGTGAAAGCTAAATAATACATGAAGGAGTTTACCTTTCCTTGCCATTCGAAATTAACCAAGCTGTAGTAAGGGTCCAACAGTATGGTTACATCTCCTCTTTGGATATGTCAATCATCAGTAGTTTAATATTATAACATCATTTACTTATTGTTCAGGCATAATTCTACTGCAGAAGTTTAGCAGCAAACTGAGATGTAAATATCTGAAATATATTACTAGTTTCTTAGCTAGCCTCTGCCGCTCTGATAAAATGATGTATTAATACCATCTTCTTCTTTTTTGGGTCCATTGAGATCCTGATGATAATACAAATATGCCAAAAAAACATCAAAACAGCACAGTGAAGTAGACTTACTGCCATTTCATGTATGCCATGCACTGTAAGTATGAAACAGTCCAGCTTGGTATCATTAAGACATACAGATTCCAGGGGATGCAAATTTACGAACAGAAGAGACACAAAACTTATACAGCTAAGGAGTGACAAATTCCAGGAAGTGATCTGAGTTATTTACAGGGGAAAGATTAGCCCAACTAAAAAGGTTAACCAAACAACTAGCCTTAATCTTACCTTGAAAGATAGCAGGATAATCTTACCTTGAAAGAAGAGAGATAGAGAAAAGAGGTGAAATGGAGAAAATTCCGTCTGGGCTAGATCTAAATTAAAAATTTCCAATCGACTTTAGTCGGAAATTTCGATCGATAGGTTTAAGTGGCCTTTGACCCGTTTGACCACGACCATTCCGACTGAATTCGGTCGGTAATTTAATGTTAAATTAAAAAAAATATTTAATTTAAATACCGACCGAAGTCGGTCGGTAATTTAATGTTAGATTTAAATATTATTTATTCACTGATGAAGTATCCAATTGATCCACTGATGAAGTATCTGAGCAAAGTACTAATAAGGTGATCAGGAATGAAACATTCAAGATTATGTGTGTGTGTGCGCGCATATATATATATATATATATATATATATATATATATATATATATATATATATATATATATATATATATATATATATATATATATATATCAATTAAGTATTAAATATTATTTATTTAAAAGCTATTTATATAAATTGACAAAAATCGACCGACTTCGGTCGGTATTTTCATTAAATTAATATTTACACATATCCAACGATTATGTCAATTAAACTCGATAATTTACACTTACATACATATGACTAGTGTTGAAGATTTATTCTCAACTATTCATTCACGAATGCTTGATCGGTGACTAGATAAGAAAATAAATCTTGGAGTTTAAGTGACTAGATGCTCCGGTATAATGAGTGACTAGATGCTCCAAGATGTGTACAATCGACACAGTCTTAAATATTTTATTCTCGATCACCTTATTGGTAGTTTGCTCGGATACTTCATCGGTGGATCAATTGAAAATTCAATATTAAGTTCTATCCTACTTAATATAAATTATATCTAATATTAAGCTGTATCCAATTATATTAAGTTCTATCCAATTATATTAAGTTGTTGCTAAAACTTAAATAATAATATAGCACTACATCTTATAGAACTATACACTTTATTTTTAAATGTGTTATATTAAGATTTAATCGAATATAATTGAATTCCCAATTGATCCACTGATGAAATATTCGAGCAAAGTACTAATAAGGTGAACGAGAATAAAACATTCAAGATTATCTGTGTGCGCACGCGCGCGCGCGTATATATGTGTGTGTGTGTGTGTGTGAGAGAGAGAGAGAGAGAGAGAGAGAGAGAGAGAGAGAGAGAGAGAGAGAGTATATGTGTGTATGCATATAAATATAAAATTAATTACATATTGAATATTACAATTTAGGATGATAAATTAATTAAATATTATGTAGATATATGTATATATACATACACAAATAGGATATAGTGTCCATATAAAAGTAATTAAACAAGACACACACACACACACACACACACACACACATATATATATATATATATATATATATATATATATATATATATATATATATATCAATTAAGTATTAAATATTACTTTTTTAAAATCTCATTAAATAAATATTTTATAAATTTTAAAAATAAATTTCTGACCGAATTCGGTCGGAAAAATTTAATTAAAAAATAATTTGAAATATATCAGTCGATTTCGGTCGGTAAATTTGAAATTTTTTAATTAAATATTATTTTAGTAAATAATATGCAAGTATGACCAGGTCTTGGTCAAAGATTGACAAATTTTCGACCGAAATCGGTCAGAAATTTTATATCTTTGTTGTGAGACCGCTATTTTCGTTGCCAGAAATATTTTCTTTGACTTTTGCGACCAATTTACTTATTTTCTGACCGATTTCGGTTGATTTATTTCTCACCGATTTCGGTCAATATTCTTTGGACGGGTTTTGCCTGTTTTCTAGTAGTGGGTACAAAGCATGATGAAGCCTCACTGGCGATCTACACAGGTAAGTTTGCCAAATCAAGGGACTTCACTAAATAGTTAATCGAAAAAACTTAGATAACTTAATATACTTGGAATTACAGGATGCTCCACATATCAAATTGAATATATGCGAGTCTAGTTTCTAACGCATTAAACCGTTTGTCGATATGATATCGGAATAGAAAGATATTTGCAGTTTTGCGTTTGAGCCGGGAGAGGCTACAAGTAGTAAAATGCCTATTTATATACTTAAAAGAGAGATCAATCAAACACTACGTAAAATGCTCACTTATATACTTCTCAAACAGTATTCACCTCCCATGAAGGATCAATGCTTTCATTTAGCATCCGAACCGTTGTTGAGGAATTTGACAAAATACTTAAATTCTTCCGACTATACTTCACAACCATTTGAATTGCTTTTCTTATTGCCAAAGCTTCAGCTATGTTGGGTTTTCAAACAAATAGATAGGACTACCAGTCTACCGTATTAGTAAAAAATAAATAAATATTACACGTGGAATTATATGAGGATGACAAGGCAAGATATATGGATCACTAAGAAGATGACAACTGGAGTGTCGCATTAAAAGATTCACAATTTACAACAGGTACGAGCAAATCACTCATGAGACGAAAAGGTACGGTTGCTCGAGCCTAAATTACTCAGTGAAGAGAAATATGCAGGATGAATCAAGATAATAAAGAGGGAAGATTCATGAACCTCTAATTAATGTGAAAGAAGAATCGGAACTATTACAAAATCTTCATAAACAGTTACGGTTGCCAATTATAACGTTTCATTAATGCCATTAATGCTCATAATGATTCGGTCATAAAAGGGAAGAAACGTTATATTTGTAAATTCCTATATAAGGGAAGGGAATTTCACTTGTAAAGACGGGCTCTGATTATTATTGGAATATAACTACTTTCTTGTGCTTTCAATCGATTATTTTGTCATTTTTTCTTCTAATTTCCTTTCTTATTTATGAGAGAATATTGAATTTCTTGATTATCAGTAACCCGAGTATTTCTAAAAATAGGCTTTGACTAAGAATCAAATTCTTTGGTTAAACAAATTGGTTCCGTTACCAGGAATCTGATAATCTTCTCTTACTTTCCAAATCACTCTCTCTCAACTGAATCATGTCGAATGTCAATGACAACAACCAACAGGTGGAAGGAACTCCAGTTCCATCACCTGAGGGAACCCCACGCAATTCAAGAGAAGCATCACTAGAAAGATCCACTACTCATAACAATGAACAACATGGAAATGAACAAACTGTCGAGCAGGATGTTGTGAAGCAGTTAATTGCTGAGCACATGAATGATGCTCTCCAGGTTTTCGTGAGGGGACTACCAGCTGTGCCACCCACACCTCCACCAAACATTACTGTAACTGTGGAAATTCCACGGTCAGGGTTGGTTAATTCTGGAAGCGGAGGAACTCCCAACAAGTCACGTGATGGGAGACCAAGTACACCTAATAATTCTGGTTTATAAACTTTAATACTAACCTTGCAGAAACAGGTGAAAGAACAAAGTGACCGTATTGAGAAAATACCCGTTGTACCACCTGTGATCAAAGGAGTTGATTTCGACAAATATTCACAACAACCATGGAAACCAAGCACAACTCCATTACCAATTTCCAAAAAATCAAAATGCCTGACATCCCAAAATACGATGGAACGACCGATCCACGTGACCACATCACTGCATTCACCACGAGAGTAAAAGGAAATAATTTAACCAAGCAGGAGATTGAATCTGTGCTAGTCAAAACGTTTGGGGAAACATTTACTAAAGGAGCGTTAACATGGTACTCTCTTTTACCTGAAAATTCTATTGACTCTTTTGTTGAGCTTGCAGATCTATTTATAAAAGCACACTCGGGTGCACAAAAAGTTGAAAAGAGAATGGAGGATATATTCAAAGTAAAGCAAGGAGATACAGAATTATTTCGAGAATTCGTAGACAGATTCATACGTGAAAGAATGTTGCTACCAAGAGTAACCGACAATTGGGCAACCATGGCATTTGCAAGCAATTTAAACGAGAAAAGTTCAGAAGCTATGAGGAGGCTTAAAGAGAGTCTACGAGAATTTCCCACCACGACATGGAATGATGTCTATAATAGGTATAGTACCAAATTACGAATCGAAGAAGATTTCGTAGCTCAGTCAAGGGTTGAAGAAAAAATAGGTTCGAGGCGGTCGGAATCTGAGAAGAGGTTCGGTAAGAATAGGTACAAGCCTTATATGGGACCTTTGGGGCGAGAAGCTCGTTCCAAATTCGAAAACGTGCAGGCTGATCACAGGTTCGCAAATAGAGATTCAGGTTCGTCATCGTCGAGATTCAGCAAAGATCGAGGTAAACGCAACAGAGATGCTAATACAAACGCAAGGATTGGGGACTACAATTTTAACGTAAGTACCTCCGAGTTGGTCGCTGTTTTAAGAAGCATGGGGGATAAGGTACGATGGCATAAAGAGATGAGATCAAATCCAAATAGAAGAAACCCAGACTTTTGGTGCGAGTTCCATAATGACCATGGCCACAGAACATCAGACTGCATATTATTACAAGGTGAGGTGGAACATTTATTGAAGCAGGGCTATCTGACGGAATTGTTCAGCGAGAAAGGCAAACAAGCTTACATGAAAAATAGGCAAGAGCCCCCAAAACCACCATCTCCAAAGAGAACAGTAAATGTGATAAACGTCGGAGAAGAAGTCAACGGCGTAACCTATACATCTGAGAGAAAAATAACAAAGTTCACAATAACTCACGGGAAGCGAACTCGCCAAACTCTGGAAGACGACAACATAACCTTTGATGATGCAGATGTCGATGGATTAATGATCCCTCACAACGATGCACTGGTAATATCTTTACTTATACATAGTACTAATGTAAAATGAGTTTTGATTGACCTCGGTAGCTCCGTGAACATCATTCTATTACGAGCGATGAACGAAATGCTGATGGGCGATTGTGTAGTTCCAAAAGCACGTTCCTTATCTGGGTTTGATAACTCAACCATTGTTACAAAGGACGAGATTGAACTAAGCACATACGCAGAAGGGGTCATCAAAGAAACAAAATTTCAAGTGATAGACACGGATATGGCCTATAATGTGATTCTTGGGAAGCCGTGGATTCATGATATGGATGATGTGCCATCCACATTACATCAGGTTATCAAATTCCCTTCATAATGGGGAATTCAATAAATTCGAGGAGATCAACAAACTTCAAGGAGCATCAATTCGGTGATACAGCCAAGTCAAAAAGATACGAGTGCAAGTCAAAATGATGCGGGTGCAAGTGAGAAAGATGCGGTAAATCAAATTTCAACAGAAACTGTGTCAAAACAAACCGACGTGGACTCTAGACCAGATGTAATTCAAGAGCCAGAGGAGAACGAAAACATTAAAATAACGATTGAGGAGCTTGAAGCTGTTCCACTTTTCGAACAATGGCCAGATCGAAGAATTCATATCGGAGCAAGGTTAGACCTAGAAAAGAGAGGTAAGTTAATTAAATATTTAAAAGCTAACGTGGATTGTTTTGCATAGTCCCATTCAGATATGACACGTATACCTCCAAAGGTGATGACACATAAATTAAATGAAGATCCATCATTCATACTTGTCAAACAAAAGAAGAGGAAGCAAGGATCATTCAAAAATCAAGTGATCGATGGAGAGGTATAGAAACTCTTAAAGATCGGTTCAATACGCGAGGTAAAATATCCTAATTGGTTAGCTAATATTGTGGTAGTTCCGAAAAAGAACGGTAAATGGAGAGTTTGTGTAGATTACACTGACTTAAATAAAGCATGCCTGAAGGATTCATTCCCTTTACCACATATAGATGAGCTGATTGATGCTACCATGGGCCACGAATTATTAAGCTTTCTACATGCGTATTCTGGTTATAATCAAATAAAAATGGACCCCTTAGACGAATAAAAAACTTCATTTATTACAAACAGGGGGGCTTATTATTACAAAGTCATACCTTTTGGCTTGAAAAATGATGGAGCCACGTATCAGAGGTTGGTGACCAAGATGTTCCAAGAACACCTGGGGAAGACGATGGAAGTGTACATTGACGATATGTTGGTCAAATCTACACAAGCGGAAGATCATTTTCAAGATCTTTCAACTACCTTCGAGATCCTCCGCAGATATAATGTGAAACTGAACCCAGAAAAGTACGCTTTTGGCGTAGCTTCAGGTACGTTTCTAGGCTTTCTCGTATCTAATAGAGGAATTGAAGTAAATCCTGCACAGATTAAATCTATTGAAGAAATACCTGATATACTCATAAGCAAAAAAGAGGTACAAAGATTGGCAGGTAGGATTGCAGCTCTGGGAAGATTCATTTCAAGATCTTCAGAGAAAAGCTTTAAATTCTTTTCAGTATTAAAGAAGCAAAATCAGTTTGAATGGACTGAGGAATGCCGACAAGCCCTCAAAGATTTGAAGGCATACTTAACAAATCCTCCCCTACTGTCTAAACCAAGGGATGGAGAAAGACTATTTGTATATCTTGCAGTTGCAGAAGTAGTTGTAAGTGCAGTTTTAGTAAGGGGAGGATAAAGGTAAACAATCTCCTATTTATTATGTTAGTAAATCTTTATTAGATGCTAAAACTAGATATCCTCATCTAGAGAAACTAGCTTTAGCATTAGTCATGGCAGCTACGAAATTGAGACCGTATTTTCAATGCCATCCTATCTCCGTAGTAACTACATATCCATTAAGGAATATTTTACATAAACAAGAATTGTCAGGCAGACTAGCCAACTGGGAAATAGAACTAAGTGAATATGACATTATTTATAAACCTAGAACAACAATAAAATCTCAAGTTTTAGCAGATTTCGTCGCAGATTTTAATACAAAAATAATTCCTGAAGTAGAAAAGGAGTTATAAATTTTTACTGAAGCTAATCTAGGTACGTGGACTTTATTTATTGATGGCTCTTCAAATGTCAAAGGAGCCGGTTTGGGTATTGTCTTAATCCCACCCTCAGGTGAAAGTATAAGACAAGCAATTAAATGTTACCCTATTACTAACAATGAAGCAGAGTATGGAGCTGTAATTGCAGGTTTGGAACTAGCACGAGAACTCTCTATAGAGCAAATCATGATTAAAAGTGACTCTCAACTGGTAGTCAATCAGATGCAGGGGACTTACACTGCTAGAGAGCCATGAATGCAATAATACTTGGAAAAGGCACGAGAACTGGTCAGGCAATTCCAATCATGGAAGATCGTGCAAATACCCAGGGAATAAAATGAAGAAGCAAACGCGTTGGCTAACCTTGCTTCAGTTGCAGAAGTAACGAGTGAAGAAAATGCTATTGTAATACATTTATTTCATTCAACACTTGACCAGGATAAACATGAGGTAAGCTTTAACAATTTAACCTGGGAATGAAGAAACGAGATTGTTAATTTTTTGCAATACGGGATCGTACCTGAAGGAAAGAAAGAATCTCGAGTACTTCAACGAAAAGCTGCTCGTTACTGCCTAATTCGAGATAATTTATATTGAAAAATATTTGGTGGTCCTTTATCAAGGTGCCTTGGATCCAATAAAACGGAGTACGTGATGAGGGAAGTACATGAAGGACATTGCAGAAATCATGCAAGTGGAAGATCATTAGTTAAAACACTAATTAGGGCTGGATACTACTGGCCTAAGATGGAAGAAGATGCGGAAAATTTTATAGCCAAATGTGATAAGTGTCAATGATATGCCAACCATATGCATCGACCTGCAGAGTTATTACAAACAGTTATTTCCCTATGGCCATTTATGAAATGGGGAATGGATATAGTAGGGCCTTTACCACAAGCTAAAGGAAAGGTACGGTTCTTATTATTATTAACAGATTACTTTTCAAAATGGGTAGAGGTAGGAGCTTTCAAAGGTGAAAGACTTCATTTGGCGAAACATTATATGCCAATTTGGAGTATCAAAAGAAATCGTATGTGATAATGGCCCACAATTTATAGGCTCGAAAATTACGGAGTTCTTTCAAAGTTGGCAAATCAAACAAATAACCTCTTCACCTTACCATCCCGTGGCAAATGTACAAGCTGAGTCAACAAATAAGATTATCATCAATAATTTGAAGAAGAGATTAGAAAAATTGAAAGGGAATTGGCCTGAAGAATTACCAGGAGTGTTATGGGCTTATAGAACCACAATAAAAATAGCCACGAGAGAAACTCTATTTTCGCTTGTGTACAGTTCAGAAGCTTTAATCCCGGTTGAAATAGGAGAACCAAGCACGAGATTCACATTGGCAACCGAAGAGTCGAACAGTGAGGAATTAAGGACAAACATGGATTTACTCGAACAAAGAAGAGAAGAAGCTTTAATACGGATGGCAGCACAAAAGCAAATCATAGAACGATACTACAACAGAAAGGCTCACCTCAGGTACTTCAAAATTGGGGACTTCGTTCTTAAAAAGGTTTTTCAATCAACGAAAACAACCGGAGCAGGAAAGTTAAATCCAAATTGGAAAGGACCCTATAAAGTTCGAGGTATCGCTGGAAAAGGTGCCTATGAGTTAGAAACCATGGATGGCAAGGTTTTACCCTCGAGTTGGAATGCTGTTCATTTAAAGAAATACTATTTCTGAGCAAAAGAAATACCCACGGTCAGGTTTCGTTCATTTACGATTTTTGTTTTGTACAGTTAAAATTATACTAACAATTTTCGATGATAGGCATAAAGCTAGCCCACGCCAAATGATGATATTAGACCTGAAGGACATGCAAAAGCAACATTATTCCCGATCTAGGGTTGCAACCTTTCTGATGAAAATATAAAGGGTTAAGCAGTCATCATCTAAATTATATATATCTCTGAGTCCCGTATGTTTTTCCTTTTCAGGAAATGGACCACATGGAAGGAATAATCAAGTCCTAGAGATTTCATACTTCAAAGCTCAAACACTTGGGGAACTATATATATATAAGGAAGGCAAAGAAGACTGGAAAAGTCAGAATTCAGGTCAAGCCTATAGTCTACCCAACAAATCAAAAGTTAAGAGCAAAGTCAAGAGCCAACAACGCAAGCCTGATTCAAAAACCTATGAAGAATACACTCGTGGATGTAAATTTCAAAATCTTACAAATGTTTAGGTTAAAGGCAATATTTAATCATGGGTTGCAAGATATACCCTTGAATTTTGTAAAATCTGTTGTAATGAAAACAATTACGAAAGAGTTATAGATGATACTTGAATACATGTAAAGTAATATACAATTTGAAAGTTCGAATGATACAAAACTTCCTCAAAGTTATTCAAAGAAACGTGTGTGTTCTTATTTCTTCTTTCGTATGTTTACACCATTATGAAGTTGAGACGTCTTCTTCATTAAGTGTCATTTATAAAAGGACCCTCTTTTATAATTCGTGCTTGTTCAAAAAGTCACGGAGTATTAAAGTATTTTTAAATGCATAATAAAAGAGTAGAACAAAAACTCAAAATGAAATATTATATAAACCCGGTTAAAACTAAGTGTAAACTTAGTTCAAACCAAAGTATTTGATATTGAATCCCAAAACGGATCAGGGGTAAAACTTGCCAACCATTCCACAAATAAAAGAAAAACAAATACAATAAACTTTTCAAACACAAGTTCATTACAGGGTAGATTTTAAAGTAGTACTATCAGCAGCGGGAGAAGTCAAGATGGCATCATCATCATCAGCAGAAGGTTCGACTTGAGCAGAAGAGATTTGAACACTAACTTCACCAGGAGTAAGTTTATCACCCTCGGGAATGCCGACCTCAGGTGAAGAAAAGTTTTGACTTTGCTGAGTTTTTTCAATGGTTTCCTTAGTTTTTGCAATCTCAACAGTCAAGTCAAAACCTTCCTGGTTAGCCTCCATCAAAGTCTCGAGGTGCGTATTCAAGAAAGCCCAGCTTACATCAAGAGTTGATTTATCCTCAAAGGCCTCATAATCGCTCTCCTATTGCTCAATTTCGGCCTCCAACTCTTCTTTTTCAGTCAAAGCAGCATCATAAGAAGTTTGTAAAGGGGCAAGTGATCTCTCTAAGAACTGAACTTGGTTAGAAGACGCACGAAGATCTTCTTGAGTTTGGGTGAGCGTTTGAACAAGATCCCTAGCGTAAACTTCTTTTTGGTTCAGTAGTTCCTTCAAGTCCCTAATTTCTTCAGTGGCTTTGGAAAGCTGCTCAGCAAATGAAGACTCGAGAAGGTCTTTATCTTTGCCCGCTTGAATGGATGAGGCTTTCTCAACTCCCAACTCTACTGACGTTATCTTCACCTGCTGCTCCAAGGTACACTTTTCTTCCTCTAAGACTTCTTTCTCAAGTGGAAGACCTTCGAACTTTTCCTTACAGTTGTCCGCTTCGGTGCGATAGTCGTTCATTAACTGCTCAGTATGGACGATCCTCTTCATCATCTCCATACCAATCAGGTTGATCTATACAATGAAAAGGAAAATGTGATTGTCAAATATAGATGAAAAGGAAATCACATGCAAAATAAAAAGCTAAGGCTTATACCTTTAAAGATGAATATATAATATCATTTATCCACGTTAAAGATATGTGGTTTTCCAATTTGGACTTCTCAACTGGGCCAATCATTGGTTTCAGCCATACATCAGCTTGGCCAGATTTCTTCAGAAGATTACCATCCTCAGGAACCTCGATGGTAACTCTTTTCATTACCCTACTGTTACTGGAAGAACCAACTTCAACATGAGAAGTTGTAACAGTAGGGACAGTTGAGGAAGTCAAAATAGCCACGGGCGAAGCAATGGTAACAGCAACAGGTGCGGGGAACTGAGGATCAACTGGAATAGATACAGAAAAAGAGGCAAGAGGCATTTCCTCATAAACAAAGCCAAAATATTCATTATCAAACCCACGAGAAAAGAGTTGTTCAGTGGAGTCACGGGGTATAATAGACATATCTTCATCAGAGCTCTCTAAGGTAGTACTTTTGGGCTCGTGCATGGGAACAGAACTGGGAGGAGGAGCAGCTTCGTCATCCAAAATGACACGTCTCCTAGCTCGAGGCTTACGAACTAACGAGCCTTTATCCCATTCCTCTTCACCCTTGGAACTGTGTGCTCTATCAGCTTTTCTTTTTGATGAGGAACTCAAGATCATCTCTTGAGCCATCGATAGAGAGAGAGAGAGTCTTGAAGCGGCAATAGATGTGACACTCACACCTCGAATGGGAAATCCTAGTAAAGAGAGGAGTTAGTAATCTTTTTATGGAATTAAGTTAGAAAGTAGAAGAGAAAGATACCATGAGTCTTCACTTTCCAACCAAACCTATTTGAAAGGTACTCCCAGGACCTTTCTTCCATAAGAGCAACATTTAACAATGTTTCTACCCAACCACGGAAGTTTGGAATCTCCTCAACAACTTCCATGGTTGTTAAAAAACAAAGAGGAAAAGAAAAACAGTCACGAGATTGCAGGTTCTTCACAAAAAATAAAATAAAGAGAAGGAACAAATCTGAAAAGAAACTTACGTGCAAAGTTTCACTTTTCAGGAAAAGGCATGTTCTCTTCACCCACTAACCCACTTGTGGGAGTAGCAGCGAATTGGGCATACCAACCATAATCCTTGTCATCTTCAGGGCTCACTAAAACTCTCTTACTCCTGGCCACGAGAGTAAAAACCCCAGAACGAAATAACTTGGGAGAATGAAGATGAATCAAATGATAGAAGGAAAAGGGTAAAGAGGCCAAGTTTGACAAGTATCTCAAGCATGCCACAGCTCTCCATACAATAGGGCCAATCTGTCCTAAGAAAACGTTGAAAAAATGACAAAATTCTACTATGACTGGGTCGATGGGTGGTCTGAAGCCTAATGTAAAGGGATATGTATAAACAAAAGAATAACCAGCTTTGTCTGAAGCCTAATGTAAAGGGATTTGCATTAGGGACTAAAATTGAGAAATCGAATTTCCAATGACGTTCTTTTCGCACAAGAGAAATCAAGCCCTCAGAAATCTGAGAGGGGTAAACATCAGCACGATCATGAGAAGTCATGGAAGTAACTTGATTTCTAATCGATTCTCTATCAATAAACAAGGAAAGTTCAACGGGAATAATCTCATCAACAGTGGGTTCACGAAGCGGTTCACTAGACTCCCTATTTCTGGCAGAAGATCTATGAGTTGAAGAAGCTCTAGTTCTAGAAGAAGGAGGGGTAACAACGTTGGGTTGAGAAGTAGAACCACGAACAGATAAAGATCCTAAGCTACGCAACCTACCGCCTCTTCTACTCCTAATAGGAGCAATTGAAGGGGGAAGTTCATTTACAATTACTACTTTGCGAGGATCATGGTTCGATGAAGACATGGTTGTACTATAAAATAATACGTGCTGATGTATAAGAATGATTATGGAAGAAGAATACTGTAGATTGAAGGTTTTCGTGAAAGCAAATGCATAAGAGGTATTTATAAGAAGAAGCAACCGTCATGTAAAGGGAGTCATGGTGGAAACGTCATAATGAAACAGTCACTTCGTGACTGACGCGACCGCAAGAAAGCCCTAAAAACCGCTAAAGAATCGCAAACCCAATAGATAAATGTCACGTGGCACATGCATTAAATGGAAGTGACATACGACGCGTTGGTTCTGAAAAAGACACAATGATACATAGAAACGGCGGCAACAAATTCCCGCCATAAATGTGTGCCACTTCCCAATTATTCAATTGCTGAATATTTGGCAAGTGTGGAGACTATCTGTATTAGTAAAAAAAAAAATATTACACGTGAAATTATATGAGGATGACAGGGAAAGATACGTGGATCACTAAGAAGATGACAACTGGAGTGTCGCATTAAAAGATTCACAATTTACAATAGGTACGAGCAAATCACTTACAAGATGAAAGGGTATGGTTGCTCGAGTCTAAATTACTCAGTGAAGAGAAACAGGCAGGATGAATCAAGACAGTAAAGAGGGAAGATTCATGAACCTCTAATTAATGTGGAAGAAGAATCGGAACCGTTACAGAATCTTCATAAATAGTTATGGTTGCCAATTATAACGTTTCATTAATGTCATTAATGCTCATAATGATTCGGTCATAACAGGGAAGAAACGTTATATTTGTAAATTCCTATATAAGAGGAGGGAATTTCACTTGTAAAGACAGGCTCTAATTATTATTGGAATATAACTACTTTCTTGTGCTTTCAATCTATTATTTTGTCATTTCTTGTTCTAATTTCCTTTCTTATTTCTGAGAGAATATTAAATTTCTTGATTATTAGTAACCCGAGTACTTCTAAAAATAGGCTTTGACTGAGAATCAAATTCTTTGGTTAAACATCTACCATAGACATAAAAGCAAGTCACCATTAGCCTTCAAGAAGAGGCGGACCCAGGATTTGAAGGTCGGGGGTGTACTTTTGGATTCAACCAAAATTTGCTATGTATATGGGGTGCTCACTACTAATATATCACTTTTTTCTGAATATATATATATATATATATATATATATATATATATATATATATATATATATATATATATATATATATATATATGAGAGAGAGAGAGAGAGAGAGAGAGAGAGAGAGAGAGAGAGAGAGAAATTTTTGTTGAACTTTACGGGTGCCGGTAACCTCTCTCGGTATAGTATAGGTCCGCCTTTGCCTTCAAGACTATTTCAATACTCGCTTTGCCAATTTTTTCTTTATTCTTGCATGTACTTTTTTTCGCGGTACAAGAATATCTTCATAACCTAGAACGATTCTTTGATATTTCTATTTTTCTTTGAAGATGCCAAAACGAAAAAATGAGAAAAACTTAAGCATGTAACATATAATTCTCCATAATTGGGTATTTAAAATATTTCCCCAATAGTAATATTTCTTCCTCTTTTACCACCCTTTACCAACAGTTCTGATTCCCGGGTTAGGCCATCTCTAACGCGGCTGCATTTTGCCATAATGCAGTCGGTTTTTGGAGAAATTTGGCTCCAATGCTCCCAACGAGGGAGGTATAATATCACTCCAAATTTGAATCTATTACTATTCTCTATTACTTTATTATTATTTAACTCTTTTAATTTATCTCCTTATATATACCTAATTATGTTTATATAATATCTTTATAATATTAATTTTATATCTTAACTTTGGCATATAAAATTGATAAATTAATTTCGTGCATTTATTATTTTTATGTAAAATTGTAAGTTAATTTTATTATAAGTTATAATTGTACAAAAAATATATAATCATCTCAATGATTTCACTTTTATTTGAATTATCCGTTAATATATATAATCTATAATATTTGCTTACAAATTATATTATTTTATGGTATAAAATAATTTTATATTAAATGGTTATATTAGAAAGGAATATAAATTATATGTGATGAATATGTAAAAAAAAGAAGATAGAATTTCTTTAATAGAAATAAGAAAATAAAATTTAAATAAAACATAATAATATAAGTATTTCTGTACAAATTTCTTTGATATTATTTTAGTATGTTTAGTTATTCAAGTTTTAAACTTTTCCTCAGTTAAGCTAACCTTTCAATTATTAACTAGGTTTTGCTTTCACCATCACTAAAATAATATCCCATCCATTCCAGTTATGCGACACTATATCCTTATTAACTTGACTAAATATCTCACGACACGAGTTGACGATAGCCATGTAGCACCCATTTGAAAAAGTATTTATTATAAGTCATGTTTTGGAGTTTGCCAATCTGTTTAAAACAGAATGATAATTTTCTATATTTGAAAACATATTTAAGACCACAACTGGTTCCGCTATATGGATCTTTTAGTGACCATATTTGAAAAAAAAGAGGTTTGTTGCAGTAGGCTGACAACAATTGTAAAACTAGTCAATTTCATGATGAAGCACAAAAGGTCAAAGTCTTTAACAAAGTAGTATAGTGCCAAACAAATTTGGACACAAGGGTTTCTTCTCTGTTACCTCAAAATTTTAGTTTCTTGCATTTCTGTAAATTTAATGGTTTATAAATTGAATTCTGATGTAGGATGCTGTAAATGAGGCTGTTGACAAGGTTTTAGCAAGACCTATTCGACCCCAGTTCGTCATTGCTTCCATTGGTCCTTTTACCTTGCAGCAAGCTCAGCAACTTGTATGTGCTCTTCAATCTTATTATTAATGAAAAATCAATTATTTTTTTTAAAGTACAATTATAAGGTCTCTTTGTTCTATTTGCATTGTCAGTTGCTGTACGTTGCTGTCTTGTGAAAAAGTTCTGTTCTTGATTTCATCATTCCACTCATAGTTTTCTACAGTAGAAATAAGCTGTATATGCAGTTGTATGTGTGGTGTGTTCTTATTTTGCAGATAACTGGAAGATTTGGCTCCAAAAACAATTACTCTAGTATCTCAAGAAATATTTGGCCGGCAATGCAGTTAGTGATGAATTTCAAAAGGTTAGAGTAGAGGCTAAGACGAAAAAGGAGTTTTGCTTTAAATTTGTGTGCTTTTGTTTATGAAGACTGAAGTAGATAATCTTCCATGTTCAGTGGGAATGTATTGAGGATGATGATGAGACTCATGCTAATCTTGGGAATGAGAACCGGGGAGTTTTACTAACAGTTGGTTTCTTGCCAGGATTGAAAGTCAGTTTGATGCCATTGTTATAATAAACTCAGGTAAAATTCTGCTCTAATATTTTACCCTGGCATATTTAGAAATAAGTTCGTGATATTGAGAGGATGCTGAACTTTTATTATGGAGGTTGATTTGTCAGATAATGGAATTCAGTTTCATAAACTCCCTGCTTGAAATATGAAACAACTACTATAGTACTCTAGTTTTGCGTCGAAATGGAAATTGTGTTACCTTGATTCGTAATGGTTTAAATTAATACGGTGAGCACAAATATTAGAGAACTCTAGCACTCATGATTGATGAACTTGTGCTCTATATCAGGGAACACTCATCCTCTGTTTCTGGTTGCACATCACCGACGGCTATTTTGTTATTTTTTGTAAGTCAAATGTCTGTTATCTTTGTTTTTGGTCTTTCCACCTCAAAGAAAGAAGCTGACATATTACTCATCAAAATGATGCTCTGTATCTGTAATTCAGCTTTTCTCTTTGGTTTATTTTTCTCATAAGTCATTTACATGTTGGTGGTAGGACCAGGAAACTGACATGAAACCTGTTCTTCAAGAGTTGGGTGAGTTTTTTATCAACAAGTTTCTAGCTTTCCACTAATGAAACTTTATTTTCTTACATTTAGGGTTCTCATAAATCATCAAGGTTCTAAGACAAAAAAGGACGCAGTGTTGTCTATTTTCTTGATTCTGTTAGAAACATTACAAAAGTTCAAGTAATATTTCTGTGCATTTGTTCCTTTTCGTAGATTATGCCTTTTGCCGAGAGACTGTCATTGTGGGTGAAAAAGGTTCACAGTTCTTATACCAAGGGGAAACCTCAGTAAAGCTTTCTAATAACGAAGAATACAGTTCTGCTGCTGTTACTCTTTTCTTTCTCAGGGATAGGAGGAAGCCTCCTGGTACGCATTGTTTCTCAGCTGAAACTTTACAATTGAGCTTTAAATTGTGAACTTCTTTTGTTCCAAAGTAGTTACTGTTTCTTTAATTAATGGAGTTACTAATTCATTGAATTGACGAGAAAACCCCACATACAAAAAGACATGAGTGGGCTTCAGGTGGGTGAGACAAAGGTGTGTACAAAAGTTAACTAATGCTGTTGTGGGCTGTTGGGTTGTGATGTAGGCAAAGTTTGTTGAGCAGACATCGCATATCCATTGAGTTGGGAAAATTGTCCAAATATTGGCTTCTGAAAAGTGAAGTTTGGAGGACTTGACCTCAAGCTTGGCTTGGTGCGAACATCTATGAGGTTCCCGATTCCAATGAATTTTATTGTGGTAAAATATCAAATTACTCATTCAATTACAAAGAAAGGGATAGATTTGACTCAATTTTTCAGATCAATTTAATTCCTCAACTAATGATTAATCAAAGAATGGAAAGCTGGCAAGAATCTCAGTTATCCTTGTACATGAGCCTAAAAAATAGGTGTGGTAAGTATTAAAAGGAAGAGCAAGGAATAACGGACAATCAGCTACACAATGGGTGTGACCTGGGGATAGATATGCTGCACTGATGGGTTAACAAGGAGGGCTGGAGAAGGAACAAGTATGCTTAGCCATTTGATCCTGGCTCATCAAACTTCAGTACTAAACACTTAGCAAACACATTGAGAGACTTCTGACTTTGAGAAATTATCTAGGCCTGGACATAAAACACATTGAGAGAGGGGTGAATGGACTAAGATAAGGCTGAAATGCAGGGAAATAGTAGTATCTTAATGCTATTTTAGTTGCTTGGCAGAATGTGAGAAAGTGCAGAAACAGTGAGGAGAAAAGAAAGAGAACAAGATAATTAAGGGAAAGAAAGAGGGGAAGGAGAGGAAACTTGGGGAAAGAGATCTCGTTCCCCAAGATAATGGATCTCTGTGCATGGTTCTAGTGATAGGCAGCTGCTCTAATTTTCTGTTTACCTTGTCCACTAATTGTTGGGGCATTACTTTTAAGTTTTCTGATGCCTTTAGAAACAGTAGGTCTTTTGCCAGCCTTTAGGCCCCTTAATATTTGCTGACGTAAATGCAGTTTTGACCTGATATTTGTAAATCAGTTTCCTTATATATCGTTGATCTGCTTGACCCTATTTGAAATTAAAACGTTTCGTGGTCCCATATGTTTTACTGTAAAATTCTGTTCTATAAAGTTCTGAATCATGTGCCTTCTACTCATAAGATGCCATTAATTCTTGTGCCAGCTATTCTGGTGAAGTCGGAATTTGTTTGGATATGAATTTCACTTGATTTTCTTTTAAAGTGTTGTGAGTGGAAATCATTATTTCGCTTCAAATACTCTTCAAACCTATTTTTGAAGCTTCAAGTTCTTTATTCAAGCTTGAAATTTACATAATGGACCAGATTGTTGGACAAACATTTATATGGAAATATTATTTAAAATATTTGAGATAATATCTATGGCCAATTCATATTTTGAAATTTAAAGTTGTCTAATTGATGCAACATATCTTTGTTTTCTTTTCAAAATTGTTTAGTTAAATAGCTTCAATTCAGTGCATATCAAGAACATAATTCTCACTTTTCTTTCTGATTTAACTTCCACCAGTTTGAAGGTGATCTTTGTTGTTCTGCTCTCTACATTGGAGTTGCTAAAAGAAGAAAGTGCTCTATTGGGATGGAAAGAGCAAGTTGGATATATTTGCAGGAATTTCACGAGGTTTTAGGGTAATATATAGTGCTCAGGCTTGATCCTTCTTTTGATGTGCAACTCATGGTATTGGAATCTTCTAGATTACGTTCTTGGATAAGGTTGTCTTAACTTTTTTAATACTCATGCATTATGGTCCTTGGACATTTAAACACACTTCTGGTGGTCTTACTGGAAAGGGTATTTATTAATTATATGCAAAATTATCTCAGCCTTGTGTTTAGTTCCACTTAATTTTCATCGCCTTATTTGTGAGGTGGATAGTGTGTAAAGCATGCTGGAGGAGTATCTATATGTTAATGGTGTTGGTATTAGAAGTGGTGACTCCTTCAAATTCTACCTTGCTAATTCTGATATCGTACGTGCTTCTTTCAACAATGCATCAAACAACTTAAGATCTTGATTCTTGACTACCAAAATGATGGTCATACTAGTAGCAATAATGTAAATAGTCAGAAGAATTCAGCTTTTGGTTGTATTATGTTCTCCTGCTGTGGTTGTGGCGAGTATTTTGTTAAACCTGACATTGATTGCTCACCATTAATGGAGAACTTCCCTGAGATTACTTTTGCCGGAACTTTTTCTTCTGGAGAAATTGAACTTTTTCTTTGAAGAACATAGCTCTCTACGCTGCTGTTTGCACGTGTATAGCAATGTCTAACTGGTTATGTCATACACCCCTGCATTGCGATAGCATTATAGGTTTTAGTGTTAAAATTTACAACTGTGGTGACGCTCTCAGGTAGTGGCTAAAGATCATGTTGTGTTTCGAATATGCTTTTGTTCTTCTGGTATTGGAGTAGAGGCAGAATTGATATGATAGCATTGTGGTTTACTTCAACAAGCCATTGTGGGCTGTTACAGATACATGTAACACCCCAAACTTTATACAGAGTCTTACATCGGCAAAACACAAGAGGTTAGGCATATAAGTTAACAAGTCTTAGACCCTAATGACGCGTTTTAAAGCCGTGCAGGCCCAAACCCAGAGCGTAGTGGGGTGGACTGTTACACATGGTATCAGAGTCACTCTTGTGTCAGCCTTGCCGATGGTGGGTCAGAGTTCAACTGAGTTTAGGCAAATTCCGGTTAGGCGGGACAAACCTCAGTGCTGAGTTTAGGCGAATCCCATGCGGTGAGGCAAACCTCAACGGGCGAATCCCATGAGGTGAGGCAAACCTCTGCGATGACGCTGAGTCCATAAGAGGGGCGAGTCCCATGAGGTGAGGCAAACCTCTGCGATGACGCTGAGTTCATAAGAGAGGTGTATGTAACACCGTAGACTTTAGAAAAAGTCTCACATCGACAAAACACAAGAGAGATGCTGACATATAAGTTAACAAACCTTAGACTGTAGTGACGCATTTTAAAACTGTGAGGGCCTAGGTCCAAAGTAGACAATATCACTAGTGGGCTGGGTTGTAACATGCATGTTCTTGTCAAATTTGGTTGTTTTGGTGGAATCCTTTTGTTGTTAATGATAACAACAACAACAACAAAAATAAAACCCAGTGGATCTCATAAGTGAGGTTTGGGGAGGTAATGTGTACGCAACCTTAGCTCTACCTTATGAAGATGGAGAGGTTGTTTCCAATTGTTGTCAATGATATTCCTCTAAATTAAGCTTTGTGGATTGTTCCAAATTTTTCTTAGAGATAACTTTACAATATAAATTCTGCGTCATTCTGTCTTGTGCAGGCAAAGAATTGGGCTTAAAAGAAAATACATTCCCCTTGATTTTCATCTGTTCTCTTTTCTCTTTGCTAACCAGAAATTCTGCAAAACTTTTCCTTCCTTTCTTCATTTCATAGTTACCAAAACAATATAAGAAGCTAAAGTAATAGATTTTTGACCAAAAGGAAATTACTACTGAAAACAGAAACTTGTGTACATTTGTGATGGCTTGCTAATCATAGTAAGAATGAAGTTTGTGGTAAAGGCATAAATGCGAGTTATTGTATTTGAAATAGAAATAAAACAGGTCAAATGGAACAGAGTAATTTTAAAAGTTTCATGTGAACAATCTCACTTGAAACTAGCAAATTTAATTTCTTTTCTCTTTCGGAAAAGGACCAAATTTGTCCTGTACTATCCACTTAGGACACTTTTGCCCTTCCATTACAAAATTTAATAGCTAGGCATTTTATTTGCCCCTGCCATTACAAAATGGCACATATTTGCCCTTGTTGGTTGTGAAAGGTTTACTTTTGCCCCTTTTCACAAATTGCCAATCAACATTTTGTGATTAATTGCCCTTCTGCACAAATGGAAAAGGGAGAGGGAAGGAGTGATGAATAAGAGAAGGTTCAATTAATTGCCAAGTATCATTTTGTGATTTTAATACGCACAAATTGAGGATCAAAATGGATCCCTTAGTGAAAAAGGAAAATATAATCAAATTATTATACTGAAGCCAAAAGTAAATATTTCGCAAACTTTAGGGGTATTTTTGGACCCTTTTCATATTTATTTTTTATTTTTTATTTTTTTAACGGCTTCGATAGTGAAAAAGGGCAAAACTGATCTTTCGCAAATCACATGGGCAGTTTGTAACTACAGGGGTAAAAAAATATCCAATTATTAACTAAGGGCAAAAGTGTCTCTAGACAAATTTTTTGGCCCATTTCCGTTTCTCTTTTGGTCTACATAGTCATTGGAGCAGATGACAACATTTTAGAGAAAGCACGGAGGATTATGAGCTTATTTTCACAATCTTTTACAAAGATGCACTATTTTCCTTCAATCAATTTAGGAAAGTGTTTATTGGAAAACCGAATAACGTTAAATTTTGTGTATGGTTCTAAGGATATGCGATACAATTCGATATATATCGTGTAGAGAAATAGAGATACGTATATTCTTGACTATGAAAATGTAAATAGTGGGTAATAAGAATGAACGAGATAAAGTAAAACAAACATAAAGGAATATCTTTCAATCTGAGAAGTGATTTTTTTTCTCTGCCCTTTAGCTTACAAGGATTCCCCCTTCTATAGAAGAGAATCATTACAAAAAATAATAAAATAAAGTAAATAGTGGAAGGCCCATGATGACTTGTCCTCTCTCTCTTGGTGCGGTCGCAACGGCTCTTGTCTGTGAGCTCGATACTGGCTCGAACTCGTTACTGGGTCGGGCCCTTCGGTCTTGGCTCGAATTCGACCTTCAAGATGGGCGTCGCGCATTTCCGACCTCGAAGCAGTGCCTTGCGGATCGATTCGGTCACGAACTCGATAGGGTTATCGAGCCGACTCCTCGAGCGACCTTCGGGCTCGAAGCTCGTTAGTACCGATTTCGGAGCTCACTCCCAAAATCTCATTCCGACTTTTTAACACTCGAACTCGATCGAACGTAGGAAGGCCGAAATCTATTTCGACCGTATACAGATAGTCCCCTCGTTTCTCATGAAGGATGCGGTGAGAATCGATGTAATTTTTGATGGTTCGATCGGGTCATAAGCCGACGTTTTCATAGGGATCGATTATGACGTATGTGATAGCTGTCCCATCGATTCAGCCTTTCAAGGTTTTTAATGCTTGTCAGATGGCGGTCGGCCACCTGTGATATTGAACCGTCACGATACGAGCCTATAAATAGCTCTTCCATCTATCATTTACTTCTTTCACGCGTTCACTCCCCCAAATTTTCTCATCTTTTCTTCCTTTCTTGTTGCTACCAGAGTTTTGGTGTCGTCAATTTTTCACTTTCCTTTGTCTTTCTTCCTCCCATATCAATGGCCAAGACTTCGAAAAATGTGCCTCAGAAGGAGAAAGCTTCTTCTTCACGGCCGTCCGGCGATAAGGCGCCAGTGGAGCCGTCCACCTATGACTACATTCCTGGCCCGTGTACTCTAAAGATCAATTTTAAGATTGAGAATCCTTCATCCGTACCGGGTCGCACGTGTCGATGTATATATGCTCTATAACGGAGGGTCATCTCGAGGCCGTTAGAAAAGACTGCAACTAGGGTTCCGAGGTTGTATTGCAAATTCCATCCCCCGAAGAGAGTGTCGTCACCCATGTGGAGGGGTTTTTAAGTGTTTACACTTATTCCTTCACATTGGGTCCGGTTGACCCGGTGATCATCGATTTTTGCAAGAGATATTAGGTCACCCTTGGTCAGATCCATCCCTCTCTGTGGCGTATAGTAATCCTACTTCGCTTTTTCTCCACCAAAGCCGGGGGGCTGGATTTTTTCCTGAATCGCCTCATATGGATGTATCGGCCTCAAATCTTTCGAGGATTAATCAGACTTCATCATCGGGCATCGAAGGCTTTGATGTCGAGCATCGACGAAGACAAGGATCGGGGTTGGATGGGGCGTTACATTCGGGTGAGGACCTGTGACCTTATTCCGGAAGAGAAAATGCCGTTCCCCGAGGAATGGAATTTCGACCGTAAGTTGTTCTCATAAGACGTTGCCTTTTGTATCCTTTCCTGATTTTTTTTTATGTTTCTTCCCGATATACAGCTGCCCCTTGGATGCCACAAGTGGTGCCCGACCTCGAGGATTGGGTTCGGAAGTTAGCCTCGACTTCCTCTTGTGCCGAACGTGCATGGCGTGATTTGGCTAAAGGCAGATGGGAAGCCAAGAACCATGGTAAGGTTTTACTTCTCATTTCCTTCGAAGCGTTCTTTGTGCTCCATTCGTTACCGATTTCCTTTCATGCAAGCGTAACCAAGGATGCCGCTTTGAGGCCTTCGAGCGATGAAGAAGGAACCAAGTCCCTGGTCCCGAAATCGGGGAAAGACAAGAAGCGCAAAGCTGCCTCTCGATCAGAGTGCCCCAAGCCCAAAACTCGAAGGGTGAGGAGGAAAGCAATTGCCCTTTCGATTGACTCGGTCCAACGACTGAGAGAAAAAGAAGAAGAGGAAGAAGAAGAAGAGGAAGAAGGAGGCGCCTCGGCTTTGGTGTCCCGATTTGCCAAAGTTATCGAGGTCACCGAAGCCCCTGAACCGATGGCAGTTGTACCGGTCAGGGTTGACTCCGGGATTCCGAGTCTTGATCGGAACGCCCCAAGTGATTCACTTGGGACTATGACAGTGGGTTATTCGCCTTCTCTTTCCACCTTTTCTGAGGAGGCGTTAAAGGAAGCTCGAGAATTGAAGACTCCCGATATGGGCGGAGGCTCTAGTACAGGGGATCCCTTTCGGGATTGCTTTACTGGAGTCGGTGATGCTTCCGATATCGGGGACGCTTATCTTCTACTGGAAGAGGCCCAACGTTTCATTACTCGGGTAATGATTTTACTATACTTGGTTTCTTTGTTCTTTTTCGAATTTTACTCGTGTTCTTTCCCTACTGTGCAGGCCATTAGTAGATTTCGGGTCGACCTTAGCCAGTGTGATGTCGAGCTTCAGAAGGTCTCGGGGGAGAGAGATGCCTTGCAACTTCTTTGCAGCCAAAAGGACGAGGCTATAAAGGACCTCCAAGCGGATTTGGCTAAGGCTCGTGAAGAAGAGGCCGAACCTGACAAGCAGGTGAGCCTCGTTCTGTTAAAGTATGGGTTTGACGCGACTGTGGAAGTTAACCCTTCGTTGTCTCAGCTGCATCAAAAGGTTGAAATGATCGGGTCACTTCGGGAAGAAGTCGATCAAATCAAAGCTGAATGTAATCGGTGGAAGGAGACTATCGATCGCCTGGCTGCGGAAAAAGAGACCATTCTGACCAACTTATTATCGGCCGATGTCCAGCTTCGAAACGTTAAGCAAAAGGGTTTGGCTCAAGCTAAGAGGATCGAAGAGCTTGAAACTCAGCTTGCTGAGGCCAATGCCGAGGTTGAGTCATCGAAAATCTTGGCGGATAAGTCCATTGCCGTGTATCGGGCTGATGCCGAGGCTGCTCAGATGGAGGCACGAGAGGCGGCGGATACTGCCGACACCCGAGCACATTGGATTGCCGAACTTGCTAAATGTAGGTCTCGGAGGGAGACCCTTGAGGAGATACATGTTTGGGGTTTCGACCTTACTGAAGAAATAAAAAAGGCTAAAGAGCTCGAAGCTGAAGCTGAAGCCTTGGCTTCTGATGGCGATAATGATGACGATGACGGTAACAAGAGCGGATCCGAGTATGGGGGAGAGCCTGACAGAGAAGCAAATGCCCCTGAGGATGATCAGGAAGCTTAGTTAATTGTTTTTTTTTGTAATCAATCATGTCAAAATTTTTGTATATAGACAATTTTGGCCGATTTGTGAAGACTTTATGCGTGCCTTACAAATGTTTTCACGAGGATCTTAACAATTCAATCAAATTTGGACTTTGTAGTCTCTATTATTGATTTGTTCGAAGCGACGTAGCCTTTGGGCTTACTAGTTGAATTAATGATTCGAACTTGAAGAAATATAATCCGTAGGTGTAATAGTCGAGTGAGTTCTTTGCTTGAACTTGAAGTGAAAGTAGCCCGTAGGCTTTAATCGTCGAGTGAATGATTCGAACTCAATGCAATGTAGCCCGTAGGCATAACGATCGAAGTAGCCCATAGGCTTAGTGGTCGAGTGAGTGCTTGCTTGAACTCAAAATAAAAAGTAGCCCGTAGGCTTATCAGTCGAGTGAATGATTCGAACTCGATGCAATGTAGCCCGTAGGCATAACGGTCGAAGTAGCCCGTAGGCTTAGTAGTCGAGTGAATGATTCGAACTCGATGCGATGTAGCCCGTAGGCGTAATGGTCGAAGTAGCCCGTAGGCTTAGCAGTCGAGTGAATGCTTGCTCGAACTCAAAATAAAAAGTAGCCTGTAGGCTTTAATCATCGAGTGAATGATTCGAACTCGATGCAATGTAGCCCGTAGGCATAACGATCGAAGTCGCCCATAGGCTTAGTGGTCGAGTGAGTGCTTGCTTGAATTCAAAATAAAAAGTAGCCCGTAGGCTTATCAGTCGAGTGAATAATTCGAACTCGATGCAATATAGCCCATAGGCATAACGGTCGAAGTAGCCCGTAGGCTTAGCAATCGAGTGAATGATTCGAACTCGATGCAATGTAGCCCGTAGGCGTAATGGTCGAAGTAGCCCGTAGGCTTAGCAGTCAAGTGAATGCTTGCTGGAACTCCAAATAAAAAGTAGCCCATAGGCTTATCAGTCGAGTGAATGATTCGAACTCGATGCAATGTAGCCCGTAGGCGTAACGGTCGAAGTAGACCATAGGCTTAGCAGTCGAGTGAATGCTTGCTCGAACTCGAAATAAAAAGTAGCTTGTAGGCTTATCAGTCGAGTGAATGATTCGAACTCGATGCAATGTAGCCTGTAGGTATAACGGTCGAAGTAGCCCGTAGGCTTAGCAGTCGAGTGAATGATTCGAACTCGATGTAATGTAGCCCGTAGGCGTAATGGTCGAATTTAACTTGATTATGTTTGCATAATAAATCTCCAAATAGAGGAATTTTCCTTGGATATAAGATGCCGATAAAGAAGAGAACTTTCTTCGCACGTTATTACACATGTGATCATGTTTCGCGCCTGGGTTCGGGCCAATCTACATGAGCATGGTTCGTTTCGACCATTTGGCTCTTACAATTTTTCCTATTGGAACCCTGTTATTGTGAAATAACATTCTTGCATCTGAACTCGATGTATTTGAGGGCCTAAATCCCCCTCAGTATTCGAGGTCGATTGTAAAGAGGCCTCGGATATTGTTGTAAGTGCAGTATGATCAATGGTTGCCTCATTAAAAACCTTGCCGAAAAACCCATTTGGGATAAAACCGGTCTAAGGAAAAAAGAGTGCAACGCGTGCTTTCAAGCTAAAGATCCATCTTAGCCCTCGTTCGGACTTCTGCAGGGGTCAGTTTTGAAATGTAAATGAATATGGAAAGGTCGTACCTTAGCAGTAGTACCGTTTTAGATGTGATACATTCCAGCTGCTTGATAGCTGTTTGCCGTTTATAATGTCGAGCCTGTTTGATCCCTTTCCGATGTTCTCGAGCACCTGATATGGTCCTTCCCAATTCGGTCCTAGTTTTTCTTCGTTCGGATTTCGGGTATTGATGGTAACTTTTCTTAACACTAAGTCCCCGGGCTTGAAATGGCGGAGCTTGGTTCTTCGATTATAATATCTTTGATTTGCTGCTTTTGGGCAGCCAATTGGACGAGAGCAGCTTCTCGTCTTTCGTCCGATAGTTCGAGGCTAGTATTCATAGCCTCGTTATTTGATTCTTCCATCGCGAATCGAAATCTGGTAATGGGTTCACCAACTTCGACTGGTATTAATGCTTCGGACCCATATACTAAGGAAAATGGGGTCGCCCCCGTACTGGATTTTAACGTCGTCCGATATGCCCAAAGGACTTCGGGCAGGATTTCTCTCCATTTTCCTTTAGCGTCGTTCAACCTCTTTTTTAGGTTTTGAATGACAGTTTTGTTCCTGTGCTTCAACCTATTTAGAAAAATAGCCAGTCATAAATAAAATGAATTTGGCTTTACCTGGGGTCGATGGCAGAGGGCCGACGATATCCATCCCCCATTTCATGAACGGCCATGGGGATAGGACTGAGTGGAGTTGCTCTCTGGGTTGATGAATCATTGGTACAAATCTTTGACATTTGTCACATTTACGAACAAATTCCTTCGCATCTTTGCCCATATCGATCCAATAATACCCTGCTCTGATTTTTTTTTGAACTAATGTATCGGCTCCGGAGTGACTCCCGCAATTGCCTCGTGCACTTCCCGTAGGATGTAATCGGTATCTCCTAGACCCAAGCACACTGCCAACGGTCCATCGAATGTTCTTTGGTACAACGTTCCGTCCGAAGCCAACGTGAATCGAGCAGCTTTAGTCCGTAGGGTCCTAGAATCTTTAGGGTCCGATGGGAGCTTTCTGCTCTTTAAGTATTCAATATACTTGTTTCTCCAATCCCAGGTTAAGCTTGTAGAATTTATCTCGGCGTGACCTTCTTCGATTACCGATCTCGAAAGTTGAACAACATTCCCCGATCCCAAGTCATCTACCTCGATCGATAATCCCAAATTCGCAAGCACATCGGCCTCATTATTCTGTTCTCGTGGAAAATGCCGTAAAGTCCATTGTTTGAAATGGTGCAGAGTGACAAGAAGTTTATCTAAATATCTTTGCATTCTACCTTCTCGAACTTCAAAGGTTTTGTTTACTTGACTCACCACCAGCAAAGAGTCACAATTAGCTTCAATGACTTCTGCTCCCAAGTTTCTAGCTAGCTCGAGACCTGCAATCATGGATTCATACTCGGCCTCGTTGTTAGTCAACTAGATAGTTTTAATAGATTGCCTAATAGTGTTACCCATGGGCGGTTTCAAAACTATGTCCAGCCCGGACCCTTTCACATTCGAAGCCCCGTCCATAAAAAGGATCCATACCCCCGATGATGTACCTGATTTCAACAGGAGTTCTTTTTTGACTTCGGGTACGAGGGTTAGCGTGAAATCGGCCACGAAGTCTGCTAAAATTTGAGACTTGATGGCCGTACGGGGTTGATAATCGATATCGTACCCACTGAGTTTGATGGCCCATTTGGCCAGTCGGCCTGATAACTCGGGTTTGTGCAAAATATTACGAAGCGGGTAAGTGGTTAATACACATATGGGATGACATTGAAAGTACGACCTTAACTTTCTATAGGCGCTTATCAGTGAAGTGCCAATTTTTCTAGGAGCGGATATCTAGTTTTCGCTTCTCCTAAGGTTCGACTTATATAATAAATGGGGAATTGCGTAACTTGCTCTTCTCGAACCAGGATACCGCTTACGGCGACTTCCGATACTGCCAAGTACAAACAAAGTTTTTTATCTATTTTTGGAGTGTGAAGTAATGGTGGGCTTGATAGATATCGTTTTAGTTCCTCTAATGCTTGTTGGCACTCCGGGGTCCAAGCAAAATCGTTCTTCTTTTTTAGTAGAGAGAAAAATTTGTGACTTCGATCAGACGATCTTGAAATGAACCGGCCTAAGGCTGCAATCCGACCCGTTAGCCTTTGTACGGCTTTCACGTTGTCCACAACGATGATGTCTTCGATGGCCTTGATTTTATCGGGGTTAATCTCTATTCCCCGATGTGACACCATGAAGCCGATGAACTTGCCCGAACCGACCCCGAAAGCACATTTTTCGGGGTTGAGCTTCATGTTATATTTCCTCAAAATTTTGAACGTTTCCTGCAAATGGGTCAAATGGTCCTCTGCGCGCAGGGATTTAACTAGCATGTCATCAATATAAACTTCCATTGATTTTCCTATTTGTTCTTCGAACAATTTATTTACTAGGCGTTGGTAAGTAGCCCCTGCATTCTTTAGCCCGACGGGCATCACATTATAACAATACGTTCCATATTTGGTGACAAATGAAGTCTTTTCCTGGTCCTCCGGGTTCATCTAGATTTGATTATACCTGGAATAGGTATCGAGAAAAGTGAGGATCTCATAGCCGGCCGTGGCATCGATCATGCAATCTATGTTGGGCAGCGGAAAGGAATCTTTGGGGCATGCTTTGTTCAAATCCTTATAGTCCACACATATTCAAAGTTTGTTCCCTTTTTTATGCACTACAACTACGTTGGCTAACCATTCGGGATATTTCACCTTCCGAATGGACCCTGCTTTGAGAAGCTTGGTTACCTCGTCCTTTATGAATGCGTGCTTTCCCTCGGACTGGGGTCTTCTTTTTTGCTTCACCGGTCTGAACCTGGGGTCCAAACTTAGCTGATGCGTCGTTATGTCCGGCGGGATCCCTGTTATATCTAAATGGGACCAGGCAAAACAATCGATGGTATCGATAAGAAATTGAACTAGTTTCTTCCTGAGTTCGGGGCTCAACCCCGTTCCCAAGTATACCTTTCGCTCGGGCCAGTGCTCGATTAATGAGACTTGCTCTAGTTCCTCGATTATTTATTTGGTGGCGTCGGAGTCATCGAGAATCATAAAAGATCGAGGGAACCTTCGATCATCATCCTCTTCGATCTTCTGGTTATCTGACTGGGTCGAAGCCGATGTCTGTGATTGCTATTTGGCGTCTCGTTCTCCTTCTGAGCCCGATCCTTTTATTGACGAAGGTGAGGACATTGGTTTAGCTTCCTCGACAGCGAACATTTCCTTTGCGGCTGGTTGTTCTCCGTACACCGTTTTGACACCTCTCGATGTCGGGAATTTGAGGGCCTGGTGTAGGGTCGAAGGTACGACTCTCATGTTGTGGATCCATGGCTTTTCGAAAAGGGCGTTGTATCTCATATCACCTTCGATCACGTGAAACTTTGTTTCCTGGATGGTTCCGGTCACGTTTATTGGTAGGATTATCTCGCCTTTGGTGGTTTCACATGCCATATTGAACCCGTTTAGAACTAGAGTTACGGGTATGATCTGATCCTGTAAGCCGAGCTGCTCTACTACCTTCAATCGGATGATGTTGGCCGAGCTATTTGGATCGATTAACACACGCTTAATTTTAGTTTTATTCATGAGTACGGATATTACCAGTGCGTCATTATGAGGTTGGATGACCCCTTCTGCATCTTCATCATCAAAGGACAAAGTCCCCATGGGTGCGTAATCTTGAGTCCGAGATCGCTTTTCCCTCACAATCGATGTTTTAGTGCGTTTAAGCACTGGTCCCTGAGGGGTATCGATGCCACCGATGACCATGTGAATGAAGTGCAGCGGTTCTTCTTGCTCGTTTTGCTTGCTGAAATCCCTATTTTTAAAATGGTTCTTTGCCCTATCACTCAGAAATTCCCGAAGGTGCCCTTTGTTAAATAAGCGGGCTATTTCCTCTCTTAGTTGCCTGCAATCTTTCGTTCTGTGGCCATGGGTACCATGATATTCACACGTTTGATTGGGATTTTTTTGGGCAGGATCGGTCTGCCTGGGTCGAGGCCATTTAGTGTCTTTGATGCGTCCGATGGCCGACACGATAGCGGATGCACCAACGCTGAAGTTATATTTTGATAATCGAGGTGCTTCTATAGGATCAGCATATTTATCGAAGCCGCTCTTACTCATAAATCCTTGAGAATTTTTCCCTCGATCAATCCTTCGATTGTTTCGAACTGTATTGCATGCTGAATTGTTGTTCACCCAATCTGTGACGTACGGTCGATATCGGTCTCTGTTCGACCTTTGTTCTCTGTCGATATCCTTTTGGTTTTTAGTAGTTGTCCTGTTCTGATGCACGGGTCCATACGGAGCTCCCAACTGATCATCCTCGACCCTAATTTTCGATTGGTATCGGTTGTGTACATCTGCCCAAGTTATCGCTGGATACTTGATCAAATTTTGTTTTAGCCGATGTGATTCTATCAAACTTAGCTCGTTCAACCCTTGGGTGAAAGCTTGTACGGCCCAATCGTCTGTGACTTTGAACGGGATTTCAAAGCATGTGCCTTCCATTTGAAATCGGGATACGAATTCCCTCAGTATTTCATTCTCCCTTTGCTTCACTTTGAAGATGTCTGATTTTCTTGTTGCAACCTTTATGGCACCAGCATGTGCCTTTACGAACGAATCTGCTAACATGGCAAAAGAATCGATGGAATTTGGTGGTAAATTGTGATACCAGATCATCGCTCCCTTCGAGAGGGTCTCCCCGAACTTTTTCAACAACATGGATTCGATCTCATCGTCCTCTAAATCGTTACCTTTGATGGTACATATGTAAGAGGTGACATGTTCGTTAGGATCGGTCGTACCATTATATTTGGGAATTTCGGGCATACGGAATATTTTGGGGATTGGTTTCGGTGCCGCACTCGAGGAAAAAGGCTTTTGTATGAATTTTTTTGAATCAAGCCTTTTTATCATTGGTGGAGCCCCCGGGATTTGATCGACCCTGGCATTGTATGTTTCCACTCTCTTGTCTTAGGCTTCGACTCATTTTGTGAGTTCCTCGAGCAATTTAGTAATTCCGGGAGTAGTCCCCGATTCTTGCTCGTTTGATTTCACTATGGCAGGCTCTGTTCTGGGGGTGATTTCTCGAAGTGGATTGGAATCCGGCCTGCTTTGTGCGCGAGTTTGGCTCTGTAACTGAGCTATCACTACTTGTTGGGCTTGTAGTATCTCGAAGATCATACGTAAGCTGGCCCCGATTTCCCCCGCGTTTTGGGTGTCTCGGGCTACGGATCGAGTACCGCCCTGAATGTTTCTTTCCAGTTCGGAATGCTGATTCGCCTCCAAAGCTATTTGTGAATTGACATCCAATGGTATTTCGCTTCGAATTTCGGGTACTTCGATTTGAGCCTCGATGCCATTGTTAATTGGCCTTCCGGCCCCGGGTGCCAAGTTGTTGGTTTCATCTTGAAGGCTGCCTTCATGGTCGATAGGTAAAGCCATTGCTGATTTGAAGTTGCAAGCTGGCGTGTACTTTAGATTTATACCAAACGATCACTGTTACCCTTAGCCCCACGGTGGGCGCCAAACTGTTTATTGAAAAATTCGGATAACGTTAGATTTTGTGTATGGTTCTAAGGATATGCGATACAATTCGATATAAATTGTGTAGAGAAATAGAGATACGTATATTCTTGACTATGGGAATAAAAATAGTGGGCAATAACAATGAACGAGATAAAGTAAAGCAAACACAAAGGGATACCTTTCAATCTGAGAAGTGATTTTTTGTCTCTGCCCTTTAGCTTACAAGGATTCCCCCTTTTATAGAAGAGGGTCGTTACAAAAAATAATAAAATAAAGTATATAGTGGAAGGCCCATAATGACTTGTCTCTTTTTTGATTCCCGCCAAGATTCTCTCTCTTGGTGCGGTCGCAACGGCTCTTGTCTGTGAGCTCGATACTGGCTCGAACTCGTTACTGGGTCGGGCCCTTCGATCTTGGCTCAAATTCGACCTTCGAGATGGGCGTCGCGCATTTCCGACCTCGAAGCAGTGCCTTACGGATCGATTTGATCATGGGCTCTATAGGGTTATCGAGCCGACTCCTCGAGCGACCTTCGGGCTCGAGGCTCGTTAGTACCGACTTCGGAGCTCACTCCCAAAATCTCATTCCGATTTTTTAACACTCGAACTCGATCGAACGTAGGAAGGCCGAAATCTATTTCGATCGTATACAGAAAGAACACTGAAAAGGTGGCAATAAGTGAGGGATACCAAATCTATTATCTATATGATAATCTAAATATTCTTTTATATAAAAAAGAATCCAAAAGTGGGAAAACCCCCAAAACCAAAAGTATAAAACGGCAAAGTCATATTAAGTTACTTTGCCACACATGGAAAATAGATTATTTCCTCTCCATATTTCCCCCAAATCAGGAAGTATTAATTCCTTTCCCTCATTAGACATTCCCCACCGCAACAATACAACCTAATTAACCTTATAAATATATAAGAGATGAATCAGTTCACATTGGCAAATAACATTCATTGTATTAGTTTTTGTATAAGAAAAGTGAGAGGCTTTAATTTATTGCTCATTTTCTTCCTTAGAAGGGAAAAGAAAAAAAAGAAAGGAGAGGGAAATGGGGAGAGAGGAAATGGGGATGAAAAAGATTGAAAACATGACAAAGCTTGACTTTCTTTTCTTTTTTTTTCCCTTTAGTTTCAGCATTGCTTCTAATCTAGACTTTTTTTTTTTTTTTTCCTTTCACTTTCTTCCTCTTTTTGTTGTTGGTTGGATATTTTTTGTTATTCATCTTTTCGTGCATGGAAATGATTTTTTTTTTCTCGTTTTGGGGAAGGGTGAAAGTGGCTGGAAAAGGGATAAGGAAAAATGGTGTGGTGATATATATATATATATATATATATATATATATATATATATATATATATATCTATTACAAGGCCTTGATATAGGTATGAAAAGTGAAGAAAAATATATCATTGAATATGTCATTAAGCATAGAAATATGTCATTGAATATGTCATTAAGCATTTGAGAAGATCATGGAGGAAGAGTAGATATCTACTATAATTTGATTTTTCTTATAACTCTCCCTTTGATGTCCATAGATAATGTGCCTCGTTAAAACCTTATTAGGAAAAAACCCTATGGGAAAAAAAATCCTAGTGAAGGAAAAAGAGTACACATGTTTAGAAATATGCCTTTTGGTTGCCTCGTTAAAAACTTTGCAAGGAAAATCCAGTGGGACAAAACCTTGTAAGGAAAAAAGAGTACAACGCGTATTAACTCCCCCTGATGAGAGCATTAATTCACATCCTTGAGCCTCCGTATCCCAATCGTGTACACTAGTTTCTTGAAGGTTGACGTCGGTAGAGATTTGGTGAACAAATCAGCCATATTATCACTTGAACGGATCTGTTGCACATTGATATCACCATTCTTTTGAAGATCATGTGTGAAAAATAACTTTGGTGAAATGTACTTTGTCTTATCCCCTTTTATGAATCCTTCCTTCAATTGGGCATGCTGCATTGTCTTCATTCAAAATTGTGGGTAGTTTGTCATACTTCAAACCACATTTGTCTCGAATCAGGTGTATTATAGACCTCAACCATACACATTCTCTACTTGCTTTATGAATAGCAATTATCTCAGCATGATTAGATGAAGTAGCCACGATTGATTGCTTAGTCGATCGCCAAGCTATGATAGTGCCTCCATATGTAAACACATAACCTGTTTGAAATCGAGCCTTGTGTGGGTCAGATAAATACGTACCCAGCATCAACATAACCAACAAGATCGGGACTGCAATCATTGCCATAAAATAATCCCATATCGGTAGTCCCTTTTAGATACCATAATATGTATTTGATTCCATTCAAATATTTCCTTGTAGGAGCAAAGCTATATCTTGTTAAGACATTAACTGAAAAAGAAATATACATTAGTGTACCAATTTCACTAAGATATGGTACTTTGGGACCAAGAAGCTCTTCATTCTTTTCATGAGGTCGGAATGGATCTTTATTTATATCAAGTGATCTCACAATCATCGGGATAATCAATGGATGTGCTTTATCCATATAGAATCGATTTAAAATCTTTTTAGTGTATGCTGATTGATGGACATAAATTCCATCTTTCATATACTCAATTTGTAGACCAAGACAAAATTTTGTCTTTCCAAGATCTTTCATTTTAAATTCTTTCTTTAAATAGTCTACTGCGTTAGGAAGCTCCCTAGGAGTTCCAATGATATTTAAATCATCAACATACACGACGATTATAATAAATTTATATCTAGATCTTTTTATAAAGACACAAGGACAAATTGAATCATTCTTGTACCCTTCTTTCAACAGGTACTCACTCAGGCAATTATACCACATGCGCCCTGATTGTTTCAATCAGTATAAGGATTTTTGAAGCTTTATTTAATAAATTTCTTGGAAACCTTAATATGCTTCAGAACAATTTAAATCCTTCAATGATTTTTATTATACGCATATCACGTTTTTCTTGTATTGCCAGATTAAAACCTGAAATGACGACATCCACCACAGGAGAATATGTCTCTATATAATCAATGCCAGGATATTTACAGATCTTCTTGTGACACAAGTCGTCTTTATGTCTATCGACTTGATCTTTTTTTTCCGCACAAGAACATATTTATACCTCCACCGGCTTTATACTTTCAAGTGTTGGGACTATCCGTTCAAATTCATATTTTTCAGGTGAAATCAATTTTCATTGCGTATTTTTCATTTGGCCAATCATTTATCTGTCCAAATTTCATGAAAGATTTGAGCTCAAGATCCTCGTCAATATTAATAATATTGAGCGCTACATTATATTAATAATATCGTCGACGATCATTTTATATCGGTTCTACTATTACCCAATAAATACATAACTTATTGAGATCTCTTTATCTTATTATTTTCAGGTACCTGAGCCTCTCCTATGAGATCTTATGAAGTGTTATGTCATGGTGCTCTTCTAGAGCACTTGCCTCCTTATTATGACTATCTTGAACATTTTCTCCTCTCATTCTTCAAGGAATTTTATCTTTGGAACCGATTAGTCTATTATGCTTCATGCATGCCATAGACTCTATTCATTATGAACTTTATTTTATTTGGAGTATTAGCAGCTGAATATGAAACTTAGCTTTGGGTCAGCAAATACGCCTGACAATATTTTACAAATGAATTATCACTTGAACTTCAAATTCACATTTTCTCGTATGAGGATCTAAATGTACTCATAATAATTCATTACATGCATTACTTTTTCAGCTGCCCATTTTTTTCCCTATTATTGGGATCACCAACACATATTTTTAGCCTTATTTGGGGATCCTTCTTTGTGCATTGAGGTGAAACAATTAAATCATATAGCATATTCATATTTCTAGATGGAAATTATTTGGTTCCTGACCCTGAACCGATTGTGACAGGGAGAACTTATCATAACTTAGCTAGATGCGTACAAGTACTGTTGTATATTAAATAATACATCACATACCAACTTTTATTTTGGCAGTTTTGTTCTCATAACCAATGGTTTAGATATAATTGGAGGCATACAATTTCTACTAAATCGACTTGGATTTAAACCATTATTATCAAAATAAATCATCATAATTTATATTCTGGAACCGTACTCTAATAATTTGAGCAATCAATCTTGTAAAAGCCAAACTGCAAGTTGATAACAAATGCACATGTGACCATAGTATAGATGCATCTATTAAAATCATATAATAGTAAACGGTCCACATGGCAGGTGACTGGGCCCATATATTTATCACCTTTTATTTGTTCCATAAATCAAGGGATTTAATCCCAACCTTAACTGGTATATCATGAGAATAAGCAGCACAAGAAAATTCTTGAAGAATCTTCTATTTCTTCAATATATGCCAATGTAATTCTCACTTAATTTTTCGCACCATAATTGAGCCGGGATGGTCAACCGGTCATGCCAACTAATATTTGTTTCAGTAAACCTCTAGTTTACTTGTGACATATGATTCCATCTTCATGATTATATTTGTGTAGTACAAATAGAAAGAAAATCAGGTTACTTTTCATATTTACCCGTTATGATTATAGAAATATGAAGATATTCAATATTCCTTTCATTTATAGTCTTAATATGCCAACCACTTTGACTTGTACATTTAAAACTCAAAAAGTTTCTTTTAAGACTTTACAATATCAATGTCGTGAATAATTTTATTCATCCGGCTAGTAACAAATTAATTTTTCCGGAGCTCTTAACAACTTTTGTATTACAAGATCTTTTGTCACACCATTCATATGGTAAATGTCTCCTTCACGGAGAAAATTATATCATAATAAATTGTCATGGTCAAAATCATCATAAGCAAAATTATTTCTTGCTTTAATTTTGCCTTTAATAACCTTTTATAAGGCACAACAAAATATATTTTTTTTTGGCATATGATATGTACACGACCAATGACATATTCATGTAGTCACACAATAATATTTATTCTCTTTATTTCACTCAAACCTCCCTTAGAGGTGAGTTGTGTGGTATTCATCTAATCATGCACTGCATGCCTTTATTCATTACTTTTATTACATATTGCTATATTCACCTTTAGGAATGGGTCTGCATTCTTAATGCTTATCACAAGTCACATTCTCTTCAAGGAATGGATCATAATCAGCGGCGTGCTTTATTATTTTTCATACCAATTTGATGGTAAACATTGTCTTCACATTTTGAAGGACTATTTTGAGAACCCTTATTGTTCTCCTTTTATAATCATAATGATTATTATTATTATTTTGATCTTTGGAACACTCACATTCATTGTTCAACCACTTGTCTTCATTTAGACTTATTATGCGCCGCTACCACATTCACTTCAAGAATGGAGTAAATCAAGTGGGACAATATTCATGCATTTTCATGAAAAATATATTATTTTTCTTTAGTTATCATTATATCATCAATATGGTATAGTGGGTGTCACGACCCAAAATCTCACCTGTCGTGATGGCGCCTATCTAAATACTAGGCAAGCCGAAAATCTCGATAAACCACAATTTCTCTTAAGTTTGAAAACGAAATAATTAATTCAGCGGAAGAAATCTCAAAATTTCAAATATATCACTCCCAAAACCCGGTGCCACTGAGTACATGAGCATCTAATATGAATACAATGTCTGACTGATAAAAAGCCACTGTCTGAAAGTATAGAACAATACAATAACTGAAGGAAAGAGAGACAAGGTCAGCGGACGCCAAAAAGCTACCTTGATAGTATCCAACTGATAGTACTCTGAAATCTAACAATCTCCGTGTCCGAAAGTACCTGGATCTACACATGAGGTGCAGAGTGTAGTATGAGTACAACTAACTCAATAAGCAACAAGACTAACCTCTGGGCTGAAAGAAATAATGAGCTCCGCAGGTACAGCCCAGTAAAAATAATGGTACAGAAATATAGGCATGCTTTCAAATTCAACAGTAAACTCAGTACAAGTGAAATAGATCAATACTGCATGATATGAGGCATATGACATCTCAGTAGAAAGACCTCAAGAGAATACTGGTCACAAATTATCCGGTCACTTGATACTGTTTATGGCCAATCCAGCCCAGGGGTGTTCCAACCCGTATATATATATATATATATATATATATATATATGCACATCGACTAACAATCAGTCACCCAATACCGTATAAGGCCAATCCAGCCCTGGGATAATTTATCCCTAAATATAAATGATACTGACAAGATCCATGTCCACATAATTCATTACAATACAAATAAGTAAGGCAAGTCCATGCCTTGGGAAAATCCATCCCAGATATATATATAAGCAGCAAGTAAGGCAAGTCCATGCCCTGGGAAGTCCATCCCGAATATCGATGATCCTCTATGCTTATTGGAGGTGTGTACAGACTCCGAAGGGTCTCCTTCAGCCCAAGCGTAATACAAAACCAATATGGCCTTCTACAGGCGGGCAGTCCCGATCCATATAATAACAAAGCCTTTAAGGCCTGCTACAGGCGGGCAGCCCTGATCCATAAAATAGTAAAGCCAATAAGGCCTACTGCAGGCGGGTAGCCCCGATCCATAAAATAGTAAAGCCAAGAAGGCCTGCTGCAGGCGGGCAGCCCCGATCCATTTAATAATAACATATATAAAGCAAAATGACCTGCTGCGTTGCGCAGCTCAATCCCATAAATATCCTCACAATGGATAATTATTACTGAGTGTGAAATGTATATTTTAGAACAATTAATTCAACAGCATCACGAACCCATGGGTCCTAAAATATCGGCACATAGCCTAAACATGATCTTTATTACTAGCCTCAGCTTAATTCCTCTAACACGTGCCACATGTTCAGATGATAATATGATTCTTTAATTTTATTACTTCACAGGATTTATTCAAGACACACTTTCTGTGGTGCACGTCTACATGTTCGTCACCTATCATGTGTGTCACCTCCAAACAATTCATATCATACCAAATTTGGGGATTCATACCCTGAGAACCAAGTTTAGAAGTGTTACTTACCTCAAACCGTGTAATTCTTTATTCCGTTATGCCCTTTCCACGAGAATCGGTCTCCAAAAGCCTCGTATCTAGCCACAATTAATTCGATTCAATCAATACCAATTATTGTAATAATTTCATACGGAAATACTAATTTTTCAATAAAAATCCGAAATTAACTCAAAAATCGCTCGTGGGGCCTACGTCTCGGAACTCGACAAAAATTACAAAATTCGGAAGCCCATTCAACCACGAGTCTAACCATACCAATTTTACCAAAATCCGACCCCAACGCGACCCTCAAATCTTCAATTTAAACCAAGAGGGTTTTCAAACTTTCCCAACTCAATTCACCAATTAAATGATAAAAACAACCATGAATTCGGGTAATTTAACCAATATTAAGTTAAGAACACTTACCCCGTTGTTTCCACTGAAAATCACCCAAAACTCGCCTCAATCCGAGCTCCAAATCGTTAAACATGGAAAATGGGACGAAGTCCCATTTTCTGAACTTAAACTTTCTGCCCAGGCTTTTCTTCTTCGCGAACGCGATCAGTGCCTCGCGTTCGCGAAGCACAAAATAGTTCCCGTCCAAATTCCTTCTTCGCGAACGCGACATCACCCTCGCGTTCGCGAAGCACAAAGTGCCTCTGCCTCAATGCCTTCTACGCGAACGCGTTCCACCCATCGCGAACGCGATGCTTCGTTCCCCCTCACTACGTGAACGTGTAGACCAATTGCCTGGGGTCCTCAGCTGCTTCCTCTCTTCTTCGCGAACGTGCAACACCTCTCGCGTTCGCAATGCACACCCATTCCACCCTTCGCGAACGCGTTCTTCTCTTCGCGAACGCGAAGAGCAAATATTGTCAGCCTCTCAATTACTCTTCACGAACGCGAGGCTCCACTCGTGAACGCGATGAAGGTAACCAAATGGTGCGTCAGAAATATTCCAGCAGAGTTCCAAGTCCAAAATCCAACCCGTTAACCATCCGAAACTCACCTGAGCCCCTCGGGACCTCGACCAAATATACCAACAAGTCCTAAAACATCATACGAACTTAGTCGAACCCTCAAATCACCTTAAACAACGCTAAAACCATGAATTACACCCTAATTCAAGCCTAATGAACTTTGAAATTTCTAATTTCTACAAACGACTCCGGAACCTATCGAATCATGTCCGATTGACCTCAAATTTTACACACAAGTCATAAATGAGGTACTTTAATTTTCAGAATCGGATTCCGACCTCGATATCAAAAATTCAACCCCCGGTCAAAATTCCCAAAAATTTAACTTTTGGCATTTCAAGCCTACTTCCACTACGGACCTCCAAATAATTTTTCGGACACGCTCCTAAGTCCAAAATCACCATACGGAGCTATTGAAATCATAAAAATTCAAATCCGAGGTCGTTTACACATAAGTCAATATCCGGTTAACTATTTGAACTTATGCTTCTAACATGAAAGTTCATTCTTCCAAGATAACTCCGAAATACGTTAAAACCAAAACCGATAATTTACACAAGTCATAATACCACGTAGGAAATTATTCAATACTTCAAATAGTTGAAAGAAGCGTAAATGCTCAAAACGACCGGTCGGGTCGTTACAATCTCTCCACTTAAATATACGTTCGTCCTCGAACGTGCCAGGAGTTGTTTCCAAGACACCACATCACTATTACATCTTACCACGCACTTACCCGAGGTTGATCTCACATCACTCTATTCTATATAGGCCTGACCACACAACATAATTGAAAACCATTAATTTAACCTTAGCCCAAAAACCATGGAGCCAAATTTCTAACATTTAGAATTCTTTTCAATACCCGAATCTCACATCTATTCACTGTATAAGTATGAACAAGCTGTATCCAGCCATAACCATAGTCCCAGATAAAATCACTTTCTATGCCGACCTTCAATATTATCCTCCCAATCTACCGAAATCCAACCTGATAGTATCCATTCTAGGTCCAATGACCTTATATTATTAAACACAACTATCTTATTGACATGCCACACCAGTACAACTCAATCCACAACTGCGCAACTTTGTATCCAAAAATGGAAAATGTCTCAAAGTAGAGAACCGTATTGTAAGTTCAACAAGCACCACCACAACTGTAATGCTATAATCTCATTATATATTGTACAATCAATACACACAAGTTTAATAACAGTAACCAGCTCTTTTAGAGCTCACATTAACATCACTCTCACGGATAACTCACATGCTATCGTATCAATATCTGACCCCGCACGGACAACTCACGTGCCAAAAATATCAATATATGGATCCACACGGACAACTCACGTGCCAATAACATAATCCGCCAGGCATGGTCATAGGCCTCCAGTCCAAGCATATCATAAAGGAGCAATCAAATAAGTACACATGTATGTGATAAATGAAATAAGATTCACATGCTCCTGGACGGGTATAAATAACACGCTATAGCGTAAGCATGTGCAAAGTCTGGTGTCACACTTCAAATTGGCAAGTTAACGCAAAAATAGTAACTACCCCATTTATTCAGGGGAATTAACCTCTTTGAAACCTCAAACGTGGCCCAGATAGTTCTCAACAAAGGTACGAATACGAGAAACGTTATAACTTTACGCTTAACAGTCAACTCTAGGCATATCATAGCCTAAGCATTCTTTCGAGTATGAGTACTTGCCCTGATGCCCGCTCATTGGCTCAAACCTCACATATATGCACACTTATAGCGCGTAGCTATCACAAATAATTAACGCAACTAGTGCCTCCACTGAGTAAAAATAAAATACTCACCTCAAACAGGCCGCAACCTGAAATAATATAATTCTGAGAACTCCCAGTCTCCAAATTCATCAAATACATGAATCACCGTAACTGATCCCAACTCCAACACTAGAATGACTAACACGTCTTCCTTTCACGATCTTCCCATGAGGAATACTTTCATAATTCTTTCGTGCCACATAGAAATAATTTGAATATTAGCAGTCTATAACCCAGGTGGGTACTGCAATATCGATGAACATCCATAAGTCAAAACACAACGCGCCTTCTGAAATGCGCACCCTTCTTAGGGATCCTCAGGCAGTTATAACATTCCTCTAAATATCTGAAACTGACCATTCTGTCCAAAATTCGTGATCTTTCTTTCAAGAATGAACTGCCACCTTATGCATGTGAATCTAAATCCCGAACAACACACCATATCTACCATGTGAAAGGCACAAGAATCTCATTATCAACTCTGAGTCACCGGTAAATTACATACTCGGTTAGTTAGAAACCTTTCTCTCGCTTCCTTCAAGGAGGAAATCACAATATACAATACGTTTCCTACACCAGTAGAAAATATCCGGTTCAAACCGTCAAGAACTCTTTGAAATCCATCTGCACATAAGTAAGCTATTAGAACTAAATTCCTCTAACTCGACCAAACCACGCAGGTCACCAAAACCCAAGAATATTGCAACCAAAACATTTGTAGAGTTTTTTCACATCATAATTACCCATATAAATACCACAACCGAAACACCCACTCTGAAAATACCTTATTTGAGTCTAAGGCCGTTTCATTCACCTTCCTGATACCGAAATATAAAATCCCTAATGATATACAAAAATGACACAAGTATCGACACCATCCAACTTAAATCTCATATTTTAGCCATAAACAAATCCGCCAAAAATTCTCAATTGTTACATATTAATCTTGAATCCATTGGAACTTTCTCAGGAGTCATCCACTCTGCTCAAATATCAATTGCACCGCCCAAACGAGCCGAAAGACACATGCCCCATTAGCACAACAACACCCAAAGAAGTATCCCAGCCTTGAAACCACCAATCAAATTCATACTCCGTGCGCACTACATCCTTCACAAATAACAACTCACTTATTCCATAATTTTCATATATTCATAAGTGCAATATAACCCGTATCCAGGAATTTCCTTATTCGACTCACCCTCGATCTCAATCTCGGTGTTACAACCCAAATTCGCGTACCTTAGATCATGCCGTAAGTTAGTCGACGTAAATCCAAGAAGATATTATCTTTGAGATGATAAGAAGTTAATCCTATTGGTCTTAAATGATACAAGGGTGTATAAGAGTGGTTAACAAGTATTAGAAGTTAAACGAATCAAGGATGTTGTAACCCGTATTTTCGGGTAACACTAGAGGTGATTAACTATCCCAAGAGGTCTTGTTTTAATGTATTTTAATCATATAATATCCGCATCATAATTCTTGAAGTCAAGCGAGGTATGAAACAAAAGTCGATAAAAGTTGTCGCAACTTAGGTTTATAATTTTACTTAAACTTTAGGTCAAATGTTTCTACATTTTTTTCTCCCAATGTGCTTAGAATTATGGGGTGATCTACCTATCAAATTGAATATCTATGAGTCTAGTTTCCAACGCATTAAGCCGTTTGTCGATACGATCTCGTAATAGAGAGATATTTGCGTTTTCGTGAGAGTGCGCCAAGCAGCTCTCTATGGGGCCCACATAGGCGGTTTAAGACATATGGATATATATAAGATACCTCAACCCCGTTTTAAGTCATTATTTTTCAGTATATTCAGACCTTAGAACCCTAAAAACACTCTCTCAAGGTTCTCTCATGATCCAAGACCCAAACAAAGGGCAAACAACACAAATCAAGTGTCGGGAATCCCGTGGCGCTAGTAAGTTTCTTGTTCTTCTTGTTGTTGCTGATTTTTGTGTTGTTCCAGATCATGTGGGAGGTTGTTTTAAGTGTTTTATGTTCTGTAAATACTCCTTCAAGTTTTTAATATCAACCCTAGGTGATTTCAAGTCTTCTAAAGTAATTCTAGTGCCGAAAAACCCGAATTAATTGCTAGTTTCGCTTCCTTGTTCTTGTGGCAGAATTGAAGGGATATTTCGTGGAAAATTAAGGTCAAATTGGAGTTGTTATTTCTGTTTAAAGGTAAGGAACCTCTTACTCTATATATATTTAAGATTATCCAAGTTGCAGCTAAGTCGTTGAAGCTAGAACTTGTGAAATATATATCGAAAGGCTTGGTAGTAATGTTGTTGGTTGGTGGACTGTTTTGGAGGCTCAATATGATTATTAATGATGTTTTTTGGGCTGTTTGGTGATTTTATTGACTTGTGGGAAGTCATATAAATAGGGGAGGTGCTGTCCGTTTCATCGTAAAATAGGTTGCGGTCGATACATAATAGTTACGACGCTTAAACGATAATGATAGTGTCATTTGTCTTATTGTAGACTAAGGAGTCGTGACATTTGCATAGCTTGAGGTTGGTCAGTATATACAAGGTATGTGAGGCTATCCCCTTCATTCTTTTGCATGACTCCTATTGTACATAATTTAATGAACGAGCTCCCAAAGATACTCTACTCTTAGAAGCTAGCAATACTTACATTGCTGCCCTTCTTATGAAACGATTGATATTGATGTTACTTCTCTTATTCTTATATTATCAATGTTGTTGGTAGTTCCTGATTCTTATAAGATTCTTGAAGAAGAGTTAATCCTAATAACGTGTACGAAGGATACCGACCTTACGTCACTCCGAAAGGTTCAAAATGTGATTCCAATGAGTCCAGCATGCATCATATATATGTATTTATTTTACTCTACCGAGCCGCGCTATAGTCGGCCGTGTAGGGCACCTATTGTGCAACCACTGATCAGTTGGGTTTTACCGAGCTCCACGTGGCCGGGTACGATTCTATCGAGCCCTATGATGGCCGGGTACGTTTTACCGAGCCTATTACGGCCGGGTATGATATGATGATGGTGATGCCCACAAAGGCATATGTTTTAAAAGTTTATGTATACAATATGATGATGGTGATGCCCACAAAGGCGTATGTTTTAAAAGTTTATGTATATATATGTATGTATCATGTATTTCATGTCAGTAGCCCTCAGAGGTACCTAGATGTCACAGGTTGTATATTCTCTATCCCTGTTTACATTACTGTTCTCACTTATGCTTTCCTGCCTTACATACTCAGTACTTTATTCGTACTGACGTCCTTTTTATTTGTGGACGCTGCATGTCGTGCTGCAGGTCCTGATAGACAGGTAGACGCAATTCCCCCACCACAGTAGGCTGTCCAGTTCAGCGGTTATTGGCGAGATCCCTTCTCCGGACTTGCCGTGGTCTTAGTATGCATTTTTGTTATATACATTGTGGGTATGTCGGGGCCATGTTCCGGCAATGTTGTAGAACTTAGGGTCCTTTAGAGGCTCATAGACAGGTGTCGACTTATGTATGGTTTAGAATGCCTTGTCGACTGATTTTTGTTGTATAGTCTTTCATGGTATCATGGTAGCTCGTACCTTATATATAGTTTCTTGATAGTCTTGTCGTCCCATGTTATGTATGTTCATGACATTATCTTTCATTGTTGGATGTTCATGATCCATGTCTACTATTTATATTGATCTTGTCGGCCCTTAAAGATAGTAAGGAAGGTTAGATAAAATGTACGTTGGTGCTCGGCAAGTATGGCTCGGGTGCTAGTCATGACCCTCCAGTTGGGTCGTGACAAACTTGGTATCAGAGCAAGGTCTGTCCTAGGGGTTGTCTATGAGCCGTGTCTAGTAGAGTTTTGATTATGGATGTGTAGCGCGCCACATTTATAATCAGGAGGCTACGTGACATCTAGGGTTTTTACCTTCTTCCTGAATCTAGATCGTGCGTAGAGTTGAGTCGTAAGTGTTCATATCTAATATTCACCTTATTTTCTTTTAGCGATGCCTTTTACTAGGAAGCAAGCGATTAGTAAACGGCTTGATACAGCTGTGGGAGAGGGTAACATTCAGGTGCCTCCAGCCATAGCAGGCCAAAGTGAGCCTCAGAGTGAGATGCCATCTCATACCTCTCTGTCTCCTCCAGAGGATAATGGGATGCACCCAGTACATCCAGTTCCTCCGTCTGGCACTACAGACCATGATATGCGCAGTGCGGTGCAGTTGTTGACTAGCTTGGTAGCTGCTCAGGCTCAGAGGCAGAATACAGGTGCTGCTGATAAATCGGTTAGTGCGAGAGTTCATGATTTTATTAATCTAGACCCTCCAGTGTTTACCGGATCAAACCCCAAGGAGGACCCGCAAACATTTATTGATCAGGTTCATTGTACATTGCGGGTTATGCATGCTAGTGATACAGAGGCAGTAGAGTTGGCTTCTTATCGGTTACGGGATTTAGCGATTTTATGGTATGATAGTTGGGAGAGATCTAGGGGTCCGAACGCTCCTCCAGCCGTGTGGAAGGAATTTTCTGAGGCCTTTCTTCGTCACTACTTGCCAGCTGAGATACGACGAGCTAGAGCTGATAAGTTCTTGAACCTTCGACAGGGTAATATGAGTGTACGAGAGTATAGTATACAGTTTGATTCTTTAGCAAGGTATACTCCCCATATGGTGGCCGAGATGAGTGATAGGGTGCACCTGTTCGTGAACGGGTTGGGACCACATCTGATAAATGAGTGCACAATAGCCTCCTTGGTAGAGGGCATGGATATTTCCCGTATTCAGGCTTATGCCCAGACCCTTCAGGATCATAAGTTAAATGCTAAGCTCTCTAAATGTGAATTCTTGCTGAACTCAGTAGCATTCCTTGGCCATGTGATATCTGATGAGAGTATTAGTGTCGACACTCAGAAGATCGATGCAGTGAAGAATTGGCCGAGACCTACAACACCGGTAGAAGTCCGCAGCTTCCTGGGGGTAGCAGGATACTATAGGCGGTTTGTAGAAGGGTTTTCCTCTATATCAGCACCATTGACTAAGTTAACACAGAAAGCTACCAAGTTCTAGTGGTCTGATGCTTGTGAACATAGTTTTCAGGAGCTAAAGAATCGATTGACATCCGCGCCAGTGCTCACTCTCCCAGAAGGAACAGAAGGTTATGTGGTATATTATGATGCCTCAGGTATAGGTTTGGGGTGCGTATTGATGCAACGTGGGAAGGTGATTGCTTATGCATCAAGATAATTAAAGAAGCATGAAAAGAATTACCCGACACATAATTTGGAATTGGCTGCAGTAATATATGCTTTGAAGATATGGCGACACTACTTATACGGCATCCATGTTGACATCTACATAGATCACAAGAGTTTACAATACATCTTCAAGCAGAAGGAGTTGAATTTGAGGCAGCGTAGGTGGCTTGAATTACTGAAAAACTATGACGTCGAGATATTGTACCATCCCGGTAAAGCCAATGTTGTGGCAGACGCTCTCAGCCGTAAGTCAATGGGAAGCTTAATACATATTAAGGCAGGTAGACAAGGGTTGACCAAAGAGCTTCACCAGCTGGCCAATATGAGAATCAGATTGTTGGACTCTGATGACGGAGGTGTTACTGTACAGAATACAGCAGAATCATCTTTGGTAGCCGAGGTAAAAGCACGGCAATATGAAGATCCTACCTTAGTAAGATTGAGAGAGGGAATTCAGTAGTGTAAGATTACAGCTTTCAAGATCGGAGGAGATGGGACACTGAGATACCAGGGCCGATTATGTGTGCCTAGTGTGGCAGGGTTGCGAGAGAAGATTATGATTGAGATTCATCAGTCCCGATATTCTATCCATCCTGGCTCGACAAAGATGTATCATGACGTTAAGGAGCAGTATTGGTGGGATAACATGAAGAAGTCTATTGCAGAATTTGTAGCCCAGTGTCCTAATTGTCAACAAGTAAAGATCGAGCATCAGAAACCTAGTGGATTGATTCAGAATATAGAGATTCCGACCTGGAAATGGGAGGTGATTAATATGGACTTCATTATTGGATTACCTCGCTCTTATCATAAGTTTGACTCCATCTGGGTGATAGTTGATCGACTTACAAAATCTGCCCATTTTCTACCAGTTAAGACAACTTACACGGCTGAAGATTATGCGAAGTTGTATATCAAGGAGATTGTTAGGCTTCATGGTGTGCCGGTATCTATTATATCAGACCGAGGAGCTCAATTTACGGCTAACTTTTGGAGGTCTTTTCAGAAGGGTTTAGGCACACAAGTAAATCTCAGCACTGCATTCCATCCGCAGACTGACGGACAGGCTGAACGTACCATTCAGACGCTTGAAGATATGCTACGAGCATGTGTTCTAGATTTCAAGGGGAATTGGGATGACCATCTGGCACTTATAGAATTTGCCTACAATAATAGCTACCATTCCAGTATTAAAATGGCCCTGTATGAGGCACTGTACGTGAGGAGATGTAGATCACCAGTTGGATGGTTCGAAGTCAGTGAGACAGAATTATATGGGCAAGATTTGATTCACCAAGCCATTGAGAAGGTGAAAGTGATACAAGAGCGACTGAGGACGGCACAAAGCAGGCAAAAGTCTTATTCCGATGTCCGACATCGTGATCTGGAATTTGAGGTTGGTGATTGAGTTTTCCTGAAGATCTCACCGATGAAGGGTGTTATGCGTTTTGGGAAGAAGGGTAAGCTGAGTCCGCGGTTTATTGGGCCGTACAAAATTCTTCGACGAATTGGACAGGTTGCTTATGAGTTAGAATTGCCATCCGAATTGGAATTTGTACACCCGGTATTCCATGTATCTATGTTGAGGAAATGTATTGGAGACCCTTCTCGGGTCGTCCCTATCAAAGATGTACAAGTTACAGAGGATCTATCATATGATGAAGTGCCAGTGGCTATATTAGATCGACAAGTCCGCAAGCTGAGAACAAAGGATGTAGCTTCCGTGAAAGTATTATGGAGGAACAAGAATATAGAAGAAATGACATGGGAAGCAGAAGAGGAGATGAAGTCTAAATACCCTTACCTATTCCAGAGTGAAGATAACGAGGATGCCGGGGGAAAGAAGGACGCATTATAAGGTGAAACGGCTCTATGAGGTAAGCAATAGCTTGTGAATACTCTTTTTTTAATACAAAATGGTGATATGCAGATAATGTACATATCCATAATGCTTTGTATAGTCTTGTAAGGCCATAGGTTGGGTTTAACTGCTTGCACATTTGGCTAGTGTCCATTTTATAGGGGAAGCTTAGCCGGAAATTTCCGTCAGAATCCACGATGAGTTAGACACCCCATAAACCCTTACATTCGAGGACGAATGTTCCTAAAGGGGAGAGGGTGTTACAACCCAAATTCGCGTACCTTAGATCATGCCGTAAGTTAGTTGACGTAAATCCAAGAAGAGATTATCTTTGAGATGATAAGAAGTTAATCCTATTGGTCTTAAACAATACAAGGGTGTATAAGAGTGGTTAACAAGTATTAGAAGTTAAACGAATCAAGGATGTTGTAACCCGTATTTTCGGGTAACACTAGAGGTGATTAACTATCCCAAGAGGTCTTGTTTTAATGTATTTTAATCATATAATATCCGCATCATAAGTCTTGAAGTCAAGCAAGTTATGAAACAAAAGTCGATAAAAGTTGTCGCAACTTAGGTTTATAATTTTACTTAAACTTTAGGTCAAATGTTTCTACATTTTTTTCTCCCAATGTGCTTAGAATTATGGGGTGATCTACCTATCAAATTGAATATCTATGAGTCTAGTTTCCAACGCATTAAGCCGTTTGTCGATACGATCTCGTAATAGAGAGATATTTGCGTTTTCGTGAGAGTGCGCCAAGCAGCTCTCTATGGGGCCCACATAGGCGGTTTAAGACATATGGATATATATAAGATACCTCAACCCCGTTTTAAGTCATTATTTTTCAGTATATTCAGACCTTAGAACCCTAAAAACACTCTCTCAAGGTTCTCTCATGATCCAAGACCCAAACAAAGGGCAAACAACACAAATCAAGTGTCGGGAATCCCGTGGCGCTAGTAAGTTTCTTGTTCTTCTTGTTGTTGCTGATTTTTGTGTTGTTCCAGATCATGTGGGAGGTTGTTTTAAGTGTTTTATGTTCTGTAAATACTCCTTCAAGTTTTTAATATCAACCCTAGGTGATTTCAAGTCTTCTAAAGTAATTCTAGTGCCGAAAAACCCGAATTAATTGCTAGTTTCGCTTCCTTGTTCTTGTGGCAGAATTGAAGGGATATTTCGTGGAAAATTAAGGTCAAATTGGAGTTGTTATTTCTGTTTAAAGGTAAGGAACCTCTTACTCTATATATATTTAAGATTATCCAAGTTGCAGCTAAGTCGTTGAAGCTAGAACTTGTGAAATATATATCGAAAGGCTTGGTAGTAATGTTGTTGGTTGGTGGACTGTTTTGGAGGCTCAATATGATTATTAATGATGTTTTTTGGGCTGTTTGGTGATTTTATTGACTTGTGGGAAGTCATATAAATAGGGGAGGTGCTGTCCGTTTCATCGTAAAATAGGTTGCGGTCGATACATAATAGTTACGACGCTTAAACGATAATGATAGTGTCATTTGTCTTATTGTAGACTAAGGAGTCGTGACATTTGCATAGCTTGAGGTTGGGCAGTATATACAAGGTATGTGAGGCTATCCCCTTCATTCTTTTGCATGACTCCGATTGTACATAATTTAATGAACGAGCTCCCAAAGATACTCTACTCTTAGAAGCTAGCAGTACTTACATTGCTGCCCTTCTTATGAAACGATTGATATTGATGTTACTTCTCTTATTCTTATATTATCAATGTTGTTGGTAGTTCCTGATTCTTATAAGATTCTTGAAGAAGAGTTAATCCTAATAACGTGTACGAAGGATACCGACCTTACGTCACTCCGAAAGGTTCAAAATGTGATTCCAATGAGTCCAGCATGCATCATATATATGTATCTATTTTACTCTACCGAGCCGCGCTATAGTCGGCCGGGTACGGCACCTATTGTGCAACCACTGATCAGTTGGGTTTTACCGAGCTCCACGTGGCCGGGTACGATTCTACCGAGCCCTATGATGGCCGGGTACGTTTTACCGAGCCTATTATGGCCGGGTACGATATGATGATGGTGATGCCCACAAAGGCGTATGTTTTAAAAGTTTATGTATATATATGTATGTATCATGTATTTCATGTCAGTAGCCCTCAGAGGTACCCAGATGTCACAGGTTGTATATTCTCTATCCCTGTTTACATTACTGTTCTCACTTATGCTTTCCTGCCTTACATACTCAGTACTTTATTCGTACTGACGTCCTTTTTATTTGTGGACGCTGCATGTCGTGCTGCAGGTTCTGATAGACAGGTAGACGCAACTCCCCCACCACAGTAGGCTGTCCAGTTCAGCGGTTATTGGCGAGATCCCTTCTCCGGACTTGCCGTGGTCTTGGTATGCATTTTTGTTATAGACATTATGGGTATGTCGGGGCCCTGTTCCGGCAATGTTGTAGCACTTAGGGTCCTTTAGAGGCTCATAGACAGGTGTCGACTTATGTATGGTTTAGAATGCCTTGTCGACTGATTTTTGTTGTATAGTCTTTTATGGCATCATGGTAGCTCGTACCTTATATATAGTTTCTTGATAGTCTTGTCGTCCTATGTTATGTATGTTCATGACATTATCTTTCATTGTTGGATGTTCATGATCCATGTCTACTATTTATATTGATCTTGTCGGCCCTTAAAGATAATAAGGAAGGTTAGATAAAATGTACGTTGGTGCTCGGCAAGTATGGCCCGGGTGCTAGTCATGACCCTCCAGTTGGGTCGTGACACTCTGTAAGTCATAACTAACCCATAAGTATGTATCGGACCAAAACTAAAATTTTAAACATATAACCATGAATTGAATTGTCAATAGCAGACTCCCCCACTTGGCTCAAAGCCATAGAACAAAACACTCGATAATTCATAATACCCATACTTTATTACTGCCATAATACTGCAGTCAGTTCAACGAAAATTCTTCTCAAGCTTATGCAACACCCACCATAAACTACCTCAATCATCCGCTAAGTTCACATTTATTCTCGCGACAATCAAGTCAACTTTCTGAGTCAACTTTCAAGTCTCAACATATACGCCCCGTTGGCAGAAAAGAAACTCTCTATTCATATCGTAAGGAACACACCTACATAGATTACTCCGCAAAAGATAACCCACCTGCTTAGTCTCAAATTGGCATCTTATTATACCCTTTCACAACCACAATTACTACGCAATCACTTAATCTTTCTGAGTCCAAACTCATTAACAAGACATGAGAATTTAATTTGTCCCACAATTTAACTGAAAGATCTTTCAGAACATTCATATTCGGGGTTGTACGTCACATCAAAATGAAAATCAAGCACCTAATGGCCCTTTTTACATTTCAAGGAAATACTTCTCGTCACATTCAAATCGTTTTAACATATTCCGAAGTCACATCATTCTCATCACAAAGCCATTCCACCGCTCATCGAGCCACAAATTCCACTCATAGGGACATTACCGGACATATGAGTCCAAATGTACATGTTACAACTGAAGCTACCGAGCCTAAGTTGTGGTCTAAACCTGGCCTCAAGTCCTCCAGACTGGTCCATCACCAAAATACAAAATACACATCTTGAACCTCGTTCATAGAATCACAAGTCAGCGATGCACAACTTATACCGAGCGCTCATATGCGCATATGCAATGCGTGGAAGGAATTCAAAGAGTTATGTTTCAAGCCGAATCAATTTCGCATGATAGAATACAAGAAAGTGAAATTTCCTAAGGTTTCGGCAGCCTCTCGAAGATAAGTACAGACGTCTATGTACCGATCCGCAAGATTCTACTAAACCTGCTCATGACTTGTGAGACCTATGTTACCTAGAGCTCTGATACCAACTTGTCACGACCCAAAATCTCACCTGTCGTGATGATGCCTATCTGAATACTAAGCATGCCGAAAAGCTCGATAAACCACAATTTCTCTTAAGTTTGAAAACAAAATAATTAATTCAGCAGAAGAAATCTCAAAATTTTAAATATATCACTCTCAAAACCCGGTGTCACTGAGTACATGAGCATCTAATATGAATACAAGGTCTGACTGATAAAAATCCACTGTCTAAAAGTATAGAACAGTACAATAAATGAAGGAAAGAGAGACAAGGTTAGCAGACGCCAAATAACTACCTTGATAGTCTTCAACTGATAGTACTCTGAAATCTAACAATCTCCGTGTCCGAAAGCACCTGGATCTGCACACGAGGTGCAGAGTGTAGTATGAGTATAACTAACTCAATAAGTAACAAGACTAACCTCTGGGCTGAAAGAAATGATGAGCTCCGCAGGTACAGTCCAGTAAAAATAATGGTACAGAAATATAGGCATGCTTTCAAATTATATAGTAAACTCAGTACAAGTGAAATAGATCAATACTGCATGATATGAGGCATATGACATCTCAGTAGAAAGACCTCAAGTGAATACTGGTCACAAATTATCCGGTCATTTGGTACTGTTTATGGCTAATCCAGCCCAAGGGTGTTCCAACCCGTTATATATATATATATATATATATATATATATATATATATATATATATATATATATATATGCACATCGACTGACAATCAGTCACCCAATACCATATAAGGCCAATCCAGCCGTGGGATAATTTATCCCTAAATATAAATGATACTAACAAGATCCATGTCCACATAATTCATTACAATACAAATAAGTAAGGCAAGTCCATGCCCTGGGAAAATCAAATCCATATATATATATATATATATATATATATAAATGATACTAACAAGATCCATGTTCACATAATTCATTACAATACAAATAAGTAAGGCAAGTCCATGCCCTGGGAAAATCCATTCCAAATATATATATATATATATATATATATATATATATATATATATATATATATATATATATAACAAGATCGTGTGTGTCACCTCCAAACAATTCATAACATACCAAATTTGAGGATTCATACCCTGAGAACCAAGTTTAGAAGTGTTACTTACCTCAAACCGTGTAATTCTTTATTCCACTATGCCCTTTCCACGAGAATTGGTCTCCAAAAGCCTCGTATCTAGCCACAATTAATTCGATTCAATCAATACCAATTATTGTAATAATTTCATACGGAAATACTAATTTTTCAATAAAAATCCAAAATTAACTCAAAAATTGCTTGTGGGGCCCACATCCCGGAACTCGACAAAAGTTATAAAATCCGGAAGCCCATTCAACCACGAGTCTAACCATACCAATTTTACCAAAATTCGACCCCAACGCGACCCTCAAATCTTCAACTTAAACCAAGGGGGTTTTCAAACTTTCCCAACTCAATTCACCAATTAAATGATAAAAACAACAATAAATTCGGGTAATTTAACCAATAAATTCTGCCCAGGCTTTTTTTCTTCGCGAACGCGATCAGTGCCTCGTGTTCGCGAAGCACAAAATAGTTCCCGTCCAAATTCCTCCTTCGCGAACGCGACATCACCCTCGCGTTCGCAAAGCACAAAGTGCCTCTGCCTCAATGCCTTCTACGCGAATGCGTTCCACCCATCGCGAACGCGATGCTTCGTTCCCCCTCACTACGCGAACACGTAGACCAATTGCCTGGGGTCCTCAGCTGCTTTCTCTCTTCTTCGCGAATGCGGAACACCTCTCGCGTTCGCGATGCACACTCAGTCCACCCTTTGCGAACGCGTTCTTCTCTTCACGAACGCGAAGAGCAAATATTGCCAGCCTCTTAATTCCTCTTCGCGAACGCAAGGCTCCATTCGCGAACGCGATGAAGGAAACCAAATAGTGCATCAGAAAAATTCAAACAGAGTTCCAAGTCCAAAATCCAACCCGTTAACCATCCGAAACTCACCTGAGCCCCTCGGGACCTCGACCAAATATACCAACAAGTCCTAAAATATCATACGAATTTAGTCGAACCCTCAAATCACCTAAAACAACGCTAAAATCATGAATTATACCCCAGTTCAAGCCTAATGAACTTTGAAATTTCTAATTTCTACAAACGACTTTGGAACCTATCAAATCACGTCCGATTGACCTCAAATTTTGTACACAAGTCATAAATGACATAAACGAGGTATTTCAATTTTCAGAATTGGATTCCGACCTCGATATCAAAAAGTCAATCCCCCGGTCAAAATTTTCAAAAATTCAACTTTCGGCATTTCAAGCCTAATTCCACTACGGACCTCCAAATAATTTTTCGGACACGCTTCTAAGTCCAATATCACCATACAAATCTATTAAAATCATAAAAATTCAAATCAGAGGTCGTTTATATATAAGTCAATATCCGGTCAACTATTTCAACTTAAGCTTGCAACATGAAAGTTCATTCTTCCATGCTAACTTCGAAATACCTTAAAACCAAAATCGATAATTTACACAAGTCATAAACCTCATAGAAAGCTATTCAATACTTCAAATAGTTGAAAGGAGCGTAAATGCTCAAAATGACCGGTCGAGTCGTTACAGTGGGACTCAAACCTAATGTCTTACCAATATAAAGGCATGTTAGACCATAATGAATTGAGACTCAAACCCAACTCTTATCATCATGGATCATCAGGACTTGATCCTGATGTCTTACTCTCATGGTGCATTGCGACTTGAACTTATTGAAGTTGATATCATTAATAGCAAAGGATTAAAACAATTTCAAATATGAAGGAAATGCTTACCTCTTGAGTTAAACTCTTCATAATGTTATTTGGATATAACTCTCAACAATAGACTTTCGTTTACTCAAATCAGCTGAGTAAGTAGTGTCAAACAGATATATGAAAATACAAAATAATATTGAAAATTCACATGTGGTCTTTGCTGCAATAAGCTTACTTCAAGATGAAAGTGATATGACCAGAATATTAAGGAAATATTATATATTAAACAGAATAATAGTACTACTAGTTACCATACACTTTTGTGAAAACTAAGTATTACGCTCTCTAGAAAAACAAAAGGATATAGCAGAATCTTTAAGTCAATCAAGGAATCAAAAAAATTGTGGATAAATCTCTGTCTACTATCTACTACTATATGCTTTCCATATAGAAATGATTCAACATGTTAATTTGATAAGAACTATCATCAATGAAAAATTTGGTGTAGTACATACTTCTTATACTAATATTTTATCTTAATAAAATAAAATAGTTACGATTATTATTATTATAATTATATTATATTTGACAGTAATTAATATATAATCATTATACTAGGCATACTAAAATCGTATTATAAGGTAAAACCATAAGCATACATAATAAAGTATAATTTTAATTTTGTAGATTATTTAGTATACCGCATGCCACCTATTATTTAGTTCATGAAAATTTAACAAGGTGACATCCTTAGCAGCCGCATAAATACTAATTTTCTAATAATCAGACCATTGCTTATTCTGAATAGTGGTACAAACTTATTTGGTTTAAAGTTTGGACTTGTTGATGTAGCAGAAGGACATGCCTGTAACACTACATACCTTTCTGAATAAAATCTGGATAATTTTGATAATAGATCATCGAGATATACCTTACCAGAAGTGGAATTCAACCTTGAGATTAGAGATTTCGTGCTGATAACGTGTTATAAAATATAGCTCAAAGTAACAATATAGAAAAAGAAAAAATAAGCTAAGAGATATAGAGAGAAAGAGAGGAGAGATTCTTATTTCTTCTTCAATTGTGTGTATTTTTCTATCTATTAAAAGGCCTTTATATAGGCATGAAAAGTGAAGAAAAATATGGCATTGAATATGTCATTAAGCATAGAAATATGTCATTGAATATGTCATTAAGTATTTGAGAAGATCATGGAGGAAGAGTAGACATCCACCATAATTTGATTTTTCTTATAACAACTAGCATTTTGTTTAATTAATTGTCAAGTAGCATTTTGTTGTTTTCATATGCACAAATTGAGGTTCAAGATGGATCCCTTAATAAAAATGGAAAATATCAAATTATCATACTGAAGCCAAAAGTAAACATTTCACAAGGTTGAGGCGTAATTTTGGACCTTTTCATATCTATTTTTTATTTTTTAATGGCCCCATTAGTGAAAAAGGGCGAAAGTGAACCTTTCGCAAATTACAGGGACAAATATGTTCAAGTTTTGTAATGGCAGAGGCAAAACAATGACTAACTATTATCGGAGGGTAAAAATATCCCTAGGCGGATAGTACATTTTAGAGAACGCACGAAGGGTTATGAGCTTATTTTCACAAGCATACAAAGATGCACTATTTTCCTTCAATCAATTTAGGATAGAAAAATGAAAAGGTGGCAGTAATTGAGGGATACCAAATCTTTATGATAATCTAAACAATCTGTTATAGAAAACAGAATCCAAAAGTGGGAGAACCCCAAAAACCAAAAATATAAAACGGCAAAGTCATATTAAGTTACTTTGCCACACATGGAAAATCCATTATTTCCTCTCCATATTTCCCTTCCAAATCAGGAAGTATTAATTCTTTTCCCTCATTAGACATTCCCATCCCCAACAATACAACCTAATTAACCATATAAATATATAAGAGATGAATCAGTTCACATTGGCAAATAACATTCATTGTATTTGTATAAGAAAAGTGAGAGGCTTTAATTTATTGCTCATTTTCTTTCTTAGAAGGGAAAAGAAAAAAAGAAAGGAGAGGGAAATGGGGAGAGGGAAAATAGAGATGAAAAAGATTGAAAACATGACAAAGCTTGACTTTCTTCTTCTTTTTTTTTTTTTCCTTTAGTTTCAGCATTGCTTCTAATCTAGACTTTTTCTTCTTCTTTTTTTCCTTTCACCTTTCTTCCTCTTTTTGTTGTTGGTTGGATTTTTTTGTTATTCATCTTTTCGTGCATGGAAATGATTTTTTTTTCTCGTTTTGAGGAAGGGTGGAAGAGGCTGGGAAAGGGATAGGGAAAAATGGTGTGGTGATATATATATATATATATATATATCTGATAATGGTGGCGTCAAGCTAGTTTATGTGCACCTCGATTAGTTCCATTGGGTATTTGGTACCTCCCTTTAGCATAGCTATCGTGTTACTTTGTTCACCAATACATAGACAGATGAAAAATAATAACTAACTCAATGTTTTTATCTCCACTAGAATTGGAACTTGATATACATATAGAGAGAATATTAAATGCCAGTTTTATTAGTGAAAGGCAATGGACAATAGACTTAACTGAGAAAAGCCTAAATGGCATTAAGGATGGCTTACTAGTCATCAAACGGCTTCAATTTACACCTTAATAGGAAGTCACTTTTGTTAGAGAGCGCTTTATCCCTCCAATATGAGACTTATCAGCGCAAATATGAATTTAGTCGAACCTTAATACGAATACTAAACACAAAATAGAAACCAAATAAAGAACAACTTCTATTTACACATATTTTCATTATAACTCGATCGACTTGTCACGATTGATGTTGCTCACATGTTAGACAGGCTTAGAGAGATGATCTGCCTAGTTGGTAATATGATACGGTACTGAGTTACCAGTCAATGGTCAATTGATTAAAATTTGCTACTACATATTTGCTACTAGTATGCATTTTTCCGTTTCCAATTATTGGTTGTGTAACTAGATTAATATAGAGGTTTTTCTTATTTATTGGAATTGTAAGATCTAAAAAGAAAAAAAAGATGTTGCATATTTTCCTAAATTTTTTGAATGCGAGGTACTTTTCCTATTTATTTAAATTATTAAACATGGTACCATAGATTTTTTTTTAATTTGCTCTATGATTCTTTTTAAAATATTCTGTAAGTTTTTAGGGTAGTGTATTAGTAAAAAATACACTCGCCGCATGGATCAGTTAAATGGCAACACGTGTCAACAAAGTTACAAAAGAAGTAAAGAATGATGTGTAAAGTACACACGGAACTAAACGTATTAGTACCGTAACCATGAGCGTTGGAACTATTTATAAGAGAATAGCATCGGGTCTGATACGAAGAATCGCTCATAGTTACGAATATGGAAAGAATCAACTAATCCCGAATTACATGGGATTTGCCATCAGTACATCGTCAGTTACGAATTAATTATGTAACGTACAATAAATGCAATAAATGATAGTAACGGGTAGGAGCTGAACAAGGTAATCGGTTACGAATTGAATTACTATTTAAACCCATTTTGCCTACACTGTATCACTATCTAAACACTATTCACTTATTCTCGCAATCTGATACGAAGAATCGCTCAGTGTTCTATTTCTGGCAATTCAATATTTTGCTTGAACATAAGAAGAAGAAGAAGAAAACCTACTTATATCAATATGATTTCTCTTCTCTTTTATCTCTATATTATTTTGTTTATTTATTTTCATATTATTTATATTTAAAAAAGTGCATCAAATAATTTAGTGCCATAAAATATACAATTAATTGTTTTGACCTTAAAAACTATTATTTAGGTAAACATTTTAGTTCCGTTTCCGAGATTCTAACAATCGATCACTTTTTTCCTTATATTCTTCTTATTTCGCTACAAAAAATTATGTCTAGAATTAATCAAAGCGGCCAGCATGAAAGTAGTCGCGAGGTGGAACTAGGAAATACATCGGTGCAGTCTCCAACTCAATCTCAAGAGAATTCGCCGGTGAGATTTGCAAAACGGTGGGAGGAGCGATCAGGCTTACAAGATGAGTTGAAAAACTACATTGCTCAACAGATTGGGAAAGCATTAAGAGCTTTGACATGCAATGTAACTACTTAAGCTTTAACTTAACAACCACAAGTTAATGCGGCTGCAGAAATTCCCAATTCAGTACTTGAAAATTCTAAAAGTAGGAAAATTCCAAATAGTTTTGGAGCATGAGGTTCAGGTAGACCCGATAATTTTAATTTGCAAAATTTAGTTCTTGTTGGATTTTGCATCTGTTACTGCTACTGTTTTCTAGAATAATTAGTTGTTTAATTTTAGGAGTAGTCTGCTAGAAGATTCAGAATTTTAATTATAGTAAGAGTTTAGTAATTTAGTTGTAGGAGGAGTCTACTACTTTATTTATTTGGCTATTTAAAGCCCTATGATTAATAAAATTTTAGAGACAGTTTTTCAATCATATTTTCAACCTTCTTGCTGCTTGCATATTTTTTCTAAAATCCATAACAATGATATCAGAGCCTCCATTGATCTTGATGGATCTCTGAATTCGCTGAAAAATAACCAATTTCAATCACTTTTAAACCATACGCATTTTTACCCATATCGATTTTTAACCAAATTTTTAACAATGGCAAGCAACGGTCTCTCTTTGAATATCCCACAAACTTTCACTGGTGAAAACTATCAGATTTGGTTAGTGAAGATGAAATCTTATCTTGAAGCTTATGATCTATGGGAAGTTGTAATGGAAGACAAACTTATACAACCATTTCCTGCAAATCCTACCCTTGCCCAAATCAAAGCTCATTCAGATGAGAAAACCAAAAAAATACAAAGCCAAACTATAATTTAAAATTCAGTTGCAGATTCAATCTTCTCTAAAATCATTGCATGTGAGTCAGCAAAAGAAGCTTGAGAAACACTCAAACAGGAGTATAAGGAAGTGAACGAGGCAGACAAAATCAGATTTTAAATTTGAAAAGAGATTTTGAATCTCTTAGAATGCAAGATGATGAGACCATCGCTAAGTATTCTGACCGAATTTCTTTAATTGTCAATAAAATCAGGTTACTTGGCGAGGATTTCAAAGATGGCAGGATAGTTGAAAAAATTCTTGTGACAATTTTTGAGATATTTGAATCCAAAATTTCCTCTCTAGAAGAGTCTAAAGATCTCTCTACCATCTCTATTGCAGAATTAATAAGTGTTATTCAAGTACAAGAGCAAAGAAGGGCCTTCAGACAAGACAAAGTTACTGAGGGTATTTTTTATGCGAAACACTAAAAAGAAAAAGTCGATTATCCTTATTGCAAATATTGCAAAAAGAAAACATACTTAGAAAAATTTTGTTGGTGGAGACCTGATGCATTATGTGGAAATTGCAAACAAAAAGGTCATGTTACAAAAGTGTGCAAGTTCAAAGATGCACATGCACAAGCACTAATAGCAGAAGAAGGAATTGAGGATGACCTTCTTTAGACTGCAACAACAGAAGCAAGGAGGAGTGCTGGATTTTGCATCTGTTACTGCTACTATTTTCTAGAATAATTAGTTGTTTAGTTTTAGGAGGAGTCTGCTACAAGATTCAGAATTTTAATTATAGTAAGAGTTTAGTAATTTAGTTGTAGGAGGGGTCTACTACTTTATTTATTTGGCTATTTAAAGCCCTATGATTAATAAAATTTTAGAGACAGTTTTTCAATCATATTTTCAACCTTTTTGCTGCTTGCATATTTTATCTAAAATCCATAACAGTTCTAACCTTGCAAAAACAGATCAAGGAGTAGAGTAAACTAATATAGCAAATTCCGGGAATTCCATCAGTAACTATAGACATGGATATGGACAAATATTCTCAACAGCCATGGAAGCTTAGTGCAGTGCCACTATCGATGTCAAAGAAATTCAAGATACCGGACATACCCAAATACGATGGAACCTCTGATCCACGAGATCATATGATTGCATTTATCACAGGAGTCGAGAGAAACGATTTGACAAAGCAGGAGATTGAATCAGTACTGATAAAAAAATTAGGGGAAACCCTCACCAAAGGGCACTAATATGGTACTCTCTTCTCCATAAAAATTCGATAGATTCATTTGCTGAACTTACAGATGCCTTTATTAAAGCTCATTCAGGAGCACAAAAATGTGGAGAAACGAATGGAAGATATCTTTTAAAATATAGCGGGGAAGTACGAAGTTACTTTGGGTATTCGCGGATTACATCTAACAGGGGAGGATGCTACTACTACCCGTGCCTGATAATTGGGCAGCAATAGTATTCGCAAGGAACTTGAACGAAAGAAGTTCAGAGGCAACAAGGAGGTTAAAGTAAAGCCTTTGTGAGTTCCCAATAACTACATAGAGTGATGTCTACAACCGATATAGTACAAAGCTCCAAATAACAGAGGATACGGTGGTTCAATCGAAAATTAGAAATAGACACGAAAATCCAATAGAGTCAATTCCTTTAAGGTCCGAGACTGAACACAGAAATTTGATAAATAGGTATGAACAGTATATGGGTCCTTATCGATGGGATCACCCACAAAAATCAAAACATATTCGATCTAATCAATGGTCCAAGCAAAGAGATACAAGTTTTTTTTCACAGGCTGGAAAGGAATCAGATGTGTCAAAACACAACGATTATAATTTCTCGTCAAAATTAGCAGATTAAAACTTTAATGTGACATCAAAGCTGATAGCGATACTAAGAGATATATGGGATGCGGCACGCCGGCTTAAGAAACTGAGGTCAGATTCTAGCAAACAGAGACAAGAGTATTGGTGCGAATTTCACAACGACCATATACATAGAACGGTAGATTGTAAATTTTTAAGGAGAGATTGATTATCTCTTGAAGAAGGGTTATCTTACTGAACTGTTCAGTGAAAAGGGAAGACAAGCTTGTACAAAGAACAGGGAAAATGAGGAACCACCTAAACCCTTATCACAAAAAGGATGGCAAATGTCATAACCGGAGGTGAGAAAGTTAATGGAATAATGTTTACAGTGGCAAAGAAACTCGCTAAGGTGTACGCATAACACTAGACAAACGTATTCGGTAGATTCTAACCGAAGAGAGCATAACATTTGACGACGAAGATGCAAACAACTTGCTTATACCACATGCATAATGATGCATTGGTAATTACTTTATATGTTTATAATACTATTGTAAAAAGAGTTTTAATTGATCCAGATAGCTCAGTAAATTTTATATTGTTACGAGTAGTCAAAGAAATACAAGTGGCAGATCGAATCATCCCAAAAGGCTCGCTATTTATGTGGATTTGATGATCCATGCGTGATTACGAAAGGAGAGATCATGCTATTAACTTTCATAGAAGAAGTGATAAAAGACACTACCTTTTAAGTGGTATAGCTGACACGGCTTATAAAATAATTTTGGAAAGGCCATGGATTCATGAAATAGATGTTTTGCCTTCAATATTGCATCCAGTTATCAAATTTCCTTCAAATAGGGAATAAGGCAAATCAGGGGCGATCAACGTGCAACTCGAGAGATAAACTCGATAGTTATTTTTAATGAATTGGCTAAAATTGAAGATGATAAATAGCTATTAAACCATCAAGTTGTGGAGGTGAATGAGTCACATAATCAGTCATGGAGTCTAATGCAAGCACGGACGGGAAGCCGGATGTAATCATGGAATCAGAGGAAAATGATACAATCAAAACAACATTGGAGGAGCTCGAAGGCATTATCCTGTTTGTTAATTGGCCTGAGAGAAAAGTCTATATCTGATCAAATCTCAGCTCGGAGCAAAATGTAAGTTAATCAAATTTTTATGAGCCAACTCTGATTGTTTCTTGGTCGCACTCAAATATGACAGGTATTCTACTGGAAGTGATGACACACAATGTGAATCCTTTGCACACTCCCATCAAGCAAAAGTAAAGAAAACAAGGATCTTTTTAAAATCAAGTGATAGAAGAAGTGGTAAGTAAACTCTTGAAAATCGGATCTATTCGAGAAGTTAAATATCCTGATTAATTAGCTAACGCCGTCTTGGTACCAAAAAAGTGGTAAGTGGAGAGTATGTGTAGATTATACTGATTTAAGTAAAGCATACCCTAAAGATTCTTTTTTTTTAACGCATATTGATCAATTTATTGATTCTACTAAAAGATTGATCCGAAAGTGGAGATTTTTAGATGCTTACTTTGGGTATATTCAAATTAAAATGAATCCGGATGACGAGGAAAAAACTTCTTTTATTACAGACGAGGAAACTTACTGCTACAAGCTCATGCCCTTTGGGCTAAAAATGCTGGAGCTACATATCAACATGACCTTATAATAGTAAGTCCCCTGTTTGTAATAAAAGAAGTTTTTTCCTCGTTTTTCAAGTCCATTTTAATTTGATTATACCCGAAATACGCATCTAAAACTCAAGAGTTCATGTCCAGCAGTAGAATCAATTAGTTGGTCAATATAAGATAAAAGAAAAGAATCTTTAGCGCATGTTATACATACTCTCCACTTACCGTTCTTCTTTAGAACCACAATCGTGTTAGTTAACTAATCAGGGTATTTGACTTCTCGAATAGATCTCATTTTCAAGAGTTTACTTATCTCTTCTTCTTTACTTGATTTCTAAAAGATCGGTGTTTTCTCTTTTTTTGTTTAACGAGAGTGTGCAGATTCACATTAAAAAATCTTTAGGGCATACTTTATTCAAATATGTATAATCTATACATACTCTCCACTTACTGTTCTTCTTTGGAATCACAATTGTGTTGGCTAACTATTGTATTTAACTTCTCGAATAGATCCGATTTTCAAGAGTTTACTTACATCTTCTTCAATTACTTGATTTTGAAAAGACCATTATTTTCTCTTCTTTTGCTTAACGAGAGTGTGCAAAGGATTCATTTGTGAGTCATCACTTACGGTGAAATACCTGTCATAGCTGAGTGCGATCAAGCAAGACAATCAGAGTTAGCTCGTAAAAACTTAATTAACTTACTTTTTTTGTTCTAGACTAAGATTTGACCCGATATAGACTTTTCTTATAGGCCAATTGACAAACAGGATAACAGCTTCTACCTCTTCCGATTTTTTTTCTATCATATCATTTTTCACAAGCTCTGTGATTACTCCGGTTTTTCGTATGTGCTTTCCTTAGCCTCCGTAACTGATTTTATGACTGCTGAGGGATCACTCACCTGCACAACTTGATACTTTAATTGCTATTTATCGTCTTTAATTTTAGCCAATCCATTAGCAATAACTACTGAGTTTATCTCCCGAGCTACACGTTGATTGCCATTGATTTGTCTTATTCCTCACTTTTGAAGGAAACTTGATAACCTGGTGTAATATTGACAATACTGCATCTATTTCGTGAATTCGTGGTCTACCTAAAATTATATTGTATGCCATATCAGTTATCACTACTTGAAATGTAGTATTTTTTACAACTCCTGCAAAGCTTGATATCGTGATTTCCCTATTCATTATCATGATTGAGTTATCGAACCCTGATAAAGATGGAGCCTTTGGGATAATTCGATCTGCTACTTGCATTTCCTCGATTACTCATAGTTGTATGATATTTGCTAAACTTTCTGGATCAATTAAAACCCTTTCCGTATTTATATCATAAAAATGTAAAGTAATTACCAATGCATCATTGTATGGTATAAATAAACCATCAGTGTCTTCGTCATTGAAAGTTACGCTCTCCCCGGTTAGAGTTTGCCATGTGCGTTTCTCGTGTATTACAGAAACTTTAGCAAGTTTCTTTGCCGATGTATATGTTACTCCATTAACTTCCTCACCCCCATTATGATATTTGTTGTCCTTTTTGGTAATGGAGGCTTAGGTGGTTCCTCATTTTTTTTGTTTTTCATGTAAGCTTGCTTACCTTTCTCACTGAACAATTCAGTAAGATAGCCTTTTTTCAAATTATAATCAACCTCTCCCAATAAAACTCTGCAATCTACTTATACCTATGATCGTTGTGGAATTTGCACCAGGATTCCTGACTCTGTTTATTGGGATTCGACCTTATTTTTTTAGGTCACCGTACCTTATCTCCCATGTCTCTTAATACCGGTATTGGTACTGATGTACTCACATTAAAATTATAATATGTTAATTTTGGTTTGGAATTAGAGCCGTTGTACGTATTTTGTCATGTCTGGTTCTTTTCCAGCCCGTGAAGAAAAACTTGCTTCTCTTTGCTCGGACATTTGATTGGACCGATATATGGTTTGTCCTTGTTTTTCGAATTCCTTTATTCGGACTTGGACCTAATAGGAATCCACTCCGTTGAATCTTCGTGCATATTTCCAATTTTCGACTGAAACACCGCATCCTCTTGTATTTCGGAGTTTTGTACTATACATCATTCCACATAGTTAGAGAGAATTTATGAAGACTATACTTTAACCTTCTTGTTACCTCTGAGCTCTTTTCATTCAATTCCTTACAAAAGCTATTGCTGCCCAGTTATTAGGTACGGGCGGTAATAGCATCCTTTCTCGTTGAAAGCGATACACGAATTCTTTAAGTAATTTAGTGCTTCCATGTTGTATCTTAAAGATATCTTCCACACATTTTTCACTTTTTGTGCTCCCAAATGTGCTTTGATAAAGGCATCTGCAAGTTCAGCAAATGAATCAATTTAATTTTCGGGTAGAAGAGAGTACCATGTTAATGCCCATTTGGTGAAGGCTTCTCCGAACTTCTACACCAGCACTGATTCATGGATCAATCTCCTGCTTGTTCAAATCATTCCCTTTGACTTACTATGGTGAATGCAATCACATGATCTCGTGGATCAGAAGTGCCATCATACTTGGGTGTATATGGCATTTTGAATTTCTTTGATATCGGTGGTGGCGTTGCACTAAGTTTTTATGGCTGCTGTAAAAAATAATTTATCCTTCTTCATGCCTTTAATTATTGGCGGAACACCCCAGATTTGCTATATTTGCTCGTTCTGTTCCTTGAGCTGTTTTTGCAAGGTTAGAACTAAATTTTGTAGATCGAAATTAATGGGCATACCAAAACCTCCTGCTCCAAAACTATTTGAAACTTTCCTACTTCTAAATTTTTCAAGTCCTGAATTGGGAATTTTTGCTGCCATATTAACTTGCGGTTGTGGATCTGGATTTTTAGCCGTTACAATACTTGTCAAGGATCTCAATGCTTCACCAATTTGTTGAGCTATGAAATCATGATTAGCCGATCTTACTGGTGAATTTTTTCGAGATTGAATTCGTAGGTGAATATCTTGGAGCTACCTCTCGACTGCTTTCATGTTTACTGGTTTGGTTAATTCCAAATATAATTTAATGTAGAGAATTAAAAGGAATATAAATGGAAAAAATAAATGATTGTTAGACCCCGACAGTGGAATCAAACTATTTAACCCAAAAATTAGATTTGCAGGTCAAACAATTAATATATTAGGGCACTAGTAACTGATTTACCTCACCTTTTCAAATAACAATGATAAAAATATAAGCAGATAAGAGAAATAGTGAAGAAATAATGCAAAAGGAAAGAGAATTTTTATTGAAGAATATAGCTCCTCTTTTGTCGTGCTTGAATCTTGAGTTGCCAGAAATAATATGTAGAGATTACAAGAATGGTAATTTATTTTCCAGATGATATACAATGTCGGGAATAGGGGTTCTTCTAATAATCCTATTCGTAACTAACTAGCACACTATATCTGCCCGTTCCAATCATTTATTGTATTTATTATACATTACACAATTGATTCGTAACTGTGTTAACGTAATAATGACAAATTTCATATATTCCGCGATTAATTGATTCTTCCCTCACTCATAATTATGAATGATTCTTCATATCCGACCCGGTACTATTCTCTTATGATCAGTTGCGGGACTAATGGTTATGATACTAATATGGTTAGCTCCGAGTGTATTTTACACTTCATTCTTCACTTCCTTCATAACTTTGCTGATTCATGTTACCATTCAATTGATCTACATGTCGAGTTTATTTTCTACTAATACAACAAATTAGTTAAAGAGTAAAGATTAAAGCTATAACACGATGAGTTGTACTAATGTATTAGAAGTGTATTAATTTTAATGTCAGTTTGAGAAGAAAAGAGTGTGACTTATGACAAAGATGTGAATCGATCAATCAAATACGTCTTAACTCCATATTAAGTGAGACTGTTTACATGAATTTTTAATCTAATTTTGTCCATTTAATAAGTTTCAAAAATATTAATAAAAATTCTTGCAAATGAAAGGTTTGGTACTTACTATTAGATATTGCATTTTAATTTTGGCTTTATGTTACATTTTGTGGGCTAGTGAAATTGGGCATCGCCATATACATTTAAAAAAGCAGTTTGTTGTTCTAAGTACCCGCTAGTTGTGCGCGTGGTTTAAGGAAGGACTGAACCATATTAACAGACTTACTTTCACGGCTTGAACTCATGAGCTCCTCGTTACGCATCGATAACCTTTACCGTTGCACCAGAGTCATATAGCTCCTCTTCACCAATTCATGAGCTCCTCGTTACGCAGCGATAACCTTTACCGTTGCACCAGAGTCATATAGCTCCCCTTCACCATTTATATATATATATATATATATATATATATATATATATATATATATATATATATATATGACATATACCTCAAGTCTAGTTTTCTTTCACACTATAATCCCTCTCTAATGTATATGTATATGACACTAAGTGTGATAACTAGAATCTCTCTAAATTAAGGAAAATGATACAGTAAAATCTACCCAAATAAGTAATTTGTCATCTGATTTTAATATTATTTCTTTATGTTAAAATGTTTGTGCAAGCAGCATGGAAAACATTGTGGATAGATACAACGACAAGGTTCCAGATTCTTCTGAGCATGCTACAGTCGAAAATGTTGAAGAGGTATTATAGATAAGTTACAATTAATACTAGTATTCAAGTCATAATTGTCAGGATATCATTAGTTAGCTTGATATATATATTCCCTTCCATTAATTGCAGCCTGATGAAATGAATGCTTTGAAAGCTGAAGTTGCAAAACTACGACAGGAAACTGGGTAAGCTCTTTGATGTTTCTTCAATATTATCTAGTGTATTAGGTTTTATAAAGAGTTTAGATTCTATTTAATGACAACACCGTAAAATAAATTTTTATACTATTATATCACTAAAAGATAATTATAAGTAACCATGTATAATAAAAGATAAACGTACGGTGCACTAAGGCTATCCTGCTATGTGAGGAGTTCGAGGAGAGGGAACCACATTGGATCTTATGTACGCAATCTTACCTTACATTTCTGCAAGAGCCAGTTTTTGCGACTTGGACCCCTGTCGTCATAGTCACACGTCGACAACTTTATTATTGCCAAGACGCTCTTATAATAAGTGAGATTAATTAATTAGTAATGTCAAAATAATACTACCATAAGTTAAAACATACTGATAAGAAAAAATTCATACATTGTTAGTTTAACTTAATTACTCCTTCATAAAATTAACTTTATTATCTTATATTTGCATGTTTAATTTTGAAGGAGGATGATGGGGAAGGAACTTGAAGGCATGAACTTCAAAGAGTTGCAGAAGTTAGAGCATCAGCTAACTGAAGGCATTTTATTTGTTAAGAATAAGAAGGTAAATTGATCTGCATCATTAGTCAATAATTATGTTTAATTATTGTTAATTACACAATTTTTTCCAAATAGAGAGAGGGAAAATAAAAGGTCGAATGTTTAATTAAGCTTTTCGTCCGTGTACTATATTTCAGGAACAAGTATTACTGGAGCCACTTGAAAAATCAAGGCTGCAGGTAAAATTTTATTTAGGAAGCCTTTTCTTCTTTTTTCTAAATGAATTCTTATTTCCAAATTTTGGTAACCAAGATTCTTACAGCTTCAATATATATAAGACTGACACTTTCTTTTAATCATCATCAAATTCTACTGATTTACGCAAATGCCTTAGTTTAAAATATTGTGCAAATATAGCCTTTGGAAAATTATCCATTCCGGACAATGTTAGACTAGGATCTAATATTTCCTCGTATAATATAGATTGTGGTCTGACATTTGCAATAACTTACAACTTTTTAGAGCGTGATTTAATGTGTGTTCATAAGATTTTCAGTTTCCTCAAAAAGGACCTTTAAACAATGGACTAAAAGATTTATCAATTGCAAGAAAAATAAAAAGAAAATCATTTACTAAACAGCTAATACAAAAACAGGCAATTGGTAAAAAATTTCACATCAGATTCCCAAAACTACAAAAAAATTGCTAAATTGTGGCGATTAATTTATGGGAGTTACAAGAAACTCCCACTATATATTTGTTTTGTTGCGTTTGCGTCAACCCCTACAAAATAATTCTTTTTGTGGGGGTTGTAAAAGACCTCCACTATATTTTTAATTTATGGCGTTTTGTTCTAACTTTCACAAAATCATTCGTATTGTGGTAGTTTTATTGTGAAAGTTTCTGATACCTCCAGAAATACAAATTTAATTGTCTGCAAAATCTTTGCCATTCGATACAAATTGGAGGCCACTAACTCATGCAATATTTAGTCATTTTTCTGCCATCTTTTGAAAATCTAATCAAATTGCACATTTTAGTTAAATTTCTACAAATTGATGCAATTTATGCCAATTTTTAACCCTTGCCATTTTTTGTCTTTTCCCCAACATTCTACCCCTACAAAAAGTAGACACAAAAACAGAGGTTTTCCATTATCTCCATATATTAATTATTAGTTTTTCTTTTATTGTCTTCAAACATTTTTTTTTATTTTGTATATTCATCTTTAGCTAATGAAGGATTGAAATACCCCGACAAATAATTTAGCCACAAGTAAAAAAATCAATAAAGGCTATATAGAGAAACATTTATCAAACTAGATAGAGAACAGAGATTTTTATTCACTTATAAATTCTTGAATATCTCTACATCGAAGTTGTCACGACCCAATTTCACATATAGGTCGTGATGGCACCAACACTACAGCTAGGCAAGCTAACTAATAAACTAAACATATATCGATTATTTCGAGAATAATTTTTCCAAGAAATTTTATTTTTTTATTAGCAGTATTAAAGAAAATGAAAAGATACAGATAAATTTAAATCCAAGAAAAATAATAAGACACCAAATTTTACCAATGTGTGTGCCAAGACCTGGTGTCACAAGTGTATGAGCATCTATTAGATTATACAAAACTCCAAATACTATCTGAAATAAAATTAGACAGAATGAAAATACAAGGAGAGGCTCTGATAGCTGCAGGACGGCTCAGAAAGGCAGATCACCACTACGCCTCTGGATAACGAGGATTTGCGATGATAGCTGCTCCACTAGTACATGTCTCTGATCCTGCACAAAAAGTGCAGCAAGTGTAGTATGAGTACGTAAATAACGTGTACCCAGTAAGTTCAAACCTAATCTCGAAGTGGTAGAGACGAGATGGTCGACTTTGACACTCACTAAGGGTCAACAATAATAAATAGAATAAAATAAAATTTATTTAATTCATCATGATTCACAAAGTTAACAATAATTTTACTAAATCAACATGAATAATTAAATTCTTCCAATTTCAACAACTTCCAAACCATTTATTAAATCCACAAGCTGCAAATTAAAAACATTGTGAAATCGTGTATTTATTATTATTATTATTATTATTATTAAGCACGATTTCTGTTGAGGTCGTACGACCCGATCCAGAGTGTCGTGTACACTGCCGAGGGAGGTGCGGCACGATCCATAGATGCATCTATCCTGCCGAGCCGTTCGGCGCGCTCCACAAGAAAGGATGACATTTTCTTATGTACCTTCGGAAGGAAAGTATATTTATTATAAGATCAATTCGAGAGGGTGAACAATTTCTTTTAACAATTAATTACTTTAAACAGAAAATTAAACATATGAGATGTTCATCTTTCGATATCTTTCCTAACAATTCATAATATATATATATATATATATATATATATATATATATATATATATATATATATATATATAATCGAATAATTTAATTAAGTAAACAATACACTTTACCCAAGTAATTCATACTTTTAGTCATAAACTACCCGGACTTTAATATTTATAGTAGCTACGCACGGACTCTCTTCACCTCGTGCGTACGTAGCCCCCACAATTAGCAACATTTATTAATTTTAATCACCTATGGGGTAATTTCCCTCTCACAAGATTAGACAAGAGACTTACTTCAATTTGCTCCAATTTAATCCACTAGAAGACCCTTTCCACGATCATCCAACTATGTCTGGCTCGAATATAGGCAAAATAAATTCGATACAATCACTAAAAATTATAGGAATTAATTTCATAAGAAAATACTATATTTTTCAATGAAATCCGAAATTAACTCAAAAAATCGTCTGTGGGGCCCGCATTTTGGAATCCGCACGAACGTTACGAAGTATGAACGCCCATTCAACCACGAGTCTACCCATACCAAAATTACTAAATTCCGATAATAATTCGGCCCTCAAGTCCTCAAATCTATCCAAAAAGGTTTTTAAACTTTTCTAACTTAATTCACCGATTACATGATAAAAATAGTGTTGGATTCGGGTAAATTAACCAGTATTGAGTTAAGAACACTTACCCCGTTATTTTCTCTGAAAATCTCTCAAACATCGCCTAAATCCGCGCTCCAAATCGTTGAAAATGGTAAATGGGACAAAGTCCCATTTTCTGAACTTAACATTCTGCCCAGACCCTCTCAAAGCACAAAAATGTGCTGCCTAACTTTACTCTTCGCGAGCGCGAGGCTCTTCACGCGAACGCGATGCCTCATTCGCGAACGCGAAGCTTTAATGCCCAATTCCCCGCCTGACTTCGCCCTTCTACGCGAACGCGAAAGGCTTCACGCGTTCGCGATGCATACTGCCATCACCCTTCGCGAACGCGATCCATTATTCGCGAACGCGGAGAGAAAATCTTGCCTGCTCCAGTTTTTCCTTCGCGAATGCGAGACCTCTCTAGCGAAAGGCGAAGAAGGAAACCATAACTGGAAAATCTGGTTTCTCAAATTTAGCTTCGGGCGGTCCGAAACACACCCGAGCCCCTCGGGACCCCGTCCAAAGGCACCAACAAGTCTGTAATCATAATACGGATCTATTAGAACTCTCAAAACGAGTAAAATAACAACAAATCCAAGAATCACACCCCAAAACCAAATGGGATCAAACTTTGAACTTCAACTTTTCCAAATTCTCCGAATGCGCCGAATCATACTTAGACTACTTGGAATGACACCAAAATTTGTGTGCAAGTCTTAAATCACTATACGGAATTATTTCCAAACTCGCAATTCCAAACGGACTTCAATTATTCAAAAACGTACTCCAAACCAAAATTAAAGAACGTTAAGCGCCAAAATGCTCCCGTGTTATCCAAAACCCGATCCGAACATACGCCCAAGTCCGAAATCATCATACGAACCTATTGGAACCGTCAAATCCCGATTCCAGGGTCGTTTTCTCAAAATACTGACCGAAGTCAAACTTGGCCTTTTAAGGCTAACTTAAAGAATCAAGTATTCCGATTTCAACCCGAACACTTCCAAATCCCAAAACCAACCATCTCCGCAAGTCATAAATCAATAAAAGTACATACGAGGAGTTTTATTTTAGAGAACGAGGTTCTAAAAGTTAAAATGAACGGTTAGATCATTACATAAGCTACATCTCCACCTTAGAAATTATGTAGCTACACCCCTTTTTACACACATAGCCGTTCATATTCTTTGTTTAAGCACAAGCAAAAAATTCAACAACGGCTATATGGAAGAAATTTATCAAACTAGAGAGAAAACATGGTAGGAGACTTTTTTATTTATTTATAAACTTTTGAATCTCTCTACATCGATGATACATCTCCACCTTAGAAATTATGTAGCTACACCCCTATTTATAATACTACAAACCAAGTTTGACTGGAATTTAGAAAATCTATTCCTACATGATTCCGACCGTGAATTCTAATTAGACAAAATTAAATAAACTAACAAATATCATAGATAATTTAGGAATACTAATTAATCCTAGTTTAATTTTCAACTTCTAAAAACTCAAAGGCATTTTTTCCTCTCCTTATTTGTCACTTCTCAATATTAAGATATTGATTTTATTGTGGATGAATTCTTTTCACAATTATGAAGAATATGACACCAGTAACTAAATAGTAGAATGAAAAAATATATTGTTAAACCTCTTTATAACAATCTCATATGTTCATATTTTTTTGGCCTATTATAACGATTAGTTGTTATACACCTACATTAACATTTAAAATTTAGATCTTATTTGGTTGTTATAAAAAAAATTACCCAAAAATAGTCTTTTCAATTTGTTTATATTTAAAAGATAAAAAATATATTTAGATTTAACATCTAAAAAGATATTCATATTTCATTAATTAAAATTTTAAATAATTAATACGATATTAATACATCCGTAACTAGTTGTTACATTTATTTTATCTAGGGATTTTAGCAATTTTATTATGTTCAAAAATATTATTTTATTGTTGGAAAAATACTTAATTTCTCAAAAACGTATTTGTTGCCTTAATTTTCCTGTTTTTTTGCTCGAAAAGTAAACGCGGTAAGTTCTCCCTCCTTTTCCAAAAAGTTTCCCGAATCTTTTCCTCTTTTAATTCTATTATGCCTCTAGCCCTAGGTTTTCCTTTTTCAACTCCTCGGTTGAACTGCTTCTTCTCTAGTGCATTGCTCCCCTTCATATGCGTTCTCTCTCAATTTTCTATCCATATTAGTTACATTTTGTAAGTATTATTCTTCATCTCAATTTATGGCTCCTGCTCTGATTTTTGAATCACAGATTATGTCTTTTGTGTTACTCCATTGTTTCAATTTAAGTAATTTTTTTTATTAAGGTATTTTCAGGCAAGGAATACGATTTATTGGTATTGCATTGTGTCTTGGGAATTTCTGAAGTGAAGTATCCATTTGGGCGAATCAACTTCAGAATGTCACTGCTCGTCTAAAGGTGATTTTTTTCTATTTTTCTTTTCCTCTTAATTTCATTTATTTTATTTATCTCAGTAGCAGTAGAATTTGGGTTTTTCAGTTATAGTTATTGCTTGAACCAGTAATGAAACCCTTATGGACAATCTAGCTTGAAATTTATTCTCTTTTTTAAAGAGTGTTGACATTCGAGGGAAGACCATTAGGTGGGCGTTTGGACATAAGAATTATGAAATTCCAGAAAAAAGAAAAAAAAATTAAAGTGAAAATGATATTTGGAAATTAAAGTTATGTTTGGACATGAATATAATTTGGAGATATTTTGAATTTTTGCTAGTGATTTGAAGTAAAAATTTTGAAAAATAACTTTTTGGAGTTTTTCAAATTTTCAAATATAATTTCAAGTGAAATTTAAAATTTTCATGGCCAAACACTGATTTTGATAAAAGTAAAAAAATTTCGAAAAAAAATAATTATTTTTATGTCCAAACGGCCCTATGTTTTGCTTCTGGCTACAGATTACTCAGTGTTGTAGTAAGAAGCTCCTTTATTTAACGCAAAGTTTTTTCCAGATTCCAATTAGAATTTAGTTCTGTTGTGTGATGTTGAAATTGATTGTCCCACAAATTAATATAATATGGGAATTGGGAGAGCATAAATGCATTTTATTCTGCGAATTATTCAGTCAGGGAACTTGCTAATATTTTTTTCACTTCTACATTGAGGAATATCAAGACAGTACATGGTCTTCAATGAATGCATCTCTTTTACTTGGTATGGTGACAAATTTATTCTTTTATAGCTCATAATTTAGTAGTTTAGTTTTTCACTTTCTTTAAAAAATAAATTACTGCAGATGAAAACTTCCTCTAGTAATATGTCTTGCATCATATCATTATTGCAGATGTGCACGTTTCTAAGAGTACTGGACATGGTGTAATTTCAAACCCGCTATCAGGTAAGTTGACTCATTTTATTGTAAAAACTAGCTTATCTACGGCTCGCATAAGTTTTTGAACTTATTTTATATATGCCTTCAAATTTGAATATTTCTAGCAGACAAAGATCATTAGGCAGGTAAATTATTTGTATGCTACTGGTATTTTATTTATTTGGAAAAAGAAAATAAACTCCAACTTTCTATATAATTACTCGAGATTGAGGGTGAAGAACATGAGCCTTACATTGAAGTATCTCAAGCATAAATATGGTGTACTACATAGATGATGTTTTTAATTAAGGATAGAGTGCTTTTTGTAAACCTAAAGCCAAGAGATTTGTATGATACATAAGAAGTTGTGGAAGATGAAGGTTATAAGAATGAGCCATACTAAGAGTTAGGATATAACTAGCTACAGACCATCTAACTGATGATGTAGTCGAGGCAAATACCACTACTTATTTAGCAACAAATACATACAAATCCGAATAAACTTTTCATTTAATATGGTGTTTTATCTAAAGGTAACAATATTGCATCTTTAAGTAGTGCTTATTTATTTCGTTTATAGGTATGTTTAGAGATGACATTCATATTTGGTTTAAAGGTATGTTCAGAAATGGTGTTCACATTTGATTCACCTTATTTTTTATATCTTGTATTCGTATGTGTTCCCCATAAGAGGATCTCTTACTGTGGAGTAATTCTATGGACAAACTTTGATGAAGCCAACTTGATTGAATGCTAATCTATGCATATTTTGGTTTTAACAGATTGATATGATGTTATGATGGCATTGAGTGGTAAGTTATGCTTGTTAACTCATCTCCTAAATCTTCACATCTTTTTCCCAGGTCACATTAAGTAACTAAGAGTAATTTATTATATATTCTCTTGTAGTTTTTGCGGATAATACAGATACTAGTGGAATTCATGCGTTAGAAAAAGTTTTGCGCGTTTTAATTTGTTGCTTCTTTTGTTTGAAGTTGGATCCAACAGATTTTAACATGCTTGATTTGTTTAACTAACTACTCCTATCAGACCACTCCTATTTTATTCAGTTCATTTCTTCTACTTAAATTTTCTAGTGTTATTAGCCTTCAGTTTCGATGCAAGTTTGCTAATCATTGGGATAGATTATAACTTATAATTTATTTGTTTGATTCTAATGTTAGAAAGCCTATGGTAGTTAATTTATATTTTATTAGTTACATTATGATTTTCGTGAATATATGGCAAGAATTTATGCTATCAAGTAAAATAGTTTGTGGATGTAAGTGTTGTGATGATATCCAAGGAAATAGCTTTGTACTTTAGCTCTTATTCATGTGAGTATCTAACAACTTCAGTTCAATGCTATTGTTAGATCAAGTAACAGATTTACTTGTAAGATAAATCAGACCTTTCGTTTATTTATATACCAAGATCTTTCTTTTAGCTTGTTGGCAAAATTTTATTCCTTTATAAGTTTTTGATCAAAATTCTCTGTTTCAGCATGTGGTGTGTAGAGTGAGCCTGCTTCATTTGGTAGATGTGAGAATATGATCAGGTGACAACAATACAAATCACCAAGTAAATACTTAGCACATCTGCATATTTACTTATTATGGACAGCTGTAGAATGTATAATGTTTAAATTATCAAATATGTATTTTTATAACTTTAGTGTGATATGAATTTGAATGTGTTGATGTTTGTTACTATAGATATTCTTACTGGAATGGATTTATGTTGTATGAGTTATTGAGTTTATTTATTGAATTCTTGAATTAAAATTTTTCACTATTGTGGCAGTTATAAGCTGCCACTGATTATTTTTTTTAAAAGATTGAGATCAAATTGTGGGGGTTTATAACCCCCTCACATTATTTTTTTAAAACATTGAGATCATATTTTGGGTGTTACAAACCGTCGCTAATTACCTTTAAAAACCGTCACAAATTAAAATTTTATATTGTGGTGGTCGTCGTAGAGGTTTTACAAAATTGCCACAGAAATGCTTGTGGTGAAGGTAACGGTGGCGTTTTTTGAAACCGCCACAATTCATTTTGTAGGGGTCAAAAACCGCCACAAAACTAAAAAAATACCCCCCCCCCCACAAAATGAGCCTTTTCTTGTTGTGACAAAATTCTGTTCTTTCATTCCGTCGTGGATCTTTCAATTTCTTCCGGTATGCCGTTCCGCCAACAAGGAGCGAGAAAAAAATAATAAGAAAGAGCGAGAACAACAACCCTGTATAATCCCACTAGTGGGGTCTGGGAAGGGTAGTGTGTACGCAGACCTTACCCCTATCCTGGGGTAGAGAGACTGTTTCCAAATGACCCTCGGCATCCTTCCCTTCAAGAACTCCCCACCTTACTCTTGGGGTGACTCGAACTCACAACCTCTTGGTTGGAAGTGGAGAGTGCATACCATCAGAGCAAACCCACCTTGTCAAGAAAGAGCGAGAACATACTAGCTAAACGCATTAGCAGACGTGTTGCTAGTTTAAATTACACTGCAAAAATTATTTACACTATTTAAATTCATAAATGAAAACATAAATAACCTTAAATAAACACGTACTTTTACAATTTAATTGTTTTTTAATTTCCTGATAAGTGACGATGGCCTGATATTTGGGTTTTCCTTTTTATTAATGTTTTTATTTTGTTTAAGATTGAGGAACTTGGACGCAGTTCCTGCAATCACTATTCTGTAAATAATCAAGCAGCGAACAAGATTTCTGGTGGAAGCTCAACTTTAGTTTGTGATAGCAAATCAGACTCAGAAGAAGATTCAGACACTTCATTGCGCTTAGGGTATTAATGTAAGCTTTAACTTTTTCTTGCTCCGTTTTTTATATAATAAAATATTATATTTTAACTTGTTGTTTTTTCTTCTTATGCAGACTATCAGTTGCTACAAGCTAAAACCCTCTTTTCTACATTAATATTGTTTCTTAATTACTAGCTAATTATATGTAGCTAAGCAATATTTATATTTCTTTTTCATAATATTAATTATTTTTTGTTAATTGTCAAGCTATGACTAAAGCTCGAACTTGTTGAAAAAGGTGGAAATGAACGGACCAATCAACCTTGGGAAGGATTATATTAATCTCTCTTTTCTTTTCTTTTTTATATTCCGTCCAAGCATTTTTGTGGTTGTGCAATGGCCACCCTTGATATATAGTAAAGCTTTAGTTTGTTGGGGTTCTAGTTTATATTTATAATAATAAGCGCTATGTATAATAATTCCCAATTTCATTTCAAATACAAATGATAAAAGGGCAACCTTTTTGTCAAACCAATCCACGTACAGTTATGTCACCTTAGATGATTTATTATAGTAATTAGAATTATGTTCTAAGTGTCATCTTTCTCCTATTACATGATGTTAACATATATTAAAGACCTACAAAAGGATATTATATCTATGGTCGTCCCTTATTTTAAAATGCACATAATTTATCTTTAATAAATTCTTTTAATTAAGTATCATCATGTGTTGTCTAATCCTGACTTTTGATTAATTACGTAAGTAACGAAGCGTTGATATTATTGTGGATTAAATTTACACTATTGTTGTATTACGGCTGCACGTCTAATATATTTTATTGAACCCTTTGTTTATAATATTTGTTACGGTGGAGATGGCCTTTCCATTTTACCCTTTTTAATTTCCCTTACTTATTGACCATATAAAACTCCTGTCTCTAAAACATGTCGAGAAGACAAAAATTACTTTCTTGAGGAAAATATTTCCATCATCCCTTACATATTCTCATGTCGAAAATGTGAAATTAAAATTTGTAAAAGCAATAAAGTTCTTAATTAAAACTTAGTATGTTGTGACACTTCATAAGAATTAATTTAACTTCTCTGGGTACATTATTAAAGAAAAAAGTGTGACAATCAAGTATTATCAATTTTAGTACGTAATTTGATTTTAAATATGATGATGATCATGATTGATTGTGATTTGCCAAATGAAGGAAATAATTGTAATAATAGAACTAGCCCTAAGAATAAGATTTAAATAATTATAATAATAATAGAACTAGCCCTCGTCAGATTTAAAGGGACAAAGACTTCATGAATCTTGGCCCTATAATTTGGGAACCCACACAAACCAATCTCTAATGCCTTTTACTTTTTCAAGAAAAAATGATAATGATTTTCTATATTATAATAATAAAACTAGCCCTAATAAGATTTAAAGTCCATGACGTTTTAGCTTGAATTTAATAAGGGGTGAATGGAGATGTTGATTCAAAAGAAGATGACAAATGCTTGTGGAAAAGAGATTAATGTCTACTACTTAGTAAAGATAAGGATAGTAAATTGAATCCTGCCCCTTAAATTGGGTTAGGCCACCAATCTTATTGGCCATTGCATCCACACAAAGCCTAATTTGGAACCGTCCCTATGTTAAATTATAAAGTGAAGTGAAGATTTTGTTTACTTAGTTGACTTGTTAGTAATTTAATTATTTAATCAACTACGTTCATTATCCAAAGGACTTACAATTCAAAATTAGTGGGATTTACAATTGCTAATTAAAGTTTAGCATAATTTAAAATTAATCAAATTTTAGTCATTTTTTATGAAAAAAATAAAATTTGGATAAAATATCCTTAGTTAAAATCCAAAGAAATGCCAACATAATATGTCGGAATTCGAAATTTTACATATAATATTCCAGCATAATATGATGAAATTCATAAGTTAGAGTTCTTATGTAATATGCTGGAGTTTTATACACATGAGTTCCATTAACAAGCAAATTATGCTGAATTTTTTCTGTATTTCAGCTAAGGGTGTTTTTGTCCATTTTTTATTTTCACATTAAATAGTGACTATTTTTCAATTACTTTACAAATACTGGCTATTTTCTATTACCAGTTCAAAAATTGGTCAAACACGCTATTTTGACCCGAATGTAACATATAAGTAACGGCAGTAGCGAAACTAGGAATTTCTCCAAGGGTGTTCAAATTTTAAAAAAGTAAAAAATTTATGACAAATGGTGTTCAATATGTGTTATATACCTCTAAAACGTAACCATGTGGCTTCGCCACTGAGTAACGGGTTCAATTGACTTATTATTTTTTCATGGAGTATGCATATATATGTAAAAATTATTTTACTTTTAAAAAGAAATTAAATTTTGAATTTATAATTATAAAGTGTAATGAATTCAGTTATAAATTTTTTAAAATTAAATCTATTAAATTTAAATTCTGAATTTACGATCTATTTAGTGTCATTCCCTATCCAAATGGACCTCGACATATATAGTGGCCTCTCTCATGCATACTATTTTGCGTTTGACTATCTGCATGCTCCTCATGCATGTCACTTTCTACCTGTGCATTGTTTGTTTTCATCAAAATCAAAATCGCCACAATTAGTTATAATTAAGTTGTCAACTAAAGAGATATGATCTAGGTCTACTATCCATTGTTTGGGGGTGAGAGGGACTGAGTAATCATCTACTACGTACGTACCCATAGTTAGGGATGGTAAAATAAAACTAATACCTGAATTTAATAAGTATATACACTAAACGTGCATTATAGTAGTAATCAAAATTTCCTGATATTATAGTAGTAATCAATTTTTTCTTAAGCAAAATAAGTGGCCTTTAATAAATGTTCGTCACAGATATAATAGGGTGCCAATTTAAAATACGATGACATGTCCTGAATTGCACCCTCTCCCACAATAATACTTTGTTGAGGAAAAAATATTTTCATTTTATTTGGTATGATGACTTACGAACCACTTAGGAAGGATAAGAGCCATATGTCATGTCCTTAGTAGTTAACTAAGTACACGTGTGGCACTTGACAATTTGCTCACGTTCTTGTTATGCCAAGTCAGCTTTACTACACTCAAGATCGCTAAGAGAATGGTAGAAAGAACACAAGAGAATTGTTAATGGAAGCTTTGTATTAGAGAGAACTTGAATTGTTTGCTTGATGAATTACAAATGAATGACCTCTTTTATATACTAGTCTCCTAGGGGCTAGTGTGCAAATATTAATTGTTACACAAGTCCTTAATATTTACAAGATAAGGACTTTCTCTAGAATTCTCTACAAGCCTAGAAGATTCCAAGGACTTTCCTAGCAAATCCATAAACATCTAGGATCTTCCAAAGGAAATGTCCATACTTATCTAGAATCTTCTCACAAATACAAGCATTTCTCCTATGTAAGCTTCCACATGGCATTAATGTATGCCAAATGGCGCTTATGTGGCATGATGACATGGCAAGCCATCACAATCTCCCCCACCTAATGTTGCGACGACCGCGGCGCAATGTTGCTGCATAAACTCTCGGATCTTATCTTTGAATTACCATAAATCTTCATAACGTTCCCATGTGGCCTCCTCCGGTGATTGCCCCTTCCAATGGACGAGGAACATTGCGGTGACTTTTTGCCCTTATTTTTGCCTGGCCTAGTAGTCAATAATAGCCTCAATCTCCCGGTCGTGCGAGGTGGTGATAGTAATAGGCGCTCGACTTGATTGGCCCCTACTTGGATCATCCTTGTCTTCATGATATGGCTTAAGCATGCTGGCATAGAAGACATGGTAGATCTTAAGATATGATGGCATGTCAAGCTTGTATGAGATCTTGCCTATCTTGGCGACTATCTTAAATGGCCCCTCATACTTACGAATCAGATTCTGATGCATGCCCCGTAATGCCTTAAACTGTCTTGGATTAAACTTTACCATGACCATGTCCCCAACTCTATAGTCCGTGGGACGCCGCTTACGATCTGCAAACTTCTTTATCTTCTTAGCTGCCTTATCCAAGTAGGACTTAGCAGTGTCAAGCTGCTCCTCCCATCCTTTGGCCATATGATAAGCCCCCAAACTCTTTCCCTCGAACGCGGCTGGTAATGAATGTGGAGTTTGTAGCTGTTGGCCTGTGGCCAGCTCAAATGGTGTCCGTCTCGTGGACTCACTCCGCTGCAAGTTATAAGAGAATTGGGCGATGTCTAGGAGCCTTGACCAATCTTTCTGATGCGCGCTTACATAATGCCTCAAGTAACATTCTAGTAAGGCATTGACCCGTTCCGTTTGTCCATCTGTCTATGGTTGGAAACTAGTGAAAAAGTGCAGTTCCGTGCCAAGTATGTCGAATAATTCTCTCCAAAAGTTTCCAGTAAAACGGGGGTCTCGATCACTGATAATATGCCTTGGTAAGCCCCAATACTTCACCACATTCTTAAAGAATAACTTGGCAGCTTCCTTGGCAGTGCAACCTGGTGTGGCGGGCATGAAGGTGGCATATTTGGAAAATCTATCCACGACCACCATAATAGTACCATAACCGTCAGAATTCGGTAGGCAAGTGATAAAGTCCATAGTCACGCTCTCCCATGGACACTCTGCAACTGGTAGTGGCTCCAAAAGTCCTCCAGGTTTTTGTTATTCAACCTTGTCCTGTTGACAGACAAGACAAGTCTGCACATAACACTCTATGTCATCTCGCATGCGTGGCCAATAGTAGACTGACTCAACCAAGGCCCTAGTGCGACGTTGACCAGGATGACCAGCCCACACTGTGTCATGACTCTCCCTTATAATCTGCCGTCTAATGTCTCCAAACTTAGGCACGTAGACTTGCCGACCTGTGGTAAGTAGTAAGCCGTCTTCGACCCAAAAATGTCTCGTATTGCCCTGGTTGGCTAACTCGATAAGTTGTTTGGCTGCTGGATCGTGTTGCATGCCTTCTTTTATAGCCTCACGAATGTCCCATCTTGTCGAAGTGATTGCAGCAAGCTCGGCTTTCCGGCTCAAGGCATCGGCTACAACATTACCTTTGCCCGGCTTATACTCCAGCACATAATCAAATTCGGCCAAGAAATCCTGCCATCTAGCCTATTTTGGGGTGAGCTTCTTCTGCGTCTGAAAGTAGCTAGTAGCTACATTGTCGGTCTTGACCATGAACCTTGACCCAAGCAAATAATGTCGCCATGTACGAAGACAATGCACAATAGCAGTCATCTCCTTATCTTGCACTGTGTAACGTCGCTCCATCTCATTTAACTTGTGACTCTCAAATGCTATGGGATGCTTATCCTGCATCAAGACACCCCCAATGGCAAAATCTGAGGCATCTGTATGCACCTCAAATGTCTTGGCAAAGTCAGGTAATGCCAAGACTGGCTCCTCTGTTACAGCTTCCTTGAGGTCTTCAAACGCCCTTTGACAATGCTCCGTCCAAACCCATGACTTGTTCTTCTTTAGCAACTCATTCAATGGTGTGGCCTTTGCTGAGTAGCCATAGATGAACCGACGATAGTAGTTAACAAGGCCAAGGAAGGATCTCAACTCAGTTACCTTTATAGGTGCCTCCCACTCCTGGATAGCACATACCTTAGCCTCGTCCATGCGTAGCTCGCCATTGCTAATAACATGGCCTAAGAAGTGCACCTTTGATTGTGCAAACTCGCATTTCTCCCTCTTGATGTATAGCCCGTTCTCCCGCAAGACTTGGAAAACCTTCCTTAAGTGCTTCATGTGCTCTTCCAAGGTGTTGCTGTAGATGACTATGTCGTCTAGGTAGACTACCACGAACTGATCAAGGTAGGGATTAGAAATCTTATTCATAAGGGTGCAAAATGTGGCAGGTGCATTGGTTAAGCCGAAAGGCATCACCAACCACTCAAAGGCTCCATATCTCGTCACACATGTTGTCTTTGGCTCATCCCCCTCTGCAATGCGAACCTGGTAGTAGCCCTTGCGAAGATCCACCTTAGTAAAATACTTGGCTTGCCCAAGTCTATCGAATAAGTCAGCAATGAGCGGTATCAGGTACTTATTCTTCACTGTGACCTTATTAAGTGCTCGGTAGTCTATGCATAAGCGTAGTGATCCATCCTTCTTCTTATGGAATAATACTGGTGCGCCGAAATGTGCCTTTGATGGGAGAATGTGACCAGCATCTAGCAACTCTTTCAATTGTTTCCTAAGCTCCTCTGGCTCGGGCGGTGCCATACGATATGGGGCAAATACGGGTGGCTTAGCCCCCGGCTCCAACTCAATCTTGTGATCCACCTCTCGCCTAGGCGGCAAGTGCTTAGGCAACTCCTCGGGCATGACATCTTTGTTTTCCTCAAGTAACTTCTCTATGCAAGGTGGTAGTGTCTCTTGAAAACTCTTGTCTTCCTCCAGACTTGCGATGGTTGCCACGAACGTCGGCTCCCCCTTCTTGATACCTTTGACAACCTGCATAGCTGAGAGTTGTGCTTGGCTCTGTCCGTGTGGCATAGACACTGTAGGTACCATGCAAGCTCCTTCTCGCTCCATAACCAAGAGATGTTGGAGGTAGGGATCGATCAAAGTATGACAATGTCTAAAGAACTCTTGTCCTAATATAATGTCAAAGATATCCATAGCGGTTACGGTAAAGTTTTTCATACCTTTCCAAGTTCCCAATTTGACACCAACTCCATTAGCTACCCCACGAGCATTTTGTACCTCGACTTTCACGGTCTTGACGCGGGAGTTGGTTGGAGCAAGCTTCAATTCTAGTCTTTTTGCGGCAGCCTCGGTCACGAAATTATGAGTTGCTCCAGTATCCACCATTGCACGAGCAGGCTTGTTGTTGATGGTGAGATCTACGTACTGGTTTCCATTCTCGGTAGGTTGGATAGATTGCTTTGTGACAGCACCGCATAATCCGATCATACCTAACTGTGCGGTTCCCGAACTCTCTCCTTGCGGTTGCTCCTTCCGTTCACGGACCATGGCGCTAAGGCTCTTTAGGTCGGGACAATTCCTGAAGCTGTGTGTCCCTCCGCATATGTAACATCCCTTCTTCTCGGCCTGCGCCTTCTTCTCGGCGTAGCCCTAATGGCCACTCAACTTTTTGGAATCTTGAGTCTTGAAGTATTGTTGTTGTATCTCCTTGCCTTTGCCACGGTCTCCCCCACTTTTGACATTGTTAAACTTTGATTCTTTGACTTTCCCTTTGTCGTGCTTGTCATTCCTGAAATCCATCAATGATTCGGCCTCCACTATGGCTTGGTCTATATTTGCGACTTGCCGACGTTGTAACTCCTGCTTAGCCCAATTTTGCAACCCGTCCATGAAGTGGAACAACAAGTCATCATTGGTCAGGTTGGGGATCTGAAGCATAAGGGTAGTGAACTCCTTGACATAGACACGTATGCTCCATGTTTGCTTCAACTCCCTAAATTTGCGCCTTGCCTCGTACAAGACATTGTTTGGAAAGAACTGTCGCTTGAACTCGACTTTGAACTGATCCCACGTGCTAATAGTACATATACCTTTATCCACGTCGGCCATCTTCCTTCTCCACCATAGCATGGCAGTCTCTGAGAGGTACAACACCGCTGTATTGATCATGGCCTCGTCGTCCTTCACTTTGTCGTGCTTGAAGTAGTTCTCCAAGTGCCAAAGGAAGTTTTCCACTTATTGCGCATCACGAACACCTTTGAACACCGGGGGTTTGGGAGCCTCGATCTTGGCCTCCCTCCTCACCACAATATTGCTGGCTGCCTCGGTCACGCCAGCACTAACATGTTCCTCGAGTGACTCTATCTTTGCCTTCATAGCATCGATAGTACTCAAAGCCTCCATGAGTCTGCACTCTAAGGCAGTGATAGTTTGCCTTAGTTCCATCTCGGTCTGTGTACGTCCCTCCAAGTCATTTCGGATGCTCTCAATCTCTTCAAGAGTGTGCCCCTCAAGAACACTAAGGGTGCCTTCCACATTCCCCAAGCGTTGGCCAAAGATCTCCACGGCGTCCATCCCCGCGTTCATCTTCATCACCCACTCTTTACCGAGCGAGACGTCCTCAGGCAGTACCTCCACTCCATCCTCGCTCGCCTCAGTGGTAGATGGTTCTTGGGATATAAGCCCTTCGTTTGACACAACCTCGGGTGGCACCTCCTGGCCCTTGTTGGTGGCATTTCTCTTTTTGTTACGGCCGCTCTTGCCAGCAGAATCCTGGATGACGTTGGCTTGGGTGTTGGCAACATTAATTTCTCCGTTGTTCGCCATTCCCTTAGTCGCAACCTTTGCTCTGATACCACGTTGTCACGTCCTTAGTAGTTAACTAATAAGTGCGGCACTTGACAATTTGCTCACGTTCTTGTTATGCCAAGTCAGCCTTACTACACTCAAGATCGCTAAGAGAATGGTAGAAAGAACACAAGAGAATTGTTAATGGAAGCTTTGTATTAGAGAGAACTTGAATTGTTTGCTTGATGAATTACAAATGAATGACCTCCTTTATATACTAGTCTCCTAGGGGCTAGTGTGCAAATATTAATTGTTACACAAGTCCTTAATATTTACAAGATAAGGGCTTTCTCTAGAATTCTCTACAAGCCTAGAAGATTCCAAGGACTTTCCTAGCAAATCCATAAACATCTAGGATCTTCCAAAGGAAATGTCCATACTTCTCTAGAATCTTCTCACAAATGCAAGCATTCCTCCTATGTAAGCTTCCACATGGCATTAATGTATGCCAAATGGCGTTTATGTGGCATGATGACATGGCGAGTCATCACACATAGCTACAATGCAAAAGAAGTTATCGAGGGCGATGTGACAATCAGCTTATTCTAGTGATATCCATTTGTCCACATCAAAAAGAAAAGAATCAGCCTGGTAGCATGATGATATGTAAAATAAAAATTTATAATTATTTGATACTAAGCCAGGCAAAAGGGTTAGCGTGAAGTGGTGGTTTAGCTAAAGGGGGAACGTGCAACGATTGGATTCAACATGCTCTGGTAGAAGCATTATACCTTAGTATCTCTCTAGCTTCCAGTCTATATAAAGCGTAGTTAGCAAAGGTCAATCTATCTGGCGTTTCGTTTCATTGATAACAGAAAAGATTTACTCTATAGGGGGGCTAGCGCTTGACTAATAACATATCAAAGGGGCCTGAAAAAACATAATAGGCTGCTACTCTAGGCTCGCTTCGCTTCTTCAAGCTCCGCCCCTTCTTTCAAAAATCAAAAAATATCGCTAACGAGCAAGTAAACGGCTGCGATAAGGTGCAACTTCGCGCAACTCCTTTGACTCGATCTTTAATTAAAGTATAGCATTATGAAGACTCTTTCGGAAATTCAATAAGTTTCTCAAGCATTTTGAGAAAATCCGACATAAGATTCGACTTTGATTTTTTCTTTTTATATTTTTTTTTCTCATTTTTTTATTGATTTACATGAGTAAACCATCCATGTCTTTCTTGTTCCACTAAGACGTGATTATTGTTATTATTAAGAAAAAGACACGTGCCTACTTATGCTTGACGAGCAACGAGAAATAGTCAAATAAACTGAGGCAGCAGCGAACAATTGAGGTCCACCAAAAGAGTACTCATGCTCTATCTCATTATGCAATCCCAGCCGTCCACTCTATGCGAAGATCAGTCTATCACAGTCACGCGGGCAAAGGAACAACGCTTTTCTTAAATTATACTAGTAATCATCAAAACGGCTGCACGTGTAATCCTGATTATGCGTTGCTGGACCACTTAATCATCAGCGGTCCTTAAAGAATTATTTGGTTCACATTTAGTTGTGTGTCAAACTAAATAAACTTTGACGAACGTTTTAACATGTATTTTTTTTTATCATATTCACACGAAAAAAATTACAAATTATAGTAAGTTTTGTATAGTTTCTGAATATTTATTTAATTTTTAAATATTAAAAAAATCTAACGCATTTTAACTTTAAAAATTAGTCAAATTGACTCTCAAAAAGCTGACAAATAAAAGTGAACAGAGGAAGTACTTATAATTCAAAAATTTGGATTTAACTTATATATATAGAGAGAATATAACACTATCGAGTATTTTAGCTTGATTTGGCAGATAATTTACCTCTGTTTTTCAGGTTATTAATATTAGTTCTTATTACTCCTTCTGTTCTAATTTATGTTGCACTTTTTGCATCTCGAAATTCAAACTATGTGAATTTTGATAAATATTTTAAAATATTTTTTATAGTGATGTAAAAAAAATCTGTATCTTATAGTACTTTCCGCATTATTTTTAAATTTTAAATTTTTAAAAAATATTAAATTAATCTAATCTAATTTAGTTTCAAATATTTGTCAAATTAACTCTCTAATCTAAAAATATCACATACGTTAAAACAGAAGAAGTGATAATTATCACTTGTATTATTTTTTTAAGAAATAATTTATAATGTAAAGATTCAGCAGAGGCATGAATGCATGAAATGATCAGCATTATTTAAACATCCAAACAACACAAACGTTGACAGTTTCCATTTATATATATTGCCCACCTCCAAACATTATCATCATCTTGTCTCCCTCTAATCTCCTCTATTCTTTGTACATACAGATTTCTTTTTTGTCTCATTTTCTCCTTTACAATGAGACAATATGAACAAACAGTTTCTACCCTTCCAAGAACAAGCAGCTGCAATAGCTCAAAGAAGTTGATCATTCCATCTAATTACCAAAAATCAAATTCTATTTTTAACGATCCTTTTGAGGATAATAATTTCTCATATTCACCTATTATTCACAAAAGCCGTGGCGGAGTCAACTTTAATTTTCTCAAGTCTTTTCTAAGAATTATCTCATTCCCTACAATACTTCCTACGTGCATGTGGCTTAATCTCTCGCCCAATCTCTCTGTTATACCGATCTCCCTTGGCCGGAAATTCACCGGAACTTTATTCGGTCATCGGAGAGGCCACGTCAGCTTCGCCATTCAAAATAATCCCACGTCAGAACCAATTCTTTTGATTGAATTTGCCATCTCTACATCTGCTTTAGTCAAAGACATGTCATCGGGTCTTGTCCGAATCGCATTGGAGTGCGAGAAAGCACCACGTGGCAGCCGGCACGTGAGGCTTTTCAAAGAACCAAGGTGGACTATGTATTGCAACGGCAGGAAGTGTGGGTACGCGCTTTCACGCGCGTGTGCGGGCTCCGACCGGCACGTGTTGCGTACCGTGCAGAACGTGTCGGTCGGAGCCGGAGTGATTCCGGTGGTGGACGATGGCCGGAAGTGCAGTGAGTCGGAAGGTGAGTTGTTGTATATGAGAGCTAAGTTTGAACGAGTCGTAGGGAATCGTGACTCGGAAGCTTTTTATATGATGAATCTTGATGGGAATGGAGGACCTGAGCTTAGTATATTTCTTATTAGGACATGAAAAAAGAGAGAAAATAAAAAAGAGTGAAAAGGAAGAAAAATGTATAATCAAATCTATGGTTTGGTTTTACTTGTTTTGTATTTTGTGTCCTTATGCGTGCTTTTTTAATGTTGAAAGAAAATTTCCATTTTTCTACTTGCATCTCTTATATATTCATCTAATAATGTCTTATACGCTTATATATTTTAGTCTTGAAAGAAAAAGAGTTTGTTGTTAATGTACTTAAAACTCTACATAAGCCTTAGATTGTTCTTATTGCATCACAAATATTTTAGTGGACGTTTGGACGTTAAAAATATTGTGAAATTTCGAAAAAAGTGAAAAAGATTTTAAGTTAAAAATGATATTTAATTTGAAAATTGGAGTAGTGTTTGAATATGAATACAAATTGGATTGTTTTTGAATTTCTGTGAGTGATTTGGAGTGAAAATTGTGAAAAATAGCTTTTGGAGTTTTTCAAAATTCCGAAAATTCTGAAATTCAACTTCAAGTTGGATTTGAATTTTTCGTGGCCAAACACTAATTCTAGAAAAAAGTGAATTTCTTTTTTAAAAAATAAAATTTTTTGTGGCCAAACGGGCCCTAATAATCCTTAGTTTTTAACAAGATTAATATTCTTCTAGGATCAATGGTGCTTCACTCTAGTAAACTTAAGGAATAAAAATGCTTAGCGGTATATTTAAAGAACAAAAATAGACTTGCCACATAAAAATTATTAATTTTGACTAAAAACTCAACGTTCTCCGCAATGACTATATGACATATATAGTTACTAGTAAAGGGACATCAATATTGCTTGCTAAAATACTTTATTTTTCATTTTCCCCATTTTTCCAAACATGTGCACAAATAAATAATACTACAACTTAAAAGTTCTTTTCCTTTTTGGGTAACATGACTAAAGGCAACTTATTCTTTCGTTTGACGGGACTGCGTAAGTAGTGATGAAATTGGCACATATATAGTAACAACAAAGAAACATTATTTACTGAAAAATAATTTAATTACCACTGGGTAACCAAAAAAGGGTTGATATGAACTTGTAAACACACACATACATCCCAAAAAAAAAAAAGAAGCACCTATTGGTAACTCAATATGTACACACACATAATTAGACAGATGTTCAACTATAGGGAAGGGAAAATTTTACAATAATGAAAGAGCATGTAGAATTTCCAAAAGATAACTAATTACATATACTGGTAAATTTTAAATGGGAAAATTAATGATAGACGACTGGAAACATATTGTCTATAAAGTCAGTTTGAAGGGAAGATAACTATCAGAAATATGGTGGGATGCACGAGATCTTTTCTATCGTTTTACTTTGTTTCGCATTTGAGCTCTTAGAATTGAAAAACTCCTTGTAGGGATTGTGCTCCCTTTTAACGGGTCATGCGAGGCGTGAATTCGGGTTAGTCAGATCATTACAACCATCCCCCCCCCCCCCCAACCAAAAAAAAGAAGAATATAGTATAACTTTTTGAAGTATAATTTGGCTATTAGTGTATTGAACAAATTGCCCCAATCAGGGGCGTATATAGAGTATAGTATATAAATTTCTAGGAACCCAATAACTTTGCGTAGATTCTGTATTTTTATTAAAATTTTTACTAAATGTCTATAAATATCTAATTGTGAAACCAATTATTATGGTATATTAATTTGAGATTGCGATAGGAACTCATAAACTTCAAATTCTGGATCTGCTTCTGACCCCAACCATTTTACCATTACAAAATGAAAAAGAAGAAAATTTGTTGCTAAAAAATTGAGATTCGTATCTTCAATTTGGAATATGAGTAGGAGTGAAAAATTCAAGAATGTAATTATTCTGATGTTTGATTATTCAAAAAAAAAAAAAAAGGTGGGAAACAAACAGTGAGAAAGAAGTGGAACTAATGGTGGGTAGCAAGTCATATAGACAGTGCAAACGAAAACCAAATGAAAAAGAAGATGTTTGTCCTCCTAACAATCATGCACTGCAAATGAATGATATATGTAAATCCCATAATACTCAAAGTATATGAACAAGATATCTAAAAAGAGAAAAACAAAGAAAAAATAAAAAATAAAATAAAAAAAATAAAAAAGAGGGAAGATATTTGTAGATATTAACATTAATTAAAGGAGAAGGCAATAGTGTGTAGTTTATAAGGATGAGATGCATGGTGCCAACCGCCAACCGGAGATATTTACAGATATTTATACAAATCATGATGTGTCTTTCAATAAAAGTACATATAATTAAACAAAAAAGAGAAAAACTGTAACTAGACTTGGCTTGAAGATAAATTGGTCGGAAAATATCTCCTATATGCGTGGATTTATATATTTCCCAGGCTGTTACTTTTCAGTTGGTTATAACACAGCTACAACCTCTTCAATATATTCTCAATAGTTCCATATTTTCCCCCTTATTATTATATCAAACTTGCTCAAAAGCAAAGGGATCCAAAATAAAAGATTTTCACATGCTCAAGGTGCACTTTTAGGCTGGCAAAAATCCCCAAATGATTGAATGGATTAACAAAAAAAAGAATAAAAGCTGTGTTCTTATCTCAGTACAATCACAGTACAACAAACAAAAGACTGATGGCAGAATAATAGTTTTTTATTGTGAGGGCATGGGTGTACAAATAAAATCGATAAACTGCATCAATCCGATAATCCGAGTCAAACCGGGAAAAAAAATTCCGATTGTGGTTTGGTTTGATTTGGGTTGGTGTTGGAAAAAAAACCCGACCATAATTGGTTTGGTTTGATTTTAACTAAAAAAAGTCAAACCGAAACTAAACCAACCCGACATTACATTTATACAATTTTAAAAAATATTTTATGCATATAAATATTTATTGTAATATAATTTATAAATATTTCTTAAACTTGTTCACGGTTTTATCTTTAAAAATATTATTTAAAGTTTGGACTTAATATTCTTGAATGGTCCAATAAATTTTATAGCCCATAAAAGTAGTAAGTCAAATAAAGTTCAAATCAATACTAATGCTAATGAAAGAAATTCAATTCAACACTAGGAATGACAATAGTGTTGGATATCTATTTTTTATTTTTGTATTGATTTATAATGAAAATGTATAATCTAGTTTATCTTTTTTTTTTATGCTTAGTTATGTAATTAATAGTACTTATTAGTTGTACTTATTTTAACACGACCTATATAGTATTTTTAGATTATGTTAATTTTTATTATGGTGTAAGAATTAGTAATATTTTCTTTGTGCGATTTTATTATCTATGTTATTGAATATTTTAGTGCAATGTTATGATTCATCTCATATTATTATTTATTTTTTGGAAAATACATTATATAATTGTATCCTACTAGGACTAAAATAAATATTTGGAGCACAAGTTACATATTTTGTGCTATTAAGACTTTACCGGAAAACAACCCGAAAACTCGAAAAAAATCGAAAAATCCGACTTTATTGATTTGGTTTATAAATTTAAGAACCCGACACCATTGATTGGTTTAATTGAAAAATCCGAACCAACCCGACCTATGTGCACCCCTAGCGAGGGCTAGGAGGCAACTAATGGAAAAAAGGGTAAAATATTTTAAAAGATATCATCCAAAATGTATTAAAATTTTTGAAGAATAGAAACTAAAACCTTAAAAGCTTGTCGCTTAAAAATCAGTTACTTAAGTCTGAACTAAAATTATAGCTTAATTATTTCAACTCTATACTATAGTATATTAACATGTCAAAATCTAGCTTAATTAATAATTAATTAATTACTAATAAGGAAAAAATAAAGTCTATGATTAATTACTAATAAGAGATTGAAAATGATGTAGGTGATAAGTCATAAAATAGTGACTCTACAACGGTGAAAGAGAACAGATCACATGGAAAGGACAATCTTGGATCTTACTACACACTTAACCATAAATGATCCGAAGAAGATCCGCATGTCTAACATATTAAGCAAGCTAATTTGAGAAAAATAAAATAATGTTGAGTCAAATAATGTTGGCATTTTCTACGTGTCAAAAAGTGCAATGGTAATAATAAACAAATGGTTTCATTTTATTATTTGGATATATTGTCATGGAAGATATGGATACCGTGTATATTTGAAAGAAACTTTTGTGCTAGAGTAGGAGAGGTACCTAATTTAGTTCCATAATAGGCTATGCATTATTGAGATCTTTTAGCCCTATGATATTTGATTTTGTGCTTATATAAGTAACACTTAGGATAAATAAAGAATTCTACTCAAATTATTGAAACCACGGATGCATAAAACATAAATTTCCAACCATGCAGAAAATTGATGAATCCAGAATATTTGCTACCTATTGCATAGAGTAGTTACTAGATGATGTTCCCGTGTGATGCACGCATTCAATTGTTGCTTTTTTTCTTTTCTTCTTCTTGTTTTTTTCTTTTTAATATTTCTTGGTCTGTTTTGCTAAACAACGCTGGCCGGAAATGGGGCGAGGACGACCAAAGCGGAATGCAACGAAGATCCAACTGGTTGACTTCGTAGTATCAGGTAATTGCAGTGGTGAACAAGGCATGGCTTCTTCTTCAAATGAAACTCTAATTAGTGAAAAAGGGAAAAGCTCGATACTACCTAATTCAGGAGGAGCAAATGTCATGAAATTGAATTCACCAGTAGGTTCGAGTAGTATCAAAACTAGTGATCTGAATTCAATGCCTAAAGCTACGGTAGGGAAGATTGGATCAATAACCTCAGGAGATAGCACTGTTCCATTGGTTACTGTAGAGAGAACTGTTGTGCAAATGACTGAGAAGACTAAGAGTTTGGGCCAAATTCCCTCTCCAAAGGTTGCTGCTAGCACGAGTAAACCAATTGCAGAGGAAGAACAACAGGGTACTGAGCAACAAGATGAGAATGCTCTTAAACAGGGGAAGATCGATCCAAATAATGGGAAGTTAGGGAAACCTTGGGTGAATCTATTTGCGGGCAACAGATTGGCTGAAAGGGGGATGGATTTCGTCTATGTTCCTCCACTGATACAGGATGGAGTTAAGAAGGTTCAATTGCAACAAGAGGAAATGGCAGAAGAAACCGAGAAATGGAATAAGGCAGTCATAATGTATGTTATCGGAGCCTCACCATCAATTGGAACTATGGAAAGGTTCATAGCTTCCCATTGGAACTTTGCTGCTAAACCAAGAGTCTATTATCATAATGAGGGATATTTTGTCATCTTGTTCAATACCATAGAGGATAAAAATGAAGTAATGTATACAGGGCCACATACTATAAGGAACAAGCCAATTATCCTCAAATCATGGTCTGCTGATTTCAACTTCTATGATGAGGTTTTGAAGACTATTCCATTGTGGGTGAGTTTTTCAAATCTGCCTCTGAATTGCTGGGGTAAGATTACGCTGAGTAGAATTGCTAGTGGTTTGGGATACCCGATATATGCTGATGAATGTACATCAAGTACAACTAGAATCTCTTATGCTAGGGTTCTAATTGAAATGGACATTTTCAAGGAGTTACCAAAGTGCATTATAGTGCAGGATCCATCGGGGAAAGAATTTGAGCAGACAATAGAGTATGATTTGGTGCCAAAGTATTGCCAAAAATGTCTTATGGTTGGGCATGATTGTAATGACTCACAAGAATTTGTTGAACTACAGGGAGAAAGATAGAGGGATGGCCAGCAGAAACAGAAGTTTACAGCACCAAATCAACAAGACAAAGTCTATAAGAATGGAGGCAATATGCAACAAGCAAAGATCCAAAAGCCAACAGTCCAATGGGTAGAAAAGGATAAACCAAACAACCCGATGAGGTGAAAGATAGGCAGTCAATTCAAACTCAGCAACTTGAGACACAAGAGACTGATAAAGCACCATGGCAAAAAGCTAGTGGAAAAGGCCTGCAGGCTAACTATTCCAGTCCTAAGCAATACACACTTGTTACTACCAATGGCTTTACTCCTTTAAGAGTGGATCCACAGGTTGAACATTCAAGCTGGGCTGATAAAGTTGAAGGACAGGGGAGTATGAAGGAAAATACAGAAAAGGTTCCTCATCAATCCATATCAGTATGAAGATTGCTACATGGAATGTAAGAGGGTTCAATAAAGTATATAAGCAAAATGAGATGAAGGTGTTTTTGCAGGTGAATAAAATAACTATGATAGCAGTTGTTGAACATAGAATTAAAGATGATAAAGTAAAGGATATAATAAATAAGGTTGTAGCTGGATGGAAGTGGTGTTCAAATGCCTCTTCAAATGGCAGAGGAAGAATATGGTTTATGTGGGATACTAATAGTAATATGTTCACAGCTTTACAAAGTCACACGCAATTCATTCATGGATTAGTACAGAATGCTAATGCTACTGTTCTGTAACGACCTGGTCGTTCGTTCTAAGAGTTATAGCCCCATTCCCCCCATCTATGCTTATTTATATATTATTCAGGTGTGTTGAGTTGTATCGAGTTAGTAGGTTTGGGTTCGGAGTAGTTTTGAAGTGAAATGAACATTTAATCTCTTAGTTAGAAAGCTAAGTTAGAAAAGTCAACCGGAAGTTGACTTATGAGTAAACGAATTCGAATTTGGATTTTTATGATTCGATTAGCTTCGTTGGGTGATTTTAGACTTAGGAGTGTGTCTGGAATGTAATTTGGAGGTTCGTGATAGAATTAGGTTTCAATTGGTGAAAGTTGGAAGTTTAGAAGTTCTTAGGCTTGAATACGAGGTTGATTTGGTATTTTGGTGTTGTTTTGGGTGTTCCGAAGGTTCGACTAAGTTCGGGTAGTGATATATGACTTGTTGGAATTATTAGTTGACGTCCCGAGGGTATCGGGTGAGTTTCGGATAGATTTGGGGTGTGTTGCGCTCGTTTTTCTTATGTTTCGATGCCGTTTCTTCAAGCATAAATGATATCATATTGAACAAATGAGCTCCGATTTCTTTTTGATTGAAGCACTAGATCCGTATCATAATTACGGACCCGTAGCAAAAAGAATCGTTGAATTTGGACATCGTATGAGGATTTTATGATCATTAGAATTAGGTTGCGAGATTTTTCAGATTAATTACGTAATTACCACTGACGGCGTATTTAAAAATTTGCACTATTTGCAAATATTGAAACCTACATATCTCCTTCATTATAAGGTCAAATTGAGTTTATTCAAGAACCTAACTTGACTAAACTTTCACAAGAAATCCATTGGAGGCATAAATAATGAGTTTCGGGATCGTTTGTTATGAAAAACGAGGCAGAATATCTGGCAGAAAAATATATAAAATGAGGGTTTGTTCATTCGGTCATATTTTGAGTTGGGGAGATCGGATTTTGGCGATTGTGGGGGCAATTTTCACAATAAGGATTGGGGTAAGTGTTCTCTACTCAGTTTTGGTTATATTTCATGAATCCATCTTCGTTTTTGGGATTTGATTGATGATTTCAAAGTGAAATTGAGGGAGTTAGGGTTTGAGTTTTGGAGAGTTTAAGTGAGGATTTGAGGGACCAAACGGTGTCCGATTTTGATAAATTTTATATGGTTAGACTCGGGAGAGGATGAGGTTTATTATTCTGTAATTTTTGACTGATTTTGAGACATGGGCCCGGGGGGGCGGGTTTTGGCCGATTTCGGATTTTTGGCATATTTTGTTGTTTTATTGTGGAATTTGATTCGTTAGCCTATGTTGATGGTATTAATCTGATTATGGTTAGATTTGGAGCTTTTGGATACCGATTCCAGAGATGAGGGCATCCCGGAATAGGATTTTACACTGTTAAGGTAAGTAATAGTTTTAACTCTGGCTTTGAGGGTATAAACCCAGAGATTTGATATCACGGGATTGTTTGGAGGTAATACCCACGCTAGGTGATGGTCATGTGGGTTTGCACCGCAAGGGATTGAGACTTGGTCCGTCCCGTGAGGCCTCATGGCCATCATCTGTGTTTACGTAGTTACTTGTTGTTGAACTTGTCTGCCTTCATGTTAGAGATCATGATTAGGCTTTATTCATGCTCATATTATTTGTACTCAGTCATAAAAATTATTGTACATGTTTACCTCAGTCTCTATTATTTGCTAATATGCTTTGATACTTGATGTGGGTTGTGTTCCCTTATTTGTTAATGATGGTGAGGCTAGTGAGGTACATGATTGAGTGAGGCCAAGGGCCTGGTTGTGAGGATATTAATATCATAGCACGTGCGTTGTCCGCGTAGCACGTGAGATGACCGTGCGGGTCCAGGTATTGATACCATGGCACGTGAGTTATCCACGTAGCACGTGAGTTGACCGTGCAGATCCAAGTATTGATACGATGGCACATGAGTTGTCCGTGCTTAGCGCTTGGGATTTGGGAGGCCCTCCGGAGTCTGTACACACCCCCAGTGAGCGTAGAGTGTTGAGCATTGAGTGCTGAGTGCGAGTGCGAGTGCTGAGTGATAGAGTGACATTGCTGTGAGGTTGGATTTACTTGTGTTGTTGCTGCACTTACCTGTTAATTTTCCTTGTAGTCTTACTGATTTATGAAATTACCTGTCTACTCCTGTTTGTACTTAATTGTGGAAATAATAATTGGATTATTCTACTTAGCTCGTCACTACTGCTCAGTTTCTTAGTTATTTATGTTACTACTGAGTCGGTTGTACTCATACTACACCTGCACTTTATGTGCAGATCCAGGTGAGTTAGAGCGCGGCGATCGTTGAGTTCAGGCCGGCTATCTTTGGAGACTGCAAGGTAGCTGTTAGCGTCCGTAGGACCTTGTTACTCCTCTTGTCATTTTTTCTTTTGGACAGTTAGACAGTTTATATATCTTAGTTCATAGTTTTAGATGCTCATGACTTAGTGACACCCCGATGTTTGGGGCTCGTTTTCGTATTTTCTATATTATATTTAGAGTTGATTTAGTTTATGAGAAATTCAAATATTGGTATTGTTTTATTAAATTCTTATAATCGATTTAGTAGTAATATTTTGGAAAATAGGCTTGCCTTGTAACATGATAGGCACCATCACGACCATGTTTAGATTTTGGGTCGTGACAAGTTGGTATCAGAGCCTAAGTTACATAGGTCTCACGAGTCATGAGCGGGTTTAGTAGAGTCTTACGGATCGATACGGAGACATCTGTACTTATCTTCGAGAGGTTGTAGAACCTTTAGGAAAATTTCACATTCTTGAATTCTTTTCGTGAGGTATTGATTCAGCTTGAAGTGTAACTCTTTGAATTCCTTCCACGCATTCGTATACGCACATGGGCGCTCGGTATCAGTTGTGCATCGACGGCTTGTGATTCCATGGATGAGGTGCGAGATGTGATTTCTGTGTGTTGATGTCGAGCCAGTCTGGAGGACATGAGGCTGAGTTTTGACTGTAGCTTGAGCACTGAGGTGTTGATTGTGTGAGCGCATGCTTGTGGTACTTTTGGGGATATTTAAGAGAGTATTCAGTGGCTTATGAGCCTTAGGGAGGTGTGGTTTTATGCTTGGGTCTCGTGTGGTGAGTCTGGGTTGAGGATTGTGGTGTTATGGCAGGGCAAAGTATCAATTTAAAGGTAATTCAGAAGGAACTTGGATTGATAGGACATCTTGGTAGTAGGTTGGATCGACATGGTAATGGGTATGATTAGTTCTTTGGGTGTGTATGAGGTAATGAGTTCTACAGTGTGTAGGTTGCAGGATTCAGATTATTTTTTTATAAGAAATTTCAGATGAGTAAAAAAAAAAAATTAATTCCAAGGTTGGTAGGTTTGGTTGAATTGAGAAATTTCACTTATGTTGTGTTATCGGACCTACATTAGATAGGGATGGCATGGGATCACCCTCGGGTATGTGCAAGGTAAGGTTATGCGGTGGTTTGATGGTTTTGAGAACAACTCTTGGCTCGTTCGATGACGAACGTTTGTCTAAGAGGGGAGGATGTAACGACCCAGTCGTTCGTTCTGAGAGTTATAGCCCCATTTCCCCCCATCTATGCTTATTTATGTGTTGTTCAGCTGTGTTGAGTTGTATCGAGTTGGTAGGTTTGGGTTCGGAGTAGTTTTGGAGTGAAATGAACATTTAGTCTCTTAGTTAGAAAGCTAAGTTAGAAAAGTCAACCGGAAGTTGACTTATGAGTAAACGAATTCGGATTTAGATTTTTATGATTCGATTAGCTTTGTTGGGTGATTTTAGACTTAGGAGTGTGTCCGGAATATAATTTGGAGGTCCATGGTAGAATTAGGCTTCAATTGGCGAAAGTTGAAAGTTTAAAAGTTCTTAGGCTTGAATCTGAGGTTGATTTGGTGTTTTGGTGTTGTTTTGGGTGTTCCGAAGGTTAGACTAAGTTCGGGTAGTGATATATGACTTGTTGGTATTAATAGTTGAGGTCCGGGGGGTCTCGGGTGAGTTTCGGATAGGTTTGAGGTGTGTTGCGCTCGTTTTTCTTATGTTTCGATGTCGTTTCTTCAAGCATAAATGATATCATATTAAACAAATAAGCTCTGATTTCTTTTTTGATTGAAGCATTAGATCCGTATCGTAATTATGGACCCGTAGCAAAAAGAATCGTCGAATTTGGACATCGTATGAGGATTTTATGATCATTTTACTAAGAATTAGGTTGCGAGATTTTTCAGATTAATTACGTAATTACCACTGACGGCGTATTTAAAAATCTGCACTATTTGCAAATATTGAAACCTACATATCTCCTTCATTATAAGGTCAAATTGAGTGATTCAAGAGCTTAACTTGACTAAACTTTCACAAGAAATCCATTGGAGGCATAAATAATGAGTTTCGGGATCGTTTGTTATGAAAAAACGAGGCAGAATATCTGGCAGAAAAATATATTAAATGAGGGTTTGTTCATTCTGTCATATTTTGAGTTGGGGAGCTCGGATTTTGGCGATCGTGGGGGCAATTTTCACAATAAGGATTGGGTAAGTGTTCTCTACTCAGTTTTGGTTATATTTCATGAATCCATCTTCGTTTTTGGGATTTGATTGATGATTTCAAAGTGAAATTGAGGGAGTTAGGGTTTGAGTTTTGGAGAGTTTAAGTGAGGATTTGAGGGACCAAACGGTGTCCGATTTTGATAAATTTTATATGGTTAGACTCGGGAAAGGATGAGGTTTATTATTTTGCTATTTTTGACTGATTCGAAACGTGGGCCCGGGGGCGGGTTTTGGCCGATTTCGGATTTTTGGCATATTTTGTAGTTTTATTGTGGAATTCGATTCGTTAGCTTATGTTGATGGTATTAATCTAATTATGGTTAGATTTGGAGCTTTTGGAGGCCGAGTCCAGAGACGAGGGCATCCCGGAATAGGATTTTACGCTGTTAAGGTAAGTAACAGTTTTAACTCTGGCTTTGAGGGTATAAACCCGGAGATTTGATATCACGTGATTGTTTGGAGGTGATACCCACGCTAGGTGACGGGCGTGTGAGTTTGCACCACAAGGGATTGAGACTTGGTCCGTCTCGTGAGGCCTCATGGCCATCATCTGTGTTTACGTAGTTACTTGTTGTTGAACTTATCTGCTTTTATGTTAGAGATCATGCTTAGGCTTTATTCATGCTCATATTATTTGTACTCAGTCATAAAAATTATTGTACATGTTTACCTCAGTCTCTATTATTTTCTAATATGCTCTGATACTTGATGTGGGTTGTGTTCCCTTATTTGTTAATGATGGTGAGGCTAGTGAGGTACATGATTGAGTGAAGTCGAGGGCCTGGTTGTGAGGATATTAATACCATAGCATGTGAGTTGTCCGCGTAGCACGTAAGTTGACCATGCGGGTCCAGGTATTGATACCATAGTGCGTGAGTTGTCTGCGTAGCACGTGAGTTGATCGTGCGGATCCAGGTATTGATATGATGACACGTGAGTTCTCCGTGCTTAGCGCTTGGGCTTTGGGAGCCCCTCCGGAGTCTGTACACACCCCTAGTGAGTGCAGAGTGTTGAGCGTTGAGTGCTGAGTGCGAGTGCGAGTACGAGTGCTGAGTGATTGAGTGACATTGCTGTGAGGTTGGATTTACTTTTGCTGTTGCTGCATTTACCTGTTAATTTTCCTTTTAGTCTTACTGATTTATGAAATTACCTGTCTACTTCTGTTTGTACTTAATTGTGGAAATAATAATTGGATTATTCTGCTTAGCTCGTCACTACTGCTCAGTTCCTTAGTTATGTCTGTTACTACTGAGTTGGTTGTACTCATACTACACCCTGCACTTTATGTGCAGATCCAGGTGAGTTAGAGCGCGGCGATCGTTGAGTTCAGGTCGGCTATCTTTGGAGACTGCAAGGTAGCTGTTAGCGTCCGTAGGACCTTGTTACTTCTCTTGTCATTTCTTTTTTTGGACAGTTAGACAGTTTATATATCTTAGTTCATAGTTTTAGATGCTCATGATTTAGTGACACCCCGATATTTTGGGCTCGTTTCCGTATTTTCTATATTATATTTAGAGTTGATTTAGTTTATGAGAAATTCAAATATTGGTATTATTTTATCAAAATCTTATAATCGATTTAGTAGTAATATTTTGAAAAATAGGCTTGCCTTGTAACACGATAGGTGCCATCACGACCATGGTTAGATTTTGGGTCGTGACATGTCCAATTTGCTTTCACTGTTGTATATGGTTTGCACACAATTGCTCATAGGCATGATTTTTGGAATACTTTAAAGGAGCTGAAGGAACAGATGACAATGCCTTGGATACTTATGGGAGATTTCAATGCAATTAGGGATATGTATGATAAAGTTAATGGTACTGTAGTGCATGAAAGTGAAGTCAAAGATTTCAGAGACTTTATGGAAGACTGCCGAACGACTGAATTACCAAGTGTGGGAAGAAGTTATACATGAACTGATAGCCATGTCTATAGCAGGATAGACAGAGTTTTAGTCAATACTCAATGGATGATGGTAATGCCTCCTATGCAAGTCCAAGTGATGGACCCTCATTATTCAGATCATTATCCCTTATGTATAAAGATGGAAGTAAGAGTGGATAGCAGAAATAAGCCATTCAAATTTTATAACTGCTTAGCTGATCATCCAGATTTTGACCAAATGGTACAGGAAGGATGGCAAAATAGGAGTATCAATATGGAAGGTATATGGCAGAATCTAAAAAAGGTGAAAATGGCTCTAAAAGGCTTGAATATGAAAGAGTTTGTTGATACAGCTACAAAGGCCAAGTAGATGAGAGAAGAACTGGCAAACATCCAAGCACATATGAGAAACATTGCATCAACTACTGATATGTTTGAAGTAGAAAAAAACCATTAGACAGAAGCTTGAGAAATGAAGTATGATAGAGGAAAGTATATACAAGCAGAAATCAAGGGTGCAGTGGCTTAAATTAGGGGACTCTAACACAGCCTTTTTCTTTGCTAGTATGAAAGGGAGAACCTCACAAAATCAAATCAAGATACTTACAGCTAAAGATGGAAGCTTAATAAGAAATGCAGCAGGAATTGAGCAAGAAATAGTTGGTTTCTATAAGAACTTACTAGGGAAGTCAACTAGTAGATTGCCTGCAATTGATCCCAATGTGATGAAACAAGGGCCAGTTTTAACAAGGAAACAACAACTGAAACTAATTTCACCTTTCACCAGTGATGATGTGTTCAAAGCCTTGAAGGGGATTGATGATTCAAAAGCTCCAGGAGGTGATGGTTTTAATGCATGTTTTTACAAGAAAGCATGGAACATAATTGGGAAGGATGTAACAACAACAGTTCTTAACTTCTTCAATGAGAGTAAAATATATAAGCCAGTCAATAGCACTTCAGTCACTCTTATTCCCAAAGTAAAAAATCCAGACTCAATCAAGCAGTATCGACCTATCTCATGCTGTACTATCATATATAAGATCATATAAAAAATGTTAACAAGTAGATTGCAATCAGTGATGGATTATTTGGTTGATAAGAGTCATGCAGCTTTTGTACCAGGGAGATTGTTGAATGACAATATTTTGCTAGGGCATGAACTTGTGAAAGGCTATGGAAGGAAGGGAATTTCTCCCAGATGTATGATCAAGATAGACATGCAAAAGGCATATGATTCCCTGGAGTGGGTATTTTTAGAACAGGTTCTCACAACAATAAACATACCTGGCCAGTTCATTAAATGGATTATGAGATGTGTTACCACAGTGTCTTATTCAATTGTGATAAATAGCAAACCAACAGTTCAATTTGATGCTAAGCGTGGAGTGAGACAAGGAGACCCTTTATCACCATATCTCTTTGTCTTGGCAATGGAATACTTCACAAGATTGCTGAAGGATTTAAAGAACAAACCAGATTTCAACTTTCATCCTAGATGTGAGAAGTTAAACATAGTACAGTTGAGTTTTACTGATGATCTGTTGTTATTCTGAAGAGGGGATATAATGTCTACACAGATGCTATATGATTGCTTTCATCAGTTTTCTACCTCATCGGGGCTGATTGCTAACCAAGGAAAGAGTTGTATATATTTTGGAGGGGTGTCAATGGAAGTTCAACAATAAATTTTGCATAGACTAGGATTCTCTATGGGGTGCCTTCCATTCAGATACCTTGGAGTCTCATTAAGTACAAAACGACCATCAGTGGCCCAATGTCAACCCCTACTAGATAAGATGTTGGCAAAGGTGCAACATTAGACAACAAAATTCTTGTCGTATGCAGGAAGATTGCAACTGATCAAGAGTGTTATCATTGCTATTCAATCCTTTTGGTCACATATTTTTCCATTGCCAAAAAGATTCTATTGAAGATTGAAACTATATGCAAGAGATTTCTTTGGACAGGGGAGGCTGGTAGTAGCAAGAAGGCACTGGTGGCTTGGAAACAACTTTGTTGGCCTAAGACTGCAGGATGTTTGAATATAACTGATATTACTACATGGAACAAAGCAACAATTCTTAAACACCTCTGGAATTTGTGCAAAAAGAAGGATCGATTATAGATTCAATGGATGCACACGTACTACATAAAGCAAGGTGAAGCATGGAATGTCAGAGTTAAACAAGCAGCATGGTTGACTCAGAAGATTCTAGGAGCTGGTAAGTATTTAACTGAAGCAAATTTTAGAGTGGAAGAGGTGATGAATGCAAACTGTTACTCCATCAGAGATATATACAACAAGCTAAGGGGAGAATTTACAAAGGTCTCATGGAGGAAATTACTGTGTAACAATGATAGTTGTCCTAAATAGATCTTCATTGTATATATAGCCATACAAGGCAGGTTATACACCAGAGATAGACTTATTAGATGGGGCAGCATAACAACTCCAGTCTGTGCTTTGTGTGAGGAAGCTGATGAGGATCATGAACATTTATTTTTTGAGTGCAAATATTCAGCAACTATATGGGGGAAGCTACTGCAATGGGCGGGAATAAGTAGAGTTGTCAAAGGATGGACTGAGGAGATCAGCTGGGCTACAAGTTTCGCATCAGGGAGAAGATCATCGGCAACCTTGTATAGACTGATGCTAACGTGTGCTGTTTATCACATATGGCAGGAGAGGAATTGGAGAATTTTTCGAAATCAGAAGAGGCTAGTTGAGGACATGGTTAGATTGATAATTCAAGAGATCCACTGCCGGGGTAGTCTGAAATCTAGCTTAGTGAAAAGGCTACAAAGCTTAAATTTCTATCCTTAGATTTTGTTTTACGTAGATTTGGTGTTGGCTAATTAGTAGGAGTTTCTATAGTTGGGGCTGCATGTCCAACTGTAGAATGATAGAGAAGAGTTACTGTTTTGCACTTGTACATATTTTCCCTGGTAATAAAATTTTAAATTGCCAAAAAAAATTATTTCTTGGTCTATTGCTAATTATACACTTTCTATGCCTTTAGGAAGAAGAAAAAGAATAGGCTTTTGTGTAATAACGTATAGAATCATGATTACCTGTATTGTTATTTATCTTTTGCATTATGTGTATTTTAATTTTTCTGAAATCGTATTACTATAACAATCACTTTGTAATACTTGTCGAAGTTTGATACTTTATTATACCATGATTAGATAATAATTCAAGTATAATTTAAATTATTTCTACATAGGGTCTACACTTTTTTATTTTAAAACATTTTTGCGCCACCAAACTTAAAAGTAATTACTATAAAATAATGATTAAAAAGCCAGTTAAAAAATAAGTCGTGATGTATTTTTCTCATTGTTTAAATTGAATGATATATAGTTTTATTCTTTTAGTATTTTCAGTTGTGTTAAAGTATTAATCTTTCTTTTTACACTAATCAAAATTTGAATAATAAAACATATTAATTTTATTCCCAAATAGTTGATGAAAAGGTATTTTTTTCGTTCTTTGAAATAATAATCGTGATTTTAATTATTAGGAATTTTTAACAAGAAAATTTGTATTTTGTTCTAGTTTAATGACATAATATTAAAAATAAATTAATCTCTCGATCACTCTAAATACTAATCAAATTGACCTTAAATTGAAATATTGCAGTATTTTTTAGTTTCATTTTATATGAATGAGATATTATTTAGGGTATATTACAATTTTCATCACATTAGTTATTTGTTGAGATTGTTTTAAAATAATTAATTGTATATTTATATATTTTAAAATTTATATAATATTGATTTATTATTGAATAGAGGAAGTACCCAACTAACTTCGATCATAGAGGGAGAGGTATAATCATGTATGACGATATTTCTCATACTTCCTAATATATAATAATTTTTAAAAGAAAACAAATGCCACAAATTAATTGTCTTAAGTTTTACTTCAGATATTCTCAAATCATATTTTAAAGAGGGGATACTTATTATACAATTTGAACAAATTTCAATATTCTATAACAAAAAAGGGGAATTTGAAACTATATTTTATTCTTAAATATTTTTTTCCTAATTTTCTAAAGTATTCCAATTGAAATTGCAATTTAATGAGAACTTTGTATAAAATGATATCAATTTATAATAATATAAGAACGTCTGAATGTAAATCTACATAATAATTATCACTAAACTTTTTTTAATAAAATCTTCTTTACATGAAATAGTTAATAAATAAAATAAATGAAATAATATTTCTTAAGGAGATAATAGAATTGTCATATATAAATGTATGTTACCATAGTATTTTTAATGAGGTGAACATTTGAACTATAAAATTACCAAAGAGATAATTTTTCTAGTTAAAAGTATTTATTGAAAAAAATAATAATAACAATCAAGTAATGTAGGTAATGAAGACAACGAAGGTTGAATGAAAGTTGGGTCCACCCGAAGAATTTAATAACTTATGGCCACGTTAGTTTTGGTTTTTCTTATTATTAAGAACCCACAACCAAACTTTTGAGCCTAGTATACAAGCAAACAATGCTCTAATATATTTGAAATGACCATTATGCCATTGGTCAACCTCCTCTTCTCTCTTCTATATAATAGAAATAGAAATATCACCTATATGGTCATTTGTTTTTTCGAAAAAACTTTATTCACACTCAACATTTACCTCGAATCACATGAAATTACCATGGTTAAGTGACACAATATGTGCTTTATATATTAATTAAAAATTATTAAGTGATACTTAAAACTTTATAAAAAGACATATCTTATGTATTATTAATTTGCTGTGAGCGACCACATGTTTGACTAACATAGTGAATAATTGTATCATACTCACACAAGTACCATGCCAAGTTTTGCAAATTCCGGTTCAATTTTTTAGAAGAATTAACCAAAAAACCGTTCACTCAATCTCTTAAACTAAAAATAAAAAATACTCGAAGGATGTATAATATATGTATAAATTATAATCTTGTATGAGCAATGCATAATATATGTATACCGGTTAGGAAAAGTAAATAGTGAATCCAACTAGCTATTTATAAGATCTTATTTCTCAGTGAAAATAGCATGGGCTAGCGAGTTTTTGAACTGGTAATCAAAAATAGCCAACGTTTGCAAAGTCATTAAAATATAGTTACTATTATATGTGGAGATAAAATATGGACAAATATACCGTAGCTGAAACACGAAAAGTGCAAAAATAATATGATAAATTTTGGAGCTCTTGCGTATAAACTCCTAACATATTATGTGCGAGAAAGCGCCATGTGGCAGCCGGCACGTGAGGCGCTCTTCCAAGAACCTAGGTGGACTATGTATTGCAACGGCAGAAAGAGCGGGTACGCGCTTTCACGCACGCGTGCAGACTCCGACTGGCACATGTTGCGTACCGTGCAAAACGTGTAGGTCGGAGCCGGAGTGATTCCGGTGGTGGACGATGGCCGAAAGTGCAGTGAGTCGGAAGGTGAGTTGTTGTATATGAGAGCTTTTTATATGATGAATCTTGATGGGAATGGAGGACCTCAGCTTAGTATATTTCTTCTTAGGACATGAAAAAAAGAGAGAAAATAAAAAAGAGTGTAAGAAAAATGCAAAATCAAATCTATGATTTGGTTTTACTTGTTTTGTATTGTGTCCTTATGCGTGCTTTTTTAATGTTGAATTACATAGCTGACATTGATGTTTGAGGAAAAGAAAATTTCCATTTTTCTACTTGCATCTCTTATATATCCATCTAATGTCTTATACGCTTATATATTTTAGTCTTGAAAGAAAAAGAGTTTGTCGTTGATGTACTTAAAACTCTACATCAGCCTTAGATTGTTCTTATTTGCATCACTAACATATTAGTGGACGTTTGGACGTTAAGAATTGTGAATTTTCGAAAAAAGTGAAAAAGATTTTCAAGTTAAAAATGATATTTAATTTTAAAATTGAAGTAGTGTTTGGATATGAATACAAATTGGAATTGTTTTTAAATTTTTGTGAGTGATTTGGAGTGAAAATTGTGAAAAATAGATTTTGGAGTTTTTCAAATTCCGAAAATTCTAAAATTCAACTTCAAGTTGGATTTGAATTTTTTGTGGCCAAACACTAATTCTAGAAAAAGGTGAAAAATATTTCTGAAAAAAAATGATTTTTTTTGTGGCCAACCGGGCCCTAATAATCCTTAGTTTTTAACAAGATTAATATTCTTCTAGGATCAATGGTGCTTCACTCTAGTAAACTTAAGGGATTAAAAATCCGTAGCGGTATATTTAAAGAACAAAAATAAACCTACCACATAGAAAAGTAATAATTTTGACTAAAAACTCAACGTTCTTCGGAATGACTATGACATAGTTACTAGTAAAGGGACATTAATATTGCTACTAAAATACTTTATTTTTCATTTTCCCCATTTTTTTCGAACACGTGTGTAAATAAATAATACTATAACTTAAAAGTTCTTTTTCTTTTTTGGGAAGTAAGTTAGCAAAATTTACCATGACTAAAGGCAACTTATTCTTTCATTTTGACGGGACTGCATAAGTGGTAATTGTATACGGGTAAAAATCGAGCTCATGATACACTCTGGCCTCCAATAGAATAAAACGAGCTCGAGATATGATTTTGAAGGATCAGAATCGAAGCAAAGGTCTCATCGAGTCAGAATCTGGGGGCACGATACCTGCCCTCGAAAATATCGGGGTTATGATTCGAGATTGATCCAAATCCCGAAAAACTTCGGAGAACATTGTCGGGCAATCAAGCACAACCAACAGAAGGCCGTAATATCCTCGACTGGACAGATATCACTGCGTGGATCTGGGCACGTATCGATAAAGAACCGACAATCAGTTAAACAGAAAATTTTTTTACCTTTTATGGAATTGTACTTAGAGTAGGATTCCCCTACTATATAAAGGGATATGATAATTCATTAGACACATGGTAACATGCATTCCAAAGCAATATACTATTATTTTCACTGTTATTGTAAGTTTTTCCTCTCGTTCATCAATATTATCCACTGTGAGCCCGTATCGAGGGTGAATGTTTCACTAAGGCTGGAATCCTCCTCCTCGCGTGATTTGAATTTACTGTATCTTTACTTGTCCATTCTAACTCAATTTATCGCTTTGTATCAAATTAATTCGCATATCCTTAAAACCACTTACAAATTTAATTATTATCCAATTTTGAGGGTAAGCAGTTTGGCGCCCACCGTGGGGCTAAGGATAATAGCGGCAATTTATTTCCATAATACACCCTACTTCATACTTGTTCTTTGAAGTGTCTTTGATTTCAGGTCAAAGTTTAAAATGCCGAACTCCCAATCTGCCCCTCTAAAAATGGATGATGAGTCTGGACACCATGGAGAGAATAACAATATGGTGCTCTATAACAAGGTGCCCCTTACCGATCCCAACGGAATTCCGGTCGTAGACCCAATCGACGCCAACTCACATGTGGCTATTAACGCAAATTTGCCTACCGATCCTGAGAACAACCTTCGCGGGGGAGTCCGATCGGTAGCACAAAATACACGTGATGATGAAGGAGAAGGGATCAACTTATGGGTGATCTTCGAAATGCTGCAAGCTCAACAGACAACGATAGCCCAACTGCAGAACTAAAGCCGTACTCCCAGTAGAGTTTAGCCCGAACTATCCCGGGAAAACACTCGCAGAAATGAACCAGCCACACATAGGCCAAATGAAGGTGAACCTGTGACCAACCCTGAGATAATAAAGATGCTTAAGGAATTGACAAAATGGGTAGAAACGAGAGAAAAGAAAATCAAAGCCAACGACAAGAAGGTGGAGACCTACAACTCTAGGGTCGACCAAATCACGGGAGCACCACTAATACTGAAAGGCCTAGATTCCAAAAAGTTTGTTCAAAAATCTTTTCCTCCGAGCGCATCTCCGAAGCCGATCCCAAAGAAGTTTCACATACCCGAAATTCCTAAGTACAATGGAACAACTGATCCAAATGAACATGTGACCTCATACACGTGCGCCATCAAGGGGAACGACTTGGAAGATAATGAGATCGAATCTGTCCAGTTGAAAAATTTCGGAGAGACCTTGTTAAAAAGAGCTATTATATGGTATCACAACTTACCCCCAATTCTATTGACTCATTTGCTATGCTTGCAGATGCTTTTGTAAAAGCGCACGTCAGAGCCATCAAGGTCGAGACCAGGAAGTCGGACGTTTTCAAGGTAAAGCAAAGAGATAACGAGATGCTCAGGGAGTTCGTGTCAAGGTTTCAAATTGAACGGATGGACCTGCCGCCGGTGGCAGACGATTGGGCCGTTCAGGCCTTAGCCCATTGACTCAATACTCGAAGCTCATTGGCTTGGCAGCAATTGAAGTAAAATCTGGTAGAATATCCGGTTGTAACTTGGGCCGATTGCATAACTGGTATCAATAAAAAATTAGGGTCGAAGATGATCAGCTTGGGGCCCCTTCCGGGTCTGTGTATCCCGTTCGAGCTAGTGACAGATCCAAAAGAGACATTGATCGTGATCCAAGGTCAAGTAGAGATCTGTATCAACCGTACAACGGTGATCGTAGGGTTAACGGGTCTGGATGAAACCCTGTGAGAATTGAAAGGATAAGTGATCGAGGTCAAAATAACCGAGGACTCATGAGCAAAAACGATTTCGATAGACCCATCGGGCCTAAGGAAGCACCGAGGTTATCGGAGTACAACTTCAACATTGATGTTATTGCCATCGTATCTGCCATCGGACGCATCAAGGACACTAAGTGGCCTCGACCTCTATAGTACGATCCAACCCAATGGGATCCCAACTTAATGTGTAAATACCATGTCACTCACGACCACAAAATAGAAGATTATCGATAATTAAGAGAGGAATTATCCCAGTTATTCAACAACGGACATCTCAGGGAGTCCCTGAGCGATCGAGCCAAAAACCATTTCAGGAATAGAGATTCTAGTAAGCATATCGAGCAAGAGGAGCCTCAGCACGTCATTAATATGATCATCAGTGGGGTCGACGTTCCCTAGGGGTCGATGTTAAAGCACACCAAAGTATCCATCACGAGGGAAAAACGGACTCTAGATTACGTACCATAAGGAACCTTGTCTTTCACCGACGAGGACGCTGAAGGCATCGTGCATCCCCACAACGATGCACTGATAATATCTGTACTCATAAATAAATCTCGAGTTAAGCGTATATTAATTGATCCAGGTATCTCGTCCAATATCATTAGATCGAGGGTCGTGGAAAAACTAGGTCTACAAGACCAAATCATGCCTGCAGTCAGATTTCTAAATGGATTCAACATGGCATGTGAGACCACTAAAGGGGAGATAACATTACCGGTGAACACCTCCGAAACAATTCAGGAAACAAAGTCCTACGTGATCGAAGGAGACATGAGGTGCAATGCTCTGTTAGGGAGACCGTGGAATCACAACATGAGAGCAGTACCCTCGACGCTGCACCAGGTGCTGAAATTCGTGACGCCAGGAGGGATTAAAATAGTTTATGGAGAACAACCGGCTGCAAAGGAGATGTTCGCAGTCGACGAGGTGATCCCAGTATCCACACTTTCGACATCGAAGGGTCTAAGACTTGTGGCCAAAGAGGAAACCAAATAGCAATTGCCGACACCAGCCTCAATCGAACCGGAGAAGTAGGGGACGGGTGAGGACAACGACTACGGAGTTCTCAGATCTTTCATAGTCCCAGATGATTCCGACACCACCAAATAAATGGTCGAAGAACTAGATCAAGTCATATTGATAGAACACCTTCTTGATCATAACATATACCTGGGCATGGGGTTAAGTCCCCAGCTCAGGAAAAAACTCATCCAATTCCTTATAACTAACATAGATTATTTCGCTTAGTCCCACCTTGATATGACAGGGATTCCTCCGAAAATAACTACTCACAAGCTGAGCCTAGATCCGAAGTTCCATCCAGCCAAGCAGAAAAGGAGGCCTCAGTCCAAAGTCAAGCATGCATTCATCATGGACGAGGTATCTAAACTCCTTAAAATAGGGTCCATCCGGGAGGTTAAGTACCCGGATTGGTTAGCAAACGTAGTAGTAGTCCCTAAAAAGGGGAATAAAATAAGAATATATGTAGACTATAAAGACTTAAACAATGCATGCCCCAATGACTCTTTTCCTTTTTCAAACATCGATCGTATAATCGATGCAACAGTCGGCCACGAGATCCTCAGTTTTCTCGACTCCTACTCCAGGTACAACCAAATTCAGATGGACCCGGACGACCAGCAAAAAACGTCCTTCATCACTAAATATGGTACCTACTGCTATAACGTAATGTCATTCGGACTAAAAAATACCGGTGCCACTTACCAATGCCTAGTAAATCGGATGTGCGAAGAGCAAATAGGAAAATCAATAGAGGTTTACATTGACGATATGTTAGTAAAGTCCCTGCGAGCAGAGGACCATTTGAAATATTTGCAGGAAACCTTCAACATATTGAAGAAATACAATATAAAGCTGAACCCGGATAAATGCACATTCGGAGTCGGGTCCGGGAAATTCCTTGGATTCATGATGTCTAATCAGGGAATCGAGATTAATCCCGATAAGATCAAGGCCATCGAGGACATCACAGTTGTGGACAATGTCAAGGCTGTTCAAAGGTTAACCGTGCGCATAGCCGCTTTGGGTCGATTCATCTCGATGTCCTCCGACAAGAGCCATCGGTTCTTCTCACTGTTGAAGAAGAAGAATAACTTCTCATGGACCCCAGAGTGCCAACAAGCCTTGGAGGAACTCAAGCGGTACCTCTCGAGCCCACCTTTGCTTCATACTCCGAAGGTAGACGGACAGTTGTACCCATTAAGAAACATAATTCATAAATGACGAGCTCGAAACACCACTTTAATTATGCTCTCTAGTCAAAGATAGTATAGTATAATATCGTATCCACAAGGATTGGAGTTAAACAATATTTTCGTAGTTTCTAACTTGGTTTCTATTCAAGAGAATCAACAATTGAGATTTATATGATTAATAACTATAATTAACTAAGAGTCTAAAGCTATTGACTAATGACTATCGCAACAAAGGTAAGCAAGGAATTTATAAGTGGAGAAAAGTAGGGGTTAATAAGATAGGTGGAAAATAATCATTAGGGATCTAACTCTAGATAATTCACTTTTAATGTTCAAGTGAGTCTCTCGAATTTACTTAATTATTAGTTCAAACATTCAGCAAAAGCTCCTCTCTCGATTAAGTTTTAACCTCCCAATATAAACAAATTTAAGCACGTGAAGATATGCAAGAATGCGTGGTGGATTGGTCTTTAGGAGAACCTCTCCCGATTATTCTCCTATCTAAGTTTAATCAATAATTCAATTAGCCTTTTTCGATTACTAAGAAGAATTAATGAACTCAACTAACAATATAATGCAAAGATATCACAAGTTATGCCTCTCTCGATTACATGTACAAGTGAATATAGATGCAACAGTTAAATCATCCAAACACGCTTCAATACATAAAACTAGAGTTATAATCCACAAACAATCATCAATACACCATATCCATCAAACCCTAAAGGGAACTACTCCATAGATATGGAGTAATTTATCACAAATATATTTAAAGTAAAGGAAAACATAAAACAATCCAAACTCGGGTCTTGAGTGAGGATTGAATGATGAACTCCTTGTGCTTTTGCTTCCCCAACTCCTCCTTAGCCTTCCTAGGTCTAATATGTGTCAAAAGTCCAGAAAAATAACGTTTTTCCATGTATTTATACCAAGTAGGGTCGGGCCCAAACAAAATCACCTTTTCCTAGCCGAAATAGGACATTTACCCTATAACATTTGCACAGGCACGCCGCATGGGGTGACGCACCATGCGGGGCATTATTGGGAAAATTCAGAGAGTTGATTTTTTACAGACAGCAGGAAAATGGGCTGTCGCGCCGCCCCTCATGCCGCCCCATGCGCCGCGGCTGTGGACATTTCTTAGAGTACATAATTTTCCTTGCTTTTTGATATCCAAATGTGGTCCTTGACCCCCAAACACGATCCCAGCTTAATCCCTTGGGCTTTTACTCAGACATCAAAGCTCCAAGTCATGCAAATTCATTCCATAACATCTACACAACTCAGAATCACTCCTACAAGGCATAAAACACACAATAAATACAAAATACTAGCGATTAAAACTCAAACACAATAAAAGTGCAGTAAATTAGAGTGCAATAAGTGACTAAAATACGAGATTATAGCCTACCATCAACATCCCACACTTAAACCATTGCTTGTCCTCGAGCAATCAAACTACACTTCACATAGACACGACCTTTTTAAACAACTCCCATAACTCATCATACCAAGAATATTTAAAACAGATTAAATACATGTAATGACCCGGTCTGCCGTTTTGAGTATCTCAGCCTCGTTCCCCTATTTACTGCTCAATTTATGCCTTATAATTGATTTATGACTTATCGGATTAGTTGGTTCGGGCCCGAAAGGATTTCGGAGTGAAATGAGACACTTAGTCTCATAATTGAAAACTTAAGTTGAAAAAGTTGACCAGATATTGATTTATGAGTAAACGACCTCGGAATTGAATTCTAATGATTTCAATAGCTCCGTATGGTCATTTTGGACTTAGGAGAGTGTCCGAAAAATTAATTGGAGGTCCGTAGTGGAATTAGGCTTGAAATGTCGAAAGTTGAATTTTTGAAAAGTTTGACCGGGGGGTTGACTTTTTGATATCGGGGTCGGAATCCGATTCTCAAAATTTGAATACCTCTGTTATGTCATTTATGACTTGTGTGCAAAATTTAAGGTCAATCGGACATGATTTGATAAGTTCCGGCGTCGTTTGTAGAAATAAACATTTCAAAGTTCATTAGGCTTGAATTGGGGTATAATTCATGATTATAGTGTTGTTTGAAGTGATTTGAGGGTTCGCCTAAGTTCGTATGATGTTTTAGGACTTGTTGGTATATTTGGTTGAGGTCCCGGGGGCCTCGGGTGAGTTCCGGGACGGTTTCAGATCATTTTTCCTTGTTTTGCAACTGCTGGAACTGATATCTGGTATTGTTCTTCGCGAACGCGAAGGGTCTCACATGTTCACGAAGAAGGATTTTGGATGGCTGAGATTTTCGCATCGCGAACGCGATGAAGAAGACGTGAACGCGAAGAAGGGAGCTAGGGAAAGCCTACGCGAACGCGAGTGGGCAGATGCGAACGCGAAGAGGAAAGGGAGTTGGGGGCCTGCCTCGCGTTAAGTCTTCGCGAACGCGGCTCGTGTCTCGCGAACGTATAGGGCAGAGGTTGGAAGGCATCACAAACGTGATGAGGATATCGCAAACATGAAGAAGGAATATTGGCAGCACATTTTTTTGTGCTTCACGAACGCGAAGCTATGGTCGCGAACGCGATGAAGGAATTTCTGGGCAGAATTAAAAGTTTCAAAACATGGGTTTTGAGTTCATAACACAAAATCAAATTGGGAGCTCGGTAGAAGGCGATTTTTGGAGAGATTCTTGCGTGGGTATTTGGGGTAAGTGATTCTTATCCAGTTTTGATTGATTTCCATGATTATATCTTTGAATCCATCATTTAATGGGCTAATTAAGTTGAAAATTTTAGAAAACCCTCTTGGTTTAAATTGAAGATTTGAGGGTCGAGTTGAGGTCGAATTTTGGTAAAATTGGTATGGTTAGACTCGTGGTTGAATGGGCTTTCGGATTTTATAACTTTTGTCTAGTTCCGAGACGTGGGTCCCACGTGCGATTTTTTTGAGCTAAATTTCGGATTTTATTGGAAAATTAGTATTTTCTTATGGGATTAATTCCAATAAATTTTATTGGCTGAATCAAATTAATTGTGGCTAGATTCGAGGCATTTGGAGGCCAATTCACGAGACAAAGGCAATTGGAGGCCAATTCACGAGGCAAAGGCATACCGGATTCGAGGCATTTGTCCGTCTCATTTGCATTTGGGAATAAAGTACCCCAGGGTTGGATTGTCCTTATATGGTACTGAGTGACTGACTGTCAGTCGATATGTGTTTGTATATACGGGTTGGAACAACCCTGGGCTGGATTGGCCATAAACTATACCGAGTGACCGAATAATTTGTGACCAGTATTTACATGAGGTCCTTTTTACTGAGATGTCATATTCTTCATATCATGCAGTATTGATCTATTTCACTTGTACTGAGTTTAACTGTTGAACTTGAAAGCATGTCTATGTTTTGTACCATTATTTATACTGGACTGTACCTGCAGAACTCGTCATTGCTTTCAGCCAAGAGGTTAGTCTTGTTACTTATTAAGTTAGTTATACTCATACTACACTCTGCACCTCGTGTGCAGATCCAGGTGCTCCCAGATACGAGGACTGTTAGAATTCGGAGTTCTTTCCATTGGAGACTATCAAGGTAGCTGCTTGAAGACCGCAGACTTGATTCCCTTCCTGTTTAGTTATTGTACTGTTCTATATTTCAGACAATAATTTTACCAGTCAGACTGTGTAGCATCTATCTACCAGTAAAGACAGGTTAGAATGGTAATCTATGCTAGGAGTGCCCCTTACCTTAAACCTTAAGTAGCCCACTGAAGGAAGTGTGAAAGTAAGCAAGCAAAGTCTCAACCCGAAATCAATAGCCCGCAAGAAATAGAAAGGAAAAAGCCTATCTCTTTCCAATAGTATGTAGCTTTACTTCCTTGAACTTCAATGGAGGGCTTAGTTTGCGCAGTTGAGTGGCGCTTGTTGAATACCTCTCGTAGGCCTGATCTCAACAATTCATTTAGATGCTCATATACTCAGTGACACTGGGTTTTGGGAGTGTTATATTTGTATTTGTGAGATTTCTTCCACTGAATTTAATCATTTTGTTTTTAAACATAAAAGATATGGTGGTTTATTGAGATTGTCAGCTTGCCTAGTATTGAGGTAGGCGCCACTACGACAGGTGAGATTTTGGGTAGTGACAGTACAATACCGTAACATCCTAGCCTCAAGATTTGACTCAAAAGCACCACACATTATTTATAACCCGCTCACTTAGTATAGGTCGAGGTATAGCTCATGCAGCAGTTGGAGCAGCACCTGTAGTACCACCAGTTGCTCCAGTTCAGGAGCATATTCCGGATACAGTTAAGCCGGCGGGACCAGCTTAGGCACTAGCTACACATATTTTGATTCTAGGCCTTCAAGAGGCTCTGGTCCATATATTGACAGTTTATACTGGTCTTGCTTAGGTGGTTTCGGCTCAGGCCGCACCTGCCACTTCTCAGGCCGGGGGAGGTACTCATACCCTTGTTGTTGGTACTCCAGACCAGGTAGTACAGAGACTTCAGATACCGGGGGCACTACCAGCCTAACCAGTTACAGCCGCTAAGGCCCCGGTAGTCCCTGTTATGGCAGATGATGAGCAGAGAAGACTTGAGAGATTTGGGAGGCTTCAACCTCCATCATATAGCGGTGCTGAGTCAGAGGATGCTTAGGGTTTTCTGGATAAGTACTAGCAGATGCTTCGAACAACAGGTATTCTAGAGACCAGTAGAGTCTCGTTCACTACTTTTTAGTTTTCTGGGGCTGCCTTCAGATGGTGGGAGGCTTATGAGAGGCGCAGGCTGGTTGGTGCAGTACCACTTACATGGCAGGAGTTATCCGTTCTCTTTTTGGAGAAGTTTGTGCCACAGTCTCGCAGAGAGGAGCTGCGTAGATAGTTTAAGCAGTTACGTCAGGATGGCATGTCTGTGACGCAGTACGAGATGAGATTTTCTGAGTTGGCTCATCATGCAGTTTGGTTGGTTCCCACTGATAGGGAGAGGATTAGGAGGTTCATTGATGGCCTCACGTATCAGCTGCTGTTACTTATGACTAGGGAGAGGGTATCTGGTGACACTTTTGATGAGGTGGTTGACATTGCTCGACATATAGATGTGGTCTGTAGCCAGGAGAGTGGTGACAGGGGAGGCTAAGAGGCCTCGAGGTTCAAGAGGTTTTGGTGGGGTACCTTCTGGAGGGTAGTTCTACCATAACAAGGGTCGTCCAGTTCACCGTGGTGCATCATCCAACTGTGATTCATACAGTTCTCATCAGAGTCAGTCAGCTCTCAGTGCCCTTCCAGCCTCGAGTACGCTCCGTGCACCATCAGTTCAGGGATCATATGTACCAGGTCCTTCTGGTAGTTATTCTGGTTCCCGAGGTCCGCCTCAGAACACGCCACCATTCTTCGAGATGGACTGCTATGAGTGTGGAGAGATGGGCCATATGAGGAAATATTGTCCCCGCCATACATGAGGTCCAGTTCAGCAGAGGAGTCAGGCTACTACTTCTGCACCAGTTGCTCCACCACCCGTTTAGCCAGCTCGGAGTGGGACTCAGTCAGCTAGGGGTCGACCAAGAGGGGGAGGCCTATCCGGTGGCAGTCAGGGCCGATTTTATGCTTTTCGTGCCAGACGAGATGTTGTTGCTTCAGATTCAGAGATCACAGGTATTGTCTCAGTGTGCCACAGGGAGTCATCTATATTATTTGACCCTGGTTCCACATATTCATATGTTTCATCATATTTTGTTCATTTTCTGGATATGTCCCGTGAGTCCTTAGTTTCACCTGTTCATGTATCTACACCGGTGGGCGATACTATAATTGTGTACCGGGTGTATCGGTCGTGTGTGGAAATTATTAGGGGACGATGACAGAGTTGATCTTTTATTGCTTAGTATGGTCAATTTAGATATTATCTAGGTATGGTGAGATATCAGATATTTTGTTATATGGCTTTGGACCAAGTGGGGGAGTCTGTTATCGACGATTTGATTGCGCGATTATGTGCGATATTGGTTTCGTTCTGAGGTACACTTGTGGATTAGTTATAATTTGCAGAGGTTGAGATCGGGGATGACTTGAGTAAGAAAACTTCTTGAATGCAGGTTATATTGCACTTTATGAAAAAAAACATGAGATGATTAAATTGTTATTTTGAAGGATGTAGTGCGCACGGAGTATGAATTTGATTGTTGGTGTTAAGGCAGGGTTACTTCTTTGGGGGCTGTTGTGCTAATGGGGGCTTGTGTCTTGTGGTCCGTTCGGAATGTGCAATTTAGATTTGAGAATAGTGGGTAATAATGATGTGGAGGCTTTATAGATATTTTGGTGGAAATATTTTTGGGTTTTGGTGACCAGCGTGGCTTGGACGAGATAGAGAAAATTAGTTCTGATAGCTTGATTTGGTGAAAATAGATTTCAAAGTGTTCTTAATGGTTTCTACCATGGTTGGAACCAGATATTTTCTACCGGTGTGGGGAACGTGTTGTGCATTGTGATTTCCACCGAGAAAGAAGCAAGAGAAAAGTTTCCAACTAATAGGGTATGTAATTTGCTGGTGACTGAGAGTTTATAATGAGATTCTCGTACTTTTCACGTGATAGATGTGGTGTGTTGTGCGGGATTTAGATTTATATATACGAGGTGGCAGTCCATTCTTGAAAGGAAGATCACGAATTCTGGACGGAATGGTCAGTGTTATATATTCAGATGAATGTTATAGTTTCTCGGTAATACCTGATGAGGGTGTGCGGTTGAAAGGGAATTGTGTTTTGATTTACGGATGTTCATTGGTATTGCGGTACTCTCCTGGTTGATAGACTGTTGATATTCAAATTATTGATATTATTGGCACGTGAGTTATCTGTGCGGGTTCAGATATTGATACTATAGCATGTAAATTGTCCGTGCGAGTGATGTTTATGTGAGCTCTAGAAGAGCTGGTTACTGTTATTAAATTTGTATGTCTTTGTTCTACTATATATAATGAGATTATAGCATTACAGTTGTGGTGGTGCTTGTTGAACTTACAATACTATTCTCTACTTTGAGACATCTTCCATTTTGGGTACAAGGTTGCGCAGTTGTGGATTGAGTTGTATTGGTGTGGCATGTCAATGGGATAGTTGTGTTTAATAATATAAGGTCATTGGACCTAGAATGGATACTATCAGATTTGATTACGGTATATAGGGAGGATAATATTGAAGGTCAGCTTAGAAAGTGATTATGGTACTGGTTGGGACGAGAGAGCTCCATGACTTGTCGATCTGATAAGGTGTTATGAGATTTCACGTGTTTCTTTCATTATTAGCAGTGTACGAAGGTTTTATAACGAGGTTTTGTTTGATATGGGGTTTAATACTATTACCGGTTACTTTGGAGTAGTTAATGTGATCGAAAATGGTGCTGCGAGTATGCAAGTTGTGTAGTATGTTAAGTGATTATATCCGGGGCTAGGGTTATGGCATGATATAGCTTGTTCAGACTCATACAGCGTGTTGATGTGAGATTCAGGTCTTGAAAAGAAATTTCGAATGTTGGAAATTGAATTCCAAGGTTTATGGGTTAAGATTGAAGTAATGATTTTCAATTATGTTGTGTTGTCAGGCCTATACAATTTACACAGAATATGGTGAAGTAGGATCACCCTGGGTACGTGCGTGGTAAGATGGATTAGTGATTTGGTGGCTTGGAAACAACTCTTGGCACGTTCGAGGACGAACGTATGTTTAAGTGGGGGAGAATGTAACGACCCGACGGTCATTTTGAGTATTTCAGCCCCGTTCCCCTATTTACTGCTCAATATATGCCTTACAATTGATTTATGACTTATCGGGTTAGTTGGTTCGGGCCCCGAAGGATTTCGGAGTGAAATGAGACACTTAGTCTCATAATTGAAAAGTTAAGTTGGAAAAGTTGACCGGATATTGACTTATGAGTAAACGATCTCGGAATTGAATTTTGATGATTCCAATAGCTCCGTATGGTGATTTTGGACTTAAGAGCGTGTCCGGAAAATTAATTGGAGGTCCGTAGTGGAATTAGGCTTGAAATGCCGAAAGTTAAAATTTTGGAAAGTTTGACCGAGGGGTTGACTTTTTGATATCAGGGTCGGAATCTGATTCTTAAATTTTGAATACCTCCATATGTCATTTATGACTTGTGTGCAAAGTTTCAGGTCAATCGGACATGATTTGATAGATTTCGGCGTCGTTTGTAGAAATAAAAATTTCAAAGTTCATTAGACTTGAATTGGGGTATAATTCATGGTTTTAGCATTGTTTGAGGTGATTTGAGGATTCGACTAAGTTCGTATGATGTTTTAGGACTTGTTGATATATTTGGTTGAGGTCCCGGGGGCCTCGGGTGAGTTCCGGGACGGTTTCAGATCGTTTTTCCTTGTTTTGCAACTGCTGGAACTGATATCTGGTATTGTTCTTCGCGAACGCGAAGGGTCTCACATGTTCACGAAGAAGGATTTTGGACGGCTGAGATTTGCCCATCGCGAACGCGATGAAGAAGATGCGAACGCAAAGAAGGGAGCTGAGGAAAGCCTACGCGAACGCGAGTGGGCAGACGCGAACGCGAAGAGGAAAGGGAGTTGTGGGCCTGCCTGGCGTTAAACCTTCGTGAACGCGGCTCGTGTCTCGCAAACGCGAAGGCATCGCGAACGCGATGAGGATATCACAAACGCGAAGAAGGAATCTTGGCAGCAGATTTGTTTTTGTGCTTCGCGAACGCGAAGCTATGGTCGCGAACGCGATGAAGGAATTTCTGGGCAGAATTAAAAGTTCCAAAACGGGGATTTTGAGTTCATAACACAAAATCAAATTGGGAGCGCGGTAGAAGGCGATTTTTGGAGAGATTCTTACGTTGGTGTTTGGAGTAAGTGATTCTTATCCAGTTTTGAATAATTTCCATGATTATGTCTTTGAATCCATCATTTAATGGGTGAATTAAGTTGAAAAATTTAGAAAACTCTCTTGGTTTAAATTGAAGATTTAACGGTCGAGTTGAGGTCAGAATTTGGTAAAATTGGTATGGTTAGACTCGTGGTTGAATGGGATTTCGTATTTTGTAACCTTTGTCGAGTTCTGAGATGTGGGCCCCACGGGCGATATTTTTGAGCTAAATTTCGGATTTTATTGGAAAATTAGTATTTTCTTATGGGATTAATTCCAATAAATTTTATTGACTGAATCGAATTAATTGTGGCTAGATTCGAGGCATTTGGAGGCCAATTCACGAGGCAAAGGCATACCAGAGTAGAATTATACGATTTGAGTAAGTAACACTTCTAAACTTGGTTCTAAGGGTATGAATCCCCGAATTTGGTATGATATAAATTTTTTGGAGGTGACACACACGACAGGTAACGAGCATGTAGACGTGCACCATATAAATTGTGTCTTGAATAAATCCTATGCAGTTGTAAGATTAATGAATCATGTTATTATCTGAACATTCTCCACGTGTTAGAGAAATTGAGCTGAGGCTCCTATTAAAGATCATGTTTAGACTACGTGCCAATATTTTGGGACCCAGGGGGTCGTGTTGCTGTTGAATTAATTGTTCAAAAACAAATATATACATTTCACACTCAGTAATATTTGTCCATTGTGAGGATATTTATGGGATCGAGCTGCGCGACGCAGCAGGCCATAATAGCTTTATATATTATTATTATATGGATCGGGGTTGCCCGCCTGCAGTTGGCCATATTGGCTTTATATCATGCTTGGGCTGAAGGAGCCCTTCCGGAGTCTGTACACACCCCCAGTGAGCATAGATGATTATATATATTCGGGATGGACTTCCCAGGGCATGGACTTGCCTTACTTACGATGATTATATATATATATATATATATATATATATATATATATATGGGATGGATTTTCCCAGGGCATGGACTTACCTTACTTGTTTATATTGTAATGAATTTACCTGGACATGGATCTTGTCCGTCTCATTTGCATTTGGGAATAAATTACCCCAGGGCTGGATTGGCCTTATACGGTACTGAGTGACTGACTGTCAGTCGATGTGTATATATATACGGGTTGGAACACCCCTGGGCTAGATTGGCCATAAATTGTACCGAGTGACCGAATAATTTATGACCAGTATTTACCTGAGGTCCTTTTTACTGAGATGTCATATTCTTCATATTATGCAGTATTGATCTATTTCACTTGTACTGAGTTTAACTGTTGAACTTAAAAGCATGTCTGCGTTTTGTACCATTATTTATACTAGACTGTACCTGCAAAGCTCGTCATTGCTTTCAGCCCAGAGGTTAGTCTTGGTACTTATTGAGTTAGTTGTACTCATACTACACTCTGCAACTCGTGTGCAGATCCTGGTGCTCCCGGATACGACGACTGTTAGAATTCGAAGTTCTTTCCGTTGGAGACTATCAAGGTAGCTGCTTGAAGACCGCAGACTTGATTCCCTTCCTGTTTAGTTATTGTACTGTTCTATATTTCTGACAATGATTCTTACCAGTCAGACTTTGTACTCATTTAGATGCTCAGGTACTCAGTGACACCGGGTTTTGGGAGTATTATATTTGTATTTGTGAGATTTCTTCCGCTGAATTTAATCATTTTTTTTAAACATAAAAGATATGGTAGTTTATTGAGATTATCGGCTTGTCTAGTATTGAGATAGGCGCCATCACGACAGGTGAGATTTTGGGTCGTGACAGTACAATTCCTTAACATCCTAGCCTCAAGATTTGACTCAAAATCACCACGCATTATTTATAACCCGCTCACTTGCTCTCACACAGAGGTCAAACACATTACCTTTCCTTCATGAATTAGGTTCCCTCACACGACAATAGAGAGTAGTTCCATACACAATGAAGATTAAGAACAATTAGAAACTCAAGATAGAAAGAATTCGCTCACTCTCGGAAACAACATTCATGTGCCACAAAAGACATACCATAAGCTTGCATGTAGTGTACTACTCTACTAATTGAGCTCATTCATTCAAGGATCAAGTAGGTATTTAACTGGTTGTAATGTAGGCTGTGAGATCGGTAGGATACATTTAGCTATAAGAGTGACTACACCTCTCTAAGCACTTTTAATGCATACAATTAACAATTCAAAACCCCACACTTATGTCAAACCATAACTCCACCTTCGCATCAATATACATTAACTCCCTACTTTTTAAGCACAATTACATCAAGAGTCACCACTATCAAAGAATATTTTTTTTCACAACAATACAACTGTTTTTCTTTTACTTTTCTTTTCCAATTCAAGTGACTCTTACTTTTTCAAAACATTGCACCTTTCTCCTTATTTCAATAGTTTCACTCAAAAGCCAAACCAACCACCCCATACTTCAACTTTTACAAAGTTCATAACAAATTCAATTGTTCATAAGAGGTAAAAGGTTCAAATAGATGGTCAATTCAAACAATTGGGTAAGGCTTGTAATGTGGTTGTCAAAGGAATAGGATTATAGGCACAAAAGGGTTAACTACGATATATAACAATTAGGTGGGTAAAAGCATATCATTGGCTCCACAAAGAAATATTTGTATCACTTCCAAGACTGAACAAAACTACTATTTTACTTTGCAAACAAACGGGGCAAGTTCTAGACATCAAATATAATGCACAGAATAACACAAAACCTCACACCCACATGACACATAACTAACTCAGGATCGGACTCATCAAGACACTCTAGTCAAAACAGTTAAGCAAAGTTAGGATCATACAATTTAAGGTACTTATACAAGAGTCAAAAACTAAACCTAAGCGGCACAACTAAAGCACTTACCATTATCAAGGTATAATAAAGTTAAGAATTCAATTCAAGTCATAACACAAGGTTTTCTACTACTCTACAAAACAAAAACTAACTACACCCGGTTCAAATAAAACCCTTGAAAAAGAACCGCGGCACAAAGAAAAACCAAGAGGTAATTAATACACTACCTAACAAAAGAAAATCTTATTGTCTTTTTCTTTTGACATTAATCCCTCAAGAAACCCATCGAATGATATCCATCGTCGGGAAAAATCGAATTATTTTAATTTTTATGGTTTTTTCAATTTTTTATCTCTAACTACTAAAACAAAAACTAAACTAACACATATACATACAACATATCCCCCACCCCACACTTTAAGTTGTGGCATGTTCCTATGACACACAATTAAAAAGCATAAGGTAATGGAAACTTCCCTGAACATCTAGTCGGGGTCTGAGTTGAAGTCGGGCTCCATTCCTCGCCTTCGAACTAATGCGCACATCCATGCCGACAACTTCTTCTCAGCCTTTTTGGGGTGTACCCCACACTTATCTTTCTTAATCGCCGCAGTCTTCTCTTTTGAGCCCTTCACTTTTCACTCAACACTTGCAGCTGACTTCTCCTTTTTTACCCCCATTTCTACATTCATCTCGAAAGTTACAGTCTACTCACCCACTCTAAGCATGATCTTTCTCTCGTGTATATCTAATATTGCTCTACCCATTGCTAAGAATGATTTTCTTAAGATGAGGGGGACCTCATTGTTCTCCTCCATATTCACTACTATAAAATCTATAGGAAATACAAACTTATCTACCCGAACTAACACATCTTTCACTATCCCCTCGGGTATTAAAGTCGTTTGGTCCGCTTGCTATAAAGATATTGGCATTAACCTTATCTCTCAAATCTCTTTCTCCAGTTTCTTGTAAATAGATAGAGGAATTAAGTTAATTGAGGCACCAGAATCACATAAAGATTTATCAAAATTAATAAAGCCTAAAGAGCAAGGTATAGTAAAACTCCCTGGATCTTCACACTTTTATGGGAGTTTGTTTTGCAATATAGCACTACAATGCTCTGTGATCTTGACCACTGTGATCTCCTTGATTTTCCTTTTTCTCTGTAAGGAACTCCTTCAAGAATTTGGCGTAAGCAGACATTTGGGAGAGCACTTTTGTGAATGGCAAATTTATATTAACTTGTTTTAGCATATCTAGAAATCTCTCAAATTGTTTGTCCAGCTTTTCTCTATATAGCTTTTGAGGAAAAGGTAGAGCAGGCATATGCTTGCTCTCATTAGATTCATCCCTTCTTGATTTATCTTCCTTCTTCTTCTTCTTCTCAGTTTTCATAGGGCCTTTTTTCTTTTTATCAACATCATTCTTCAGTTGCTCCCTACTTTCTTTTTCAAGTATCACCTCTTTTTGGATCGGGGTGGGCTCTTTTAGCACTTGCCCACTTCTCAGAGTTACAACATTCACTGTTTCTTTGGGATTTCTATTAGTATCAGCGGAGAGAGTTCCTGGAATCCTCTAAGACAATAGAGTGGCTAGCTGCCCAACCTGTCTTTCCAAGTTTCGAAAATTAGTACCTATTTCTTTAATTGTTGCTCCATATTCTCGTATAGTTGCGCTATGAGTTTCAAGCCTCTCATTAGTTTTTAGAATGAAGGCCTTCATGAGATCTTCTATGCCAGACTGAATGGGTTGTTGAGGCTGAAATTGCTGCCCCTGTTGATTTTGGTATGCTGGAGCTCCTTGTCCCTAGGGTCTAGAGTTATTTTGTTGCCAAGCATTCGCAGTACCTCCAGGTGAACTCCATGAAAAACTGGGGTGAAGCTTACCCATTGCATTGATATTGTAATTTCCCACAATATTTACTTCTTTAGTTGAGGCTTGACACTCATGAGTAGGGTGTCCTCTTCCACATATATCACAAGCTGCGTGAGGCTCACTTTGTATCGAGGCTAAGGTCAGCTTCCTTATCTCTTTGTCCATAGCATCAAACTGTACCTGCACAGATGTGTTAGCATTAACCTGGTGAATACCAGTTGATATTCTTCTTTCCGCACTCTCAGAGGGCCATTGATTAGCATCTTCAGATAACTCATCAAGAATTGTAACTATCTCCTCTGGAGTCTTCTTAATCAACGGGCCTCCACCTGCATTGCTCAACGTTCTACGTGATATCGGTGTCAATCCATCCTAAAAGTCCTAGAGTTGTATCCAGAGTTCAATTCCGCTATGTTGACACTTTCGAGCAATCTCCTTAAACCTCTCACATGCTTCAAAAACAATTTCATTCTCTTTCTTGCAGAAGTTATGGATTTCTCTTATAAACTTGCTCGTTTTAGCTTATGAGAAATATTTATCAAGAAATTTTCTGGTCATCTCTTCCCATATTCTAATCGAACCTGTGGGTAAGCTTTGAAGCCACTGCTTTGCATCATCCTTGAGTGTGAAGGGGAATTCCCTTAAGTACACTGTATCTTGTGATACACCATTGTATTATAAGGTGTTCATAATCTCCTCGAAGTCCATAGATGTGTGTTTGGATCTTCGTTTGGCTTCCCTCTGAAGACACAACAATTCTGAAGAGTTTGAAGCAACCCTTGCTTCAATTAAAAGTTGTTTGCTGCAATTGGAGGTGGTCTAACACTGGATAATCCTTGATTATAGACCGATCTAGCATAATCGCCAGGTGGTCTCCCAGGCAAGGGTTGATGTTGATTAAGTCTGAAACCCCTCTCTTCTTCATAAATGTTATGCGCATCTCTGATAGCTGCTTCCTCAGCATCCCGTGCAGCTTATTCCCTTCGTTGGGATGCTTCTCTTGCAGCCAAATCCACATTATCTTCACTGTTTCCAGCCATAATTTCTTTGGTTGAGGATTGCCCAACCTTTTCTATTGTTTTGGTGAGATTTCTTTCCTTCTTCAGCTATCGCAGTTGTTTCTCTATCTCGGATTCGTATGGTAGCACTTCCTTCGCAAAATTTCCAGTCATGCACCACTCTGAACCTGTAACCTGCGCATAGTCAAAGAAAACCAAACGTAAAAAGGAAAAAATAAAATAAAAGAAAAATTCCTGAATTAGCAATACAAACTATTTCAAACACTGTTGTTTCCAATCCCCGGTAACAGCGCCAAAATTTGACGATCTCAAAACACCACTTTAATTATGCTCGCTAGTTAAAGATAGTATAGTATAATATTGTATCCACAAGGATTGGAGTTAAACAGTATTTTCATAGTTTTTAGCTTGGTTGCTATTCAGGAGAATCAACAATTGATATTTATATGATTAATAACTATAATTAACTAAGAGTCTAAAGCTATTGACTAATGACTATCGCAACAAAAGTAAGCAAGGAAGTTATCAGTGGGAGAAAAATAGGTGTTGATAGGATAGGTGCAAGATAAACATTTCGGATCTAACTCTAGATAATTCACTTCTAATGTTTAAATGAGTCTCTCGAATTCACTCAATTATTAGTTCAAACGTTCAGCAAAAACTCCTCTCTCGATTAAGTTTTAACCTCCCAAGATAAACCAATTTAAGCACGTGAAGATATGCAAGAATGCGTAGTGGATTGGTCTTTAGGAGAACCTCTCTCAATTATTATCCTATCTAAGTTTAATCAATAATTCAACTAGTCTCTTTCGATTATTAAGAAAAATTAATGAACTCAACCAACAATATAATGCAAAGATATCACAAGTTATGCCTCTCTCGATTACATGAACAAGTGAATATAGATGCAACAGTTAAATCATCCAAAAATGCTTCAATACATAAAACTACAGTTATAATCCCAAAACAAATCATCAATACACCATATCCATCAAACCCTAAAGGGAACTACTCCATAGATATGGAGCAATTCATCACAAATATGTTTAAAGTAAAGAAAAACATAAAACGATCCAAACTCGGGGCTTGAATGAGAATTGAATAATGAACTCCTTGTGCTTTTGCTTCCCCAACTCCTACTTAGCCTCCCTAGGTCTAATATGTGTTAAAAGTCTAGAAAATAATATTTTTCTATGTATTTATACCAAGTAGGGTCGGGCCCAATCGAAATTACTTTTTCGTAACCGAAATAGGACATTTACTCTGTAAACACTACACAAGCGTGTCGCATGGGGCGACGCGCCATGCAGGGCATTAGTGTGGAAATCCAAAGAGTTGATTTCTGACAGACAGTAGGAAAATGGGCAGTCGCGGTGCCCCACACACTGCAGCTGTGGACTTTTCTCAGAGTACGGAATTGTCCTTGCTTTTTGATATCCAGATATGGTCCTCGACCCCGAACATGATCCCAGCTTAATCCCTTGGGATTTTACTCAGACTTCAAAGCTCCAAATCACACGAATTCATTCGGTAACATCTACATAACTCGGAATCACGCCTACAAGTCATAAAACACACAATAAGTACAAAACACTTGAGATTAAATCTCAAACATAATAAAAATGCAGTAAATTAAAGTGCGATAAGTGACTAAAATATGAGATTATAGCCTACCATCAATAAACCCGAGCTCTCATGATGATTGGCCAAATGGGTCGTGGAGATCAGCAGGTACGAGATCGAATATCGACCTCGAACCGCCATCAAATCTCAAATTTTGGCGGACTTCGTGGCCGACTTCACGCCGGCCCTAATTCCTGAGGCCGAGAAAGAGTTGTTGTTGAACTCGGGGACCTCTTCCAGAATTTGGACCCTCTTTATGGACGGTGCCTCGAACGCAAAGGGGTCCGTGCTTGGCATCGTGTTGAAGCCATCGATGGGTTATATAGTTAGGCAATCTATTAGAACTGTAAAATTGACTAACAACGAGGCCGAGTATGAGGCCATGATTGCAGGTCTTGAACTGGCTAAAAGCCTGGGGACCGAGGTGATCGAAGCTAAATGCGATTGCTTCCTTGTGATGAACCAAGTCAATGGAATGTTTGAAGTCAAAGAGGAACGAATGCGAAGATACCTGGATAAGCTACAGGTGACGTTACATCGGTTCATGGAATGGACTTTACAACATGTACCTTATGATCAAAATAGCGAGGTCGATGCTCTTGCTAACTTGGGATCGTCGGTCGACGATGATGAATTCAACTCGGGAATAGCCGTACAACTCATGAAATCGGTAGTGGAGGAAGGCCATGATGAAATAAATTTGACAAGCTTAACCTGGGAGTGGAGAAACAAATACATAGATTACCTGAAGACCAGAAAACTTCCCTCGGATCCTAAAGAATCGATAGCTCTGTGTACGAAGGCGACCCGGTTCATCTTATTCGAAAACGGTATCCTATTTAGAAGAACATTTTATGTCCTACTCGCCATATATCTAGGACCGGAAGACACCGAGTATGTTTTGAGGGAAGTCCACGAGGGCACCTGTGGGAATCATTCGGGCATCGAGTCGTTGGTTCGAAAGATAATCAGAGTTGGCTACTGCTGGATCGATATGGAAAAGGACGCAAAGGATTTCATGCAAAAATGTGATGAATGTCAGAGGTATGATCTGATGATCCATCAGCCCGAGGAACTGCTGCATTCGGTCTTGTCACCTTGGCCGTTCATGAAATGAGAAATGGACACCGTTGGTCCCCTGCCCTGGACGCCTGGTAAGGCTCATTTTATCTTACTTATGACTGATTATTTTTCTAAGTGGGTGGAAGCCCAGGCAATTGAGAAAGTTAGGGAGAAAGAAGTTATTGATTTCGTATGGGACCACATAATATGCCGATTCGGAATGCCGGCCGAGATCATATGCGACAATGAGAAGTAGTTCATCGACAGCAAAGTGAGCAAGGTTTTCGAGGACCATAAGATCAAAAGGATCCTGTCGACGCCCTATCACCCTAGTGGAAACGGGCAAGCAGAGTCCACAAACAAAACCATACTCTAAAACCTCAAAAAGAGGTTGACCGACGCCAAAGGGAAATGGAAGGAAATCTTGCCCGAAGTCCTATGGGCATATCGTATGACCTCAAAATCCAGTACCGAGGCCACCTCATTCTTGTTGGTCTTGTACCGAAGCTCTAATACCGGTCGAAATAGGAGAACCAAGTCTCAGGTTCCGATATGCAACCGAAGAGTCAAACGACGAGGCCATGAGTACGAACTTGGAACTGGTAGACGAAAGGTGCGAGTCCGCCCTCGTCCGGTTGGCCTCCCAAGAGCAACATATCAAAATATATTACAATCGGAGAGCCAACCTTCGACACTTCAATGTTGGGGACTTGGTGTTAAGAAAGGTGACACTGAGCACCCAAAACACGAATGAAGAGAAGCTGGGACCGAATTAGGAAGGTCCATATCGAATTATCAAGATCACCGGCAAAGGATCATACAAAGTTGAAACGATGAACAGTGAGCGGCTACTGAACAACTGGAACATAACCCACTAAAAACGATACTACTTCTAAGGTACGACCCCATTCATTACTTTTCTTTAAATATGTTACCAATTGGACTAACGCTTGCAGGTAACGGTCAAGGAATGATGCAACTATTAGGCCTAAAAGCACGCATTGTATATATATGTCACGACCCAAATTGATGGGACGCGATGGGCACCCGGTACCTTACTCAATCGTGTACAAATATAACGTATCTTTTCGTATCATACTATCATAGATAACTGAGTCAGAGAGGCTGCCGTGAGATAGGTAGAATACAACATGTAATACCAACTTATACATAAGACATATGGGCCTTTAAGACCAAAATAACCACATGTACACTGAACATAGGCCGGCAAGGCCATACAATCTTTTACGTACATGACATCTGTCTACAAGCCTCTAAGAATACATAATTATCATAAAGGTCGGGACAGAGCCCCGCCATACAAAACAATACACATCTAAATCATACTAACCAAACAAGCAACTTCGAAGCAAATGGAGTGCACCAACATCTTCCGCTGAGTTGATCGCCTACTTGGAGGATCTCGACCTGTCTATCGAGACCTGCGGGCATGAAACGCAGCGTCCCCATGCAAAAAGGACGTCAGTACAAATAATGTACCGAGTATGTAAGGAATAAAAATCATTAAACAATAGACATGAGAGAAACATAGAGTAAAAGACTCGACATGTATGTCTGAATAACTCTGTGAATCATCTCATATTTATAATGACATGCATATGCGTATAAATGTCATACCATGCATAGGAATATGCGTTCATAACATTATCAAGCCTCTGAGGGCATCCCATCGTATCATCTCGGCCACTGTGGGCAAATCATTAACGTAATACCAGCTGATCAGGTGGTGGTGCGTATATAATGCTGTAACTTTTTTTCATATCCCATATACATATAATATACGCGTATATAACGCCATCTGGTCATGGGTCAATGTATATGTATAAATCCATGAAATGCATAAGAAATACGTTAATAAAATTTCTCGGAATGTCATAAAAATAATATGCTTGTCGGATAAACTTTATCAAATACGTATTTTTCTGAGACCCATGAACAGAAGATATAATAATAATTCACATGGTAAATCAAGAATATAGACACCCCTAGTATTTGTATGAATAGAGTCATTTATGGAAGTTGTGTATTTTGCTCGTTTCATTTGGACCATGCCAAAAGAAGGGATAGCCTTAACATACCGGAGTCGATTCTCTTGAGAAAGATTACACCATATTCCCTTAATATTGCAAACTCTCACGTTAATTAAGGTGCTCTGAAATCTCAGGTTTTTGAAGTGTTGAAGACACTATGGAATATCATACTTTGAATTCCTGAAGAGCCTTGAAATCTCACGTTTTGAAGGAAATATTGAAGCAACCCACGTTGCTAAGATGATAAGGAATTATTTTGGTTGAATTCTTGGAGTCTCATCCGTAAGCTTTAGCATCCAAAAATGAAGCTTAGCACCTTAAAATGAATTCTTCAAAAATGTTAGTTGGTAGGCCCCACTAATTTTGATGACTTAGCCCCCTTAGTCTTCCAAATGTGCCATGTTTCTTCTTAATTCAAGAGCCATTCTTTTAGCTCTTATTGGCTTCCACGTTAGGGGCTTCAACCTTATCCAAAGTTTGTTTTTAATTAATCTCCCACTAAAATTTATTAATTACCCAATTATCCACCTAATTAGGAATTATCTCAAATTACTCAAATTACTACTAACTTTTAATACACTTTGTACACCTTACTATTATGGTTATGTGGTACCCTGTATGGCACTAGTCCGTAAATGCCGGGTATTTTAACTCGGGCCGTATTTTATCCCAAAATGTCAAACTTCGACAAAATTTATTTTTTTAAATTTGCTTACCCTCTCACCTTCACGAATTCACTCATCACTTGTTTGAAATAGCATAATGCTTATAATCTCAAAATAATCTCATTCCCGAACTTACGTCGATTAGCTTACGACGAAACTTTAACGTACGAAAATGCGGAATGTAACATCTCATTTCCGAGCTTATATCAATTTACTTATGGCGTACTTCCACGTACAAAAACATGGGGTGTAACAATATACATAAATCTTTACAAAGGCCAAACGGCCTCAACAAAATACAAAAGTACAAAAGTAAAGAAACATCTACAAGGCACCTAAGAAGCCTGATCTTCGCTGGAGCCCGCCTCGTCACCGGGGCCATCAAGGGCTTCCCCGTCCTCGGTTCCGCCCGAACACTCGAAATCTTCCTCATCCTCGTGGTACGCTAACTTCTTGGCCTCAGCCTCGAGCCTCTTAACATTTTCAATCTCGGCCGATAAATCGAACCTCCGGGTATGAACTTCCTCTAGAGCCTCCCTTCAGGACCGCCACCTCACATATTTGACAATGGCCTTCAGGCAATCCTGAGCTGCCTCATCATCAACTTTGTCCTGGGGCACCATCTCTTAAGTGTTGGCCCTGGTTATTTCCACCATTGACTTGGCTGCTTCAAGCTCCTTGGCAAGGGTATCCCATGTGACAATGGCCGAGCCCAGTTGAGACTGGAGGTCTCCGATCTCCTTCACTGATCGAAGTTGGGCCTCCGCCGAGGCCAACTTCTCCCGGGGAGTCTCCTTTACTGAAGCCAATCGGTCTATCTTTCCCTTCCACTCTTCGGCCATGGCCTTGACTTCGTCCATCTCAGCCCGGAGCTGGTCGACCTGATCAACCTTCTGCTGGACCTGCGGATTCTTACCGTTAGACACTGTGTCTAGCTCATCAGTACTAACTTCAAGGATTTTTACCTGTTTTAATAGGTCGGCGTATTCTTTCTGAGACACGTCTAACTCGGCTCGGAGGCTCTTGACTTCTCCTTCACATTGCTCGCAGAGAAGCTTATACATGCCTCTCTTCTCAGCAAGCTCTTTGACTTCGTCCTCGAGTTGGCTCAGCTCATCACGGTACCAGAGGAAGGTTTCATGATGGAGCACCGAGGCCTGCAAATATGAGAAGAGATATTAGAATTATCAAGAACTAAAGTTGAAAAATAAAAAGGTTTGGTAACACCTTATCCGGTTCAGCGCCTGTTGTGCTTTGTTGAACAGGAATGACGCATCTACCTCGTTCATTTTTGCCTGGTCTTCTTCGGTTACTAGGCACCAGAGGTAACTAGCTATCCCTACAGGGGCGGAATGAATCTGTACATCCTTCGAAATGGTGATAACGACAGACCGCGTCCGACCAGGATCAGTGCTCGAAGCGGGGAATAGATTGATCAATCTCGGGCTCAAGCTCGACCCGCCAACCTTCGAGGGTGGAATTTTCCTTGGCACCTCTCAGTCACCCAATTCGGTGAAATCCTCCAGGGCGGATGAATCTACACCGTCAAAAAAGCCTCAGAGGATATCGTCTGCTCCATGGACCGCCTCGTAGGATCACTCCTTCGTCGTTCGAGCTTCATCGAACATTGATTCTATGAATGAAGGCGATCTCGAAATATCTATAACGTCGGGTGGGGCAGAGCCGGCATCTCGAGATTTCTCGGCCCTCAATTCGGCATCCCCCTCGGCTGCCACCTGTTCCTTGGGGATAGATGGCTCATGGGCCATAAAGATTTCCTCATCCTCGGGCTCGTCTCTGAGCCAAAGGGGTGATTCCGAGTCAAGCACTCGGGAGCTGGAGGTTTCCTTTGGCTTACGAACCAAACTCTTTCTCGTTTTCTTTTTCTCCGAGCTCGGGGAACTCGGAGCCCTTTTCCTTTTCTTCTCACTTGTTGTGGCTCTGGGCTGTCCCTAAGTAGAAGAATTGGCATGTAAGTCCTCGTCCCCAACCAGGGGCCTAAGCTCGACGGTCTTAGCCAAACCTGCAAAAGAGAAATAAAGAAAAAATAATATGAACGTGGTGCTAGAAGAAGAAACCTAGCAAAACCTATTCGGGAAACAAAGATCATACCATGGGAACGGGCCTCCTAATGGCCCTTCTAAAGTTTGCGCCACGAGCGCTCAAAATAGGGCATCTGCGAGACAATGCCTTCGATCCATTCCTTTAACCGAGAAATGGTATTCGGGACTCGAGCGACAGCTGCGCCACCACAAACACCAATGAGGAAAAATGGAGATGAGGTTGAAATCAAAATTTAAAGAGAAGTTGTAATTATGTGATGCATTCCACTTCTCGTATATTAAAGAGAATATTCTGTCAGATATTCTTTGTACCTGTACTATTAGGGTTTATTGAGGGTATGTCCCGCATAAATAGGAAAAAAGGTAATAATAGAGGCATGTGATATTCATTGTGATAAGAGCAGACTTTACAAAATATTCCCTTCCTCTTGAAAAGATACAAAGAATACCTTTTTATCAAGATTCTTGTTTACATTATCCTGTACTTTTCCATCAGATCCGAGAAGATTTCGAATGTTCCAAGATCTGTCTGTCATTCATTATTGTTAGGAGGAATAATCACCTAGCTCGTTATTTATTGGGTGAATCACTCCTTCTATTTATTCAAATGTCATTTAGTGCTATTTATTATCAGCCCTTCTTCCATTATTGCTTATATTTTATGACTAGTTAATGCTTGTTGTTGTCAACCCCCTGCTGAATTTATCCCACCTCACACACGCTTTTAAGACTCACCTTTAGAGATATTATCATTAACTAGGTTTGACCCATTATTACATAAATATAATAGTTTTATCCGAAAGTTACACTTTTTGGTCAAACAATTTGGCGTCATCTGTGGGGACTTCCTAGTTAAATTTTTAGTTTCCTCTAGAGCTACAACTAACATGGATTGCTAACATAAAAGAAAAAGACCAAGAACAAGATTCCCCTTTTTTGTACACACAGATCTAATATGGTAGGTAACAAAGAAGAAAGAGTGAGAATAATATGTGACCTCCCAACCAACCTCATGAGCATCATCAATGAGAGCTCCGAAGCAGTGGATGAGGATGCAATGCCCAATGCCTCCCCCAGGCGAGGCGGGTCACCCCTTCCTCACTGTAGCATCATGAAATCTCTTGGTAAGGGAACCTCCACATCCGTGATGGAAGAGACGCCACCAGAAATTAAAAAAAGCTCCTAGAGGCATGGCTAACTGACACATTGACCAGAGTCATCCATAAGCCCACTCAGGATGCAGCTACAGATAACGCAAAGACTTGCGTTATACCACCAGCGGAGGAGCAACATGGACAACTCCCTCCTCTTCCAACGACAAGTATTACTCACAATGTCATTAATAATGCAGGTGACGACACTCTCAAAGCCATTTTGAAAAGAATGGAGGAAATGGAAAATGAGAACAAAATGCTTTGAGATCAAATGAGAGAACACAAAGAGAGGGTCGATAAGATACTAGAGCACTTGACCACCAAAAAAAAGGTTCAGATGTTGACTGGCCGTATTGCCGCCCTTTCAAGGTTTATTTCACGATCCTCTAATAGGTGCCATAAGTTCTTCGGCGTACTCAAAAATGATAACGGCCTCCAATGGACCCCTTGAGTGCGTCCAAGCCCTAAAGGAATTAAAGGTGTACTTGTCATTACTACCGTTGCTTTCGAAACCAGAACCGGGACAGCCTCTCCTCGTCTATCTTGTCGTGTCCGAAGTAGCTGTGAGCACGGTCTTAGTCCGAGAAAATAAAGGACGCAATCTCCCATCTATTACATTAACAAAACACTAGTCGACGCCGAGACAAGATACCCTCATCTCGAAAAATTGGCTCTGGCCTTAGTTGTTGTTTCACGAAAGCTTAGACCGTATTTCCCATGCCACCCAATCTCAGTCGTCATGACTTTCCCCTTAAGAAGCATTTTGCATAAATCCGAGCTATTTGGCAAGTTGGCCAAATGGGCCATCAAATTAAGTGAGCACGATATCACATATCCTCCGCGAACGACGATAAAGTCACAGGTCCTCGCAAATGTCGTCACCGACTTCAGTGCAAAAATAATGCCCGAAGTCGAAAAAGAAGTCTTCCACGCTTCTCCCCAAATACAAGACCTCTAGGTCCTATACACTGATGATGCGTCTAACGCTTTAGGGTCTGGGCTCGAACTCATACTCGACGTTCTAACAGGCAAAGTGATTCTCCAGTCCATAAGATGCCCAAAAATGACTAACAACGAGCCTGAGTATGAGGCCGTAATTGTAGGATTAAGACTAACACTCAAATACGTGGTGAAGCAGATAAGACTGTGCTGTGATTCTAAACTCGTGGTCAACCAAGTAATAGGGACTTTCCAAATCAAGGAACAAAGGTTATAAAAGTATCAGACTGAAATCTGCAAGTTACTACCCGAGTTCGACGAATGTCAACTCGACCAGATCCCCCGAGCACAAAATACTGAGGCGGACGGTCTCGCCAAATTAGTCGTAGCCACCATAAAGATTACAACCGGAGAAAGAAATATGGTCCACCTCCCCAACTCGTCGATAGATCAAATCGAGGTAAGAACCATAAACCTGACTTGGGACTGGCGCAACTGTATTGTTACATATTTGCAGGATGGCGAACTCCCAGATGATAAAAAAGAGGCCAAGAAACTGTGAATGCAAGCAGCCAGATACAACATCATTCATAACGACCTATACAAGAGGACGTATGGTGGCCCTTTGGGGAAATTCTTAGGCCCAAATCAGTCGTGGCGCGTCCTTGAAGAAGTACACGAAGGCCACTGTGGATCTCACTCTGGCAATCGATCTTTGGTCAGATGCCTTATACGGGTAGAGTAGTACTGGCCCACCATAAAAAAGGAAGTCGCGTATTTCGTGAAAAAATGCGAGCAATGCCAGAAATATGCCCCAATAATTCACCAAGTAGGCGAACACCTATACTCAGTGACTTCCCCCTGGACGTTCATCAAATGGGAATGGACATCATGGTGTCCTCCCAGTAGGATGAGGTAACATATGATTTCTTTTGGTTTTAACTGACTATTTCTCTAAATGGGTAGAAGCTGGAGCATTCGCCCAAATACGCAAACAGGAAATGATCGCCTTCATATGGAAAAACATTTTATGTCATTTCGGTCTCCCCGAAGAGATCAGTTGCGACAACGGACCCTAGTTTGCGGGAAAAAAGTTCGCTGAGTTTTTTGAGATATGACACATCAAAAGAATACTCTCAACTCCATACCACCCCATGGGCAACGAGAAAGTAGAATCCTCTAATAAGTCAATACTGAATATCATGAAGAAGAAGCTCGAAGATGCCAAAGGATTGTGGCCGAAAATATTACCAGAAGTACTCTGGGCTCACCGAACAACGTCAAAGACGAGCACAGGAGAGGAGCCATATTCACTAGTCTATGGGACTGATACAGTAATACCGGCCGAGGTCGAGGAGCTCAACCTAAGATACTCCCACGAAAGCGGACCCCGGAACGATGACAGAAGAAGGTAGGAGCTCGACAAAGTCGATGAACGAAGAGATATGGCCTACGTAAGAATGGTCGCCCAAAAGCAACAAGCAGAATGCTATTATAACAAAAAGGTAAAGATCAGTCCACTCAAAGTCGGAGACTACGTGCTTAAAGCGAAAACAAAAGCAAGCAAAGACCTACAGGAAGGAAAACTAGGGACAAATTGGGACAACCCGTACAAAATCACGGCAACAGCAAACAAAGGGTCATTCCAACTAGAAACAATGGAAGGAAAGCGACTACCAAACAACTGGAATATTACACACCTCAAGTACTTCAACTTTTAAAAGATGAAGCATCTCCAAAGTCGTACTCTTTTTTCCCCCACTTGAGTTTTGTCCCAATTGGATTTTCTCAAGGAGGTTTTTAACGAGAAGATGAAGGGGACACTTCAGGATTGAAGTGCGCACAGGATGGCTAGTTCATTGCTCGACCTTTCAATACTTCTCCAGATCGACCAATGAAGGGACTAGACAAACTGGGACTGGGACTGAAATGCCAGCCAACGCCCGGAAAATATGTAAATTTCTCCAAGTGTATGAACAAATCACAAGTGCATGAAGTTTACTTCTATTTTCTCCAAATGTACAACCAAAGCAATGTTGCCTTAAAATCATACCGCCGACAAATGCCACAGCTAACCGGTCCTCGCCCATAATCAAGCATAGGTGATATTCGACCTCGTTCGAATCAACACCTAACCGGCCCTCGGCCATAATCAAATATAGGTGATATTCAACCTCGTTCGAATCAACACCTAACCGGCCCTCAGCTATAATCAAGCATAGGTAATATTCGAATCAACACCTAACCGGCCCTCGGCCATAATCAAGCATAGGTTATATTTGACCTCGTTCGAATAAACACCTAATCGGCCCTTGGCCATAACTAAATATAGGTAATACTCGACCGTGTTCGAATCAACACCTAATCGGCCATCGGCCATAAATAAACATACGATATATTTGACCTCGTTCGAACTAACATCTACTGGCCCTGGCCATGATCAAACTTTGGTTTTGTTTCGACCTCGGTCGACCCTACTCGAGCTAAGTTATTATGACTAAGGAAACCAAGGCAACCAAGCAACAAAATCAAAAAGCATACAAATTCGAATAGAAGAAAAAATAATCAGGTACAAGTAACAAAACGAGTATTTCGTACTTAGAATACTTTTTACAGAGGCTCAAAAAGACGTCCACAAAAAACACAGAAGTCTACGGTAAAACAAAAAGTAGGAAAAGAAAAGCTACTAATCACCGCCTGGCCCAGCAGCGCCATCGGCCTGATCGCCTAGGCCATCCCCACCTTCCCCTTCACCATCACCATCGCCATCAGGATACTCGTCCTCATACCAGGCATCCTCTTCAATCTGATCCATGCCTGCATCCTCCTTGTCATCACCGGCCTCCGGTGAAATAGGATCGTAGCCGCAAGCCACCCGAGCTCTATGTGCCTTAACACGAGCATACTCGAAGACGGCTTATGAAATGGTTCCCGCCCTCATCAGGTCTCTAAATATATCCAGCTGGGCCTTGGCGTGAATTCACTCCCCGTACAAATCTCGAGGAATATCAGGGAAATTAGAAGTGCGGGAAGAGGATGGTCGAGCCAGTAATTGTTCCTTTTCGGCCTCGAGAGCGGAGACTCGATCACAAAGGCCAGAAGCATCTTTCTCTAATTCTCCAATCTGTTCATCAAGCCACTCTTCTTTGAGCCTGGCCGTCACGAAGGCACTCTCTCGCTCGGAACGAAGAACACGGATTATGATCTCCAAAGACTCCACCTTCCTCATAACCCCCGATCGAGCTAACTCTACCTTCTCGAGATCCGCTACCTTCTCGGCGACCTCGCCACTTAAAACATCTGCTTTGAAATCACGCTCCTCGAGCTTGGCGCGTAACAAGACTACCTGAGCTTGGAGATCGCCGCACTGGCTTCAACCCCCCTACTAACCTCAAACTCATCTTCTTTATCTCTTAGCGCCCCCTCAAGAACGCTGCAGTTTTCGATGACCCTCACCAGCTCGCCATCCTTTTCCTTCAGTTCATCTCGGAGAGCTTGGAAATTTTCGCTCTCACCAAATCGCCTACAAATCTCGCGGTGCTTGCCACGGTACTCGCGGTATTTTCGCTCCCTATTCAGAAAAATAGCCTTACGCCTCTCCTCTCTTCGGGCGCTTTCAATCTCTAAAATCACAGTATGAAAGAGAGACAAAGAAAACAGAGAGTAAAGACGAAGCCTAAACATTAAACTTGACAAACAAAAAATGGAAGAAGTCGAGAAGCTTACCCTGAGAGCGAGGTCGGCTATGCTCCTTGATAAGGTAGTGTCATCCAGCTTTTCAAGGGTTTTACCCTCCACGTCAGAACAGAGGGGACCAAAGGAAGGAACCATGTTCTCCGTATTGACCAACAAATATTGATCCATGGGGATCGCAATGGTTCACGTGGACCCCTCCAGTCTTACTTCAAGTCGAGTAAAACCCTCCCTCATCATCCTCACCTCATCGGCATCAATATCAGAGCTCCTTTTGTAGCCATCCTCGGCAACGTTTTTTCCTTTCCTGTCGGCCAACGGAGAAGGACCATCAACTGGTCGCGAGGCCGATGGCTCATCTTGCCGTGAAATATCAGAGACTCCCGCAGACAGCCCTTCAGCTTCTATCGTGACATCGGGAAGGGACAAGCCCTCTGCATCCTCAGCCGATGGCAGAATCTCAAGTGGTGACTCGATGTCATCTTCGAGCATTATTGTCGCCGTCTCACGGATAATGAAATCACCCCTTACTAAATCCACAGCCTGGGTGACCCCATCACCGACGTCCACCGATCTTCTCTTACGGGAAATGAAGTTCCCACCGCTCGGCGATGACTCTTCCTCCTCATCCACTAGAAGATACAAAGGGGAAGTCGGTAGTTCTGCTGCCGATATGTCCGCAGGCGGAGAAGAGACTGATGATGAGACAGCAGCAGATAGGGCCGACGAACGAGCAGACTTGATCGCTGTAGAAGAAGGAACAGAAGTAGATGATCGGACAGGCCTAGCCGCGGTCACGATGGGAATAGATTCTGAGGAAGAATCAGCCTTCCTCTTACGAAACGCAGGAGGAGGAGCCCTCAGCCTCCTCGAAGATCCTCCAACTAAAAAAAGAATGAAGGTTATCACTACCAAAAATAAACTATAACAAGTAAGCGACCATAAGATCGAGATTCAAAAATTTGTACAGATGAACTCACCGGCAAAGGAAGAACAAGGCCCGAACTTCTTGAGAAAGCCCGGCCATTCACGAATCCCCACAGTGTGAGGCAGAACCCGACCAACCCAGTTCGAAATGTCCCCAACCAAAGGAGAGGGCATGGTCTTGGCTGTACAAATAAGAAACGAGATGTCAGAATTAGCGACAAAGACAGATCAAGTATTGTTGGCGAATAGATACTTACGAGCGTGGTTCCAAGTCTCAGGGAAGCCATTCGCATTGGTCACCACGTCCTCGGTTCTGATAAAGAAGTAGTTGAGAAAGAACTGATGGTTTTCCTTATCATCCATCCTCACCACCAGGCTTTTACGTCCTCAGTGACGAAGGTGCAACATCACCCCCCCCTGTAGATACTAGGGGCGAAGAGATGCATCAGATGGCGGAGCGTGACCTCGACCCCAGCCAATTCCGCAAATTTTGTGAGCATCCTAATAAGCTCGTAAATGTATGGAAAGAGCTGGGACGGGAAGACATCATAGTAGCGGCAAAACTCCTCCGCCAACGGGAGAAAGGGGAAGAGTATAACCAACATAGAAAGGGTATGCATAGAATGCGCAATACCCGGGGCGGTGAATTTGTACCATATCGCGCTCTGTTGGGACTAGATCGATGTGGGAAGGAATGTTGAATTTTTCCCCAACCGCAATCAGATTGAACTCTTTCATCGCTGACTCCGAGGCCTCAGGCTCGCCTTCAGGCGCCTTTGAAAAACAAATACCTTACTTTCTCACTACGAGGAATTATTTCTTCCACCGTGGGAAAATTCTCATCTTCAACAGTGACAGAGACGCCATCATCGCGAGGGGGCATAAGCACTGCCAGGGAGACGGGGTCAATTCTCGCACCAGAACTAGAGTATATGTTAACCATATACCTTTTGTTTGAAAGAGATTCAGGCAAGGAAAGACAATGAGAATCACTAAAACCGGTAGGGAAGATATGCAGCAAGGGAAGAAGAAGAAGGCACAAGGTTCTTTATGAGAAAAATAAGGAGCAAACGAACGTCGTTGCACCTCTCTTTTTGAGGGTTCATGCACCAAAATCAAAGAGACTATGCCATCATTACCTAGCACAGGAACCGAAATGGCAGCCCCCAACTAACAATCGCACGGGAAACGACGCAGAGCATCGGAAAAGTGCACCACAGTGACGCACGACGTCGTGACATCATTTTGGTACAGAAGCGACGCAACCCCAAAAGTTGCAGTTCATGAAAGGTCACGATGTCATCTCGTCCGAAACATCATTGCTCAACTCGCTCGCCCAAATTTTGCCAACCGCAGTAAACAGGATCCGCTCATTAAGATAGCCTGAAGCCGACCTTAATAAGCGTAGGGACTAACTGTATGGGTTGAAATTCACCTCCGTAATTGGGATTAAGCAGTATCGAGAAAGGAGTCGGCATAGGTCGACTAGGAGATGACAAAGCCTGTGGTCGAGGTGTAGAAGATGGTCGATGTCAAGCGCCGTAAGCAGAGCTGTAACGACTAGTTTATTGGGGCAGGATATTAAAGAGAATATTCTGTCGGATATTCTTTGTACTTGTACTATTAGGGTTTATTGGGGGTATGTCCCGTATAAATAGGAAAAAAGGTAATAATAGAGGCATGTGATATTCATTGTGATAAGAGCAGACTTTACAAAATATTCCCTTCCTCTTGAAAAGATACAAAGAACACATTTTTATCAAGATTCTTGTTTACATTATCCTGCACTTTTCCATCAGATCCGAGAAGATTTCGAATGTTCTAATTTGTCATTCATCATTGTTAGGAGGAATAATCACCTAGCTCGTTATTTATTGGGTGAATCACTCCTCCTATTTACTCAAATGTCATTTAGTGCTATTTATTTTCAGCCCTTCTTCCATTATTGCTTATATTTTATGACTAGTTAATGCTTGTTGTTGTCAACCCCCTGCTGAATTTGTCCCACCTCACACACGCTTTTAAGATTCACCTCTAGAGATATTATCATTAAATAGGTTTGACCCATTATTACATAAATATAATATTTTTATCCGAAAGTTACACTTATTGGTCAAACAATCCTAACAATCGTGCACTGCAAATGAAAGATATATGTAAATCCCATAATATTCAACGTATATGAACAAGATATCAAAAAAGAAAAACAAAGAACAAGTAAAAAAATAAATAAGAGGGAAGATATTTGTAGATATTAACATTAATTAAAGCAAAAGAAGGCAGAGTGAGTAGTTTATAAGGATGAGATGAGATGCATGGTGCCAACCGCCAACCGGAGATATTTACAGATATTTATACAAATCATGATATGTCTTTCAATAAAAGTGCATATAATTAAACAAAAAAGAGAAAAACTGTAACTAGACTTGGCTTGAAGATAAATTGGTTGGAAAATATCTCCTATATGCGTGGATTTATATATTTCCCAGGCTGTTACTTTTCAGTTGTTATAAACTTATAATACAGCTACAACCTCTTCAATATATTCTCATTAGTTCCATATTTTTTCCCCTTATTATTATATCAAACTTGGTCAAAAGCAAAGGGATCTAAAATGAAAGATTTTCACATGCTCAAGGTGCACTTTTAAGCTGGCAAACTCCCAAAATGATTGAATGTGGATTAACAAAAAAAAGAATAAAAGCTGTGTTCTTATCTCAGTATAATCACACAACAAACAAAAGACTGGTGGCAGAATAATAGTTTTTTATTGTGCGGGCTAGGATGCAACTAATGGAGAAAAGGGTAAAATATTTTAAAAGATATCATCCAAAATGTATTAAAACTTTTGAAGAATAGAAACTAAAACCTTAAAAGCATGTCGCTTAAAATCAGTTACTTAAATCTGAATTAGAATTATAGCTTAATGATTTCAACTCTACACTATAGTATGTACATGTCAAAATATAGCTTAATTAATAATTAATTACTAATAAGAAATAAAGAAAGCCTATGATTAATTACTAATAAGAGTTTGAAAATGAAGTAGATGATAAGCATAAAATAGTAATACTACAACGGTGAAAGAGAAAATATCACATGGAAAGGACATTCTTGGATCTTACTACACACTTAACCAGACATGATCCGAAGAAGATCCGCATGTCTATCATATTAAGCAAGCTAATTTGAGAAAAATAAAATAATGTTGAGCCAAATAATGTTCGCATTTCCTACGTGTCAAAAAGTGCAATGGTAATGATAAACAAATGGTTTCATTTTATTATTTGGATATATTGTCAAGGAAGATATGGATATCGTATATATTTGATATATTTGAAAGAAATTTTTGTGTTAAGAGTTTCCATAATAGGCTATGCATTATTGAGACCTTTTAGCCCTATGATATTTGATTTTGTGCTTATATAGTAAATATAAGTAACACTTAGGAAAAATAAAGAGTTCTACTCAAATTATTGAAACCACGGATGTATAAAACATAAATTTACAGCCATGCAGAAAATTTGATGAATCTTTGCTACTTATTGCATAGAGTAGTTATATCACTTATATGGTCATTATTTTTCGAAAAATCTTTATTCACACTCAACATTTACGTTGAATCACATGAAATTACCATAGTTAAGTGACACAATATGTGCTTTATATATTAATTAAACATAACTAAGTGATACTTAAAATTTTATAAAAAGACATATCTTATGTATCATTAATTCATCTAATGTCTTATACGCTTATATATTTTAGTCTTTGAAAGAAAAAGAGTTTGTCGTTGATCTACTTAAAACTCTACATAAGCCTTAGATTGTTCTTATTTGCATCACAAACATATTAGTGGACGTTTGTAGGTTAAGAATTGTGAAATTTCGAAAAAAGTGAAAAAGATTTTCAAGTTAAAAATGGTATTTAATTTTAAAATTGGAGTAGTGTTTGGATATGAATACAAATTGTAATTGTTTTTGAATTTTTGTGAGTGATTTGGAGTGAAAATTATGAAAAATAGCTTTTGGAGTTTTTTAAATTCCGAAAATTTTAAAATTCAACTTCAAGTTGGATTTGAATTTTTTGTGGCCAAACACTAATTCCAGAACAAAGTGAAAAATATTTCTTAAAAAAAATAAATTTTTTTGTGGCCAAACGGTCCCTAATAATCCTTAGTTTTTAACAAGATTAATATTCTTCTAGGATCAATGGTGCTTCACTCTAGTAAACGATTAAAAATGCGTAGCAGTTTATTTAAAGAACAAAAATAGATCTACCACATAAAAAAGTAATAATTTTAACTAAAAACTCAACATTCTTCGGAATGACTATGACATAGTTGAGTAAAGGGACATCAATATTGCTACTAAAATACTTTATTTTTCATTTTCCCCATTTTTTCGAACACATGTGCAAATAAATAATACTATAACTTAAAAGTTCTTTTTCTTTTTGGGGAAGTAAGTTGTAAAATTTACCATGACTAAAGGCAACTTATTCTTTCGTTTGACGGGATGCGTAAGTGGTAATTGTATACGGATAAAAATCAAGCTCATGATACACTCCGATCTCCAATAGGATAAAATGAGCTTGAGATATGATTGCGAAGGATCGGAATCGAAGCAAAGGTCTCATCGAATCAGAATCCGAGGGCACGATGCCTACCCTCGAGATATCAGGATTATGATTCGAGATCGATCCAAATCCTGAAAGATTTCGGAGAACATTGTCGGGCAATCAAGCACGACCAACAAAAGGCCGTAATATCTGCGACCGATCGGATATCACGTTGTGGATCTCGGCACGTATCGATGAAGAACCGGTAATCAGTTAAATAAAAGATTGTTTACCTTTTATGGAATTGTACTTACAGTAGGATTCTCCTACTATATAAAGAGGGTCTCATAATTTATTAGACACATGGTAATACGCATTCCAAAGAAACATACTACTATTTTTACTATTATTGTAAGTTTTTTCTCTCGTTCATTAATATTGTCCACTGTGAGCCCGAATCGAGGGTGAATGTTTCACTAAGGCTGGAATCATCCTCCTCGCGTGGTTTGAATTTACTGTATCTTTACTTGTCCATTATAACTCAATTTATCACTTTATATCAAATTAATCCGCATATCCTTAAAACAGCTTGCAAATTTAATTATTATCCGATTTTGAGGGTAAACAATTTGGCGTCTACCATGGGTCTAAACTATTATAAACAGTTTCATACCAAAATTGAGGACATCCTAATTTTATAGTAGGATTTAACAAGGCACCAACACCATAAATAGGGGGAATAGGGAGCCAGGGGAAGTGGATGAGGAATAGATTGGCCACTAGATTCGCCACTCTTGGATTTTTCCTAATTTTTACCAAAAGTTTTTTTTTTAAGGAAGTCATCTTAATTAATCAAATAATAGAAAATTGTCACGACCCAAAATCCAACTAGTCGTGATGGCACCTAAGAATAAAGATCCTGATCTTATACAATCCCCAAGAACAGGTAGTACAAATCATGAGCTTCTAAGAATAGAGTATACAAAGCGAAAATGAAATAAATACATAGTCTGTTTGAATGGTACATAAACAGAGCTTTTATAATTTAAGGCTACCATGAACAAGAGGCAGCTACAACAGGAACGCAGGTACATCTTCAAGTCCCGCAACCATCGAGCACAACAACAACATCAGTCAACATTTGCACGCAATGTGCAGAAGTGTAGTATCAGTAAAACCGACCCCATGTACTGAGTAAGTAACAAACCTAGCCGTAGGTTGAAAGTAGTGACGAGCTTCTACCAAGGTTGGGTCCAAAACCACTAGTCCACAATATTCCATAATAACATAAAGCAAATATTACCAGAAGTAACTCAGAGATAAAATGCTCAGCCAAGTCATGATTTCAAAAATAATAGTTCTTCCTTTCAAGTAAATCAGTGAAAAACCCAAATCATTTACCGAAATTTTCAAAAATATGAATAAGTTTAAAAGCAATAATTTTTCCAAAATCCTTTCAATAATAAATGATATGTTTCATTTTCTTTCTAGATAACCCGTGTAAAACAATTGCATTACTATGCCCATCTGTCAACATGGGTGAGAAATCATGAATAATGTGATACCGTACAGCATGAGGAAAATATATCTCTATGCATATATGTCATGTGTGCATGTCAATGAAATATATCTCAGAGATTGTACTCATGTACTCACACTCTCAGAGTACTCAATCTCACTGTGTCGTATTCTCTCTCATTGTGCTCAGCACATCAATCACTCAGCGCTATACAATACCTGCTGCGGTATGCAGCCCGATCCCTGTTTATAGTTGACTGCGCTCACTGGGGGTGTACAGACTCATGAGGGACTCCTACAGCCCAAGCACTATAAGCACGGATAACTCTCGTGCTGCACGGACAACCGCAATAATAATATAAGAATCTGCACGGCCAACTCACGTGCAGCACGGCCAACTCACGTGCAATAATAATATCTGGATCCGCACGGCCAACTCACGTGCTATAATAATATCTGGATCCGCACGGCCAACTCACGTGCAATAGTATAATATATAGATCCGCACGGCCAACTCACGTGCAATAATATAATATATATAAAGCCAACATGGCTTGCTGCGGCGTGCAGCCTATATAAAGCCAATATGACATGCTGCGGCGTGCAATCCGATCCCAAAAATATCCTCACAATCAAGCTCTCGGCCTCCCTCAGTCATCAATCTCTCCAGTCTCTCTTTCATGGGCTCACAATGTCATGAGAATAGTCCAAAAAATATTGATGATATGATGTATCAATATATAACAACAGAGAGTGGGATATGATATGCAATGAAATAAATATGACTGAGTATAAATTTTTATTTTAAAATAAATAATTCACAGCAATATGACCTATGTGGGTCCCAATAATACTGGCACATAGCCTCAACATGATTTTTAATATACTTTTCAGCTCATTTTCTTTAACACATAAAATCACATGGAAAATGCCAAGATTATTTTACTATAAAATTCCACAGAAATAATTATGTCACAATTTCTATAGTACATGCCCACACGCCCGTCACCTAACATGTGTGTCACTTCCCAACGATTCACATAGTATATATATTCAGGGTTCATACCCTCAGCTCCAAGATTAGAAGAGTTACTTACCTCCAACAAGCCAAATCCAATGCCGAGCAAGCTAAACAATGCTCCAGAAATCCCGTTATACGCGTATCAACTTTCAAACGGCTCGAATTTAGTCAAAATAATTTGATTCAGCCCCACAAAAATTATAGGAATTAATTCCATATCAAAATACTAATATTTTCCAAAAAACCGAAATTGCGCCCCAAAATAATCACCCGTGGGGCCCACATCTCAAAATCCGGTAAAAATTACAAAATCCGAATCCCCATTCAACCATGAGTCCAACCATATCAAAATTACTCAAATCCGACCATAACTCGGCCTTCAAATCCTCAATTTAAACTAAGAGGGTTTTCAAACTCTTCCAACTTAATTCACCAATCAAATGATAAAAACAATCATGGATTCGGGTAATTTAACCAATATTGAGTTAAGAACACTTACCCCGTAGTTTTCTCTAAAAATTACCCAAAAATCGCCTCAATTCGAGCTCCAAATCGTTAAAAATAGAAAATGGGATGAAGTCCCATTTTCTGAACTTAAACTTTCTGTCCAGGCCTCTCTTCTTCGCGAACGCGACAGGTCCCTCGCGTTCGCGAAGCACAAAATGTGCTTCCCAACATTTGCTCTTCGCGAACGCGAGACACTATTCGCGAACGTGATGCTTTACGGAGCCCTTCTTCGCGAACGCGAGCTCCCCTTCGCGAACGCGAAGGCAAAAACCCATGCCCACTATGCTTTTCTTCGCGAATGCGAGACCCCCTCGCGAACGCGAATAGTAAATCCTGTCTGCCTGAAATTCCTCTTCGCGAACGCGAGGGCCCACTCGCGAATGCGAAAGAGAAAATCCAAAAAATGCAGCAACAGATATCAGCAATCTCACCAAGGCCAAAAATGATCCGTTAACCATCCAAAACTCACCCGAGCCCCTCGGGACCTCAACCAAATATATCAACAAGTCCTAAAATATCATAAGGACTTAGCCGAACCCTCAAATCACCTCAACCAACGCTAAAACCATGAATTACACCCCAATTCAAGCCTAATGAACTTTGAAATTTCTAGTTTCTACAAACGACTCCGGAACCTATCAATTCACGTTCGATTGACCTCAAATTTTGCACATAAGTCATAAACGACCTAACGAAGCTATTCCAATTTCTAGAATCGGATTCCGATCTCGATATCAAAAATTCAACCCCTTGGTCAAACTTTCCAAAAATTTAACTTTCGGCATTTCAAGCCTAATTCCACTACGGACATCTAAATAATTTTTCGGACACGCTTCTAAGTCCAAAATCACCGTACAGAGCTATTGGAATCATCAGAATTAAATTCCGAGGTCGTTTACACATAATTCGACATCCGCTCACTATTTTAACTTAAGCTTTAAACCTTGAAAATAAGTGTTCCAATTCATTTCAAAACCTCACCGGACCCGAACCAATTGCCCCGGAAAGTCACACAACAATTGTAAAGCCCAATTTGAGCAATAAATGGTGAAACAGGGTTGTAATACTCAAAATAACCAGTCGGGTCGTTACAAAAATAAATAAAACAAACAAAACTATAATATTAAAATTAAGAGTTGAAACGAGTTTACCTAATTGACAAACAACTTGTTAAAAATTGATTATCGTTGAAGACTTAAAGACTTCAATTCACCAACTTCACAATTATTTTCACAAATTGTAACAATAAAGTAAGCAATAGTAGCAATTATAGAAGAAAATTAGAGAGAGATTGAGAGAGGTTGAGAGAGATTGATGATTTTGTGAGAAAAATAAAAGAATGAGGGGGTATTTAAAGTTGCAAATAGGGAAAAAGTATAATTATAAAAATTTTGGGGGGTTAAATAGCTATTTTGCAAATAGCCAACGGCTATTTTGGCAGACCAAACGGCTAGTTTTTAAATGCCCAAAAGGGCAATTTTTTGTTTTTTTAAAATCTGACCGTTGGGACCGTTTAGGCCCACCAAGGACCGGTCCGATCCCGGTCTTGCGGTCTTTTTGTGAAGAACCGGCCCACCTCCACGGTCCCGGTTCTAATCGGTTAAGGACTGTTTAGGCCTAGAAGCCCACATGGTCCGCGGTCTGGGGCCGGTCTCGCGGATGCTGAGTCTGGCCACCATGGTGAGAACAACAATATGGTGCCCGGTAACGAGGTTCCCCCTGCTGATCCCAACGGAATTCCGGCCGCGGACCCGATCGACGCCAACTCACATGTGGCTATTAACGCATATTTGCCTACCGATCATGGGAACAGCGTCCGCTGGGGAGTCCGATCGGTAGCCCAAAATACATGTGATGATAAAGGATATGGGATCAACTTGCGGGTGATCTTCGAAATACTGCAAGCTCAACAGGCAGCAGTAGCCATACTGCAGAACCAAAGTCGCGCATCCAGTAGAGTTGAGCCCGAACTATCCTGGGAAAACACGCGCATAAATGAACCACCCACACATAGGCCAAATGAAGCTGAACCTGGGGCCAACCCTGATATAATAAAGATGCTCGAGGAATTGACAAAATTAGTAGAAACGGGAGAAAAGAAAATTTAAGCCAACGACAAGAAAATGGAGACCTACAACTCTTGGGTCAACCAAATCCCGGGAGCAGCTCTGAAGGTTTGTTCAAAACCTTTTCCTCCGAGTGCAGCTCCGAAGCCGAGCCCAAAGAAGTTTCACATGCCCGAAATTTCTAAGTACAATGGAACAACTGATCCAAATGAACATGTGATCTCATACACGTGAGCCATCAAGGGGAACGTCTTGGAAGATGATGAGATCGAATATGTCCTACTGAAATAGTTCGGAGAGACCTTGTCAAAATGAGCTATAATATGGTATCACAACTTACCCCCAATTCTATTGACTCATTTGCTATGCTTTCAGATGCTTTTGTAAAACCGCACGCTAGAGCCATTAAGGTCGAGACCAGGAAGTCGGACCTTTTCAAGGTAAAGCAAAAAGATAACGAGATGCTCAGGGAGTTCGTGTCAAGGTTTCAAATAGAACGGACCTGCCGCCGGTGGAAGACGATTGGGTCGTTCAAGCGATCACCCAAGGACTCAATACTCGAAGCTCATTGGCTTCGCAGTAGTTGAAGCAAAATATGGTAGAATATCCGGCTGTTACTTGGGCCGATGTGCATAACCGGTATCAATCAAAAATTAGGGTCAAAAATGATCAACTTGGGGGCCCTTCCGAGTCTGTTTATCCCGTCCGAGCTAGTGACAGATCCAAATGAGACATTGATCGTGAACCAAGGTCAAGTAGATATTGGTATCAACTGTAAAACGGTGATCGTAGGGGTAACGAGTTTGAGCAAAACCCTATGAGAAGTGAAAGGAGAAGCAATTGAGGTAAAAATAAACGGGGACTCATGAACAAAAACGGTTCCGATAGGCCCATCATTCCTAAGGAAGCGCCGAGGTTATCGGAGTACAACTTTAACGTCGATGTTGCTGCCATCGTATCTGTCATCGGATGCATCAAGGGCACTAAGTGTCCTCGGCCTCTACAGTTCGATACAGCCCAAAGGGATCCCAACTTAATGTGTAAATACCATACGTCCACAGAACAGAAGATTGCTGACAATTGAGAGAGGAAGTAGCCCGGTTATTCAACAACGGACATCTCCGGGAGTTCCTGAGCGATCGAGCCAAAAATCATTTCAGGAATAGAGATTCTAGTAAGCAGATCAAGCAGGAGGAGCCTTAACACGTCATTAACAAGATCATAGGTGGGGTCGACGTTCCCCTGGGGGCGATGTTAAAGCGCACCAAAGTATCCATCACAAGGGAAAAATGGACTCGAGATTACGTACCAGAAGGAACCTTGTCTTTCAATAACGAGGATGCTGAAGACATAGTGCAGCCCGACAACGATGCACTGGTAATATATGTACTCATAAATAAATCTCGAGTTAAGCGCATGTTAATTGATCCAGGTAGCTCGGCCAATATCATTAGATCGATGGCCGTGGAACAACTAGGTCTACAAGACCAAATTGTGCCTCTAGTCATAGTTCTAAACGGATTCAACATGGCATGTAAGGCCACTAAAGGGGAGATAACATTGCCAGTGAACACCTCCAGAACCATTCGGAAACAAAGTTCTACATGATCGAAGGAGACATGAGGTAATGCTCTATTCGAGAGATCGTGGATTCACAACATGAGGGCAGTACCCTCGACGCTGCACTAGGTGCTGAAATTCCTGATATCAGGAGGGATTAAAACAGTTTACAGAGAACAACCGATCGCAAAGGAGATGTTTGCGGTCGATGAGGTGATCCTAGTATCCACACTTTCGACATTGAAGGGTCTAAGTCCGGTGGCCAAAGAGGAAATCAAATAGCAATTACCGACACCAGCCTCAATCGAACCGGAGAAGTAGGGGACGGGTGAGGACGAGGACTATGCAGTTCCCAGGTCTTTCATAGTCCCTGATGATTTCGACGCCACCAAATCAACGGTCGAAGAATTGGAGCAAGTCATATTGATCCAACACCTTTTCGATCGTAAGGTATACCTAGTCACGTGGTTAAGTCCCGAGCTCAGGAAAAAATTCATTCAATTCCTTATAGTTAACATAGATTATTTAGCTTGGTCCCACCTCGATATGACATGGATTCTGCCGGAAATAACTACTCACAAGCTCAGCCTAGATCCAAAGTTCCATCCGGTCAAGTAAAAAATAAGGCCTCAGTCCGAAGTCAAGCATGCATTCATCAAGGATGAGGTATCTAAACTCCTTAAAATAGGGTCCATCCGGGAGATTAAGTACCCGAATTAGTTAGCAAACGTAGTAGTAGTCCCTAAAAAGGGGAATAAATAAAGAATGTGTGTAGACTATAAAGACTTAAACAAGGCATGCCCCAAGGACTTTTTTTTCTCTGCCAAACATCGATCGCATGATCGATGCAACAGCCGGCCACGAGATCCTCAGTTTTCTCGACACCTACTCTGGGTACAACCAAATTCGGATGGACCCGGACAATCAGGAAAAAACGTTTTTCATCACTAAATACGGTACCTACTACTATAACGTAATGCCATTCGGACTAAAAAGTGCCGGTACCACTTACCAACACCTAGTAAATAGGATGTTCGAAGAGCAAATGGGAAAATCAATTAAGGTTTACATTGATGATATGTTAATTAAGTCCCTGCGAGCAGAGGACCATTTGAAACATTTCCAGGAAACCTTCAACATATGAAGAAATACAATATGAAGCTGAACCCGAAGAAATACGCATTCGGAGTCGGATCCAAAAAATTCCTCGGATTCATGGTGTCCAACCAGGGAATCGAGATTAATCTTGATAAGTTCAAGACCATCGAGTACATCACCATTTTGGACAATGTCAAGGCCGTTCAAAAGTTAACCGGGCATAGAGCCGCTTTTTGTCGATTCATCTCGAGGTCCTCCGACAAGAGCCATCGGTTCTTCACACTGTTGAAGAAGAAGAATAACTTCTCATGGACCCCGGAGTGCGAACAAGCCTTGGAGGAACTCAAGCAGTACCTCTCAAGCCCACATTTACTTCATACTCCGAAGGAAGACGAATACTTGTACCTATACTTAGTGGTATTCGAGGTAGTGGTAAGTGGAGTCCTAGTCCGGGAAGAGGAAGGTACGTAATTTCCTATCTACTATGTTAGCATAACTCTAGGCGAGGCCGAAACTAGGTATCCTCACCTAGAAAATTTTGTGCCCGTTTTGCTAAGTGCCTCTAGGATGCTAAAACCGTATTTTCAATGCCATCCCATATGTGTTGTGACTACTTACCCATTAAGAAACATAATGCATAAACCCGAGCTCTCAGAACGATTGGCCAAATGGGTCGTGGAGATCAGCGGGTACGATATCGAATAGCGACCCCAAACCGCCATTAAATCTCAAATTTTGGCGGACTTCATGGCCAACTTCACGCCGGCCCTAATTCCTGAGGTCGAGAAGGAGTTGTTGTTGAACTTGGGGACCTCTTTCGAAATCTGGAAACTATTTACGGATGGTGCCTCGAAACCAAAGGGGTCCGAGCTTGGCATCATGTTGAAACCACCGACGGGTAATGTAGTTAGGCAATCTATTAGAACTGTAAAATTGACTAACAACGAGGTCGAGTATGAGGCCATGATTGCAAGTCTTGAACTGGCTAAAAGCCTGAGGGCCGAGGTGATCGAAGCTAAATGCGATTCCCTCCTCGTGGTGAACCAAGTCAATGTAACATTCGAAGTCAAAGAGGAACGGATGCGAAGATACCTAGATAAGCTACATGTGATGTTACATCTATTCAGGGAACAAACTTTACAACATGTACCTCGGGATCAAAACAGCGAGACCGATGCTCTTGCTAACTTGGGATCGTCGGTCGACGACGATGAATTCAACTCGGGAAAGGTCGTACAACTCATAAAATCGGTAGTGGAGGAAGTCCATGCCGAGATAAACTTGACAAGCTTAACCTGGGACTGGAGAAACAAATACATAGATTACCTGAAGACCTAAAAACTTCCCTCTGATCCTAAAGAATCGAGAGCTTTGCGTAAGAAGGCGGCCCGGTTTAGTTTGTCCGAAAATGGTACCCTATTTAGAAGAACATTTGATAGCCCGCTCGACATATGTCTAGGACCGTGAGACACCGAGTATATTTTAAGGGAAGTCCACGAGGGCACCTGTGGGAATCATTCGGGAGTCGAGTCATTGGTTCGGAAGATAATCAGAGCCGGCTACTACTAGATCAATATGGAACAAGACGCAAAGGAGTTCATGCGAAAATGCAATGAATGTCAGAGGCATGCTCAGATGATCCATCAGCCCGGGGAACTGCTGCATTCGGTCTTGTCACCCTGGCCGTTCATAAAATAGGGAATGGACATTGTTGGTCCCCTGCCCTGGGCGCTTGGTAAGGCTCAATTTATCTTATTTATGACTGATTATTTTTCTAAGTGGGTGGAAGCCCAGGCATTTGAGAAAGTCAGGGAGAAGGAAGTTATTGATTTCGTATGGGATCACATAATATGCTGATTCGGAATGTCGGCCGAGATCGTGTGCGACAATGAGAAGCAGTTCATCGGCAGCAAAGTGAGCAAGTTTTTCGAGGACCATAAGATCAAAAGGATCCTATCAACGCACTATCACCCTAGTGAAACGGGCAAGCAGAGTCCACGAACAAAACCATACTCCAAAACCTCAGAAAGAGGTTGACCGATGCCAAAGGGAAATGGAAGGAAATCTTGCCTGAAGTCCTATGGGCATATTGTACGACCTCAAAATCCAGTACCGTGGCCACCCCGTTCTCATTGGTCTATGGTGTCAAAGCTCTTATACCGGTCGAAGTAGGAGAACCGAGTCTCAGGTTTTGATATGGGACCGAAGAGTCAAATGATGAGGCCATAAGCACGAACCTAGAATTGTTAGACGAAAGGCGCGAGGCCGCCCTCATTCGGTTGGCCACCCAAAAGCAACGGATCGAAAGATATTACAATCGGAGAGCAAACCTTCGAAGAGCAAACCTTCGACACTTCAATGTTGGGGACTTGGTGTTAAGAAAGGTGAAACTGAGCACCCGAAACCTGAAACGAAGGGAAGTTGGGACCAAATTAGGAAGGTCCATATCGAATTATCAAGATCACCATCAAAGGATCATACAAACTCGAAACGGTGAACGGTGAGCGGTTACCGAACAACTGGAATATAACCCACTTAAAAAGATACTACTGCTAAGGTACGACCCCATGCATTACTTTTCTTTAAATATGTTACCAATTGGGCTAACGCTTACAGGTAACGGCCAAGGAATAATGCAACTATTAGGCCTGAAATCACGCATTGCACTCTTTTTTCCTTGAACCGGTTTTGTCCCAAATGGATTTCCCAGTAAGGTTTTTAATGAGCCAACATTGGATCGTGCTAACTTAGATTTGAAAACCGACTATGAACCGGAGTCAAGGTTTGCATCAGCAATATCCGAGCCCTCTCTAAGATTGGCCTCGAATACTGGGGGGCCATCACCTTCGGGTAATAATTTTAGCAAGGAAGGAAACTTCGTACTCATAGAAGTCTGGACTTGGTGGATAGAATTTGTTGTAAGGGCCAAACGGTCAAATGAACCGTGCCCACATAGACCACTTAAGCCATAACTTGAAACTTGTACACATTTACAATCTTGTATGTTGTACAGAAATAAAAAAAAAGTTTCTACCTTGTGGATACATATTTTGTCTCTTAAAAACTACTGTATTTAGTTCCTTAAGGACATCGGGCCCAAGGGCCACCTCTGTCCGAATCCAAGAGATCATCCCCGCTCGGGGACTATCATCATGGGCAATCCCGGACAGCTCAGGCTACGAAGCCTGGGGGCACAAAACCTATTAAGCAATGCCCGAACTTCAAAGGCTACAGCCATCCCTATTCGAGGACTATTGTCCCACGCAAGACCGGATGGCTCGGGGTAATAAGTCCATTGGGCAACACTCGAAACTAAACGGCTACGACTGTCCTAGAACGGGTCGGAGACGTCCGAGATCCTTAACTAAAACATAAGGCCTTCAAAATTTCTAAACTGGTTTGAAGGCTACCCTCGGCAAAATTATAATCTAAAGAATTCTAAGTAAACACTTCGGGGAAAGATTCCGATCATACCAAGCCCCCACGAGTCTTAAGCAAAATAATATCGACAATGAATATTGTTCGAACCTCCGAACAAGACCTAATTATTACGTGTTAAGGCATTTGAAATCTTTGCAATCGTAAAGAAAAAATAGAAAGAAACAAGCTTGAAATTTGTCGAAGGGAAAAAGCCTTGTATATATACATAAATCTTTACAAAGTCCAAACGGCCTCAACAAAATACAAAAGTACAAAAGCGAAGAAAAATCTACAAGGCACCTAAGAACCTAATCTTTGCCAGAGCACGCCTCGTCACCGGGGCCATCATGGTCTTCCTCGTCCTCGGTTCCGCCCGAACCCTCGACCTCGGCCTTGAGCCTCTTAACATTTTCAAGCTCGGCCGATAAATTGAACCCTTGGTCATAAACTTCCTTGAGAGTCTCCCTTCGGGACTGCCACCTCACATATTTGATAATGGCCTTCAAGCGTTCCTGAGTTGCCTCAGCATCAGCTTTGTACTGGGCCACCATCTTTTCAGCGTCGGCCTTGGTTATTTCTATTGCTGACTTGTTTCTTCAAGCTCCGCAAGGGTATCTCGTTCGGCAATGGCCGAGCCAGTTGAGACTGAAGGTGTTCGATTTTTTGGGACCGGATCTCAGCTTTCTCCTTCACCGATCAATGTTGGGCCTCCGTCGAGGCTAGCTACTCCTGGGCAGTCTCCTTTTCCGAAGCCAATCGGTCCATCTTGCCCTTCCACTCTTCGGCAATGGCCTTGACTTCGTCCATCTCAGCCCGGAGCTGGCCGACCTGATCAACCTTCTGCTGGACCTACGAATTCTGACTGTTAGACACCGTGTCTAGCTCATCAGTACTAACTTCAAGGATTTTTACCGATTTTAATAGGTCGGCGTATTCTTTCTGAGCCGCTTCCAACTCGGCTCGGAGGCTCTTGACTTCTCCTTCACGTTGCTAGCTGAGAAGCTTATACATGCCTCTCTTCTCAGCAAGCTCTTTGACTTCGGCCTCGAGTTGGGTCAGCTCATCTCGGTACCGGAGGAAGGTTTCATGGTGGAGCACCGATGCCTACATATATGAGAAGAGATATTAGAATTATCGAGAACTAAAGTTGAAAAATAAAAAGTTTGGTAACACCTTACCCGGTTCAGCACCTGTTGTGCTTCGTTGAACAGGCATGACGCATCTACTTCGTTCATTTTTTCCTGGTCTTCTTCAGTTACCAGGCATCGGAGGTAACTAGCTATCCCTACGGGGGCGGAAAGAATTCAGGAATCCTCCGGAACGGTGATAACAACAAACCGCTTCCGACCAGTATCTGTGCTCGGAGTGGGGAACCGATTGATCAATCTTGGGATCAAGCTCGACCCGCCAACCTTCGAGGGTGAAGTTTTCCTTGGCACCTCTAAGTCACCCAATCCGGTGAAATCCTCTAGGGCGGATGAATCTATACTGTAAAAAAATCCTCGGAGGGGATCGTCCGCTCCATGGACCCCCTCGTGGGATCGCTCCTTCGTCGTTCGGGCTTTACCAAACATTGATTCTGTGAACGAAGAAGATCCAAAAATATCTATAACGTCAGGCGAGGCAGAGCCGACTTCTTGAGAGTTCTCTGCCCTCCCTTCGGCATCAGCCTCGCAAACCTGATGGGGATTAGATTCCATCATTTCCCCTTCGGTTACCACCCGTTCCTCGGGGATAGACAACTCATGGGCCACAAAGATTTTATCCTCCTCGGACTCGTCTCTGAGCCGGAGGAGTGATTCCGAGTCAAGCACTCGGGAGTTGGAGGTTTCCTTTGGCTTACGAACCAGCATCCTTCTCGTTTTCTTTTTCTACGAGCTCGGGGAACCCGGGTCCCTTTTCCTTTTCTTCTCCCCTGCCGTGGCTCCGGACTATCCCGAAGCAGAAGAATCGGTAGGTAAGTCCTTATACCAACTGAGGGCCTAAGCTCGACGGTCTTAGATAAACCTACAAAAGAGAAGTAAAGAAAAAATAATAAGAATGTGGTGCTAGAAGAAGAAGCCTAGCTCAACCTATTCGGGAAAAAGATCTTACCATAGGAAGAGGCCTCCCAAAGGCCCTTCGAAATTTTGCGCCACGAGTACTCAGAATAGGGCATCTAAGACAATGTCATCGATCCATTCCTTTAACTGAGGAACAACATTCGGGACTCGAGCGATAGTTGTGCCACTACAAATACCAATGAGGAAAAAGGGAGATGAGCTTGAAATCAAAATTCAAAGAGAAGTTGTACTTACGTGATGCATTCCACTTCTCGGGAAATGGCCTAGATTCGGCCGGAATCAAGTCTGAGGTCCTCACCCAAATAAAACGTCCATGCCAACCTCGATCCTGGTCTTAATCGATGCTTGAGAATGGGGTCTTACTATCCCGGCGCACGAGCTTTATCAGACCCCCTCGGAAGATTGGGGGACTGTACAAATAGAGCAGATGATCTACGGTGAACCGACAATAGTCGATCTTGTTCACAAAAAATCGAAGAAGGATTACGATCCTCCATAACGATGAGTGGATCTGGCTGAGACATACCTCGTACCTCTTACAGAAGTCTATGATGACCGGATCCACCAGGCCCAACATAAAGGGATAAGTGTAGACACTTAGGTATCCCTCAACGTGGGTAGTAATGGCCTCCTAAGAGTCGGGGACCACTATGTCCTTTTCGACCCAGTTGCATTCCTTTTGGACTAAGGGGAGATCATCTCCGGTGATCGAGCAAATATGTCTCGACGCCTCCTTACGCCGACCCTGCACCGAAGAGGGCTTCTCAGCCTTGAAGTCGTCAGCGATCGAACATCTCCCGAAAATAAACATCTTCAAGGGAGGTTCCAGAGTCGGTTCATCTGTAACCACGTTAGCAGCGGATCTCCCGAGGTCTACCACATCGAAAGTGGTTTTGTTGGTTCCGACAGTCGTTTGGGAGGTAGAAGCGACCTTTTGGGGAACAGATTTTGAAGTTTTTGCCATTGTTATAGGGGAAAACTTGAAGGAGATTGAGAAAGGTTAAAAACTGGAAGCTCGAATATGTTGGCTTGAGTGGATGATGGGTAAAAATTTTGCAAAGGAATCTCGAATAACGGAGGTAAAAATGCTAGAATATGAAAAAGAGTAATGAAATCCTGAGGGTACAAGGGTACGAGGGTAGAAGGCTTGATGTCAAGTAAAAAATGAACAAAGTAGGGGTTATTTATAGGGGTTTCGCGACATTTTGCGTCCAGGGACAGCCAACCGACGACTGACGTATGTGTAAGGCGTGTGTCACGGCGTATTGAAGAAGGAATCGGGGTGCTCATGTCGTTTCTCGTCATCTTGCTCTCTGATAAACGAGAGTACTATCTGTATACGGGTAAAAACTGAGCTTATGATATACTCCGGCCTCCAATAAGATAAAACAAGCTCGAGATATGATGGTGAAGGATCGGAATCGAAGCAAAGGTCTCATCGAGTCAGAATCTGGGTGCACGATGCATGCCCTCGAGTATATTAGGGTTATGATTCGAGATCGATCCAAATCCTGAAAGACTTCGGAGAATATTGTCGGGCAATCAAGCACGACCAGCAGAAGGCCTTAATATCCGCGACCGGCCCGATATCATGGCGTGGATCTCGGTACGTATCGATGAAGAACCGATAATCAGTTAAACAGATTATTTTTTATCTTTTATGGAATTGTACTTAGAGTAGGATTCCCCTACTATATAAAGGGGGGTCTGATAATTCATTAGACACATGGTAACACGTATTCTAAAGCAATATGCTACTATTTTCACTGTTATTGTAAGTTTTTTCTCTCGTTCATCAACATTATCCACTGTGAGCCGGAATCGAGGGTGAATGTTTCACTAAGACTAGAATCATCCTCCTCGTGTGGTTTGAATTTATTATATCCTTACTTGTCCATTCTAACTCAATTTATCGCTTTGTATCAAATTAATCTGCATATCCTTAAAACCACTTACAAATTTAATTGTTATCCGATTTTGAGGGTAAACAATAATGAAATTGGCACATCGTAGCACCAAAGAAATATTATTTACTGAAAAACAATTTAATTACCATAGCTTCTTATATTATTATGATGATTAAAGTGCTTGGGTAATCAGAAAAGGGTTGATATGATCTTTCGTTTTTGTTGTTTGACAAGGCCAAAATGACCTAAAGCCGCAAAAAAAGTATGCTTTGATATGCAGCTGGAAAATTGGTCTAAAATTCCCACCACCTACATGAAAGACAAACATATGGTTGTAAACACACACTCACATACACCCACAAAAATATTTCAGGCACCTATTGGTAAATCAATATGTACACACACATAATTAGACAGATATTCAACTATAGGGAAAGGAAAATTTTACAGTAATGAAAGAGCATATAGAATTTCCACAAGATAACTAATTACATGTACTGGTGAATTTTAAATGGGAAAATTGATGATAAACAACTGGAAACATACTGGTCCACAAAGTCAGTTTGAAGGGATTAAAGCAAAAGAAGGCACATGAGTAGTTTATAAGGAGGGAAAAGGGCCAAATATACCATTCTACTTTCATATATGGTCTATATTTAATCTCTGTTATATTATCGGGCCAAATTTACCTCTACATTTATACTATCGGGCCAAATTTACCCCTACAATCACCAAACTTTAAAAAAAATACCCCTTGATTTGTTAAGTAATCCAAAATCTCTCAAATTTCTTTTATTTAAATCACTTGTTATTTTTCTTGATCCACTATTTTTGAAATAATTGACATTTACATGCTTTCTGAATTAGAGAAAAAAATAAGAGAAAAAAATATTAAATAATACAACTGAACAAACAAAGTATAGTAAATTGAAAGATCTAAATTAGGTAACTTTTCTAAATTCTAAAAGTATTTATGACATCCAAATTTTAATGAATTCATTGGACTAAATGTATGGAGACTTTGCAAGTATTAGTGATTGAAGTTGAAGTTCCTCGGAGACTTTGCATTGTCTAATTCAACTTTGCTTTAATTAAATGCCTACACATTTTGTACTCTTAAGTTAGTCGATTGAACTCTATACTAATCAGGCAATGACAAAATATATTTGAATATACATGTACATACATGATGATCAGCTGCATATAGTACACAATAAATAGACCCACTAAATTATAAGGTATGTATATGATTGAAAAATAAATAAAATTTTAAACTAATTTTATTTATTACAAAAAGAGAAATGGGTGCATTAGTAAAAAATAAAAATTATGAATAATTTGTATAGTCTAGTAACTTTAGCATTTACGTCAATACTAATTTTTGAAATTAAAATAGTGGACTAAGAAGAACAACAAGTGATTTAAATAAAAGGAATTTGGAAGATTTTGGATTGGCCAAATACCTATACGACCCCTTAAACTTGGCACCAGTTTTCATTTAGACACTTCAATTAAGGCCATTACCTATTGTACACTTTAACTTAATAGTATATGTACCTATTAAACACCTCTCACTCACCCGGTTTAAAAAAGTTAAGTGCGCGTTGCTCACTTTCGGATGACGTGGTGAAACATCGAATTAAAGAGTGACATGTGGTTGTTCCCATTTTCCTATTTCTTTATTTAAAGCTAAAGAAACAGTACACACTATCCTCCCCAGACCCCACTAGTGGGATTATACAGAGTTGTTGTTGTTATTTTATTTAAGGCTAAATAATCCAAATTGAAAAATATTTTTAAAAAAAATTAAAAACTCTACTCCCCCTCCCCACACCAAACTCACCTTTTTCGGACGGCCATCTCTTTTCCCCTCTCTTTTCTCAAGCTATCAGCTTTTTCCCTGCCCATTTATGTTTCCATCACTCTAGCCATGTCCAAACAAAAAGCATATTGTGTTCTTGGTTGGAAAATTTTCATGTTTGTAGATGTGCAACTTGGCCGTAAAATTTCATATCTGGACGAAAATTGTTGATGCGGACGAAATCGTTTGGTTAATCTCCATGTTCTTAGCTACAACATCAAGTCAAATTTGCTTGATTTTGATGTCTAAAATTGCAGGGGGTTTTTTGTTGGATTTTTCTATGTAAAATGGGATCGATATTATAGGGTTGATGTTTGAAATGACGCTTTTTCTTGTTGGGTTTCTCTTTGTAAAATCGAGTATTGCAAAATCGTTTGCTTGATTATTTTCTAAAATTGCCGAGTTTTGTTGTTGTTGTTTTCTCTCTGCAAAATGAGTTTGAGCTATGCTTTGACTTGTAAATAATTTAAATTTAAAGTGAATTCTAAGGTATCTCCCTGAAATGAAAAAGTAATTCAGAAATAAAGTTTAACATTACTGCACATTCGAGTTTGAATTTCAAGATCTATCTCAGCCTCTTTTAAAATATCATTTCTGGGTTTTACTCTTTCGTTGGCGTGTACATAATTTTTTTAAGTGAATTGATGAGTTAATCAATAATGAAAGTGAGATGAATCTGTAACTCTGAAAAAGAATCTTGTGGTAGATGGAGGTAGCGATGGAGAAGATGAAGGAGAAAGAAGAAGAATTAAAAAAATTATTTGAAGAAGAAAACAGAAAAAATACAGGCCAAACATTTCTTCTTCACGCGCCGAATTTTGGGTACAAATCAACATCGTCTCACTTGTCATGAGGTGTTTAATAGATACATATTCTATTAAGTTAAAGTGTACAATAGGTACTGGCCTTAGTTGAAGTGTCTAAATGAAAATTAGAGCCAAGTTTAAGGGGGTCGTATAGGTATTAGACCTTTGGATTACTTAACATATCAAGGGGTATTTTTAAAAATTTATTGATTGTAAGGATAAATTTGACCTGATAGTATAACGGTACGGGTAAATTTGACCCGATAATATAATGGAGGTTAAATACAGATAATATATGAAAGTAGAGGTGCATATTTGGCCATTTTCCCTTATAAGGATGAGATGCATGGTGCCAACCGCCAACCGGAGATATTTATACAAATCATGATATGTCTTTCGATAAAAGTACATATAATTAAACAAAAAAGAGAAAAACTGTAACTAGACTTGGCTTGAAGATAAATTGGTTCGAAAATATCTCCTATATGCGTGGATTTATATATTTACCAGGCTGTTACTTTTCAGCTGGTTATGATACAGCTACAACCTCTTCAATATGTTCTCATTAGTTCCATATTTTTTCCCCTTATTATTATATTAAACTTGCTCAAAAGCAAAGGGATCCAAAATGAAAGATTTTCACATGCTCAAGGTGCACTTTTAGGCTGGCAAAAATCCCAAATGATTGAATGGATTAACAAAAAAAGAATAAAACTTGTGTTCTTATCTCAGTACAATCACACAACAAACAAAGACTGGTGGCAGAATAATAGCTTTTTATTAATGTGAGGGCTAGGAGGCAACTAATGGAAAAAAGGGTAAAATGTTGTAAAAGATATCATCCAAAATGTACTAAAATTTCTGAAGAATAGAAACTGAAACCTTAAAAGCATGTCGCTTAAAAATCAGTTACTTAAGTCTGAACTAAAATTATAGCTTAATTATTTCAACTCTACACTATAGTATATTAACATGTCAAAATATAGCTTAATTAATAATTAATTACTAATAAGGAAAAAAATAAAGTCTATGATTAATTACTAATAAGAGATTGAAAATGAAGTAGGTGATAAGTCATAAAATAGTAACACTACAACGGTGAAAGAGAAAATATCACATGGAAAGGACAATCTTGGATCTTACTACACACTTAGCCATACATGATCCGAAAAAGATCCGCATGTCTATCATATTATAAGCAAGCTAATTTGAGAAAAATAAAATATTAATGTTGAGTCAAATAATGTTGGCATTTCCTACGTGTCAAAAAGTGCAAGGGTAATGATAAACAATTGGTTTCATTTTATTATTTGGATATATTATCATGGAAGATATGGATATCGTGTATATTTGAAAGAAACTTTTGTGTTAGAGTTTCCATAATAGGCTATGCATTATTGAGATCTTTTAGCCCTATGATATTTGATTTTGTGCTTATATAGTAAATATAAGTAACACTTAGGAACAATAAAGAGTTCTACTCAAATGATTGAAACCACAGATGTATAAAACATAAATTTCCAGCCATGCAGCAAATTTGATGAATCTTTGCTAATTATTTTAAAACCTTATTGCATAGAGTAGTTATATCACTTATATGGTCTTTCTTTTTCGAAAAAACTTTATTCACGCTTAATATTTACATCTAATCACATGAAATTACCATGGTTAAGTGACACAATATATGCTTTATATATTAATGAAACATAATTAAGTGATACTTAAAATTTTATAAAAAGACATCTTATGTATTATTAATTTGCTGTGACCGACCACATGTTTGACTAACACATTGTATAATTGTATCATACTCACACAAGTACCAGGTCTCACAATTTCAGATACAAATACTCTCAAAACCTGTGGTCACTGAGTATATGAGCATCTATTATGAATACTAGTCTGGGAAATACGGTCTATAATAGTGTGAGACTAAATGCAGTAAACAAGGAGGTAGGGAAGGAGAGACAAGGTCTGCGAAACACAACAGCTACCTCTAAATCTCCGAAAAATCAACTGTACGAGAGAATCAACACTCGCTATGTCCGGAAACACCTGGATCTGCACACGAAGTGCAGGGTATAGTATGAGTACAACCAACTCAGCAAGTAACAATAATATTAAAGAACTAAAGATAGTGACGAGCTGCACAGTTATAGTTCACTTTCAGTAATTCCAGCAAAGAATAGGCATGCTTTCAAATCCAGCAGTTTAAGTCAAATAAATTTTATACAGTTCGAGTTCATGTAATCCGGATATAAAATCTTTTAGAGAATTTCACAACAATGACATATAGCAACTAAGTGCAACAACAAATGAAAATCAAGTACAGCATCTCAGGACAACAGTCACTCACTGGGCTCCCAGTCCTCAGCACTCATACTCAATGGGTACCCGCACTCACTGGGGTGTACAGACTCAGCAGGGGCTCCTACAGCCCAAGCGCTATAATCTGCATGGACAACTCACGTGCCATAATATAAATATCTGGATCTGCACGGACAACTCACGTGCTATAGTATAATATAAGGATCCGCACGGATAACTCACGTGTTGCACGGACAACTCACATGCTATAGTATAATATCTCACAATCAATCCCTCCAGTCATAAATCTCTCTAGTCTCTCGGGCTCTCAATAATCATGAAATCAGTCCAAACAACAATGATATGATGCATCAATAATGAACAATAGAGATTGGGATAAAATAATCAAGTAAACTGTGACTGAATACAAAACAACAATTAAGCAGATAGTTCAACATGTACACGACCTCTATGGGTCCCAAGAGTACCAACATATAACCTAAACATGGTTTCTAACATGACTTACAGTCAAATTTCCACAACACATAAAAAGCTCATAGCTAACAACAAGTTATTCAACTTTACAGTTTCACGGGACGGACCAAGTCACAATCCCATCGGTGCACGCCCACACGCCCGTCACCTAGCATGTGAGTCACCTCCAAAATAATCACATGATATAAAATCCGGGGTTTCATACCCTCACAACCAGATTTAAAACTTTTATTTACCTCAAACCATGTAATTCTTTATTTCGCTATGTCTTTGCCTCGTGAATTAGCCTCCAAACGCCTCGAATCTAGCCGCAAATAATTTGATTCAGTCAATAACATTTATTGAAATTAGTTTCATAATAAAAATGTAAATTTTCCATAAGAATCCGAAATTTAACTCAAATCTCCTGTGGGGCCCACGTCTGAAAATTCGACGAAACTCACAAAATCCGATAACCCGTTCAATTATGAGTCTAGCCATACTAGTTTCACTCAAATCCGACTTCGAATCGATATTTAAATCCCAAAAATGACATTTAAATCTCAAAATACTAATTGGATGATGAAAACAATGATATATTCATGTATGTTAATCAAATCTGAGTTAGAATCATTTACCCCGATGAATTTCTTGAAAAACCCACGGAAAATCATCACAAACCGAGCTCCCAAGGTCCAAAATGTGAAATAATGCCCTAAACATCATTTATATAGAACACCTCTAAACTCCCCATGTGCGGTCCGCACAATTTCAAGTGCGGCCACACATCCCAGCTCCTGCGGTAGCACAAAAATGGTGCGGCCGCTCCTTTTGGTGACTGCACTGCCATGACTTAGTATTTTGGTCATAACTTTATCTACAGATGTCCAAATAATGACTTCTTTACATTTATGAAAACTAGACACAAAGGACTACAACTTTTGTTTTTAAATCATCTCAAAATTCCTTGTAGATCAAAAGATATAAGCTTCCGAAATCGGACCGGCGAATCTGCAGAACTCCCTGGAGTGCCGCCGCAGATAGAATTGTGCAGTCCGCACTCCTCCTCTGAGGTCCGCACTTTTCTGCTGCGGTCCACACCTCTCCTTCGCCTCAGCACCCTAAAATGTGCGGTCCACACTCCCAAAAGTGCTAGAACAATATCAGAGTGCCGAAATGCCCGGATTCGCTCAAAACTCACCTCGAAATACACCCGAGGCCCCGGGGACCTCAACCAAAGGTACCATCAAGTCCTAAAATACCATATAAACGTAGTCGAGCCCTCAAATCACATCAAATAACGCTAAAACCGTGAATCATACCACAATTCAAAATCTATGAACTTTAAACTTTCAAATTCTATATCTTGTGCCGAAATACATCAAATCTAGTCCGATTAACCTCAAATTTTGCACACAAATCATAAATGACATAATGGAGGTATTCAAATTTTCATAATCAGATTTCGACCCCGATATCAAAAAGTCAACTCCCCGGTCAAATTTCTCGAAAAATTTAATTTTTGCCATTTCAAGCCAAATTCCACTACGGACTTCTAAAAATATTTTCGGACACGCTCCTAAGTCCAAAATCACCATACGAAGCTATTGGAATTATCAAAACTCTATTCCTGGGTCGTTTACAGATAAGTTAATATCCGATCAACTATTTCAACTTAAGCTTCCAACATGAAATTCATTCTTCCAAGCTAACTCCAAAATACCTTAAAACCAAAACTGACAATTCACACAAGTCATAATACCTCGTAGGAAGTTATTCAAGACTTCAAATAGTTGAAAGGAGCGTAAATGCTCAAAACGATCGGTCGGGTCGTTACACATTCTCACATAAAGACAAGTAAACAAGGGTGAGCATCTACGCTCAACAATATCAAGAACACCTTTTATCCAATAAGGGTTCTTAACTACGTGTATGCATGTGCAAGTATCCTAACATAGTCAATACCAACAAATAATTATAAGGAAAAAGAACGGATAACACGTAGAATATTTTCTCACAACTTTCACAAGATAAAGCTCACAGAGGTAAGTGTACCACTACACAATATCAAAAACAAGAATGCTCCCAGGTCATCACAAATCAATCCCTGACACAGCCCACCGTGTCTCGCTACGTGTGCAATAATAAAGTAAGTGCCCGCCTTGTCTCGCCACACGTGCACAACAATGTTCCCACCTTGTCTCACCACATGCCCAACCCACACAGAAACCTCGTGCAACCCCATAACAACAACCGCACGGTAGAAACCTCGTGCATCACCACAACAAGTACAACAGCAACAATGACAATAATACAAAGTACGACAAGTAAATCAACTCAAGAATTTTAAATCACAAAGAAATGGTAGAACCAATTCACAAGGAATAACCACAGTAAAAGAATGCTAGGCGTAAAGAGAACAACTCAACAAGGGAAAAGTAATATGTAGCAACGATCCCATAATATACATTTCAACAACAGGGAAGCTAACACGAGTCAAATAATTCCAAATAAAATAAGTCGACCAAGATATAGGATATCTAAAACTTCTTTTAAGCTTGAGAAATTACGAAGGATATTCAACAATTCAATTAAGTATAAGCAGCGGAAAGATAATAATAACCTCAATTAAGACTAAACAATTATAGGATGAGATAATAATAATTCCAAATAAAGATAAGCAGTTATGAAAAGATAGCATGATAATAGAATAAGTAAAATCTTCAGTTAAGTCAAATAAGAGTCAAATAGGCAATAAGAGTGAATCCTGAAGCAATTAATTCTAATTAAAGCATGTAGAGGTGAAACTAGTAAATAGAAACTTAATCATATCAAGAACAACTTCATACTTAGTGAATATAAGGACCTAAGAACCCTAAAAGGCCAACTTTCCATAAATAAGTCCGAGCACGCACTCGTCACCTCGCGTACATGGACTACAATCAACATAGAAGACTCAAATCCTAAGGGAAAATCCCTCACACAAGGTTAGGTAAGCTACTTACCTCAAAGAAGACAAACTGATACTCAAAATTGAACTTCTCGTGTGAAAGAACCCCCGGACGGCTCAAATCTAATCAAAATAACTTCAAAGCACAAATAAAACTCATAAGAAACTATTCCAAATCATAAAGTTTCAATCTTTATCAAAATCTAAAAATCGGTCCAAAAGTCGACCCCTGGGCCTGCACCTGGGAACCCGATAATTTTTTACAAAACCCGAATTCCCATTCCGATACGAGTTCAACCAAACTAAAATCATCAAATTCCGATACCATTTCGTCCCTCAAATCGTGATTTTTCATTTTGAAACTTTTCTTCAAAAACCACTATTTTCCTCAACTCAAAACACAAATTAAATGATAAAATCATGAAATATATTAAATTCTAGGTGAAGAACACTTACCCAATCGATTTGCCTGAAAAAACCCCACAAAGAATCGTTCAAAACCGAGCCCTACAAGTCAAAATGTGATAAAAATGGCCTAACCCTCAATTTGGAAAACTTATATTCTGCCCAGGCCTGAAAGCATCGCGATCGCGGAAGAAGAGCTGCGATCGCGAAGAGGAAATGGCTACTGCCCGGAATTAGTGCTACGTGATCGCGAACAAACATATGCGATCGCGAATAAGGAAATTGATGGCCTGGGAACTGAGCTACGCGAACGCAAAGAGAATGCTGCGAACGCGAAGAATGGAAAACCCAACCTTCGCGATCGCAAATGGAATCACGCGAATGCGAAGAACAATAATTCTACTTCCACAAATTGCACTACGTGAATGTGGGGGAAAGATGCGAACGCGAAGAAGGAGAAGGCAGACCTTCGCGATCGGGAACGTGATCATGCGAACGCGAAGAACAACGAATTCCTCCTCCAAAATTATTCTTCGCGAACACGAAGGAAGGGACGCGAACGCGATTAAGGAAACCAGATGACTGAAAACAACAGTTCAAAAATAGAAGGAAATGGCATGTAGCTCATCCGAAACACACCCGAGGCCCCTAGGACCCCGTCTAAACACACAAACAAATTCCATAACCTAACACGGACTCGCTCGAGGTCTCAAATCACATCAAACAACGTCGAAACTACGAATCGCACCATGAATCGAACTTATGAACTTCCAAAACTTCCAACTTTGAAAACTCGTACCGAAAACCATCAAACCAACCCGGAATGACGTTAAATTTTGCAGGCAAGTCCCAAATAACATAACGGAGCTGTTCCAACTCTCGGAATTGCATTCCGACCCTGATATCAAAAAGTCCACTTCCGATCAAATCTCCAAAAATTCGACTTTTGCCATTTCAAGCCTAAATCTGCTACAAACATCAGATTCACAGTCTGGACAATCTCCTAAGTCCAAAATCACCCAACGGGGCTAACGGAATCGACAAAACTCTATTCTGGAGTCGTCTTCACATAGTTCCGACTACGGCCAAAATTCTAAGACTTAAGCTTCCATTTTAGGGACCAAGTGTCCCAAATCACTCTGAATCATCCGGTAACTGAATTTAACCACGCATGCAAGTCAATACACATAATACGAAGCTGCTCAGGGTCTTATGCCACCGAACGGGACTTAAATTCTCAAAACGACCGGCCGGGTCGTTACATCATTCCCCTCTTAAATAAAGGTTTGTCCTCGAACATGCCAAGAATCACCTCGAAGTCTTCAAATCATTGAAAGCACATATCCAACATACACCCGCGGAGGACCCCACATCACCCCAATCCACATAAGCATGACGACACCATCCCAACTGTAATTTATCCTTTGTATTAACACTGATAAGCCTTATAGTCAAAATTCTCACCTTCCGTTCATCTCCAAAGGACCCGATTCTAAATACATACCCGGTATAAGTCTTAACCAACTACAAAAAATCATGCCTACACCCATAAGGTACGACCACTCAACATGAAATGCCACATATAGGCCCATAATAACATTTCTGATCACAATAGCCGTCCGGAATCAAAACCAGCACCGGCAATTAGCCTCATATCCGTTAGAACCCTGTTTCAAACCTCCACAACACTAACAATGATGCAAGAAACATGAAGACCTCTTAACTATACACCTGAATCAACAAGTCACAACTAACACTACCAGGCACACCCCCCGCAAACTAAAACTCAAATAGGCATAAGACGAAAATGACTGAATTTGTAAAGAGAAACACATAAGAGAAATATCAAACAAGCCCGACAGGCACAACTCTCTAACAGTACCATACTACGAATCAATTTAAAAGGAAAAATCAAAGTACATGAAAAAATCATAAGGATCTCATCCTGGTATAACTCTCTACCGCGGCACGCAGCCCAACTCAAACATATCAAATCACATGGAATCGTGAGGGTCTCACCCCGCAACTCTGAATCACAAGCCGAATACACATCATACCAATGGAAATCTTCCACTAACTCAATTATGCCTATAAAATCACAACACTTATTAAACTCTCATCCTGGTAGAGTATCAAATCACAATCGTAACCAATTTACTCAGAAATCACATCAAACATGTCATAATATAGAACATGAATTCACTTCTAGTCTCGTAACTTTAAATACTGAATAGAAACAAACGATAGACACGGCTATCACTTATAGAATCTCCAACAGGGGCAAACACATAAACATGATACTAAGTCATGAACTCACCCATAGGTGGAACAACAAATAGGGGAACTCGTCCCGATAAGCAGAACCGAATCAAAATACGAATGGTGCCCCTCTGTAACAAATCAAAAGCATACCTGTATGACATCATCCGGCACAGCGACCTCTAGCCTACTATATGATACACATCAATGGGCCAGGCCTTCCCTTCTTGGGCGCCCTCTATCCGCCTGAATACCCCGCTGTGACATATCTGTCCAGAGTCTAGGACAATATCTCACCATGTGGCTGGTATCTCCACACTCGAAGCAACCTCTTTGCTAATGTGGCTGTAGGAACTGTGCGGTACGGGTACTCTGAGACCCATGAGCACCTGAAACACTGTGCGAAGCCTGAAGTGCAAACTGAACTAGCTGACCCACAAAACCTCTACCACGTCATACCTTGCCTTCAAAATAAAGACCAGTAGATCTCTCCGGTCTACGAGGCCTCCTACGATAACCCAAAATATCATCTTTAAATTTAATAATTAATTCTATGTTCTAAGATCTTGAAAAGTACTATTTATCATTACTCAACTTGCGTGCGCAGTCTGTAAAATTTTTCGGAAAGTTTTTATATGAAAATGGATTTAAAATATGAATTAGAGCTTTAAAACTTAACTAAGTTGACTTTAGTCAACATTTTGAGCAAACGGACTCGGATCAGTATTTTGATAGTTTCAGTAGGTCCGTATCATGATTTGGGACTTGGAAGTATGCCCGGAATCAAATTCCAAGGTCCCTAGCCCGAGATATGAAATTTTGATGAAAAATTAAAAGTTTAAGTTCAAATAGTGACTGGATGGTGAATTTTGTGCAAACGACCCCGGAATAGAATTTTGATGATTCTAACAGCTCGGTATGGTGTTTTTTGACTTAGGGGCGCGATCAAAATTTTATTTGGAAGTCCGTAGTGAAATTAAGCTTAAAATAGCTAAAACAAGAATTTAAGTTTGGAAGTTTGACCGGGAAGTTGACTTTTTGATACCGGAGTCGGAATCAAGTTCCGAAATTTACATAGTTCCGTTATGTCATTTATGACTTGTGTGCAAAATTTGAGGTCAATCGGAGTTGATTTGATAGGTTTCGTCATCGAATGTAGAAGTTGAAAATTTTAAGTTTCATTAAGCTTGGATTGGAGCATAATTCGTAATTTTAGCGTCGTTTTATGTGATTTGAGGTTTCAAATAAGTTCGTATGATATTTTAGGACTTGTTGGTATAATTGGTTGAGGTCCCGAGGGCCTCGGGTGAGTTTCGGATGGTTAACGGATCAAAAATATTTGACTAAAAGCTGCTGCAATTTTACCTTCTGCTGGATATTTTTGGTTTGTGATCGAGCCCAAGATCAAGCCCGGGTATCGAGCCTAGGGTCGACGGCCTGAGGCGAAGCCAGGGACAAGGCTCAGTATCGAAGCCAAGATCGAAGGTCCAGCTCGAGGGCCAAGATCGAAGGTCCAGCTCGAGGACCATGATCGAAGGAAATGCTCGAGGGCCATGATCGAGACCCAAGATCGAGACCTAAGATCGAGGGTCACAATCGAAGGCTCAGGCTCGATGCCATAATCGAGATTCGAGGCCATGACTGAGGTCCAAGCTCGAGCCTGTGATCGAAGCCACGATCGAGGCCTAGGCTCGAGGGCCATGATTGAAGCCATGATTGAGGCCCAGTTCGAGGCCCAATTCTGAAGGCTGACTCGGCAGTTTTATAAAAAGAAGGCATTTGTCCCATTCGCACTTTTTAACAAAATTGAAGCTTGAGCAGAGGCGATTTTGGATAGATTTTTAAGGAAAGACATTGGGGTAAGTGATTCTAACTCGGATTTAGTCTATATACAAAAATATATCATTGGTTTCACCATTTAATTAGTGTTTTAAGATTGAAATTTGGGAAAAGTTTTGAAATCTCATAGAAACGAATTTTCGAGATTTCGGTATCGATTCGGAGTCGGATTTGAGTGAAACTGGTATAGTTGGACTCGTAATTGAATGGGTGATTAAAATTAAATAATTTTTGCTGATTGTGGGGGCTACGTACGCACGAGGTGACGAGAGTCCGTGCGTATCCGGGTAGTTTAGGACTCAAAGCATGAATTTCGGGTATTTGATATTAATTATATATATTGTAAATTATTAGATAAAATTATTAAAGGATGGAAATCTCTTATACTTGATTTTTCTGTTTAAATTAATTAATTGTTAAGAGAAATTGTTCTTCCTCCTAAATTTATCTTATAATAAATATACTCTCATTCCGGAGGTATATAAGAAAATGTCCTCCTTTCTTGTGGAGCGGGCCGAACGCCTCGGCAGGATAGATGCATCTATGGATCGTGTCGCATGTTCCTCGGCAGTGAACACGAAACTCTGGATCAGGCCGTATGACCTCGGCAAAAATCGTGCTTGATAATAATAATAATTACATAATTTTTGGACAATTGAATTGTAGCTTGTAAAGCTATTTGATAAATTAAAAATTTATTGAAATTAAATTGCAGCTTGTATAGCTATTTGATAAATTGGAATTTTTATTGAAATTGAAGAATTTAATTAATAGATTGGAAATTGTTATATTTGAGGGATTTTTATTATTTCTGCTAAATGAATAAACTTATTGTTAACTCTATGAATCATGCTGATTTGAATAATTATAATTTATTCTATTTTTTATTGTTGACCCTTAGTAAGTGTTAAAGTCGGTCATCTCATCTCTACCACTTCGAGATTAGGCTTGATACTTACTGGGTACACGTTGTTTACGTACTCATGCTACACTTGCTGCACTTTTTGTGTAGGATCTGAGACAGATACTAGTGGAGAACCTATCATAGCACATCCTCGTTATCCTGGGGCGTAGTGGTGAGCTGCCTTTCTGAGACGTCCTGCAGCTACCAGTGCCTCTTCTTGTATTTTTAATTCTGTATATTTTCATTTCAGACAGTATTTGGATTTTTTTATAATCTACTAGATGCTCATACACTTGTGACACCAGGTCTTGGCACACACATTGGTAGAATTTGGTGTCTTATTATTTTTCTTGGATTTAAATTTTATCGATATATGTTTAATTTATTAGTTGGCTTGCCTAGCTATAGTGTTGGGCGCCATTATGACCTATAGGTGAAATTGGGTCGTGACAAAATGGTATCAGATCACTAGGTTCACGTAGGTCTCACAAGTTATGAGCATACCTAATAGAGTCTTACGGATCGGTACGGAGACGTCTGTACTTATCTTCGAGAGGCTATAGGGTGTTAGGAAACTACCTTTCTTCATATTCCATCGTGCAATTAATGTAGTACTAAATATCCTTCTCTTATTCTCTCACAGATGGTGAGAACGCGCTCTAATGAGGTTCCAGACCAGGGAAGAGCTACTCCCCCAGCTACTAGAGGCCGAGGGAGGGCTCCAGCCCGTGGTAGAGGGCGAGGACGTCCCAGGATTGTTTCAGTTATGCCGCCAGTAGGTCCAGTAGAGAATCCCACTGTTGAGAAATATGGTGAGGTGCCTATGGCAGAGCCAGCTCCGGTGGATTTTATATCTGCACCGATATTTTCAGGATGTCATGGGTTGTATGTTGCGGTTCATAGACAATATGACTCAGGTCGGTTTATTTTTGGCAGACCCAGCCACATCTCAGGCGGGCGGGGGAGCACAAACCCCTACCGCACAGGCTCATGGACAGGCAGTTGTTGTATATCATACCCAGGGTGCACTACCCGTGGGTGGAGCCCAGCCAGTAGCAGCAGCTACACCTGAGCCCAGGCCAGCTGTAGTTGTTGATCCTCAGAAACTATTGGATAGATGGACTAGACTACATCCTCTTGTCTTTGGGGGTGAGCGACATGAGGATCCCCAGGATTTCATTGATCGGTGCAAGGATAGCATGTACAACATGAGGATATTGGAGTCTCATGGGGTAGACTTTGCTACTTTTCAGCTAGAGGGCGGAGCCCGTAGATGGTAGCAGTCTTATATTCTTAGCAGGCCAGTAGATTCTCCTCTCATGACTTGGGACAGGTTCACCCATATCTTCCTGGACAGGTATATTCTACCCTCCCAGAGGGAAGAGTTGAGGTTTTAGTTTGAGCAGCTCCAGCAGGGTCAGATGTTAGTGACCGATTATGAGGCGAGATTTTCTGAGTTATCTCGCCATGCACTTATGATACTCCCTACTGAGGCGGAGAGAGTGCGGATGTTTGTTGTGGGTTTACATACTGGCATTCAGGTCATTATGGCTCGAGAGGTTGAGATGGGTACTTCTTATGAGCTAGTCGTGGAGATAAGCGGTTCAGGTATTCTAGAGAGTTCAGAGGTGCTCCGTCTGGGGGCAGAGGTCAGTTCGTGAGAGGGCAGTCCAACAGGCCCCCATATCCAGTACCACCGCCTCCTCGAGGTGCTCCAGTACGACCTTATTTCAGTCCTATACCAGAGAGTTCTTATCGCCCACCAGCTATTTAGGGTTCTTCCAGTGGATATTCAGGTCCCCAGGGCCAGACTTAAAGTCAGTGGTTTATTACACCGCAGAGTTGTTACGAGTGCGAGGATCCCAGTCACATACGGAGATTCTGCCCCAGGTTGCGGGGTAGACCAGTGCAGCAGTGTCAACAGCCTATGATTACCGCCCCAGTTGCTCCACCAGTTGTCCGACCACCTAGAGGTAGAGGACAGGTGGGTAGAGGCCGTCCTAGAGGTGGAGGTCAGTCAAGTTTAGGCCAGCCAGTTGGCGCTCTAGCTCGGTTCTATGCTTTTTCGGCCAGACCAGATGCAGAGGCCTCAGATATTGTGATTACAGGTATTATTTCTGTTTGCGGCAAGGATGCCTCGGTATTATTTGATCCATTATCCACGTATTCATATGTGTCATCTCTATTTGATCCATTCCTGGGTGTTTCTTGTGAGTCCTTGAGTACTCATGTTTATGTGTCCACTCATGTGGGCAATTCTATTATTGTGAACCGAATCTACCAGTCCTGTATTATTAGATTCTGTGGTTATGAAACTGGAGCAGATCTCTTATTGCTTGAGATGACCGATTTTGAAATTATTCTAGGCATGGGCTGGTTATCTCCATATCATGTTATTCTAGATTGTCATGCCAAGACTGTTACCTTGGCTATTCCAACATTGCCTAAGCTGGAGTGGAAGGGTTCGTCTGTCAGTTCAATTAATCGAGTTATTTCTTTTATAAAGGCTCAACACATGGTTGAGAAGGATTGTTTGGCTTATCTAGCCTATGTTCGGGATACTACTGCAGAGACTCCGGCTATTGATTCAGTGCATGTAGTTTGGGAGTTCTCCGATGTATTTCTTTCAAATCTTCCAGGTATGCCACCTGCTCGTGATATTGACTTCTGTATTGACTTGGCTCCAGATACCCAGCCTATATCTATCCCACCGTATCGCATGGCTCCGAAAGAATTAAAAGAATGGAAGGAGCAGCTTGAGGAGTTACTAGCCAAAGGGTTCGTCAGACCGAGTGTATCGCCTTGGGGAGCACCGGTATTATTTGTGAAGAAGAAGAATAGAACAATGCGGATGTGTATTGATTATCGCCAATTGAACAAAGTCAATATTAAGAACAAGTACCCGTTGCCGCGTATTGATGATCTTTTTGACCAGTTGTAGGGTGCTAGGGTGTTCTCTAAGATCGACTTGAGGTCGGGGTACCATCAATTGAAGATTCGGGATTCGGATGTTCCGAAGACTGCTTTTTGGACTAGATATGGTCATTATGAGTTTTCTGGTGATGTCCTTCGGATTAACTAGTGCCCCGGTAGCGTTTATGGATTTGATGAACAAGGTATTCAGGCCATATATTAATTTGTTTGTCATTGTCTTCATTGATGACATCTTGATCTACTCGCGCAGTAAGGAGGAGCATGAGCAGCATATGAGAGTGGTGCTTCAGACGTTGCGGGAACAAAAGCTATATGCTAAGTTCTCTAAATGTGAGTTTTGGCTAGAGTCTGTAGCATTTTTGGGGCATATTGTATCGGGCGAGGGCATTAAGTTTGATCCCAAAAAGATTAAGGAAGTTCAAAATTGGCATCGTCCCACTTTGACGACTGAGATAAGGAGTTTTCTCGGTTTAGCAGGTTATTATCGTTGGTTCGTGGAAGGTTTTTCATCTATTGCAGCACCTTTGACCAAATTAACCCAGAAGGGTGCTCCGTTCCGATGGTCCGATGATTGTGAGGTGAGCTTTCAAAAGCTCAAGACATCATTGACTACAGCACCAGTATTAATGTTGCCTTCCGGTTCGGGGATATATACAGTGTATTGTGACGCTTCACGCGTTGGTTTGGGTTGGGTATTGATGCAGGAAAGGCGAGTTATTGCATATGCTTCACGTCAGCTAAAGCCTCACGAAAAGAATTATCCGGTACATGATTTGAAGTTAGCTACGATTTTTCACGCTCTTAATATTTGGAGGCATTATCTTTATGGGGTGTCTTGTGAAGTTTACACTGATCATCGCAGTTTGCAGCATTTGTTCAAGCAGGTGGCTGGAGTTACTGAAAGATTATGATATTACTATCCTATATCATCCGGGCAAAGCAAATGTGGTTGCAAACGCCTTGAGTAGAAAGGCGGAGAGTATGGGTAGTTTGACTTTCATTTCAGCAGAGGAGAGGTCGTTGGCTTCGGATATTCAGTCCTTGGCTAACAAACTTGTGAGGCTGGATATTTCAGAGCCCAGCCGAGTTCTTGCATGTGTTGTGGCCCAATCTTCACTATTTGACCATATCAAGGCTCACCAGTATGATGACCCACACTTGATGGTTCTTCAAGAAACGGTACTACGAGGTGGTGCCAAGGAAGTTACTATTGGTGCGGATGGTGTTCTGCGACTCCAGGGTCGTCTATGTGTTCCTAATGTGGATGGACTAAGGAAAAAGATCCTAGATGAGGCATACAGCTCTAGGTATTCTATTCATCCGGGTGCTACGAAGATGTATCGTGATTTGAGGCAGCACTATTGGTGGCGGCGAATGAAAAAGGACATTGTTGAGCATGTAGCTAGGTGTCTAAATTGTCAGCAAGTTAAATATGAGCACCAGAGGCCAGGTGGCCTACTTCAGTAGATGACTATACCGGAGTGGAAATGGGAACGTATCACTATGGATTTTGTAGTTGGGTTGCCGCGGACCTTGCGGATGTTTGATGCAGTTTGGGTCATTGTCGACAGGTTGACCAAGTCAGCACATTTCATTCCGGTTGTGACTACGTATACTTCAGAGAGATTGGCCTAAATTTATATTCAGGAGATAGTTCGGTTGTACGGTGTGCCAATTTCCATCATATCAGATAGAGGTCCTCAGTTTACTTCACATTTTTGGAGAGCAGTACAGAGTGAGTTGGGGACACGTGTAGAGCTCAGCACAGCTTTTCATCCGTAGATCGATGGGCAGATAGAGCGGAAAATTCAGATTTTAGAGGATATGCTCAGGGCATGTGTGATTGACTTTGGAGGTTAGTGGGATCATTTCTTGCCTTTGGCTGAGTTTGCTTATAACAACAGTTACCAATCCAGCATCGAGATGACTCCATTTGAGTCTTTGTATGGCCGGCGATGTCATTCGCCCATCGGATGGTTTGAGCCCGGTGAGTCTAAGTTATATGGTACTGATTTGGTGAAAGATGCCTTGGAAAAGGTAAAGTTGATTCAGGAGCGACTTCGTACAGCACAGTCCAGACAGAAGAGTTATGCGGATCAGAAAGCGCAAAATTTATCATTTATGATGGGTGAAAAAGTTCTCTTGAAGGTTTCACCGATGAAGGGAATCATGAGATTCGGGAAGAAGGGCAAGTTGAGCCCAAGGTTTATAGGCCCATTTGAGGTGTTGAGACGAGTTGGGGAGGTTGCTTATGAGCTTGCATTGCCTCCCATCCTATCGGGAGTTCATCCGATTTTGCATGTATCTATGCTCCGGAAGTATCATGCCGACCTATCACACGTGTTAGACTTCAGCATAGTTCAGCTAGATAATAGCTTAGGTTATGAAGAGGAGCCAGTTGCCATTGTTGATAAACAGGTTCGCCAGTTGAGGTCCAAGAGGATTTCTACAGTAAAAGTCCAGTGGAGGGGCCAACCAGTTGAGGAAGCGACTTGGGAGGCCGAGGAAAACATTCGGAGCAGATATCCACACTTATTCATCACTTCAGGTATAATTCTCAACTCGTTCGAGGACGAACGTTTGTTTTAGAGCTGGAGAATGTGATGACCCAAAATATCATCTTTAAATTTAATAATTAATTCTGTGTTCTAAGACCTCAAAAAGTACTATTTATTATTACTTGACTTGCGTGCATAGTCCGTAAAATTTTCCGAAAAGTTTTTATGTGAAAATGGATTTAAAATGTGAATTAGAGCTTTAAAACTCAAATGAGTTGACTTTGGTCAACATTTTGAGCAAACGGACTCGGATCAGTGTTTTGCAATTCCGGTAGGTCCGTATCGTGATTTGGAACTTGAGCGTATGCCCGGAATCAAATTCCGAGGTCCCTAGCCCGAGATATGGAATTTTGATGAAAAATTAAAAGTTTAAGTTCAAATAGTGACCGGATATCGAATTATGTGCAAACAACCCCGGAATAGAATTTTGATGAGTCCAACAGCTCCGTATGGTGATTTTGGACTTAGGAGAATGATCGGAAGTTTATTTGGAAGTCCGTAGTAAAATCAGGCTTAAAATGGCTAAAACAAGAATTTAAGTTTGGAAGTTTGACCAGGGAGTTGACTTTTTGATACCGAAGTCGGAATCCAGTTCTGAAAATTTTCATAGCTCTGTTATGTCATTTATGACTTGTGTGCAAAATTTGAGGTCAATCGGAGTTGATTTGATAGGTTTCGTCATCGAATGTAAAAGTTGGAAATTTTATGTTTCATTAAGCTTGGATTGGAGCATAATTCGTGGTTTTAGCGTCGTTTTATGTGATTTGAGGTTTCAAATAAGTTCGTATGATGTTTTAGGACTAGTTGGTATAATTGGTTGAGGTCCCGAGGGCCTCGGGTGAGTTTCGGATGGTTAACGAATCAAAAACAATTGACTTAAAAAATTGCTGCAATATTTCCTTCTGCTGGATATTTTTGGGCTGTGATCGAGCCAGAGATCGAGCCCAGGTATCGAGCCCAAGGTCGACGGCCTGAGGCGAAGCCAGGGACGAGGCTCAGTATCGAAGCCAAGATCGAAGGTCCAGCTCGAGGGCCAAGATCAAAGGTCCAGCTCGAGGGCCATGATCGAAGGCAATGCTCGAGGGCCATGATCGAGACCCAAGATCGAGGGTCACAATCGAAGGCTCAGGCTTGATGCCATGATCAAGGCTATGATCGAAGGGACCGGGCTCAATGTCGTAATCGAGGCCATGACCGAGGTCCAGGCTCGAGCCTGTGATCGAAGCCACGATCGAGGCCTAGGCTCGAGAGCCATGATCGAGGCCCAGTTCGAGGCCCAATTTCGAAGGCTGCCCGGGCAGTTTTATAAAAAGAAGGAATTCGTCCCATCCGCCATTTTTAACAAATTGAAACTTGAGCAGAGGCGATTTTGGATAGATTTTCAAGGAAAGGTATTGGGGTAAGTGATTCTAACTCGGATTTAGTCTATATATACAAATATATCATTGGTTTCACCATTTAATTAGTGTTTTGAGATTGAAATTTGGGAAATTTTTTGAAATCTCATAGAAACGAATTTTCGAGATTTCGGTATCGATTCGGAGTCGGATTTGAGTGAAACTTGTATGGTTGGACTCGTAATTGAATGGGTAGTCGAATTTCATAACTTTCGCCGGATTTCGAGGTGTGGGCCCCAAGGACGAATTTTAATTAATTTCGGGATTCTATTAAAAATGTAGTATTTTCTTATAGAATTGATTCCTATAAATTTTAATGATTGTATCGAATTATTTTGGCTAGATTCAAGCCAGACGAAGTTGGATAATCGAGGAAAGGGTGTACTAGTGGATTAAATTGGAGCAAGACGGTGTAAGTCTCTTGTCTAATCTTGTGAGGGGGAAATTACCTCATATGTGATTAAAATTAAATAATTGTTGCTAATTGTGGGGGCTACGTACGCACGAGGTGACGAGAGTCCGTGCGTAGCTACTATTAATGCTAAAGTCCGGGTAGTTTAGGACTCAAAGCATGAATTACTTATGTAAATTGTATTCTTTGTTTAATTAAAATTATATATATATATATATATATATATATATATATATATATATATATATATATATATATATTGTGAATTGTTAGATAAAATTATTAAACGATGAAAATCTCTTATACTTGATTTTTCTGTTTAAATTAATTAATTGTTAAGAGAAATTGTTCTTCCTCCTAAATTTATCTTATAATAAATAAACTCTCATTCCGGAGGTACATAAAAAATATTCTCCTTTCTTGTGGAGCGGACCGAATGCCTCGGCAGGATAGATGCATCTATGGATCGTGCCGCACGTCCCTTGGCAGTGTACACAAAACTCTGGATCGGGTCGTACGACCTCGGCAGAAATCATGCTTGATAATAATAATAATTATCCTGGGGCGTAGTGGTGAGCTACCTTTCTGAGCCGTCCTGCAGCTACCAGTGCCTCTTCTTGTATTTTTAATTCTGTCTATTTTCATTTCATACAGTATTTGAATTTTTGTATAATCTCCTAGATGCTCAAACACTTGTAACACCAGGTCTTGGAATACACATTGGTAGAATTTGGTGTCTTATTATTTTTCTAGGATTTAAATTTTATCGATATATATTTAATTTATTAGTTGGCTTGCCTAGATATAGTGTTGGGAGCCATTATGACCTATAGGTGAAATTGGGTCGTGGCTTCAGAAGCTGGAACGTAGTAAAACCCTGTGCACTTTCTGAAACCAAACCACTGAATGTAGGAGGGTCATATTTCTTGAACCTTGCAAGTTTAAGTTGCTCTTCCTCAGATATTGCTGCCCTGGCCACGGGCTGAACTGGAACCACAATTTGTGTCGCCATGACACCTGGAACCTGATCAACATGAACTCGCTGCTCTGGGGTGTAGGCAGCGGGAGTCTGGGTTCCTCCCCCGGTCTGTGAAGTAGTTGGTATAACCGGAATCAACCCCGCCTAAGCCAATGTACCAAACATGCTCAGGAATTGTGCTAAGGTCTCCTGAAGTCCTGGATTAATAGTAGGCGCCTCCGGTACCTGCCCCCCAACTGGAACTACTGGCGGCTCCTCAACTGTTGCTCTAGTAGGTTCTCTAGCTACGGCGCGTGCTCCTCTTTGACCTCTGCCCCCAGCAACATCTGCTATGGGGGTAACGTTATCAGCAACTGCAGCTCGTGTCCTCACTATCTTGAGGGAATGGAATGATAAAAGTTCAAATTTTGAGACCAATGAACTCGCATGAAAGGAATGAAGAAAGTGAAACTGTCCTAATATAATAGTTTCGTAGCCTCTCGAAGATAACTACAGACGTCTTCGTACCGATCCGCAAGACTCTACGAAACTCACTTATGACTCGTAGCACCTATGAACCTAGAGCTCTGATACCAACTTGTCACGACCCAATTTTCCCTCCGTTTGGGTATCGTGATGGCACCTAGTCTTAGGGACTAGGTAAGCCTAACATTAATTAAAATAACACTATTATTTAAATAACATATAACAATTTGAAATAGAAATCCCTTAAAATTTATAATTCCCAAAATCGGTGGTACAAGTCATAAGCTCTACAGAGTATTTTCTAGAAAACTTCTAAATATAATTGTCCAGAAATAAGAATAAACAATGCAAAACGAAAACTTAAAGGTGACTACGAAGCCTGCGAATGCAGCAACAGGTTTACCTTGAGTCTCCACAGCAACGACCCGCACAGCTACTAACGAACAAATACCTGCAACTGCACAAAAATGTGCAGAAGTGTAGAATGAGCACACCATAGCGGTGCCCAGTAAGTATCAAGACTAACCTCGGTAGAGTAGTGATGAGGAACAGTCAAGGCACCCACTGGTCTAATAAACTAAACAAGTACAAGTATATGAACAGCAGAAATATGTTGTCTATATAAAGACTATGCAATATGGCTCACAATACAGTAATGGCAATAAGAAAGGAAACAACAAGTATCAGCGGTGTGATGACCCAAAAGGTCATCTTATGCTTTAGAACTCGAATTTGTGCTCTTAAGCCTTAAAAATCTCATTTTTACCCTCCTCGATTTGCGTGCGCAGTCCGACAGGTTTTCAGAAAGCTTTTATGTTGAAAACTAATGAAAATAAGAATGTTTGCCTTAAAAGTTGATTTTAGTTGACTTCGGTCAATATTTTTGGTAAACGGGCCTGGATCCGTGCTTTGACGGTCTCAGTAGGTCCGTATCGAATTATGGGACCTGGGCGTATGCCCGAAATCGAATTCGGAGGTCCCTAGCTTGAGTTATGAATTTTTGATGAAAATTAAAAGTTTGGAAATTATTTGTTTTTAAGAATTGATTGATATTTTGCATTGTTAGTATCGGGTCCGTATTTTGGTTCCGGAGCCCGATACATGTTCATTATGATATTTAAGACTTGTCGGTGAAATTTGGTGAGAAACAGAGTTGATTTGAAGTGATTCAGACGTCCAGTTGAGAAAATAGAAATTTTAAAGTGTTCTTAAGAATTTCATTTGATTTGGTGCTAAATTCGTAGTTCTAGGTGTTATTTTGGCGATTGGATCGCGCGAGCAGGTCCATATAATGTTTTTAGACTTATGTGCATGTTTGGTTTGGAGCCCCGAGGGCTCGGGTGAGTTTCGGATAGGTTACGGGGAGATTTACACTTAGAAAATCTGAGATTTTTGCTGCAGCAGCAGTTCTGGTGTGCCCTTCTTCGCGTTCGCGTAGGTAGTGTCGCGAACGCGAAAGGTAAAATGGGGGCAGGGGAATTTTCTTCTTCGCGAACGTGAAGGACTGGTCGCGAACGCAAAGCGCTGGGGGTGGTACCCTTCGCAAACGCGATCTGTCTCACGCGAACGCGATAGTTTAAGGGACATGGGGGAGGGGGGGTCATGTTCTTCTACGCGAACGCGTCCACTGGGTCGCGAACGCGAAGGCTTAGGGGGAACTGCCTTACGCAAATGCGTAGAAAGACTCGTGAACGCGAAGGCCTTAGGCTGCTGTGCATCACGATCATGACAGGCCTCTCGCGAACGCGATGAAGGCCTGTCCAGTGACTTAAAATAGACTTCAAACACGGGTTTAAGCTATTTCTTCAACATTTTTCAAGAACCAAATGGGTAGAGGCGATTTTCAAGAGTTATATTCTTCCCCAAAGTGTTGGTAAGTGATTCTAAACCATTTTCTTTCAATTACCCATTACATTTTATGAATTATCAACCTAAAATCTAGAGTTTTCATGGTAGAATCAGGGGTTAGGATAGAAACTAGGGATTTCGGAAATTTGAGGATTTAGACCCCAATTTGAGGTCGGATTCTAAACTAATTACATATTCGGGCTCGGGGGTGAATGAGTAAAAGAATTTTGGTCCGAACCTCGGTTTTTGACCAAGCGGGCCCGGGGTCGATTTTTTGACTTTTTGGAGGAAAATTTGGGAAATTTAATTTATGAAATATAATTGATTCCTTTAGCAATATTTGATATTATTGAGTCATTTTTGAATAGATACGAGTGGTTTGGAGGTGAATTCCAAAGGAAAAGCTGTGATTGAGAATTAAGTGGCCTTCGGAGCGAGGTAAGTGTCGTGTCTAACTTTGGCTTGAGGGAATAGGTATTATGTGTTCATTTGCTACGTGTTTGGTTGTTAAATACGATGTATAGGTGAGGTGACGATCATCTATGCGTCGTTGTCGAGTCATAGCATGCGAGTGAAATTCTATGCTTGTCTATTTTGTAGCCTTAAATTCTACTTTCCATGCTTAGCGGGTTATTTGAAATGTTGGGTGACTTATATCTGGTTTAACTGAGAATTGGAAACTTTCGAATATTGATTCAAGGTTGAGATTACATTGTGCTATTGATTATGGGTAAATACTGGTTTCTTTGTGGTACTCCTATCTATCCGTTGTTATTGATCCTGTGATTTGTGAGGAGGAGTGTAAAGCACGAAGGGTGATGTCGTGCATGAATTATTCATATTGTGAGGAAGAGTGTAAAGCACGAAGGGTGATGTCGTATATATTATGAGAGGTTTAATGCACGAAGGGTGATGCCGTGCCGTTTTATTTATTTATTTGGTGAGGTTGAGAGTAAAAGCACGAAGGGTGATGCCGTGCAGTTTTCCTTTGCTGTTTTAATTGCTCAATTCGTTTAAGAATTTTCTGTTTAATTCTGTCTTTTCATTATTCTCACTCTTTATGTTGTATTCCCCCACTGTATGTCCCCTTCCCATTATTTCTACGTTATTGCTTTATTTACTGTTGTTGCCACTAGCCTGATTATACTGTTTAGGTTGTATGTGGGTGTCTTGTCCTAGCCTCGTCACTACTTCGCCGAGGTTAGGCTCTACACTTACCAGTACATGGGGTCGGTTGTACTAATGCTGCGCTCTGCACTTTCTGTGCAGATTTTGATACCGGCTTAGGTTGATCGAGATTTTTTATTGGTCCGTTGTCCGGAGACTCAAGGTAGATCTGTCGGCATTCACAGACCTTGAAGTCCCCGTCTATCTTTTATGTCCTACTGTTTTCTTTCATTCAGACAGTTGTATTTCTTTCAGGCTATTACTTGTAGTAAATTCTAGAATGCTCGTGAATTGTGACTCCAGATCCGGGTGGTAGTAATTAATACAGTTTTATAATATTCTGTACTTATTATATTTTATCTTAGTTAATTATTATTATTTACTGAATGAAAATAAGGAATTGGTTTAACAATTTTCTAACGTTGGCTTGCCTAGCAAGTAAAATATTAGGTGCCATCACGGTCCCGTCGGTAAAAAATTTCGGGTCGTGACAAGCGGAATACAATAAAAATAACACAGAAAAGTGAATGGAACACAACCTAAATCCAGAATCGCAAATACATCAAGCACAAGTAATAACTCATCAACTACAATCGCTTTTACATCAGGTTTTAGTCAAGAAGCTCCACGAGGTACCGAACCTTGGACAAATCACAACTCACAGGTCTCAATACCTGAACCCTAACACTTGGCATCATGTGCCCTCATAATACTTCATAACCGCATTGACGACTCACATGCCAATAGAGCCATTCTCACATAGAAGGCAAGTAAACAAGGGTGAGCATCTATGCTCAACAATATCAAGAACACATCTTATTTGATAAGAGTGCTTAACTACGTATATGCATGTGCAAGTGTCCTAACATAGTCAATACCAGCAAATAAGCATAAGGAAAAAGAACGGATAGCACATAGAATAATTTCTCACAGCTTTCACAAGATAAAACTCACACAGGTAAGTGTACCAATACACAATATCAACAACAAGAATGCCCCCAGGCCATCACAAATCATCACAAATCAATCCCTGACACAGCCCACCTTGTCTCGTCACGTGTGCAATAATAAAGTAAGTGCCTGCCTTGTCTCACCAAACGTGCACAACAATGTTCCCACCTTGTCTCGCCACATGTGCAACCCCCTATCCCCCCTCCCCCCCATATATATATATATATATATATATCGTGCAACCCCATAATAACAACCGTACGGCAGAAACCTCATGCATCACCACAATAAGTACAACAACAACAATAACAATAATACAAAATACGATAAGTAAATCAACTCAAGAATTTTAAATCACAAAGAAACGGTAGAACGAATTCACAAGGAATAACCACAGTAAAGAATGCTAGGCGTAAAGAGAACAACTCAACAAGGAAAAACAAATATGTTGCAACGATCCCACAATATATATTTCAACAACAAGGAAGCTAACACGAGTCAAATAATTCCAAATAAAGCAAGTCGACCAAGATATAGGATATCTAAAACTTCATTTAAGGTTGAGAAATTACGAAGGATATTCAACAATTCAATTAAGGATAAGCAGCGGAAAGATAATCATAACCTCAATTAAGACTGAACAGTTATAGGATGAGATAATAATAATTCCAAATAAAGATAAGCAGTTATGAAAAGATAGCATGACAATAGGAGAGGTAAAATCTTAAGTTAAGTCAAATAAGAGCCAAATAGGCAATAAGAGTGAATCCTGAAGTAATTAATTCTAATTAAAGCATGTAGAGGTGAAATTAGTAAATAGGAACTTAATCATATCAAGAACAACTTCATACTTAGTGAATATAAGGACCTAAGAACCCTAAAAGGTCAACTTTCCACAAATAGGTCCGAGCACGAACTCATCACCTCGTGTACATGGACTACAATCAACATAGAAGACTCAAATCCTAAGGGAAAATCCCACACACATGGTTAGGCAAGATACTTACCTCAAAGAAGATAAACTGATACTCAAAAATGAACTTCTCATGTGAAAGAAGCCCCAGACGGCTCAAATCTAATCAAAATAACTTCAAAGCACAAATAAAACTCATAAGAAACTATTCCAGATCATAAAGCTTCAATCTTTATCAAAATCTAAAAATCGGTCCAAAAGTCGACCCCCGGGCCCGCACGTGGGAACCCGACAAGTTTTCATAAAACCCGAACATCCATTCCGATACGAGTTCAACCAAACTAAAATCATTAAATTCCGATACCAATTCATCCCTCAACTCGTGATTTTTTATTTTGAAAATTTTATTCAAAAACCACTATTTTCCTCAACTCAAAACACAAATTAAATGATAAAAATAAAGATAAAATCATGAAATATATTAAATTCTAGGTGAAGAATACTTACCCAATCGATTTGCCTGAAAACCCCACAAAGAATCGCTCAAAATCGAGCCCTACAAGGCAAAATGTGATAAAAATAGCCTAACCCTCGATTTGGAAAACTTATATTCTGTCTAGGCCTGAAAGCATCGCGATCGCTGAAGAGGAGCTGCGATCGCAAAGAGGAAATAGCTACTGCCCGGAATTAGTGCTACGCGATCGCGAACAAACATATGCGATCGCGAATAAGGAAATTGATGGCCAGGGAACTGAGCTACGCGAACGCAAAGAGACTGGTGCGAACACGAAGAAGGGAAAAGCAGACCTTCGCGATCGCGAACGTGATCATGCGAACGCGGAGAACAACGAATTCCTCCTCCAAAATTACTCTTCGCGAACGCGATTAAGGAAACCAAATGACTAAAAACAGCAGTTCAAAAATAAAAGGAAATGGCCCGTAGCCCATCCGAAACACACCCGAGGCCCCTAGGACCCCGTCTAAACACACAAACAAATTCCATAACCTAACACGGACTCGCTAGAGGTCTCAAATCACATCAAACTACGTCGAAACTACGAATCACACCACGAATCAAACTTATGAACTTCCAAAACTTCCAACTTTGAAAACTCGTGCCGAAACCTATCAAACCAACCCGGAATGACGTTAAATTTTGCAGAAAAGTCACAAATAACATAACGGAGCTGTTCCAACTCTTGGAATTGCATTTCGACCCCGATATCAAAAAGTCCACTTCCGGTCAAAATCTCCAAAAATTTGACTTTTGCCATTTCAAGCCTAAATAAGTTAAAGACCTCAGATTTACAGTCCGGACATGCTCCTAAGTCCAAAATCACCCATCGGAGCTAACAGAATAGACGGAACTCCATTCTGGAGTCGTCTTCATATAGTTTCGACTACGGTCAAAATCCTAAGACTTAAGCTTCCGTTTTAGAGACCAAGTCTCCCAAATCACTCCGAATCATCCGGTAACTGAATTCAACCATGCACGCAAGTCAATACATATAAAATAAAGCTGCTCAGGGCCTTATACCGCCGAACGGTACTTAAATTCTCAAAATGACTGATCGGGTCGTTACACTTGAGGTGCTGCGGAATATGGGAATAGTTGAAAGCAACAAGGTCGATTTTGCTGTATTTCAGATGATGGGGTCTGCCAAGAGGTGGTGGAGATTATATGTTTACCTGACCAGTTGGGTCACCTGCACTTACTTGGGACTAGTTCTCACAGCTATTTCTGGAGAAGTTTATTCCTATTACATTGAGAGAGGAATACCGCAGGTAGTTTGAGCATCTCCAGTAGGGTAGTATGACTGTTACCCAGTATGAGACATGATTTGTGGACTTAGAACATCATGCCCATCATCTTTCTTCCTACTGAAAAAGAGAGAGTGAGGAGATCCATCGATGGACTTACTTATACTATCAGGCTTCAGATGGCCAAGGAGGCAAGAAGTGATATTTCCTTCCAGACAGCCGTGAGCATTGCTAGATGCATCGAGTTAGTTTGTGCTCATGAGAGAGGGCCAGTGTCAGATAAGAGGCCCCGTCATTCCCATAATTTTAGAGGCGCCTTATCTAGAGGCAGGGGTACTTATGGTAGGGGTCATCCTCCCAGACCATTTTATTCAACACTTCAGGCATCACACTGTGTTTTAGGGAGTCACAATCCAATTATGCCTTACTCTGGGCAGCCATCATTTAATACCCATTAAGCTCCTATCAGTGCATCACCACTCCAGAGTCACTACAGTAGTTATCCGGCCCGTTCACGTCAATTTCAGCTTCAGATGCCATGACAGCAGGATGGGTGTTATGAGTGTGGGAACATTGGTCACATCAGGAGGTATTGCCCTAGGTTGTTGAGCAAAATATCTCAGTAGAATTCTCGTGCCATCATATTGGCACTGGTTTCTCCACCGCCCGCCCGACCAACTAGGGGCAGGGGTCAGACTGTTAGAGGTGGAGGTCAGACAGTTAGAGGTGGAGGCCAGCCAATTATGGCCTGTCCTAGAGATGTAGTTCAGAATAGTGGGGCTCAGCCCCAATTTTATGCTTTTCCAGCTAGGCATGAGGCCGAGTCATCCGATGTCGTGATCACAGATCATGTCTATCGTTCGTGTGTGGTTACTATTGGGAGTCTTGAGACTAGCGTGGATCTTCTACTTCTTGATATGGTAGATTTTGATGTCATCTTGGGTATGAATTGGCTATCACCCTATCATTCTATATTGGATTGTCACGCCAAGACGGCGACCTTATCTATGCCAGGGTTACCTCGAATAGAGTGGAAAAGTACTCCTGGCCATTACACCGGTAGGGTTATCTCTTACGTGAAAGCTCGATGTATGGTCGAGAACGGGTGTCTCGCTTATTTGGCCTATTTTCGTAATCCCAGCGCGGAAGTTCCTTCTATGGATTTAGTTCCAGTTTTCCGTGAGTTTTCAAATGTATTTCCTGCATATTTTCCAAGCATGCCACCCGATAGAGATATTGACTTCTGTATCAATTTGGCTCCGGGCACCCAACCCATTTCTATTCCACCATACTGTATGGCTTCGTCGAAGCTAAAGGAATTGAAGGAGAAGTTACAAGACTTACTTCGGAGAAGTCATCCGTACCTATTTGAGACTCCAAGTATGATTCTAGACCCGTTCGAGGACGAATATTTATTTAATAGGGGGAGAATATAACGACTCGGCCAATCATTTTGTGTATTGTAGCCTCGTTCACCTTATTTATCGCTTCCTCTATATTCATTCGCAGTTATGTGACTTTTCGGGTTGGTTGCATTGGCTTCAGGGAGATTTTGGAGTAAATTGGGACACTTAGTCCCAAGGTTGGAAGCTTAAGTTGAAAGAGTTGATCGGAATTTGACTTTTGTGTAAACGCCTCCGAAGTAGAGTTTTGATAGTTTCGATAGCTTCGAATGGTGATTTTTGACTTAGGCGTGTGTCCGGATTAGGATTTGGAGGCCCGTAGGTTGATTAGGTACATTTTGGCGAAAGTTGGAAAGTTGAAGGTTTGGAAGGTTAAGGGTTTGTCCGAGAGTTGACTTTGTTGATATCGGGTTCAGAGTTTTGGTCCAGAAGTTGGAATAGGTCCATTATTTGATTGTTAAATTGTGTGCAAGATTTGAGGTCAATCAGAGTTGGTTTGGTATGATTCGGCATTAGTTTTAGAAGTTGGAAATTCATTAGTTTCATTAGTCTTGAATTAGGGTGCGATCTATGATTTTGATGTTTTTAACGTGTTTTCAGGCTTCGACTAAGTTCGTGTTGTTATTTAGGACTTGTTGGTATATTTAGTAGAGCTTCCGGGGGCTTCGGGTGAGTTTCGGATGGTTAACATATCGATATTTGGCTTAGAGTATTGCTGAAGGCTCTTGGATTGCTGGTGTAATCGCACCTACGGTGGACTTGGCTGCAGATGCGACGCCGCAGGTACGGCTCCAGATATGAAGAAGCGGAGTTGGGACTAGCTTAGGGAATTTTGCAGGTGCGTGCAAAGTTCCGCAGAAGCGAATGCGCTTCTGCGAGGGAAGTTCCATAGTTACACCTAATTTTCATGAATCTAAGTTAGAATTTGGGGACTTTTGGACTATCTTGTTGGAGAGTGAAATTTGAGGATTTAAAGATTGATTTATGATTGGAATTGGATGATTTTGGTATGGTTGGACTCATAATTGAATAGGTGTTCAGAAGTTGTGAATTTTTTCGTGTTCCGACGTGTAGGCCCGGGATTGAATTTTTGATTTTAGTTAAAGATCTTAGCTTTGTCTTTTGGAATCACTTCCTATGGATTTTATTGATAGTATTACATTATTGTGGCTAGATTCGAGTCTTCCGGAGATTGATACACATAGGAAGGGCTTGTTAGGAGTAGTTTTGCTTACTTGAGGTAAGTATCTTATCTAAACTTGGTTAAGGCACTAGTTGCATGAATTATTTGTGATAGCTACATGTTATGGGTGTACACATGTGTGGGGTTTGAGCCCATGTGCTAAACCGGGGTACTTATCCATGCTCGGGTTGTGCTTATGCTATGATATGCCTAAAATTGACTGCTAAGCTTTAAGCTATGATATTTCTAATATTTGTGACATTGTTGTGAACTATTTGAGCAACAATTGAGGTTGCATATAGACTAAATCTCTAAATGAACTTTATAATTGTTATCTCTGTGATGAAATAGCTGGTTTGAGCTATGATAGCACATTATGCATATGCCTACACTTTAGCATGTCACTTATACCAGTCCAGGAGCATGCAATCTGTTATTCATTCATCATATACATGTATTCTTGCATATTTGAATTTATGTGTGATATGATTTGGACTGTATGTCTGCAATCACGTTGAGCGGATTAGGTTGTTATACCTATGACCACACTGGGTGGATTGTACTGTTATGCATGTGAACATGCCGGGCGGATTATGATATTGAGCCCTTGATCACGCCGGGAAGGTAGCACGTTGAATTGGACGTGCTTGCGTGTGGATACAGATCCATCCCCCTAGGGTCACCCTCTCATGTTATAATTTTACCTACCTATACTATAATAAAAACCTATTTATCATATTTATTTAGGTTCCTTATTAATTTCTTTGTATATCTTAATTTACTAGTTATATACAAAATCATAAAAAAGAAGAAATTCAAAATCCCTTAAATCTAGCCTATCAGTTACATGACACCCAACCCCCATTTTCAATAATCCCCCTATATTTAACATTCTTTTCTTTTCCAAAGGATTACAAAAACATCTTCTTTCTTTCTTAACAATTGCCCAAAATTGTTCTTACCCACAGTAAGAAATTTCGTTTACCCACTATTATCCAAAATCTTGCTTACCCACGGTTATCCCCCCAAAAATGCAGATTCATTTCCTCTTCCAAAACTTTTGAAATTCAATTTCTCTCTTTTTTACTAATCACCCAAAATCTCTATTTCTTATTGTTACAATGCAGACAAAAATTGGAATATTAATTGCTTTAGAATCAAGTTGTGGGTAAATTTTGAATCTTGTTTTCTTTCTTTCTAAATTTTTTATTATATTTGACTTGTATATGATACATCACTACCCAAAACAATACTCGATACAGTATTAATACAATTATAATACGATTGTATTAAATTTTGAGTGTGGAGTTGTGATTGAAATTTGAAGAACATGAAGATCATAATTGTATCATAATTTTTCAGAAATGTATCGCGGTTGTATTATAATTGTATACGTATCATAATTATTGCAGGAATTGTATTACAAATGTATGATAATTGTATATTATGATACAAGTATGATACATTTATATTTTAGGCATTGATGTATCTGATACAATTTAAATACAATTATGAATACAGTTATTATACAATTATCATCCAATTTCTGAATATTTTTTAATAATATGAAGTTGTCAGAAATAGTGGGAAGAGAGAAAATGGAGATTATGGGCGTAAATTAAGGGATTTTGATGTAAAAAAAAATGAGAAAAGAGAAGAAAAAAAAAAAAGAAATAATATAACTGAATCTCTTAACTGAAAGTACTAATAATAGGGTAACAGCCTTTTAAAAAAATATATACAAATTGTAAGAGAAGCCTAGATACTTATTAAAAACGGCAAAACATAAATAACTTTCTAACGTAATATAGTTACCTAAAAATTCCATATTCTTTCCTGCTGGGTTATTGAGAAAAGGCCCAAGAAAAGAAAGAAAACACAGGGAAGAGGGTTTATGACATTTCCACAGTGAAAGCTTCAGGGTTTTAGCACAGCAAAGCAGAGAAGAAGAGAGAGAGAGATGGGGGGAGTGAGAAAAGGATGGTTGGGGCAAATGGGTTTCAACAAAGGTGGAGGAAACATCAATTGGTTCCCGGGGCACATGGCTGCGGCTACCCGTGCTATTCGCCAACGCCTCAAACTCTCTGACCTTGTTATTGAAGTCCGTGATGCCCGTGTATGTTAATACAAGAACTATATATATTAATTTTCCTTTTGTTGATAATGTATAGTACATGTTTTGGTGCGTAATTTGATGTTCTTGGTCCAATTATTTTTGTGGGGTGTGTGTGTGTGTGCAGATACCATTGTCTTCGGCGAACGAAGACTTGCAGCCAATGCTTTCTGGAAAAAGGCGAGTCATAGCCCTCAATAAACAAGATTTGGCCAACCGCAACCTCATGCATGTATCTATTTTTTCTATCTCTTTTCTTCCTTCTACTAAATCCTATTCCCTCCATTTCAATTTAGACGATTTTTAATTTAGACGATGTAGTTTGACTCTTGGCATAAAATTTAAGAAAAAAAAAGAAAGACTTTTGAAACGTGTAATCCTAAAAGCTTTATGGGGCACATTTGCGAGTGTGGCTATCAGAACTTCTCATTAAGGTTAAAGTGGATAAAACGAAAAGTTTAAAGTTAAATTGTTTCTAAATATAGAAATGTGTCATTCTTTTTTAAACGGACTAATAAGGAAAGTGTGTCATTTAAATTGAAACAGAGAAGAGTACTACTTATTCCTTTTCAAAGTTTGGGTCTTTTTGTCCTTTTTGGAGCTTTTAGAGAGCTTAGTAGACTATATTGATTATTCATTTTCTGTAAAATCATGTTCCTTGTACCTTTCTAAAATGCGTATGGTGGTTAAGGTAAATTGTCTTTATGAAATTCAAAGACAGTGCAGCATTTGCTACTTATTTACTGAGGGTCTAGCAAGAATAAATAGAACCTTAACAAACCATCCTAAAGTTGCATCTATTGATCATATATGTATTAACATGTGCTTTCTGTTAGCGAATGCAATAGAAATTTTATTTTACCGTATGATATACTCTTGCTAGCACATGGCAAAGACAACGCAGTTACTTATCTCTTTGGCATTTTATGTTTTCTCTAACAATGCTCTAGTTGTACTAAGAATCTCAAAGCTGTGTAGTCTCCCAAGCTGTGTTACTAGTTAGTTCTTTCAATTGTATTGTCACTAACATTAAATATTTCGACAATCGCTATTAAAATGCGGTTTATTTTGACATTATTTTTTTATATCGACTTCAAAAGTTTGGCTTCTTTGAGGGAATACTTTTTGGGAATTATATGAACCTAAAACTTCTTGCTGTTGGCTTTTCAAATTTTAGTTTGTGAGACTTCTGTTTCATTCCATGCAGGGGTGGATTAATTATTTTAATTCATGTAAACAAGAGTGTCTCCCAATAAATGCACACAGTAGAAGTTCTGTACAAAAGGTTAGTCATCCTTTTCTCCATGCTCTGTTTTTACTGAAAACTCGTGATTCATAGCTTGGTATTTGTACACATGTCAATGATGCAATCACATTTTTAACTCTTTCTCTTCACAATAATACTTTGCAAATTGCAATGCATAGTTGAATTTTTCTCTTATTAGTATATTAGTATATCTAGCGAAATTTCTTAAGCATGCTTTACATGTTAAATAGAAAATGAATCGGGATTGTCAAGCACGACGTTCATAACGAAAAAGATTTATGACTCACCCACATGCGAGCGGTCTTCATTATAGTAGTTGTGTTAACATATATTCATGCAACTGAAAAACCAAAATCTCAACTCTTTATACCCAAAAAGATGCCAAGTACTGTTGAACTTAATTAGTTGTACATTGTTCATGAAGGATCGTCGGGCAAAATTGCACCTCCTGTTAAATTATGAACCAGATACAGTAGAAGAAATTGGAGAGCTTTCTTCACCTACGTGTAATCTGATACGTTTTATTCTTGATTGCATTGTTTGATCGTGCTACTTCTTTTGTAATAAGAACCTTAAAGTTCCCAATTGTAAAAAAGTAATCATGGGAAAGTACAAACTGAAACAACAAAAGTAAGAATGAAAACTACGAAGATAGGTAATACCCTGATTAAAGAGTCCTAGTTGACGTTTGACACATGAACAAATGGAGGTCAGTTCTTGTGCTTGAAACTGTGCTTTTAAACAACATATGTTCCATTCAAACATCTAGCTAATTGGATCTTGGATCAAGGAATTTGAAATTTTTTATAGGTTGCCAGTTTGCATATCTTCTGAGAGTTTCTAACCTAAATCTCTATGATTCATATTCCAAAGCTTCTTGATCTGGTCGAGTTCAAACTGAAGGAGGTTATGACAAGGGAACCTACTCTTCTTGTCTTGGTGTTGGGTGTTCCGAATGTTGGCAAATCAGCTTTAATCAACTCCATCCATCAAATTGCATTATCTCGATTTCCAGGTGAGGATTGTTTTTGTTGACAATTCTTTTGAGTGTTGTTATAGGAAGCTGATAGTGGCTATGTTATCGAGTGTACTGTCTACCGATGGTTATGATCTTAGTGCAGGAGAAGATGAAGAAGGCTAGAGTGGGGCCTTTGCCTGGTGTAACTCAAGATATTGCTGGATTCAAGGTTAGAAATATTCAACAACATAGAGGGTCAGATTATGCTGTTGCTTGTTCCTTAATGGCTAAAGTTGATTGCTCCCATGTTCTACAAACACGAGCTGGCTCGGACTCCACTGTTATATTAAGAAAAAAAAAACAAAAAGAAACGCATTTGTGGGAGTATATTCATATATTAGACACTAAAGTCGCTAGTCTAGCAGGAAAACCAGTTGCCTTCTCTAAGATTCAGATTGCATTCGTATGTATTAAGTATTGTTCTGTTGATTCAGTCTTTATTTTTATCTCTTTTTTAAAAGAAAGATTCAGTAGTGACTTTTAATCAACTGAAAGAAGTGGAAGACTAAATATGTGGTGACAAGAGTTAATTTATTCGAAAACTTCTTGTTAACTGTTGAACGCATAGCATTCTCAGTTTTCCTGAATGATTATTTGAATTTCCCATGTCTATCTCCATACTTCCATGAGGTCCCGGGACTTTACAGAATATCATGATTATTTTAACTTAGCATCATTTTTTATTGGTTGCTGTTTTGTTGGTTATTCTTACTGATGCTAAAATGCTATTGCATACAGATTGCACATCGACCTAGCGTATATGTGTTGGACACTCCAGGAGTGTTGGTTCCCAGTATCCCAGATATAGAAACCGGGCTAAAGCTGGCTCTTGCAGGTACGTACCTATTTGAACTGTAGATTATAAAATTGTCTTCAAAGTTCTCTTATCCTACTGAGAATCTTGGATTTGTGATTATGTTTAGTATTCAAGGCCTGCAAATGGTCAATTCTGAAAAGACTAGTCGCCTATGGCAAAGAGCTGGCCGCTACATAGAGAGATCCATATGCCTGCCAGGAGCTATTTTCTCGGTTCTTGTGCCCTAAGAGGAAGGCCGTTTCCTAACAAATCATATTTTCATAACTTGTAACTAATTTTGTTGCAGTACTTGATAGGCATGATTATTGTCCTTTCTAGCCTGCATAATCACTTCCCTTCCCACCATCTCTATAGCTCCAAAGCATGAGTAAAGGAAACAAATGATTACATGAAGTTAGTTTTTGGCGTTTACATTTCTCAGTCAGATACACTAGAAAAACTCCAGTTATTAGTTGGTCCATTCACTTTTCTACGTTTATTAACCTGAAATTTTTCTTGTATCAATTCTAAAGTTATGTTACAACCCCAAAAAATTCCCAAGTACTATCGCTTGTCAAATTGCATAAATACATCAATTACGAACTAATATCCAGTTCAAGGTGGGAGAAAGAGGTTTGCGATACAAAGTTCTGCAGGTCACCAAATTGAAGCAGTATCCATGACAATATTGTAGTAATTTATTCCGGTCTAATATTAATTGCAATTCATATTTAATGTATAATGCTTATGCAGGGTCCGTGAAAGATTCTGTAGTTGGTGAAGAGCGAATTGCTCAATACTTATTAGCAGTGTTAAACACTCGAGGAACTCCTCTTCATTGGAAGCACTTGGTTAGCAGGGAAAGTGAGGACCTTCACGTTGAGTTGGACAAGAAACCTGAATCTAATATCAAAGATCTTCAAAATAAGAGCAAGAAGCCCATAAACAAATCTGATGTCTACCGCGTTCAGGTGAAAAATAATTTTAGAATTTGGTTTTCTTAACAACTCTACTGTATTTCCATACCTCTTAATGTGAAAAACAAACTCAATTAACTATGCTGATTAGCCTAGTAAAAGCTTTTCGTTCTCAATCTGCACTAGTTTTGTTTTTATTTTTTGCTTATTTCTGGTTGCCATTGTTTTTACGTGGGTCCTTTCTATGCGTACAGGATATGGTTAGTGAAGTCCAACGCACACTTTACATCACACACTCGGAGTTCAATGGTAGTTTGGAAGATGAATGTGACCTAGAAACTCTAATAGACCACCAGTTTGAAGCGTTGCAGAAGGCTCTAAAGATACCTCATAAGGCTTCAGAGGCTCGGATAATGGTATCAAAGAAATTCCTTACGTTATTTAGAACAGGGAAACTAGGTTCTTTTATCCTGGACGACGTTCCTGATGCATCTGACTCTGTATCTTGAATCATTCTTTCAAATTTATCATCAGTAACTAAGAGCAAAAGTCTGTACCATAGTGTATTATCAATTTCTTTTCTTCTTTTCCGACGTATTATCAATTGTCTTGATTATCTTGTTCCTATACCGCGGTCTAGTTATCCATTTTCTTGAATAATTCCCCTGTATTGCTAACTCAAGTTAATGAATTTTGTATGCTCAAGTTAATGAATTTTGTTTAGTGACCCTTTTTAGAAAATGGCATCGGGCATGCATTGCTGCAACAGTTTTGGTTCAATTTGTTGATTATAAATTTTGATGATAGTTATTTAATTGATGTGGAGGTCGAGTATTAGGGTTGTAGGTTAGGAGGTAGTTGAGTCTTGCCTTAGTTCGTACCTTTGTGAGGCTAGTTTAGAAGGGTTTTTGTCTGAGACAGCTAGTGGTAATGTTGTGTCTTACTACTCTTTCGTTTTTCATAGTGCCGGGTCTATTTACTGGCTATCGCTTTTGCTTTGCATCTATTTTCTGGTTTTCATGATGTTATTTTTTCTTATGGTATCTGTTTGTGGTACTGATATTGTTTCTTTTCGTCTTCTTGAGCCGAAGGTCTTTCGGAAACAACCTCTTTACTCCTCGGGTAAGGGTAAGGTCTGTGTACACACTACCCTCCCTAGACCTCACTAGTGGATTTTATTGGGTCGTTGTTTGTTTGTTTGTTTGTTTAATGTAATGTGAACCCAATAATTGTCTAGTTTGATGATTGATTAATTAGTGATATCCAAAACTCAATAGAAATACACATGCCATCTCAGAATTAGTTGATCACGAAGAACTAGCACTGTATAGCACAAAGCCATAAATACACCGGATCATGAGATATTGCATTTGTAGCTTTTCTTTAGCTCATTCTGTACATGGTGTGAGCACCTAATTTTTGAAAAAGAAGCGGCTCTTTCTTCTTCAATCACACAAAATCTAAGCCTAAAACTACCATGAAAGCTGGCCAAAACCAGCAGTGAAACTTCCTCCATCATTAACACCCTAAGACAATCCCGAACAGCCCCTGTTTTCACCGCTAAAACACGGTGAAAACCAGCTCTAAAACAGCTGCATTGCTGCTGCCGAATAGCCACCAAACAGTCTAGAAATAGCTTAAGAAACGCAACAAAAAACCAATACCCCAGCGAAAATCAGCCGAATACTCCAGCTCAAACCTGCCCCAAAACACTTCATAAACATCACAAAATCCAGCCACGAAACACACCCCGGAAACAACTCCAAAAAGACACCAAAACAGTTGTAACTCCACAAGTTCGTCGATACTGCTTCAACTGTACAACCACCGTGAAAACCAGCTCACAAACACCTTAAATCACCATAAACAGCCACCTTTCCCCCCCGAAAATCGGCAGCGAACCATTGCTCCAAAAAACCGCCTTGAACCATCGCGAAACAACCACAAAACATAGTGCGAGGTTCCCATGTAGAGGTCGATTAGGGTGTCAAGTCGTTGGTTTTCCGTTCAAGATCCGTTGGGGGTCTATCTCGCTATTTTTCCCCTGTACTGTAAGGTTTCAGATTCTTCAATATAAAAGGTCCAGTTACTTCTTTCACGGCATTACTCCATTTCTCTTTATATATTCAAACATTATTTGATTGAGTTCGTTGGTGCATTATTGCTTCATTTTCATGAATTAGAGCAATGATTATTATTAGTAGTAGTAGTATGTTTGTTTAACGGGAGCTTAAGAAGCATGGAAAGTGAACAAGTGAACTGGATGTATTGAATTGCTGAATGCAAAAGTTGGATGGTTTGGTTATTCCTTAGAATTAGGCTTTTCTTTGTGTGGAATTAGAAAAAATATCGGCCCCAACAAACTAATCTGAGCCGCAGGTTTAATGTTTTAAAAAATTTAAGAATGATAAATAGACTGCAATGATAGCATGAGACTATTCCGCTTGGGCTAATCACATTAGTTTGGATTTGAGTCATAGTTTAAGCACACATGCGCCTAATAGTTTGAGCTGGTCATTCATAAATTAACAGACTTCAAATATTCAAATATAGTATGCTTTAGGACGCATGACATAACTTTGGCACACCAAATAAAACGAGTACACGTACGCGTGACTTATTTCAAGATAATTTCATAACCATAAATAAGCAAGCAATAAAAGTGGACGTAGATAAAATATGAAAACCAATAAATCATAGTTTTGTCCAAAATTAATTCAAGCCAAGTTGTAATCAATAAAGCGACGGTGCTAGAATTACGGGACTCGGAGAATGCCTTACACCTTCTCCCCAGTTAATAGAATTTCTTACCCTAACTTTGTTTTCGCATACCAATAATAATAGAGTCAAACCTTCCTTTGACTAGGGATTCAAATAAAAGGTGACTTGGAACACCCAAAAAATCAATTACAAGTGGTGACTCTGTAAATAAAATAATTCCTACTTAAATTTGTCATTTTAATTGGAAAAACTCTTTAACCCACATCACCAATAACTTACATATCTTTTTGGGATAGAAAAAGAGTGTGACACATGATATGTGAATGATAAAATTATTATGTAACTTTCAATAAAGCGTCATAGAGAAACTTTTTTTTTCTTAACTTGTTCAAAGTGTTATATTCAACTCGGTTTCATCGCATCAACCGTCGTAAAAATAAATAAATAAATAAATCATAAATCTAAACTGTATTAAAAGTACGAAGGTTCTTAACAAAATATTGTTCGCCTTTTTTACCCTTTAAAATAGAGTTCACACTGAACAAAATAGTCATTTTATTAATTTTCTAATATTTAGGATTATGAAATCAACTAAAATATTTATTCATACTAAGAAATCCAGGGGCGGCTCAATCACATACGGGGCCTAAAGTCAAAGTTTAATATGAGGCCTACATTTTTAAAAGAAAGTTATAAGATATGTTTTTATTTGAAGTCTGTTCTTCTAATTCTTTTTTAGATATAAAGTTGTTAATATTTTTTTCTATAATCGATTTTCTCTAATTATTCTTGCTCAATTGATAATATAGCCAAAATATTTAATCTTTCTTGAGATATTGTTGATCTTAGATAAGATTTTACAAAGCAGTAGAAGTATAAAACTATTGGAAACTTAGAGAAAGAAGTGAGTTAGAATATAAAAGAGAAACACAAAAAATATATAGGGTTTTCTGAAATATGAAGAGATTGAAAAAATAAAATTGACTTGGACAAATTAAGGAAGAGAGAGAGCAAATTTTTTAATGGAGTAAAAATTGAAAAACTAAAAATTATGAAAACTATTCATCTACATATTTTTAAGTATGTCAAATTATTATTTTATCTATATATCTATAAAGTTTTCTTTCCTTTATATTAAAAACTTTATTTTTGTATAGTTTTGTATTAAAAATACTAATATTATTTTTTAAATACCTATAAACCTATTATTTTTAAAAAATAGGCCCCCCTAAATTTGGGGGCATAAGGCACAAGCCTTACTCTACATAAGGTTAGAGCACCTTGAAGAAATTCAAATATTTAGGACATTAAAATCAACTAAAATTTTCCGTTTATAATTCAAAATCCTAATATTTACGACCAAATATAAGAAATAATTCAAATTTCAAAGTTTTAATATCTCACCACTGAGTATTAGATTTGGAGTCAAGATATTAAAGGCAAAAACGGAAGAACTACTACTACTTTTTAATTTGAAGAAAACAACTACTATTATTGATTCTTTTATTATTTTTTGGTCCAGTACTATTGCTTATTCTAAAAGTAAAGCTAAATGAGGAATATATTGGAGTTAAAATAAGCCAATATACGACCAATATAAGGGAATTAATTTTTACTCCCCCGTCTCAAATTATTTATCGTAATTTTTAAAAATAGATGTTTCAAATTATTTGTCATTTTAGAAGTTCAAGACAAAATTAATTATTTTTTATCCTTAATAATAATTATTTTTGAAGATGGAGATGATGCGTAAATAAAGTAAATATTCAATGAAGAGAGATTATATTTAAGACATAAATAAGAATAAAAAAGTAAAAAATCCCATCTAATTAGTATTTTCTTTAGGGATGTGTAAAAGAGAAATACAATAAATAATTTGAGACGGATAAAATATTTATTAGTAATCAAGAGCCTTTAAATAGATAAAAAGATGGTCAATTTATTAGTGATATCAGCTATGAAACAATTATTTTAACTACAAGAACGTAACTCACATCAATTGGTAACTGACGATGAACACTACAATTATAGCTTTATTAGTATTGAAGTTGCACTAATCAACAAACTCACGAAGTTTAATAGCAAAATTAGTTAAGTTCTGGTTGGTGAAATTGTATTTTCTAAAAGTTAAATGCAATAAATTTTATTGGTATTTGACATAAAAGAAAGAAGGAGAAGAGAAAATTTTTACACAAAATTAAAACCCTATATCAAAATTATTCAAAGTCGCAAGTTGAAAACTATATTTTTTAAAATATAAAAGGAGTAATATTTTTTAATATTAGTTCTTTGTTTAATATTAGTTACTGTGTATATATTATTTTTGTCCACAACTAAAAAATATACATAAATCTATCTATCTATCTATCTTATTTTAATAAGAAAAATGTGTCATATTAATTGAAATAGAAGAAATAATATTTATGTAAACTTTATAAATTTATTACTCATTGATTAGGTACACACGACCCTAAAGCTAGTGAATAAATAAACACGAAGCTAGGTAGTTGACATGTCATAACGGCAAATAGGGAAATAATGGCGCTCTTGTCTAACCACTTTGTAATGCAATCTCCATGAAACATACCCAAGACTTTTTTTCCCCTCCGTCCAAGTTGTTCTAAACAAATCACAAATTCATCATTCAAACACTGATCTTCATCTATCTCCATTATCGACCAATGGCGGAGCCACGTGCACCAAAGGGGTGTCAACCCTTCGCTGAAAAATTACACTGCATAGCTTGGTAATGTTTTTTAAAGTATGTATATATATTATATAATGACACCCGTTGACTTTTTGGTGGGTTTGTTTCTTTATATTTTGACTCCCCTTAATAAAAATCCTGGCTCCGCCGCTGTTATCGATGACTTACTAGCTGGTACCATCCCATTGAAGCGGGACAATAACTCTTCTTCTTCTTCAACCCTCCCTCCCATCCCAAACATATTCAATTTTCAAAGTTAAACCAACGAACATCTCCAAGTTTTGGCCCTATCAAATAATGTATGAGCTCCTGATGATAAAACTCAAACGTGTCACCCCAGTTCTTGAGCCTGACACGGTAGAACGTGTCATATGATATGACATGTAGTTAGAAGGGTATAATCTGAGATGAAGTGATTTGGTCTCAGTTTGCTGATATTCATCTTTATATTGGAGCTGTGCAGGCCAGTGATGTGGTTTTATATACCAAAACTCTATGAAGGTGAAATTGAAGGGCTAAAGTGGGTAAACTAGGAGGAATAGGAGAAATAATTCTTTCGTCATTGATTCTTGATTGTTGAAATTGAATGGCTAAAGAAGCAGCAGAAATAATATTATCATTGTTATTGTACAATGCTCTCCAGATTTTTTTTAACCCGAGCCGGACATATAAACCAAACCAATAACTGCAAGTCATGTGTTATTCATAAACACGTTTATCACTTAAAAATGGTTATGTGCTAAATTTTAACACTAATTTTTATTAATAAGGTCAAATTGCTTGGTCTCCCGCTCCCATCGGCGAAAGCAGAGGACAATTTTAAGAAAAAATAAAAAAGGAAAAATGGCGGAAGACAATTACTAAAAACAACTAAATCGAATCCCGTTGATACTCTCGCCAAAGAATGTAATCCCAATTTCTTGCGCTTTTGAAATTTGTGACACGCACAACATTCGATGTAAGAATGCTACTTGTTATTGAGCTAATACAAGGTACTGGGCAGTTCTTTTTACCCTTTTGAACAAAATTGATTTGCGCACCATGAATTAGAAAAATCAACTGAAACTGTGAAGGGAAAAAGTGGAGATTTAACAAAAAAAAGCCTTCATTTATTTGCTTCAATCAACTCCCTATACTCTCTCTTCATTTTGACACCTGATACAGTCCTGCACATCCCCAAAAAAAAAAAAGGAATTAGCACGAAAACAAGTCAAGCTGCTTAAAAAATTTGATGCTACCGAACTTGCTTTTTCCAACGATTCTCTGCAGTAACTAAGGCAGACGCAAATGGTACAGAAATTAGGGCAGGAGATGGATGACACTAGCTAGAGGCAAGATGATAGATGTCAAAAGTGTTTCAACCAATAATAATGCTAAACGCTAGCATAACACATGCAGAATTTGAGGCTTCATTTGGTTGGTACAAAATGTGTTTGTTAAATTTCATGGAAAATACATAACAAATAAAACTTATTTCCTAATTATGTGTTTGGTTGGACTATACTATGTGATAATCATGGAGAGTGGAAGTGAGTTAAGGGAGCCGTGCTTGACGATAGCGAGGAGAACGAGCACATGTATACAGAGCTGTACGCAGAAGTATAGTTCTCTTTTCCTCATTTGCTATGTAATAAAGAAGAGCAAAAAGAGAATGAGGATTTAATCAAAGATGATATCGTCCTAAGAAACATCAAGACCAGAGCAAAAAGAATCTTGAGGTAACATAAGGAAATCGATTCGGGACAATGGAAAATAAGAGTGAAGCTGCAAGAAATTGCATTTCCGACAAAATCAAGTTCATAGGGCTTGAGCCCGACTAGCGAGACTTGTTTTACTTGGTGTATGGTGAAACTATGAAAGATTGAATGAGATGGAACTCGTGCAACAAAGAACTAAGAGAAGAAGACAGCTGTTTAGGTCATTTATAATATAGAAATTAAGCAGTTTATACTTTTGGAGGGAAAGAAAAGCCAAATGCAACCAACCTGAGCATTTCCTTATTCTTGAAAAACTGTACACATGGAGTACCCATAATTCCAGCTGCCTCAGCAATCTCTGGATCTTCAGTAATATCAATTTCAACAAAGTGTACATGCTGGTCAAATTCATCAATGACCTGTTGCACAAGCACAATGGAACAGGTTAGTTATAAACACTACAAAAGCCAGTACTCAACAGCAAAGCAACTAAAAGAATCAACTATTACCGAGTAGAAGTAAGGATGATACAAAGTTAATTGAAACACAAAGCTCTTTTCTTTAAACAACCTTTATAGGGGGTCCTTTGAGGTTTATCTCAAGATTCGGTTATTCCTCCATGGAAATCATAAGGATTTCAAGTAATCAACTTTCACAAAAATGATAGTATATGATACTGAAACAGAAACTTTTAAGACAAATTAACCACATCGTGGATCAATAAAGTTTGACAGGACGTAACACTTCACACTCTTCACAAATTGGTCTTTTGACTTGCAAGAGAAATGTGATGTATGGCTAATTTTTTCTTTTACAATTCACTAATGTAAAAGAGAGTTGATGGCTAATTGAAAGGACACATCTATCAAAATGAGTTGCATACCTTGCTAAGAATCGGTTTCAAGGTCCTACATGGACCACATGTTGGTGATGTATATAGTACACAAATAATCCTTGAGCTCTCGTGGTACAACTTCCGTAAAGCATACTGAGAAGGAAAACAATAAAAATGATCATCAGATAGGAATGCTGACCATGGTCAGAAAGATCTGAGCTTCCTAGATCTCACACCTGGCCCTTATGCTTTGTAAGTGTTATATCAAAACCTTCTTGGACATCTTTCTCGGTGAGTTCCTTCTTAACTTCTTCAGTAGGGGGCTGATGAATCAAAAAATCCAGGTAGATTCATTAGATAATGAACTATTGGTTTAGGGATATTGGGCAATAGTGTAAATTCAAAAGGATTAATGGTTACTTATATAGTTAAAAAAAAAAAAAAGTGGGAGTTTTGTTAGGGAAGTAAGAAGCCCCATGGTTGGTATAACCCAGTTCACTTCATATAACCCATAAAGTAGTAGCAAACATAATTATTTTTATAAGGCAAGGATAAAGTAGTACAAATAAATTACGCATCCTTATACTGCATAATATCACCAAAAAGCTCAGCAAAAACAGAAGATAGCTATGTTGTTCTGACTCAGGTGCTGGTACCCAATCCGAGTGTGGATCTAGAGGTCGGATCCTTCATAATCTGAATTTTAAGATTCGAGGGTACAGATCCAAGAAGGGATATGGGTGCGGGGATTCTGCTACAAATAATTCAAAATTCTAAAAAGATCTATAAAGATTTACTAAATTATGAGAAATATTCTGTGGAAATTTATAGGTTGTGGAGTGCAGCCAATGATTCAATCTTTTGTTTTGAGAATTTCTCAAGTTGTAGGCACCAGGCACTAGGCACTAGCAAGAACCAAGTAAAATTTGATCTTTCATTTTTCCTCAAATTTGTCCATGGATTGTGGTCAAAGTATCTGATCTCGATTGACCACACCCAGTACGAATCCCACACCCTTACAGTACTAGTGTCGTGTCGACACGGGTGCGGCAGCTAAAATGAAGAGTCCGCGCAACATAGGAAGATAGTGCAGCACTGCCAAGCATCCATAAATTAATCAACTATTAAAGTGTAATTCTCTAGTTTTCTGTTTCCCTGTGAAAAAACTAAAATTGAAAGGGTAACTCAAATGAGAACTTTAAATGCATCTCTTTGATGTTTCAGCATAACAGTTTCTTTGTCAGACCACCTTGATGGAATTCTCGCAATCAAGATAAATTCAATAAGCGAAAAGAGTTCATACAAACTATTATTGTCATAGATGATACGACAGTCCATAAGTAATAACGTTCTAAATACTCTCTCATCAATCACATTCAAATACCATCCAGTAAGTGTAGACAGCTTCATCTGGGCCTGCATGCAGATTTGCGTGAATACTCTAACACCCTACATAAGTATTCCATACATTTTAGAAAGCATTAAATTAGGTCACTAGGAAATTGATTCCATAACTTACAATTCATGGGAATACCAAGGCTATGAAATTGACAAATACATACCTATTGAAGAAAATGCAAAAATTAAATATAAGTCAACAATGTTTGGGCGCTGGATTAAAAAACCACTTGAGAGCATGATTATAAACGCGTATCAAATGACTTGTAAAGGAAATATACAGGACCGAAAATCAGTTTCTTTTAGAAGTCAGATACCTGGTGAAATTCAATAAGAAGATTTTTGCTTGTGAGATATCTCTCCACTGATAGAGCAGCTACACATCCTGAGCCAGCTGCAGTGATGGCTTGCCTCCATTCATGATCCTAAGTATGGAGAACATGTCATGGTGATATGAGGAAGTATCACACTATAAGAAGTTGTGAAGACAAATCACAAGATGAGTTTCATTCTACAGGAAAACGGTGAGAAAAATAACTTCAAAGGAAAAAAAGAAATGTTTTATACTATCATGATTTAATCTCAGATTTTCCTCTACTCAGGCAACCTAAGAATTCAAAAAGAGGTCTGAGAAATGGCATCACACTACATATTATTGGATGGCTCCCCTCTCTCATTGCAACACCTTGACACAAACTTCTCTTGAGGACTTAACTCAGACGTTTCAATCAACAAACTAGGGTCATGATATTCATACAGCACATAGGATACATCTAAAAAGGTCGTGCATAATTAACCTGAACTTTCTTAGGAGTGCAATCACCACCTGAAGTACAAGGATAGTAAAAAGAAAAAGGAAAAAGAAAACAGCAGGAATAAAATAATAAATTGTTGCAAGTACCTGTACATCTCCAGCTGCAAATACACCTTCCACAGAAGTGTTTGCCGTTCCCTCCTTGACCAATATGTAGCCTGAGCTATCAAGTTCAACTTGGCCTTCCAACAGTTGACTATTTGGTGAATGACCTATACCATAAAACAAGCCTTTTGCCTCAATCACGGATTCTTCCTCAGTATCAGCTTTTCTGATCAAAATTCCTGACATCTGGCCCTTAGGGTTGCTGACGACATCCACGGTCTCAGTGTTGAAATGCACAGTGATGTTTGGATTGTTGAAAACTCTGAAACATTCCGCATAATCAACCTGTTAAACAAACATTTCAGGGAGTTGAAACTTGAAATATATAGCTCATTAGTAATTCAATCCGCTTCATAGGTCAAATAGATATGTGACAACATTTACAGAAATAGGTATGACGCAAGCAGAATAAAAGCGACAATAGGTTGAAGCTGGGGAAGAGGCAAAAATGAAAAATAATCAGCAGTAAAGTGAGCTGTCATTACTGAGACAAACAAGAAACACTGGATTATTTAACATATCTCTCATCAGAGGATACACCTACATTGGTCAATCATGTCACGCGACTTGCAGGTGCATGCTGAACTCAAATCATGATGATATTGTAATGCAGTGAGCACATTCACTAGTGTGTACAACACAATATTGAACCCTTTTAAATTGGTATTAATTGCAATGCCTATGAGGGAGAGCCCATAGTACGTACTAGAATAGTGTAATAAAAGATGTACAAATCTTTGTTGACTCCCTTTCAATGACATTGTGAAGTCAATATTCCAAGAACTGTCTATTGTACTTAATAAGAGAATGAAATTAAACGCTGAGTATTAAAGAGCACAAACAAGACAGGCATTTGATGTATCTCAGATTGTGGCCTTTGACAAGGCCAAGCTCACAACAATCATTGGGATCTTCTACAGTGAGTGCTTTATATGGCAAGGCCTAGGAGATGGCTAATTTTGGAGTGTGTTATTCTGCTCTCACAAATGTAGTGATAAGTATGTTATAGAATGTGAAGGAGCTGGGTGTGATGAAAGCAATATGGATAATGAAGTTAGGGTAACCAAAGAAAAGTAAATTGTCAGGTTGTTTCTAAAGGAGAACTGAGGGGTCAGCAAGATACGAAAACTCCGAACACAATGACTAATTCTGACGACTAAAAGGCAATTGTTATCTATCAGCAGCTTTTCGACTCCCTGAAAGTATGAAGTTGTGCAGTTGGTTTGGTTTCTTTATTGGATTTTGTCCATATATTTCGCCATTTAAGTAGGCTTTTACAGCTTGGCACCTTACAAGTTGACATCGTATATAGCATACCCCTCCCAAAGAGAGAGAGAGATTCATTAAGAACCAGAATTCAATTAGAGAAATACTGCTGATCTGGCAGGCTACTGTATCTTGAATTAGATTTAACACTAGAAAAGAGGGGGAGAAGAGGGGGGGGGGAGGGGGGGGATCATTAGGAGGACTTCTGAAAAAAGGAAGATAACAGCGATAAGCAGCTAATGGAAGTTATAAGATATTGATTCGTCTTCTAGAACTACTGGATAATCTGGAAACACATTTCTCAACCTCAAAGATCCTGTTCTTTCAAATATGATTATCCTATTGAACATCCTTCTGCAACATGCATATGTGCATATCTGCATGCAAAGTAACTGCATTTCAATTATCATCAAACTACCATATTATGCATTCTCAAGTTCTCATCTTTAACGGGTCATAAGGAAAAGTCATGTGGTTTGTTACATGAATATGAAGTAAAGAACCAGCACCTTCAATGCAGATAGTGATTTTTTTTAAATATAGGTAAAACAGCTGTGTGTATAGACAGACATCTTAGAGTAAGAGAACTACTCTAGATGTTTTTACAGATGACAGTAAAGTGTCCTATGTATAAGTAGCCACGATATGACACTTGAATAACACTCCTATCATTCATCTCTCAGTCTGAAATGCCTAAAAACATTGACAATTTCACAATATTAAAATTCTTCTACATCATTCAAGCCTTTTAAACTAGGGAAACATTTGCAGAGAAGGAGAGTATTATAAGACCCTAAAAGCCCTCTCCCAAAGAAAACAAAATGGCCCATCAGATTACAACTTCAATTTTGAGATGATTTCTAATGCCTTGTGCTACAACAATTTGAGGGGAAAAAAGAAAAATGGAAATAGGAAATGTACATAAACATCAATTACCTATCTTGCATTGCCCTTGATGCTCTTAGTTGGTCCTTGCGGACAAGTAAATGGACATGCCGTGCATACTTTGTTAAGTATATTGCTTCCTCTGTAGCTGTATCACCACCTCCAACAACAGCAAGGACCTGACCCTTGAAAATTGGTGATGCTCCATCACAAATTGCACAAGCACTAATTCCTCTGCTCCAAAATTCATCTTCACGGGGCAATCCCAACCTTTTTGCATTGGCTCCTGTAGCCACAATAAGGCTATGACACTTTACCTGGAAAATACAGAAGTGAGCAGTGATTCAATATAATGACCCTAATGTGGGAACCACATGTCTAGTGTATACTGGTGTGAGCCAACTAGAAGTCTAAAAAATCAAATTTGCATCTGCAAGAACTAATGCATTTCAAACTCAACATCTCTTACAACATATGAAACAAATGTAACAAGCATCCCTTTTGTTATCACGGAGGAAATAAAAGAGAGCTGGTACCACATATGAAGATATACTTTCCTGAATAATGACTATCAGAAGAACCTCAGAGACTTGAAGGATTCTAGTCCAAAAACAAAACTAAAGATGTTCTTTATTTCACATGTAAAAGGTAAAAAACCAAGGATGCTCTTTCTTTCACACGTCAAAGGTACAAAGAACAAGTCAGACTCTTATATCATGGCTAAGGTATCTTGAAGATCGAGATTAATAGCATGGTTCTCTATAACAATAGAGGAAATTGACCAAAAAACAAAATGCAACTAATTGAGAGGTATCTTGTTCTGTCACGTTAACATCTATTAGAACTCTTAAAAGAAAAGAGAAAACCAAATGAGAAACGGTTAAGTTTAGCATCTAACTTCCTGTAATTCTCCCAGGTTCTTGTTTAAGAACATATTACAAACTTGACAAAAACATATAAACTGTTAATTAGTCCAAAGATGTAACCAACCTTAGTGACACTCAAGAAGAGAAGAAAAGATCGCTGGGGTCTTGACAAATGGCAGCCATCCATACATTATTTACCCCCATCAAATTAGTTAAATCATCAGTATAAATTAGTAATAAAGATCAAAGCTCTAATTCAGAAAAGGCAAACAATTTGATGGTGATTAAAGATTGAAGCAGTTATAACAAAACCTAGAAAGAGTAACCTGCAACTAAAGGATGCATCACCTTACGTTCACTACTTTGGACAGTAAAAGGAGTATTCTTCACATCAATAAATTCCACATCTTCCTGATACAATTCAGCTCCCCATCTCTCAGCTTGTCGCCTCATCCTAGTAAAATTACATAATTTCTCAGCGTTCAAACCTTTTGTCTATAACCAAGGGAACTTTTAATAGATGAACGAGAATAAAGGCCCAAAAGCTTTTCTTGTACCTATCCATTAAGTCAGGGCCAGTTATCCCCTCAGGAAATCCAGGAAAGTTTTCTACTTCAGTTGTTGTCATCAACTGCCCTCCTGGTACACCACCTGCTTGAAACCCCTCAAACACTACAGGCTTCAAGTTGGCCCGAGCAGCATAAATTGCTGCTGTATATCCAGCTGGACCTGATCCTATTATAACCAAATTCTCGATACCCTGAGCTGCAACAAACAAAACACACCCGTATGCTCAAAATTATACTATACAATTGTGAGCTGCTGACAAGTAAACAACTCAAATCAAAATTATAAAATATAACAACATAGTAGTTGTATGATGGAGCAAGAAAATAATGAAGAAGCATGAGATAGATAAACTTTTCTCAAGTATCTGTACCAAAATAACTATGAGTTTAACTTATATACACTAAGAAATTTTTTTATACTTGTAAGCATTTAAATTTTATCGAATCTAAATCGATAAAATAATTTGGATTATATTTTAAATTCAAGATATTTTAGTCCAAGCAAAATTTATTGGGCTAATATAATTGGATTAATTACATAACTCAATATATATGGATTAAATAAATAAGTCCAAATTCATTGGGCTAGCCCATTTAGTTGGGCTACAAATGATGAGCCCATTTCTTTAGGCCCAAGATATCTTCTTAGGGGCCCAATTTGGTGCCACACGTGAAATGACGTGGCACACCAAGTCAAACGGAAGAGCCAATAGGATCGTGCCATGTGTCAAAATAACAAGGCATGCCAAGTCAAATTAAAGGGCTAGTGAAACTGCGCCACGTATGTAAGTGACATGTTCTGGCCAATCAAATGCGGCCTTGTGACACTTCACTTTGATTGGTCGGAAAGAGTTTGTTCTTATTATAATTCTTCCCTCCCACAACATAAATAGCGGTCTTCATAACTCAGAGAAGACACCAGAAGCTATAACAAGAAGCAAGAGAGAGCTCGTGGATCAAACGCTGCAGATTTCTCTAAAAGCTACAAGCATTCAAGTGTTCTAAGGATTAAAAGATCGAGACGAAGATTCAAGAACAAGCTGCAAGCCCTTGGGTTAAAAATACGTCAAGATCAAGCTTCAAGCACTTGGATTAAAATAAAATAAAATTCAAGATTAAGCTCGAAGGCTCTTTTATTTACTATTGGAAAGAAGAATCGGAGGGTTCGTAGAGATTGTAACACTCAAATATTTGAAATAAAATACTACGATTGTAGCAATATTTTCCGGTCTTGATTTTATTTTCTTGACGCAAATTTATTGTCTACGGTACTATCAGGTCATTTTTTACCTGTTGCAGCAGATACATGTCCTTTGTTTTTTAAGATTACAAATACCTGTAGATATTTTTTGGGTAACCTGATAGTACAAAAAATTCTTTTTATACGACTTTTAACTCAATAACTATTTCATACTGCATTATCTACCAGCATCTTTTTGTAATACAAATGCAATTTCGATTATACTTATGCTTCTTCGATTTTGACTTCAATTCAATAACATCCTCTACATCCATTTCACTCTATCATCATAATTTGACTATTTTTAGTCTGCTGACCCAAAAACATCTGGCTTGACCCGAATTTGGACCGCTAGGCGGAGTTTCAAAATGCTCTAAAAATATACTAATTCAGAAATATACACAGAAGATTACCTGAGGAACTAGTTTCTACCGGCTCCACGGTTGCAGCGGCAGCTGAGGAGGCTCGAGTTGATAAAAAGGTCGCACCGGCACGGCTGCGAGTCAAATGACCGTTAAATGAGTCAACTCGTGCGGCTCCACGTCGACTCGAACCGGAGTTGACGACAAATAGACCGGTTGGTATTCGGACAGCGGTTGACAGAGCAGAAGATGCGGCCATGGAGGCGGGTCGGGCCGTTAGATTGCTGCGGATTCGGATTCCGATACCAACGGAGTTTGTAATATTGGGGGGAGTAGTATTAGCCATTGGTTTCGGAGCATACGATATCCAGCTGAGAAATTTGTTCTATCAACTAACTACTCGCGCGCGCACAAAATGACAAAATGAAGGGTCTTTTGTTTTGGACTTCGTGCCGTGTCATCTATTCGTATTTTCTGGCTTGAGGATAACCACTCAACTAACCATTTATTATTTTCAATTTTAAAAAAAGTTCACGTTGTTTTTGTCGTTTAAATAAAATGTCATCCAAACAGTCTGTATGATGCGGAGCTTTTATTATTATAAAAAATTTATATTTGGTTGGTGGGCGAAAACAATATTAAAAATCATTAATAATAACAAAATAAGATTTGTTTAACTTAAAATTAGCCTAATATGACAAATCAATTGATTTTATATTTTAGGGCACCAATGATCAGTTTGATACACTTTTCCCGATATGAATGATAAAAAATGATATTGAAAGTAATGAATAATGGAAACAAATAATTAAAGAAGAGAGAGGAGAATACTTATTGATCAAAATAGCTTTTTTTTCTTATCTCTTTGTGTTTGACTTGCCAGAAATACAATGCGACAATTAGGGAGTAAAATAATAATTTCTGAGATGATATGCAATGCAAGGGAAAGATGGATTTAAATAGTAAAACTATCTTTAACCTCTCCCCTAATATCGCGTTTGCTCGTTACACTTATTATTTGTGTTTTCTGCACGTTATGCTATGAATCAGTAGTTGATCAAGGAATTATACCGAATCTTGCTTTACTCGGGATTGACTGATTCTCCTCTTTTTCGTATTCACGATATATTCTTCGTGTTGGCTCATGAATGGTTTCATTATAAGAAATTCTGGTACTAATGGTTACGATACTAATAATGCCTCATACTGAATAATTCTAAATTTCGATTGATATCGGATTCAACTTTTATGGAGTCTTCTAATATTCTTGACATGTGTCAAAGACTTGATTAGTCCACATGGTAAGACTATTTTTAACCAATACATAAAATCCCCCACTTTCAGGATAATCTCGAATAATTATTCAGAAAGTGATAAAGAACTTTTTTAGCGAGAACTATAGGAGTATTCGTCGCTTAATCCCGAAATTCTAGTGATATGTTGCAAATAGTAAAAGTGACATGCGCCGCTTTCATTTAATGCTTGAGACATGTGGCATAATGCGATTGGCTCTGCAGTATATAATGCTTTTCCAGGCACTGACGACTCTATAACTTCGAAGTGACGGTCCTATGATGACGGTTCATAATGACATATTTCTCCTATAAATACGAAGCCCTCAAACATTTCCTTCTCTTACTACTTTAAGCTCTTTCTTCGCTTTCTTTCGTGCTTTTCCTTCACTTTATTTTCTTCATCACGGTCATGGCTTCTCAAATGCGTCTTCTAACCCTGAAGTTTCTCCTTGTCAGTCTATTATAGTCGATGAGTTACCAAACGTCGAGGCCCCCGTTAGGTCTAGGAGAAAAGGCAGAAAACTTTGCAATCTTGGTTTCATGGCGAGCAACGGGTTTCTCTACTACTAGGTCTTCTGTCACGATCCAAAATCCGCTAAAGATCGTGATGGCGCCTAACACCGTCATCAGGCCAGCCAACAGTGATTGATCAATCTAATTACTCATCCTAGTACTTTAAAATCATAATTTTTATTAATTAAAAAGTGTGAAATAAAATTTACACGAACTACGAAAATGAACAACCCGTAGGAACCCCCAAAATCCGATGTCACAAGTACATGAGTATCAACTAGGAAATATAATAAAATACAACATATGTCTGGAATACAAATTAGACAGAAAAATATAAATAACTCTGATGGAGACTCTACAGACTGCAGATCGTGACATGAAATGCAGCTCACGGTAAAGTCTCTACAGTAGCCGCGCCTCTGCGCCCAAAAGACCACCAGGCAAATATGTACCTCACTCTGAAGTTCCATAACCGGCTCTAAAGGCTCTCTAACACCTCAAACCAATACCCGTCAATCCAAAACTTGTGTTGCTTGATGAAAATCTCCCCTTGAAATTCTCCAAAATTGCCCCAACCAAGTGAAAAATGAGAGAAAATGGCCAAATCCCGCTTTTAAAAGAACACATCTGCCAAACGATCTCTCGCATCTACGGAACAGTAGTCGTTTCTGCGGAAACTTCCTTGCAGATGCGGCTTTCCCCAAGGCCAGCCTTTTTCGCTTCTGCGGCCAACCAACTGCAGGTGCACATCCGCTTATGTGGAAAACCTCTGCATCTGCGGACTCCCCAGCTCGAGCACCACTTTGCACTTGCGCGCCCATGACCGGACCTGCGGCTCCGCAGGTGCGCTACAACACTCGCACATGCGATCGACCAGCCCAGGCCACTTCCGCTTCTGCGCTCCTCCGTCCGCATCTGCGAGTTCGCAGGTACGGCATATTTGTCGCACCTGCGAATCCCATCCAACTCACTCCCCATCGCTTATGCGGTTCATGGGCCGCTTCTGCGGTCTCGCACCTTCAGCCATAACCTCGCAGGTGCGATCGCACCAGAAGCCTTAAGCTTCAGCAATTCTTCCATGTCCAAACTCGATCCGTTTTCAATCTGAAACTCACCTGAGGCCCCCGAGACCTTAACCAAACACACCCACGCGTCCCAAAACACATTATGAACTTAGTCGAAGCCTTAAACCACGTCAAACAACATCAAAATTATGAATCGCACCCCAATTCGAGCTTAATAAATTTTAGAACTTCAAACTTCTATATTCGACGTCGAAATCTATCAAATCAAGTCCGACTGACCTCAAATTTTGCACACAAGTCATAATTGATATTACAGACCTACTCCCACTTCCGAAATCGGAATCCGACCCCGATATCAAAAAGTCCACTCCCGGTCAAAACTCTCCAAAAATCATCCAATTTTCAACTTTTGCCAATTGACGCCGAAATGACCTACGGAACTCCAAATCAATATCCGGACACGCTCCTAAGACCAAAATCATCATACGAACCTGTTGGAACCTTCAAATCCTGATTACAAGGTCGTTTATTCCAAAAGTCGAACCTTAGTCAATCCTTCCAACTTAAAGCTTCCGAAATTAGAATTTTCTTTCCAAATCAACTCTGAACTTCCCGAAATTAAATTCCGACCACGCGTACAAGTCTTAGCACCTGAAGCGAAGCTACCCAAGGCCTCAAACTGCCAAATGACATAATGTAGTGCATTTAGTCGAACCCTTATTTTTTGAGATTATACCCAAACAATTTAACTTTGCTGTTACTTGCACCAAATGGAACAAGAGGGGTGGTCAGGGTGGTCGTAGCGATCCTACTGACAATTATCCTATTATCAAATCAGGGCATATTTTCATTGTTCGAAAAGTTTACCATTGAAGAATAAATTTTCTTTTTGAATCTCCCCAAGATGATGAACGAAAAACCAGTTACCATGAAGGCTACTCATTCGTGTACATGTACCCGTTTTGTCATGACCCAAAATCTACTAAAGGTCATGATGACGTCTAATACCGCCGTCAGGCAAACCAACGGTGATTGATCAACTTGTTTACTCAGTTTTATTACTTTGAAATAATAATTTCCATCAATTAAATAGTATAAAATAGAATTTACAGGGTAAATGATAATATTTACACGAACTACAATAATGAACAACCCGTAGGAACCCCCAAAACCCTGGTGTCACAAGTGTATGAGCATCAACTAGGAAATATAACAAATACAACATTTGTCTGGAATACAAATTAGACATTGACACTTACTAGTGGTCCAATAAGACATGTATAGCAAGAAGTAAATAAATATGGGATAGAGCAAATAAACGATATGAACTAATATAAATACGAGGTACAATCCTCCTCTGAACGGTAAACTCAAGCTCTCACTAAGCAGTTACCTCCTCAATCGGGGTATATATATAATGGACCCCACCAGATAGGTCGTCACAGTTCAAATTAGGAAAAGCTCACAGATACACTGGCTTTTTGTCAAATGTTACACACGATTTCATAAAAGTATTTTATAGAAATGTCGAGGCGTACGACCCGATCCTATCATAATGTGTGCACTGCCAAGGGTCGAACGACACGAACCATATATATATCTATTATATTGTCGAGGCGAACGACCCGATCCCGTTAGAATAGGAATATTTAATGGGTCCTTGACCCCACTCACGAATAGATGTGTGAGATATAAATTTTTAAGGAAAACCTTTCAAGGAAAACGCATAGCAGGGGAGAAATTAGTAAGAGGAGTACAATTATTCTGCGGCTGATCATGAAGCCCGTCAAATCTCTACAACAGTAAGTCTATCACTCTATGCAAGTCTAGTCTCAAGTCGTAACGTAAAATAAAGGAATTTAATAGACAAGGGACAACTCATATAGTACAGTTATAGCATGGCGGGAACCTAAGTCTACCCGGACATAATATGAATCTTGCTACGCATGAACTCTCGTCACCTCGTGCGTACTTAGCCCCGCAACAAGTAGCACATAACAGATACATAACCTAGGGGTAGTTTCCCCTTCACAGAGTTAGACATAAGACTTACCTCGCTCCGAAGTTCCATAGCCGGCTCCAACGCCACTCTAACACCTCAAATCGATGCTTGTCTCTCCAAAATTCAAATTAGTCAAACAAATGTGCAAATCTATAAATATATACCATATTACCCATAATTTAACAATTTATAATGATTCCCAACTTAGCTCAAAGGGCCAATTATATAAATATATAGTTTTTGAAAATAAACTATACCCATATCATTACGAACTCAATTATATACTTTAGTCCTAATTCCACTTTCAAAATCATGGTCAACAATAACAACAACCCAGTATAATCCCACTAGTGGGGTGTGGGGAGGGTAGTTTGTACGCAGAACTTACCCTTACCCTGGGGTAGAGAGGCTATTTCCGATAGACCCTCACCTTTTGGTTGGAAGTGGAGGGTACTCACCACTAGAGCAACCCACTCTTGTCGTGGTCAAAATCATGGTCAAAATCCAAAATTACCAAATTCTAGATTTTCTACCAAAATCCCACAATTTCTACTAGTTTTCATGTTTAAATCCTCATAGAATCCATATATTTAACTCACAATATGTGGGAATCACTTACCTTGACATAGATGATGAAAATCTTCCCTCCAAGAGCTCCAAAAATCGCCCAACCAAATAAAAATGTGAGAAAAATGGGCTAAGTCTCGGATTAAAAATACCCCACTGCCAACGACCTTCTATGGTCCATTAGCCGCTTCTGCTGCTCCGCACCTGCGGAAATCCATCGCAGGTGCGGCTCCAACTCAAACCAACAGTCCTCGCTTTTGTATCCCAAGTCCGAAATCATCATACGAACCTATTCGAACCTTCAAATCTCGATTCCGAGATCGTTTCCTAAAAGTTCAAACCTTAGTCAATTCTTCTAGCTTAAAGCTTCTGAATTTAGAATTTTCTATCCAAATTAACTCTGAACTTCTCGAAATTCAATTACGACCACGCGTACAAGTCATAATACCTGAAGTGAAGCTACTCAAGGCTTCAAATCGCCAAACGATGTGCTAGAGCTCAAAACGACCTGTCGGGTCATTACACGTTTACTCTCGGGTTCCAACTTGCAATTAACATGGTAATTGAAGAGTTCTGTCATTATTTTAATATCTGCTTAGCTCAAATAGGCACGATAGTTTGCAGAGTTATGACCTGCCTCCCTTTCTTATCGAATTAGATTTCGTTAAACTATACTCTTTGCCATCATCTTTATCTTTATTTCCCTAAGCTTTTATATGCCGAGATGTTTACTCTTTATGCTCGTAGTAAACGGGTAATTGTTGATCTCCCGAAGACGATCATGACCCGGGGGGGGGGGGGTGTGATATAGTAGATCCGTAGTTATTCCCACTCGAGAACTGATTGAGCCCGTTGATCTTTCGTTCCCTGAGAAGTGAAATTACGCTTGTAAGTTCCTTCTAACTTTTCTGGATTTCTTTTCTCCTGTTATGACTATAACAATTATACGTGTGTGTGATATATATATATATATATATATATATATATATATATATATATATATATATATATGTGTGTGTGTGTGTGTGTGTGTGTGTGTGTGTGTGTGTATGTGTGTGTGTGTGTGTAGTGCCACTATGAAAATAATTGGAGATAAGTAGAATAATCATAGTTTTGCCTTTTCGTGTACAATCATTCACTGTATTTTTGCGGGGTTTGGCTTTCAAGAATACCATCCTCGAGTTTCAGTTGATAGGCTCGTGGTTAATGAATCCCAGAAGCGCATTTTGAAGTTGGCTGCTATGAAGAGGATTATCAAAAAACAAATCTGACTCCAAGAAAGAAGACGAACCCGTTAGTCCTCTCAAGAAGAGGACTAAATCTAGCAAAAAGCAAGTGAGTCAGGAAGTGATCAGAGCAGTCCCCAAGTCAATCCCACTAAGACTCAACTTCGCCTTGTTAATGAGTTTGAGGAGGCCGCTTTTGTTGTCGTAGAAGATAAATTTGATGCACTGACTATGGAGTCGGTTGAAGCCTTGTTTGACGCTGGTTTTGGTGGTTCCGCTGATGAGGGCCATTTTTATGAAGTTCGACGTTTTATGCTTCCCCCTTCTTCTTTAACTCCGGAACCACTTCCCAATGTTTTTACTCTCCCTTGCTTATTTTCTTTGTTGTTTTCATCGTCGTTGATAAGTGATGAAAGCCATTTTTTTGTTTATTTTTGCAAAGGGAAGAGGATCAAATTTACCCATCTACTTTCGGATATTGTCTACATTTAATCTCCGTTATATTATTCGGACAAATTTATCCTTACCGTTATACTATCCGGCCAAATTTACACCTACCATCAGTAAACTCTTAAAAATTACCCCTCCGTACGTTAGGCAACCCCAAAATCTCCCAATTCCCTTTAGTTTACATCACTTGTTCTTCTTCTTGTTCCACTATTTTCAGAAATTACTATTGATGTGAATGCTAAAGGTACTAAACTATACAATTATTCATGGATATTTTTAATTACCATTGCACCCACTTCTATTCTTGCGATAATGGGTTTGGAATTGGTTAAAAAAAATTATAATTTTTCAACCATATACACACTGCAGAATTCAGTGGGTCTATTTGTTGTGTATTATATGCGATTGCTCATCATGTATGTACATGTATATTCAAGTATATTTTGTAATTGTCTTGTTAGTTTAGAGTTCGGTCGACTAACTGAAAAGTGCACAATGCGTAGGTATTTGATTAAAGCAAAGTTGAATTTGACAATGCAAAGTCTCCAAAAAACTTCAACTTCTATCGCTAGTACTTGCAAAATCTCCATGCCTTTGGTGCAACGAATTCATTAAAGATGAGGTGTTATAAATTTTTGAAATTTAGACAAGCTACCTAATTTTAGATTCTTCAATTTACTATACTTTGTTTACTAATCGCTGTATTATTTTAATATTTCTTTCTCTTATTTCTTTTTTTTTCAATTAAGAAAGTAGGTAAATGCCACCTATTTTAAAAATAGTGGATCAAGAAGAAGAATAAGTGACTTAACTATAATGATTTGGGAGATTTTGGGTCACCTGACGGACCGAGGGGTAATTTTTAAAATTTTATTGATGGTTGGGGTAAATTTAACTGAATAATATAACGGAGGTTAGATGTAAACAATATTCGAAAGTAAAGGGGTAAATTTGGTCCTTTTTATCAGAATTTTTTTCTTAAACTTTATCCAAAAATTGTTGTGATAATCTTTTGCAAGTAGTCGTCCAAAAATGTTTATATGTAAACATACAATGTTTGGTATAACATACAATTCTTTCAAAGTAAACTGTATTTTGTTTATAATTTTTTTTTAAGAAAACAAGTTGAAACATATTCAAAGGCAATGAGACTTCTCCATTTCAATAGTGACAAAAACTCTTTTTTCTTTTTTCAGATGAAAAATATTTTGATGTGTTTTTAATAATTCACATAATCAAACACTAGCAAATAATTTTCAACAATAATGTTTTTTTCAACTATACACAATACAATATACATCCTTACTTTACATTGTAGAACTAAATATTGCTCCAGCATTCAATATTTCAGGTCCAAGTACGAAGTAATTCTACCTACTGAACTTTCCAAGCAATAGTATTGGAAAAAATAACTATTCATCTAAACAAGAAAGAAAAAGAAACTTGAACAAAAGCAGAAGCAGATAGCTACTGCATCAGTTATAAATAATGTAAAGTCTGTACACACCCTTTAATTAACAAATAAATGATTGACAAAAGTGACCTCAATACATAATGAGTTAGAAAACCAAAGAATTGATCTGACTGCTGACTTTCAACTACAGTATAAGAGAGAACTCAAAATATATCACTCTTCAAACAGACATGACAAAGTGAAAAAAAAACCAAGAACACCAAAAGCTTGGTTCTGATAAAAGCAGACAGCAAAATGAAAGTACCAATCAAAGCAATATGTACCCATATATTGTGGATATCTTGGTTCTAGAAGAGATCAACTTTCTTTTTGTGGATATCTTGCTTCCATTTAGGCAACTTATAGAAAGCTTCTTTTGTCATTTCTAGTACAGACTCGAATTCCTCGTCAGAAAGATAAGCCTGAGAATCCATCAATAAAAATAAGAAAAAGGAACTGACTTTCATCAGAATGTAGGAATGTAAACAATACTTGAGCACAAACCTCTCTCCGTTTTAAATCAATCCCGGTGACAGGATTTTCAGATTTAGCCTTCAGTCGTTCATAACTAAATGTAGTTTGACTACTATCATTGCCAGTCTCATCCTGTTCTGGTTCTGGCTTCGGTCCCACGTCTTCCCCATCAGTCTCTGCAGGCTCAACTGTTTCGATCTCCTTGCGTTCTGGAACTTCTTTAGAATCTTCAATCTCAGCAGTAGAAACTTCATTCCCTGTTCGGCAGAAATAAGAAAAAAACGTTCATATATATCATACTTAACAAAGAATTTTGCTTTAAAGACAATTAAGTAATACTGGTCAGCTTAGAAGTTGAAATTTCTAACGACTCTATGCTAGCAATGGTTTCCCATCAATAATCTTTAACTGAAAGGTAAGAGTCATCAATTTCTTATGGTAACACTTTTTGATCAACAAATAAAGAACACGATGAAAACATACATCAATGCACAGTGGTGGCAAAATGGATAAAAAAAATAGTTATTCACCCATATTATCCATTAAAAAATGGGTTGAATAATGAACTTAATGAAAACGGGTCAAATATGGATAAAAACCATATTATCCACTTAGAAAATGGATAACCAAAGGATACTAATAACTTTTACAATTGTAAAGCCTCAAATTTGGGGTTCCTCAAGTTTGGGAGACTGAATTCTCCCAAAAGTGATCATATTTAATAAGTCATGGATTATAATATGGATATCCATATTATACGCCGGTTAACCCCCTTTTTATCCATATTAAATATGGGTCGGGTCGGATAATTTATCCGTTTTTGCATTACCCATTTTGACAGGCCCATATCCGACCTGCCCCGCCTGTTTGCCACCCCTGCTAGTGACATACCAATGGCTAAAGCTTAGAAATGTCTCTGAAATAAAACATAGAGTAGGAAGAACTTTTAAAGTACACAGAACATGTTTTGACACACTAATATAGGATTCACAGCATACGATCTGATAGGTAAGCGACGGATCTGGAAATAACAGTACAATAGAAGCACAAGAAAGATTTTTATACCAGGGGCAATAGCATCTACTGATGAAGTTCTACTTAATCGGAGAGGAGAGCCGCCCTCAGGTGGCTGCTTCTTTTCGGCACTAAGAGCAGAAGATAAAGCAGCTATTGCAGCTGCTCTTTGTGAACCCGGACTTTTCCCTGCAGACCTTGGCGCAGAACTGGATTTTGCTGGAGATGATGAAATAAATGCAGAGTTCAAAGCAGCCAAAGCTGAAGCTCTTTGGGTTGCTCCACCTTGATTTGTCCCATTGAACCTTTGCTGATTCTGAAATATAGAGCAAAAGATCTTCTATAAAATGCATGGAAGCTTGGACAGATAATATACAGAATCAACTTTTCCACAACTAATAACCATGATAGTACAGTTCTAACAATATCGTAAAGAGAACCAGTGACAGAAATATGAAGCTTTGGGAACTAGGAATACCAACTGAAAATGTAACTAACTTTGTTGAATATGGTTCTAGTATGGGCAGCTTAAGTTGGAGGAAAGCATGATAAAATGATGATATGTTGGTCTCCGAAAGAAATATTAATTAGAGTTTGTGATTCCTGAAACTCAGATGATTTGAAATGTCTATAATGGAAAATATTTGCACAGAAGCACAAAGAAATTATGTGGAAATACATCTTGCTTTCATGAAATCTAGTTACCTCTGAAGCATGACCGACCCCAAAGAGTAGCATAACCTTCTTTTGGAACGAGTTTCCATGTGCCTGATTAAATAGGTATGTTGAATAACGTATGTCAGAATCCTTTACCAGAACTAGAAAACATTGCAACATATTTGATGAGACAAAAAATGGATGTCCGCTAGCAATCGAGAAGTTGAGGACCAAAGAGAAGTCGGTTGACCTAACTACACGTTAAATTTGGAAAGAGATGGTTCTCTATATTATCTCACATACCCGCACAAATTGGATTTTCCCTTTAATACCATACCACAATAACTATTTCAGTCCCAAACAAGTTGAGACATTTAAAACTATACTGCTATTGCAAATTTCTTCCTACCTTTCTATAACAAAATCCTTTTGCATATGACAAGTTTATGTCTTTTCTTAGTCCCAGTATATCAATAGAAATTTACTGCATACACCAAGTATCTTTTACTGGCTTGTGTCTATGGTTATTAGTTTAGGGACTTTCTCTTTCACAATTACAATATTTTGCTTATTACAAGCTTGGCTAGTTCTGTGGCAGTTTATGCTATGCACTAGCTCGTGTACCATCTATAGCACCCTAGGAAAATTCCATATCGGGAAAAAACACATGGGAGAGATGCTGAGTACATAAAGAAATAAGCCTTAGATCCTAGTGACGCATTCTAAAGTTGGGCGAGCTAAAGCTTAGGCCCAAAGCGGACGAGATCACTAGTGGACTGGGCTGGTGCATATGATATCAGATCCCCCGTGCAATATTGGGTGATGGTGGGATAAACCTCAGCTCTCAATTGAGTTTAGGCAAATCCCATATCGGTAAAATACAGGAGTGTCTGGGTATATAAAGAAAAAAGCCTTAAAACCTAGTGATGATTGTTGAAGCCACACAAGCTTAGGCCCAAAGTGGAGAATATCACTAGCGGGCTGAGTTGTTACACCATTTTCCAAGTTCCATCCCCCTTCCAAAGTTTATAAAAAGCTTAAAAGATGATCGATGCAATGGTTTCATGTTGATAAATGGACCTTGGGCCTAACTCAACCATAAAAGCTACCTCGTGAGGTGAGGATTGCTCAAGACCACATAAAGAGACCTTCCCATCCCTTAGTGGCTGATGTTATTCAAATAGTGTCATGAATGTCAATTCAAACTTTATATAATAAAGTTCTGGAACAGGATGACCAAAAGAGAGGTGTAGTCACTTACGATAGCTTTAGCAGGATCCCAGGAGAAAAATGTTGTAAAGAAGCAAGGCTCATTTCCTTCCATGACTTTATACAGTGGAACATTAGGAGACAACCCTTCTAAGGATGCAGCCATCTCGATGTATTTCTGCGGGACTTCAATGGTTAGTGAAGCATAATTAAGAACAGAAACGCACTTATCAAATGCTTATGATACAGTGTATTACCTGTCCAACTTCAAAAGAACTTTGCTTTTCTTTGGGATCCGATGACTGACCAACCCAAACAAACACTTCGGCATGTGTATCAAGTAATAAAACATCCTCAGTCAATAAATCATCTTGAGAGAAGTTGTAGATTTCTTCAATCTATCAAATGATTAAAGCAAAAATTAAACCAGATATACGAGCACTTCATGTATTAAAAAGCTTAATTTTGTACTCTAGGACCTTACCTCAAACTTTCCTGGATATCCACATGTTTGCATGAAAATCAATAGAAAAGATAGTTAGCATAGAACACTTCTAATTAACCAAAAGAAAAAAAAAAAGAAAAAAAAAAGGAGATATCTAACAAAGTTAAAACACACACACACTTTCTTATTTGCAATCAAGAATCTGATGAAATTAAGAGATCAGGGAGCACCTTTATTAAATGAATAAGCAAACAAGTGGGGATCTCTGGCGACCTCTGAAGCTACTTTCTTGCTGGTGTAACTTTGTTTTCCTCCAAGAGCAAACCAGAAAGTTGAGCTCTCTGTTCCTTCTTTAGCGTGTTTCACAGTTACTCCTGGCTGAGTTGAAGAAAACCAATAGCAATCAGACAAACGCAGAATAAACTAGGACATATAGGAATATAGGATACACTTAGCTAACGCGGACAAACAGGACATACGTCAGCTGGAGAGGCGTTCGTGCAATCACTTCAAACTTTTACCACTGTTTATTTGGAAAAAGTTCAGTATAATGGGTACTATGTTTGATTGCCGCGCTGGCTATATAAGTGGAGGTTGTATTTAAAGGATTTGGGTCACTGAAGGACTTGTATCACAAGTTCACACCCTGGTGACTATAATTTGATCGAACTAGGTTCTTAAAAATTTTAATGTGTTTTCTTCAGTGTATTTTAAGGAAATCACATTTCACATACACAGCAACATCTCATCACGTCTGAAAACAAGGTTTTCATCAAAAAAGAAGATTGCATCCTCATCAGGCACCAACAGAGATAAAAACGCAAATCCCATGTACAACTGCATAGCCAGATTTTCCAAAACACATAACAAGGGAAGCTAGATCTTGACAATGGAAATATCACCATTAGGCCATTAGAGCACTTCCCTTAAAACAATTACTATCTATATAACAATTCCTAACAATTCTCGTCAAGGAATGATAAATGGGACACCCTTTCCATTCAGGGTAGGTAACCATCTTGTATATGAGTACTTAAATGATCAGGCCCTTCTAATTTGAAAAGAACAACGAAGAAACACATTTTAATTACTATCCATGTCGCAAATTCTTAACGATTTTCGTCAAGGAAGGATAAAATGATCCAATTTTTCCATTTAGAGTAGGTTATTACCTTGTATAGCAGAACTTAAAAGATCAGGCCCTTCTAAGTTGAAAGAACAATTAAAAAGAAAGCACGTTCTCAAATTCAAGAAAAGTTCTCACCTTCAAGAATTCTGCAACTTTTGCTGCTAATTGCTGCTGCTCATAGGTACTCTGATTTCCATGCCAACTAAATACTGAAGAGCCAGATTGCAGAAGAAAACACTCATTAGAGTTCAGTGAAGTTGCCACCTGACAGAGTTTAGAAACAAAAAGATAAAATTAGTAATCCAGTTTTTAAATTTACTATCATAAGTTCACAGTAGAGTTCGTTATAACTTGTTGTCCTAATTACTGTTGCAAGTTTAAGTTGGTAAGCATTAGAAAACAGAGTCATACACTAAGCCAATCAAGTTGCATGGACAACAAGACATGCCTCTCCAGTCTCTGTCGTTAATAACAACACATTAAATTTGAATTTGAGGACACTTGATCTCCTATTGCCTGATTGAGTACTTAGTTGAGCCTTATTCTGCATACCTTGTGTAGATTGTAAGTTTAACTACTCAAGTATTTTGCACATACTAATCAGAACACTGTTATAGTTTTGTTCTTTTCAGAAGAAGTGGGAATGCGCACAGTTGCCTTATGCACCTCTTGATGCAAGAAATCTAGAGGCGGGTTATGGGCTTCTGAAAATAGGCTATGACTTGAAGAGAGGCTCTAATATACAACTAATGCATGTAACAAAGAAGAACTGACCACAACAGTAAATAGGGAAACACATACCCTAGATATAAAGAATGACCTTATCAGCCCGACTACTAAAATAAAATTTATTACATAGTAACCCAAAACCAGAAGAATCTAAAAGGGTTAGTAAGCATACAGCATCAACTTGAACTGCTTTGTTGTTATGCACAGAAGTTCCAGATAATCGAATCAGTGCCACAGAATCAGCAGTGTAAGTTTCATCATTCAGGCCCTTGTCTGCAATATAACTTTTATAACCAGAGCTTAATCCACCCTGAGAAATGATAGAAATTCATTATGGTTTATTAAATATGATAAATTACATCCTACAGCAGTAGCCTGCATTACAATGAATAAGCGGTACCTTAAGGACCAACATGGGCTGGAAGATTGCAACAAATTGTGGCGGTTCTTTCCCTTGATATACGCGACCCTGGATAATGTTACAGGTCATACTAAAACCTCTTACACTTTTCTAGTAAGAAAAGAAGAGTTGTCAAGAAGTAATACCAGCACCGGTCTCGCTTTAAGTGAATTGCACATTGTACTGGCCAATTTAGCAGCCATGTTTTGGTCCTCCTGAATCCACAACATACAATGGACTGGATAAAGTCTTCAAGTTTATCATATACATGAAATAAAGAAGAAAAAACTACAATGTGGAAATAAATAGTCCATCAATCCCAAATTCACTTTCTTTTCAGTCCCTTCTGCTTTACTTTTCTGCTTTAGCTAAAAGGAAAAGTTCACCAAACTCCAACAATTCAAACTAACATAAAGAACTACTATAGCTCTATATTACTTTTTGTGGTACCTGACATTCTTAAGACATAATACCTTAAATTTATGCATTTCAATTTTCAACTATTATATTAGACATTTCTACAAATTTTCTTCTCTAAATCTCTGTGCTTGTCAGATGAGGCATATTCATAGCAAGTTTAAATCTATGAAGCTAATTCACAAAAGATGAAATTCTTATATGATGGCATTACATTTTCACTTCTGTTTCCTTTCTCAACCTTTTTCGAGTCTACAACAAGGAGTAGGGAAGAAAGATTTTACAAGGTCATCCAAACAGATCCAATTCAATTACATGAAAATAACAAGACTGTGGACCTTTGTTTCTTATCTCTATTTATGAGCATACCATTTTTAGATATAATTAATAACATTTGATGAAGTTTCATCCTTATGTCTAAAATGGCATGTCAATTGATGTACTAATAATAGGAAAAGATGTGTAGACCCTTATAGTGCAGTGACAATATACATTACCTCAACGCTATCCTTTCCAATCCACCAGCATAGATAATAATCTTCTTTCCTGTCATTACAATGGTATGTGTAAAGAACTATATAGCAATCTCCACTGTAAAATTTACCAATATCATCTCCGGGCACAGGGGTCTTTGCACTGCCATTGATGCGCCAGACCTAGTAAAATCATACACTTTTAGCGAAGACCAAGCAAGCAATATCAAAGGACGAGTTATAATCAAAGGGATATCATAATGATGATCAGACCTCTATTTTTCCACCCCCTTCAAGCAACGGGGGGACTTCCTCATTTTCAGGAGCATTTTTGCTAGCACCTTTAACACCAACACCTTGTTGCTTCAGCAAAGCTGTATAAATGCGACAATGTCAAATAAAACTACTTCCAACGAACAAATATCAATTCTACAAGTTTCAAACTAGTCTACCTGCTACTTTTCCTCTTCCCTCCTCAGCGGCTGGTGCAGACCCTGAAGGCCAAGAGTCAAAGTTGGACTTGAATGAATGTGTTTCATAGCCTTGAATAAGTCGGGTTACATGTGTTGACTTTGGTCTATTTTGACTGGTAAGGTACTCCTGTTGATATGTTTAGTTATTCAGTTATGAGAAATTTTACCATAAAGAAAAATCTGGAGTTAAAAGCTATTATTCTACCTCAGCAGCTTGAATGGCAGCTTTCCTCTCTTCCAGTTGAGTTACACGTCCAACCCAAATAAATACCTCAGCACCACAATCCAAAAGATAGCATTTATTGTTTTCTAAGCTGGATTTTGATAGTTCACTATCCATGGGACTGACTTGACCATCATTTATGCTACAAAAAGAGGAAAAAATTCAACTTTAGCACCAACACCAGCAAAGGTTGATTTAAAAGTTCAATGATGAGAAAGTAGCAAGCACTGGGGATGCAATAAACGTAGATATGCAAAATATTATAAAAATTAACTAGACCAATTCAAGTATAAAGATCCTTTTTAGTGGAAAGAAGTACTATCCAGCAGTAAAAGGTTAGCCAAGGAAGTTTTGAATACTTTGTATTAAGTGTCATAAGCTTGAGACCATAACATTACCACTATAATTACTGGCAATAAACATGGACTTTACATAATTCATTCATATCCATCTGATGGAATAATATAAATTGGCTTAACTTGATGGACTAATGGTTACGTAACTACCTTAAACAGTAAAGACAAGTATAGGACAGCAGAATTCGATGATACCTATAAAGTTTCGCAGGTGTCTTCTCGGGCACAATATCATCTTCACTAGAAACCTTTTTGCCAATTGGAGCAAAGCCACCAAAGAGCACCCAGAATGATCCCGAATCCGACTCAGCTTGTAAGTTCCCATCATCTGGGGGTATGCAATAGATATAAGGAGCAGTCCCACATGAACACCATAGAATATTAACAAAGTAAAGAAAACGTTTGAAGATCTTCATTACGTTCGAAACATGACATATATCAAAAACAGATACATATGATCTCTGTCGAAATCATATAACTTTGTAGGTGATGACATAAATTCAAATAGAACTTTCCCTCGAATTTGATAAGCTATTTTGTCCCTTATTCTAGTTGATTGAATCATTTGAAGCTTCATAATTTACAGATCCATATCATGTAGACACACTAAAGTTTATGCATAACATTTAGGATTACTTACTCTAAATGTCCTGCTTTAACTTTGACAGTTAAATTTACCAAACTTTAGAATGAAATTTGACCCATAATTTCTAAATACAAAAAATTCATGGTAGGACGTATACAATATTATAGAAATTTGCCAAATAGACATGTTTTAGTTGCAAAAAAACAAATAGACTAAGAATTATTTGAAGGCTAGAAAAAGGAGTTTCAACAACAAACTCAAACTAGGACTATTAACCTGGGACCGAAGGAGTATGAAAAATATGTATTACTTGCTCACTTTCTTATCTTTAAATTTTTCAAGGCTTGTACTTAGTACTTACCAACAATTGCAACATCACACGTTCCCTCGTGATACTTGTCCTTCAAGAACGGAATAACTTCTAGTGCTTTGGCCCTCTCCTGGATGTTAGAATTTGCACCATTGAACTGATATATCTTGTCCTTTGAGTCCAGAATGAACACATCATCATGATTTAAAGAGGACCGGGAAAATGGGACCTGATACAAATCTCAGCTTAAATATGTGATCTTCAACCACAATTGAATTAGATTAAATATTCTAAACAAGCTCATGCAGTAAGTTTTGTATGCTTCTGTACCTGCTTCATCCTGACAACGCGTTTACCCTTGCAGATATACAACCTAGTTTCAAATTCTTCCTCTTCTGGTTTCTTGAATCCAGATGCAATACCACCTTCCAATGGTATAATGCATGGCTTAAAGTATGATAAAAATTTGTCAGATTCATGACCTTGGATTTCCCTATGCTGTACTGCTCGCCCTCCAAGAATCGCATCAAGCTCAACAGTTTTGATAGCTGCAGTTCCAGCTTCATCCTGACATAGCATCCAAATTTTAAAAATGGCAAAAACATATAAATCTGGTTAAATAGCTGCCAAGAGTGAAGATTGATTTCACACCTGACTAGTATCCTTTCCAAGCCAGAAGTGTATATCATACATATAAGAACCTCCCTTACCTGAAGTTGTCTGCAATTATAAATGAACATGCGATAGGAGTAGGAATATTAGACATGAATGAAACTTTTCTCCCTAGGTAAAGGAGGTACATGCAAAGCCAAAGATTTTTGCATCTATGCACCTGCAAGATGACGTAAGAATCACCCGAGTAGAATTTACCATATTCAGACTTCTGCAATGGAACTGGTTGGAAATCCTCAATTCTCCAAATTTCGGTCCCTCTAGATAGAGTTAAGCTCAACTCTAAAGTCTGGAAAGTTCTTATAGGCCACATTTGGCAGTAAAACAATTAACATAACTCTCAAGTTTAAAAAGTTCTCGCAGCTATATTTGGCAGTGGAAATAATGAACATAAAAGGTCCAGAACATTTACGGAAAAGCTCAGTGTACCCTTTATTTATTTTTGCTTTTTATAGGTCTTCAGCCTACCCTCCATAAAGGCAGGGTGCTGAGAAAATCCCAACAGTGTTTCAAAACTGATCAATACTCAATTCAAACTTACTTCCATGTAATCAATCAAGAACCAGATTTTTGCAGCAAAGGATACATTCTCTGACCCGCACCCTGAAATGCAGGTTCTAAGGCTTTAATAGAGTTAGACATGATGCAAAATCTTTCCTGTTACAGCTTCTTTTGAGGAAGAAAAAGAAATTAGATTGTTGAAGCTCCTAACTTCAGCTATGCCGATATTCTGAACACCAACTGCACAGCCAAAATGGACATGAGAAAGAGTAGCTTTAGGTACAGAAAAACACTTCATTACCATCCCAGCAACAAATTCAGGACTTCACTAAATAGCCAGCACAACAAACATCATCTTCATGTGTGTGTGCGTGTGTATACAGAAGTGAATCTTCACTATAGGAAACATCTGAAGCCATAATATAGTTCCAGTTCCCAACTTGTCGTCGTAAAACTTATTCTTGAAGGTACCAATTGTCGGACCCACTAATTTAATCAAAATCTTCATATGTTAGCCTCAATCACAGTCAACAGCAACACTAACAAGTAACAACAACAGAGTCTCAATCCTAACTAGTTCGAGTGGATAATCAATATCCACTTTGCTCCACTTGGTCCTGTTTCATATCAATACTCGATATGTTATCTTTAGAAACAAATTAGGGGCACTTTAACACTAGAAGTTCCCTACATTTTCTACTAATATACAACTCTCTAAGCACGCTAAAATAATTTCTGAAAAGTACTAGACCTAATACAACTTACCAATCTGACTAAACTTTAATCAAAGTACTTTTTGTAGCATAACTGGATTTTTAGAGATAGTGTGCTTTTTCAGACAAGTTTCTTCACATGATTATAGGTATACTTTATCCCTTTTTAATACTTCCAATCATCATAATGTCACACTTATTGAGTGGTACATTTGGAATTCTACGTAGAACATGGTCAAACCATCTCATGCGACCTTATCTCTTTTTATCCTCATGTATATTACTTGTACCTTCCATCAACTATTACATTTCTGATCTTGTCTAATCTTGTACCTTACTTTCAAGAGCGCTTCTCGAAGTTCGAGCTTTTACTTGACCCATCACATTCAACAGTAGCCTATAAAAATTGATACTTTCAATTAGTCCACCAATAAATGCAGGTAGGGGGAGCATGAGTCACGGGCCAACTCATTGCGTCCACTATTGAATAAGCCTAGCCTGGTAGGAGAAAGAGATCCCCTTTAAAAAAGATGCATGACCCTGAAACCTATCTAGGAATTTGGTTGTCTTTATTGTTCTGCAATCTGATATATTCATTGTCATCATTCCATCCAAATTCCAATAAATTCAGTCCAATGTAGGTCATTTAAGCAATCAAGTTCTTTCATTCTTCAGAATGTCATTTATACTGCAGATATGGATTTATCTGCTCCTCAGCCAGTCTAGAAAAGCCAGACAAGTTTCCAAGAATATGGCTCTCAGATTCCTAACCTTTAGTTGCTACGCTATGTTTTGGGTGTGTACATGTGCAATAAATGGCATCGGCAAAGCTTTATTTTTCTCCTCCCCTCCTCCCAACAAGCAAGGCAAGAAACTTGTTATATCAGTAATATTTGCATCTAAACTAATCTGCATTAGAACTCAAAGTTAGGAAAACCATATTTTTCTTACCCTAAAATGCACCCCCAACAACTAATGATCTATTGTGAGATTACCTAATAACTAATGTTGCTCAAACTCTCCAAAAAAATAAATGCCGCATTCGTGTCGGATCCTCCAAAATGTACTACTTTTGGAGGATCCGATTCAAGCATAGCTAATAACCACAGCTGCATGGAACATTTAGCTAATAAAACATCCTACTTCCAGAATTAGACTCTAAAACCACAAGAAAACCTCAAAACCAGCATTAAAAGTCAATAACCAATTTCAAAAGATAGACAGACCAAACATATTCTTCATATCAAATGATAATTGCTTAATCAATCAATACATAAACTTAGAGTAATGAAGAAACCACATCATTACTCATTAGATTAACATAAACAAGACCAACATTAACCAATTAAACAACAAAAAACCAAATCAAAACAACAAACTCTAAACAAAAAATTATATTAAAATGTAGTTATCAAATAGAATCCAATAAACAAGAGATCAACCAGAATTAATCAAAATACGGAAGAGTCAAACGCACCTCAGGAGATCTTTGTGAACGTGTTGATAGAGAGAGAATAAAGAAAAGGGTACAACAGAAAAGAGAAGACGAGCTGGCAAATATAAAAGACAGAGAGAGAGAGAAAGAAAGGAAAAAGGGAGGGAATAATAATTGCAGTTAATGGGCTGCAATTTTTTTTTTCCTTCTCTTTCTCTCTCTCTGTCTGTAACTTTTTGAAGCTTTTGAGATTTGATTGCAGAAAATCTGATAATTCTTTTGCAGACAGAATATGCGGAAATGAAGAAAGGCAAAGGCGTAATATACTTTCACAGAGAGATAGAAAGAAAAGGTGTTGAATGATGATGATGGCGTTGAGGAGAGAGATGAAAAAGATTTTACTCTCTACACTTTCTAAATCTAGACAAAGATCAGGTGACAATGGCAACGGCCCTGTTGGTTTTTCTGGTTTACCGTTTGACTTGTTGGATTTTCTTGTACTTTTCAGGAATAGTTATACATTAAAACCTTTCTGTAACAAACCCCTACATTTGTTCCGAATAATTTTTAGTTGTTCCATCTAAACGCTATTATAAAGAACATATATTATTATAGCAAAGTGTTATTATTATATAGAGATGCTGTTATAAAAAAAGATCTAATCGTATTCCTTTGTTCGCCAATCATATGGGTAATTTTAAGAAGGCTTAAAGCTCTACTTTCGTATGCTATAGTGTCGTTAACTCAATTCCATTAATTATACAACAACAATAACTATACATCAGGTCGAAATAAATTGGCATTAGCGCAATATGGATTCACGTTCCTTTTATTAAGTTCAGCTCATATCATTATTATTACCATAAAAAATAAAATTGCAAGTAAAAAAGATAAATATATATAAATAATGGCAATAATAATAATAAGAGAAGTTTTCTGCCAAGTCTAAAACCTATTCCCAACTAGTAGGTATTACCCATATAGATTTTCCTCTTCCATTATGTCTTATCTCTAGCTAAATTTGCATTGATTCTAAGGATTTGTAGGTCTTTCTAGACAATTTCTTTCCATGTGATTTTAGGTCTACCCCGTCCCATTTTAATACTTTCTCGGGCTTTCTGTCTAATTTTTAGTGTTTTAGTTTTTGTTATGTCTTGTACATTCTTTCATGTTACCGAAAAAATGTATCATTCTTTTAAATTGTATAATTTAACATTTTATGATAATATTAATTACTAGTATTTTATTAGATTGTTAATTAATACTTCATATTTATCATTAAAAAATTACTTTATAACTATCAAGAAGCACCTTACAGAGTAAGGATTTTAAGATAACTCGAAGTAAGACTAAGTACATACATTACAAGTTTAGTCAACATGAGAAGAGTGAAGTTGAGGTGAGACTACAGGAAATTGCAGTGCCAAAATGCAAACAACTTAGATATCTAGGCTCATTATTTCAAGAGAATGGAATGATAGACGAAGATATTACTTATAGGATTAGAGTGGGATGGTTGAAATGGAGCAACGCTAGGGGTGCTATGTGATAGAAGGATGTTTGTAAAGGCAAAATGTAAGTTTTATAGAATAGTTATAAGACAAACTATGATATATGGTAGCGAATGTTGAGATGCTAAAGTTTAACATATTCGTAAGATGAGCATAGCAGAAATGCAAATGCTAAGATTTGTGCGGTCACACAAGATTAGATAAGATAAAAAATAATCGCATTCTCTAGAAGATGCAAGACACATTGAGAATAAAATGAGAGAAAGTCGTTTGAGATGGGTTGGTCATGTCCTGCATTCTGCCTACGGATATACCAATTCGTAGGTGTGAAACTATGATGGGGCCAAGCCCCAACTTCAGTACTTAGCCTAACAACAAAAGAATCAACCCAAAAACTAGTTATACAAGTGTGTTCCAGTTGCTATTCTAAGGGTAGAACTTTAGTTAAGCTTTCCCAGCTTGTTTGCTAACTTGGGCTTCATATTCATCTACAAAACACATCTTAGATTACTTGTCTAATTATCATCCAAATACTTTCTTGTTTGACTTGAAATATCCTTTGATTTCTTTAATACCAAATGTAATAGGTACATCCTGCCATTGCCGTTCTGTTTATTTCAGCAGTATCATTCTTCTCTCTCATTTATGTTTCTGCCCAACCTTGCCAGATCATTAATACACGCCTAAGCATCCCTTCTCATTGAAGTAGTTTACGCTAGAGGTGTTTATGGTTCGGTTTGGATCGTTTTTTCCCTAAAAATAAACCAAACCAAGTGAGTCGGTTCTTTAAATATTAGAACCAAACCAAACCAATTAAGTCAGTTTTTTATCAATTCAGTTTTTATCGGTTTTTCGTTTTTTTCCGGTTATTTATCAGGTTTTTTCCTTAAATATGAGACATACACTTAATTGAATCAAATAGTGATGAATAATTTAAGTATTCAATTAAAAATCGATTATTTTTAACATAAAATAAATTCTTGTACTTAGCAAAAGAAAACTACCAATCAAACTAGAATGTAAAGGCAAAGAATTAGATTATTATAATAGCAAAAAACTAGAATAAAAATACAAACGACTAATATGTACCATAAAATTTTAGAAACTTTATATAAAAATATACATATATATATATATATATATATATATATATATATATATATATATATATATATATATATATATATATATAGGTATAATAATAAATTTAAATAGATACTTCTATAGTCGGTTTGGTTCGGTTTTTCCTGATTATTTTTTAATTAAAACCAAAACCAAACCAAATTTGATTGGTTTTTAAAATTCAAAACAAAAATCAAACCAAACCTAGAAAGTATTGATTTTTTTGATCGGTTTGATTCGATTTTTCGGAGTTTTATGAACACCCCTAGTTTACACCAAATTTTAGAAAGATAGTTCACATTCAAAAAAATAAATGCTCAATAGTCTCAATAGCCATATTGCACGAAGGGCAGACCTGATTATCCACTACAGCCACCCCTTGAGCCAACATGTCCTTTGTGTTCAATTTTTTATTTTGCTGCTAAATTTAAAGTAAAAGCCACTTAGGGGATCTTTGGTTATTGCATACTAGTCTTTTTTTGGCAGTTCCTTTTAATTTTGATAAGCATAATTTGTTAAATATTTAACAATGATCAAAAGTATCTATTTTCTAATACAAAATTAACGGATTAAACTGCTCAAAAGATGTTTTAAGGATTTCTTTGAATCTACCCTCAAAGGAACATTTTTGTCATTTTCGCCAAATTTCTCTCCAGATATTGGGTAGGTCAAGAAGCCCAAAAATAATCAAGGCTCCATTAGAAAACTCATTGATCAATCAGCCTTTTAATTTGAGGTATCCATGCAAACTACTATAAAAATCAAAATGTTTACTGATTTTTACCCTATTTTAAACTTGTTAAAAAGTAATGAAACTACCAGCTATGTCCATTTATAAATAGCTTGTTATAAAAATTGGCCAATTTATTAAATATTATTTATATTAGCCAAATACTTCTAATATTAACCAATTAGCTATTTGTAGCAGAAAAAAAAATTAAATTTTACTTTCTTTTAAGTGAGTGTTATTAGAATAGATTGGGTACATCTTAAAGAGTTTGAATCTCAGTTTTGGGATGATTTGGCGGAGTTTTGAGGTAGTTTGAATTGAAAATTCGAAGTAGAAGATGAAACATGAAAAAAATAATATATGTATCACAATGTGTATCAAAGTATCAAATATGTATCATATTTGTATCACATGTATATCCATGTATGTGTGATACATGTGTCGCAAAATAATTTTTTGAACTCAGTTTTAACTATGAATTTTGATACCAAATTAGTCCAAATCACCTACAATCTTCCTCAAAATTTGTATATTGATTCATCTATATGTTTTCAATAATTTTCAACCATACACATTGAAAAAAATCTTTTTTTTTTTGCTTAGATTTTTGGAATCTCGTATATATATTTTTTGTATTTCATCACCTTGTTTGTTATCTCATCCATAAAATTTTCTCCCTGCCTTGCGTCTAATGTTATTGATCACGCTTAAAAATATGGAAGGAGATCTTTGCGTGCGATTTTTGGAGAGAAAGAACCTTATTTATTTGAGTTTTCAATTTTTATATGTGCTTGACTAGTTTTAGTAAGTCTAATGATTAATGACTAGAGATTGATAAGTTGAAACTTCCCTAGACATTTAGATAAGATTTCCTATAAAATATACTTATTTAACTAAAACTAATTACCCACCTATTCATCCCCAATCCTCTTTGACAATTTGATAATACTTTCTTCCCATTTTAAAGCTCTACAACTATCAGCATCACAAGCCTCCATAGTTGTAGTCACGTGTATTGTAGTTAAAATTGCAATCCCACAATTTTCTTTTTCTTGGAGAAGAGCTGTCTACCTTTTTATTTATGTGGGACATCTTCCATTTCACTTCCATTTTCACTTCCATTTCACTTCCATTTCACTTCCATTTTCGTGATTCTCCTCTTTTGTTTGGTCTATGATTCTTTCTACGGAAAATGGTCAAATGTACCGTATACAATCATATAAAAGGTTTAAATGTACCCCTCGTTACAATTTGAATCCAAATATATCCATGTCGTTATACTATTAGTTCACATATATCCCGTTTCCGTTAAGTTTGTCCAAAGTGGATATTCAATCATATGTGACACTGACATTTGATGAGGTGGATGCCACATGGCTTGCCACCTCAGCGCCCCAAACCCATTTTACCCCTCCCTTCTATTCTTTCTACCACTAAAATTTTCTTTCCCTCCACCATTATTGCCTCCATAACCGCTACCATAAAAAATATTGTATTTCAAATTTTAGTCTTTTATATATGGACTAGGGGCGCTGAGGTGGCATGCCATGTGACATCCACCTCATCAAATATCAGTACCACGTAAGATTGCATGTCCACTTTAGACAAACTTAATAGAAGAGGGGTATATTTGAACCAATAGTATTACGGCAAGGATATATTTGGACTCAAAGTATAACGAATGATATATTTAAATCTTTTCTCATAGTACAAGGATATATTTGGCTCTTTGCCGTTCTTTCTATTTTTCTTCATTCCTCTCTCTTACATCTTCATGTCTTCTCTGTTACTCATACTCTCCGCAAAAAGTTATTGCATATTCTTTGCCTTAAATTTGTCTACCCTTGTGAATCGCACCTCCAAGCTTCAGGCTAGCTCTAGTTAGTACTGATTGGTTTTTTTTTTCTGTTCTTGCTTTATTGTTATTGGTAATCATAATCTAGTATCCATTTGTTAGTTTCAAATTCTTTTGAGTATAATATTTTGCTCTAGTTTTTATATACATGTTTGTGTACAAGATTTACACATGTATTATGTCTCTTTGATGAATTTTGTCTTCCTTACGAAGTAATTAGTGCAAAATTAAACCGTGTTATGTGAATCTTAAGCTATCAAAAATTATTAATTTCACATAATCGATAAAATCAAGAAAAAATTAGCTAGGGTTTTGAGTCGGTGTGTGAGAAATAAAAGGAACTAAGAGAAGATTTTATTTTTTTGTAAAATAAAAATGAGACCCAAAGTCATAAAAGTCTTGAAACTACACTTATGTATACATGGGCTAAAAGTCATAAATGTCCTAAGACTACACCTATATATACATGGGTCGGACCAGTACTCAATCGAAATAAAATGGGACACCTATATAACTTGGGCCACTTATGTACATCCGTAAAAGAATGTTGAAATTCAAAAATAGCCAGATTTATAAGTGGTGATTGAAAAATAGTCACAGTTTTAAAAGTAATTAAAATTTAGTCACTTTTCATATAAAGATAAATCTTAACGAAAACACTGTTCAAAATCCGAAAAATATTCCAGTATAATATACTGGAGTTCGAAATTTTTACATGTGAACTTCCAACATAATATGCTGGAAGTTCATACACATGTGCTCCAATCTCTAGTATATTATGCTGGAAGTTCATACACAGGTGCACCAATCTCCAGTATATTATGCTGGAACTTTCCTTGTTGCAGCAAAATAGTAGCTATTTTTCAATAACTTTGCAAACGATGGCTATTTTTCAATTACCAGTCTGAAAACTGGCTAGCCCGTACTATTTTTACGTAAAAGAATAAATACGCAAGTAACTAAATCCAAACTACTTTTTCTTTGGCTCATGTCTAGTAAAGTCGTGTATCTCAATACCCCTTGCCCCAAGTTAGAGGGGGAAACTACCTTCAACTTGGCCAATAATTAATGATGAAGAGTGCATGGAAGGGCTTTGGTAAGCACATAAGCCAGTTGGTGAATTGTGGGGACATGAAAAAAAAATGAGGCCTTCAGCGAGTTAGTGCATATGAAATGACAATCCATTTTGATGTGCTTTGTACGCTCATAAAACACTGGATTGCGAGCAATGTGAATGACTGCTTGGTTGGCACAACCAATAGAGAAAGAAAAAGACATAACAATACCAATATCAGCTAAGACCCGAGATAACCAAGTTACCTTCGTCTTCTTGAAGTGCTCAAGGTGTTATAATGTGGTATAAGAATCAACACTACTAAAAAACGGTCAATTTCCGACCGAAATATTCCGACCGGAAAAAGTAGTCGAAAATTTCCAACGGAATCGGTCGAAAATTGCATAAAAATATATTTTTTAATTTTTAATAATAATTACGACTGATATTCCGTTTATATCCGTCGTAAATTTTGGCGAAAAATACTGCGTAACTGTTAGCGACCAATTCGGTCGGAAACAATTAAAAAAAAATTAAAAAATTGCGACCGATTTGGTCGGAATCTTTTATTAAAATGAGGTTTGACTATTTGACCTAATTTCCGACCGAATCTGTCGGAATATAATTTTAAAATTCTCTGACCCCTTTTTTTTTTCTTTCCCTATTTTCTTCCTTCTCTCTTCTCTTTTCTCTTTCACACTGAAACCTCCCCTCTCCCTCCCCCCACCCAACTCGCCGCTGCCATCACCGGTGACACTCATTGGTGATGCCGCCCCAATGCAGCTTCGTCGACAACCCTCCACTGCCAGGTAGGTTTCCCTCACCCTCCTTTGTTATTTATTTTAAAAAATATACTGATTTTGTTTAATTGCTCCTAGTTTGGTTTGTAAAAATTGATTGGTGTTAGCTAAAGTAAATCTATGACTATTGTTAGTAGCTAAATTAAAGTTACATGTTGGTTATTTAGATTTATATGTTAAAGTTATATATTGGTAATTTAGGGTTATATGTTAAACTTATATGTTATAGTTATGTGTTAAAGTTATATGTTAAAGTTATATGTTGGTAATTTAGAGTTATATGTTGCTAAATTAAATTTATATATTAAAGTTATATGTTGGTAAATCACATGCTAATTTGGGGATAACATTACCAAGTTGGGGATAATTTTACTAAATAATTTTTCTATAATTTGTAGAGTTGTTACATATATAGCAATTCATCTCATTTGATTATATTGGGGAGGGTACTAATTTTAAGAGGAGAAAGTATGAAGAATCTATTAAAACTCTTAGTGCTAGTTGACTACTTTTGACAATATGTCTTACTCCTAACTTTTTAATATCTTTTGACCTACAGGTCATCCAAACCCACTCTTAGCCAATTCTTTTTCTTCTTCTCAAAATCAAGAACAAATGAAAGATATGAGAAAAGAAATTCGTGATTTGAAGCAACAATTGGACTCCCAATTCGGAACATTTGTTAAGATGCAGAAATTCATGAGAAAACATGGGCATGATCTATCTGATGATGAGGATAAACAAACTGAATCTGATGTGTAGTAGTTTAGGTGTGGTGTTTTGGTTGATTGGTAAACTTGATTGTGAGAGACAACTTTATGTTTTTTTTAAACTTGAATGTGGGCTACTATTTGGATATTTTTATGCCCAAAATTATTAGGTTTAATGGTTGGTATTATTGGTTTAGGTTGTGTTAATAGTTGGTATTGTTGGATTAGATTATGTTAATGGTTGGTATTGTTGGTTTAGATTGTGTTAATGGTTGGTATTGTTGGTTTAGATTATGTTAATGGTTGATTGGTTGTTGGCGTTATTGGATTGTAATAGTTTGACAGGTGGTGTAGCTCAAAATTGGGCAGAATGCTGCCTAGTTTTACAGAAAATTCCAAATGATTTCCTTCGGAAACAGTCGGACAACTGCCCAGATTTTGCCAAAATTTTCTAAATTTCCGACCGATTCGGTCGAAAATTATATATTTATATTATTTAATTTTAAATAAATAATTATTTTTATTTATATTATTACGACTGATTCGGTCGGTAAATTCCGACCACTTTGGTCGGAAATTTAAAAATATTTGGTCGTCTGACCTTTTGAACGTTCCGACTACTTTGGTCGGAAATCACCGACGGATTCGGTCGAAAATTATTTTCCAACCAACTATTTTCCGACCGACCAATTTTGGTCGGAAAGTAGTCGGAAATTCGTGATTTTTGGCCGATTTCCGACCGTTTTGGCGGTCGGAATTCTGCCATTTTCTAGTAGTGCAACTTTTGCCTTAAATTACGTACAGCTTGTAACAAATAAATTGTGTTCAAGTTATAAAATAAGGGTTCGGATTCAACCCAATATTCTTTTGTCCAGTTTTTCTCAATGGATTGTATGATGCTGCCACGTGTGTTACCAAAATTTTAAAGGTCAAGATCTTCTTGACATTTACAATCCATTTTGTATTACTTCAAATCCATTGATTCATAGTGATGATAAATATTTAAGTAAATATATTTGTATACGGTTAAAATCGAGCCCACCTAATTTTTCTATGTGATCGGGACCGGAGAGCTGCATCGAAGGTCGGCCCCGTAGTGGATCAGACCAAGGTACGAGGACAAGATACCAAGTTCGGGATTCGAGGTACCTGTCGAGCTCGAGGACAGCAGCGATCGAGGCCGAATGAGATAGACATCGAGCAAGATCAAAGATAACATAATAACGGAAAGGCGAAATATCCGTGACTGGTCGAAGATCATGGAAATAATCTCGGAACTGATCAAATTAGGAACGATTAATTAGCTAATCATGGGACTTCCTTATGTAATTAGAGTTATACCATAAGTAGAATTCCTCTACTATATAAAAGGGAGTATTAACCATTTGTAGGGGACACTGTTCTCACATAAAAAAGCCAATATAACGCTCTCTCGTTAGCTTATACTCTCTTGTTCATCAGCTTGCTTTATTTTTAACTGTTTTGGTAGCAATCAGTTCGAGGGCACCCTAGCTCGAGGGTTGAATTCCGTTCCAATACTAGTTTGCTTTACTTTATAGTTCATTTCTATTATTAATCTTCATATTTATCAATTGGTATTAAGTGAAATCACGTGTTCTTAGAACCTCATTATAAGTTTAATTATTATTCAATTTTAAGGGTAAATAGTTTGGCGCCCACCGTGGGACCGAGGATAATAATGATTGCTTAATACTAATTCTGATAACACACACTGGTTTACACTTGTTCTCGTAAGAATCTTTGTTTTCAGGATAAACATGTCAAACTCACAAGTAACGCCTACACATGGTGATAACGACCTCATATTTCACGGGAAAAATGACAATATAGCCGCCCCAGGAATCGAGGTGCCTCAGGCTGACCTCGAGGGAGTACCAATTTCAAATCCCGTCGATGTCAGTTCACATGTCGCCCTAAATACAAATTTGGGCGTGGATCCCGAAGGTAGCGTACGCAGGGAAGTTCGATCAGGTGGTCGAGGTACACAAGGCGGAGAAGATGGTAGAGTTAGCCTCCAATTGATATTCGAAATGTTACGGGATCAACAAGCCGCTATAGCATAACTACAAAATCAGCACCGAACACCGAGTAGGATCAATCCAGAAGTCGTCCACAGGACCGAGCATGTGCCGAAAAGGTCGAACGCCAACGAATTGGGGACTGACCCCGCCGTTATGAAAATGCTCGAGGAGCTCACTAAATGGATTGAATCGGGAGAAAAGAATATCGAGGCAAATGACAAGAAAGTAGAGACATACAACTCCCGGGTTGACCAAATACAGGGGCACCGCCGATTCTTAAATGTATAGATTCAAAGAAATTCATACAGAAGCCTTTCCCTCCAAGTGCGGCTCCAAAATCCATTCCGAAAAAATTTTGAATGCTAGAAATTCCCAAGTATAATGGGACCACCGACCCTAATGAGCATGCCACTTCTTATACATGCGCAATAAAAGGGAATGACTTGGAAGACGATGAGATTGAATCTGTTTTACTAAAGAAATTTGGAGAAACCTTGTCGAAAGGAGCAATGATATGGTACCACAATTTGCCGCATAATTCTATCGATTCCTTCGCCATGCTTGTAGACTCCTTCGTAAAGGCATATGCCGGAGCAATAAAGGTTGCAACTAGGAAGTCGGACCTCTTCAAGGTGAAACAAAAAGACAACAAAATGTTGAGGGAATTCGTATCTCGGTTCCATATGGAATGCACGGAACTACCACGGTCACATACGATTGGACTGTTCAAGCCTTTACTTAGGGTTTGAACGAACGAAGTTCGGTGGCATCACGACAGCTAAAGTAGAATTTAATTGAATATCCAATGGTAACCTTGGCCGATGTACATAATCGGTACCAGTCAAAGATCAAGGTCGAGGGTGATCAATCGGGGACCCCTTCTGATTCCGTTTATCCAAACAGGCCCGTCGGCAGAACTCAAAGGGATATCGATAAAGAACCCCGATCGAACAGAGATCGGTATCAACCATACAACGCAGATCGTAGAAACAGCGGCCCAGGATGCAATCCCATCCGAAATGATCGAAGGAACGATCGAGGACAGAGCTCTCGAGGGTTCCTGAGAAAAAGTGGCTTCGATAAACATGCCGATCCCAAAGAAGCACCACGATTATAAGAATACAACTTCAGCATTGACGCATTAGGTATCGTGTCAACCATTGGGAGAATCAAAGATACTAGATGGCCCAGACCCCTACAAACCAATCCATCCCAAAGAAACTCCAATCAAATATGCAAATACCATGGTACACATGGTCATAGAACCGAAGACTGCAGACAACTAAGGGAGGAGGTGGCCCGTCTATTTAACGAGGGTCACCTTCAAGAATTCTTGAGCGACCGAGCTAAGAACCATTTCAGAGACAGGGATGCAGATAGGAAAAACGAGCAGGAAGAACCGCAACACGTGATTCACATGATCGTTGGTGGGGTCGATATTCCACAAGGGCCCGTGTTCAAATGCACTAAAGTATCAATCACCAGGGAAAAATGAACTCGAGACTATGTGCCGAAAGGCACTTTGTCATTCAATGACGAGGAAGCATAAGGGATCTTACAACCCCATAATGATGCTTTGGTAATCTCTATCCTTATGAATAAAATTCAGTTTAAACGTGTTTTAATTAATCCAGGAAGCTCGGCCAATATTATTCGATCGAGGGTCGTGGAGCAGCTCGACCTACAAGATCAGATCGTACCCGCAGCTCGTATTCTCAATGGCTTCAACATGGCGAGTGAAACAACTAAAGGTGAAATCATCCTACCAGTAAATGTAGCCGGAACTATTCGAGAAACAAAGTTCCATGTGATCGAGGGCGATATGAGATACAACGCACTGCTCGGAAGACCCTGGATTCACAACATGAAGGCGGTCCCCTCAACCCTTCACCAAATTCTAAAGTTCCCAACACCGGATGGAGTAAAAATGGTGTATGGGGAACAACATGCTGCCAAAAAAATGTTAGCGGTCGATGAAGTAACTCCGGTATCGGCGCTTTCATCAACAAAGGGATCGGAGTCCAAAGGAAAACATGAGGCTAAATAGCAACCACAATTTCCAGCCTCGACTCATTCGGAAAAGCAGGGAACGGATGAGGACGATGACTACTGGATCCCTCGATCCTTCATAATCCCTGAGGATTCCGATGCCACCAAATCAACAGTTGAAGAGCTGGAACAAGTCGTACTGATCGAGCATCTATCCGATCGAAAGGTATACCTGGGTACATGGTTAACCCCCGAGCTCATGAAAAACCTTATTAAATTTCTTATCAATAACATGGTTTGTTTTGCTTGGTCCCACCTAGATATGACAGGGATCCCGCTGGAGATCACTACACATCGACTAAGCTTGAACCTGAAGTTTTGCCCGGTAAAACAAAAGAGAAGACCCCAGTTCGAGGTAAAACATGCATTCATCAAGGACGAGGTAACCAAAAATCTCAAAATAGGATCCATTCGGAAGGTAAAATATCCCGACTGTTTAGCAAACGTAGTCGTTGTCCCTAAAAAGGGAAATAAACTTAGAATGTGTGTAGACTATAAAGATCTAAACAAATCATGTCTTAAAGACTCTTTTCTTCTACCGAATATCGATCGCATGATCGATACCACGGCCGGCCACAAGATCCTTAGTTTTCTCGATACCTACTCCGGGTATAATCAAATACAAATGAACCTGGAGGATCAGGAAAAGACTTCGTTCATCACTAAGTACGGTACCTATTGTTATAATGTAATGTCGTTTGGACTAAAAAATACTGGTGCCACTTATCAACGTTTAGAAGATCGAATGTTTGAAGAACAAATAGGTAAAATAATGGAGTTTTATATTGGCGATATGCGAGTTAAGTCCCTGTGAGCAGAGGACCTTTGACACATTTGCAGGAGACCTTCGATATACTAATAAAATACAACATGAAGCTAAACCCGGAGAAATGTGCATTCGGGGTCGGCTCGGGCAAGTTCCTCGGCTTTATGGTATCAAATCGGGGGATCGAAATCAACCCTGATAAGATCAAGGCAATCGAAGACATCACAGTCGTGGACAATGTTAAGGTCGTACAAAGATTAACAAGGCGCATAGCCGCCCTAGGCCGATTTATCTCGAGGTCTTCAGATAGAAGTCACAGGTTCTTCTCACTGCTAAAAAAGAAGAAAGGTTTTGCATGGACCTCAGAATGCCAACAAGCATTGGAAGAATTAAAGCGGTACCTCTCGAACCCATCACTGCTTCATACCCCGAAAGTGGATGAGCGACTCTACTTGTACTTAGCAGTCTCAGAAATCGCAGTAAGTGGGGTCCTAGTTCGAGAAGAGAAAGATACGTAATTTCCTTTTTACTATGTTAGTCGAACTTTAGGTGAGGCCGAGACCCGATATCCACACTTAGAAAAATTAGCGCTTGCCCTAATAAGCGCATCTAGGAAATTAAAACCATATTTTCAGTGTCACCCGATCTGTGTGGTGACTACTTATCCCATCACAATATTTTGCATAAGCCCAAACTTTTGGGCCGATTGGCCAAATGGGCCATCGAGATTAGTGGGTATGGTATCGAGTATCGATCCCGAACAACCATCAAGTCTCAAATCTTAGCGGACTTCGTGGCCGACTTTACGCCACCCCCCGTACCCGAGGTCGAAAAGGAACTATTATTAAAGTTGGGTACATCATCGAGGGTGTGGACCCTCTTCACAGATGGCGCTTCGAACGTGAAGGGGTCCGGGCTAGGCATCATTTTGAAGCTACCCACGGGTAATACAATTAGACAAGCTATCAAAACTTCCAAGTTAACTAACAATGAGGCCGAGTTTGAGGCCATGATTGCAGGTCTCGAGCTAGCTAAAGGTTTGGGAGCAGAGGTTATCGAGGCCAAATGTGACTCCCTGCTTGTGGTAAACCAAGTCAACAGAACCTTCGAGGTTCGAGAAGATTGAATGCAGAGGTACTTGGACAAATTACAGGTGACTCTACATCGGTTTAAAGAATGAACCCTACAACATATGCCTCGAGTACAAAACAATGAGGCCGATGCCCTTGCAAATTTGGGGTCATCAGTCGAAGACAACGAGATTAGCTCGGGGACTGTTGTACAAATTTCAAGGTCAGTAATCGAAGAAGGCCACGCCGAAATCAACTCCACAAGTCTGACCTAGGATTGGAGGAACAAATATAATGAGTATCTAAAGAACGGGAAGCTTCCATCGGATCCTAAGGAATCGAGGACTCTACGTACGAAGGCCGCACGATTCACATTGGCCGAAGATGGAACACTATATAGAAGGATGTTCGATGGACCATTGGCAATATGTTTAGGACCAGGGGATACCGACTACGTCCTACGAGAAATCTATGAGGGCACTTGCGGAAACCATTCCAGTGCCGAATCATTGGTTCACAAAGTCATCAGAGCAGGATACTATTGGGCCGATATGGAAAAGGATACAAAAGAGTTCGTTCAAAAGTGCGACAAATGTCAAAGGTATACACCAATGATTCACCAACCAGGAGAGCAACTCCACTCAGTCTTATCCCCATGGCCATTCATGAAATGGGGAATGGATATCGTCGCCCCTTTACCATCGGCCCCAGGTAAAGCTAAATTTATTTTGTTTATGACTGACTATTTCTCTAAGTGGGTTGAAGCACAGGCTTTCGAGAAAATTAGAGAGAAAGAAGTCATAGATTTCATCTGAGACCACATTATATGCTGATTCGGGATGCCTGCCGAGATCGTATGCGACAATGGAAAGCAATTCGTCGGCAGCAAAGTGACAAAATATCTCGAAGATCACAAAATAAAAAGGATCCTATCAATGCCATATCATCCTAGTGGGAACGGACAGGCCGAATCGACAAACAAGACCATCATTCAAAATCTAAAGAAAAGATTAAACGCCTGATCTAGACCAAACCCACACCACAATTTAGTCGTGAGGCGGTAGATGCAATAATAAACCCAACGAAGGTCGGGATCGAATCCACAGGGAGTTAGAACATGGGATTAGGTGTATATCTAAGTTAATTGCAAGTTTTGACTCCAATTATACTTCCACAAACTTGATTGGTGTTCTACTTCTACTTTACTCTATTGTTTGCAAGTATAAAACTAAGGACAATATTTTTGGTTTTGAGTTTTTCAAATGATTAAAAGGGACTAGGGTCGTGACTTCTACCTAGGTGGTTATCTAATGGGTTATAAATTCCAAGTCAAATTTGATTAGTTGGGGTCGTGATATAGAAATCACATCCGGGTACTCACTTTATACCTTTCGGTAGTTTAAGTGATTTTGTCCAATTTGGCTTTTTCAAGACCAATTGGGTATTTGCACAATACAAGTGATATTAGCTCAAGTCGGGTATTGCTATCTCTAGATTTAACCCTTTAATTGGGGCTATCAATTTATTGAGTTCACTCCAATTTTTTGTTATCCAAGTTTTCCTAGACTTAGTCTCTCTTTCTCAAGTAGAGGCTAAGTCAAATAGGCATGAATCAATGTTTGCAACCATTGATTCTAGGGTTCAATCATGAACAAGGCTAAATATCACTAACCCAATAAAAACTAAGCCCTAAATTAAACACCCATCAAATACCCACACTAGGGTTGGGTGACAACCCTAGCTAAAGATTTAGCTACTCATGAAAAAAACAGAAATCAAAGAAGAAATTAAGATAGAATGCATATTAATTGATTAGGGAAAGAAAATCTACTGTATAGATGTTAAACTAGTACAAAAATCCTCAAAATAGCAAAGAAAATGGCTCAGGTACTCTTCTCCAACGTCACTTATCCTAAAAATGACAAAAAGTTCTATTTATACTAAGCTGAAAATATCTGACAAAAATACCCCTGCGGAGGTTGTGCGGCCGCATAATTCTGGTGCGATCCGCACATTGAGCTTCTACGGCCGCACAATTATTGTGTGGTCTGCATTCTTGGAATTTTTGGCTTGGAACTTCGGGGCTTCTGCGGTCCGAATAAAAATGAGTGCGGCCGCGCTTCTGATTGTGCGGCCGCATAAAAATGATGCGGTCCGCACTCCTTGATTTTGAACTTGAATCCAACTCTCTGATTCTTCACTCCTGCAGACAGCATAATAGTGAGTGCGGCCGCACAATTTTGGTGTGGTCCACACTCCTTCAGCTTGCCCAAATACCATTCTCTGAATCTCATCTTTGCAGACCGCGTAATAGTAAGTGCGGCCGCACTTGATATTCTGCGGCCGCACAATTTTGGTGCGGTCCGTACGCACTGCTGGACTTTTGGTTCTTGTTCACTTTTGACTCCTTTATCAGTTGATTTTGATTTTTTTAGCTCATATCCTAATATTCCTACAAGTATGCACATTTTTTTAGTTTTCGAGAGTGCCTTTAAGCATTTTTTAGCTAAATCGCAAGTAAAAGAGAGCAAATAATTGGTCAAAATCCCTACTTATCAACTGCCCCAAACTTAAGCTTTTGTTTGTCCTCAAGCAAATAAGGTAATTCTCACCTCCACTAGAAAAAAGATATATTTCAGCTGGCATAAGGTGAATCAATCACACATCAATTGGGACCAACAATTACCCATAACACATATGAATTATCAACAATGCAATGGTTTGACTTTTTGAGTACAATAGTTCTAATGTGACACTAGAGCATCAAGAGTTGACTCTATTAATCAAGGAAGCTTGCTCTTTCACGTAGGTCAATGTAGATCCCAAACTCCTCCTCCTCTACTCTCCATTAGCACATCTCACTTTAGAATGCAACACTCGATACAAGGATTGTGAAAAGTTCGCTCATCTCTCTCAAAAGAATGCCACAAGTCCGGCTCTAAGTACCATAAACTTGCCCCTTATGTAAATTACCACTAATGTAAACTCACTCAACTTGAAATCATGTAGGGCTTTTGCGGGATGTAATGAAGGCTTTTGGACCAAGGTAGGACTTGTTGGAATAGAATGGTTTCATCTTTCCTTAAGCACTCCATTTTCTCTTTTCGGCTCATACTTTCTCGACTCTTTGAGTCATTTTCTTCTTCCTTGGGGGAACTAGAGAGATGTAACGTCGCTCTTTCTTGATCATGACATTCATTTTTCTCCTTTTTTTATTTACTTCAGCCTTTTATCCCTACTTTCTTTTGAATTCCCTTCAACTCTTCATTTTATTCACTTTCTTTTTGGCATTTTTCTTTTTGTTCTTTGCCTTCCCTTTTCTTCATTTCTTTATTTTCTTTGTACCTTTTATCACTTTGAACTCCTCGTCTCTTCCCCAAACTTATGTTTTTGCCCATTGTTTCTCAAGAATGCTAAGGAAAGATCGGATGCCAAGAGAGGGTCACTAAAGAATGAATAAAGGCTTGTAACATGATTATTGAAAGAAAAAGGCTTCGGCTCAAATGGAGTGACTAAGGTTATCACATTAGTAGGCTATGGCAGATTTCAATTTCAAATTGGATCAAGGAGAGCCTACAATCATTTTTCAAGCCAAGCTACACTTAGAATTTCGCCTAGAAAAATACTCGGGGCAAGTTCTAGACTATTGGAATGGGAACTTGGACTTGCAATTCAATACCTCACCTCTCACACTGCTGGATTGCTAAAGAGAATAGAGTGGGCCCACAATAACCCTAGCTAAGATTGAGAATCACAAATGGATGAACTGAACCACTCGATGATTGTTTGAGTCAACACAAGAGTCTAAAGGTCATAACTAGAGCTATTTTATGCCAACAACTTTGTTTTTAACCATAAGGTCAGAGGTAAATGTGTTAGTACCAAGTGAAGCATGCTCGAGACACTTTTATTCATTACTACTATAGTTTGTCAAAACATAAAAGAAAATGGACTCAATCCCTTAAGAAGGTTGTCATGCCATCCATTGTTGGGAAGAGCCACCCGGTTCACACAAAATCCACCTTTGGAAAGAATCGTGGCATTAAGAAAACCAAAGGATTATTGTTCACACAAAACGTAAATAAGAAGTTATACTACTAAGGAAAAACAAACTAAAAAAGCTATGAAATAAACTACGGAAAGAGAGATATATGAATATACAAACTGAAGTCAAATGAGTATATACATAAGGAAAATGAATATCTACATCAAATGGGAAGAATATATACATACCAAAGGAAAATAAAGACAAAATAAAAAATAGTATCAGAGTTATAACAACCCAAATATCAAAGTCAAATAATCAAAATAGACCACCCCCCAAATGAAAATAAGCATTATCCTCAATGCTTAACAAAAATAACAATAGGAAAGGGGTAGAGAGTTAAAAGAACTCCCTATGTGGTCTCAGTCTGCATAGGATCATCAGCACCCTCTGTCTCCTCTAACTGTATGTCATCATCTCCTGGCTGAGGGACAACTGGGTTGCTGAGCATCTGTATCATCTCCTCAGCACTGTGTGCAGTCGCAACCGGCTCCTCAGACTGGCCGGCTGCTGCCTCTGGTGCTGGGACTATCTGCTCCATAAGAAAATCCAATGGAAGATCTCCGGCAGATGCAATATTTGCGCAACCTCTTTGCTCAGCTTCTCTACCGACTTCTTTGATGCGTGGGATCTACGCATCTTCTTGACCTGTTTGCCCAAATCCTTAATGACCTTCCCATGCGTTGCCAAAGTATCAATAATGTTCTTCTGGTTCTCCAGAATCTTCTTCAATGTTTTCTCCACTGACTGAGGCACCTGTGGCTCTGCTAGGGCTGAGGACTGTGCTGCAACAACACTGGATATATCAGTCAGCTTTGTAGTAGCTGCCTGCATCCAATTTGAGGATATGTATATGAAGCCGGCACTAATAATGACACTTATAGTATAGCAGAAGCAGGTGGTCCGAATGATGAAGGTGGCATGACTGTTGTCCGTAGAAGTACCAGCTACAGTGGATGGCTCGGTAGCTGAATCAGTAACCACTACCGCTGGCTTCTCAGACTGGCCAGTGAAGGTAGTAGCTTTACCCTTGAATTTCGGGTTGTCATCGCCTTGAAGTTGGTACTAAGAGAAAGGCTTCTTGTCCTTCACCTAGATGTCATAATGCCTTGGATCCACCCCTTGGTCCTTAAAGTACTCTGTGAGGAAGTTCGGGTACGGGTAGGACTTTTCATCTTTTTGGACAGCCAGAGTGATGTTTGTGGACATGATAGCACCCACATTAATTGGGTACCCAGCCATAATTGAGGCTACCAAGACTGCATGGGGAAAGGGAAGATTGTTCTCGTTGAGGCATGGATCGATGCGGCTACATACAAATGTTTGCCACCCTTTTGCTTCAAAGTTTAGGGTGGCTCGGACTATTGGAATTCCTACAGTTAGCCACGGAGGTGTTGACCCTCGAATTGCCAGAATATCAGCTAGCCATGGGCGAGTTGCATCACCCATAGCTAGCTTCTCCAGGTATTAGACTGCCTCCACTTCCTCAAACCCCACATACGTGTTCGAGGTGCAGACATCAAACTTGATTTTCAAATTTTGAACTTTTGTCACCTTGGTACCCATTTTGGTATGAGCTACGTTGGTGTAGAATTCCTTGACCAACATTGGCATCCATAATGTGGTGGGTGAACCATTTCCAACATTTTCGCTCCCGGAATTGTCGGAGGATATTGGGGTTGTGCTTGTCTAGATCTTTCATCAAGAACTGCTGCTCAAGAGTGAGTGACCGCTGCGGCCACCATTCCCTAAATTTAGCAAAGGCAGCAGCACTGACGAATCTGTCCTCCCATATCTCTGGCCTCTTTGGTCTCTCCAAACCTCCTACTTTAGTATCCCTCCCTCTCCCATCGTTTGGGACATCATCATCATCGTCCACATTAGTTGGATCAGCTGGAGCATGTGAGGAAGAGGGCTCAGAGGCTTGACTACCTTCTTCCAAACCATCAGAGGAACTGGCATACGAAGACAACTCATCTACTAGGTGGAATCTACCAGGAAACTATTGTGATTGGGCTTCCGGCTGTGATTACACAGAGTTACCCTCAGAAGTTTCCCCAGATGGAACATACTCACTAGTTTCTGAGGTTCGGGAGGTCTGTTGGCTGTAGCTTTCTTACTTATAACCCTTTGAAGGTCTGCAATGCATAAGAATAAGATTCAGTTAGACTTGTAAACCACAGGTGCATACATAACAATTGCAATAAACCAGTATCAGAAAGGGTAGTGAGGACCGCACAAAAGTGAGTGCGGACCGCACAATTTTGAGTGCGGCCGCACAGCCCCAGGTTCAGACTACTGGGGTCTCTGATGTTTCATCAGTGCGGACCGCACAAAAATGAGTGCGGTCGCACAAGTCCACTACGGATCGCACAATTTTGAGTGCGGCCGCACAATTCAAGCACATAATTTTTCTAACTCAGAGAGCTGCGGACCGCACAGAAGTGTGTGCATTCGCATAGCCTCTAGTGCAGACCGCACAAAAAAATGAGTGCGACCGCATAATTCAAAATTCATGGGCACTTTTTAGGTTTCATGCAATATGTTCATATTCTAGGCGTGGTTTGCATAATTAAACATGGATAACTACTTACCCAGACCCCAATTAACACTTAATATGCTACCCACATGATTGTAAGCAGAAAAGACTAATTATTGACATTTTAGACATGTAATTAACCCTAAATCAAAGAACAAAACAAAACAAAAGATGAAAAATCTATAGATGCAATTAACATACCAGTTATGAAGATGCAGGTGATGAAATAAGGGACAATTTGAGAGCAATGGGGAAATTTACTATTCTAGTCTAGCTTCAGGGCTCAGAAGATCGAAAAGTGTAAAATGTGTGCGGCCGCAAATTTGTTCAGCATTTGTGACAGGCCAAACTTCAGAGACCATGCATTTTGACACTTAGCCAAATTTTCTTGCACAGTCTCTGCTATGCACACCCATTCCTGCATACACTTCAAAACTAGTTAGCACACAACAAAGCCTGTCTAATATAAAGAAGAAAAACAAAAGAAAGAAAAAGACATGGGTTGCCTACCAAGAAGTGCCTAATTTAACGTCGCGGCATGACGCATGTTACCATCAATTACTTGAAATGGAGCAACGTCACAACGTGGCCATCATCAGCCTTGCCAAGATAATATTTAAACCGGTGCCCGTTGACTCTAAACACCTCATCATTCTTATTTTTCAAATCTAGAGCACCAAAGGGTGTCACATGTACAACTTCAAATGGGCCAATCCACTTTGATTTCAGCTTTCCCGAAAACATCCGCAACCGAGAGTTGAACAAAAGCACAAGATCACCTTCTTTGAATTCTTTGTTCCGGATATACTTGTCATAGATGTACTTCATCTTGTCCTTATACAAGGACGAACTGGAGTATGCATGGAACCAAAACTCATCAAGTTCATTCAATTGCTCCACCCTAAGATTTGCAGCTACATCCCACTCAAGGTTAATCTTCTTCAACACTCCCATAGCCTTATGTTCAAGTTCCACCGGAAGGTGACAAGCTTTCCCCGAACACTAATCGATACGGAGACATACCAATTGGTGTTTTGTAAGTTGTTCTATAAGCCTAAAGAGCATCGTCAAGTTTTTTCGACCAATCTGTCCGGTTGGCATTCACAGTCTTTGACAGAATACTCTTGATCTCCCGGTTGGAGACTTCAACTTGTCCACTTACTTGAGGATGATATGGGGTCGACACTTTGTGAGTGACACCATACTTGGAGAGTAAAGTATCAAAAGCTTTGTTGCAAAAGTATGATCCCCCATCACTAATGATGGCCCTTGGAGTACCAAACCTTGTGAATATGTTCTTCTTCAAGAAATCTACCACACTTCGAGCTTCATTGTTGGGCAAAGCCACAACTTCAACCCATTTGGACACATAATCCATAGCTACCAATATATAGGTGTTCCCACATAAGCTCACAAATGGACCCATAAAATCAATGCCCCAAACATAAAAAATATCAATCTCTAGGATGGTGGTGAGAGGCATCTCATTTTTCTTGGAGATCCTACCGGCCCTTTGGCATTCATCACAATGCTTAACGAGATCGCTAGCGTCCTTGTAAAGGGTAGGCCAATAGAATCCACAGCTTAGCACCTTTGTAGCAGTTCTCTCTCCACCATATGGCAAAGAGTGGCAAGCTTCAAGAATACCCAATTGTTCTTCTTCTGGCACACATCTTCGGATAACACCATCAGTACAAATTTCGAAGAGATATGGCTCATCCCAATAGTAGTCCAGGCAGTTCCGTTTGAGCTTCTTCCTTTGGTTTGAAGAGAGCTCATTTGGAACAATGCCACTCACAAGATAGTTGGCCACATCGACAAACCATGGCATCCCAGTCATAGAAATGGAAAATGAGTTATTTGTCAGGAAATGAATCATTGATCTTAAGGCCATCATGTGGCCTCCCCTCCTCCTCCAATCGGGACAAGTGGTCCGCCACTTGATTCTCACTACCCTTGCGGTCTTGAATCTCTAGATCAAACTATTGCAATAGAAGCACCCACCGTATTAACCTTGCCTTAGAGTCTTTTTTGCTCATCAAATAACGAAGTGCCGCATGGTCGGTGTGAACAATCACCTTTGTACCCATTAGGTACGGGCGGAACTTCTCAATAGCAAAGACAATGGCTAGGAGTTCTTTCTCGGTCACCGTATAGTTGACTTGGGCCTCGTTCATGGTCTTGCTAGAATAGTAGACGGGATGAAAGATCTTGTTAATTCGTTGCCCCAATACCGCTCCAACCACCACATCGCTTGCATCACACATGAGCTCAAATGGTAAGCTCCAATTTGATGCGGTGATAATAGGAGTGGTAGTCAACTTATACTTTAGTAGTTCAAATGCCTTCATACAATCTTCATTGAAAAGAAACTTTGCATCTTTATCCAAGAGTTTGCATAAGGGGATACCACTTTAGAAAAGTCCTTGATGAATCGGCAGTAAAACCCCGCATGACCTAGAAAGCTCCTCACTCCCTTTACGGAAGTAGGGGGAGGGAGTTTGGATATCACTTCAATTTTTGCTTTATCAACCTCAATACTATTCTTGAAAATCTTGTGACCGAGGACAATGCCCTCCTTGATCATAAAGTGATACTTCTCCCAATTCAACACAAAGTTGGTTTCCTCACAATGTGCCAATACCTTATCCAAGTTATCCAAGAACTCTTTAAAATAATTCTCCATGACAGAAAAATCATCCATGTAAACCTCGAGAAAGTCCTCCACCATATCGGTGAAGATGGCCATCATGCACCGTTGAAAAGTTGCCGGTGCATTGCATAATCCGAATGGCATCCGCGAGAATGCGAAAGTGCCATAGGGACAAGTGAAAGTGGTCTTATCTTGGTCTTTAGGAATTATACCCAGAATATCCATCAAGTAAGCAATAATAAGCACGTTCGGCTAACCTATCCAACATTTGATCAAGAAATGGAAGCGGAAAATGGTCTTTTCGAGTAACTTTGTTGAGCTTCATATAATCCATGCACACTCTCCACCCGGTGACAGTTCTTGTGGGGATCAATTCATTTTTGTCATTTGATAGCACAGTCATGCCCCTTTCTTTGGGACACATTGCACCGGTGAGGTCCACGAACTATCGGAAATGGGGTAAACAACCCCGACATCCAACCACTTGATGATCTCTTTCTTTACTACCTCTTGCATGGCCTCATTCAATCATCTTTGATGTTCCACGAGGGGTTTGGCATCGTCCTCCAAAATGATTTTGAGCATGCAAAAGGCGAGGCTTAGTTAAGCAATGGTAGAATCTACCTGCACGTTAGTTAAGCACGAGGAAAGAATAACAAGTAAAGTGAAACAAGGGCCTAGAAACTCATACCTGAGGTGTGAAGGCAAAGGTTTTAACTCCAAGGTGGGAGGCTCTTCGATTGAGGGCTTTGTTTGTGGAGTCTTCCAGTTTTCGGGGCTCATAAGTATATGATCCCATTCCTTGCAAAGCATTGACAAAATCTACAAAGCCTTCTTTCTCATCCTCATCATGATTCACAACACAACTTCCAAGGTATCTTTAACATTTATCACAACACTTGTGTCATCAATAATTACTTCGGTCACAAGATCCACGAACGAACACACTTCGTTGCTATGTGGCTGCCGCATTGATTTACAAATATGGAACACCACTTTTTTATCGCCCACCCGGAAGGTGAGCTCGCCAGCTTCCACATTAACTAAGGCCTTCCCTGTAGCAAGGAGAGGTCTCCCCAAAATGATTGGCACCTCGTAGTCAACCTCACAGTCAAGTATCACAAAATCTGCGGGAAGGATGAACTCGTCGACCCAAACTAACACATCATCAATTATCCCTAATGGCTTTTTCATTGTCCGATCTTCCATTTGCAACCTCATGGATGTGGGTTTTGGTTGCCTAATCCCCAACGTTTTAAACACATAATAGGGCATCAAGTTAATGCTTGCCCCCAAAGTCACATAAAGCTTTGGTGAAATCGACACTCCTAATAGTGCACGGGATTGTGAAAGCACCGGGGTCTTCCAACTTTGGAGCCATAGAGTGCAAAATAGCACTCACTTGATGTGTCATTTTGATTGTTTCACAGTTCATTGATCTCTTATTTATTACCAAATCCTTCCTGAACTTAGCATATCCCGGTATTTGTTCTAAGGCTTCAACCAACGACACATTTATGGACAAACTTTTCATCATATCAATGAATTTATTGAATTGATTCTCATTGTGTTGATTTTCAAGTCTTTGAGGGTATGGAGGAGGAGGCCTTGGCATTGGTACCTTATCCTTTGGCACTATCGGCTCCGGTATATTAATTACGTGCTCCCTAGACGGGTTCACATCTTCTTGCGTCTCCTCCACATTTTCATAAATATCAATCCTCGCTTCTTCATTAGATTCAACATCATTGCTTGGCTCGTCATCATCTTGCACCAACACATCATCTTGCACCAACACATCATCACCCACATGTCTTCTTTGGTTTGAGGTACTAGCAACTCCACCTCTCTCACTTCTTATTGTCACGACCATTGCATGCCCCGTATTCCCATCTTTCAGGTTCACCATCGTATCACTAGGTAGTGCCCCCTTTGGGAGAGTATTTAAAGCTTGAGAAATTTGGCCAAGTTGAACCTCCAAGTTGCGGATAGAAGTGTAGTGGGAGGCTAATTGGGCATCAGAGTCAGTGTTTTTCTCCATCATTTGCTTAAATATGTTTTCAATCCGTCCCATTTCACTATTGGAAGAACTAGGACCTTGCGACGGATATGGAGGTGGGTTGTTTGGTTGTTGATACATCGGAGGCCTCTGAAAGCCCGACACCCGATTTCCTTGATTGCTATTGTTCAAACCCCCTTGATTATTGTTGCCTCCTCAATTGCTTTGATTGTTGCCACCCCAATTACCTTGATTATTTCCTCCCCAATTGCCTTGATTACCTTGATTACCCCAATTGCTTTGATTATTGTTGTTGCCACCACTCCAATTTCCTTGGTGGCCTTGGTTGTTCCAATTTCCTTGGTTTCCTTGTGATCTCCATTGTTGTTGATTTGGAGCATTACTTCTTTGACCTTGATAATTGTTGACATATTGAACCTCTTCATATTGCTCATCATATGAATCATCTTGATTATATCCACTGTTACTTTGCTCAAATTGTTCCGGATGGTTTTGTACTTGTGGACCTTGTTGCCATCTCTTGTTGACCATCATGTTCACCCCTTCCATAGCATTCACTTGTTTCAGCCCTTGAACCTGTTGAAGCTGAGCCTTGGCCAATTGGTTCATGGTGGTTGTCAACTCCACAATAGCTTGCCCATGATCATGTAGCTCCTTGTGTAGGTGAATAGCATTTGGGTCACCCTGAGGAACATTGGCTCTACTTTGCCATGCTGAAGAGGTGTCCGCCATCTCATCCAAGATTTCACAAGCTTCAGAATAAGGCGTGTTCATGACGTTACCCCCAACGAGTTGATTTACCACACACTGATTCGTTGTGTTGATCCCCCTGTAGAAGGTCTGTTGGATCATGGCCTTGGTCATATCATTGTTCGGGCATTCTTTGACCATGGTACGATATCTTTCCCAAATCTCGTGCAATGGCTCATTGGGCTCTTATTTGAAAGCTAGAATTCCATCCCTTAGTGTAGTCATGTGCCCCGGAGAGAAACATTTGGCAATGAACTTCTCGGCCAACTCATCCCAAGTGTGGATGGAATGATTGGGCAATCTCGCTAATTAGTCCAAAGCCTTTCCCCGCAGAGAAAAGGGAAACCGTTTTAACCGCAGTGCATCCTAGGAGACATTTGTTTGCTTGCTCCCCCAATAAGTATCGACGAAACTCTTGAGATGCTTGTAGGCATTTTGGTGTGGAGCTTCGGTGAAGAAACTCCGTTGCTCAAGCAATGTAAGCATCACCTTGGTTATTTGGAAGTTGTCCGCCCTAATCCGGGGTGGGACTATTGCATTTGCATAGCCCTCATTCGGCAACACCCGGTGCACTGCTCTTGGTGGAGGTGGGGGAGGGTTTGGGACATTATCATTAGGCGGTCGACCTCGCCTATTTACTTGAGGCTCGGGATGAACCTCATCCACTTGATCATCATCTACCTCCTCCCCCAATAGTAAATTTCCGAAGGGCTCGTTGTTAAGGGCCATCTGGTACCTAAAAACAATTCACAAACAAAATTAGTGACTCGAAAGGAAAGAAAGGCAAAACACACAAATACCTAGATATATAGCTAAATCCGTTTAACTCCCCGGCAACGGCGCAAAAAATTGATCTAGACCAAACCCACACCACAATTTAGTAGTGAGGAGGTCGATGCAATAATAAACTCAATGAAGATTGGGATCGAATCCACAGAGAGTTAGAATATGGGATTAGGTGTATATCTAAGTTAATTGCAAGTTTTGACTCCAATTACACTTCCACAAACTTGATTGGTGTTCTACTTCTACTTTACTCTATTGTTTGCAAGTATAAAACTAAGGACAATATTTTTGGTTTTGAGTTTTTTAAATGATTAAAAGGGACTAGGGTCGTGACTTCTACCTAGGTAGTTATCTAATGGGTTATAAATTACAGGGAAAATTTGATTAGCTGGGGTCGTGATATAGCAATCACATCCGGGTACTCACTCTATACCTTTCGGTAGTTTGAGTGAGTTTGCCCAATTTGGCTTTCTCAAGACCAATTGGGTATTTGCACAATACAAGTGAAATTAGCTCTATTGTTTGCAAGTATAAAACTAAGGACAATATTTTTGGTTTTGAGTTTTTCAAATAATTAAAAGGGACTAGGGTCGTGACTTCTACCTAGGTGGTTATCTAATGGGTTATAAATTACAGGGAAAATTTGATTAGTTGGGGTCGTGATATAGCAATCACATCCGGGTACTCACTCTATACCTTTTGGTAGTTTGAGTGATTTTGCCCAATTTGGCTTTCTCAAGACCAATTGGGTATTTGCACAATACAAGTGAAATTAGCTCAAGTTGGGTATTACTATCTCTAGGTTTAACCCTTTAATTGGGGATATCAATTTTTTGAGTTCATCCCAATTTCTTGTTATCCAAGTTTTCCTAGACTTAGTCTCTCTTTCTCAAGTAGAGGCTAAGTCAAATAGACATGAATCAATGTTTGCAACCATTGATTCTAGGGTTCAATCATGAACAAGGATAAATATCACTAACCCAATAAAAACTAAGCCCTAAATTAAACACCCATCAAATACCCACACTAGAGTTGGGTGACAACCCTAGCTAAAGATTTAGCTACTCATGAAAAAATAGAAATCAAAGAAGAAATTAAGATAGAATGCATATTAATTGATTAGGGAAAAAACATCTACTGTATAGATGTTAAACTAGTACAAAAATCCTCAAAATAGCAAAGAAAATGGCTTAGGTTCTCTTCTCTAATGTCATTTACACTAAAAATGACAAAAAGTTATATTTATACTAAGCTGAAAATATTTGACAAAAATGCCCCTGCGGAGATTGTGCGGCCGCATAATTCTGGTGCCGTCCGTACATTGAGCCTCTGCGGCCGCACAATTATTGTGCGGTCCGCATTCATGGAATTTTTGGCTTGGAACTTCGGGGCTTCTGCGGTCCGCATAAAAACGAGTGCGGCCGCACTTCTGATTGTGCGGCCGCATAAAAATGATGCGGTCCGCACTCCTTGATTTTGAACTTGAATCCAACTCTCTCATTCTTCACTCCTGCGGATAGCATAATAGTGAGTGCGGTCGTACTTGATATTCTGTGGCTGCACAATTTTGGTGCGGTCCGCACTCCTTCAGCTTGCCCAAATACCATTCTCTGAATCTCCTCTCTACGGACCACATAATAGTGAGTGCGATCGCACTTGATATTCTACGGTCGCACAATTTTGGTGCGGTCCACACTGCAGGCCTTTTTGCCCTGTTTTGGTTCTTGTTCACTTTTGACTGCTTTATGAGTTGATTTTGACTTCTTTGGCTCATACCCCAATATTCTTGCAAGTAAACACATTTTGTTAGTTTTCGGGAATGCCTTTAAGCATTTTAAAGCTAAATCGCAAGTAAAAGAGAGCAAATCATCGGTCAAAATCCCTATTTATCAACGATGCTAAGGAAATATGGAGAGAAACATTACCCTAAGTCCTTTGGGCGTATCGAACAACACCAAAATCCAGTACGAGGGCAACACCGTTCTATTTAGTATATGGCGCCGAAGCTCTGATCCCGGTTGAAGTCAGGGAACCCAGCGTCAGGTTTCGATATGCAACGGAAGAGTCAAATCATGAAGCTATGAATACAAGCCTCGAATTGCTAGATGAAAAATGGGAAGGTGCCCTCGTTCGAATGGCCGCACAAAAATAGCGGATCGAAAGGTACTATAATCAAAGAGCCAATCTTCGACACTTTAAAATTGGGGACTTAGTTCTGAGCAAGGTCACCCTCAATACTCGAGACCCAAATGAAGGAAAGCTTGGCTCGAACTGGGAGGGACCATATCAGGTCCTCGATATCATCGAAAAGGGATCCTACAAACTTGGCACGATGAACGACGAACAGTTACCAAATAATTGAAACATATCACTCCTCAAACGATATTACTGCTAAGGTACGACCTTCTCCATTTTCGTTTATATTATACTAACCATTTGCAGGTGTTTAATCGAAGACACCAAAGGATTCTTCAAACACAAAGTCCTTAGGTATGAAAGCACGCGTTGCACTCTATTTCCCTTGGACCAATTTTGTCCCAAATTAGTTTTTCCGGCGAGGTTTTTAACGAGGCAACCATTGTTCGTGCTAACTTAAAGCAATTCAACAGCATCTGAGGCTCTTTTACAATCAACCTAGAATACTGGGGGGCATCACCCTCGGATAGTTACAAAGAAAAATACTTCGTGCCGACAGGGTCTCAATAGGTAAATTTTGTTAAGGGTCAAACAGTCAAATGAACCATGCCCATGTAGATTACTCGAGCCCTAATGGAAAACATGTACGCATGTTAATCTATTGAGAAAAGTATTTTTTCCTTGCCATATATTTCATGCCTTAGAGAAATTTTTACTTTACAATGTCGTGCTTGTGATCTATTGTGGGAACTGACTTAAGGGCCGGTCACAACTAAAGTTCGAACAATTGACCCCGCACTCGGGGACTGCCATCCAAAAAATTGACATGATTGAATTACTAAAACCTAGAGATCGTAAGACCTTAAAAAGTCAACCCTCGATTTTATAGGCCACGGATACCCCACTCGGGGACTGATACTTCGAACAAGTTCGAAGTATAACAGGGGAACAAGTCCAAAAGGCGAATCCCAAGCTAAAGGCTACGGCCAAATTAACACAGTTCGGAGACGTCCGATTTCCGTCATAAAACAGGCCTTCGAATATTTTCATAAACCGGTTAAAAAGGCTACCCTCGGCTGAATTACTAAGGGTCTCGATAATATCGACCCTCGAAAACCCTAATGGGTACAAAGTTGTTTGAACTCTCGAACAAATTCCTTATTTTATGTTAAGGCATTACGAAACAAAGGGTCTCGATAATATCGAACCTTGAAAACCCTAATGGGTACAGAATCGTTCAAACTCTCGAGCAAATCCCTTATTTCATGCTAAGGTACAACAATATTTATATGATTAAACAATAAACTTATCAAGCCGAAAAGGGGGAGAAAGCCATTCTTTTTACTATGGTCGTATCAACCTAATTCAAGAGCCTAAAGGGCCATTTTATTTCTGAGTTCGAGAAATCATCCTCACTCAATTAAAACCTAAGGGTCATCCTACTCCGAGTTCGAGCAAGTACTCACTCGATTAAGACTACACTAGTCTGGCTTCGATCAAGTTGCCTAAGCCTCGAACTTATGAGAAATATTTTCATAAAGTATGAATGAAACAGAAAAAAGATCTTTTATATATACGAAAATATATACAAGGACAGATTAGGGTCCCACACAAAAAATCAAAAAAGAAAAAGCCTAAGATTCCTAATTTTCCTCAGGGGCAGCTTCTTCTTCATCGAGGTCCTCCCCATTCTCGGATCCGCTCTTGTTGCCAATCATCATCATCATCATCATCGGTAGAGGCCAGCGCTCCAGTATCAGCTTCATGCTCTCTAGCCTTTATTATCTCGTCGGTAAGATCGAAACCTCGAGCGTGGATCTCCTCGAGGGTTTCCTTCCGAGATTGGCATTTGGCGATTTCAACAATACAATATGCTCGATTTTGAGCGATCTCGGCTACCTGTCTCGCTTGGACTTGGGCGGCTTCAGTATCGGCCCGGTAGACGGCCACGATCTCATCTACCTCGGCCTTTTGCCTTTTCAGCTTCAGATTTGGCCTTTGCAAATTTGGAAGCCAACTGATCCTCATGCTCCTCTATTTTCTTTGCCTGAGACGAGCTCTTCTCTTTCATGCCTCGAAGCTGACTTTCGACCGATGACAATTGGGCTTGATCAGTCTCTTTTTTAGCAGCAAAGCGGTTCATACTTTCTTTCCACCCCAAGGTCTCCACCTTCATCATGTTGACCTCCTCATGGAACTGCTCGATCCTCTCGACCTTCTGTTGCAGCTGCGAGATTGAAATGTTAGCCACCGTTCCCAAATCGAGCCCATGAGCTTTTAAGATTTTCATTACCTGCTCGATCAGGACGGTCTGATCTTTGTGAGCCGTGGTCAACTCGGCTCAGAGGTCCTTGATATTTTCTTCTTTTTGCCCATCGAGAAGGTTGAGGGCATTCCTCTCCTCGGTAAGACTTTGAATGTCGGCCTCGTACCGACTCAGCTCAGCTCGAAACCCAAACCGATAGGCCATGATGAGCGCCCGAGTTCTACCTATCGAACACCCATAAGCATTCGTCTAAGATATAAACATGAAATAAGTGTAAGTCATGCATAACGTCTGGAAATAAACTATTAATTCATATGAACAACCTACGTGGGAAACTATGCCCAAAAGACATATATACATACATATATATACTGTAGGGCGAGCCGACAAGGCCACATACTATATAACTATACATGACTGTCTACTGACCTCTAATAGAGTGTACAACTGTATAAAGGAAGAGACTGGCCCCCGTCGTACCCATATATATATATGGGCCCTGTTGTACCCATATATATATATATATATATATGTAAACACACCGTACCAAAACTCAAAGCAGCTCCGGATCAAATGGAGCACACCAACTCTCGTTGATCAAGGATCCTAAGAAGGGGGACCGTCAGCCTGTCTACCTGTACCTGCGGGCATGAAACGCAGCGTCTCCATGCAAAAAGGGACGTCAGTACGAATAATGTACTGAGTATGTAAAGCATGAAAATCAGTACATAAAAGACATAGATGAAACATAGGGTAAAGAATTTCACTTGTGAGTCTAAATAACTTTGTGAATCCTGAAACATTTATAATATCATGAACGTGCGTGTAAATATCGTATCATGCATAGGTATAGGTGTACATAACATCATCAAGCCTCTGAGGGCATCCCATCATATCATCTCGGCCACTGTGGGCAAAATCATCAACATATACCAGCTGATCAGGTGGCAGGTGGTGGTGCGTATATAACGCCTTAACCTTTTCCCATATCCCATATACATATAATATACACGTATATAACGCCTTCCGGTCATGGGTAAATAATGTACATGTATAAATGCATGAAATGATAAGAAATACGTTAATAAGATTTCTCGAATATCATCAAATTTATATTCCTTTCGGACAAACTTTATCAAATACATATTTTTCTGGGACCCATGAACAGAGGATATAATAATAATTCACATGGGGAATCAAGAATATAGACACCCCTAGTATTTCTATGAATAGAGTCATTTATGAAAGTTGCGTATTTTGCTCGTTTCGTTTGTATCATTTGGATTATGCCAAAAAGAAAGAAGGGATAGTCTTAACATACCTCAAGTCGTCAATGCAACTCAACAACAAGATTATGACAACTAGAGCGCCAACCCTATAGCAAAGAAATACGTGTACGATTTAGATGGCGGTAGTATATTACGTATCTCAAACGATAACTCGATTCTAAAATAAAACGGACAGCATTTCCCCTAATTTTACTGCTCCCTCAAGCCTACTATAGGCGAGATACAAACATAATACAATCAGCAAATTAAAACCAACCTAATTACAATCCGGGACCTTCAATACAACAAAACCCCCAAATATACCATAATACACCCAATCAACAAATTATCAATTAGCCTACAACTACAACGACGAGCGACCAACCTACTACCCTACCACATATGGCGTTTCTCCATGCCATTTTTATCCTTCCAAACTCCATAAATCAGCAGCACATTAGACAGCCCAAAATCAACACAAAACAGCCCACAAAATAGTCCACTACAAATCAAATAACTCGAACTCACGGCTTCCGATCACCGTCCCGTGAGGTCTAACCATTAGAAAACGAATTTATCAACTTTTCTTGATATTTTAAAGCTTAAATACAGAAATTATAATTTTTTATTAACTATTAAATACATTCCAAAACTCAAACTACAAAGAAAAAGAGAGGTGATATAGTGATACTTACGTCGCAGGGATCGTTCTGATGTTATCGCTTCTCGATTTCGTACCCAGGATGTTAGTATTATTTGAAGCTATTAGAGAGCTCAAAGACCGTTCTTTTATGGTGTATCTGGTCAGATTTTATGTAAAATGAAGAGAGATAGAGACGAGTTAAAACATATTTATCAAACTTTTGAAAAGTCAAAAGGTGCTCGCTTGGCACCCTCTAATTTGCCCATTTTCCAATGCTTATATGTTTTTATCCGGATATCGTATGAATGAATGGTTAAGAGCGTTGGAAACTACATTCCAAGACCTTCAATTTGGTATATAATATATTCCAAAAACACCTCATATAGAATACAAAATTTATTTCTCAAAAAATACTCTGTTATAGGGAAAATTCTTAGTCGTTTTTTCCACAAATTTAATCCGATTTTTCCCAAACTTTATGTGTTTTGTATAACCATAATATATAGTCATATTATGACTTTAAACTTATTTAAATCATGATTAACAAGTCTCATATTCATTATACGTCGCCTTCGGACGTACAGGGTGTAACAATATTCCCCCCCTTAGAAACATTCGTCCTCAAATGTTAAACTCCTAGAGATTTATAGAAATTTTGGCAGAGTCTCCTCTGTAATGGTATCACTACCAACCTGTTAGAAAGAAAACCCAACAATACAAAGCCACACAGGTCCACAATCATTAATAACATCAATGGTCTCACACAGCCAATGATAATAACTAACATAAGAATCAAGTACCATATACGTACTTAAGGTTGTGATGTCTCAGTCCAATCCTCCTTCGGAAGCGAAAACAAGTGAGGATACCTAGACTTCATGTCTTCTTCAGCTTCCCAACTCATCTCCTCCACATTATTGTTCCTCCAATGTACTTTAACCGAAGATACGTCTTTAGTTCTCAATCTCCGAACTTGTCTATCTAGTATAGCAATGGGAGCTTCCTCATATGATAGATGTTCTGTGACCTGAATATCGTCAACTGGAACGACTCTAGAAATATCTCCAATACACTTATGGAGCATAGACACGTGAAAAACTGGATGTACTGACTCCAAGTTGGAAGGCAAGTCTAACTCATATGCTATCTGGCCTACTCTGCATATGATCTTATAAGGTCCAATGTACCGAGGGATAAGCTTTACTTTCTTACCAAATCTCATAACGCCTTTCATCGGTGATACCTTTAGGAATACCAGTCATCTACCTGAAACTCCAAGTTTCGTCGTTGATTATCTGCATATGACTTCTGACGACTCTCAGCTGCTAATAGCCTTTCCCGTATAAGCTTAATCTTCTCAACTGCCTGTTGTACCAACTCTGGTCCTACTAACTTAGTTTCCCCAACCTCGAACCATCTGATAGGTGACCTACACTTTTTTCCGTAAAGAGCTTCGTATGGAGCCATCTGAATGCTGGAATGATAACTATTATTATATGCAAACTCAATAAGTGGAAGATGATCATCCCAGTTACCCCTGAAGTCCATCACACAAGCCCGTAACATATCCTCCAGTGTCTGAAGAGTACGCTCAGCCTGACCATCTGTTTGGGGATGAAATGTTGTACTAAGACTTATTTGAGTCCCCATCCTTTTTGGAAGGACCTCTAGAAATTAGCTGTAAATTGAGCACCTCTATCAGAGATAATAGATATAGGGACACCATGAAGTCGTACTATCTCCTTAATGTAAATCTTTGCACAATCCTCTGCTGAATACGTAGTCCTGACAGGCAGAAAATGGGCTGATTTTGTAAGTCTATCAATAATAACCCATATAGAATCGAAATTACGCTGGGTATGAGGTGAGCCTTTGATGAAATCCATGTTAATCACTTCCCATTTCCAAGTCGGAATCTCTATAGCCTGCAATAATTCACCGGGTTTCTGATGCTCAATCTTAATCTGCTGATAATTTGGGCACTGAGCAACAAACTCTGCTATATCCTTCTTCATTCTGTCCCACCAGTATATTACCCTGATATCATGATCCATCTTTGTCGTTCCTGGATACATGGAATAACGAGAATAATGAGCTTCTCCCATAACCTGCTGGCGCAACCCTGCTACATTAGGAACACATAATCGACCTCGATATCTGAGGACTCCATCTCCTGTAATCTCCAATGGTGTCTTCTCTTTTTGAGGGGTTGTATCTCTGTAGTGAGCTAGCACAGGATCTTCATACTGGCGTTCCTTCACTTCAGTTACTAGAGAGGATATTGTTGTGTCCTGAATAGTAACTCTGGTACCACCTGAATCTAATAATCGAACTCCAAGATTAGCTAGCTGATGAATCTCATAAGTTATCTCACTCTTCTCTGGCTGTAAATATGATAAGCTACCCATAGATCTACGGCTAAGGGTATCGGATACTACATTCGCCTTTCCTGGATGGTATAAAATATCAACATCATAGTCTTTTAGTAGCTCCAACCATCGCCTTTGACGTAAATTCAATTCCTTTTGCTTGAATATATACTGAAGGCTCTTATGGTCCGTATAGATATGTACATGAATGCCATACAAATAGTGCCTCCACATCTTTAGTGCATGAATCAACGCGGCTAACTCTAAATCGTGGGTTGGGTAATTCTTCTCGTGGTTTCTTAGTTGTCTAGAAGCATAAGCGATAACCTTACCATGCTGCATCAATACACAACCCAATCCAACCCCCGAAGCGTCACAATAGATAACATAACCATCGGTCCAGAACCGGTGCTGAAGTTAATCTGTCCTTCAATGCCTGGAAACTCTGCTCACAAGCATCAGTCCACTGAAACTTGGTTGCCTTCTGAGTCAACTTTGTCAATGGTGCTGAAAGGGAAGAAAACCCCTCTACAAATCTCCTGTAATAACCTGCCAAATCCAGGAAGCTACGAACCTCTGTCAGTGTCGTGGGTCTAGGCCAAGTCTTCACTGCCTCAATCTTCTGTGTATCGACCCGGATACCCTCACCCGAAATAATATGACCAAGGAAGGCTACATATTTCAACCAGAATTCACATTTAGAGAATTTTGCATACAACTTCCTTTCTTGTAGATCTCTGAGTACAGTATGCAAATGATCTGCATGCTCAACCTCTGAACGAGAATAAACCAAAATATCATCTATAAATACAATCACGAACAGATCTAGAAAGAGCCTGAACACACGGTTCATCAAGTCTATGAATACCGCTGGGGCATTAGTCAAACCGAATGACATAACACAAAACTCAAAGTGTCTGTATCTGGTCCTGAATGCTGTCTTCGGAATATCCTTTTCTCTAACCCTTACCTGATGGTAACCCGACCTCAAGTCTATCTTTGAGAAACACCAGGCACCCTGCAACTGATCAAATAAATCATCAATCCTCGGGAGTGGGTACTTATTCTTGATTATCGCCTTATTTAACTGTCTGTAATCAATACACATCCGCAAGGAACCATCTTTCTTTCTCACAAATAACACAGGTGCTCCCCACGGTGATGTACAGGGTCTGATAAAGCCTTTTTCAAGCAAATCCATAAGTTATTCTTTCAACTCTCTCAGCTCTGCAGGTACCGTTCTATAAGGAGGAATATATATCGGCTGAGTATCTGGTAATGTGTCAATAGCAAACTCAATCTCCCGCTTTGGCGGAAGGCCTGGAAGCTCATCAGGAAAAACATCGGGAAACTTATTAACCACTAGAATAGATTGAAGGGTCGGTGACTTTGCTTTCACATCCTGTACCCGAACTAAGTGATAAATATAACCCTTTCTGATCATCTTCCTTGCCTTGAGATAGGAAATAAACCTACCTCTCGGCAATGCAGTATTACCTTTCCACTCTAGAACTGGCTCCCCTGGAAAGTGGAACCGAACCATCTTTGATCTACAATCAACGTTAGCATAACAAGAAGCCAACCAATCCATACCCATTATAACATCAAATTCTACCATATCTAGCTCAATCAGGTCCGCTACTGTAGAACGACTAAGAACTCCTACTATACAATCTCTATATACCCGTCGAGCTATCACTAGATCCCCAATAGGTGTAGATACCTCAAAAGGTTTAATCAACTCAGGTTCTATCCCAAACTTTCTTGCAACCAACGGAGTGACATACGATAAGGTGGAACCTAGATTAATCAATGCATATACATCATATGAAGAGACTGATAATATACCTGTAACAACATCAGGTGACGACTCCTGATCCTGTCGACCCGCTAATGCATAAATGCAGTTCTGAGGACTGCTCGAGCTAGATGCTCCACTTCTGCCTCTATCACGACCGACTGGTACCTGTGATCCTTGCCCAGGGGGGCGTACTGATGATGACGAACCAGCTATAGATCCCACTGACTGAACTATACCTGCACCACCTCTCGTCGGACAATCTCTCATAACGTGACATGGATAACCACAAGTATAACAAACACCCAACGCCATGAGACACTGCTCGACATGATGCTTACCACACTGAGCACATCGTGGCAAGGGTGTCCTCATTTGACTTGACTCACCCCTATACTGAGAACGAGAGGCCCTGGAACTCTGACTGGGCCCTGAATATGTGGAACGATCAAATCTCCTACCGAAAAACTGAGGGGGTGCACTAGATGATGGCTGAGCTAGATACCTCGGGTACTGTTGTCTCTGACCACCTCGAAACTCACCAGAAGGACCTGAAGATCTAGCTCTCTTACTATAGCCCCTATCATGCTCATGATCGGCCCTCTACTTCTGCTTACGCTCTTCTACACCCTGAGCGTATGCCTGAATAAGAGAAATATCAATGCCTGGATGAAGTGAGACCGACATACAGTCATTGAGCAGGTGCGGCTCTAACCCCATCACGAACCAGTGAACCCGATCCTCTATCTTAGCTACAATAGTGGGAGCATACCTCGCCAAAGAATCAAACTGAAGGCTGTACTCCCGAACACTCATATTACCCTGTCGAGGGGTCAAGAACCTATCAACTCTAGCCCGTCTAAGCTTTGGTGGAAAATAATGATGAAGAAAAGCCTCTGTAAAATCCTGCCATACTGCTGGAAGGGCATCCTCACCTCTGGACAACTACCAAGACTCGTACCAATTAATTGCAATATCCCGAAGTCTATAGGAAGCTAGCTCAACTGACTCAGTCGTAGTGGCCTTCATTACCCTCAAAGTACTCTACATCCTATCGATAAATACCTGAGGGTCCTCATTTAGATCTGCTCCAGTGAATATCGGAGGGTCTAAATTAATGAAATCACGAACCCTCGCACTAATGGCCCTATCTGCATGTCAATACCAACCTCCTGATGTCGACCTTGTGCGGCCACTAACCGAGTCAATAACTGAATAGAATCTCTCATCTCTTGACCCGGTGCATCTGGATGAGGAGCTGGGGGTACTGGAGCGAGTGCTGGAGCTGGTGCCCCTTGGATCTCCTCTGGAAAGGGCAGGGTATGTGAAGTCTGAGGTAGAGTCTCACTATGCGATTCTCCCCAAGATCTGGTAACTCGTGGCGCTCTACTTGTAGTTTCATCGTCCACGGACTTGCCCTTCTAGGAGATTGTAGCCTTCTTGGGCATCGCTGAAAACAAAACATGTCGTTAGGAAAATGAATTCTTATATCGCACGATCTAAGATAAGAAAGAAGAGTAACCATCCTAAATATCTTGTAGCCTCATGTCTATAAGTGTGGTGCACAACACACCCATAAGCAAGGCTCTACTAGACACAGTCTGCAGACAACCCTAGGATAGAACTGCTTTGATACCACTTTTGTCACGACCCAAACCGATAAGCCGTGACGAGTGCCCGAGTTCTACCTATCGAACACCCATAAGCATTCGTCTAAGATATAAACATGAAATAAGTGTAGGTCATGCATAACGTCTGGAAATAAACTATTAATTCATATGAACAACCTACGTGGGAAAACATGCCCAAAAGACATATATACTTACATATATACACTGAGGGCAAGCCGATAAAGCCACATACTATATAACTATACATGACTGTCTACAGACCTCTAATAGAGTGTACAACTGTATAAAGGAAGAGAGTGGGCCCCGTCGTACCCATATATATATGTAAACACACCGTACTAAAACTCAAAGCAGCGCCGGATCAAATGGAGCACACCAACTCTCGCTGATCAAGGATCCTATGATGGGGGACCGTCAGCCTGTCTATCTGCACCTGCGGGCATGAAACGCAGCGTCCCCAGGCAAAAAGGGACGTCAGTACGAATAATGTACTGAGTATGTAAAGCATGAAAATCAGTACATAAAAGACATAGATGAAACATGGGGTAAAGAATTCCACATGTGAGTCTAAATAACTTTGTGAATCCTGAAACATTTATAATATCATGCACGTGCGCGTAAATGTCGTATCATGCATAGGTATAGGTGTACATAATATCATCAAGCCTCTGAGGGCATCCCATCATATCATCTCGGCCACTGTGGGCAAAATCATCAACATATACCAGCTGATCAGGTGGCAGGTGGTGGTGCGTATATAATGCCTTAACCTTTTCCCATATCCCATATACATATAATATACGCGTATATAACGCCTTCCGGTCATGGGTCAATGTACATGTATAAATGCATGAAATGCATAAGAAATACGTTAATAAGATTTCTCGAATATCATCAAATTTATATTTCTTTCGGACAAACTTTATCAAATAAATATTTTTCTGGGACCCATGAACAGAGGATATAATAATAATTCACATGGGAAATCAAGAATATAGACACCCCTAGTATTTCTATGAATAGAGTCATTTATGAAAGTTGCGTATTTTGCTCGTTTCGTTTGTATCATTTGGATTATGCCAAAAAGAAAGAAGGGATAGCCTTGACAAACCTCAAGTTGTCAATGCAACTCAACAACAAGCTTATGACAAATAGAGCGCCAACCCTATAGCAAACAAATACATGTACGATTTAGATGGCGGTAGTATATTACGTATCTCAAACAATAACTCGATTCTAAAATAAAACGGGCAGCATTTCCCCTGATTTTACTGCTCCCTCAAGCCTACTATAGGCGAGATACAAACATAATACAATCAGCAACTTAAAACCAACCTAATTTCAATCCGAGACCTTCAATACAACAAAACCCCCAAATATACTATAATACACCCAATTAACGAATTATCAATTAGCCTGCAACTACAACGACGAGCGACCAGCCTACTACCCTATCACATGTGGCATTTCTCCACGCCATTTTTATCCTTCCAAACTCCATAAATCAGCAGCACAATAGACAGCCCAAAAGAAACACAAAACAGCCCATAAAACAGTCCACTACAAATCAAATAACTCGAACTCACGGCTTCCGATCACCGTCCCGTGAGGTCTAACTATTAGAAAACAAATTTATCAACCTTTCCGCAACTTTAATCCGATTTTTCCCAAACTTTATGTGGTTTGTCCAACCATCATATATAGTCATATTATGACTTTAAACTCATTTAAATCATGATTAACAAGTCTCATATTCATTATACATCACCTTCGGACGTACAAGGTGTAACATCCAAGCGACCGCTACATAATGGAAAATGACATCGATGAGAAAAGATAAAGGAACAAATAATACATGGAAGCTAACAGTGAGACGATACTTACAATTCATGTTCCATTTTTTAGGAAATGGCATCTTTTCGGCTGGGATTAGGTCGGAAGTCCTCACTTGAACGAACCGTCCCATCCAGCCTCAATCTTTGTCTTCGTCTATGCTCAAGAACAACACTTTGGTAGCCCGACGTTGGAGTTTTATTAACCCACCTCGATAGAGGCGGGGGCTATACAATCTGATAAGGTGATCGAGGGTGAAAGGGAGCTCCTCGATTTTGCTCACAAAGAATCGGAGCAGAATAACAATTCGCCAAAAGGAAGGATGGATTTGGCCTGGGGTTATTCGATATTGACGGCAAAAATCAACGAGGACGGGGTCGAGGGGGCCCAGTGTGAAAGGGTAAGTATAAACACTTAGAAATCCTTCCACATGGGTGGTGATATCTTCTTCGGGGGTCGGGATCACCACATCTTTACCCTCCCAGTTGCAGTCTTTCTTTACCTGCTTAAGGTATCCCTCAATTATCGAGCATATATACCTCATCACTGGCTCGCATCGACCAGTAATCGACGAGGCTTTATCGATCTTGAAATCGGAGTTTAGCACGCACCCCCCAGGAATGCATTCCTCAAGACGGGGTTCCACCGGCGTTTTTCCGCCGGCCTATTGAGAAGATGAAGCAACTTCTTTTTGTGGTACCGTTTTCGATATTTTTGCCATTTTTGTAAGTTTAAAGAAGAGGAAGAAAATAGGACTTAACGTTTGAGAAAGAATTAACAGCAAAACCTGAAGATTTGTAAAAGGGAAGAACTGAAGAAATGTAAAAGCTTTGGAGATTAGAAGGAAGTGAAAGTAAAGTTTGAATCAATGAAGAAGGAGTCTATTTATTGGATTCACGGCGACGGTTCAAAGGAACTAGTGGCCGACCACCAACTGACACTCATTAATGATTTGGGAAACTATACCGACGGGACATTTCGGTCACTTCCGTCGCTCACGTCACGAGGATGACATCATGACAGGTCGAGGTAGAAGATCGAAGACTCAATTCGTTTCTTGTCATTACACTCCAACAAACGAGGGGACTATCTGTATACGGTTTAAACCGAGCCCACCCAATTTTTCTATCTGACCGGGACCGGGGAGCTGTATCGAAGGTCGGCCTCATAGTGGATCAGACCAAGGTACGAGGACAAGGTACCAAGTTTGGGATTCGAGGTACCTGCCGAGATCGAGGACAGCAACGATCGAGACCGAATGAGACAGGCATCGAGCAAGATCGAAAATAACATAATAACGGAAATGCGAAATATCTATGACTGGTCGAAGATCATGGTGAAAATCTCGGAATGGATCAAATTAGGAACGGTTAATTAGCTAATCATGGGACTTCCTTCTGTAATTAGAGTTATACCATAAGTAGAATTTCTCTACTATATAAAGGGGAGTATTAACCATTTGTAGGGGACACTATTCTCACATAAAAAAAGCCAATATAACGCTCTCTCTCTAGCTTATACTCTCTTGTTCATCAGCTTGCTTTATTTTTAACTGTTTTGGTATCAATCAGTTCGAGGGCACCCTAACTCGAGGGTTGAATTCCGTTCCAATACTGGTTCGCTTTACTTTATAGTTCATTTCTGTTATTAATCTTCATATTTATCAATTGATATTAAGTGAAATCACGTATCCTTAGAACTTCATTATAAGTTTAATTGTTATCCAATTTTAAGGGTAAACAATATTCAACAATTCTAGCTATTTAAATAATACATGTGAAAATATATACTTAGAAGATGGATGTAAAATTAGCGTAGACTTTTAACTTATAATTCATTGGTTCTTATCGATGACAACAAATAATGAGCATACTGACATCATATATAAGCATTTCTTAATGCCTTTTATCCAACCCGTAGACTTCAACACTGGCCCAAATCAACATAGGCCATAGCAATTAGAAGATAAACTTCTTTCTCTACTAATTAAGAGTTTATTATACATCATAAGACGTGATCATATTAAAAGGAAATTAACAAACTATATGACGAGTGAAGTTTGGCTCTTCGATCACGCAAGTGAGAACGCCACAGATCCTTTTGTATGGGATATGGATTTTAGAAAAATTTCACCGCAGGTAACAATTAGTAATAAGGTTAATCTGATAATCCAGAATAAAATAAATAACACTGCTATGATATATTAATAGTGTAAAAATGTGTATACAATCCATACATATAAGTTAAATCCGAAAATAATTTCCTTTTCTTCTTTTTGACGTGTCCAATAGTGATAGAAACTTTGAAGAAGTAGACAGAGGCAAGTTATCCAACTTAATTAGCAAGCAATTTTGAATTTCACATCCTAGCATCACATTTAACCATTTAAATAAAACAAATTAAATCAAGTTACAATTGATGTCAACAGCAGCGGCTTAATGTTAGGATCTTGCTCACAAGACTGGTTTTAAAATTATCGTTGAACTTCAAGTTTAATTCATAGTTTAATTTCCAATTGATGCCACTAATAATTATATAATGGGAAGTCTCTCCTAATTATATACATTGTTAGTTTGGGTGCGCCTGCGTTTCAAGGATGGGGGATGAATTAGTCCGTATCAAATTCAGGTGATCTCCTAAAATTTACCTAACTTTAGTTTGTACGAATTTGGTTCTAATATGCATTTCTAGTTTAGATAACTGAAAACTATAAAGTGCGAATAAAATAAGGAACATGAAATTTTACGTAAAAAAATTCTCGAGTCAAATATATAAAAAATCACGACCCATCCATGATTTAACTGCAAACTCTACTAAAATAAATGGGTCAAATATTGAGATTATAGTGCTCGTAACATAAGACTTACCCCTAACAGCTTGTTTGGATGGTTGTTACGTATCGTTTCATAATGTATATTCTCGAGTCAAATATATAAAAAATCACGACCCATCCATGATTTAACTGCAAACTCTACTAAAATAAATGGGTCAAATATTGAGATTATAGTGCTCGTAACATAAGACTTACCCCTAACAGCTTGTTTGGATGGTTGTTACGCATCGTTTCTTAATGTATCGTATCGTACTGTATTGTATTGTACTGTATTATTTGATAAATATAATATTTGGATAGATTGTGTCATTTGCCATCGTTTCATGATATCACGCACCAGCAGTATGAAGAATAAACTTGCAATATTATAAAGAAAAAATATGATACATGGTAAAATTATTATATAAAAAAATAGGGTAAATGATAAAATAAAATTATGTAATAATAATAAAGGGTGAGATTGAGAGAAAAAGATAAGGTAACGACGTGGCCATACCAAATCGGTCGTTACATAAAGTGGCACATTTCGTCGTTATGTAACGACGGATTTAACGATATGATACAATAAAATTTAAGTAACAAACAAAACAAGTATCGTATTTAAAGTAACAATATGATACAATACAATGAGTAACAACCATCCAAACAAGATGTAAGCATTTCCCCAACAACCACTCGGTTTGTTGGATTAATAATTAGTACGTATTTGTTGACATTTTAGTAACTTTTCATATGCAAATTGTATGAAAAAAGATGGATTGAGATGAACCCGATCAAATATATATTGCATCTGCCACTGACATTACGGGGGTGATGCGAGACATGAATTTAATTCTTCTTTGGAACCTATAAATTTATATTTGAAACTTAATAGCGATGAAACTTGAAGTAGATAAAGGCAGGCTATTCGATTTAATTAGCTAAGTTTAAATATCAAATATCTGCATCACATTGGAAACATGTATATATCCAACAAGTCCTACCATTTTTATCTTTTAAAAATTATATGTTGAATAATAGTGAAAGTTGGGAATTACTTTTAAGATGGATTTTTAAATAAGTTTTGGATTTGAAATTTAATTAATAATTTCTAATTGGTGACACGAAATTAAATTAAACAATAAGCAGGCTGGCATTATATATACAATCACTTGTTAAAGACCTGTCATTGAGTAGTGAGCATTTGAAAACACTTCACTCCTTAAATCTCAATCATACCAAAGAATAGTACCATAGCTGTTACGATGATGATTGTTTATTAGTCATAATCTTTATTTATGAGGATTTCGGTTTGCACATTTTTGGACTTCTAATTGATTGCCCCATATGAAAAACAAAATTGATTTCTTACCTTAAGCTTATAGAAATAAATTATCTTATTCTTTCTAATAAATATTATCCGTTAGTTAACCGATATATATAAATTTCTTTTTGGAGATTTTCTTTCTCAATATGACAGTGCTCTCTAATCTCTTTGCATGCTATTGACAAGTTGAAATAAGTTGTTTTCTTTCTTCTTCCTTTTAGTTTAGGAGGATAATGTTGCTTTATCCTTCAAGATCTAATTTATACCACCACAAATAATTTTGTAAATAGCGAGTCAAATACAACTTACCAAAATAAAGACATCAAGAGCTTCAGTGCTGACAATGAAAGATATAATATATTATTGATTTTCTAGGATGCCTAATTTGGCTATCATCAACTTAAATGGAGAGGAAACTTGAAACAGATTAAGAGAGTTTTTTGAACTAAAAGTTGAGTAATACGTCCAATGGTATAGACTGGCATTATAATATTAAATACTCTCAACTTTGATTTTTAGTTGTCCTGTTTTGACTTTACACTTCTTTAGAAATACTAAATGAAGTACTATGTGTTTAACAATTTTACCCATTATAATTATAGCATTTCAATAAGTCTTGGGAAATGAATTGTTAAGGGTAAAGCAAGGGAAAAAAAAATTCTTTTTTTTGATTTGCTAAAATGAACAAGTAAAAGTGAAATTGTATTTTTAGTATAGTGGACAAGTAAAAGTGAACGGAGGGAGTACAACAATATTTGAACCTTTTAAAATAATATTCCATTGTATCCCAACTTATGTGACGCTATTTTATTTTTAATGGATCTAAAAAAGAATGTCACTTTTCTATATTTAAAAATAATTTAACTTAATAGTTTCTACTGTATCTTTGATGATAATTTATAACCATACAAATATTTAATGCTTGTTTTAAATCACAAGTTTAAAAAGTGTTCATTTCTTTCTTAAATTCCATACAAAGTCACATAGTGCCATATAAATTGAGAGGGAGGGCATATGTTGACTTAGTCTGGAATATATTTCAAGAATGGCAGCCGAATTAGCTAGATTCTTTGCTCCTGCAGGTGGATTTCGTAAAAATTAACATGGAACAACAATTCTCCAAAGTTTCTAAGAAACAATAAGAGCTGCATGCCACGGCTGGCATTATATATATAATGACTTGCTAGAGAGCCTAATTTATTAGTTAAGAATCAGTATTTAACACTAACAATATAATGGCAGCCAGCTTAAACAGAAGCATAATTATTCTCATGGTTATAATTACTACTAGTATTTTCTTGATCAACCCAGTTTCATCACATTCACCAACAAGCTCTAATTATATTGATGGTGAAGAAAAGTTTGACTCTGGGAATAATGTTTTGCAGGGAATGCTTCGTAATCGTCGAGTGTTGGCCGCAGTCTGTTGGTGTGAGAAATGCCAGTGTATTTGTCTATGTCACTGATGGTTGATGCATATACCTTCTATTTACAGGCATCTGCTGTGTGTGTGGAAAGCATTTTATAGGTGTGTAGAAGACTATTGGCACCTAAAATATTTCCCGTTGTTTTGTAAGAGTGGACTTTTTCTATATATTAAAAGAGTGTTTTTAATGTTTTAATCTATCCTCCACCCTTTATGTGCCTTATGATATTACGTTGAGTCTATATCACACGCGGTTCTAAGCCAAACCTTGATAAGCGGACTTAAGTTTTACTTTTTTATATAATTAATTTTTATTCGATTTTACCTCTTCATAGTTAAAGTTACTCTATAAACAATATAGATATTCAGAAAATAAGCAAATCTTTTTATTTGGTCGAGTATATTATGTTCTACTTATATTGTGTTTCTTTAATACTTTTCATTCAAAAAATAAGTCTAAATCATCAATATCTTTTGTGGTTAAGGCAATGTCTTTCCAAATTCTCGTCATCTAATTATATGAAATTCTTTTACCTTTAAATAGAAAATCAAAAATATTTTCATAGCAAATAACGTATATTGGGAAACAGATATTCCCCTTCGTCTTAAAATGTTCAAGGTGTTATAAATGTGGAATAACCATCAATTTTTGTCTTAAATTACATACAATTACTTGCAGCAAAACAAAAATTTAATATTCAATATCAATAATAAGGCGTCGAGAGATTCTTGGTGACGAAATATAAATATTTGTGTTATGATTGGCGATTCTTCAATGATGACGAAGCTTGAAGTAGCTGTCACGACCCAATTTTTCCTCCGTTGGGTATCGTGATGACACCTAATTTTAGAGATTAGGTAAGCCTAACATTTACTGAAATAATAACAATATTAATTAACGACTGACAAATGCGAAATAGAAATCTCTATACAATACTTACAATTCCAAAACCGGTAGTACAAGTCATAAACTCTACTGAATTACACTACAAGAAATTGGATAATTAGTGGCGACATTTAGCAGCAACCCTATAGGTTGCTACAAAAGTTATATTATCAGCAGCGACTTTAAAAGTTGCCACAGTTTGTAAATATTTAGCAGCGACTATTTATAGGTCGCCTATAATGTGGCTGAAATTTTCAGTCCCGCTAATATTAAAATTTTGGCTCCATATTTTCTGTGACGATTTTTGTGAAGTCGCCGCTATATATGTATTGTAGCGACTGGGCCGCTCCTATTCCCTTTTAAAATAACAAAAGAAAATAATATGAGTAAATGAAACACTAGAAATCGGTCCAGAGAGAAAATAAACACTGTCGATCTCGAACACATCGAATCGATGTGAAGAAAAAAGAAGCACCCAAAATCGGTCCTCTCTAACTAGAAATCTGTCCAGATAATAGAAATCCCAAATCGAAACCCAAAATAGGTCCTCTCTAGCTAGAAATCTGTCCAGATAATAGAAATCCCAAATCAAAATCCCTCAAATCTTTGTGTACGGTCAAAATCGATTCTCAGTCATAAAGACCGGTCGAGACAATGACGTTTCAATCGAAGGGTATTCACATGACAAGCTCGGACGAATTCCGAAGTAGGGGCGTCGAGCTTCGAGCTATAAGACAAATCAACGGCAAAACTCGATACCATTATCGAGCCGTGTCCGAATCGGACTACGGGGCAACACCGATCGACACATGCCCCGAATATCGATGCCCCAAGGCAGAACCGAGCTCGAACCAAGACTGGGGGTTCGATCTAACACCGAACTCGAGCCAGTGCCAAGCTCACAGACAAGAGCCGTTACAACCGCACAGAGGGAGAGAATTTTGGTGAGAATCAAGGAAGAGACAAACCATCATGGGTCCTCCACTCTATGTATTATTTTATTATGTTGTTATAGATAAAGCAGTGACTCTCTACTATAAAAAGTGGGATAGACTGCAATAGAGGCAGGTCCTTCAAGATACATTAAGATTTGATTGTGCTTGTTTTTCTAACTCATTTCAGTCTTCCCGTCCATCATTCCCATTTTATAGCAAAAATACCTGTATTGTCATTTTGTATCAAAGGAATTTGCATACCCTTAAAACCATATCTAAATTTAACGTTATCTGATTTTTCGGGTAAACAGTTTGACGCCCACCGTGGGGCTAAGGGTAACATTGATTGTTTGATATAAATCTGCAGTACACTCCAGCTTACAACTTCAAATCAGCAATGGCTCTACCTATCGACCTCGAAGCCGGCCTTCAAGATGAAACCAAGAACTTGGTGCCCGGGACCGGAAGGCTACCTGACGACGGCAGCGAGGCTCGAATCGAAGAACCCGAAATTCGAGCCGAAGTACCATTGGATATCAATTCACAAATAGCTCTAGAAGCGAATCAGCGTTCTGAACCGGAAAGAAGCATTTAGGGTGGTGCTCGACCCATAGCCCGAGACACCTACAGCACGGGGGAAATCGGGGTCAGCTTGCGTATAATTTTTGAAATGTTACAAGCCCAACAAGCAGTGATAGCTCAGTTGCAGAGCCGAACTCATATGCAAAGCGGGCCGAACTCCAATCCCCTTCTTCGAGAAGTCACCCCAAGACCGGAGCCCGCCGTAGTGAAATCAAACGAGCAGGAATCGGAGACCGCTCCTGAAATTGCTAAATTGCTCGAGGAACTAACAAAACGAGTCGAAGCCAACGATAAAAAAGTGAAAACGTATAACGCTAGGGTCGATCAAATCCCGGGGGCTCCGCCATTGATAAAAGGGCTCGATTCGAAAAAATTCATACAAAAGCCTTTTTCCTCGAGCGCGGCCCCAAAACCAATCCTCAAAAAATTCCATATGTCCGAAATTCCCAAATATAACGGTACGACTGATCCTAACGAATACGTCACCTCCTACACATGTGCCATCAAAGGCAATGATTTGGAGGATGATGAGATCGAATTTGTATTGTTGAAAAAGTTCGGAGAGACTCTCGCAAAGGGAGCAATGATGTGATATCACAACTTACCACCAAATTCCATTGATTCTTTTGCCATGTTAGCAGATTCGTTCGTAAAAGCACATGCTGGTGCCATAAAGGTTGCAACAAGGAAATCAGACCTCTTCAAAGTAAAACAAAGGGGTAACGAAATGGTGAGGGAATTCGTATCCCGATTTCAAATGGAACCTATGGACTTGCCACCGTTCACAGACGATTGGGCCGTACAAGCTTTCACCCAAGGACTGAACGAGCTAAGTTCGACAGCATCACGTCAGCTGAAACAAAATTTGATCGAGTACCCAGCAATAACTTGGGCAGATGTACACAGCCGGTACCAATCAAAAATCAAGGTCAAAAATGATCAATTGGGAGCTCCGTATGGGCCCGTACGTCAGAACCACACAACCAGTAAAAATCAGAGGGAAATCAACAGAGAACAAAGATCGAATAGAGACCGATACCAACCATATGGCACAGATCGGATGAACAACGGTTCAGCACGTGATACGGTTCGAAACAGAAGGACTGATTGGGGGCAAAATTCTCGGGGACTTATGAGCAAGAGCGGCTTTGATAAATATGTCGATCCTATAGAAGTCCCTCGATTATCGGAGTATAACTTCAACATTGATACATCTGCCATCGTATCAGTCATCGGACGCATCAAAGATACCAGATGGCCTCGACCCATGCAGACCGATCCTGCCCAAAGGAATCCCAATCAAATGTGCGAATATCATGACACCCATGGCCATAGAACGGAAGATTGCAGGCAACTAAGAGAGAAAGTGGCCCGCTTATTTAACAAAGGACGCCTTCGGGAATTTCTGAGTGATAGGGCGAAGAACCATTTTAGGAACAAGGAATTCGGCAAGCAAAACGAGCCAGAAGAACCGCAACACGTCATTCACATGATCATCGGCGGCGTCGATGCCCCTCAGGGACCGATGCTTAAACGCACTAAAACATCGATTGTGAGGGAAAAGCGATCTCGAACTCTAGATTATACACCCATAGGGACTTTGTCCTTCAGTGATGAAGATACAGAGGGAATCATCCAACCCCATAACGATGCACTGGTAATATCCGTACTCATGAATAAAACTAAGATTAAGCGTGTGTTAATTGATCCAGGTAGCTCGGCCAATATCATCATATCGAGGGTCGTAGAACAGCTCAGCCTGCAAGATCAGGTCGTACCCGCAACTCTGGTTCTAAATGGATTCAATATGGCATGTGAAACCACCAAAGGCGAGATTACCCTACCGATAAACATGGCCGAAACCATCCAGGAAACAAAGTTTCACGTGATCGAAGGTGATATGAGATATAACGCCTTTTTCGGAAGGCCGTGGATCCACAACATGAGAGCCGTACCCTCGACCCTACACCAGGTCCTCAAATTTCCAACATTGGGAGGTGTCAAAATAGTGTACGGAGAACAACCGGCCGCAAAGGAAATGTTCTCCGTCGAAGAAGCAAAATCAATATCCTCGTCTTCGCCGATAAAAGGATCAAATTCAGTAGGAGACACAATCGAAGAGCAGAGCGCCAAATAGCAATCACAGACATCGGCTTCGACCCATCCATGTAAGCAGAATATTGAAGAAGATGATGATGATCGATGGATCCCTCGATCCTTCATAACCCCCCGATGATTTCGATGCCACCAAATCAATAATTGAGGAACTGGAGAAAATCATACTGATCGAACACTGGCCCGAACGAAAGGTATACCTAGGAACGGGTTTGAGCCCCGAACTATGGAAGAAACCCATTCAATTTCTTATCAATAACATCAATTGTTTTGCCTGGTCCCATCTAGATATAACAGGGATCCCGCTGGACATAACGGTGCACCAGCTAAGCTTAAAACCTAGGTTCAGACCGGTGAAGCAAAAAAGAAGGCCCCAGTTCGAGGAAAAGCATGCATTCATAAAGGATGAGGTAATCAAACTTCTCAAGATAGGGTCCATTCGGGAGGTAAAATACCCCGAATGGTTGGCCAATGTGGTTGTAGTACCTAAAAAAGGGAACAAACTTAGAATGTGTGTGGACTATAAGGATTTGAACATAACACTCCCCAAAGATTCCTTTTCACTGCCCAACATCGATCGCATGATCGATGCCACGGCTGGCCACGAGATCCTCACCTTTCTCGACGCCTATTCCGGGTATAATCAAATTCAGATGAACCCGGACGACCGGGAAAAGACTTCATTTGTGACCCGATATGGAACATATTGTTATAACATAATGCCCTTCGGGCTAAAAAATGCAGGAGCTACTTATCAATTCCTAGTAAACAGAATGTTCGAAGAACAAATAGGTAAAACAATGGAAGTCTATATTGATGACATGCTAGTTAAGTCCCTGCGCGCAGAGGACCATTTGGCCCATTTGCAAGAAACGTTCGAGATTCTGAGGAAATACAACATGAAGCTCAACCCCGAAAAATGTACTTTCGGGGTCGGTTCGGGCAAGTTCCTCGGCTTCATGGTGTCGAATCGGGGAATTGAGATCAACCCCGACAAAATCAAGGCCATCGAAGACATCACCATCGTGGACAGCGTGAAAGCTGTACAAAGGTTAACGGGAAGAATTGCAGCCTTAGGCCGGTTCATTTCAAGATCATCAGATCGAAGTCACAAATTTTTCTCCCTACTTAAAAAGAAGAACAACTTCGCCTGGACACCAGAATGCCAACAAGTGTTACAGGAATTGAAATGATATCTATCGAGCCCACCACTGCTTCACACTCCAAAAACCGACGAAAAACTATACTTGTACTTGGCGGTATCGGAAGTCGCCGTAAATAGTGTCCTAGTTCGAGAAGAGCAAGGTACGCAATTTTCCGTTTATTACGTAAGTCGGACCTTAGGAGAAGTGGAAACTAGGTATCCGCACTTAGAAAAATTGGCACTTGTGCTGGTAAGCGCATCTAGAAAGTTAAGGCCGTACTTTCAATGTCACCCCATAAGCGTATTAACCACCTGCCCACTCCGTAATATTTTACATAGGCCCGAACTATCAGGCCGATTGGCCAAATGGGCCATCGAACTTAGTGGGTACTGTTGCGACCAAACACACTCACGCAAGTATACGCGGTCGTCAAGTAATAAAGTGACTAAAAGTCGGATGTCGAACCCACGAGGACTTATGATTAACTATTAACTAAATTAGACTATCCTAATTATCTAAACAAGAATTAAATCTAAAAATATTTTATTCTAAACTAATTAAATAAGAAAAATATAAATAATAAACTTTGAACAGAGAAAGAGCAGATTTTAATGATATCAATGTAATGAAAACGATCTAGGGTTATGGTCTATCTAACAATCCTATTGTATTCTTCAATTGAATTGACCGACTAATTTATCTAGCTTATTGGTTGACAGGGTTAATGCTCATAAGAATCTGTCGAGTTCTTACTTGCCTATTCAAGCTAACCTAACGCCTATATGTCTATGGAGTTAGAATCAACAAGAACGCATTTATAATTCCTGTAAATCAACCAAGCAAGGCAATTAGGTATATGTCTATCCTAACCACGAATCCGTTCCCCGATGCCCGAGTTCAAGAACTTGCCCTACTCAATCCTATATGCAATATAAAATTCCCACTTTCGAGTTCAATTCTAGATTCGTAGATAATATTCAATTGGTGATCAAGCAATTAAATAATTAAGTGCAAGATTGAATAAATAAACTAATATGATAAATCAAGAAGTCAAAATCAATATCCGAATAACAATAGTCATGAAAGAACCACAACCCTAGAACGTGAAGTTTAGCTCCACATAGACATGGTAGCCAAACAACAAATCATATAAAGAAACATAAAAATTACTAAGTTTGGTGGGAGAAAGATGAAACTTGATGAATTCCGGCCTCCACAGCTTTGTCGTGGCTTTTTTCCCCCTTCCCAATATGTTAGATAACCTAAATGAGGCATTTTTAGCTTATATATTGCGTACAAAAGTCGTGGGCCAAAGCTCTCCTATTCCTAGTCCAAATCGGCTTCAGGGATTGATGCTAAGGTGGATGCGACGCATCCACCTCGTCCTCCATTTCAATTTTGCCTGCGAAGGTGGATGCGACGCATCCAGCCTTCTCTTCTACCTCTCAGCTTTGCATGCGAGGGTGGATGCGACGCATCCACCCCTAGTTCCTCCTTCTTAGCTTTGCCTAGGTGCGGATGCTATGGCGGATGCTATGGGCCGACTTCACTGCTAAGGGTGCACGAAAGATGTAGTTTTTCTAGGTTGGATGCGACGTATCCAACCCTTCTTCCTCTGGCTAGACCACCTTTTCTTCATATTTTGCACTCCAAACACCTTAAATCATCACACATAACTTAATTAGTCATAAAACCAATAATTAAACCATGTTGGGAATTTTAAAGATCAAATAACATCAAGAAGTGGTTAAAACATGGGTAAAGTAACATCAACACATATCGAAATATGCCAAACATCACTACCCCACACTTAAACCTTTGTTCGTCCTCGAACAAACCATCCTATAGTAGACGAAACAAAATTAAGCTCTTATCATTCAAAGCACACTGCACCTATGACCGTGGTTATTTGCAACAATTAGGCTCTAGGCTATGCATCACATACCCTTCCCTTTACTTATGCCATTCTTTAAAAATATTCGAACAAAGACAACATGCTCACAACAATCCTAACCTCAAAAACCGACTCAATGTCACTATGCACTCATGGCTTGAACACCCAACATCATAGAGAAGTCTAATAACGTTACCTATCCCTCGTGAAACCATGTGCCCTCACAACAAGAACAAGAGAGCGAGTTCAATCCACACATTCGAATCTCATGCTCACATATATCAAAGAAAATCGCTCACTCTCACAAAGAAGTCACATGCATGCAATTGGTACCATAGGCTTGCCCTTAATGTAAATCTCTACTAATGTAAGCTCGCTCGATCTAAAATCAATTAGGACTTTTTCATGGTTGTAATGTGGGCAAAGGGAAAGGTAGGATATATTTTAGGAATAGTGACTCAACCTCCTAAGCACTTTAATACATCACAAATAACTTAAGCGCAAATTCTTCAACACCTTTTCAATTTCACAAATAATATCACCCCAACACTATTTCCTCTTTCTTTAAGCACTACTTTAATTCATACCCACTAGCAAGAACAAGACAACAATTTATTCATCTATATTTTTCTTTCTTTCTTTTTTTTCCAGATTTTTCTCTTTTTTTTTCTTTCAATTTTCGCTAGTGGTGTATTATTTTACAAAATAAGTGCACCCTTCTTTCTTTCATTGGTTCCACTCAAAAGTCACCCCACACTTAGTCCCTTCTTATTTCTTTTAGCGCTCATCTAACAATTAAAGTGCTTTAAGAGGTAAAAGGATCAAAACAATGTCAATTAAGAATAAAAAGGGTGTAGGCTTGTAATGTGGGTACCAAATAAAAGGTCTACAGGCTCAAAAGGGTTAACTAGGGATAGATTTTATTTGTGATAAGCAATAAGCTCAAAAAGATCAAAGAAATCCTAAAATTATTTTTCAAACCGAACATCACCTAAAATTTCGCTTCAACTCACATACCGGGCAAGTTCTAGACACAAGTCCAATACATGGACAACACAAAAAACCTCACCACACATGGCACATGACTCACTAAGGACGATCACATTCCGACTCTTAAGCAATGCAAGTATTCACGGAGCCACGAGATATTAAGTATTAAACACAAGGTGAACATAAGTCATGTAAACGAGACATAGGCGCCACAAAATATGCTATCCAATTTAACAAGGCATCATCAATAAATTCAAATCATACAGAAGATACTACACATGCCAAAGCATAAATATGTTACTATCAAACAAGTCAAGGGCGCCTAGGTTCATCATTCTTGCTCCTTTTATTCCCTAAATTCCTAATCTACTCGGAAAGAAAAAAACTACCCGGTTCAAACTACATCCCATGGAAAAGAACCGAGGCACAAAGAAAAACCACAGGGGATTATTACTACCTAAAGAAAGCTAAAAGACATATTTTGAATTTTTGTTTAGACTTTAATCCCTCAAGAAAACTGTCTAGGAGATCAATCGTCGGGAAAAGTTCAATTTTTCTACTTTTTCTTTTTTTTCTTTTTTAATTTCTTTTTTTTCTTTTTTTTTTTCCACAAAAGCTACTACACTTAAGAATGAGTACTACAACTAAGCTAAAATAGCACAGAAACTCATCCAAACGATCTCCTCACCCCCACACTTAAAATTTTGCAATGTCCTCAATGCACATTATAAATAATAAGAGGGTAAACGAGACTCCCTGGTAGGCCAAAGGCCGAAGCAATAGCGGCTCACGAGGTACTCAGACTTCCCCAGGCATCGTCCTTTGTGTGGGCACCCCACACTTAGTCCTCACCATCTAGCTCGCTTTTGCACTCTTCTAATGGCTTTGCTTCCTATGCTCATAATCCTACAAAACAAAAATAAATACTACAAAATAATAAAAATAAAATAAAATAAAAAGTGAACAAAAATAAAAGAAAGCAGTAACGCTGGGTTGCCTCCCAACAAGCGCCTGATTTAACGTAGCGGCACGACGTGAACCACTTTTTGCCTCCACCTCGAACTTATGAATTGAGCCCCTAACATGGCATCCAGTTTGCGGCTATGCTCCAGTGGTGGGGTTACAAAGATAACCAGGCCAAGTAATAAATTTTTCACTCTACACTTCTCGGCCTTTAGATGAGGAATGTATTTTTTGCTTTTTGGCATGACAAATTCAAGAATACAAGCACTCTCATCCTCACTCTTTGACTCCCCCATAGGCTCAGATGTCTTGATTACTATCTTACTATCTAAACACAATGTGGAAAAATGATTGGAATGAGGACCAATACGCCCTAACTCTAGAATTGTATTACTCTTTACATCCTCATATGTGCACACATTAGAGTCTTCAAATATAACATTATCTGCTACCTCACATGGCTCTAGTGTACTTTTCTCAACATGGGCATCATCAACAAAAATATTCTCGAGTGATTGGCTCTCCACTTTTAGCTCCTCAATTTGGCGTATAAGCTCATTTTCAGCTTTACACAACTCATTACTGTTTTGTTGGGCGTTAGACGCAACAACCTTTGCATTTAATTTATCTTGCAAGTCGTGAATAGTAGTGACAAATTTATAGATCCCTTGTCCCAGTTTAGATCTTCCCTCTATAAAGTGTCTCATCCCATCAGTAAGTTCCTCATGTTGAGCTTCATATATTTCTAACTTTTCAGCCTGTTCTGCCAGCCAAGTTTGGCTCAAAATCTCCTCTTTTTCAAAAATTTTCTCTTGCTGGTACTCGCTCTCTTCATTCAATTCTTCCATATTGGCCTTCATTCTTGTGATTGCTGCCCTCATTCTTTTCATATCTTTTTTGAGTTCATCCTGTTGCTCTGCTACTTGCCTCAGAATATCCCTAATATATGCATCAGGCTCCATATCCTGCACTTCATTGCCCCTATCAAACTCAGAAATATCATTAGAAAGATCATAATAAGGGCTCAGAGAAGGATGAACAAAATTAGGACAACCATCCCAATGGCCATCTTGACCACCACACATATTACAAATATTCCACTCAAAGGATTGAGATTGTGCGCACAACTCGCTCCTGGGAACATTCTGACAATTTTTCCACCAGTGGGGTCCTCCACAATATGGACAAGGATCATCAAAATAAGAATAACCATCATTCGAACAATTTTTATTCCAAGATGCCATGCTAAAATAAATAAAAAATACTAACTAAAATAAAATAATAAAAAAAACATGAATAGATAAAAAAAATGTCTAATCTAGAAAAATAGCAAATTTCTAAGTCCCCGGCAACGGCGCCAAAAACTTGTTGCGACCAAACACACTCACGCAAGTATACGCGGTCGTCAAGTAATAAAGTGACTAAAAGTCGGATGTCGAACCCACGAGGACTTATGATTAACTATTAACTAAATTAGACTATCCTAATTATCTAAACAAGAATTAAATCTAAAAATATTTTATTCTAAACTAATTAAATAAGAAAAATATAAATAATAAACTTTGAACAGAGAAAGAGCAGATTTTAATGATATCAATGTAATGAAAACGATCTAGGGTTATGGTCTATCTAACAATCCTATTGTATTCTTCAATTGAATTGACCGACTAATTTATCTAGCTTATTGGTTGACAGGGTTAATATGCTCATAAGAATCTGTCGAGTTCTTACTTGCCTATTCAAGCTAACCTAACGCCTATATGTCTATGGAGTTAGAATCAACAAGAACGCATTTATAATTCCTGTAAATCAACCAAGCAAGGCAATTAGGTATATGTCTATCCTAACCACGAATCCGTTCCCCGATGCCCGAGTTCAAGAACTTGCCCTACTCAATCCTATATGCAATATAGAATTCCCACTTTCGAGTTCAATTCTAGATTCGTAGATAATATTCAATTGGTGATCAAGCAATTAAATAATTAAGTGCAAGATTGAATAAATAAACTAATATGATAAATCAAGAAGTCAAAATCAATATCCGAATAACAATAGTCATGAAAGAACCACAACCCTAGAACGTGAAGTTTAGCTCCACATAGACATGGTAGCCAAACAACAAATCATATAAAGAAACATAAAAATTACTAAGTTTGGTGGGAGAAAGATGAAACTTGATGAATTCCGGCCTCCACAGCTTTGTCGTGGCTTTTTCCCCCTTCCCAATATGTTAGATAACCTAAAGGAGGCGTTTTTGGCTTATATATTGCGTACAAAAGTCGTGGGCCAAAGCTCTCCTATTCCTAGTCCAAATCGGCTTCAGGGATTGATGCTAAGGTGGATGCGACGCATCCACCTCGTCCTCCATTTCAATTTTGCCTGCGAAGGTGGATGCGACGCATCCACCTTGTCCTCTATTTCTCAGCTTTGCATGCGAGGGTGGATGCGACGCATCCACCCTTCTCTTCTACTTCCCAGTCTCGGATGCTATGGCGGACGCTATGGGCCGACTTCACTGCTAAGGGTGCACGAAAGATGTAGTTTTTCTAGGTTGGATGCGACGCATCCAACCCTTCTTCCTCTGGCTAGACCACCTTTTCTTCATATTTTGCACTCCAAACACCTTAAATCGTCACACATAACTTAATTAGTCATAAAACCAATAATTAAACCATGTTAGGAATTTTAAAGATCAAATAACATCAAGAAGTGGTTAAAACATGGGTAAAGTAACATCAACACATATCGAAATATGCCAAACATCAGGTACGATATTGAATATCAACCTTGTACGGCCATCAAGTCTCAAATTTTAGCAGACTTCGTGGCCGACTTCACGCCAACCCTCATACCCGAAGTCGAAAAGGAACTCCTTTTAAAATCAGGTATATCATCCGGGGTATGGTTCCTTTTTACGGACGGTGCTTCGAATATGAAGGGATCCGGGTTAGGCATAGTTTTGAAAGCCCCCACGGGTAACATTATTAGGCAAGCTATTAAAACTATCAGGTTAACTAACAACGAGGCCGAGTATGAAGCCATGATTGCAGGTCTCGAACTAGCTAGAAACTTGGGAGCAGAAGTCATTGAGGCACATTGTGACTCTTTGCTGGTGGTGAGTCAAGTAAACAAAGCCTTCGAAGTCCGAGAAGGTAGGATGCAAAGGTATTTGGACAAACTGCTTATCACTTTACACCATTTCAAACAATGGACCCTACGGCATGTTCCACGAGAACGGAATAATAAGGCCGATGCTCTTGCAAATTTGGGATCGTCGGTCGAGGTAGATGATTTGAGCTCGGGGACTGTCGTTCAACTTTTAAGATCGGTAATCGAAGATGGGCATGCCGAAATAAATTCTACTAGCTTAACCTGGGATTGGAGAAACAAGTATATTGAATACTTAAAAAAAGGAAAGCTCCCTTCAGACCCTAAAGATTCCAGGGCCCTACGGACTAAAGCTGCTCGATTTACGTTTGCTACAGACGGAACACTATATCGAAGAACATTCGATGGACCGATGGCGGTATGCGTGGGTCTGGGAGATACCAATTACATCCTCCGGGAAGTACACGAGGGCACTTGCGGCAATTACTCTGGTGCCGACATATTAGTTCGAAAAGTGATCAGAGCGGGGTATTATTGGATCGATATGGGCAAAGATGCGAAAGAATTTTTTCGTAAATATGATAAATGTCAAAGGTTTGCGCCAATGATCCATCAACCCGGAGAGCAACTTCACTCGGTCATATCCCCATGGCCATTCATGAAATGGGGAATAGACATCGTCGGCCCTCTGCCATCGACCCCAGGTAAAGCCAAATTTATTTTATTTATGACTGACTATTTTTCTAAATGGGTTGAAGCGCAGGCGTTCGAGAAAATAAGAGAGAAAGAAGTTATAGACTTTATTTGAGATCATATCATATGCCGATTCGGGATACCCGCCGAAATAGTATGCGACAATGGGAAGCAATTCGTTGGCAGCAAAATCACAAAATTCTTCGAAGATCACAAAATAAGAAGGATATTATCAACACCATACCACCCCAGTGGGAACGGTCAGGCTGAATCAACGAACAAGACTATTCTTCAAAACCTGAAGAAGAAATTGAACGACGCGAAGGGAAAATGGAGAGAAATCCTGCCCGAAGTCCTTTGGGCATACCGAACAATGTCAAAATTCAGTACGGGAGTGAACCCATTCTCCTTAGTATATGGTTCTGAAGCATTGATACCAGTCGAAGTCGGTGAACCTAGTCCCAAATTTCAATTCATGACGGAAGAATCAAATAACGAGGCTATGAACACTAGCCTTGAATTATCGGACGAAGGACGAGAAGCTGCCCTCATCCGATTGGCCGCCCAAAAGTAACGAATCGAAAGGTATTATAATCGAAGAACTAAACTTCGCCATTTCAAGCCCGGGGACTTAGTGTTAAGAAAAGTCACCATCAATACTCGGAATCCAAACGAAGAAAAATTAGGACCAAATTGGGAAGGGCCATACTAGGTGCTCAAGAACGTTGGAAAAGGATCATACATGCTCGGCATCATAAACGGCAAACAACTATCAAGCAGTTGGAATGTATCACATCTAAAACGGTACTATTGCTAAGGTACGAAATTTCCATATTCATCTAACTGACCCATGCAGAAGTCTGAACAAGAGCTGAAGAAGATCTTTCGCTTAAAAGCACGCGTTGCACTCTTTTTCCCTTAGACCGGTTTTCTCCCAAATGGGTTTTTCGGCAAGGTTTTTAATGAGGCAACCATAGATCGTGCTGCACTTTTAACAATATCCGAGGCCTCTTTCCAACCGGCCTCGAATACCGGGGGGGCATCAAGGCCCTCAAATACATCGAGTTCAGATGCAAGAAAGTCATCTCACAACAATAGGGTTCCAACAGGAAAAATTGTAAGAGCCAAATGGTCAAAATGAACCATGCTCATATAGATTGGCCCAAACATAAACACATGTGCAATGACTTGAGATTTATTGTGCAACCAGAATTAAGATTCACTCAACTATTAAGCCTACGGGCTACTTTCATTCCGAGTTCAAAATAATCACTCGAATATTAAGCCTACGAGCTACTGTTATTCCGAGTTCTAGCAAGCACCCACTCGACCATTAAGCCTACGGGCTACCTTTATCTCGAGTTCGAAACACTCACTCGACCATTGCGCCTACGGGCCACATTATCTCGAGTTCTTCACTCGACTATTAAGCCTACGGGCTACTTTCATTCCGAGTTTGAAATAATCACTCGAATATTAAGCCTACGGGCTACTGTTATTCCGAGTTCGAGCAAGCACTCCCTCGACCATTAAGCCTACGGGCTACCTTTGTCTCGAGTTCGAAATACTCACTCGACCATTGCGCCTACGGGGCATATTATCTCGAGTTCTTCACTCGACTATTAAGCCTACGAGCCACATTATCTCGAGTTTGAAACATTCACTCGACTATTAAGCCTACGGGCTACTGCTATTCCGAGTTCGAGCAAGCACTCACTTGACCATTACGCCTACGGGCGACGATATTTCAAGTTTGGAACAATCATTCGACTATTAAGCCTACGAGCTACCTTTATCTCGAGTTTGAAACACTCACTCGACCATTGCGCCTACGGCCACATTATCTCGAGTTCGAAATATTCACTCGGCTATTAAGCCTACGAGCCACATTATCTCGAGTTCGAAACATTCACTCGACTATTAAGCCTACGGGCTACTGTTATTCCGAGTTCGAGCAAGCACTCACTCGACCATTACGCCTACGGGCTACAATATTTCAAGTTCAAAACATTCACTCGACGGCTAATAAGCTACTTTTACTTTGAGTTTACATTAACTCAACCATTACATTACACCTACGAATTATGTTCCTTCAAAATTTGAATCATCGACTCAACAAGCAAACCCAGGGGCTACAAATTTGATCGATCAGAGAGACTACAAGATCAACATTTGATTAAAAGTCTTCACAAAACAAAAACAAGTCGACCTCGTTATACAGCCTACGTGATTAATTTACAAACATGAAGAATTAGAAACTAAGATTCCTGGTCGAGCTCTTCCTCGTCCTCGAATCCACTTTTGCTACCATCATCATCATCATCATCATCATCATCAGAAGCCAAGGCTTCAGCTTCCGCTTCGAGCTCTTTTGCCTTTTTTACCTCTTCGATAAGGTCGAAACCTCGAGCGTGTATCTCCTCGAGGGTCTCCCTCCGAGACCTACACTTAGCAAGTTCGGCAACCCAATGAGCTAGAGTATCGGTGGTCTTCGCTGCTTCCCGGGCATCCATCTGAGCAGCCTCAACATCAGCTCGATATACAGCAATGGACTTATCCGCCAAGACTTTCGACGACTCAACCTCCGCCTTAGCCTCAGCAAGTCGTGTTTCAAGCTCCTCGATATTCTTAGCTTGAAACGACCCCTTTTGCTTGACACTTCGAAGTTGAACGTCGGTCGATAATAATTTTGTTAAGATGGTTTCTTTTTCCACCGCCAGGCGGTCGAGGGTCTCCTTCCACCGATTGCATTGAGCTCGGATTTGATCGACTTCTTCTCGAAGTAACCCGATCTTTTTGATCTTTGCTGCAACTGAGACAACGAAGGGTTAACTTTCACGGTTGAGTCAGACCCATACTTTAACAGAATGAGGCTCACCTGCTTATCGAGCTCGACCCCTTCTTCACGGACCTTAGCCAAATCCGCTTGGAGGTCTTTTATAGCCTCGTCCTTTTGGCTGCAAAGAAGCCGCAGGGCATCTCTCTCACCTGAGACCTTCCGGAGCTCGGCCTCACACTGGCTAATATTGACTCGAAACCTACTAATGGCCTGCACAGTAAGAAACACGAGTCAAGTATGGAAAAGAACAAAGAAACCAAGTATGGGAGAATCATTACCCGAGTAATGAAACGCTGAGCCTCCTCTAATAAAAGAGAAGCGTCACCAATATCGGAACTATCGTCGACTCCAGTAAAACAATCCCTAAAAGGATCCCCTGCACCAGAGCTTGCGCCGATATCGGGAGTCTTCAACTCTCGAGCTTCCTTCAACACCTCCTCAGAAAAAGATGGAATAGAAGGCGAATGACCCATTGTCATAGCCCCGAGCAAATCACTCGGAGTACTCCGGTCGAGACTCAGGTCTTCGGAAACAACCCTAACAGGCACAGCCGCCATCGGCTCGGGAGCTCTGGCAACCTCGATGGCCTCCGTAGATCGGACTACCAAAGCCGAGAAGTTATTTTCTTCTTCTTCTTCTCTCAGTCGTTGGACCGAGTTAATCGAAAGGGCAATTGCTTTTCTCCTCACCCTTCGAGTTTTGGGCTTGGGGTCCTCTGACCAAGAGGAAGCTCTTCGCTTCTTATCTTCCCCCTGTTTAGGGACTAGGGACTTGTTTTCTTCTTCACTGCTCGAAGGCCTCAAAGCGGCATCCCTGGTTACGCCTGCACAAAAGGAAATCGGTAACGAATAGAACGCAAAGAATACTTTGAAGGAAACAAGAAACAAACCTCACCATGGTTCTTGGCCTCCCATCTGCCTTTTGCCAAATCACGCCAAGCGCGCTCGGCGTAAGAGGAGGTCGAGGCTAACTTCCGAACCCAGTCCTCGAGGTCAGGCACCGCTTGTGGCATCCAAGGGGCAGCTGAACATCAGGGAAGGACATTAGAAAAAATCGGAAAAGGACATGAAAAGTGAACAAAAATCACTTACGGTCAAAATTCTATTCTTCAGGGAACGACATCTTCTCCGCCGGAATGAGATCACGGGTCCTCACTCGAATATAATGACCCATCCAACCCCGATCCTTGTCTTCATCGATGCTCGACATCAAAGCCTTCGATGTCCGACGATGAAGTCTGATTAGTCCTCGAAAGATTTGAGGCCGATACAGTCGTATGAGATGGTTCAGAGAAAAATCCAACCCCCGACTTTGATAGAGAAGAAGCACAATAAGATCACTATACGCCATAAAGAGGGATGAATTTGGCCAAGGGTGACTTGATACCTTTTGCAGAAATTAATAATCACCGGGTCGACGGGTCCCAGTGTGAAAGGATAAGTATAAACACTTAAAAATCCCTCCACGTATGTGGTAACACTCTCATCGGAAGATAGAATTTGCAACACGACCTCGGAACCCCAGTTGCAGTCTTTTCTGACGGCCTCGAGGTGATCCTCCGTTATAGAGCACGTATACATCGATACGTGTTCACATCGACCCGGAACGGAGAAAGGATTCTCCACCTTAAAATCGGTCTTCAAAGTGCACGGGCCAGGAACATAGTCATGAAGTGACGGCTCCACCGGCACCTTATCATCAGACGGCCGTGAGGAAGAAGTTTTCTCCTTCTGAGGTACGGTTTTGGAAGTTTTCGCCATTGATATGAAAGGAAAGAGTGCAAAGGAAGGTGAAGAAATAGACAACACCAAAATTCTGATATGGGCGGCTCCGTAGCAGCGAAATAGAGAGGATAAATAAGAAAGTTTGGAAGAAGAGAAGGCGCAAAAGTGGTAAAGGTTGTATGGAAAGACTATTTATAGACTAAGGCATGACGGTTCGGTATCAGCGGTGGCCGACCACCATCTGACACACATTAAATGTTTCGGTAAAACCGAGCCGATGGGACAACTATCACATACGTCAAGATCGGGTTCGATAGAAACATCAGCATAAATTTGATCGAGCCGCAGGGAAATCATATTATTCCTCGCCGCATCCTTTCCGAGAAACGAGGGGACTATCTGTGTACGGTCAAAACCGATTCTCAGTCATAAAGACCGATTGAGACAATGACGTTTCAATCGAAGGGTATCCACATGACAAGCTCGAACGAATTCCGAAGTAGGGGCATCGAGCTTCGAGATATAAGACCAATCAACGGCAAAACTCGATATCATTATCGAGCCCGTGTCCGAATCGGACTACGGGCAACACCGATCGACACAGGCCCCGAATATCGATGCCCCAAGGCAGAACCGAGCTCGAGCCAGTGCCAAGCTCGCAGACAAGAGCAGTTACAACCGCACAGAGGGAGAGAATTTTGGTGAGAATCAAGTAAGAAACAAAACCATCATGGGTCCTACACTATATGTATTATTTTATTATGTTGTTATAGATAAAGCAGTGACCCTCTACTATAAAAAGTGGATAGACTGCAATAGACACACGTCCTCCAAGATATATTAAGATTTGATTGCCCTTGTTTTTCTAACTTATTTAAGTCTTCCGATCCATCATTCCCATTTTATAGAAAAAATAACTGTATAGTCATTTTGTATCAAAGTAATTTGCATACTAAAGTTATCCTATTTTTTTCGGGTAAACAATCTTCTCGTTTGAAATCGGTCCTCTCTTATGCTAAAATCTCACCCAAATCGAAATCCCTCAAATCAAAATGTGAATCCCTAATCTTCTCGTTTGAGTTGTCTCTATTGACTCAAAGCTTCTTCAACTTCAAGTACTCAAGAACTTGTACACAGCTGGGGAAGTCGGCAAAGGGCAAGAAAATATAGAAGTGAAATTTTAACAACTCAGGTTTGTTAAAATCCCTAATCTTTTCGTTTTTCTTTGGGGAAAGAAGTTGCTTTGCTGTAATCAAGTATTTTAGTTTTTTTAATTTGCTGTTGTTGTAATTAGAGGCGGAGTCGTAATTTTAACAAGTTCTGTTCAGTGTATGAGGGATTGTTCTGTTCAGTGTATGAGGGATTGTTCTTGTTCAGATTCGGAACTTCAAGTACTCATTCATTTTCAAGGCTCGAGTATTTAAGTTCTGTTCTTGATTTGGGTGTTGTTGTGGATATTGTTTTTTGGCTGCCTTCTTTAGAAATTTTAATTTTTTTTTACTCTTATATAAGGGCCTGTGCAGTGTATGAGGGATTGTTCTTGTGAATTAGCTAAAGGAGAAATTTGTCAGCTGGATTCTGCTTTAGACCTGAAACTGAATTCTGGGTAGTGGGCAAGATTTGATTTCACGCCAAAGCTTAAACCTTTTGTTGTGTTGAAAATCCTAGGTGTTTAACTTGGGTGTGGAGTGAAATTGTTGTCTGTATAGTATGAGTGAATTGGTTGACGAATTTGGATGTTGTGGATAAAATCTTGGAATAAGAGGAAGCATTTATTGCCTATTAGGAATCTTAGTTTTATGAAATAAGTTCTGGTAGCCTGCAATTTACTTGGAATTCTTGGTGGAATGAATGTTCTTTCATTGATGTTTCAAAACTTTGAAATTGTATAAGAACTGTTGTAAATGTAGCTAGTTTTGATGGTGGTGAGATGTTTAAACCATTTCTCCACCTCAAAGTTATAGACTTTGGAATTCCATTTTCCACAAAGCTAGTAGCTTGTATACTGGAGCTACTAGCAGCACCCTTTCATATTGCTTGACTATCTACCCACTTTTTGTGGTATATATTCCCTTGTTTTCTATCCATCGATTCTGTACATACCCTGGTTTGAACTTGTTCTTCATTGCACACAATTCGTATAAGTAATTCTGGAATAGACTGCTTCCTTCTTGTTTGAATAATGTGTTTTTGTGACTGCTTGTCTGAATACCCCCGGTATATGTTAGTTATTATATATATTTTGTTTATTATAATACTTCCACTTTTAATTAGTAAATTAATTTATTTATTTTTTAATATAGATATGATGGATAAAAGTTGGTTGAATATTAGGAATAGAGTCGACCAAAGGTATAGAGATGGAGTAGACAACTTTCTTAATTGGGCATTCAGTCAACCAACAGTGAACACTATGATTCGGTGTCCTTGTAAAGGGTGTATGAATACCGTGTTCAAGCTAAGGGTTGGTGTAAGAGGAGATTTATTGAAGAAGGGTTTCTGGGATTCTTATAAAGTATGGGACTTGCATGGAGAAGTGTTAGTTAGAGTTGGAACTTCTAATACTACAGCGGATAATATTACTGAAATGATTCACGATGCTTGTGGATATACAAATGTGGAGGATAATAATAATAATTCAGAGGACAATGAAGAGCCAAATGTACATGCAACAAAGTTCTACAAATTGTTAGAAGATGCTGAGACAGAACTTTATCCTGGTTGTAAATAAGTCTCAAAGTTGTCTTTTGTTGTTAAACTACTTCACTTAAAGTGTCTTAACCATTGGAGCAACAAATTGATGGATGCATTATTGAGCTTCTTTAAAGAAGTTCTTCTCGAGGGGTCATTTGTGCCTAATTCTTTCTATGAAGCAAAGAAAGTTCTTTGTGACCTCGGCTTGGGGTACACCAAAATAGATGCATGTCGGAATGATTGTATTTTATATTGGCGTGATTATGCCGATGTCCAAGCATGTCCTAAGTGTGGTAAGTCTAGATGGAAGTTCGAAGAACACAGAGGCACGAAAGTAGCTCATAAAATCTTACGGCATTTTCCAATCAAACCAAGGCTCCAAAGATTGTACATGGCAAGAGAAACAACTAAAAAGATGAGGTGGCACAAGGAGGAAAATATTGATGATGGTGTCTTGCGACATCCGTCTGACTCAATAGCATGGAAATCCTTTGATGCACGACATCCCACCTTTTCAGCTGAGTTAAGGAATGTTCGATTAGGTTTGGCGAGTGACGGGTTCCAACCTTATGGGAACATGAGTTCTAATCATAGCATTTGGCCAGTCGTACTAGCTACGTATAACTTGCCACCATGGGATTGCATGAAAAATCCATATTTCATGATGACACTTCTTATTCCAAGCCCCAAGTGTTCAGGCAATGATATTGATGTATATTTACAACCAATGATTGAAGAGTTGAAAGAATTATGGGACGGGATAGAGACTTATGATGCACACTCAAAATCTAATTTTCTGATGCGTGTGGCTATCATATGGACTATCAATGACTTTCCTGCATATGGAAATCTTTCAGGATGGTCAACCAAAGGCAAGTCGGCATGCCCTTGTTGCCATAAAGATACACAATCGACTTTCTTACATAGTAAGTTGTGTTATATGGGTCATCGTCGATTCCTTCCCATGGATCATCCATGTCGGAGAAGTAGGGCATTATTTGATGGGAAAGTTGAAATGGGAGTTGTACCTAACCCTTTAATAGGTGATGAAGCACTTGTGCAATTACAAGCTTTGGGTAATGTGACCTTTGGTAAAGGACAAAAGAGAAAGCGTGATGTCCATAACAATGCTTACAATTGGAAGAAGAAAAGTATCTTTTTTCAATTGCCTTATTGGAAGAGTCTTATGTTACGGCATAACCTTGATGTGATGCACATCGAAAGAAATGTGTCCGATAATATTTTATCAACCGTCATGAATATGGTTGGAAAGACAAAAGACACATTGAAAAGTAGATATGACTTGATGGATCTTGGAATCAGACAAAGGTTGCATCCTATTGATGATGGGAATAATATTTTGTTACCGGCAGCATGCTATGCATTGTCCGCGGAAGAGAAGCTGAAGGTGTGCAGTTTCTTAGCTAATCTGAAGGTTCCTGATGCATTTTCCTCAAATATTTCAAGGTGTGTCAACGTACAGGAGAAAAATATACATGGATTGAAATGTCACGATCATCATGTATGGTTGCAAGACATTTTTCCAGTAGCTATACGTGGTTTGCTACCCAAGGAAGTGTGTGATTCAATTATAGCCTTAGGAAAGTTTTTCAAGAATATATACTCTAAGTGCTTGACGATTGAAGATCTTGATATCCTAGAGGCAGAAATTCCTGTTATTTTGACCAAACTTCAACTTGTTTTCCCTCCGGATTTCTTTGATGTCATGGTTCATTTGCCAATTCACTTGCCAAGTGAGGCAAAGCTTGGTGGACCAGCTCAATATCAGAATATGTATCCTATTGAGAGGTAACTCCAGGAAGTTGTCGCTCAGCAACAATCTGAGGAGGTCGATCATCCCATGACTAGAGATGAGATTTTATCCTCCGTACTTGGTGAGAGAACATGCTATGTTCGTGGAAAAGGATACGGAAAGAAGCCTCCTAAAAAGAGTAACATTCAGCAGGCAAATATAGAGGCCAGCGTGTCTTCTGAGGAGTGTTCTTGACCTTTGCAATTTTTATTCTTTGCAATTGGTTAGTGTTCTCATTAACTGCTGCTATTATTATAGCTCATTGTTCTCTCTTGACTGCTGCTATGTGAATTCTAATGTTGTATTGTCTTTGCATGTTTCATTGTTATTCCAGTGTTCACTGTTCTCTTTTCTCTCATTAACTGCTGCTATAATGTTGTATTGTCTTTGCATGAATTCTAATATTGTTATAGCTCATTGTTCTCTCATTAACTGCTGCTATTTCATTGTATTGTCTTTTCGTGTACATATATATGTAAATATTGCACGAAGCATTTTTTTCCCCTCAAAGCTCCATCTATGTGGTAGTATAGTTTCATCACAACTTACTCCTTTGCAGCTGAAGGGTGAATTCCCACCTGGAGTAATAAACAGAAGGAAAATAAATGAAAATGATATAGCTTGGTTAGAGAAGAAAGAAAACTGAAACCAAAAATAACACGAAACAACTCAATATCACCATTCTTTAGTGATGAGGATTCAGCCTACATGGAAACCATTCTATGAAGCAGTTTTTCTGAAAAGGTGAAAAATATTATCCCTCTTCTAGCCTTGGACGGATTCTATGAAATCAAGTATTGATTCTGTATCTTCAACAACAATTCTATTAGTAAAAACTTGGTAGTCTTTTAGGAAGAAATGCAATAATAATACAAGACTTACTGTACTGTCAAACTGTTCCTTGGTTGCTCCACACTTTAGTGCAATGGCATGCTTATAATTAGAGGTTTGCCTGGTGGTTAAACCTCAGCACATGTAGATTTCCGTTCGACGATATGATTAGTGACCATGTCTTGTTGAGATTTCCATGTATGAATTGCTACTTTGCTTTTAGTCTTTCATGTTGAGTACCTTCCTTTGAGAATTTCTATTTGAAGCAGTTCATGACCATGTTCTATCTTAGATGTTTCATGTTAAGACTCCCATATATGAACTTCTACTTAGTTGTCTCATCTGAACAAGTTCTGGGCCATGTTTTCCCTGAACTTTTGTTGTTGTTCTAGCCTATTTTAAGGCCCAGAAATCATGTTTGCATATTCTGGACAAGTTCTGAACAAGTTCTGGACCATATCTTGTTTAGTTGTCTCATCTGAACAAGTTCTGGACCCTCAACTTTGCATATTCGCTTAGAAATCATGATTTAGGACCTTAAGTAAATGTTCAATCCAATGCTGCCAATGTGATTTATAACTTGTTTGAGAGACATGCCTATAGCACAAACTTCGTGTTAACTTGTTTGAATACTTGCTCTTCCACTTAGAAATCATGTATCAGGATTTACGCTTAGCTATCATGATATATACCAATTGTGATGTAGGAATTTCTGATTTTAAAGGATTTTGGCATTTGCTACCCTTATCCACTGGTTGTTGATACACATTATATGTTTATATTATATATTAGTTTGCATAACCTTTACATTTATTAGCAATGTGAAGTTTAATAAATCCAAAAACAATGTATCAGTAATGTTATAACTAATTTTCCCTGTTAGACCAACCAAATATTATGACTCATCCAAAATCACAAGCTTCTACGGTAGATGACCTCCCTAAATGTGTTACTTCGTTCCTCCTTTTTTTTTACCCTTTGGTTGAAATAGGTGTAAACTTTTGCAACAATAACCAATTAGTATTCGAGCATACCATAAACCCGGTTCATGATTTCCAATCCTCATGCTGTTTTTAGGTGAAAATTGGACCAACAAAGAGTTGGAACTTCAAGAGGAAATGATTACAAAGATTGAAAATTGCTTTAAGTTGATAGGATAGCGTACGTAAAGGATGACCCTAATAAGGAGATGGTTTGTTGTTATTACATTTTTCCAGTGGATTTTGGGGTTGTCTTTGGAAAGAACATGGTATAGGAATAACAACAATGAGTGTAGAGGCAGAAACCAATCAACAATAAGCAATAAGTCACAAACAGATTCAGTGTTAACTTGTTTGAATACTGCCAATTTTTGAAGGGAATGGTTGTCTGCAGAAGCTATGAAAAAACTGTTGAATGGCTGTCTGCAGAAGCTATCTCACCAATCTTGTCTTGTGTCTGGTTGATCTTGTGTAACTGTTCCAACTAAAAGTGACATATAAGATTCATGCAACTCTTGCTTTGTGGTCCAGACAACTTTTGCAATTGATAATCTGCTTTTTAGTACAAACTATGGTTGCAATTTCTGCTTTCCTTTGACATAGATTGAAAATTCTTAGAATTTTGAGAGTAGTTGGATATAACAAATCTCATTATGTTCCTTATATATATTACTTTTGTCTAGCGGGGACAAGGCACTTAAACAGTGGTTCAAGGATGGTGTCAAGCAAGGAGCAGTTACAAGGCACTTAATATTTTATCTTTTTTGGGATATGTATATGCGTACAATTACAATGCACAATGAAGTGCCGGGTAGTATATATGTAATTGACTTTTTAGTAATGATCATATTTATAATATTCGGCTTGAGAAATTCTTTTGGTGTTAGTCCAACATTATTGGTTGCTTTAATATTGATAGTCAATTGATATGATCTCTATATGAAATTTTAGAGAATTAGGTTCCTACTGGCATGAAAATGTATATAATTTTGGTTGTTATAATTGCTGAGAAAATAAGTTTTAGTGGCGACATAGTTTTGTCAAAATATTAGTGATTGTTGCGATATAAAAGTTGCCACTGTAGGTCTATTTCTTTTGATAGAAAACATTGTGTCTTTCATGGTTAAAACTTTTGTGGCGACTTAGTCGCTACTAATGACATTTATAGTGGCGACATAATCTTGCCACTGAACATAAATATTTTTTGAGGCGACTTTAGTCGCTACTAAATGACACTTATAGTGGCGACATAATCTTTCCACTGAACATAATTATTTTTTAAGTCGATGCTAAAGGTGAATATATAGTGGCGACCCATCTAATATTTGTTCTTATGAAACAATTTTTTGTAGCGTGTTTTCCAACCTTTTGTGGCAATACAAACGTCACCACTAATACCTTCGGTTACAGTTGTACTTGTGGCAATACAAACGTTGCAACAGTGCAAGTCTCCACAAGAGATAAAACAATGCAAGTACAATATCAGAAGATGACTCCAAAGCCTGCAAATGCAACAACAAGTTTACCTTGAGTCTCCACAGCAAGATCAGTACTGCTAGCGAGCGGTCAACTGACTCCACATTACCTGGCTCTGCACAAAAATGTACTGAAGTAAAGTATGAGTACACCACAGTCGGTACCCAGTAAGTATCAAGACTAACCTTAGTGGAGTAGTGACGAGGTACAATCAAGGCACTCACTAGTCAACTAATTTGTGCAATATAGCAGTATACAATAGTATTGGAAAACAACTAGCAATGATAACAACAAAATCAACCAGTGATATAACATTAAGGCAACAAGAACATCATACTTATTGCTCAAACGAATAAGGAACACAAGTACAACCAATTAATCAAGTCCTTCAAATATAAATCCTTCTCAAATTATTCTTTAAGATAAATATCTTTTCAAGTAAAAGTCACCATGTGACACCTCATTTCACTATCATAAAAATTACGGATCTCAGCCAATTTCATATTTTTTACGGTATCTCGTGCCCATATTTCTATCACGACTACACGGACAACTCATTTGTCAATAATAAAATCATCATATTTTTTCCGGCACTTCATGCCCATATTTCTTTCATAACCGCATGGACAACTCACGTACCAAAATATCAATATATATAAGATCCGCAGGATCAATTTATTTTCAATAAAGTAAGTTTATAATTTTTAAATCAAGTAAGAAATCATCAAAGAAATGAGTTTATTTTTGAACTCGTTTGGGTGAAGAAAAAGACATTTCAATTAGAGGACACGCGAACGCGAAGGGTAAATGATCACCAGCGCTCAGGGCCTGGTTTCTACTACGCGAACGCGGAAGGAAGGATGCGAATGCGAAGAAGGAAAAAGGCAGACTCTCGCGAATGCGAGAGGATGAATGCGAACGCGAAGAAGAAATATTCCTCCCTCCAAAATCACTCTTCGCGAACACAAAGGAACAGACGCGAACGCGTAAGAGAAAACCAGACGACAAATTCAGCAGTTCAAAAATAGAAGAAAATGGTTCGTAGCCCATCCGAAACACACCCGAGGCCCCCGTTTAAACATACCAACAAGTTCCATAACTTAACACGGGCTCACTCGGGGTCTCAAATCATGTCAAACAAAGTCGAAACTACGAATCGCACCAAGAATCGAACTTATGAACTTTCAAATCTTCCAACTTCTAAAACTCGTGTCGAAACCTATCAAATCAACCCGGAATGACGTCAAAGTTTGCAGGCAAGTCCCAAATGACATAACTGAGCTGTTCCAACTCTCGGAATCGCATTCCGACCCCGATATCAAAAGGTCCACTTTCGGTCAAATCTCCAAAAATTCGACTTTCGCCATTTCAAGCCTAAATCAGCTACTGACCTCATCTGTAGACTTCAACAATGTCCCAAATTATGAGTTTTCAGCTACTAGAGAGAAACTTCTTTCTCTACAAATTAGAGAGAAGCACTTGTGTTTTTAAGGTACTAATTTAAAAAGAAATTCATAAACAATTTGATGAGTTGGCTCTTCAAGTCAAGAAAAGGATAATTAAGTGAGAACGTGATTGATCCTTCTGTGATGGGGTAGAGATTTTTTTTTTTTTTTTAAAGAAGACAAGTCCATAAATAGCAATGACATAAACAGAAACTGCATTTGAATGACGTTTAAAATGTCGCCCTACAATTTTTAACCAATGAGCAGGGTACCTGGGAATTTTTCTGATTGAAAATATTCTTTTTTCAAGCAATTATGATTGATTAAAATTAAAAAGTGGCACATGTCAAAAATTATATTGTGAGCTACTAATTAACAAGTTGGAGCAACTGAAATTTCACAATTACCTCCGGGTTTGATGCGAGACATGAAATATAAAACTTCGACGGTGATAAACTTTAATTAACTAACAAGTTTGAATTTTACATGTTTGCATCACATCTACCTTTTTAAAATAAATAAATTTATTGGATCAGTTAATGTCAACAACGGTTGAAAGTTAGGATTTTGCAAAATTAGCGTTAAACTTTGAGTTTAATTTTAAATTGATGCCAACAAATAACTATATAATGAGCAGGTTGTCATTATATATCATCCCTTGTTAAAGCCTTGTTAAACGAGCATATGGTAGCACCTAGCCTTCACTCTCTATTTTTTAGGTCTTTAGCCATGTCAAAAAATACTATAACTGTTATTATGATTGTTGCTCTTTGCCTCTTGTCATCTCGACTTTATATCAAATGTTATACTCCCACGGGAATTCTAACTTTCTCACCCCTCTCTGCGACTTTATTCTCAACGGTTGCTTTTCTGCCGGAACCCTACCAGCACCGACGCCGGCAATCAGGTAAGATTTCCGACCATCCCTCACCTCTCTCTCTCTCCTCTCTCTTCCACCACTCCCTTCTCTCCCTTCTTTCTCCTCTCCTCTCCACCCCCAACCCTCGGTCATTTCCGGCGACTATTGTCCCGCCGGTGATTATTCTGGCGACCGCAGTCCCCTTCCCCTTTCGTGTGCCTTAGCCCCCCTCCCTCCCCCCCCCCCCTTTATCTTTCCTTCCTTTTTCTTTTTACTTGCGTGCAAGATGGTTCGGCCCTTCTCCCCCCCAAACCCACTATTTTTTTTTCTCTTCTTTGCTTCTTTTGGGGTTTCACTGGTGGTAGCGGTGACAGGCCCCCCACCCCCACCCTTTTTGGTTTCGTGGTGTTTTGTGTGTCTTTCAGGTATTACTCGGTGGTTATTGGAGACGAGTGGGAAGCGCGCGCACAAACATAAGAGACCAACCAAGGCAAGTGTCGCAAGGGGCGGTGGGAAGTTGGACGTGAACGCGCCAAGTGCCGTAACATCGTCGTGTACACCAAGTCAATTTCTAGGTTCCATTCTCGAGAGTTGTTACCTCCCGCTTTCCTGTTTCTCTTCTTTGTGTTGGTTAAATTGTTGCCATTTTAATTCGCATTAGTTTAATCATGCTATTAGTGTGCCTGTAGTTATAACTTATTTTCTTCTAGTTTGGTCTGTAGCTGTAACGATCTAACCGGTCGTTTTGAGTATTACAGCCATGTTCCCCCATTTACTGCTCAATTTATGCCTTACAATTGATTTATGAGTTATCGGGTTAGTTGGTTCGGGTCCGTAAGGATTTCAGAGTGAAATGGGACACTTAGTCTCATAATTGAAAACTTAAGTTGGAAAAGTTGACCGTATATTGACTTATGTATAAACGACCTAGAAATTTAATTATGATGATTCCAATAGCTTCGTATGGTGATTTTGGATTTAGGAGCATGTCCGAAAAATTATTTGAAGGTCCGTAGTGAAATTAGGCTTGAAATGCCGAAAGTTGAATTTTTGGGAAGTTTGACCGGGGGTTGACTTTTTGATATCGAGGTCGGAATCCGATTCTGGAAATTGGAATAATTTCGTTATGTCATTTATGACTTGTGCAAAATTTGAAGTCATTCCGGATTGATTTGATGTATTTCGGCACAAGATATAGAACTTGAAATTTCAAAGTTCATTAATCTCGAATTGGGACATGATTCGTGGTTTTAGCGTTGTTTGATGTGATTTGAGGCTTCGACTAAGTTCGTATGATGTTTTAGGACTTGTTTGTATATTTGGTTGAGGTCCCGAGGGGATTGGGTGAGTTTCGGGGTGGTTTCGGACCATTTTTAGGCCATTCTTAGTTGCTGGTTTTTGGCCATAGAGGTATGTCTCGCGATCGCGGGTAAATGGTCGCGATCGCGAAGAGAAATTTTGTTGTTTGGGCACTGTGAATCGCGATTGCATAAAGGAAAATCCTGCTGCACTGACCCGAACTTAGAAGCTTATATCTCGCAATCTATAAGGAATTTGGAGATGATCCAAAAATGAAAGTTGTATCCCTTGATGTTTAGTTTTTAGAAAGGTTACCATTTGTGATTTGGAGTTGTGTACAAAAAGTTATGGTAGATACACTATAGGATGTATCGGAAGAGTTTGAAAATCTCCGTTGTACAGGGCTGACTTTGGAAGCTTATATCTAGAAATCTATAAGGAATTGGGATATGAGAAACAAATGAAAGTTATAGCCCTTGGTGTCTAGTGTTCAGAAAGTTAAACCATTTACAATTTAGAGTTTTGTACAAAAGGTTATGACCATTATACTAGAGGTTGACTAGAAGAGTTGGGGGAGTTTGTTCTTCGCGATCACGATTGGTTTTCAGCGATCGCGAAGAGCAATTTTGGGGCTGAAAAATTTTGTGCTTCGCGATCGGGAAGAGTAAATACCTAGGCAATAGCAATATTTTGAGGTTTCAGCCATTTTTAGCATATTTGGAGCTATGAAGCTCGGATGGAAGCGATATTTGAGGCGATTTTCACCATATGGATTGGAGTAAGTGTTCTATATCCGAAAGTTATTATACTTCATGATTATATGGTTATATTCATCATTTATTTCGGATTTAAATGGAAGAAATCAAGAGTTTTGCAAAATCTTCCAAAAACAAAAATTTAAGATATGGAGGTCGAGTTGTTATCGAAATTTGATAAAATTGGTATGGATGAACTCGTATCGGAGTGGATATTAGGATTTTGTAACTTTGTCGAGTTCCGAGGTGTGGTCCCCACATGCGGTTTTTAGCTAAATTTCATATTTTTATGAAAAATTAGTATTTTCTTATGGAATTAATTCCAATAAATTTTATTAACTGAATCGAATTATTTGTGGCTAAATTCGAGGCGTTTAGAGGCCAATTCACGAGGAAAACACATTGCAGAATAAGGAATTTCACGGTCTGAGATAAGTAACTCTTTTAAATCTGGTCCTGAGGGTATGAAACCCCGGAGTTTTGTATCATGTGATTACTTTGGAGGTAACACACATGCTAGGTGACGGGCGTGTGGGCGTGCACCGAGGAGATTGTGACTTGGTCCGTCCCGTGACACTGTAAAGTTGAATAATTTATTGTTAGCTATGTGCTCTCTATGTGTTGTGGAAATTTGACTGTAAGACATATTAGAAACCATGTTTAGGCTATATGTTGGTACTGCTGGGACCCACAGAGGTCGTGTACATGTTGAATTATCTACTAAATTATTGTTTGGTACTCAGTCAGAGTTTACTTGTTTATTTTATCTCAGTCTCTATTGTTCATTATTGATGCATCATATCATTGTTGTTTGGGTTGATTTCATGATTATTGAGAGCCCGGGAGACTGGAGAGATTTATGATTGAGTGAGGCCGAGGGCCTGATTGTGAGATATTGATACTATAGCATGTGAGTTGTCTGTGCAGCACGTGAATTGGCCATGCGGATCCAGATATTGATACTATAGCACGTGAGTTGTCCGTGCAGCATGTGAGTTGGCTGTGCGGATCCAGATATTGATACTATAGCACATGAGTTGTCCGTGCAGCACGTGAGTTAGCCGTGAAGATCAAGATATTGATACTATAGCACGTGAGTTGGTCGTGCGGATCCAGATATTGATACTATAGCACGTGAGTTGGCCGTGTGGATCTAGATATTGATACTATAGCACGTGAGTTGTCTGTGCAGCACGTGAGTTGGCCGTGCGGATCCAGATATTTATACTATGGCACGTGAGTTGTCCGTGCAGCACGTGAGTTGGCCGTGCAGATTATAGCACTTGGGTTGTAGGATCCCCTCTGGAGTCTGTACACCTCCAGTGAGCGCGGGTACCTATTGAGTGTAAGTGATGAGGGCTGAGAGCCGAGTGGTTGAGCTGTTGTGACGAGTTGAGTAACTGTTGCCCTGAGAGGTTGTACTTGCTTTTCATTTGTTGTTGCACTTAGTTGCTATCTATCATTGTTGTGAAATTCTCTAAAAGATTTTATATCCGGATTGCATGAACTTGAACTGTATAAAACTGATTTGACTTAAACTGCTAGAAGTGAAAGTATGTCTACTCTCTGCTAGAATTACCGAAAATGAACTACAACTGTGTAGTTCGTCACGATATTTAGATACTTATTTATTATTGTTACTTGTTGAGTTGGTTGTACTCATACTACACCATGTATTTCGTGTGCAGATCCAGGTGTTTTTGGACATAAAGGGTGCTAACTCTCTCGCAGAGTTGATTTTTTCGGAGATTCAGAGGTAACTGTCGTGTTTCGCAGACCTTGTCTCTTCTTCCCTATCTCCTTGTTTACTATATTTGGTCTTAGACTATTATAGACCGTATTTCCAAACTTGTATTCATTTTAGATGCTCGTGTACTCAGTGACACTAGGTCTTGGGGAGTGTTCGTATCAGTATTTGTGGGATTTTATATTGTATTTAAATATTATATTTTTAAATTTAAAGAGAAATTGTGGTTTATTGAGATTGTCGGCTTGCCTAGTATCGAGATAGGTGCCATCACGACAGGTTAGGATTTTGGGTCGTGACAGTAGCTTATTGTGTGGTAGTGATTTTCCTTAGTCTGTCGTAGGTATAGTGGATATGGTTTGGGATGGTAGAGTAAGGTCATGTCCTCGGGGGGAGAGGGATGGGTTGGGGGTGGGACGGGAGGCAAGGGAGATAAGGGGAACAAAGAAGCCTATAGATTAAGAATTGGTTCATGGAACATAGGTACATTGAACAGGTAAGTTTATAGAGTTGGTGAGGATCCTCTAGAAGAGGAAGGTCAATATAGCGTGTGTCCAGGAGACTTGGTGGGTAGGATCTAAGGTGAGGGATACGGACGGGTATAAGTTATGGTACTCTGGAGTTCTGAAGAGTAAGAATGGAGTGGGTATTTTGGTAGATAGGGAACTTAGAGAGGTTGTGGTAGATGTTAGCTGTCCAACGGGACGGGACAGAATTAACGGAACGGGACGGGACGACATTTAGCCGGGATGGTAGCGGAACGGGACGAAACGGGACGGGACAAACGGGATGAAACGGTAGTCCCATCCCGTCCCGCTAACAAACGGGACGGGACGGGACAGGACGGGATGGGATGGGACAGACGGTAGGCCCATCCCATCCCACTAACAAACGGGACGAGACGGGACGGGATGGGACGGGACGGGTTCGCGGGCCTTAAGTGTCATTTTAAAAAAAAATTATTTAAACATTGAGTTTGGAAACCGTTATTCTTTTGACAATTACTAAGTTTTTAAAGTTTGCAACAACTAGTTTTTTAAGTTATTTAATAAACTTAAAAATTAAACGGAAATTAGGAAACTTAGTAGAGAATTATAAAATATTAAAACAAAAGACTTGTAATAAAATATTCTAGTAATTATAAATTTATAATAGAGTTATAATTTATTTAATATAATTTCAAGCCACTAAGTAACTAAGTAAGAGTGTAAGACAATTCATAAAAACAATTCAACGCTTAGAGCCTTTTATTTTATTAATAGAACTTTCAAATCTCACATACAAATATAATTCTTTTGAAGAGCACCTAATCTACGGCTCTACGCAGCCACCTTCTAGAAAGGGTTCTATTTGAACTAGGCCTCTTAGTAGCCAATTATAAATTATCATACTAATATTTGTAAGCTCCTATATAACTTCGTTGTAAGTTGTAACTTATCTATAATTTCTCTCGGACATTATTCTTGAATTGGCAATATTGATTGATGTTCCATGAGTTCTATGCCGGCATAGCTCCCGGTGCTAAGTATCTCATTGTATTCTTCTTCTTCCCTAGTTTCACCACTTGGTGTTTCCATAGATTTATATTTATCAAACATTGATCTAAAATAAGAATATATGTTAGCTTGACAGTCTTCGAGAGATGGTTGTTCATTTTGTTGAAATGTTAAATTCTCATAAATTTTACGAACAAGTCCATTTGCACCTCTTAATTTTAAAGATGGGTTAAGTATAGTAGAAATTAAATAAACTTGGGGAATAGGAAAAAATACTTTTTAAATTTTGTAATCATTTCATTAATGGTCGGTACATAAGTTGGATTAATTTTGCAATAATTTCATTAAGCTAGTTGTTGTAGTTGTGTTAGCACTTAGCAGAAGCATTATCTAAGGTGATAGTTAAAACTTTATCAATGAGTCCATAAAAATAAACAATTTATAGAACAGTAGTTGCAATATATGCTCCATTGTATCTTGAATCAATAAATTTATAACCAATAATACGTTTTTGTATGTTCTAGTGATGATTAACCCAATGACATGCAACAGTTAAATAATCACAACCATTAGGACTATGACCTATATCAGATGTGATAGGCATTTTACAATCTAAGTGAAACAATACACAACGAATATACTAAAGATATTCGGTTTGAAATTTAAAAACATCATTTCTAACAGTGGTCTTAGGAAAACCTTCAAAAGCAGGATTATAAGTTTTTTGTATATAATGCACAAAAAATAGGACGCGGGACAGGCGGGATGGGACAGGATGGGACAGGATGGGACGAGATGGGATGGGACAGGCGGGACAGGCGAGATGGGACGGGACGAGACGGGACGAAATGGGACGGGACAAACGGGATGAAATGGCCATCCCGTCCCATCCCGTGTCCCGTTTAACATGGGCCCATCCCGTTTGGAATTAAGCGGGATGGGACGGGATGGGATGCGGGACGGGACGGGACGTCCCGTCCCGTTGGACAGCCTTAGATGTTAGGCGGGTGAGTGACAGGTTAATTACTATTAAGTTAGTGGTAGGAGAGCGCACCCTAAATGTTGTTAGTGCTTACGCATCGCAAGCGGGCTAGGACGAGGAGGCTAAAAGGCTCTTTTAGAAGGGGTTAGATGAGATTGTGTGTAATATTCCGCTTGCTGAGAGGTTATTTATAGGAGGGGATTTCAATGGACATATTGGGTTTACTATAGGAGGTTATGGCGAGGTGCATGGCGGCTTTGGTTTTGGGGATAAGAACCGAGAAGGTACTTTGCTGTTGGATTTCGCTAAGGCATTTGAACTGGTGATTGTGAACTCTAATTTTCCAAAGAGGGAGGAGCATTTGGTTACTTTTCAAAGTACGGTGGCGAAGATCCAGATAGTTGTGCAAGGATTGCAAAGTTATCACGAGTGAGACCCTCACGATGCAGCATAGGCTTTTGGTGATGGATGTTGGTATCATGATAAAGAGGAATAATAGGTATGTGCGAAGACGATCGAGGATCAGGTGGGGATCCTTGACTAAGGATAAACCTCAGGACTTAGAGGGGAGCTTATCGGCTATGGGAGCTTGGAGGAGTAGTGGGTACGCGAGTGATGTATGGTCAAAGACGGCGAACTGTATAAGGAGGTAGCGAGAGAGGTGTTAGGGGACTCGACGGGTTACTCTGGCAGGCACAAAGGCGACTGGTGATGGAATGAAGTGGTCCAAAGTAAATTGGAAGAAAAGAAGGTGGCGTACCTGAAGTTAGTAGGGAGCACATGCGAGGAAGAGAGGAGATCGAACAGAGAGAGGTATAAGGTAGCTAGGAAGGAGGTGAAGCTGGTGGACAGGGAGGCTAAGACTGTGGCTTTTGGTTGTCTGTACGAGAAACTAGGGTCAAAAGTGGGGAGAAGAAGTTATTCCGGCTAGGCAAGGCGAGAGAGAGGAAGGCTCGGGATCTGGACCAAGTGAGGTGCATCAAAGATAAGGACGGTAGAGTATTGATGGGAGAGGCCCAGATTAAGTAGAGATGGTAGACTTACTTTCATAAACTTCTGAATGAAAAGGGGGATCAAGATATTGTGCTAAGCGAGTTGGGGTATTCCGAGAGTCACCGTGACTTTAGGTACTGTAGGCACATCAAGGTCGAGGAGGTCGTGAGGGATATGCGTAAGATGAATAAGGGCAGAGCAACCGGGCCAGATGAAATTCCGGTAGAATTTTGGAGGTATGTTGGTAGAGCAGGTTTGGAGTGGCTATATGAGCTTTTTATTGTTATTTTCAGGATAAAAAGGATGCTTGACGAGTGGAAGTGGAGTACGGTGGTTCTGTTATACAAGAACAAAGGTGATATCCAAATTTGTAAGATCTATAGTTGTATCAAATTACTGAGTCATACCATGAAAGTTTGGGAGAGGGTGGTAGAAGTAAGGGTGAGGAGGATGGTGCCTATAACTGACAACCAATTTGGGTTCATGATGGATTGTTCTACTACGGAAGATATCCACCTCATTAGGAGGTTGGAGGAACAGAGAGGGATAGGAAGAAGGATCTGCACATGGTGTTTATTTATTTGGAGAAAACGTATGACAAGGTTCCTAGAGAGGTTCTTTGGAGATGACTGGAGGCTAAAGGTGTGTCATTTGCTTACATTAGGGAAATTAAGGGCATGTATGATGGAGCTAAGACTTAGGTTAGGACAGTTGGAGGCGACTCAGAGCATTTTTCAGTTTTTATGGGGTTACACCAAGGATCTTCTGCTCAGCCCGTTCTTATTTTCCCTGGTGATGGACGCACAGACACACCATATTCAAGGGGAGGTGCCATTGTGTATGTTATTCGCTGATTACATAGTTCTGATAGATGAGACGCGAGGCGGCGTTAATGAGAGTCTGGAAGTTTGGAGACAGGCCCTTGAGTATAAGGGTTTTAAGTTAAGCAGGACTAAGATGGAATACCTGGAGTACACGTTCAGCATCGAGCCGATGGAAGTGGGCATGAGGCTTGAATCATAGGTCATCCCCAAGAGAGGCAGTTTCAAGTACCTTGGGTCAGTTATCCAGGGGGATGGGGAGATCGACGAGAATGTCATACATCATATAGGGGTGGGGTGGATTAAATGGAGGTTAGCATCTGGAGTCGTATATGAGAAAGCGCACCACTACTCAAAGGTAAGTTTTATAGAGCGGTGGCTAGATCGGCCATATTGTATGGGGCTGAGTGTTGTCCAGTTAAGAACTCACATATCTAGAAGATGAAAGTAGCAGAAATGAGGATGTTGAGGTGGAGTACGGGCACACTATGATGGACAGGATTAGGAATGAAGATAATCGGGAGAAGGTCGGCATGGCTCCCATGGATGACAAGATGGGGGAAGCAAGGCTCAAATGGTTTGGGCACATACAAAGGAGAAGCCCAGATGCCCTAGTAAGGAGGTGTGAGTAGTTGGCTTTGGTGGGTACGAGGAGAGGTAGAGGGTGGCCTAAGAAGTATTGGGGAGAGGTGATCAGATAGGACATGGCGTGGCTTCAAATTTTCGAGGACATGGCCCTTGATAAGATGTGGAGGTCGAGCATTAGGGTTGTAGGTTAGAAGGTAGTTTAGCGTATTTCTACTTCGTACCAGTGTGAGGCTAGTCTGATAGGATTTTGTCTTAGACTGCTAGTGATTAATGTTGTATTCACACTATTCTTTCATTTTTCATAGTGCCGGGCTTTATTTACTGGTTTGTTTTTGCTTTTCATTTATTTTCTGGTTCGTATGATGCTATTATTATTTCTATGGTTTCTGTTGATGGTACTGATATATTGTCTCTTCTCATCTTCTTGAGCTGAAGGTCTACCGGAAATAGCCTCTCTACTCTCTCGAGGTAGGGGTAAGGTCTGTGTACACACTATCCTCCCCCCCTCTCCGGACCCCACTTGTGGGATTTTACCGGGTCGCTGTTGTTGTTGTTGTTGTTGTTGTTGTTGTAACAGTAGATGCAAAATTAGTGAATCTAGGTTTATTAGAGTTCAAGCCTCCATATGTAATTCGATTGTTTCGTAATGTATCATATTGTATTGTATTGTATGTGTTGTTAAAGCAACATTTAGATATATTGTGTATTTTGTTGTCTTTTAATACAATTTTCTTGTTTAGCTTGATTAATTATACTGTACAATAACAAATAAATTTACTAAAATACCCTTAACTACGAAATATAAAATTCTTGGTACTTCGTCTTCTTAAGGTAAAATTCAGCCATGGATAAAATTAGAGTCCCTAGTATACTTGTCCATTGATATCCTTCACATTATGCATGATGTTTTATACTTCAATACTACACAAGAGGGAGGGTGATTTGTGTGGTGCCTAATTTTCGCGTGCACTGAATTATCGAAGGACCTGATTCTTCTATGCATTCCTTACACTACGGTTGCGGAATGAATAATGCAGAAAGTAAAGAACACAAGAATTTTTACGTAAAAGACGCCGGGCTCAAAAGGTGAAAAAATCACTATCTACTATCTAGTAGGATTTTTCTCAAACACTTCACTACAATTTCTGAGCCAACGACAAAGTTTACAACCTCTTGTAAGCATAAGAATTAACTCTAACTCTTGTAGCAACACACCACAGGTTGTTGTGACTACATCAAGTTAACTATAGCCTGAATGATACAACTCAAGTACCTATAGTACAATTTACTTCTAAGAAAGCTGAAAGGTATAACTCTGTCATGACCCAATTTTTCCTCCGTAAGATGTCGTGACGGCACCTAGTCTCTACGACTAGGTGAGCCTAACAAAGATACGGAAATAACAAAAATGGAAACAAAACTTAACAACTAACTGTAATAGAAAACTAAATAACTGATAACAATGACGTTGAGCATTAACAATAACCAACACTCTAATAATACAGTATTCCCAAAACCCGGAACATCATAAGTCACAAGCTACAGGAGAAAACTAGTATCTCTATACACCAAAGTCTAATAAAAGAAGTAAGGAAGGTGAATGACATAGAAGGGAATAGAGGGGGGACTCCGAGATCTGCGGACGCGGCAGATATAACTTGAAGTCTCCGTACAACAGCAAGCACTCTCAGCTAGTAGCGAGGCTGATAAGAAGTACCTGGATCTGCATACAAAACATGTGCAGAATAGTAGCATGAGTACACCACAACGGTATCCAGTAAGTGCCAAGCCTAACCTCGGTAGAGTAGTGACGAGGTCAGAATCGGGCCCTACTGGGATATAATAATAAGACAGATGCTATAATAATAAAAAACAAAGAAGACAACAGCAAGTATTCACAAAGCAATAACAACACCGCACAATGAAATAACAACAGGGGCGCTCCCGAAATACCGTCTCGTAGTCCCAAAAGTAAATATACAGGGAGAACTCCCGAGGTATCACCTCGTAGTCACAAAAGTAAATATGCAGGGAGAACTCTAGAGGAACCGCCTCGTAGTCTCAAAAGTAAATATGCAGGGAGAACTCCTGAGGAACCGCCTCGTAATCTCAAAAGTAAATGTGCAGGGAGAACTCTCGAGTAACTGCCTCGTAGTCTCAAAAGTAAATGTGCAGGGAGAACTCCCGAGGAACCACCCCGTAGTCTCAAAAGTAAATGTGCAGGGAGAACTCCCAAGGAACTGCCTCATAGTCTCAAAAGTAAACACACAACTCAAATCGATAAATACAACAGTTAATAGCAAGAATTCTATAGTTAAGACTGATAAATATCAAGGGAAAATAGGAAATCAATTAGGCATGCTTCACAGAGTTCTATAAACAGTTAAAGCACATAGACATGGGATATTAGACTAAACAAGGCAACTACACATGCTGGTATAACTTAATTAAAATAAAAACAGATCACTACTCGGTGAAAATTCTGGTTTTACAACAAATAGCACGTGTACACACTCGTCACCTCGCGTACACGCCGCTCACATATCACAACAGTATCAAATCCTAAGGAGATTTCCCCCACATAAGGTTAGGCAAGCCACTTACCTCGAATCAAGCTCAATCAATCGGTAACAATGCCTTTTCCACGAATATACGACTCTGAATGGCCCAAATCTAGCCAAAATCAATTACATACCATAAATACAACTATAAGAAATTAATCTAATTAATGAAATCAAAGCTAAAGCAAGAAATTAGAAAATCGCCCCAAAAAGTCTCCCCGGGCCCACATCTCGGAATCGGGTAAAAGTAACAAAATATGAATACCCATTCACTCTTGAGTTCACTCGTACCAAAATTATCCAAATCCGATGTCAAAATCTCAATCAAAACCCAAAATCTTAGTTGAAAAACTTCTTCCCATTTTCCCCAAAATTTCAACTCAAATCCGAAATTAAATGTTGAAATCAGCCATAGATTAGTGGAATATTACCATAAATGAGTTAAGAATCGTTACCCAAAAGTTTTCTCTAAAATTGCCTCAAATAATCGCCCAATCTGAGCTCTCAAGGTCCCAATATTGGAAATGAGACCAAACCCTCGAAATTTCCTCTTTTCTGCCCAGCGATCTCGCACCTGCGGAACTTCCATCGTAGGTGCGGAAATGGCTCGAGGTGATTGGGACCGCTCCTGTGATCAGGTGGTCGCACCTCCGGACAGCGGTCCGCTTCTGCGATCTCCCCTTCCAGCTCACTCTCCGCTTTTGCGGAACTTCAAGCGCATATGCGGGATCGCAGATGCGGAAATTCCCTCGCACATGTGACCCATGGACATCTCCTCAATCCCACTTATGCGCTTGGCCTTTCGCACGTGCGTGCCCGCACCTTTGGCCACCCCACCGCAGGTGCGATTACACCAGAAGCTTGAAAGCTTTAGGAATTAAACAAGTCCAAATTTCGATCCGTTAAGCATCCGAAACTCACCCGAGGCCCCTAGGACCTCAACCAAACATACCAACAAGTCCTAAAATACCATACGAACTTAGTCAAGCCCTCAAATCACATCAAACCACGCTAAAACACGAATCACCCTCCAATTCAAACTTAATAAACTTTGAAACTTCAAACTTCTACAACTCATGTCGAAACCTAACAAATCACGTCCGATTGACCTCAAATTTTGCACACAAGTCATATTCGACATTGCGGGCCTACTCAAACATCCGAATTCAGAATCAGAATCCGACCCCGATATCAAAAAGTCCACTACCTGTCAAAATCTCCAAAACTTCGATTTTCGCGAAATCAAGGCTAATTTAGCTACAGACCTCCAATTCACATTCCGGACACGCTCCTAAGTCCAAATTCACCCAATGGAGCTAACGGAACCGATGAAAATCTATTTTGGAGTCATCTTTATACAATTCCAATCACGGTCAAAATCGTAAGACTTAAGTTTCCGTTTTAGGGACTAAGTGTCCCAATTCACTCCGACCCACAACAACAACCTCCCGGCAAGTCACATAAGCAAAAAAGGATATGGGGAAAGCAATAAATGGGGGATCAGGTCTATTACTCTCAAAACGACCGACCGAGTCGTTACATTATCCCCCTCTTAAAACAATAGTTAGTTCTCGAACGAGCATAGAGACATACCTGAAGTTGTGAAAAGATGAGGATAACGGTTGCGCATATCCTTCTCGGTCTCCCAAGTCGCCTCCTCGACCGGCTGGCCCCTCCACTGAACCTTCACTGATGCAATGTTCTTTGACCTCAGCTTCCGAACCTACCTGTCCAAAATAGCCACTTGCTCCTTAAAATAAGATAGATCATTGTCCAACAGGACTGAGCTGAAATCCAACACATGAGCCGGATCGCCGTGATACTTCCAGAGCATAGAAACATGGAATACTTGATGGACCCATGCAAGACTGGGAGGCAAGGTAAGCTCATAAGCAACCTCCCCAATACGTCGCAACACCTAAAACGGGCCGATAAACCTTAGTCTCAGCTTTCCCTTCTTCCCAAACTTCATAACGCCCTTCATAGGAAAAACCCGGAGCAAGACCCGCTCTCCAACCATGAATGCAACATCACGAACCTTCCGGTCCGCATAACTCTTCTGTCTGGACTGGGCTGTGCGAAGTCGATCCTCAATTACCTTCACCTTATCCAGGGAATCCTGAACCAAGTCTGTATCCAATAATCTCGCCTCATTTGGACTCGAACCAACCTACTGGAGACCGACACCGCCTACCATACAGAGCCTCATACGGTGCCATCTGAATGCTCGACTGATAACTGTTGTTGTAGGAAAACTCCGCAAGTGGCAAGAACTGTTCCCAAGCACCCCCAAAATCTATCACACAAGTGCGGAGCATATCCTCCAGTATCTCAATAGTGCGCTCGGATTGTTCGTCCGTCTGAGGGTGAAATATTGTGCTCAGCTCAACCCGAGTATCCAACTCCTGTTGTACATCCCTCCATAACCGTGATGTAAACTGCGTACCCCGGTCAAATATGATAGATACTGGTACGCCATAAAGCCTAACAATCTCATGGATATAAATTTGAGCCAACTGCTCGGAAGAATAGGTAGTCATCACAGGAATGAAATGAGCTGACTTGGTAAGCCTATCCATAATCACCCAAACTGCATCAAACCTCTGTTGAGTCCGTGGGAATCCAACAATGAAATCCATAGTGATCCACTCCCATTTCCACTCCGAGATCTCTAACTTTTGAAGCAATCCACTTGGTCGCTGATGCTCATACTTTACCTGTTGGCAATTCAGACACTGAGCTACATATTCCACTATGTCCTTCTTCATTTTTCTCCATCAGTAATGTTGCATCAAGTCCTGATACATCTTTGCGGCACCCGGATAAATGAAGTACCGCGAGTTGTGAGCCTCCTAGAGAATCAACTCACGCAAATCATATATATTGGGCACACATAGCCCGCCCTGCATCCTCAATGCACCACCATCCCCAATAGTGACCTCCTTAGCATCACCATGTTGGACCGTGTCCTTAAGGATAAGCAGGTGGGGGTCATCATACTGACACTCCCTGATACGATCATAAAGAGAAGACCGAGAGACCACACAATCCAATACTCAACTCGGCTTAGAAATATCCAATCTAACAAACTGGCTGGCTAAGGCTTGAACATCCAATGCCAATGGCCTCTTTACTGCTGGTAGATATGCTAAGCTCCCCAAACTCTCCGCCCGACGACTCAAAGCATCGGCCACTACATTGGCCTTCCTAGAATGGTACAAAATAGTGATATCATAATCCTTAAGCAGCTCCAACCACCTCCGCTGACGCAAGTTAAGATCTTTCTATTTAAACAGATGCTGCAAACTCAGGTGATCGGTGTAGATCTCACAAGGGACATCGTACAAATAGTGCCGCCAAATCTTCAAAGCATGAACAATAGCTGCTAACTCAAGGTCGTGGACATGATAGTTCTTTTCATGCACCTTTAGATGTCTGGACACGTAGACAATCACCCTACCGTCATGCATCAACACCGTGTCGAGACCAATCCGCAACGCATCACAGTATACTGTATAAGACCTCGAACCTTAAGGCAATATCAATATTGGGGTTGTAGTCAAAGTTGTCTTGAGCTTCTGAAAGCTCTCCTCACACTCCTCTGTCCACCTGAACGGATCACCCTTCTGGGTCAGCCTGGTCATAAGTGCTGCAATAGACAAGAAACCCTCTACAAATAAACGTTAATACCCCGCCAAACCAAGAAAACTCTGGATCTCCGTAGATGAGGACGGTCCGGGCCAACTCTGCACTGCTTCAATCTTCTTCGGATCCACCTGGACCCCATCACTCGATATTATATGTCCTAAGAATGCCACTGAGTCTAGCCAAAACTCACACTTTGAAAATTTTGCATATAACTTCTTTTCTCTCACGGTCTGAAGCACAATCATCAGGTGATGTTCATGATCCTCCTGAGTTCGGGAGTACACCAGAATGTCGTCAATAAACACAACGACGAATGAGTCAAGATAGGGTAGGAACACACTGTGCATCAAGTGCATAAAAGTTATTGGGGCATTGGTCAGCCCAAATGACATCACAAGGAACTCGTAATGGCCATATGTAGTCCTGAAAGCAGTCTTCGGGATATCTGACTCGCGAATCTTCAACTGATGATAGCTTGAATGTAAGTCAATCTTCGAAAACACTCTGGCACCCTGTAACTGATCAAATAAGTCATCAATACGAGGCAATGGATACATGTTCTTCACCGTGACTTTGTTCAACTGGCAGTAATCAATACACATCCGCATAGAACTATCCTTCGTCTTCACAAATAAGACAGGAGCACCCCAAGGTGACACAATGGGCCGAATGAAGCCCTTATCAAGCAACTCCTGTAACTGCTCCTTCAACTCTTTCAACTCATGAGGATCCATACGATACGGAGGAATAGAGATAGCTTAAGTGCCCGGCAACAAATCAATGCCAAAATCAATCTCTGTCGAGCAACATGCCCAGAAGATCAGCTGGAAACACATCTAGAAAGTCCCTCACTACTGGAACTGACTCAACTGTAGGAGTATCAATACCGACATCTCTCACATAAGCTAGATACGCGTCACAACCCTTCTCAACCATTCGTTGAGCTTTAAGAAATGAAATAACTCTGCTGGGAGTATACTCTAAGGTACCTCTCTACTCTAATCGCGGTAATCCTGGCATAGCCAGCATCACAATTTTGGCGTGACAATCAAGAATAGCATAATGGGGCGACAACCAGTCCATGCCCAAAATAATATCAAAGTCTACCACGCTGATCAATAACAAATCGGCTCTGGTCTCAAAACCATTAAGAGCAATACTGATACACGCGGTCCATAACAAGAGAGTCTCCCACAAGAGTAGACACATAAATAGGGGAACTCAAGGAATCCCGAGATATGCCCAAATACGGGGCAAAATAAAAGGACACATAGGAATAAGTGGAGCCTGGATCAAATAAGACCGATGCATCTCTATGACAGACCGGAACAATACCTGTAATGACAGAGTCAGAAGCAAATACCTCTGTACGAGTAGGAAGAGCATAATATCTGCCCTGGCCTCCCCCTCTAGGGCGACCTCCACCTCGAGCTGGCTGAGTAGGTGGGGCGGTAGCTGGTGCTGGAATCATAGACTGAGGACCCGGTGGAGCACGTTGTGCCTGAGAAGTCTGTGGAGGTACACCTCTCCTAAGTCTGGGGCAATCCCTCACTAGATGGTGAGTGTTGCCACACTCAAAACAAGCTCTCAGATAGCGTGGCTAATGTGACTGGCTCGGGCTAGGTATGCTGGACTGACTACTAAAAGCACCCCGTGCAGGAGGTGCACTAGATACTTGTGGTACATAATAAGGCTCCTGGGGCCTAGAAGGGACTGGAATACCACTAGCGGCTGGAAGAGTTGAATGAACGGGGCGACTCACATAACCCATACCATGGCGAGCTACTGGGGCACGAGCACCAGAATAAGAACTAGTGTCTCGAGAGCTCTTGGCCTCTCTATCCTCTCTATCCTTGGTAAGCATGCCCTCCAATCTCCTGGCGATACTCATAACCTGCTGATAAGAAATATCCATCTCCAACTCCCTGGCCATACTAATCCGGATACTGGGGTTTAGTCCCTCAATAAACCGTTGAACCCTCTCTCGAACTGTGGCAACCAAGGCCGGTGCATGTCATGCCAAATCACTAAACTGGACTGCATACTCTAACACGGTCATAGCACCCTGGCACAACTGCTCAAACTCCACGCACCATGACTCATTGAGGCTTTGAGGGACATACTCTCTCAAAAATATGTCTGATAACTGAGTCCATGCAAGTGAAGTTGCCCCATCCGGACTACTCAACTCATAAGCATGCCACCACTGATAGGCTGCTCCTCTAGACTGGAAGGTGGTAAAAGAAACCCCACTCGTCTCTGCTATGCCCATAGTACGGAGAATACGATGACACTCCTCCAGAAAACCCTAAGTATCATCTGTAGCCAATCCGCTGAAGGTAGGTGGGTAGTACTTCTTGTACCTCTCAAGTCTGAGCTACTCCGCCTCCGAAGCGGTTGTCCTAGTCTCGTGCTGAACCTGAGCTACCGGCTGCATCGGTATTATCTTTGAAACCTGGTCGGCCTGAACCCGCTGCTCTAGAGTATCGGCGATGGGAGTGTGTGCTCCTCCCCCTGCCTGAGATGTGGCAGGAGCAAGTGGAATCAATCCAGCCTGAGCTAAGGTTCTGAACATGCTCAGAAACTAGGCTAGAGTCTCCTGGAAGGCTGGTGCAGCAACAGGTATCTCAGGTATCTGCTCTTCAGTTGGAGCTACTGGGGGCTCCTCTGTAGCAGCTCGTTCGGGTGCTCTGGCTGCACCGCGTGGATGTCCTCTGCCTCTACCCCTGCCTCGACCTCTCGCAGCTCTAGCAGGGGGTGCGAGTACCTGGTCATCAGCTCCGCCTATACGTGTCCTCACCATCTGTGAGAGAATAGAATACAGAAGTATAGAATTTCAAAGTCAACAATTTCGCACGACAAGGAATCAAAGAAGTAAAATTTTCCTACAGTCTCATAGCCTCCCGAAGATAAATACATACGTCTTTGTACCGATCTGCGAGACTTTACTAAATTTGCTTGTGACTCATGACACCTATGAACCTAGAGCTTTGATACCAACTTGTCACGACCCAATTCTCCTTCTGTAAGATGTCGTGATGGCACCTAGCCTCTATGACTAGGTAAGCCTAACAAAGATGCGGAAATAATAAAAATGGAAACCAAACTTAACAACTAACTGTAACAGATAACTAAATAACTTATAACAATGACGCTCGGTATTTACAATAACCAACACTCTAATAATACACAGTATTCCCGAAACCCGGAACATCATAAGTCACAAGTTACGAAAGGAAACTAGTATCTCTATACACTAGAGTCTAATAAAAGACGTAAGGAAGGTAAATGACATATGAGGGAATAGATGGGGACTCCGAGGTCAGCGAACGTGTCAGATATACCTTGAAGTCTCCGTACAGCAGCAAGCACTCTCAGCTAGTAGCGGAGCTGATAAGAAATACATGAATCTACACACAACACATGTGTAGAAGAGTAGCATGAGTACACCACAACCGGTAACCAGTAAGTGCCAAGCCTAACCTCGGTAGAGTAGTGACGAGGTCAAGTCCAGGCCCTACTAGGATATAGTAATAAGACATATGCTATAATAAAAAATATGAAGTAAAACGGAGAAGACAACAACAAGTATTCATAAAGCAATGACAACACCGCACAATGATATAACAACAGGGGTGCTAACGAGATACCGTCTCGTAGTCCTAAAAGTAAATATACAGGGAGAACTCCCGAGGTACCGCCTTGTAGTCTCAAAAGTAAATATGCAGGGAGAACTCCCGAAGAACCGTCTCGTAGTCTCAAAAGTAAATGTGCAGAGAGAACTTCCGAGGAACCGCCTCGTAGTCTCAAAAGTAAATGTGCAGGAATAACTCCCGAGTAACTGCCTCGTAGTCTCAAAAGTAAATGTACAGGGAGAACTCCCGAGGAACCGCCTCGTAGTCTCAAAAGTAAATGTGCAAGGAGAACTCCCGAGGAACCGCCTCGTAGTCTCAAAAGTAAACACACAGCTCAAACCGATAAATACAACAGTTAACAGCAAGAATTCTACAGTTAATACTGATAAATATCAACGTAAAACAGGAAATCAATTAGCCATGCTGCATAGAGTTCAAATAAGCAGTTAAAGCACGTAGACATGGGATATTAGACTAAACAAGGTAACTACACATGTTGGTATAACTCAATTAAAATGAAAACAGATCACTACTCAGTGAAAAATATGGTTTTACAACAAATAGTTTGTGTACGCACTCATCACCTCACGTACACGGCGCTCACATATCACAACAGTACCAAATCCTAAGGGGATCTCCCGCATACAAGGTTAGGCAATCCACCTACCTCGAACCAAGCTCAAGCAATCGGTAAAAATGCCTTTTCCACGAATATCCGACTCCGAATGGCCCAAATCTAGCCAAAATAAATTACATATCATAAATACAACTATAAGAAATTAATCTAATTAATGAAATCAAAGCTAAAGCGAGAAATTAAAAAATCGCCTCAAAAAGTCTCCTCGGGCCCACGTCTCGGAATCGGGTAAAAGTCACAAAATATGAACACTCATTCACTCATGAGTTCACTCGTACCAAAATTATCCAAATACGATGTCAAAATCTCAATCAAAACCCAAAATCTTAGTTGAAGAATTTCTTCCCATTTTTCCAAAATTTCAACCCAAATCCGAAATTAAATGATGAAATCAACCATATATTAGTAGAAAATAATCATAAATGAGTTAAGAATCGTTACCCAAAAGTTTTCTCTGAAAATCCCTCAAATAATCGCCCAATTCGAGCTCTCAAGGTTCCAAAATTGGAAATGAGACCAAACACTAAAAATTTCCTCTTTTCTGCCCAGCGATTTCGCACTTGCAACACCGTACCTGCGGAATTTCCATCGCAGGTGCGGAAATGGCTCAAGGTGACTGGGACCGCTTCTGCGATTAGGTGGTTGCACCTGCGGACAGTGGTCCGCTTCTACGGTCTCCCATTCCAGCTCACTCTCCGCTTCTGCGGAACTTCAAGCACATATGCGGGCTCACAGATGCGAAAATTTCCTCGTACCTGCGACCCCTGGCCATCTTGGTTTTTCGCACGTGTGTGTCCGCACTTGCGGCCACCCCACCGCAGGTGCGATTACACCAGAAGCTTGAAAGCTTCAGCAATTACACAAGTCCAAATTTCGATCCATTTAGCATCCGAAACTCACTCGAGGACCCCGGGACCTCAACCAAACATACCAACAAGTCCTAAAACACCATACGAACTTAGTCGAGCCCTCAAATCACATCAAACAACGCTAAAAATACGAATCACCCTCCAATTCAAACTTAATGAACTTTGAAACTTCAAACTTCTACAACCGATGCCAAAACCTACCAAATCACGTCCGATTGACCTCAAATTTTGCACATAAGTCATATTCGACATTACGGACCTATTCCAACTTTCGGAATCGGAATCCGACTCTGATATCAAAAAGTCCACTACTGATCAAAATTTTTAAAAATTCGACTTTCGCCAATTCAATCCTAATTTAGCTATAGATCTCCAATTCACATTTTGGACACGCTTCTAGTCCAAATTCACCCAACGGAGCTAACAAAACTGACGAAACTCTATTCCGGAGTCATCTTCATACAGTTCCAACCACGGTCAAAATTCTAAGACTTAAGCTTCCATTTTAGGGACTAAGTGTCCCAATTCACTCCGAACCCACAACAACCTCCCGGCAAGTCACAGAAGCAGAAAAAGATACAGGGAAAGCAGTAAACGGGGGATCGGTGCTATTACTCTCAAAACGACCGGCCAGGACGTTACAAACTCAAAATGCTTATTACACTTTGAACTAGAAATAAAGATAGACACATAAAACTCTTTATGGAGCTGATTCTTCAATCTGGTTCGCGTAGCTTCAGGATTCGCACTCTTGAATCTCACAGAAATTGCTCACAAAATGCCTTGCTAATTTTCTCTCAATTCTGCTTAACTTCAGTATATGTGTGTTACCTGTAAAACAGAATAAACTGAAATTTATAAAGTTAGTAGAATAAAGATTAACTAGAGGTCTAATGCTTTCTCTTCCATTAAGGAAGAGTTCTAGTTAACTTCAAGCTCTAACTCTTTCCTTTTCTTGGATAGAGCTCTCTTCAAGTAAGGAGTCTTGCTCCTTATCAAATATGCAATCTTTACGTTCAGAAATTATCAGAAATAACCATTTATACTTGTCCCTTGCACGTGCATGCATTTTGCTTGATTCTGACTGTAACCTGTGTACAATGTCCATGGAAGTGGTTCAGGGACATTGTAACTTCTAAAGTAAGTTTCTAATTGGTGATCACAACAAATAAAGAGCAGGCTGTCATTATAGTATCAAATATACCAACTTTTAACCTTTTAAAATAATACATATGTTGACATAGTCTGGAATATATTTCAAGAGTGGAAGCCGAATTAGCTAGAATCTTGCTCCTGCAGGTGGATTTCTTCAAAATATTACTACAGTATCTAACAAAGAATAAGAGCAGGCCAATGCTGGTGTATTTATACTAGTATAATAACTTTGCTAGAACCTTATTAATAAGCTAGCAAGTGAGTCAGTCGTTAAACTTTAGCAATGGCGGCCAGAAGCAGCAGCATAATTATTCTCATGATTATTCTTACTACCACTATTTTGTTGATTAACCCAGCTTTATCACACTCACCAACAAGCAGTTTTTCTTATATTGATGAAGAAGAAAATCAGCTTAATTTTCATGACTCTTGGTCGTCTGTAAATGTCGAAATTGCGCATGTGGCTGTGGATGTCCAGGCCGTAACTAGTACTCTAGCTCCGCCTCTGACAAGAGATATACGTAGATCATGCTTCTATATCTGTGTGTGAAAATATAATATTTATAGGTGTACTGTACTTTGTCTAGAAGACTCTATTGGCACCTATGAAAGTTCCCTTTGTAATGCTACTGTTTGTCTAAGTGGAATTTTTCTACTCTTAAGTGTGCCTGATGTTTTTTATCTCTCTGCCATCCTCTTAATTTGTGCCCTATGATATTATGAAGAATCCATCTCAGATTCCAGCTATATTGGTAAAATGAGAGTCGATATGGTTTTGCATTTTATTTAACAGCTTCTACACTGTGACTTTTGTACATATATTCCAGATGCTAATAACAAATTTATGCGTGACACCTTTTTTTAGTAGAAAGCAAATAACAACATTGGGAAACAGACGTATGCATGAATTTTGTAAGCGATATCGAAATTTATATAAGAACGGGAATAAATAACTTTAATTATCATATTTCTACATAGAAAATAACCTTAGTCCATTAATTTTTTGAGTTTTAAGTTAGAAAAGGTCTTGAGTTCAATTCTATTTAATCATAATTTTTAACCACATAGGCTCTATCAAATATTTGCAAAAAATACGTGCTAGTTAAGGCTCAAACCTCTAACCTCATAAAGCAAGACCAGGCACATAACCAACACACCAGGAGACAATGTGTGTCAAGTGGTGCCATTTTTTCCTTACTTATTTATTTCCTCACACAAAATTAATACACATATTTAGTAAAATTTTCCGACAAAGCGTTGTTGCGTGACACCGCTTCGTTTAATTCGTCTTTAAGTGTTCAAGGTGATAAATATGGAATAGCTATCAATTTCTGCCTTAAATTAGATACTACTTGCAGCAAATAAATTTATTATTCAGTATATAAAACAAGGCATCGAGAGATTCATGGTGATGAAAGATAAATATTTTAGTTCTTGCTAATTCTTGATTGATGATGAAGCTTGAAGTAGAGAGGCAAGGCAACCAACTTGATCAGTTATTCTAAATTTCACGCACTTGCATCATTTTGGAAGAAAATATATTCAGCAATTCCAGCTATTTAAATTATACATGTCGAGTAAATCCGTAATGCATTTCAACATCGACATCTGAAATATAGGAGCTTACTCCAAAGATGAATTTTAATTAGCGACTAACTGATTACAACAGACGATGATATAAGTGGCTGATAATACAATGTCAGAAATCAGCATTGCTATAAATAGTAAAGCTTTAACGTTTATGCTGCGATAGTGTAAACCATTTTATACAATCTGGTCACATAAAAGATAATTACATGTCATCGGCCATAATAAATTAGATTAGTTGCCTACTACAACATACGCTAATAGTATTAAAAATTTTACGCTTTCCGCTGTTATATAAGTTAAATCTCATTTATGATTATTGGTTGTCATTGCAACTCAAGGTTTACAAGCTTCTGGATCATAACAGCATTATTCCTTTTTATATCCACTCGATTTCCAATTATAACTTTGTCAACTATGTGAGTAACATGTAAGTATTTGGTTTTTCTAAGGATAAAGAAATGTAGAACAAGTCAAGAACCTTCATTCCCTCGATTGGCCACGAATATGTCCAGCCTTCAGTCCTCTCCGTGACTTTAGTTTAGAATATATTTCAACACTGACTTTAAAGATTAGCGTTGAACTTCAAATTCAATTCACAGTTTGTAAATGATGAGAGCAAACAATAAGAGCAAGCTGGCAATTATGTAATGTCACTTTCAATAGCCTTATTCATTTGACAAATGCCTTAGGGCTTCACCAAACCTTGAGCTTTTATCAATGGCCAGAAACAAGATAGAGTATGTTCTTATTATTCTGATGATTATTGCTTTTTTCTTCTACCATGGCTACCCAGCTGTATCACGTATCGTGCTATCAATGGATGAATCAGCTTCTAGCACACAACAATGGGCTGAAACAACAAGCTCTTATGATCATGAAGAAGAAAAGTCTTTTCGCTCTGTGAGCTTTCAGGGGAATGCTCATCAGGATCCATGTGCTATGGGCTGCCCCAGTGAAATTTGTGGTTGCTACTAGGTTGATCTAAATACACCCACCCAGTTAATAAGCTTTTCTGCCAAGAGAGATCAACCTTAATTCCATCTAGTGCGTGTATTTCCACTTCCATGTAATAATTCCCCTGTTTTCTTCTATGAATAGTGGACTTGTATCGAATTAATAAATGTAATGTATAATTTGTGTTTCATTAGTTTTGAATTCATATACTGAAACAGAAAAGAGAGTATTATCCCCCCCCCCCCCCCCAACTTATACAATAATACACACACTTTCACTTTGCAGGCTATCTTCCAACATGTAAAAAAAAAGTGTGAGAAATATTGCAACGTAGCCTAGGCGCTAAACCAAAACTAAAGGGCATGAAATGTTACTTAACTTTTCTGTAACATAGCCCACTTAGAAAACAGATTGAAAAAACAAAGAGAATTTGACAGCAGATGATTTTTCTGTAACACTGTACCCAAGGCGGCATCAGCCGAGTGGCCAACTCTACCATAACATGGTGTACTGATATTTATAGAAATGGGAACATCGGCATAATCTCAAAACCATACCTACATCTTTCATTTTTTTCTTGCTCCTCCAGGCTCTAGTAACAAACTATTATTCTTTAGTTGACATAATGGTGAATTGAGACCAAACCTTGATTTGTGTTTTAATGCAGCAGTCGGATGCTTTGCAAAACTAATCAGCAGGATCATGCTCAGTCTTCGTTGTCTGAGAGCAAGCAGTCTTCTATTTGCTCCCTGAAAACAAGGCAATTAAACTTGAAAGATAAGCGTCCTAAGTTTTAGACTAGGACTAGAAACGGAGATAAAGCTTTCATTAATACAAATTAAAAGAACTAGTTCCAAAAACATCTCTAAAGTTGAAATGTTGGATCCTGGGGCAGCCCAAAGAAGAAAACAGAGGACACTATTCTCTAAGCAATAACAGTGAAATTGTGAGGAAAATCTTGAAAGGAGCATAAATGGAAGCTAATTTCAAAAGGCATTGTCCATCTAAAGATCCATGACATCGCCTTTGTTCAAGCCATCTGCAGCTACAGAATGATTTTCCAAAAGTAAGCTAATGTGTCAGAAATAAGAACACCAAATAAATTTTCATACCTTAGCTGTCTCTGACTTAGATGATCACCATCCTCTGCTTGGAAAACCATTGATGGTGGCAAGAGAGAAATGAAGTGCTCCAGAGATAACGGGTCCTTGGGAAGAACCTGAAAATGACAACTTGCACAGCATGCAGCCCCAATCGCATCGAGACTAGTTTTCGCATTGTCAAAACTAATTGATGTTCCGAAGGTAAATATTTTTAGAGGACTACTGCAAATAGGACAGAATGACTCGGGAGGAAGGGCATCGTTAGTTTTCAGGCTGTATTTCTTTTGCCTTCTTTGAGATGCCACCTGATCGTTATAGTTATTGTCCTCTGACATTCTATTGAAATGAAAAGGTGTCAGCTTTCCAGCTGTTCTCATGATTGTGCTTTCACGGGAAGGGTTTTCCTCCTGAAAAGTAAAAGTTACTTTGAATTTTTCATGTGCAAGGCTTTCAAGTTCCAGTATTCATGACTAGAACAACAAACATATAGGATAACTGAATAGATGCAGTTTTCACAATAACAAGTTAGGAGCTCTTTAATAAAATAATTTCTTTTCCCTAATATTTTTCCTTCTTGTTAAAGTAACCAGCAATACTACAATATTAACCATGAACCAAGATTCAAGTTTTAAAAGCTCAATATTAACCATGAACCAAAATTCAAGTTTTAAAAGCATGTGTCTTGGCAGGCTGAATATATTTCAGCTAATGAGTGCATTGTTATATTATAATATTCCAATTTTTAATTTCTTATATATCTACAATCTTTTCCTTGCATTAAACGCCAGTTGCACTGTCCATGGGACCACATAACTTAAATTAAACCAATACAGTTAACCTGCATTTACCTGCAACAATTTCACAAATGAGGAGACCAAGCCATTGATACCAGCACGTGTTCCGTTAAAAACTTCCACAGTCATCAAACTGCCCTGGCAAAGTACGTTGAGGCCCACCATGAAGTAATGGTTTTGACACACAAGGAAAGGGCAAAAAGAAATCAAATAATCAGATTCAGAAATTACACGAGATTGCAAGAAAAATAGGATATCTAAATGCCAAATCAGACTTAAATTTGTTTTAAATCTTAGATTTCAAGTGCAACAAACCTGTCAAGGCTGCAAAGCATATTCAACTCATGAATAAGACAATCACGGAGGGGAAGAACAACAGGTATCTTCCACCTTGTATCAACATACTGGATATCAGCAGCTAAAGAGTAACCTCTGCCCTGGAGGAAACCAAAACCTTTTGCACATTAGATAGTTCTCTCTCTGTCTTTTTGTTCATCACTCTTCTGTTCAAGAGGGTAACCAAAGATATGAGAGATGACATTGAAAATTCTAGATAGGTGATTAGTGTAGATATATAGTTACTAGCTCTAAAGTTGATCTTTTATACAATAACAAACATGGATTATGATCATTGAAATGAGTAATTAAAAAAATAGATCAAAACAAAAAATACACACTAAAAAGATCATGAAAGTGGACGGGCAATTTGGTTAATCCAAGAAAGATGACCTGATAGGACTATGCAAAAAGAACATACAAACGCCTATATTTAAGTGGAGAAGGGTAGAGAGGCGGGTCCACTATTCACCGAGTTTCGAACCGTGCGCCGCTGGCCCTCGTTATCCAAAAAAAACTTGGAAGTATCAAAATTCATAAGCAATGCCATTAACTTTTTTTAAAAAAGAATACCTCTTCTGCATGAATCATGGATAATCACATTTCACATTTTTTAGTTTAAATCTCTTTTTCTATCTGGAAGAGGATGGACCAAATCTAGGCACTTCACACTTCCATTATTCTCTTATAATCTACTTCATCCCTTCCATCATTTCCATTTGGATCATGTCATATTGAAGTTCAAAGTTCCAAACTTTTTCAGTTTGCCACAGGACAAGCTTTCTTCATCATGCATCCATGTGACTAAACATTTTCAGTTTTTCCGCAGAAGAAGAGAGGGAGTGATTCATAGAACATACCTTGACAGTTGCTTCAAGTACATGACAAGCTATTCTTGATGTACACGTTCCTAGCAAAACTTTGGTATATCCATACTCAAGAGCTATCTGCATAGTAAAGCAACATATGTAAATAGGGATCTATGTTTTCCTGCAAAGCTCAAGATTATGATTATGTAAAGCCGCCAAACCTTTTGCAGGGAGAGCATGAGAAGATGTTCTAACAGATCCTCTTTTCCTGTGACATCACTAACAGCATTTAGTAATTCATTCAGTCTATCTTTTGCATCACCAGCTTTCAGCGAATAAATGGCCTCTGTTGGAACTACATGAAATTGTTTCACTGGTGGAGCCAAATCTGACACGATATGTTTCATCTTCTCAATAGCTCCATCAAGCTCATCAGATGAGACAGCAGAAATGGCCTTTTCATCAATAAAAACAACCCCAACACCAAAAACTGGTAATGCTCTATCTGGACTGGCATCAAAGTTTTTCTGAGCTTTGCTTTGCATCTCATGTGTAAACTGCAGAGCCACCCTAGAAGATAAAAGAATTTGTTCAGAAAAGTAAAACATCATGGTATCACATACCTTTTACACAAGACTACATCCCTTTTAAGTCATAACAAGCAGCAGTCTGGCTTAACTAACTGCTACGGTATACACCATTGTTGACACACTTTGATGTTACATTCAACTTCAACAACACGTAAATGCTACACTCACCAATCTAGAGAAATTACAACATGCTATTGTTTCTAGAAGACCTATTTTTAACCCGTGTTTTAAAAATTAGTAAGTGTTAACAGTATGTTTCTCTATCTTTAGTCTTCCATATAAACTCATTAAAATTAAAAATGTAATAAACGATTTTAGTAAGATTACAGATACACACACTCACACATGCTGACATGCATATGTCTGTGCACGCGCGTGACTGCACAACCTGGAATTTAAGATTTATCTGAAAATGGAAGGTGAATTTTAAGATGTTGAAAGAGGTTCCAGTTTATTTACAAATTTAGTGAACTGTCGAACTTCCAAGATTTGTTGCCCCCTCAATTTCAACTACAATCCAACATCCAACATAAGAGGATAGCAATCACCAGAGTAGGAAGAGGGCAGGGAACACTTCAAGAACCAAAGAATACATTAAAGTCCATATAATACACTGCATAGAAAACAGAGTTAGGCAAGGTAATAACTTAACACAGACAACTCACGAGTTCAATCCCTAAGTATGAAGTTTTTGTCTTTAACGCAAATATGAGGTGGATAACCAGGAAATGGATTTTCTGGAAGTATGACTAGGAAATTTGGTATTCACATTTGCCACACAGATGCATCCCCGTCAATTGAGTCCAAAATCTACACTAAGTTAGCAAGATGAAAGCTCAGAGATCACACCCTTTTTACTAAAGTTCCATCATATGCTTGGATATGAAGTTTTTGTCACACCCTGTTTGCACCCATGGGAACACATTTCAGACTGAGGAACATGACAGATGTCTACTGTTCTTATACTAATTGTTTAGAATTAAATAGACACATACCAGCGGAATACATAGAGACTGATAAAAAGAAACATAAGCAATTTTTTTAGTTATATTTATGACGGTGGTATCCACACCAGCTTGTTCGCGCATCGACTATTCCACCGGGTTCCATCTACCTCCCACCACTACAAGTACGTATAACTATGTTAACCAAAGCTTAAGCAGATGGGAAAAAATCACCTAGCATTTTTTTGCCTCCACCTGAATTTGAACGTGAGAAGCCATTATTAGCACACCCTTGGGTAAAAACAGGGCATATATAGACAATTCATATCACCGACCCCAACTAGTTTGGGGTTAAGGCTGTTGATTGACATCAGCATATTTTCTAAATAAAGAGTCTTTTCTACAACATCAGCATATTTTCAAACAAATAAACTGATTAATCAGGAACCAAAAATCAGTATGATACTAAATTTAATCAAAATTATTAAACCCTAAACCCTAGATAAAATCTCGAAAAGCAAATAACTTTGGGAATTAAGAATACAATTTACATATGAAAATGAAGACATAAGATGAACCTGGAACATGTACCGCCGGAGAAAGCGACAAGGACGTTATCCGACGGCGAAATCATAGCATTAGATGTGACAGCAAATCTGAACTTTCCGTAGAGATTACTGCGGAAGCAATCTGCACAGAACCTTCCGCTATCTCCTCCGCTAAAGTCACCACCGCCCTCGGCGGAGGCAGCGACGGCTATGGTTTTGTTAACCTTGCATTTAACACAGACGGCGATAGATAATTGTTCGGTGCTCTTTCTACCGTTAGCGACGTCGTTTGGAGCTTCATTTGCAATTTTTACTGGCGGATGTTCTTCTGCTTCATTAGAGGAGTCTCTGTAACAACCGGACTGGCAGGTTCCTGAGTTGCACGCCATTTTTGGCAAGAAAGAAAAATCTATTGGAAGGATAGCCAATCGGTTTTGTAACAGTTCTATGTTGGGCCGCTTTTGGGCCGAGTATGGGCTTTCAAGATGGGCTCTCCTAATAGTACTTTCGTTGATTCTAGAAATAGCACATTTTATTACAAATACAACATTATAGAAAAATAACTGCAGTCGCTTAAATGTTGCACCCAATATTTAAGGAAATCGTTTCCAATTTAAAATCTTAAATGTCGCACCCAGTATCTAAGTAAACCGTTTCTATTTTAAAAGTTAAAATGGCAGCACCAAATATTTAAGGAGATCGTTTCCATTCTCACTTATATTTTGTAAAAAGACTATAAATTTTCTTTCTTTCCGTAAACCAACAATTACCAAAATTCTCAAAGATTTTTTCCTTTACATTGCTCATTTATGTCCTCTTCTTCTAGAAGGATATTAATTCTTCAACCACACATTAAAGTGGAACTAAAATGATAAAATATAACATTAATTTAATATACTTAGAATAACACTGTAATTTATAAACTATAAAATACCATCATTATACTGTGTACACTATTAAATGTTGGATTTTAAGCTTGTGTAGCTTAAAAGAGGGTGAATGAGAAATTGAGGGAAAATGAAATATTTGAGTTTCCCTTGGCAAAGGAATATTGTCCCATATCGGAAGAGGAAGAAAAGGCTTTTGATGGGTATATATATAATTGTTCTTCTTCTAGCTCTTAAAGAGTTAAGAAGAAGGCAAGCCTCGCGCCGTCGGCTTCAGCTTCGGTCAAAGATTGATTGATTAATCTTTTTGGACAAAATTTCTTTTAATTATTTAATTAATTAATTAAATAATTGACGGAAAATTTAATCCGGAATAAACCATGACCCGCGATCCGGTTCGGTCAAACCCGTTTTTTTCCCGGATTATTTTAAATATATTTTCCCGCAATATTTCAAACAACCCTGTTCCAACAGCCATGGAGTTTGAATCTCAGAATCTTTCCTTACGAAATTTTCTAAGCTTCTTCTTCTGCACAAAATTCCAGTGTGTTTTACAGCCTTCGAGTGGCTCGTTGTTCACCAGCGTTTTGGTACCAACACTCCGGTGAGTTAAATCGTTCTACCCTGGGAGGATATATTCCAGCACCTTGGGTACTTGAGGGGAATAATTTTCTTAAGGATACACTGTGTATTCAGTGGGCTCGATTTATTCCTATACTGTTTTTTCCATAATTTATTTCGTTAAACAAGTATTACTAATTTTTTGTTTTGTTTTTTCAGAAAGTTTAATTGTTTATTACAGCAATACAGAAATATAACATTAAATACCATTACTATATCGTATATATACATATTTATACATAATTATATACTATTATAATACTATATATATATGTATTCCACGTATATTTTTATTATCCACTATTATTAATATTAATAAATAATCAATATATACAATCGTTGAAGAACTTATGATAAAATATGACATTAATATATACGTGATTTTTACTAGGTATATTATTTGGTTTGCTTATACAGTTATACATGGTTTACATGGAGTATAAATCATCTATTATAATTTGTACATAGTTATATTATAAATTTATACATGATTTATTCAGCGTATATTATCGCAACTATAAATTTATATTCTAACCTTCTGTATGTATATTATTATATATGTTATATTTCAGATTTGTTAATTTTATTTTACTGTAAATAAGAACGAACAAATTATGTAATGTAAGCAATAATTAAATACAAGTCTTTTTTGAATAATATAACTTGATTAACCTTTTCTTAAGAAAATAAATGCTTTGAATACGTGATTATGAGTGCTTTGAATAAATATTTAAAACTTTTTGCTAGGGAATATAATTATTTAGTTGACATGTATGTAAAATACTTATGGTTGCTAGGTTTCTGAAATTTTTTCTTAAATTTTGCCTATTTATGTTTTTCTCTCTTCTTCTTCTTTTGTTGTGAAAAGTTAATTTTTTTAAAAAAATTAACTGATATCCAATATTTGGTAACTTCATATACGTTTTCTTCTCTATTGATGCTTCTTCAATGCTATGGGTTGTTACTTCTTATATGTCGTTGTTTCTTCTTTATTTATAGAACATGAACATAATTGTAGCCTCAAGAATCAAGGTTGTAGCTCCATGCCTAGAAAACTGAAGTTTCCTATTTTGATTCATGTCTACAGCGATAAAACCTATTACTGCAACGACAGCCTTGAGCAAGTATTCTGTCCAAATGGTCTTTTTCCTTCATTAAAATCAGCCGCTGCAGCATGCTAAACTCGGTTGCGGCATAAATTCCTTCAACTTTTTCCAACCTTTCAATATTGATATTTTGAAGTATTTTCACATACTTATATGCACTCGCACACCTTTAAATTACTGTACAATTACTTTTATACCCTTTTATGGAAATAGTATCTCTATCTCTATATGGTAGGGGTAAGGTCTGCGTAAATAAGACTCTCTCCAAACCTCATTAATGAGATTACACTAGGTTTTTTATTGTCGTTGTTGTTGCTGTTGTTGTACTTTTATACTCATTCATAGTATACTTTTTTTATGGGGTAAAATTATTGAATGGCATGTGGATGCTCGTTGAGTTGACACGTGGCAGTAAAGACAAATAGGATATGAATCAGCAAATAGCTGACACTGGTTACAAGTATATGACCGGTGTTGTGTGAGTTCCGAAAACGGTGGAATCGGGGACGAAAGTTTGAAAAGACGATATCGATTGAAGAAGGCAACATTCAAGGAGCAGCCGTTATAAGGAATTTTTGCATTTATACTCAACCGTTATGCAATCAGCAAGAGGGCTCTTTATTCGTATTAAAAGAGGAGCTTGATTTGGGCATCTTGTCTTCCTGTTTTTAGCTATAAATATAGGAATTTATACTCGTTGTAAGCGTGAAATACTTGTATGCAAAAAAGATTAAACTTACTCTTATTTTATTAATATTCTTTAGGAAATTTTACATCATATAGCAAATGTATACACCCTATTTATTATAAACCAAAATTATTTTAAAATATTATTTTCTATAGCTACCTTTTATATATTATAGCAAAATAAATATTTGTGGTATATACTACCATTGAGGCATGAAATACGCTATTTATGTTTTTTCTCTCTTTTTCTTTCAATTAACACACGCTTCTCTCTCATAATTTTTTCTTTTCTTTCAATTAACACACGCTTCTCTCTCATAATTTTTCTTCCTTCTATCTCTTCAAGCAAAATAGGTTGAATCATATATACACGAAAGAGAAACAAATCATGAAAGAAAGCTTTAAAATCTCAAAATCATAAACATGAAAGTAAACCTATAATAAAAAAAGAAGGAAATAGAGATACCTTGGGCAACAGAGAGATTGAAGAGAACGAGAGATTCTTAGCGCAGTAAGTAAGAGAGATAAGAGGAAGAAGCGGTCGAATTGAAAGCGTTGTAAATTGTAATGGAAGAGGTTGTGAAGCGATATAAGGAGTCTTGGCCGGAAAACGCCATCTCCGACGAACTTTCTTCTCTTCTTTATTATTTAGTCACATACAATGATACAAATACATTGTATTATGTACAAATTCACTCAAACACGTTGTATTTTTGTATAAGTACATTTCTTGTTTATGTATTTCGAAGGTCTGTATTTTTTTAATACAACTGAATACACCTCAAGATATAAACATTGAAATACACTGAATACAAACATTAAAATAGAACATAATATAAACAGCGAATATATTTAATTTTAAAATACAATAAAATATAATAAAATACACTGAATACAAATAAAAATACATTGAATACAACTAATGAAATATACTGAATACGGCAGTAATAACATGTATTAGGAATAACTAAAATATTGTTAATACAAATAAATTTGAATATAAATATAGTGATTATAGTGGACGTTTGGACATAAGAATTATAAAATTCTAAAATACGGGAAAAAAGTTTTCAAGTGAAAATGATATTTGAAATTTAGAGTTATGTTTAGACATGAATATAATTTTGGGTTGTTTTTGAAGTTTTGTGAGTGATTTGAGTGAAAATTTTGAAAAACAACTTTTTGGAGTTTTTCAAATTTTTGAAAGTTTTCAAAATGCATCTTCAGGTGAAAATTGGAAATTTTATGAACAAATGCTAATTTTGAAAAAAATGAAAAAAAAATTAGAAAAAAAAATTAGAAAAATTTCTTATATCCAAATGGGCTCATAGTAAATACAAACATTGAATCTAATGAATGCAACATAAAAAAAAATATTGAAACACACTAAGAGTCCGTTTGGATGAGCTTATTTTAAATGACTTTTAAGCCAAAATAGCTTTTAAGTCAAAATTAGGAATTTTGCACGCTTCAAAATAGTGTTTAAAGGAATTTTGCACGCTTCAAAGCACTTTTTTAACTTTATCCAAAGAGTACAAAATGACTTTAAAATTATTTTGGCTTAAAAATATTTAAAATAAGTCAATCCAAACGGGCTCTAAATACAAAAGTTATATACAACTGAAAAATCATTCTAATTAATTTGGTTGATAATGAGGCATGTTGGAATTGATTTTGTTGAGTTATATTAGGAGCGTGAATTATTCGACATGTAATAACCGAAAATTTTATATATATACCGATTAACTTAAGAGTTTTAAATTTTATTTAAATGGTTAGTGAACCTAATTAACTATTTCACATATTAAGTTGGATAATAAAATAATTGAGACAATAAATAATGGTAAAGAAATGGGCTGGACCCATATATTTTCCTTGTTGGCCCATGTACGACCTAAGGTGTAGGAAAAGGTCTTATAATAAATACTGGATGCGTGATGCCCATGGAGCACGAGCCCAACAATTTGAGTTAGACTATTTGTATTATATGTTCTTACCTGCAAATACACAGAATAAATGCCATTTTATAAATTCAATTATGTAGTTTGGAGGAAATATGGAAGAATAAATTTGTTTTGAATAGCTAGCATAAAGAAACTGGTTTATTAACTTTGATAGGAACAATGGGAGCAAAAGGAAGGAAAACAGCATTTTAACACCAAATCATGTCGCACTTATTGATATTATTATATTTGTGTTCTTTCAACCCAAATGTTACCTGATGCGCAGCAAACACCCATAATTTTACTGTTCAGTTTTAAGGATATCTAATCCCAGGAGTTCCTTAATTGGTAGGTAAAAAAATACAGCAATCAACAAGTAATGAAACCTTTTTATCACAAAAAATTACATGCTCGAATAATTATATCATTTATTACTTTCCCACCCCGCACTCCAAGATGCATTGTCATAAGATAGTCTTGTTATTCAGTAGCTAGGATGATGCATAAATGGAAGAGTAGCTCATGTTAAAATGTCAACCTCCCACTCAAATAATGCTTTAAGAGAAGAGAATTGTGTTGGCTAACAATTCTAGCAATTCGATATTTATAAGGATGAATGAAAAGTATTATTTATGAACCCTAAAAAAATCACACTTGACCAGTTATAAAGCTGAAAAGTATTTTCCTGAGCCTTGAAAAAACCAAAGCACAATAAACTTTTATTCAGAAACAAGATCATACTATCCTTTGTGAAACTTTGATTGAATTAAGAACACATATCCCTTGAAATAATTTTGCATCATTTTCTTCGTGAAAGAGGAAAAGGACTAAAAAACAAAACTATCAGTGTACTGTATCCTAACAAACAGGGCTTCCACTATACTCTTCTGTCTCTAGAATAAAGGCAAACATATATATAAGGATATCAAAACAAAATTCAATTAATTTGTTATTAACCCATATTTACATCTGCAACTACCAATGAAATCAAAGAACTAAACTTCAGCTACTACTCCTAAAAATTTGATGAAAAAGTAGTTTTGCATAGAGCATGGGAAAAAAAATATTTTCTAATTCTTCCTTCATCTTTTACAGATAAAAAGTGATAAAAACAGGGAAGAGTCTTAAGAAGCTTTGACATGTGTATTTAAAGCATAATCTAGAAAAAGAAAATCACAAGCATGGAACCAATGATCTAACTAAATTAACTCAAATAACATGATAAGATGAGCTAGGTATCAAACAGTTATGGTAGTAAAAATATTTGAAATTAATCTTAACTTTTACGTTTTCCTTTTTATTTTGTCATTATTTTAATCTTCTATAAATCACCTATGATGCTACTATTGATGAACACTCGTTTGAGCTTTGTGCAACCATTTCAAGGGTGCTCCAGGTCAAAAAAATTAAAAAAAGCCATGAAAGAAATGTCCTCAATGCATTTAAGTTTATCATTTGCACATGATTGAATATTTTAATAACATCAAACGTAGTTACAGTTTTAATGTTTATATCTAAGCTCATTTCCTTTCAATTTTTCCTAAATATTCCTCCAGTTCTCTTCAAATTTTTCAATTTCATGACTGGATTCTTCTTTGACAAAAAAAATTTTTGAAAGCGTGTAATGGTATCATCGGATAGGAGGATGATGGATAGTAGTCTTTGAAACAGAGAGCACATAGATGATTCTCGATAGCTCCGTCAGCAAAGAAAAGTGCTAATACACGTGGCAAAGGGTGAGGAAATTGAATAATGCCAAGTACGTAGTACAATTAACATAGCTTTTTGTACAACTCTTCTAGTCGACCATCCCTCGGCTCTTCTATTTTAATCTTCTATAAATCACCTATGATGCTACTATTGATGAACACTCGTTTGAGCTTTGTGCAACCATTTCAAGGGTGCTACAGGTCAAAAAAATTAAAAAAAGCCATGAAAGAAATGTCCTCAATGCATTTAAGTTTATCATTTGCACATGATTGAATATTTTAATAACATCAAACGTAGTTACAGTTTTAATGTTTATATCTAAGCTCATTTCCTTTCAATTTTTCCCTAAATATTCCTCCAGTTCTCTTCAAATTTTTCAATTTCATGACTGGATTCTTCTTTGACAAAAAAGAATTTTGAAAGCGCGTAATGGTATCATCGGATAGGAGGATGATGGATAGTAGTCTTTGAAACAGAGAGCACATAGATGATTCTCGATAGCTCCGTCAGCAAAGGAAAGTGCTAATACACGTGGCAAAGGGTGAGGAAATTGAATAATGCCAAGTACGTAGTACAATTAACATAGCTTTTTGTACAACTCTTCTAGTCGACCATCCCTCGGCTCTTCTATATAATAAATAAAAATAAAAAAATAGAAGAATTTTTTTTTTTGAAAAATTGGAACGAAGGGAAACAGAGGCGGCGATCACAATTGGAGAAGAAAGTTGGGGAGGAAATTAGAATCAGGTATTTATTCTTCATCAGTAGTACATGACATTAACTTTACACATAATTTAGTTTGTAGTTATTATACCCATCATTAGGAGATGAGAAAATAATATGACAATGATTACTTGGAATTAAATGTAGGTTTATGTGTACAATGTTAGGAAAAGAATACACTCTACCCATTTTGGTTTCCGCTATAGTGCTATTACACACTTTCGAAGTCTTGCTATTACACGTTTTTGGTGTCTTTAATTTGGAATCATGATTACATAATGATTGTAGTAATAATGATTTAAGTTTTGGGATTTAGAATGCAGTAACTTTGCATCATAAAGTCACGTTCTGCAGTTGCACTGCTTTGGCATTCACGTTCTGCCTTTGATAATTTTGTACAAAATTTTAGTAATTGGACCGTGACTTTGATTTTGACTTGTCCTAAGATAAATGAAATTATTTATCTAGACTAATTAGGACATGTTATTCAATATTTTGGATAGATTGAGACTATTGGAGGCCGTTTGGTTGGTGTTCTAGATGTTGCAAGGTTGGGAAACTTCCTATTACCGAGATAAGTTAGACTTTAAGCTTTGATGGTTGCTTTTCTAAAATCTGTTTTGAAAGTGTATTTTCTCTGTATGGTCCATGTGTTGGAACAAGCGTGCGCTTGACAGAATCGGTGGTTTTAGACTAGCAACAAGTATATTATTTTATGAAAAATACAAAAAAAAAAAAAATGTTTAATGGCGTGATACGGATGTGAGCCATGATGTTGAGTTTGATAGTTTGATACGGTTGTGAGCCATAGTGTTGAGTTTGATAGTTTGATACGGTCGTGAGCCATGATGTTGAGGCATTGTGTATGCCTTTGTACATCACCCGAGCATTGTGTATGCTTCTTAATATACTTAGGGCATTGTGGTATGCCGCAGTGGTAGATTTGGTGCATTGTGTATGCCGACGTGTTAGATTTAGGGCATTGTGTATGCTATCGTGGACTCGTTGGGGTATGTGGTTAATTTTCTGCATTGCCGTTAATGACAAGTCCTTAGTGTAGATTGTGTTGAGATATATATAGTATTGCTGTTGAATAATTTGGACCTTATAAAGTAATTTTATGGTGAAAGAATTTCTATGCATATTATTTATATGCTCGTTGTTTGTTTGTATTTTTTAGCACTTGTTCCAGAGGTATTCATAGTGGCGGGTCGAGGATCTTACTGGGTTATATTTACGTATAACCCACTCCTTACCTGCATGTCTAAGCATATACTATTGATGAAGACAGAGCTAGTAGCTGACGAGTTTGCTAGAGTTGATTCAGTTATTAAGGTGAGCCGCCGCATTATTCGTGGAGGCAGTCAAAAGAGTCTTTATTATTTATTCATATGATGTCTTTTGCAATTCTCTTAGATGCTACATGGTCTAGTATGGGATTTGGGCTAGAATTTCAGTATAATATTTCGAGATATTAATTGTTCGTAATTTAGTTGTCAGATTATTTGGATACTCTTGTGATTAATCAAATACTGTAAATTAATGGCTAAGGTAAGAAAGTATGGTTCGCTTGGCGGGTGGTGTTAGCTGGGTGCCAGTCACGCCTAGGGGGTAGTTTGGGACGTGACAAGACAACTTGACATACCTATTTTTAAGGTGATTGCCATTACTGTATTCATGAGTACATGGTGTGAATACATGCGCACTGCCCTGATTTTAAGCATTTTTTGCTGCTGTATTCATGAATACATCAGCGCGAATACATGTGCGTACAACTGGACTGCCATGATTTTAGACGTTTTTTCCTGCTGTATTCATGAATACATGTGCATACATGCGTATACAACTGGACTGCCTTGATTTTTAGGCATTTTTTGCTGCTATATTCATGAATACAACAACACGAATACATCGGATATAGTACCGTAACAACTGAATAATAGCTATAGAAAGTAATTATGTATAAGATAGCTATAGAAAATTAATAGTCACTAAACAATAGTGGTTTCCTAAAATTCCTCTATTCTTTATGCTCTATACTTTGTTCTTGTTTCTGTTTCCGGAGAAGCTCACCTCACAACTTGTATTTTCTTCGAGTTTTCTTAATTAATCTATTTATGTTCTTAGTTATTTTACATTCTTGGATCAATTTAATTCGCGTATCTATAAACCACGTTACAAATTCAATTGTTCCATTTTACGGGTAAACAATTTTATCGTTTAGCAATATTTGGATTGCAAAACGAGAATTTAAATATCCGTTTGACTCTAAATGAAATCGAATTATTAAATAAATAAAAAAATTCTAGATGCTATAATAAAAATAATAATCATGATATATAATTTTGTAACTTTATCCAATATTTGGTTTAGATTTTAAATCATGTATAATTAATCCACCAATTGATACATTATCTTCTACCACTAACATGGAATAACTAATCCATATCTATCTATACTATATTAAAAGTACGAATGTCCTTAGCGAAATATCGTTCGTCTTTTTCACCCTTTTAAAATAGATTTCATACTAGAAAAAATAGTCATTTTAATAATTTCTCTCATATTTAGGAATAATTATTTAATTATTTTCCTAATATTTAGGATTCCAAAATTAACTAAATTTATATTAATGTTTCCTTACTTAAATTTTATAAAGTATTTATAATTCAATCAATCATTATTCTCTTGAATTACCTTTTAATAATACGTCAAATCATATTAACGTGCATACAATTAAAATAAAAACTTTTATAACTGGCTTAGTCTACAACAAACATAGGAAATCTTGTTAAAAATACTTCATTTTTTCATCACAAGAATTAAAAGAACAATTTTAACTTTTACCTTCCAAAGAATTAGATTGCATGGGCAATCTTTAACTCCAAATGACTTCTTTTTTGAAAAAAAGATATAGTTCTTGTATTTTTTATTGAAAAGGTAAAAATAAAAAAACTTACAAAAGTCAAAATGAAAAATGTATATTGTAGAATAATTTAAAGTCCTAAATATTTAGTTCATCCATAGTTTAAAATACTAATGTCATTATGTATATAAATTATAATTAAATTCATATTAATTTGAACTCCTTTCCTACTCGATCAATATTTTTTTCTCTTTATCGATTTGTTGAATAATATTTGAAAACTACACTAAGTAATTAGAAAAAATAACTAAATAAATAGTTAAGAATATAAGAGAGGGAGAGATTGATAAAAGTCAATAACACTAATGGTTCTTCAAACACAAAAATCCAAAAATAAAATGTTGATCAAGTATATATGGAGTTAAGGATAGAAATGCAAGTGATTATACATCATCCTTGTTACAGTTAAGCATTTAAAAGTTGGAATGAGCTAAAATTGAGAATTCGAAGTGTTTGAATTAATTGATTAACAAAAGAATTTAATCCAATTCTGTTACAAATCACCATATAAGTAAATCATCTTTCAAATTGACACATAGTTTACATAAATTTGCGCCCTTAAGAAAAGAATCAACATTAAAAGAAATTAAAAAAATAGAGTAAAATCGACTATCATATAGTTAAATTGCTATTCATTTAACTAAATGGAATCAATATTCATCATTTAACTTATAATTTTTTATTTTATAACTCAAACACGACTATCAATATAATATTTATGTGATACTAAAAATATTATACTCATTGAGATGGGGTACACGCGCAACGCGCATACTTAAAAACTAGTAATTTATAAATGGATAAAGAATAAAAGGATAAAATTATCCTTCTCTTTTTCCTAAAAACTAATAAAAGTCAAGTATCCAGGGGAGTAAATAAATAAATAAATATTTTTTCATAGCATTTTATATTTAATTCTACTGCAATGAACCAAACTACTAATAACAAATAATCCATATATTACTAATTTAGTACGAAACGACCCCTTAAAGTTACACTAATAAGTTTAGTTGAGTGTGGAAACGACTGTATAACAAAGCAAAGATTGGTTCGCTACTCGCCCTTAGGTCTACTCTCTGAGTCACTCCGCTCGGCACCCGCCACCATTTTCAGCCCCTCCTTGCGCAACTGCATAGTGTCTTTGGTACGCCTTCCTTGCTTTTCCCCCTTTTCTTTTTCTTCTCCTATGATTCTTTCGCTTGGTTTATTCTCCCATTGTCGAAAGTTTTGTTTTTTCTGAAAGTTGCTTCTTCTTTTTTTGTGGGCTTCAGAAGTCAATTATATGTGTATGTGTATTTGCTGAAATTTTCAAACTATATGCTGAAATTGATTTGCTTTAGCCCTATATTGCCATTGCTTTCTATGTACCTTTCAGCCTCTCTATGTTTCTCCTCCATTCTATGTTTCTTTTGCTCTCATTATTATTACTTTGTTTCTATAATTTTTAGTTTATTGTTCCATTATTCCAAAAAATTTATCTTTCTCGCCAAAAGTTGTGTTTCCCCCCCTTTCTTTGCTGCTGCAGAAGTCAAGTATATATGTGTTTTTGCTGAAATCTTCGAACTTTATAATGGAAATTCATATGCTTTAGCCCTATGTTGCCATTGCTTTATGCACCTGCCAATCAATATGTGTGTATTTGCTGAAATAGAACTTTTTAATGGAAATTCATATGATTTAACCCTATGTTGCCATTGCTTTATGCACCTGCCAATCAATAAACGATTATGTAGTTATATTATAAGAGGCGTCTATATAAACGATTATGTAGTTATATTATTTACGGAAAGGCTTCTCTTTTGTCCGTGCTTGAATCGCCTATACATATCAGGCGCCTATAGGTGTTAAGACTGCCAACTTGATAAGTGTGTTTGATTTAGTTAGTTGGAACTTGGAAAACACAGTCTTTTTAAAAAAAAAATGTAGTTTTGTAGATTCATCTGAAAATTAATAAGCATGTGCCATAAACTGCATGTATCTTAGCCTAGCAACTCAGAAATGAATTTGGACACGCATCTAAGAATATATACATCCATCTATGGTTGGAAACCTGAAAGATTTCCTGAATTTTAAGAAGACTAAAGGGAACATGATTACAATCCGACGTAGAACGAGGAAATATTCTGTGTTACTGATGTTTATGTATAATTTGGCTATATGAACATATCTGTCAGGTCCAATTATATCGCTTTCGTTACTAAAATTGGATTAATCAATTGTTTCTGTTATGGCAGGATAATGATCTAATGATTCTTGTCATTGGCATGAAAGATCTCCTTTATTATTCTGTCGTTAATAGCATGTTAATATCTTATACATCCATATATTTCAAACTTCAAATTTGTCAAGAATATATATGTATTTATCGTGTTACTAAATGTGTAATTATTGTATGATGTGGCCTGGGTTTAAGTTTTTTTTTTAGATTAAGCTCTGAATCTGATAACCGAAAACTAATAGCCCCAATTTCCCAAACAAATAATTGTCCATCGAGTTGTAAAAGGGATTACTAAGTTGCGTAACCTTTTTTTCCCTTGATTTTTCTATGGGGAAACCAGAAAAAAAATCAACTACAGGCAACTTAAGAATTAATATAAATTCACGTGGTTGGTTTGAGGATTTTGCATTACTTCCTCTTTCCCATTTTGTTTATAATTGGTCTTGCTTGTTTTATTTTAATTTTTCAAGTTCAAAAGGAGTGTTCTCACTGAATAGAAGGATACTAGGGTCATGCATTTTCTTTGAATTTATGATTTTCTTGCATTCAGATGGTTGGATAATCACTGGTTGGTAAGATTAATTGTTAAGACATCTGATTTTTATAGAATGGCTGCTGTCAATGGCTCAAGTGAGTTGTCTTCAGAGATGGAGGTGGATGCATTTAGACGCCTCTTCCCTTTGCGCTATCATGAGTATCATCTGCTTAAATCTGTCCGACCTGATGCCCGAAAGCTTGGAAGTGCTAGAGATACAACACTTGCACTTGGTTTGACTAATCATCATTTTAACTGATCAGTTGCAATTATATTATCTTTTTTCAGGAGTTGTCCAAACTTAAATCTGTAGTTTCACTGCAGGTGCCGTTTCCTCTGCTGATGGATCAGCACTAGCAAAGATTGGCTCCACTGTAAGTATATCCTTTGTATCAATTGCTTCTTAGTCGCTCTATAGGAGCTTCCATTTTTTCACTCGAAATGCTTCTAAGTTGATTGGTTATCTTGCAATCGCAGACAATGCTGGCTGCCATCAAAATGGAAGTCATGACACCTACAATGGAATGTCCAGATGAGGGATCCATAGGTAAAAAAAAAAAACCCTCTCATTTCTCAGCTCTTATTATTTTATTACCCATATATTTTCTTGTTATAGATATGATTTATATTGTGAATGCAGCTATCGAATTTCACATGCCTCCCATTTGTTCTCCCCTGGTTCGGCCTGGTAGGCCTGCAGAGACAGCAACAGTAATTTCAAAGCAGCTGTCAGACACTATCTTCAGGTATATAATAATAGCTTGCAGATGCCCAAAATGTGGAGTCTAATATTCGTCATCATCTAATTCTTGTGTTAGGTATTTTTATATTGACCATGACATATGGTAGTTACTGCTTTGTTTTTACAATTCTCCAAACCTCCGATAATCTAATACAACAACATAGGTTATATTTTAAGGTCCAACTAAACCATTAATGATCTCGCAACAAACATAACAAACTAAATGGGAAAAATACTCCTGCTTCAGGCATCTTGTCCATGTTTCTAATCTTGGTTGGGCGTTACTACTTATTGATAAATAAATAGTAGCCACTGTTACCTGAAGAAGTTTCTGAAAGAACTTTACGTCACAAGAGTGAAGGTTTCTTATCTCTGGCAACTATAACAGTATTACCAGATAACCAGAAGCAGTCTCCGGAGAACTTTACGTAACAATAGGGGAATTCTTCTTCTGATTTCTCATATGATAATTTGGAACATAGTCACCATTCGATCAACCATGCCAATCCCACACTAGTTAATGGTCGGCCATATGAATGATCTGAATCCATTCGCTCTGTTTGGAACATACCCATAACTGTTAATACTTCTCTGATGAAAATCTTTATACCAGGAAGTATCTCTGATTGTTGAGGAAGTATCTAAATTTTTTATTGTTTCTCTAAAGGTAGAAGTAAGAGAGAGATGCTTTGATTGTTAGCTTCATATTGTAGCTGTGCTCTCGCTCTTGTTATATCTATTTTATATATTTTTTTCTTCACTTTCTGATAAGTATTCCTGTACAATCTCCTCAATAAGCAATTCAAATATTTGCAGTTCCGGCATGATTGACTTAAAAGAGTTGTGCTTGGTTGGAGGAAAAGCTGCATGGATGGCCTACCTGGTAACAAATTTGAAGATCTTTCTTGTGTTCTTGCATTTTTCCCATCGTCCAGTGTTGTGAAGAGCGTGAAGCGAGGAAAAGCGACAACCCCCATTTCACGAGAAGCCAGAAGCGAAGCGCTCGCTTTTTTGAAGTGAAGCGGAATTTAATTTTTTTTTAAAAATAAATACTGTTTTGAAGGAATGCTTTCAATTGTTCCTTCACATGCGACAGAACTTTAGGACAAGATGCAACATTTGGATCACCACCGATTAGATGCGCTTTTTGACGATAGATTCCCCTATTTGAAATCTTATCACAAAAAAAGACATCTAATGGCCATCTTGTTGGTCTCACTAACTCTTTCAGAGTAAGCCCAAGTCGGGTCTTTCCTATCTTCTTTTGGCGCCATTAAAAGAACAACTACATAACACATAAGAAAGACAATAAGAACTAAGAATAAAAGGATATAAAAAATTAGAGGAATTCTCTGTTAAAAACTGGAAAAATTGGGCAGTAATTTTCTGGAAAAAATTCGCCAGCATTTCGCCGCTTTTTGGACGTTTAGAAAGAAAAAGAAAAAGAAAAAGAAAAAGAAAAAGAAAAAGAAGAAGAAGAAGAAGAAGAAGAAGAAGGAAAATCAGAAGTTCAGAACATACCTGTTGAAGTCTTGAAGTCTTGAACTTGAAGTTGAAGAAGAAGAAGAACAACCCTAGTTGATGCTTTGAGATTCTTTCAGAAATCAGAAGTAGATGAAGAAGAAGAAGTCGCTGCTGTTGGAAGTTGAAGAACCCTAGTCGCTGCTGTTGAAGAAGTCCAGACCAGTGTTTGATCCAAAAAACTCGTTTTTAATAAAATAGAGTTGGGTATTTTAAAACAGAGAAGCGGACGCTTCTTCCCTTCGCTTCGCTTTCCCCGCTTCTCGCTTTTTACAGAGAAGCGGTCGCTTTTACTGACCTGAGTCGCTTCACCTTGCTGATGCGCTGCCCTTCACGCTTCGCCTCGCTTCTCGCTTAAAGCGAGGAAGCGGACGCTTTTTTAAATACTGCCATGGTCCGTAGAAAAAGGAAAAGTTTGTCCCATAAGTGTAAGTTAATTGAAGAGTTAAATCGTCAGAATATGAAACAGTGGAAATACTTGGTGTATCGAGATTACTGTTTTCAAATATGTAACTCCACAGTGATGTCTCTCAGCATGTAGATTGGACTATACGGTTGTTACTTATTCATCTTTGGTCTTCAAATCTTCCCCACCTTAATTTCTTCATTTTATGCTTATAACTATGCTTTTAAATTGTATGCCAAGTTGTTGGTATTTATTCCTATGGCATATAATATTTACAGGATATATACTGTATGGATGCTGACGGTGCCCTGTTTGATGCTGCATTACTATCTGCAGTTGCTGCCTTTTCACATTGTAAGTTTGCTATCACTTGGATTTTTTCTGAAAGTATTCCTATAATGATTACTCGTCCCGTGAGAGACAACAATTTTGTATTTTGTATCCCGTTTCTGGTTTTGAGATTGGAAATGAACACATGTTAAATGCACTTTGGGAAATAAGATTTTTTTATACCAAAGGTTACAAAGGGTAAGAAAAGAAGATGGTTTCTGTGATAAAGGCAGAAAATACTTTATAGTATCGACAGACAACGGCAAATTCAAGCTTCATCAATAAGAAAGAAGCTGAAAAAAGAGGACCAGCTGTCCGGCACAAGTTAGCAATTAGCAAGTATGGTAAGGAGCAATCCTGTCCAATCTCTACAACAATCTGGCCTGTGTATGTCCTAATAAACCTTGAGGAAGGCCAGTCTTGAAAAATAAAAGAAGAAAGAGGACAAACTGTTCTTAGTTTTAGCAATATATCAAAAGAGCAATCTTCTCCACTTAGTTCCGGTTTGTTAAAGGAATATTATGTAATAAATTCAGGAAACCATTCTTGAGAAGAGCTAAGGGATGAAGAAGAATGCACATGCTTAATTTTATGGAATGGTCCATGATGTTTGAAATAGTTGTTGATCAATTACAATGCTCAGGACCATAGTGCTTCTATTTCCCTTGTGCCTCAAGGAATTAAACTCCAACATAGAAGAACACAAATATTCACACGCCAAACAAGTTCCAAAGCACCTGATTAAGTTACCATCCTTCCTCAATTTTGATGACCCGGAGATCTCTGTTGTGTAAATTGCCTCTCCAAAAATTCCTTCCTATCCTTTGTAGAAGATAGCATATTTTTAGACACTCAATTTTATTCACTATCCCCTAAGGGAAGACAATACAAATAGTACAGGGTATACTAGAAAGATAAGAATGCATGACTATAACTATTCTATTTTAAATGTGTTGGCAAGGTGTGATGGTGGATTGTCTTGATTGAATCTGGGCGTACTCTGTGTACATTCCAAGTTTTCAGTCCTGAACAAGGGTTGCAGCTTCTGCAGTCATGTGATTTTGTTAAAAGAGATTTTTAAGGTTGCAATCGTCCCAGGAGGTCAATTGCTCTTTTTTTTGTGGGATAAGTGAACGGTGGGTGCTTTACCTCTTAAGTGTTCAATATTGCCTGCACTAGGTTATTACTAAGTTGCTCGAACTCTTCACTTTTGGTGCCGCACCCATGTTGGCAGGATGTGGGTGTGGGTGTGGGATCCGTACTTGATCTTGTCAATCAATTTTGGGTACTTTGACCAAAATTGACGGAGAAATTCGGGACATATACAATAATTTTTTACATCAAAACAAAAGCTAGTGTGATATGAAGAAAATGGCTTGTATATAGAAATTTCTATGTTATCTCCTTGGATTCTCCTCTTGATCAATAATTTCTTCTTCTCGGTATACCTTGTAAGTTTTTCACATAATATCTCATTATTTAGACATATTTTTGTAAATCTAGTTTTAGGTATTTGAATTATTTTTTACCGAATCCTCGCACCCGTATCTGTACCTGGATCCATACCCCCGAATCTTAAAATTTAGATCATGAAGGATCCGACCTCTAGATCCATACCTGTATCGGACATCCTCACTCGAGTCCAAACAACTTAGGTTATTTATAGCTGTACGTGATTAATTTGGAAAAGTTTTACTGCTAAATCATCATGGAATTTTACATAAAAATTGGATTTCTTGCAGTGAACATTCCAGTAGTGTCTTTGAATGATGATGGGCGAATAGTTCTTGTGTCTGAGGACAATGTCAGAGGGAAATTGGAGAAGGAGCCTGTCAATAAAGAGAAAAGAAAACTGAAATTGAACTCTCCACCATTCTCCTTAACATGCATACTTCACAAGAACTACATCTTAGCAGATCCTACAGCAGAGGAAGAATCTATAATGGAAACAGTTGTAACTGTGGTATTGGATTCATCTTACCAGCTTGTTTCACTTTATAAGCCAGGTGGACCAGTTCTTGCCCATACATCAGTTATCCAGGTTAGTTTGCGTCTTAATCCTAATGCTTACCTAAACCCTTTAAACAAAAAAAAACAGTTCCATTACTTACTAACAAAGATTATATACCTGATCTGCATTAGGTTAGTAATTGATCTTGGAGACACTTTTTTACTTGCATTCCATGGTTCCCTTATTGATCTGCATGATCTGAAATGGTTCCTAAGATATTCCTGTAAATATTAGTTCAAAGATTCTATCTTGACCACTTTTTACAAGAAATGTTCATTATCTCTTCAGGATTGTGTTGCGCTGACAAGACGTAGAGTGAAAGAGCTCCAGAATGTATTGAATGAAGCTATTTCAGATATGGAGGTAGACTGAAGGAGGATTGCCTTGACCATAGCATTCAACATGCAGCTGGTTTTGACTTTAGGATTGCCTGCTTGTACTCAAATATTATATAATAGAGGTCACTTGAACTTACTGAAAAAATGCATTAGAAAAGGTAGCTCTGGTAGCCATGGCTGCAGGAATTTTGATTAGCTAATATTTTGGTGGGGAATTGCTTATTAATTATTTATTAGTTCTCTTAGTTGTTTCATTTATATCATTTCGCCTCAAGCTCGATTTACAGCTATACCATTTCCCTGGTCAAGTGATAATTCAGTCCAGGTTTATGATGGCAACCATTTGGATCCAATGGTAAGAATTAGGCTTTGGGTAAGTTATGAAGTTAAAGCTTTAACTACAAGTGCTGTTGCGGGGTAAAATTAGTTGTCATAGTGCATGGCTTGGTGTTGCGGAGTGCTGCTTCGATCTGTAAAGATTGGTTTGGGCAAAATTTCTGTTCTTCCCCCTGCCCCCGACTCCTTTTTTATTTTCGAATATCTGCTCAGAACTTTGGTCTGATTTGGTTGATTCTGAAGAAATTAAAAGGTTGCGAAGTTTGATGAAGTTGCAGCCTGTGTTGTGGGTTAACAATCTCAACTATAACTAATTTTGCAGTTATATTATGAAAATAAAGAAAGAATTATTGTCAATTACAATAATTTCAGTTGACTATGGTACAGGATTGACAAGAAAAAGAAAAGAAAGATTACAAAGTGACAACTTCCAAGTCATTTCAGATTTTCATTTTACATTGCATTAAATTTTGATTTGTTAATGGTGTAAATAATTGACCAATTTCAACAAGTTACCCGTGTTATCGCCACATGCTTAATGTAAATATTTGCCAGTTAAATTTTAAGCGATTCCCCATAAGCAGATTGGTCTCTTTTGTATTCTTTCTTTTCTTTTCTGTTGTTGTCATCTTGTTTGTGTTGATTTTAACTGGACCCATTAATATTCACATGAAAAAATAAACTCCTTTTCACCGAGAGACACAAACTGAGAACTCGGAATCTTTACAAGCAAAAAGAGCTACATCTAAGGGGAAAAAAAACTTTTCAATCTTCACTCTTCATGATCTACATTACTCTTCATTTAATCTCTTCTAGTGGTCTAGAAATAATGGCATTCTTTATTTCTTTCTTGCATTTGCATATTGGGTTGGAAAAAAGAAGAGCTGTTTAGGAGGCTCAAAATATTTTTTTCCCTTCCAGTTATCTATGAGAAAAGTGTTAAAATGGTGTGGTTAACATTGTAGAAGCATGTACACCTTTGGTGATTACAAACATCACAAGGAAATGCTAACCAATAGCTTTAATCTAGCTTATATGTTCTTTTAATGATTGATTTAATGTAGAAATGGTAATATAATGGTCAACTAATTGCAAATATGATTAGCATAGACCCCTCTCTTAGACAAAGTGGAAACTAACTTTTGACCATAGGTAGAACACTGATCTGTAGATTAAAAGCATTATCTTGATTTTTATAACAGTCCCTTGTGCTATTACTTGGATTCTGATAGCTTCCAATAGTGTACATAAGTTCCATAAATTGTTGACATGACTATTTCAACATCTTTATCAGCATAAATTGCTGTACTCTACAAAGGTCTAAAGCAGCTAAGTGAGCTCATTTCGTCGTACCAATCACTGAAGGACATAGGTTGCGGCCCTCAGATTGTGAACTCTATCATCAGTACTGCTAGACAGTGCAATCTCGGCAAGGATGTCCAGCTTGCAGAAGAAGGTAAGGAACAACAATAATAACAACAACAAACCCAGTGTAATTTCACAGGTGGCGTCTGGTGAGGGTAGCGTGTATGCAGCCTCTCTACCTTGCGAAGGTAGAGAGGCTGTTTCCGACAGACCCTCGTCTCAAGCAAGGCACAGTCAGAAGAAGGTAAGGAAATATCAGCCAAAGAGAGAGACCCTATGGCTGGTGAAGTGTACTCTAAAATTATGGAGATCGAGTCTCGTCTTCTGCTATGCGGGCTTCACATCATGTCATCATCGGTGAGCCCCCAACAGCAATGGAAGCAGTTGCTACCCTTGTTAACATTGCTGCATTGGACGGTCCTGAAGATGGTATTTCTTTCCTTCCATCTATATTAGCAGAGACAGTTGGAAGGAACATAGAGGATATCTACATAGGAAATGATCAAGGTATTTTACGAGATGTGGAACTGCTACGCCAGATAACTGAGGCGTCACGTGGAGCAATTTCAGCATTTGTGGAACGTACAACTAACAACAAGGGTCAAGTTGTTGATGTCCCTAACAAGCTGACCTCAATTCTTGGTTTTGGTATAAATGAACCATGGATTCAGTCAACCACAGTAGTAGTATAAGGATGGAAAACCCAGTGATATACCAAGGTGTGAACAAAAAATGGTAGCTCGGTGCAATAAGCTCCCGCTATGTGCGGGGCCCGAGGGCCGGACCACAATGGTCTGTTGTATGCAGTCTTACCCTGCATTTCTGTAGGAGGTTGTTTCTACGGCTCGTACCCGTGACCTCCTGATCACATGGCATCAACTTTACCGGTGATAGACCAAGGTGTGAACACCGCAAGAAAATTGGGCGATAAAAGGACAAATGCTTTGAGAATGTTGGTTATCCACCCAATTGGAGGAAGAAAACGATCAAGTCAGAACTTCAGGCAGCAAATTCCAACGTTATAAAAGAGTCTATGTTATAAATATGAAGACATGAGCTCCATCTCCAGTTAATTCCTGACTACTCTGGTATGACTCTACTGCCATAAGAATTCATTTCTTCATCTTTTGTTTGTCATTCCCCTTCTTATAGTGGAGTTTACTTTGCTGAGTATTTGTTTGATATAAATGAATTCCTACTGGCATCTGTGAAGGCAATGGATATCATTAATCTTTGTTAACTTGAAGGCCAATGAGAGAATTGTCAAAGCCTTTCTTATAATCAGAAAGGTAGTTGATAGAATTGTTGAAGCCTTCTTGTAACCAATTAGAAAACATGTAGATGCATAAGCTAAGTTACAATAAAACAAATTAAAGTCGATATCAAAGTGTTGGTATGTGTTCAAAGTAAATGAAAAGAAAATAGAGCCTTTTTAAGATATTTTAAACCTTTCTATGCTCTATATAATCTATGGCTTTCAAAAGCTCATTCCTACGGAGGGGTTTAGGTAAGTAATAATCCATTCCAACTTGGAAAATCTTATCTATCTCTTCCTTTGCTGTATGCGCTGTTAAAGCTATGATGGGAATTCGAATTCCATAACGTGCCTCTTCTTTCCTAACGCATTTGGTTGCTTCAAATCCATCCATCACTGCCATCTGCCAAACGACAAAACAAACAATGATATAAGTTATATGACTTGACGTCAGTTTATCGGAAACAACCTCTCTACCTCAGGGTAGCGGTAAGGTCTGCGTACACACTACCCTCCCCAGACCCCACTAGTGGGATTATACTGGGTTGTTGTTGTTGACTTGACATCAGTGTACAAAGATTTTACGCTATCAGTGTAGTTAACATGCTATAATAAGTTATCTACTCTATTTTTCAAGTTTCCGGATTTGCTTGTTATTAACAGTTACCAATTATTATAGGTCAACTTATTCACAGAATGGTTTATGATGGTTGCCTATTACCTCTTTATAATGAAGAAGTCAAATGATCTCTGCTCTTTTTAAAAAAAATAAATCCCTATAGCTATTTTCTTGTTACAAATGAACAATAGTATGCTTCAGCAACTAATAGGGAACTCATTAGTTCTGGTACTCACACTTTTTTTCTTTCAATGTTCAAAGACATATAATAGTAGATTTTGGGAAGAAAGTAACTAGCTAATAAACTTAGAACGGAAAAATAGTAGCATATGCAATCAACATTTTAAATGAGTAGCTCTGCTAGTTGGACTTCCAAAAATAGTAACTTATGCAAATGACATCTCAATGCTTTAAAAGTTTATCTTACATCAAAGTCTATTGCTCTTAGCAATTCAACTTTTATTTTTCAATACAAAATTTAAGATTTGCCCTTTTGAACCATTCAATAAGATGTTAACTTCAATGTTAACCTCAACTGAAGTCCTTCTCAACCTATATATGTTTCTTGGATCCTCCAAAAGTGTCACCGCATCCTTGTCTGATCCTCCAAATATTATGCATTATTTGGAGGATCCGACACAGGTGTGACCACATTTTTGGAGGATTCGAGCAACATAGTCTTTAACCAGAAGAATGAATATGAATCACATCTTACCTCACAATCCATGAGATAGTCAACTGGTGGTGAAGGAGTAGACGGTCCTATCTGGCTTTGATCTCTAAGGCCTTTGCAAACATGAGCTAGAGCTTGTTCACCATTTTCACATGTGTAAGTATTTGCACCAAGCTGAGAAACCATGGTTCTGCAAATCTTAAGTAGTAGTTCATCATCCTCTACTACCAAGATTGTCCTTCCTGTTAAAGGTAATCTATTACTAGAACTTCCGTTAACATCAACAGAAACATCTTGTATTTCTCCTTCTAGGCGTGGACTTCTAGACTTCATTGGAGTATTCTGAATCTTGATTCTTGAAGTTCTTTCATCCTTTATTTCTTGTGTAATGGTTGGTAAAATTGTATCTCCAAACTCTGGTACAAATCCGAGGATATGATATAAACAAGAACCATGTAGTGGTTTTGCCATGACTATATCTGTTGAAGGTAGCTTATCCTCATCTATGCCTGGTTTATCGAGCTAAACAACTCGAAGTGAGGCATTCTTGGGGAAGTCCTTCCGAAATTCAGCCATAGCAAGACTTATTTCTCGAAGTGGTCCAGCACTTGTGTCAATTATGATCAAGATGAATCTTATGAGTGCACTCTTAGAATAAAGTCCTCCGCCGCCCCTACTCTGAAAGGATGGGATATGATCATCATGTGTTCCATCTAAAGCACTGAGGGGAATTTCCTTTGATTTCCCTGAAGATGATGAGTTGTATGACAGAAAGTTGATTAATTTCCTTTTCACCTTCTTGAGAGTAGGAGAAAATTGCTCGAGCCGCTTCACAACATGTGCCCTTAAGCCTATGTTCATCATGAATCTATGAAGAACTTTGCTTCTTTCCTCCTCCCTAATGAAAAGAATGACATCGGATCTTTCTGGTTTCTGATGGCTAGCGATACTATTACTACTTGGCTAGCCTCCTAAATGGGACTCTGGATCTTCTCCTCTTAAAACATTGACATTAATTGCTTGATGTTCTTGAACTTGAGACTCACATGCTATAAGGAAAATGTTGAATCGAAAGCAAAGGCCCTTTTCGCCAATATCCTTGTCGATGATACCTATTTCACCTCCCATTAAGCGAACCTAAAAAGCAAGAAAGAATATGAGATATGAGGTAATAAGTTCATTAAATTATAAATGCAATGCTTTCTGCTTTAGCAGACACTTGTTTACATGTAGCTGAACAAATTCTTGTGTTTTCATACATACCTTTGTTGTTAGTTCACACATAATTTAAGGACGTTATATATTGGTGATGTTTCTAGTATAATGAAAGTCTAAACCAAAAAAACTGGTAGCCCGGTGTACTAAGTTCCCGCTATGCGCAGGGTCCGGAGAAGGGTCAGACTATAATGGTCTATTTTACGTAGCCTTACCCTGCATTTTTGCAAGAGGTTATTTTCACGGCTCGAACACGTGACCTCCTGGTCATATGGCAGCAACTTTACCAGTTACGTCAAGGCTCCCCTTCAGTATAACGAAAGTCTCTTGGAGAAATATGAGTACCAAAAAGAGACTTCAATACCACTGATAAAACAAGAAATTAACAGGAAAATTCTTTAACCTTTAGTGTGTGTGTAATTGTCACATATATAAAGTGCAGAACACAGTGACTCTAAATTCTGAACATTGTATGGTAAGAGATACATAACAAAGACTGAATAATGCCAAGCCCCAAGCCAGTGCCTGCTTGTCCATAATTAGGAGCTGTCTCATTCACTTGAATATAATTCTCAAAAACAGATTTCTGTTTCTCTTTTGGAATTCCTTTCCCTGTATCATCCACCTCGAATATAAATTCCACACAGTTGGGATCTTTCTGGACTTTGTTCAGTACTTGCAATTCTGCAGAAACTGCTTCATCGTTCTGTAAAAGAAAGCATGACATACAACCAACATAACAATTTGTACTTGGAGCAGCAAGATTGGAGCTTTGATCAAAACCAGTTTTTCGAGCCCAAACTCGAAGAGAAACATGTCCCTCTGAGGTGAATTTAACTGCATTATGCAACAAGTTACTCAAGATCCGTCTTAATTCTCTCCTATCGCCTTTTACACGAGAGAATCTTGTGATAGAATCATCACATGGATCTAGTAACACATCTACATTTTTCATTGCTCCGTTAGGGTAATAGAAATTGACAATATGTTCAAGTAGCTCTTGCATGCTGAATTCTTCTTCTTCAAGTTGCTTCTTTCCTTCTTCAATCTTGCTTTGATCAATAATAGAATTCAATATAGCTGAACTATATCTACCCGAGCAAACTGACCCTAAATCTTGAATCCGCTTATATATCCATACACAATAAGTATATCTATGGTAACTTAACTACACTAGCAGCAAAAGTTTAATACTTCATTTTTATCATCTGGCAGTTCAACGTGTATCTATATGAGGACTAATATACTGCACAACATGCAGATCACAGAACTAGTATAATCACTTAAACATAAAACTTTCTACTTCAGATACTCTTGAACCAGAGACGGATCCGGGATTTGAAGTCTATATGAGTTCCTACAACAACCTCAAGTCTAACTTCAACGATCATTTGTGCGAGACCCCATATGACAAGTAAACCATCCAATAAAAGTGGTATTAGTAACGTATAAAACAAGCGACGGATCACTTGTTATATGTTAAAATACATTGATACTAACAAAATTCTTTAGACGGTTAGTGTTTATAAAAGTTTAAATCCGATAGATCTTAATATACTAACCTAATAGATCGTTTGTGCAAGATTCCATATGATTTAAATTCTTCACCAATTAGCGATTCTGGTGAAGCATAAGCAGACACATCTCAATTGTAATATGGCCAAATTTTCATGACATTTGCCATGACATAATATCCATTATAACAAAATTTATGGATCATGACATTTGCCATGACATAATATTCATTATTAGGCCAATGATTTCTTGCTATAAATAGAGTAGCTTCTCCTCATTTGCAAACACACAAATTCAAGAGTTTTTTCACTTTTGTCTTTCTTTCTCCTCCTTTATTTCATTATAGAATATTTTGTAAGAGAGTGAGTGTTGGGAAACACTTGTGTGAACTCTTACTTTGGAGTGATCTTGTGAGGTTATTCTCTTGGGGTATTTAGGATTAATTAGAGTATTTACTCTAATTTTGTACTCTCTTTTGTACTCTTGTTGGTATAGTAAAATTGCTCATCTACGCTTGTGGACGTAGGTCACCTTGACCGAACCACATTAAATTTGTGTCTTCTTTATCTTCTTTAATTGTCGTTATTATCAACTTGCATTGTCTTTGTTATCGTCATTATAACGTTGTTTGGCTAAATTCCGCACTACCCGGTAACCCGATCCTAACAAATTGGTATCAGAGCCAGATCTAACCGGGTTAGTTTAAATAGCCAAAATGACTCTAACAAAGTCTTATATTGAGAAATTTGACCGAAGTGCAAACTTCGGAATGTGGCAATTAAAGATGGAAGTTATCCTAATTCAATATGGCTTAGATTTGGCACTGCAAGGAAAGGAGAAGATGCTGGATAAAATGACGGACGAGGAGTTTGCCCGTCATAGATAAAAAGGCAAAAGCATGTATTATTTTAAATCTTTCAAATGAGGTTTTGCGTGAAGTTGCAGCAAAAAGCTCAGCCAAAGGCATATGGGAAAAGCTTAAAACCCTATATATAAAAAGAACAGTAGAAAACAGGCTTTACATAAAGCAAAAACTCTATACTTTTCGTATGGCTGAAGGTACCTCTATACTTACACATCTTGATACTTTTGATTCTCTTCTTATGGATTTAAGTAACATAGATGCTGAAATTAAAGATGAGGATCAAGCTGTGTTGTTGCTTGTTTCCTTACTCCAGTCGTTTAAACATATACAAGATACTATGCTTTATGGAAAGGATAATATCTCTTATAAAGATATCAAATCTATTTTGAAATCAAAAGAACAAATAAATAGAGATATTACTGGGGAAACTAGTGGGAACCAAGGGGAGACTTATTCATAAGAGGTAGATCCAATAAGAAAGATTCAAGCAGTGAGAAACCTAAATCAAGGTCAAAATCCAGATACAGAAATGTCATGTGCAAATATTGTCATAAGAAAGGTCACATTATTTCTGAATGCTTTAAATTGAAAAACAAAGAAAAGCATACAGAAAAAAAAATGAGCACAAAAATACTGACACTGCCGAAGCAAGTGTAGCTGCTGATGAGACTGAGAGAACTATTTTTTAGCAACTAATAATAGTTTCAAATCTAACAATGAGTGGATTTTAGATTCGGGTTGTTCTTATCATATGTGTCCCAGTCGGGATTTATTTACCATATATGAATCTATTGGAGGTGGAGTTGTCTTGATGGGTAACAATGCTGCCTGTAAAGTTATTGGAAAAGGTACAGTCCGAATCAAAATGCACGATGGTGTAGTGAGAACTCTTACCGATGTTAGACATGTTCCTCACTTGAAGAAAAATCTCATCTCTTTGGGTACTCTAGAATCTCTTGGGTGCAAGTACACAGGTGAAAGTGAAGTTCTGAAAATTTCTCATGGTGCTCTTGTGATCATGAAAGCACGCAGATCTGGTACGTTGTATACTCTTTTGGGATCTACTGTTACAGGTGCTGTTGCAGTTTCAATATCAGATAAGTCAGATTCTGACATCACCAAATTGTGGCATATGCGATTGGGGCATATGAGTGAAAAAAGGTCTTTCCATCCTCAGCAAAAGAGGTCTCTTATGTGGCCAAAGTACCGGAAATATGGAGTTCTGTGAACATTGTGTGTTCGGAAAGCAGAAAAGAGTCAACTTCAAATCTCCAGCGATTCATAAAACAAAAGGTACTTTGAATTACATTCATTCAGATCTGTGGGTCCTTCACGTACCCCATCAAAAGGTGGTGCCATGTATATGTTAACTTTCATTGATGATTATTCAAGGAAAGTTTGAGTTTATTTCCTGAAAAATAAAAGTGATGTTTTCTTAAATTTCAAACAATGAAAAGTTTTGATTGAGAAGCAAAAAGGAAAACAGGTTAAGCGGCTTAGAACAAATAATGGCTTGAAATTTTGTAATGACGAATTCAATAAATTTTGAAAGAATGAAGGAATTGCTCGATATCGTACTGTGAGAATGACACCTCAGCAAAATGGTATGGCAGAAAGGATGGATAGAACTCTTTTGGAAAAGGCTCGTTGCATGATTTCAAATGCTGGGTTGACAAACGCTTTTTAGGCAGAAGCTATCTCTACAACTTGTTATATTGTCAACCGAGCTCCTTCTGCGCCTTTGAAGTTTAAGACTCCAGAGAAAATGTGGTCAGGTACTCCTGCTAATTATTCCGATTTAAAGATATTTGGTTGCCCTGCATACATGCATGTAAATGATAGAAAATTAGAGTCAAGGGCTAAAAAGTACATTTTCCTTGGGTATGCATCTGGGGTGAAAGGATACCGACTATGATATCCTGATCCCACGACACCAAAATTTATAATTAGCAGAGATGTAACCTTTAATGAATCCTCTATGTTACATTCTAGAAAAGAGTCTTATAGTTCTTGTAATACAAATAAAGGAAAGAGTACACAGAACCATGTGGAGATTGAGATTGGCATTCCTTCTGAGCCAAGCTTATCAACTTTGGAGCAAAATACAGTTGAAACTCCTGAAGTTGAGACAGAAGCTGAAATTCCTGAAGTTGAACCAAAAGAAGAGGAGTATTCTATAGCCAAACATAGACCAAGAAGAAAAGGTAAACAACCATTAAGATTTGGAGATTATGTTGCATTTACTTTTTCAGTTGCACAGGAAACTGAAGAAATTGGAGAACCATCAAAATATTCAGAAGCAGTTTCTGGTACTGACTCATCCAAGCGGTTGATTGTAATGAATGAAGAAATTGAGTCACTCCACAAGAATGGTACTTAGTCTCTTGTGAAGCCGCCATCAGGAAAAAGAATTATTGGTTGCAAATGGGTCTTCAAGAAAAAAGATAGCATTCCAGGGGTTGAAGATGCGAGGTATAAAGCACGATTAGTTACAAAGGGCGATAGTCAGGTACAAGGAGTTGATTTTAATGATATTTTCTCACCTGTTGTTAAACATAGCTCTATTTGTGTCTTGCTTTCCTTCGTTGCCATGTATGATTTGGAATTAGAACAACTTGATATTAAGACAACTTTCTTACATGGCGAACTTGAGGAATAAATATACATGCATTAACCCGAAGGATTTGAAATTGAAGGAAAAGAAGATCATGTTTGCTTGTTGAAGAAATCCTTGTACGGATTAAAGCAGTCTCCAAGACAATGGTATAAAAGGTTTGATTCCTTTATGTTGGGTCATGGTTATTCGAGGAGCATGTACGATAGTCGTGTTTACTTCCGGAAGTTAAATGATGGTTCATTTGTGTACCTATTATTATATGTTGATGACATGCTCATTGCTGCTAAGGATTTAACAGAAATTCACAATTTGAAAAGTCAGCTGAAAAGTGAATTTGAGATGAAAGATTTGGGAGCAGCTAAGAAAATCCTTGGCATGGAGATCAAAATAAATCGAAAAGCCAACAGGCTATTTCTGACCCAGAAGAAGTACTTGGAGAAAGTCTTGGAGAGGTTTGGCATGAAAGATGCTAAACCAATTAGTACCCCTCTTGCTGCTCATTTTAAGTTATCAGCTGCTCAGTCTCCGCAGTCAGAGGAAGAAGAGAGGTACATGGCACAAGTTCCTTATTCCAGTGCAGTCGGCAATATTATGTATGCAATGGTTTGTACACGTCCAGACATTTCACAAGCAGTGAGCGTGGTAAGCCGGTATATGGCTTGCCCTGGTAAAGCACATTGGCATACTGTGAAATGGATTCTCAGATACTTGCGAGGTACTTCAAACACATGTTTGGAGTTTGGGAGAAATACTAACACTTTGGTTGGTTTTATAGACTCAGATTTTGCAGGTGATCTTGACAAAAGAAGATCACTGACAGGCTATGTATTTTGCATCGGTGGTTGCGCTATTAGTTGGAAAGCTACATTACAACATGTAGTAGCATTATCTACTACCGAAGTAGAATATATGGCAGTGACCGAGGCGATCAAAGAAGCTTTATGGTTGAAGGGTCTATTTGTGAAACTCAGTTTACACCAATATAGTATTACCATTTTCTGTGATAGGCAAAGTGCCATTCGCTTGACTAAAGATCAAATGTATCATGAGAGGACGAAGCACATTGATATAAAGTATCATTTCATCCGAGAAACTATTGCTGAAGGAAAAGTCTCTGTTAAGAAGATCAACACTAGAGACAATCCTGCTGACATGTTCACAAAACCTCTTCCAGTGTCCAAGTTCAAGCTTTGCCTGAACTTGATTGATATTTATGAAGAATGATTTTGCCCATTGGGTTTTTTGCGGAGAAGGTGGAGCAAATTTACTATATATAAGTCGAAATTAGGCCAAGGTGGAGATTTGTAATATGACTAAATTTTCATGACATTTACCATGACATAATATCCATTATAACAAAATTTGTGGATCATGACATTTGCCATGACATAATATCCATTATTAGGCCAAGGATTTCTTGTTATAAATAGAGGAGCTTCTCCTCATTTGCAAACACACCAATTCAAGAGCTTTTTCACTCTTGTCTTTCTTTCTCCTCCTTTATTTTATTATAGAGTATTTTGTAAGAGAGTGAGTGTTGGGAAACACTTGTGTGAACCCTTTCTTTGGAGTGATCTTGTGAGGTTATTCTCTTGGGGTATTTGGCATTAATTAGAGTATTTACTCTAATTTTGTACTCTCTTTTGTACTCTTGTTGGTATAGTAAAATTGCTCATCTCCACTTGTGGACGTAGGTCACCTTGACCGAACCACGTTAAATTTGTGTCTTCTTTAACTTCTTTAATTGCCGTTATTATCAACTTGCACTGTCTTTGTTATTGTCATTATAACGTTGTTTGGCTAAATTCCGCACTACCCAGTAACCCGATCCTAACATCAATTAATCCATTTAGACCAGCAAGAGAAGCTCTAACATCATGATTTGCAAGAGCAAATGCAGTGCTTTTGTTCATACTCTTCCTTTCTGCTTGTTGAGTTGCTTCCATTTGCTTTATTAATGCAGCACACAAATACATTTCCCTTGTTGCTGCTCTTATCGTTAGTCCCACAAAAGTGAATATATGGACACAGCCAATGCAATCATCATTAAGATGATTAGCATGAATCCAACTTTAATGTTCTTGTGAAAATGGCTTTGGAGGTGATCTTGAACATTGGCTGACATATACACCTGGAATTAAACCATATACATTTATTTTAAAAAGTTTGACTTCAATGCACTGACATATTATATTTTTTTTAACTATTAATTACAGTTTACTTGTTATAACATATTGAAATACACTTTTAGTGTAAATTTTCTTTACACGGGCAGCGTATATAACTATTAGTGTTACCAATATTTTCAAATTTCCCGATCATTCTTAACCGGTTTGTCCTCTATGATCCAAATAGACAACAATATATCATGTCTCAGTCCAATCTAGTTGAAATCTACAAAATCCTCATTATCTCATGTCGCACCATTTAAACTCCTTTAAATCCATACCCTATGACTCATAGGCCATAAGGGAACAAGATTTTCATATCTACGAAAAATTAGACTTAAAGTTTATTAAACCACACACGAATGTCATATCTACTTTCGTTTAATTAGCATCCAATTATTTTACGACACATTTAGTAATTGTTTGAAACATCTGAAATTTTTTCATGCAATAACTTTCTAGCTAAAGAACCATCCTCAAAATATTAGAACTGAATAGAACCTTTTTTTCTCTTTTATTCTTTTATTTTACTCCTTTTTTGGGGTGGGGGTTGAGGGTAGAGTGCAAATTAAATATGTATGTGAATTGAAGGTGAAAATAGCACGGGCTAGTCAGTTTTCGGACTAGTAATTGAAAAATAGTCAGCGTTTGCAAAGTCATTGAAAAATAGTCGCTATTTTGCTGCAACACGGAAAGTTTCAGCATAATATACTGGAGATTGGAGCACCTATGTATGAAGTATGAACTTCCAGCATATTATCCTGGACCAGTATATTATACTGGAACTCCAGTATATTATGCTTAAAGTCCAGTATATTATACTGGAAGTCTAGTATAATAGAACTCCAGTATATTATGCTGGAATATTTTCCGAATTTTGAACAGTGTTTTCGTTAAGATAATTTATCTTTACATGAAAAGTAGCTAAATTTCGATTACTTTTAAAACTGTGGCTATTTTTCAATTACCACTTGTAAATCTGACTATTTTGAATTTCACCAGAATTGAGACCAATTTAAATTCTATTCAATAACGATATAAAAAGATAGATGAAAGACGGTACCTTAATATCGCCTTCAACTCTTTTTACCCTATTGATCCAAAATGCTATCAATACAACATGTACCAATAGCATTACGAATGACTGCATTAGATAAGTATCCAAGCACAACACATTTGTCAGCTAATTAGATTTGTTTTTGTTAAATATTAAACTGACCATTAAATATTTTAGCACTAGAAAATTTACCAGAACTAAGCAGAAACAAACAGGCCTTGGCACTTTAAATGAGCTTAGCTTCATCACTTGATATTATGTATCAGCGTACCTTTTTCTGTAGATATCTTCATAAGTTAATGCAGACAAGATCATGTATAAATACAACTTACCTCTACTTGTTTAACTCAATGCAGTTAATTTTCCTAAGTCCATGCCTTTACCATATATATCACAAAGACAATCAAGGAATGAACTTTTTAAATGGTAGAAATGCACAATAATGAACTGAAATGACCATTTTCTTATTATCCCCCCCCCCCCCCCCCCAAAAAAAAAAAAGTTTGAGCCTTTTAATCATTTTGAAACAAAAAATTAAATTGTTCAGAGAGTACATGACTTTAATTATTTCTCGCAATAGCATCTTTAAGAAGAAAATAAATTGACTTCTCAAATGAAATTAAAACTATCAAATTTGACATATTTTATATAGTGCATAACAATGGTGCAGGAATGAATTGCTCAAATATTGAGAATTTCGGGTTTTTTTATAATATGATTCAAATAGAAAAAGGAAATGCAGCTTATAGTTGGCAAAACTGGTGGCGAGAGGACCAAAAAAATAAAATTAAAATAAAACCAAAGATGTGATTCATTAAATGTCAAATATATCCTTTCCTTTTTTTACAAATGCAGAGTGATTTGTTGGTCCCACGCAAAATCATCCAAGAAGAAACAAAGGAAAGGAGAAATAATACGAAAGGCATTGGAAATCTATTTAAAGGAAAAAAAAAGGAGATCAATGATCATTCATGGTGGAGTTTTTTCATTTTCTGTGACGACTGTAGTCTCCAAATCCCATTTCTTGCAGTGATAAAAAATAGTAGTAAGATAAATATACGCAGTTTTTTCCCTTTCATCAAAAGTTTAGAATAAATTTTCTTACAAATACTGTCACAAGAAAAACAAAAAAACAAAATAAATAAATTCGTGCGAAATATGAATTGAATATCTCATATCGCAATCTACAGTCCGAAAAAAGTTGAATAGATAATCAAATCAACCAAAAAAGAATAAAAAATTAATCACAAGCAATAACCTAGCTCTAATACCATATTGATATCGTGAACAAAAATTTATGAGAAATGAACTTGAGCTGAGCTCTACTCGGTCTCAAAATTTTAAAGGACTGACTATAAAAGTATTATTTTGCAGCACTATGTGGACAGAGCAATGGCGAATGCCGATAAATGTAGTAACTCAAACAAAACTCAAATCAATACTAATGCTAACAAAAGAAATTTAATTCAATAATAGGAATGACGATAGTGTTGGATAATTATTTTAGTTTTATATTGGTTTATAATGAAAATGCATAACTTAGTTTATCTTTTTTTTAGTGCTTAGTTATGAAATTAATATTAGTACTTATTAGCTGTTGCGACCAAACACACTCATGCATGTATACGCGGTCGTCAAGTAATAGAGTAGTGAATAAAGTATCGTTCTCACGAAGACTTATGATTAACTTTTGACTAATTCAAACTCAAATAGCTTATCGATTCAAGCGATTTCTTACAAAATAGATAATTTTCTAATTTACTACCTAAAAACTATCAAGTAATGAAATACTAGAAATCAACCACAACACTTAAATAGTTTTGAATAACAATCAATAGGAGATAATATTCCAGGGTCACGGGTTATCTAACAATCATGTTGCATTCTTAGCTTAAAATAACTAATTGATTTATCTGGATTGTTGATTGACAGGGTTGATATTACTCATAAGAATCTGTCGAGTCCTTACTCGCCTATTTAAGCTAACTTAATACCTATATGTCTATGGAATTAAGATTAACAAGAACGCATTTACAATTCCTGTATTGCAACCGAGCAAGGCAATTAGGTATATGTCTATCCTAATTGCGAATCCGTTCCCCGATGCCCGGGTTTAAGAACTTGCTCTATTTAATTCTATATGCAATCTAGAGTTCCCACTTTCGAGTTCAACTCTAGATTCGTAGATAGTATTTCACTGTTAGCTACTCAGCAAAATAATTAAAAACAGAATTAAATAAACAACCCAATATGATAAAATCAACTTCGTCAAATTAAACTTCAAACATCAACATTCATGTATACCCATGACCCTAGAACAATAGGGTTCTTAGCCACTCATATTCAGGCAATCATCAAAAATTATGTTTTCAAACATAAAATCAATGAATACTAGGAAAGGGATGGAAGAATTGATCAAATCCTTGCTTCCGAGTGTTTGGCGCCTCCCTCTTCTCTCTAAATCACGTCCTCCCCTCAAAAATAGGTTTAGGTTGGCTTTTATATGAGTTGGGGGCGTCTAAGGGTCGAAATAACCGAGTCCTAGTCGAAAAAGGACACTTTCCCGTCTTGAGCGTCCAGGGCAGCGTGGGGCGCTGGCCCTGGCGCTCAAACATTTTGGCTTCTGTAAATTGCGCCACAGCCAGCGCCCCACGCTGGCTGTGGCCCTCAAATCTCCCTTTTTGCGATTTTGTCCCGATTTTGCTCCAATTCGCGCCCTTTCGTCCCAAATTGCATCCGAATGATTCCTACACATAGAAATACCAAAATTTAGCACAAATAATCATATTAAACATCTCAAATCGTCGAGACATGAGTAAAATATGAGGCGATATATATCAAAATATGCATACATTAAGCCGATTATCAACACCCCACACTTAGACTCTTGTTCGTCTTCTAGCAATGGAACTATATTAGCACCCCCAAAACGTACTTAGCACTATGAAAGAAGACCTCAGAATTAACTCAATCAAACACCCTACCTTTTGACTATGATCGATGTCGACAATTAAGCATGAACACACAAATTTCACATTCTTCCCGTTTTAAAATAGCCCAAGTATACTCAATGTTTTTCAACCAACTCAATCAATACAAGCAACCTCTCCACAACCACCTTACCTCAAGAGACGACTCGTTACCACTAAGCATCCTCAACACACGCACTCACCCAACACAAGAAAGTGTACAATTTCACCAATCCGTCATGAGATCAAGTGCCCTCACCACAAGCAAAAGAGTGAATATCAAAGTAGTCCACAAATTTAAATATGTCATTGAACATAAATTAAGGACATCACACAATTGAACAACATTCACTCACTCTCACAAAGAATTCATGTGCATCCCGTGGTCGTACCATAAGCTTGCCCGTAGTGTACATCTCTACTAATCTAAGCTAGCTAAATCTAGGATCAATTAGGACTTTAAGGTTGTAATGTAGGCTAAGGGACGGGTAGGATACATTTAGGAATAGTGACTAACCCTCCTAAGTACTTTAATACACTACACTCACAATTCAAGAGCAATATCTTCTCAACCCAATCACTTGTCATACACCATAACTAACATAGCCCTCTTTTCCATCAAGCACCTCTATGGATTTCACTAGCACGAGTGAGAAGGATTAGGAGGTGTGTCTTTCTACATTATTTGAACTTTTGTTTGCTCTTTCTTGCAAAAAATTTCCTCTTTTTTTTCCCCCCACACACTCCATACATTGAAGTTCATAAGCTAGTGACCTTTATTCACAATTTTAGTGCACCTTAAGGGCCCTTCCATGGTTCCACTCGAAAGCCACTTCCTAATCTCTCACCTTACTTCTTTTAGCGACTAAGTGCCTTAGGAGGTAAAGGTTCAACAATCTCAAATTAAGAACAACTAGGAGTACGGCTTGTAATGTGGTTGCCAAGGAAACGGTCTATAGGCTCAAAGGGGCTAGCAATGGGAAAATTTTATTTGTCAGTGACAAGCACCTTTATGGTCAAGCAAGAAACGCCTATGTCATCTCCTAGACTAGCACAACTTAATGATTTCGCGTTGATTAACATACGGGGCAAGTTCTAGACTACACAGGATAGCACAGAATATCAACAATCCTTACACACACATGGCACTTGACTCACTCAAGACGGTTCTGTGTGACTCTCAAGTCAAGCAAGCATATCAAGTTGAGAATTTTTAAGCAACAATGCACTAGTGGCATACAAGTCAATCAACTGAGAAAAAGGCGTCAAAGAGTAGGCTACTTAATCTACTTGGGCATTACAATTCAAATCATATATGCAGGAAGACAGAGCGCATGCTCTAACTTAACTTGCCAACACCAAATATGTCAACAGGTACCTCAGAGCAATCTCAGTTTTCTCCCTTATCCTACTCCTAAAAAAATAAAACAAAACACCCGGTTCGAGCTACACCCTTGGAAAAGAACCGGCGTCCAAAGAAAAACCAAGGGATACTACCTAACTATCAAAAATAAAACAAAAGAAAATATTTTTGGTATTTTTAATCGGACTTTAATCCCTCAAGAAAATTGTCCAACAGATCCATCGTCGGGAAAAGTCCAAGTTTTTGTTATTTTTTTTTTTGTACTCTAGATAACTAGACTATGTTAGTCTTAAACTAAGCTAAAAGGTGATAAAATAAAATAAAAAATAACACTAAAAATTTTATACAATTCAAGGAGTATTCCCTCCACTCCACACTTAAACAATACATAGTCCCCGATGCTTAATAAATTCAAAAATAAAGTAAGGTGGAAAGAAAGAACTCCCTGTTAGTCGGAGTCTGCCTCATCAGGATGCCAACCAGCTGCGGCAATGGGCTCATCATCATCTCCTAAGGGTACCAATGCCATTGGTCCCATAACTTCATCATCATCCGCATCCTCATTATCAGATTCTTTGTCAGTGTTTTCATCCTCAGATGGATGAACGGGACTGCCTGGTGCTATGCCCAACATCTCCTTGGAAGAACTGGAGAGATCACTTCGCAATTGCGTGCGCTCCTCATCTGACACCCCAAGCTTGCTCATAATAACATTGAGGGATTTGTAAAGATACCTGTTGAAATTTTCATCCCTCTCATTCCTAGCAGCTTGGGTGAGCTTGGATGTGGACTCTAGCATGGATGTGATGTCTAACAATGCTGTGGGTGCCTCCACTACCTCATCATAGCCAGGGTACTCAGGTACCCCACGAGAGAGCATGTATTGTGTTAGGATGTTGCCAAAAAAAAACTTTTTGATCCTTCCTCCAAAATGGGTGCGGGTCATCTCCTCAAGCATGAGCTCACCCACATTTATGGGGTGCCCGGTCATCAAAAAGTAGATCACGCACACTCGAGCTCGAGTGCACTCACTATTATGTTCAACGAGCATTAATCTAGCTTGCACAAAGTTTTGCCAAACCTTGGCCGTTTTGTTGAAGTCGAACCAGAGCATTTCAAGGTGAATATTTCCCTTAGTTCGCATCCATTTTGCATTAGAATCAACGCCACAAAGTGTGTGACGTATTGCTTAGTAGCTTGGACTTTTGACGAACTTTTGAAGCCTTCGTGGGTTAGGACTATCAACTCCCAAAAAATGACACAAGACTTCCCTATCCATTGGAATTTCCTTTCCTCTGACCCACAACTCGTCATTTTTCTCGTTCCAGTTGGCATATAACTCTCTTACCATGCTGAGATTTGCCGGGCCCGGACATTCGAGGAGCTTATCCATCTTCTTTTCAATCAATGTAGCAAGTACATCTGGGAAGTTCCGTTCTAAAGTCTTCACATTTATCCCCATTTCAGACACATATCTCCCATATGGAACAAAAGTATCATGCCATTTGATGGCGTCATCCCGAACAAGTTCCACTCGAGGCCGTGGTGGCCTCGAAGACCCGCTAGCCTGTTGCTTTCCCTTGGCTTGTCGGGAAGAGCTCTCGCCTTGCTTGCGTTTCTTTGGAGGGGGAGCAGTAGTGGAGGACTTCCCCACCCCTTTTCCTTTAGCGGTATCGTCACGAGCCATAGCAACCTACACATGATAAACACAAAGATGAGAATGAATCAAGAGATGTTGCCTAAGGTCATCGTGAGAGGCAAGATGACCCCACACTTAAAACCTAAGGCTATGTATAATCGAATCATAATATTGATTCAATGTGCACCAATGTGTCATCACAAGGCTATAGGTACTTAGACTTCCCTATGCCATAAAATTCAATTAGTCTAACATGGCCGTAACTTAACTATGGTGCAAGCATAACAAAGCTAAAGTCTACATTACTACACTATTTTAGTACACTAACTACAACTTACAAAAGTTTACTACAAGATACAATACTCCCACAACACCCCACACTTCGCCCAAACTCATATACAACTACACTCGGCTACTTAGACTTCACCGGCGTTCAAATTTACTCTCTTAAGCATTTTAACAAACACTTTGTGGGCATCAATTTTGCTCTTCTATTTCAACAATGATGGGAGAAGGTGGGCCTCCCAAATTTACATGAAGTAGAGGAAATTATAGTTTACTACTTCAAACACAACTGCTCAACCAAATTTTTGCACCAATTTCGTGTATAATCATTCCACCCACAATAACATCCAAATATGTTTAAGAGACCTAGGGGGTTTGAGGATTGGGGGAGAAAGAAGACTACAAATACTCTAAGAACTTCCAAAATACAAGAAAAGAGATAACAAGAAGAACATACCTTAGAGTCTTGAGATGGAATTGAGCAAGGAATATTGAAGAATATGAGAACTTGAGAGAAACGGGGAAGAAGAAGAGCAGACCGTGTTTTTTTTTTTTGGAGAAAATGAGGGGTTTTGGGTATTAGCTATCTTAATTTAGGTGGGGGAATGAGTTTGGGTAATTGGGTATGGGTTGGGTTGTGAGTGTATATGGGTAATTGGGTAGGGTATTTTTAATTAAATAAAGAAAATGAAAAAAAAAAAAATTACTCACCTGGACCGCCAGCCCAGCGCCCCACGCTGGGGCTGGCGTTGGAGCTTCAAAGCTACTGCAAAGTGCGCCCCAGGCAGCGTGGGGTGCTGGCCTGGGCGCTCAATTCGCTGATTTTTGTTTTTTTTTTAAATTTTATTTTTAAACAATCCCGACTATTCAAGCACTCAATATATACATTACACACTCCACACCATTTCAACCTACAAAGAAAAAATTATGGCCTATAAAAGAAAAAACTATGCTTCGAAAGCGGTAAAAATTGGGTTGCCTCCCAACGAGCGCCTAATTTAACGTCGCGGCACGACTCAACACATGTTTAAGCATCTGCTAAGTCCACTGAGGTCTTGTGACGTGCAATGTCACCACCCCAATAATGTTTTATTCTCTGGCCATTTACCAAGAAGGTACCACTTGAGCTCGTATCACGCAGTTCCACCGCTCCGTGAGGCCTCACACTTACCACAACAAAAGGACCTGCCCAACGAGACTTAAGCTTTCCAGGGAATAGCTTCAACCTTGAATTGAACAAGAGAACTTCTTGACCCGGCTCAAACTCTCGATGTTGAATGTGCTTGTCATGCCACCTCTTCGTCTTTTCTTTATATAATTTGGCATTTTCATATGCGTGCAATCGAAATTCATCAAGCTCGTTGAGTTGCAGCAACCTATTCTCACTAGCTGAGTCCATATCCATATTTAGCTTTTTGATCGCCCAATAAGCTTTATATTCAAGCTCGACGGGCAAGTGGCATGCCTTCCCATAAACCAACCTGTACGGAGAAGTACCTATGGGAGTCTTGTATGCAGTTCGATATGCCCATAATGCATCATCCAGCTTCCCTGCCCAGTCTTTTCTATTTCCACTTACTGTTTTCTCCAGAATCTGCTTTACCTCTCTGTTTGAAACTTCTACTTGACCACTCGTTTGGGGATGATAGGCAGTGGAAACTTTGTGCTTAACTCCATACTTTGTAAGAACATTATTCAGCAATTTGTTACAAAAGTGAGTTCCTCCGTCGCTTATTAACACTCTTGGAGTCCCAAAGCGCGTGAAGATGTGCTTCTTTACAAAGCTTACCACTACCTTTGCGTCATTAGTAGGAAGAGCAATGGCCTCCACCCACTTAGAAACATAGTCGACCGCCACCAAGATGTACCTGTGACCATTAGAATATGGGAACGGTCCCATGAAATCAATCCCCCAAACATCAAAAAGCTCTACTGCCAGAATATTTTGCAAAGGCATTTCGTGCTTCCTCGTGATAGTTCCGGTTCTTTGGCATCTGTCACACTTTTTAACAAAGGCATGTGCATCCTTAAATAATTTTGGCCAATAGAAACCTGATTGTAGCACTTTTTGGGCGGTTCTATCCCCACCGTGATGACCTCCATATGGCGAAGCATGACAGCCATGCAATATTGCATTCATCTCTTCCTCAGGAACACACCTTCGCACCAACTGATCTGCGCATTGCCTATATAAGAATGGCTCATCCCACATGTAGAGCCTCACATCATGTAAGAATCTTCTTCTATTATCAGGTGTTAATTCTAGTGGTGTCACCCCACTTGCAATAAAATTCACATAATCCGCATACCATGGGGCTTCACCTGAGGTGACTGCTAATAACTGCTCATCAGGAAATGTTTCTTTGATTGACCCTCCTTCAGCTACATGGTTCCGACTTTCTAATCTGGACAAGTGATCAGCCACTTGATTTTCTGTCCCTTTTCGATCTCGGATCTCTAATTCAAATTCTTGCAAGAGGAGGACCCAACGAATCAGCCTCGGCTTGGCATCTTTCTTTTCAAACAAGTATCTGATAGCTGAATGATCTGTGGAGACGATAACTTTGGTTCCCACTAGATAAGATCTGAACTTGTCAAACGCCCACACCACTGCAAGCAACTCTTTTTCAGTAACTGTATAATTCATCTGAGCTGGATTCATAGTTTTGCTCGCATAATAAATGGAGTGAAATATTTTATCCCTTCTTTGCCCCAAAACAGCTCCGATTGCTATGTCACTTGCATCGCACATCAACTCATATGGCAGTCCCCAATCTGGGGCGATGATAATTGGTGCAGTCACCAACCTTCCCTTCAGCTCCTCAAATGCTTTCAGACATGCATCATCAAACTTGAAGGTGACATCTTTCTCTAGAAGCCTGCATAACGGAGAAGAAATTTTCGAAAAATCTTTAATGAATCGACGATAAAAACCTGCATGGCCCAAGAAACTGCGAATGCCTTTGACGGATGTCGGTGGGGGCAATTTTTCAATCGCCTCCACCTTTGCTTTATCCACCTGTAGACCATCTTTTGACACCTTGTGCCCCAAGACTATACCTTCACGTACCATGAAATGGCACTTTTCCCAGTTGAGTACCAAGTTTGTCTCTTCACACCTAGCAAGCACTTTATCAAGGTTCATTAAACAATTATCAAAAGAACACCCAAACACAGAAAAATCATCCATGAATACTTCCACAAATCTTTCAACCATGTCAGTAAAAATAGCCATCATACACCTTTGAAAAGTCGCAGGTGCATTACAGAGACCAAAGGGCATTCTCTTGAACGCATACGTGCCATAGGGACACGTAAATATGGTTTTCTCTTGGTCCTCTGGGGCTATAGCAATCTGATTATACCCCGAATAGCCATCTAGAAAACAGTAGTATTCCTGGCCAACTAACCTATCAAGCATTTGGTCAATGAAAGGGAGGGGAAAATGGTCCTTTCGGGTGGCATTGTTCAATTTTCTATAATATATGCAAATCCTCCACCCAGTGACAGTTCTTGTAGGAATTAAGTCATTATTTTCATTAACCACTACAGTCATCCCCCCTTTCTTAGGCACACATTGAACGGGGCTTACCCATTTGCTATCAGAGATTGGGAATACAATACCTGCATCAAGCCACTTAATCACTTCTTTTCTTACCACCTCTTTCATGATTGGATTTAGGCGGCGTTGTTGCTCTACACTTTGCTTGTGTCCATCCTCCATGAGGATTTTATGCATGCAGAAAGCTGGACTAATGCCTTTGATGTCAGACATCGTCCACCCAATTGCTCGCTTGTGCTCACGTAGCACTCTCAACAACTTTTCTTCCTGCAATTTAGACAAGTCAGAAGAAACACTAACAGGTAAAGTGTCAGAACTACCCAAATAAGCATATTGAAGGTGAGGGGGTAGGGGTTTAAGCTCCAATTTTGGAGCTTCTTCAATTGACGGCTTTGGAGGAGATCCACTTAGCCTATTCAGGGGCTCAAACGGGTGTATTCCTTGCATGTAAGCACAAGATGCATCTAGGATATGCATCATCTCCTCAACCTTATCATCAATCTCCAAGCTATCGAACAACATGAGTGCTTTTTCTAGAGAATCGTCTAGATATACACTCGTGTCAAGAAGTTTCTCATCCACCTCCATAACAGATATCATAGAGAGCTCCTCATAGTGGCGGGGAAGTTGGATCGCTTTGTAGACATTAAAAACTGCTTCCTCGTTGTCCACCCTCATAATCATTTTTCCCTCTCTCACTTTAATTATTGCATCACCAGTAGCCAAGAGAGGTCGTCCCAATATGATTGGAACTTGTTCATCAGCCTCAAAATCTAGAATAATGAAGTCAGCTGGGAAGATAAATTTCCCAATTTGCAGCAATACATCTTCAATCACTCCTTCAGGGTAGGCTATGGACCTATCAGCTAATTGCAACATCACAGTGGTTGGTCTTGGAGCTCCCAGACCCAATTGCTTAAATAAGGACAAGGGCATTAGATTTATGCTCGCCCCCAAATCACAAAGAGCACGACCCACATCAATATTACCGATTCGCACTGGAATGGTGAAGCTGCCAGGATCCTTAAGCTTTTGAGGAAGCTTGTTTTGGACCCTTGAAGTGCACTCCTCAGTAAGTGCAACTGTCTCGAACTCAGTCAATTTCCTCTTGTGAGCCACTATATCTTTTATGTACTTAGCATATTTTGAAATTTCACGAAGTACTTCCACCAATAGAATATTCAATTGAACTTGGCTCAATATAGAGAGAAATTTGTTGAACATGCGATCATCATTCTTTTTCTGCAATCTCTGGGGAAAGGTGGTGGTGGCCTTGCAGCCTCCACTGGCTCTGAACCTGCATCATTTTTCTTTGACTCGTGTATTGCCTTAGGGATCAGCTCCCTCTCAGGTATAAGTTTGTCCTTTCTCATCTTTGGCACTTCTTCTAGTTCCCTCCCGTTTTTGAGTGTAACTGCATTAACTTGAGGGTTCTTCTTTGTATCACTGGGAAGAGCGCCTGTAGGTCTAGTGTTTTGATTTGTTGCTAACTGCCCCATTTGCCTCTCAAGATTTCTAAAATCGGTCCTGAGCTGTTGATTATCAAGCAACAACTTCTTCAGCAAGTCATTCGTACTCTCTTCTGTTTGTAGGGGTGGTTTCTGAGGTTGATTGAAATTTCCTTGGGGCCTATACTGGTTCTGATTCTGTTGATTTCCTCCCCATGAGAAGTTAGGATGATTCCTCCAATTTGGATTGTAAGTATTCCTATATTGTGCATGCTGATTCATTGGACCTCTGCTCTGTTGCCCCACATAGTATATAGATTCAGGATTCGTGGGGCACATGTCACTCATATGACTGTCACCACATAGTTCGCAGCAAATAGACATCTGCTGTACATGTTGCATCTATTGTGGTTGTTGCATTGTCATTCTATTCATCTGATTTGCCAATTTTGCTATATCGGCTTTCATGGCTGAGAAGTCATTAAGCTCAATCAACCCGGCTGCCTTCTATTTAATTGCCCTTCGTGAGTCCCCATCTCCTTGCCAATTATGGTCATTAGCAGTGAATTATTTAGCAAGAGTTGTATTTCACTATACGGCCTCGCCATGCAACTACCCCCATAAGTTGAATCAAGATTCATCTTTGATGCCTCATCTAGCCCATCAACAAAAGTGTGACCCAATACTTCATCAGTCTGACAATGATGCGGGCAGTCTCTGAGTAGCTTCTTGTATCTTTCCCAAGCTTGATGAAGTGTCTCGCCATCTCGTTGTTGGAACCCAAGAATTTGGCTTCTCAGCGACTTTGTCTTCTTAGTGGGGAAAAACTTGATTAAGAATTTCCTTGCTAGATCATCCCAAGTGTGAATTGAGTTCGCGGGCTCCTTTTGCAACTATTCCTTAGCTTCTCCCAACAGTGAAAAGGGAAATAGTGTCAGCCTGACATAGTCCTTGAAAACGTTCGGATAATTGTAAGTGTCCGTAATTTCCAAGAAGTTCTGAATGTGCCTCTGCGGGTCTTCATGAGATAGACCCACATATTGCCCCGAGGACTGAATCAGTTGTACCATGTACTGTTTGAGTTCAAAATGTCCCGTGATATCAGGCTTCACAATAGCCTGAGTCATATTCGCAAGATTGGGCCTTGCGGCTCCTATCACCGCACGCTCTTCATTACCTGCCATCTCTATTGGATGTGGTTGAACTACAATGTCCAACTCTCCCTCTATTCTAGTTCTTGTTTTGACTTCCCTCCTCACTCTATGAAGTGTTCGTTCAATTTCAGTATCAAAAGGAAGGAGGTTGTTTGCACTTCTACTCCTCCGCATTCAAGAGAAGATCCTGCGTTAACACAAACAAGGCAAACTGAAAATTATACACTTGAACAAATAACTAATAAAAGCTTAACTCAGTCAAGTAGCTAATTTCTAAGTTCCCGGCAACGGCGCCAAAAACTTGTTGCAACCAAACACACTCACGCAAGTATACGTGGTCGTCAAGTAATAGAGTAGTGAATAAAGTATCGTTCCCACGAAGACTTATGATTAACTTTTGACTAATTCAAACTCAAATAGCTTATCGATTCAAGCGATTTCTTACAAAATAGATAATTTTCTAATTTACTACCTAAAAACTATCAAGTAATAAAATACTAGAAATCAACCACAACACTTAAATAGTTTTGAATAACAATCACTAGGAGATAATATTCCAGGGTCACGGGTTATCTAACAATCATGTTATATTCTTAGCTTAAAATAACTAATTGATTTATCCTGATTGTTGATATACAGGGTTGATATTACTCATAAGAATCTGTCGAGTCCTTACTCGCCTATTCAAGCTAACTTAATACCTATATGTCTATGGAATTAAGATTAACAAGAACGCATTTAAAATTTCTGTATTGCAACCGAGCAAGGCAATTAGGTATATGTCTATCCTAATTGCGAATCCATTCCCCGATGCCTGGGTTTAAGAACTTGCTCTATTTAATTCTATATGCAATCTAGAGTTTCCACTTTCGAGTTCAACTCTAGATTCATAGATCGTATTTTACTGTTAGCTACTCAGCAAAATAATTAAAAACAGAATTAACTAAACAGCCCAATATGACAAAATCAACTTCGTCAAATTAAACTTCAAACATCAACATTCATGTATACCCATGACCCTAGAACAATAGGGTTTTTAGCCACTCATGTTCATACAATCATAAAAAAATAATATTTTCAAACATAAAATCAGTGAATACTAGGAAAGGGATGGAAGAATTGATCAAATCCGTGCTTTCGAGTGTTTGGCGCCTCCCTCTTCTCTCTAAATCACGTCCTCCCCTCAAAAATAGGTTTAGGTTGGCATTTATATGAGTTGGGGGCGTCTAAGGGTCGAAATAACCGAGTCCTAGTCGAAAAAGGACACTTTTCCGTCTTGAGCGTCCAGGGCAGCGTGGGGCGCTGGCCCTGGCGCTCAAACATTTTGGCTTCTGTAAATTGCGCCACAGCCAGCGCCCCACGCTGGCTGTGGCCCTCAAATCTCCTTTATTGCGATTTTGTCCCCATTTTGCTCCAATTCGCGCTTTTTCGTTCCAAATTGCATCCGAATAATTCCTACATATAGAAATACCAAAATTTAACACAAATAATCATATTAAACATCTCAAATCGTCGAGACGTGAGTAAAATGTGAGGCGATATATATCAAAATATGCATACATTAAGCCGATTATCATTAGCTATACTTATTTTGGCATGACTTATATAGTATTTTTAGATTATTAATTAGCAATATTTATTTTATGTAATTTTATTATTTTAACTTTGTTATTGGATATTTTAGTATAATGCTATGACTTATCTCATATTATTGTGTTAGTTTCTTGGAAAATACATTATATAGTTGTATTTTAGTAGGACTTAAGAAATATTTGGAGCACAAGTTACATATTTTATGCTATGAAGACTTTACCGGAAAAAAAATCCGAAAACCCGAAAAAATCCGAGATTGAAAAACCCGACTTTGTTGGTTTGGTTTGGTTTATAAATTTAAAAACCCGACCACATTGGTTTGGTTTGATAATTGAAAAATCCGAACCAACCCGACCTATGTACACCCCTAATTAGAGCAATCGATATATAACAAGAATTTTTTTTTAATATCTAATTATATCTCTTAATCATAATTAACACATTAATTAGTGACTTGTGCTCCTCTCTTAGAATTGAATTATATTAATTTGGTGAAACTATCATATGTGAATATTTTTTTGCTAATCCAAATTGTAAATTCTCAAGACTATGATTAGTATTCCATACGCATTAGTTTTGACCCAAAATAATTTGAAAAGCACGTCTTACAAGCAAGTGTCAAGGTGATATTTTAGTTGGCCTTCTAAATGTAGAACCGAAGCACGAATTTGAATTAGGGGGACCGATGAGTATCAAATACCAAACGTATATACCAAAAAGATGGTTCAGTGTTAACTTCACTTTAAACTGCTTGCTACATATGCATTATTGATATAATTATTGCTAGAAATTGTAGGGAGTTTTAAAATGCTACGTAAATTCATTATACGTGTCTTTATTTATTATATGCAATATTATTCACAAGACTATTAGTACAAGTTTCTAAAAAAGTGAAATTCTTAAGAAATCCCTTTGTATTTATTTTTATCATCAATTTGTTGTGAGTTTTGTATAATCTCTATCCATTTCACACAAAGGACTTGTATCAGTCTAGAGCTAGAGATTTTTTCTCCTTTGTCATTTAGCTTTAATCTTGTTCCAGGAGGATCAACACTGTTTCCAATTATTCTTCCCAGTCTCTTATATATTGGTGGCGGTAGAAGTGTTCGACCACTAAAACAAGTTTCTCCCATCTAGAGATTACAGTTACAAGCCATAAAGTTATAGAATGCTTTTAGTCAATAAATTTATGGTATGTTCTATTTATAACTGATTTATCTTTTTGGTATATGGCCAATTTGTCCCTTTTAGAAACTGAAAGAAAACGAACATGCATGAAGAAATACAAAATGCACCTAAAAGTTATAATGAGATGTTGCAATATTATCTCCTAATTCCTTTATTTACTCTTTTAAGGATTTGCTTTATATATATTGAAGTGCTAAAAGGTTTTATATTATAAATGTAATTTAATCTATTGTAGTAGGTATTACCCTATTTTTCAGTTACTAGTTATTTCTATGGATTGTTATTTGTAAATATATGTTTTAGATGACTTGATAGTATTATTTTCTTTATATTACAAGTGAATAAAATTACTAAAAATAATTTAAAAACGGTATACATTCAAAAAATGCATATATATATATATATATATATATATATATATATATATATATATATATACATGTATATGATACATACTGTACATAGTTGAATATATGCGACGGATATAACCGTATACTAGCTAATATCCCACTTTCCTTTTAACAAAAACATTTAATGTTATTCTTAAATTTGAATTAATCATTTTACTTTAAATTCTCACAAAAGTTATATAATGTGATCCTATTGCATTTCTTTGGACTAAATCATATCACCCCGAAGATGCCTTATGAATTTTATTTTATTCAACAATAGTTTTTTCATTAGTTTATAGCTCCACGGGTTACATGTATTGGCGTCAAACTTGGTCCAAACCAAATAGGAGTATTTATTTTATTCTTTTACTCGTGCGGGAATAACAGAACTTGTTGAAAGTTCTTCAAAATGGAATTGCTTCTAAATTTTTCCTTATAAAAGTAGCTTTTTCAAACTAAAAGACTTGTTTTAAAACACACCGCATTCTTGCCGGGACCTTAACAAAAAGAAAAGAAGAATTAACCTAAATTGCCGCATACCCAACAATTTAAATTAAAAATAGCATACTAATGTATAATACGTATATATACTAGTTACAATTAGCCCGGGATGTGCCCGGGCCCAACAAGCATAGTGAAAGGCAAAATTTTTATGTGGCACCCAAATTTGCGTTATCCGTTGAATTTATATCCACTTTTTAGAAAAAGTTTAACTGATACCCAATTTTTAGATAACTTCAGAAACATGCATTTTTCTCTTTTTCTTAATTTTGTTTTCTTCTTCTTTTTAGTTGCAAAATGGGTTTGCTAAATTTATTGTTGTTTTGATAATTTTATGATCGAGATTTGTTATTTATGATATTTGAAAGTTATGTTTCAAATTTGAGCTCATTTAAAGTAGATTTGGGCATTGAATCGTGTATTGAATTGTTAAAAATCGAAAAATGAGTTTATGTGTCAGAATTTAGGATTCGAAATCTAAAGTTGCATTCAATAGAGTGAATTACTTAAGATTCGAATATTTGAAGTTGCATTCAATAAAGGAACATAAGATTTGAATTTCTGAAGTTACATTTGAAAGATAAAAGAACTTCAGATTTGAATTAAGATTCGAATTATGATTATTTTTTAATTAGCAGTTATAAATTAGGCTATTTCTAACCCCCCCCCCCCCCCCCCCCCCAAAAAAAAGATTTAAGACCATCCATTTTGAGGCTATTTGTGTACTTCACCCTATGTGTGATTATGTTCTTGGCCCAAAAACAGGTTCATGGGCGTAATCGAGTAACTTTATTGGGCCTAACCCAAATTGAGTAACAATCTCGGATCCAAATATCTGGTACTGCAAAAGCTCACTCATATTCATATAGCTCCGAAAGCTTTAGACAAAATTCAAATATTCCCATATCATCGCGCCATTTTCAAAAAAAGAAACAGAGAAAACAAAAACAACGTTCTGGAAGGAACAATGAAAGAAGCATTTCCCAGTAGAGGTGAACGTGAAGTTGCTTCTGCTCTTCTCCTTCTCTCATCCATAACTCCATCTCCTCTTCCAAAGTAAGACCGATTAATCGAGACTCAATTCACAATTCAATTCAAATTTCATTTGCGTTTAACATTTTCAGTTAGAGTTTCTGATCACTGATAAGTTTGTGTTTCTCTGAGTATTTCAGAAGCAATAACGCAGCTGAGATTTCGCACAAGGTAGCGCTGAGTAATTCAACTTCGGCTTCGAATTCGAAAAGCAAATCCTCGGATTCGTCGATTGTGACCGCTGTTGATGGCTCGTTCACGGAGGATAAATCACAATCTCGTCGTACGAAGATGATTGCCACATTTCGTGAGATTATAATGAAGCTTAAGGTGAATGATTTAATGTAGTTAGTATTTCACTGCTGTTATGCTTTTGTTTTGTTGAATTCCAGTTTTGATTATGCTATACCTCTTATATAAGCTACTCGAAAGATCATTGGAGAAGATCGAGGTTTATTCTAGATCGAGAACTGCTTACCTCTTTATAACTCACTGTGATATTATCTCTGTGGAACTCTTATAGCGTGAAGTAAAACGTGATTACGAGCTTTGTTTGATTGTAGAATTTTTATGAGTTCAGTTGCAGTTTCTGATAAATTAATCTGTCAGATTTGCGTTTTCGATTAGAAGATGAATATAATATTCATATGATCTATTCGCAAATGATTTCAGTAACGCTAAAGATTATTGAGTTTCGTTATACATCATATGACTTCTGATTTTGAATTTCGTTCTTCCAGTTTACCTTGCTCTGTTTCTGAGTTTTGGGATTTGAATTATATGATGCTTAATGCGATTCCGTTTTCTCCGAGTCTATTTGATTTTCCGAGTTTTAACGTTTATGAGATTAATGATTATTCGAATTCTGAATTCGTTTTATCAACTCTTGTTTACCTTGTAGAAGAGTTTACAATCTAGTTTCGTGTTAAGTTTTCTTCTCTTTAAAATTTCAATCTAAATATAGTTATCAGATTTTTTTTATTTTGAATGTACATCGGCGTATTTTCGCAGGTGGTGAGACAGCGACGATCGAAGAGCTTCTGTATTTCCAATTGCCGGAAAATTAGCTCAAGCAAGTCAGAAGTGTCCACTTCTCTGACAAAGTTCTGCAGGTCCACTAAGGTTTCGGCCTCAGATTCTGATGCGAGTAAAATAACAGCTTCATCTTCGTCGTGTGTGTCCATTGACTCTGTCTCCTACGGCATCTCCACTTCGCGGGATAGAATGGGTCGGGGGAAGAGAGACAGATTGTTGGCTAACGAGTTCAAGCCGAATATTGCACCGGCTTACATACGCCGCCGAGCTGAAGCCATCCTCAGGGTCTTGTCTCACGAATCCGCTTCTGAAGTTAGGATTCGCCAGCTGATCGGCAATAGCCCTGATACTAGCAAAGCCTTAAGAATGTGAACCACCCTCCTTTCTCTCGTATCAAATTTTATATAGTTAAATGAATTCAAAATCTCAAAGATAGGAAAAGTTGTAACATTACTATTAGTAGAGTGACATGAAATACTTTTAAACTTTCCAAAATATAAAGTTTGGAATGAAGGGTTAAATGGATATAACCTGCTACTGATATTAGATTTATGAGGGATTGATTCAAAATGCAGGTTGCTGAAGCAAGGAAAGGTGAAGAGGTCAGGGGAAGGAGGTCGCTCAGATCCCTATATTTACGTTGCTATTTCACCAAGTAAGCAATGATGCTGGATACATTAACTTTTTTAAAAAACTAATTATTAATTATACGTTGAAAATGAAACTATCCATTGCTACTATTGTGTTGGTGGTTCTTTTTTCGGGGTTTTCTTTCTTTTTGGGACTGTAAAGATAGAGCTCTTTTCCCGAAGGAGCATTTTATTCCTTAGAATATTCAGCAAAATATCTTATTCTTTAGATTATCCACCTTAAAATCAAATGATTAATTTCTTTGAAGTTATTTTCTATTCGTTTTGCGACCAGTTTTTATTTAAACATAATTGGAGTTAAATTTTAGCCTTGTGTCATTAGGACGAAGAATGGATTTGCACTAAAGAATATGTCTCAGTTTATATACGTTCATTCTAGGACGGTCCGAAATATTTGAAATTCTTCACTAATATTGTTATTCTCTGTGACTCTCACAACTCAGAGGAATTTAAATTTATTTAAATATTTAAAAGTTTTTGTAAAGGAAATTTGGGGGGGGGGGGGGGTTATTAAACTCGAGTTGTTACTTCTTTTCCATTCCCTTCTCAATAGTAAATCACTAGCACCGGAAGTGTATCGGCACGTTTATTTTTCTTGATGAAGGTTTTGTTGCATTATCGTTGTAGGGAATTTCAGCGGACTTGTTATGGTGACAAAACCCTCTCCACTTGTTTGCAACCTTTTGAGTTTTTCTTTCACTTTTGCTGCAGATAACAAGCAAAGTAGACAGCTCTGAAAAAGGTTTTTTAATTGCAAGTTACTTATTCATCTTGAGTAATCAGTTTATCTACAAGGAAGGGTGCAAAATATACAAAACCACTCAAATGATTATATTAATGAGACGAAGTTTAGATCCCCAGCTTTCTTGAACCAGGTATGCACATTATTACCAAACTTATCCACGCAAAAGTAGAGTTGTTTTGTATCTCTGACACCCTGGTAAGAGAAATGGCCCTTTGACATGTCGGAGAAATGGCCCTCTCTCTTTATATATATTATTAATGAAACAATATTTCTTTTTGATGCTGTGTGGGGATTGTTTTCTTTACAATTCCGGAAGAGATGTCAAAATCATTTGTTATCTAGGACCATTTGGCAGTTGATTTTCATTTTGTCCGTGAGTTTGTTGCCAGATCTGGGTTCATTTGGTTCTAAAGCTTGCCTACAAAAGCATTGATAACTTGCTGAAAGTTTTAACTAATAAGGTGATCTTTCTTCGCATTGATTCAAGATGTGAAGGGGTAATATTCGTTTCCATATGTTATCTATAAGAAGCGTATCTTAAGGATAAATGTTGGGGTCTATTTTATTTGTAAAGAATAAATGCGCTCATTTCGTACTAGTAAAATAAAAACTCTTCCACTAATTAGGATGAGGTTCGTCTGATCAGATCGTGCACATGCAAGAAAATAACTTCTATCCTTGAAACACAAGCAAACACATGTCGTTCTTTGTTGTCTTCCATAATTCCATACACTCGTGGAACTCCAGCATTCTAAATTAAAAACTCAAAAGCAGCTCATGTTCTCAAACCCAGAAAAGGAAAAAATATATACTCTATATGATCTGTCATATGACTGAACTTGCTTCCTCAAGGATCTTTACTTCCATTTCTTTTTGTTTATTGACTGCCCCGCGCCAACCCCTCATCCACCCGTCCAAAAAAGTGAGAAATAACAGAGTTAAAGGGGTGGGGGGGGGGGGGGGTGGGGAAGCAAATTGAAAAGCCAGTTCACAGACTCAAAATATACCAATTCGCTGAACATTATATGTGTAACCTTTATTGTATTGAGGAAGAATTAGCTTAATAGATCAGTTGGCAGAAGGCTTCCTCGCCAAGAAGAAATACATTGGAGTGAAAATGCCTTCCCTGCATCAACCCAAATTGTTGAAAGGATTACTATTGAGAGCAACATTTTAAAGAAATACGCATTTACAAACTGCAACCAGATTTAATGTTGATTACCTCACTATAGATTCAGTTCTACAACCTACATCACAGTTGGCATTATTCATGTCTAACAAATAAGAGAAGTGATCACTAGGGCAAAACGCGTGAATAACTTATAGACTGTGCAGTAGCTTGACAGAATTAGTTATCTGAATTTTATCAAGGCCAATGATCTACAAGTGAAAGACACTGCTGAACTAGTTTGTATATTATCATTTATATAAGCTAACTTAATTATATAATTCATTGTCAAAAATTGCACCAAACTGGATATCAATTAGCTTATATTGGATACAAGTTTATCCTTAACCCAAATAAGTTGTCAAAAGGACTAATTTAGCTTCAGCATCTATCTGGGATATTGTAGGGTGCTTGGCCAGATTTTCAGATAAAGTGCAAGGAAACAAGTCATTGCATGTCAAAGAATTACTCATAAACTGCAGTATTGCAAAGCATTTTTCCATGCAGCCTCTACTTAATTTCCATTCTATTGGAGACATTTATTTTAGGTCGTCAAAGGTCTAGTTGTCCTACCATTGATCAATCTATCCATTCAGTAAATGATATTTTCAATTTTAAAAAAAAATTCTAGAGTGTTCAATTTCTTCTATTTGATAAATAAGATGAAAACAGAGTTAAAGAAAGCAAGCAGGTCTCACTTACTTTCCACCTTCAACAAGTGCATCTGCAGCTTGCTCCAGGATGGCTTGAACCTTTTGGCTTCCTTCAGGGGCAAGGCCGACTCGCTCTAATATCTTGACCTAAACAGAAATAAATCCAGGTAAGTTCAATAATTTGACGACATTACATTTCCTTAAAGTCAAGGGTTAACCATTAATGAGCTAAAGAGATGAAAATAATGTAGCAAAATCTTTTAAATAAGAAATCATAATTGGAAAACAACATTCATAAAATCAAAAACTTGTGATCTTACCATATTTCTGGTGAAAAAGCGTCCAAAAACTGTCACGCGTACATTGCTTAAGGAGAAATGACTTTTGTCCAGAGGCAAATACCAAGGGAGAGGAGAGTCGATAGCAATATCCTTGTCCCAAATAATCTTTTGCATGAAGTGGAAATACCAACAAAGAAGATGTTAAAACACATCAAATTCATGCTATTCATTATTTCCCCTGTCATGTTATGAATAAGATAGCAACTGTAAACAAGAAGTCTGACAAGGAAGAACAAAGTTTTGGATAAGAGGACGCTAATATTACCCAGGTAAGTGGGATATGTTAAGATGTTTCAAGGGAATGAGTTGAAGCAAAGCTTATGTTATGGTTTAACAACTAGAAAAAATGTGCTATCTGATCATAGAATAAAATAATAAAGGTTTTAACTTTTAAGTACTGTTAAAAATAGAGGTTCACAAGATAAGAAGCTCACCTCAAAACCTGCTTGTTTCAGAGCTTTAATGCACTGTCCCATCGATCTGATGTCAGGAAGTCCATTACCAAGCTCCACCTCACGCTGTTTTATATGATCTATGTATGGAGTTAGCAGCACAATAAAGAGCTAAAAAAATTGAGTATAAGAAGATTCAATACCTTGATCCTCTGGTGATTTGCATTATTAGGATCAAAGAAATCAGTGATACACCATTCATAATTAGCAAAGCACTGGCCAGGCTTCAACACTCTGAATATTTCCTTGTAGCAATCAAACTAGTCATCCACAACATGTTGTGAAAACAATCAATTATAGATTCAATATTCAAGTGAATTAGAGAGATCCAGAGTAAATTCACCAAAAAGCCAGTAAATGTTCTGCAAGTGCTTACCACATCTGGGGCATGACATGTAGCTTCTATGGCAAAAATTCCATCAAAACTGTCGTCAGCAAATGGCATACTCATGAAGTCGGCCTACAATTTTTAGAAAGAGTGCGATGAGAAGAAAAAATACTACTCTTTGATGGTAGAATAAAATTCAAAAAAAGTCACATTACCGTCACATAATTGCAGGTGTTGTCAACTCCTGCAATAAGGTTCAGTTCCTGCAAAGCAACCAATACAATAATTGAACTCCAGCTCAAGCACAACTAAGATCCTAATAAATGAGAAAGGACAAAAAAGATTATATCGACGTGCAAGTGACTTTTGGCACAGTATTTCGGTGGATGGAATATCCCTAAATTCTTTTCACCCACCCCACTCCCCCAAATAAAAAATAAAAAAATAAAAACATAAAGCTGAGCACACACGCATACACACAAAGTACTTACTTTTCCTCGTGTTACTTGATATTCATTGTTGTTGATTCCAGTAACATATGTACCACTATAAAAGGTAATAATATCAGATAGCAGTGTGGAAATGGACAAACTTACAACAGTTAAAAATAATAATAATAAGAACACTTTGTATTGTAGATCTATTTTAGCCTCAACGGCAAGTAAACGAGAAAGAAAAGAGCTCTTCCCTACTAGCTAGAGCATTTCCTGCAGCACGTAGCTAGGAGGCAGGACTATTAGTCCTCAAATCTTTTTGAAAAAACTAAGCAGGATCTGATATCGAGTACCATCAACAAAGAATCCTCCATGCCAAATAATGGTTAAAAGATCCCATATCAACGTAAGTGTTATGGGAGGAGTTCAATCTTTGAATTTTAAGCATCAAAATTATTTAGTGAATTCCAGTCGGTAGTATGTTAGATTTGATCCAACATAATCATTTAGCTAACACAAAATTGGAACATAAAAGAATAATATCTTTCCTTTGGTACAATGAGAGATAGACTACATAAGATATGGTGATAATTGATTGGTGATTGAAGTGTCTACCTGAAGCTATTAAACAGTACATGAATATTCAGCTTTTTTTCTCCTTTTAATTTGCACATCCAGGTGAAGCCAACTAAATAATAAATAACTCTTGAATTAGGTATGTCTTTGAAATAGCAGCCAAATGGATAACAACAAACGGTAAATAGATATTACATGCTCCTATAATCTTCCATTGCGCGGATGCTACGAGGAATCAGAGATTCAGCTCTACTACATCACAACTTGGACAATTAAAATTTAAGCAAACAACAAATACTAACAAAGGATGAACAGATGGGATACAAATTAAAAACGATTTCAAGCTGCCAAGATATATATAAAAACATTCTCCGCTGAAGAGTATGACTAGATTTTCAGATAAAGACACATGCTTGAGCAATCGTAATTCATACTACTCTAATAGCCGCTATGAAATACAGAGCTGACTTTTACCTAAATCTGGCAATTTCTCTTAAAGGGCCACCAATTCCACATCCAACATCCAAAACCTGTCAATGAAACAAGGAATTCTTTTCATGTTCCACTTGCTAAATGAGACCTGACTGACCAACTTGAACCAAAACCAACACGAGAAAAGGAGAGAGTAGCAGAAAAAGAACACATCCATAATACGATGAAGTAGACCTTTTGTCCTTGCTTTAGCCCTAATTGCAGAGCAAGAAAGTGTTCGTGTCGTCTGATACTTTCTCGAAGTGATTCCCCTTTCCATCTGTTATAACAAGGAAGCTATAATAATTACTAGTCCTCTTTTGCTAATTATCACGGATTTCCAACCAAAAGTGAAAGAAGAGAACAATACACCGGTGGAGTAACTACCTAGGAGCAAAATGGAAAGATTCACCCCAACCATACTCATAAAAGCTTGTTGCTAAATCATAATATTTGTTAACCTGTAAACAAAGAACATTTATTATGGATTAATTAACTACTGAGTTTCTGGATAATTGAAGTCCTATAGAAAAGTCACAAATGGGATAGGCATGCTTAAACTATCAATAGAATATCAAAATCCTACCACCAAAGGGCGAAGGTAGATCACTACCTTGTTATCTGGGACGGAGCTAGATGGACGTGAGGGGGGTCAACTGAATTCCATTTGTCCGAAATTATGCCGTGTAAGTGGGCTAAATGAATCTTTTTGCATATAGATATGGATCGCTGAATAACCTTGACATACAGAAAGATTCTAGAATAGTGGTAAAGGGGGTTCAAAATTTCACGTGTGATATTCTTATAGTTTTAATACCCTTGTTAAATTTTTTTGGCTCCGCCACTGCTTGTTAGTTCTTTAACTATTTGATTATATCTTCTCAAATCTTACCATATCAATGTAGTTGGCTTTCCTCTCTTCCTCAGCTTCTCCATCACAGGCATGATATTTTTTGTACCTAAAGTAATTAATAATCCTTTATTACATGTGGAAAAAGAAAATACAGTAACCCTATTAAAATCATAGGAGAATTGAGTTGCAAAATAAAATATAAAGAACAGCTATTCAGGCCCAGGATAATATCAGTAAAGATTGTGCATTAACTTTTCTCTTTGAACAATTAATAAAACTGATCATACAAAATACTATAAGAAAGTTTGAAATAAAGGAAATGCAACAATAGGCATATCTATTTAAGTACTTAACTGGACAAGATGCGATGGAATAAAACCATTTTCAGCACTAAATAAGCAGTGAGTGGTTGAAATTTAAGAATCAACATTAAATTTGAAGCTACAAAAAGTATGATCTGGAATGAAATTTTACTTTTCAAAAGCTGAAAGTACTTCTTTCTTCTCAATTTTGCCACCAACCCCAGAAGCCAGATCAAATGTTCCAGTTTTTGACATCTGTCGTTCCTACACACACAAAAAAATATCCATCTTCAGAATTACATACACAAAACAAAGCAACTTCAAGATTCTGAGTTAGAATAAAAGTTAGCATAAAGATATTACAATAAGATTAAAATAATTGGGAAAGCAGCTGAAATGAGTCTCTCATTTCCCGGGCACAATATATAAGCAAGAGACCCGTTGACTTGGGCTTGGTAGTCAACATAATTTCGGGCTTTAGAGTCTCTTCCACAATTAGGGAGGAAAAGGGGATCTTTTGGGGCTTTTTCCACAGAGGTGAACAGTCAAGTTCAAACTCAATGGACCGGTCGCTGAGATTACCAATTTCCAAATTTTGGAAAGAAAAAAAAAGTAGATAGTTTTTAATGTTAAGTGAGCTTGAGTGATTGAACTTTTAGAAATTGTCAACTAGTTTGAAACTACAGAAATAGAAGTAATTCACATGATTAAAATTATAGAGTACCATAAAATTGCATCCTGATGTGCCGCTTGTGTTTGTTCAAATATTTGAAAGTTGTGTTAAGAAATTAAGCTAAAAAATCAAAGATGAATTATTTTTAAGTGTATTTAATTTCACTTCTCATCAATTATTTTTAGTATTACATAAATGTATACGAAAGAATGTCATAAACATAACATTAAGCATTTGACATCACGGAGGAAGATCACGAGGGAGGTTATGGAGGTATGAGAGTTACAATCATAAGTATTGGAGTAGTGAAAGTTATGAAAATAATAAAGAAGACTAGTGGTTATTATTCCTTTAGGAGTTCTGGACATCCACCATAATCTAATATTATATAACACTCTCCTTGGATGTCCATAGATAATGTGCCTCGTTAAAAATTTACTAGGAAAAAAACTTTGTAGGAAAAAATCGTAGTGAAGAAAAAAGAGTATACATATTTGATAATACGCATTGCTTGCTGCCTCGTTAAAAACCTTACCAGAAAAATCCAGTGAGATAAAACCTTAGCTAAGAAAAAAAGAGTATAACACGTATTTTCCTTCTCCTGATAAAAATATCATTTTATTTCTCGGAGACGATGCATTTTAATCTTGTATTTTAATTTCTCAAACGTTGAGGTTGGCAATGCCTTAGTAAACATATCAGCCAAATTATCACATGAACAAATTTATTGAATACTAATTTCATCACTCTGTTGAAGATCATGCATTTAAGAAAGAACGTTAGTGAAATGTGCTTTATATGTCTCATTCGATATATCCTTCTTTCAGCTGAATCTTTAAACTGGTAGTATCTTGGTATGACTTGGATAAGTATCTATAATTAAATGACTTGTAGAATATCAGAATATAACAGTACCCTTACATGCAAATAGATTATTTGAAGAATAAACTTCATGTAATGCCCTGCATTTCTATAACCAATAAAACCTTGACAATATTTGTTAGGATAAATAAATCTGTATTAATGGTTCCCTTTTGCAATATACTACTAATTGCATTTTTTCAACATATGAGAAACTATATCTCACTTGTATATAAGTATACTCATGTTCTAGGCTTCTAGCAAGATACATAAGTTCACCAATTACATACAAAATAAATTATGAGCCCGTTTGGACATAAAATTTGATGGAAGATTTTTCCAAAATTTTTTTTTCTTTTTTTCGAAATCAGCGTTTGTTCATAAAATTTTCAATTTTCACTTGAAGATACATTTTGGAAATTTTCGAAAATTTGAAAAATTGCAAAAAGCTGTTTTTCAAAATTTTCACTCAAATTACTCACAAAACTTTAAAAACAACCCAAATTGAAATTTATGTCAAAACACAACTCTAAATTTCAAATACCATTTTCACTTGAAATTTATTTTTACCATCTTTTCGAATTTTACAATTCTTATGTCCAAACGCCTACTAAATATGGCAATTGCCTTGATCCATATAAGGAATTGTTGAAGTTATATTTAATAAATTTAGTGGAACCTTTATATGCTTCAGAATAATTTAAATTCTCACTTGTATATAAGTATACTCATATTCTAGCAAGATATATAAGTTCACCAATTACATACAAAATAAATTATATATGGCATGATTGCCTTGATCCATATAAGGAGTTGTTGAAGCTATATTTAATAAATTTAGTGGGAACCTTTATATGCTTCAGAATATTAAATAAAATAGTGTAATACACGCACTATGCTACATCATCTAGTTGTGTTTAAATGACACATTTATGGTGGGAGTGTTCAAATGAAACAGATTTAAAATAGAGTGTTTAAGTAAAAAGTGAGGACAAATTTAAAGGCTGCCGATGTATTTGACCTTTTTAATTAGTATCTAAGCAGAAATAAAGTGGCATAGGAAAAATATTATATGACGAATGCAAATAATGACACGATACGCTGTCTAATTACCGAAGTGTAATAGGAGTATATAGGTTAATTTTAGTACTTCATAATTTGTATTAAATCATTACTTGAATTGTTATGGATTTTGAACACATATCCCGATATACTAAACTGGATATTAAAGGAATGATTTATTGCTTGTAAGTGATAAACACCGTATCAAATACATGTCAACTTTTTCTTATAATTTTTGGAGAGAGAAGTCCACCAAAAATAATTTCTTAGCGGAATCATAAAAACTGTAAAAATAGCACGGGCTAGTCAGTTTTCAGACTGGTCATTCAAAAATAGCCAGCATTTACCAAGTCATTGAAAAATAGCCACTATTTTGTTGTAACAGAGACCGGTCCAACATAATATACTGGAGTTCGGTGCACATGTGTATGAACTTCCAGCATATTATGCTGGAACTCCAACACGCAGAAAGTTCCAGCATAATATACTGGAGATTCGAGCACCTGTGTATGAACTTCCAGCATATTATACTGCACCGGTATACTTTGCTGGAACTCCATATATTATGCTGGAGTTCCAGTATACTTATGCTGGAACTCCAGTATAATATGCTGGAGTTCCAGTATACTTATGCTGGAGTATTTTTTGAATTTTGAACAGTGTTTTCGTTCAGATTTATCTTTACATGAAAAATGGCTAAATTTCGATTACTTTTGAAAGTGTTGCTATTTTTGAATAACCACTTGTAAATCTGGCTATTTTTGAATTTCTCCCATAAAAACTAGATATTTGTGGACCAGTATAAATGCATAGAGACTCTTACCATTATACATGAAGAAAGATTAACAGAGAGTTGCCATGTGGCCAAAAGTGTACGAGAATGTCAAGATATGGAAGTTAATTCAGAAGAACCTACCATCGTTTCTTGTTTAAGAAGATAAGCAAGTTGTGCTGATAACGTATTAAGTAATTAAGCTAAAAGATAATAATATCAGAAATAAAAGTAAGAAAAATAAAAGAGACAAGAAAATGCGATCTGTGTATGTGATGTGCTTGAGAAAATGCTCAATAGAATATATGTTTGAGCAAGGTATTTGCTACTATTCGCCTTGTTCAGCTCGGTTTGAGAGCTTGACTAATTTATATGACTCGATCCGCGCCCATTTATGAGATCACTATGCAGAGTTTCTTGGCTTGTGGATTGCCATTGTCTTTGGCATTCATTATTAGGCTAGTAGTGAAAATGGAGGTACAAGATAGGTTGCAGATTCTGAGTCTTACTCTCCAAGTTGCCAAGCAGTTTAACGTAGTATTTTTATGATTTTAGGGTATTTTATTACTCGTGTATTGTTGTTGTATTGGATTAGTTCTTGTTGTATTCTCTAAGTTCATCAATAACTCTAAGCAAGTAACAAGACATTTTCAACGATCAAACTTGATCTTTTATGTATTTTTTTTCTCTCTCTATGGGTTGATACTTACTGGTTTTAGACAAAAACTTTATCAATAATTAAGCGAGCCTATATATATATATATATATATATATATATATAAAATTAAAAATATTTTAATCTATGACTTTATGCACTAGTTAGTAATTAGGCCGAACAAATCGAAGTTACCGAACCGAATAAATCAAAATCGAAATGAGAAAAATTGAACCATATCTAATTTAATTAAGTATGGTATTGATATAAAATTTTAAGAAATGGGCAATCGAAAGTACATATCCAAAATGTCTAAATATTATAACGTACCGACTAACAATCATTCCTACCCTATTCCAATTTTACCAACCATAAACATCATGAAAAAGTTATAACGACCCGACCGGTCATTTTGAGCTTTATCGTTCCATTCAGTGTTTCGAGGTCTTGATTGGCTTCATATTGTGTATTATGACTCGCATGTGTGGTCGGATTTGATCTTCGGATGTTTTGAGATTAATTTGGATACGTGATTTTCATTTTAAAATTTGAACTTGGGCATATCCCCATAATTGAATTCGGAGGTCCGTAGGTTGATTTGTGTTATTTTGCTGAAAGTTGGCAATTTGAGGTTTAGAAGATTTCTAAAGTTTGACCGTAGGTTTACTTTTTGGCTATCGGGTTCAAAATTTAATTTTGGGACTTGGAATAGGTTCGTTTTGCTATTTGGAACTTCTCTGCAAAATTTGGTGTCATTCGGAGTTTGGTTGATAGGATTCAGACTCTTGGTTGTGATTCTAGAGGTTCTTGAGTTTTCATTTGAAATTCATGTGTTTTGATCTAGATGTTATTTTATGTTTTGATCGCACGAGCGAGTTCGTATGATATTTTTAGACTCGTGTGGATGTTTGGTTTGGAGCCCCGAGGGCTCGGGTGAGTTTCAAACGTATATCAGAATGATTTTGAACCGAAACAGGTTGCTGGTGTGTTGGTGTTGCAGTTATCGCAATTGTGAGCACAAGCTTAGCAATTGCGAACATGACAGAGGGAACTCAGATATTGCAATTGTGATATCTGGTTCGCATTTGCGAAGATTAGGATGAAGTTGGGTAGTTCGCAATTTCGATCATTTGGTCGTATTTGCGAGGAGGACAGACTTTGTATTTGCGAGGTTTGTGTTGCAATTGCGACATCTCATGGGCTTGTCAGTAGCCGTATTTGCGAGGTTTGTGTCGAAATTGCTACATCTCCTGGGCTTGTTAGTAATCGCATTTGCGAGGCTTCCTTCGCAATTACGAACCCAGTGTCCCAATTGCGATATCTGCAACTGGATAAAAGGTTGGAAAGTCGGAATTTCATCTTATTTTCTCTCATTTTAGAACCCTAGACTCGGTAGGAGGCGATTTGGAGAGGGGATTTTTATTTGCAAATATTGGATAGGTGATTCTAATAAATTTCAAACTATATTTCATGATTATATCTTAGATTTAACATCAAATTTATGAGAATCAAAGAGGAAATTTGGGAATTGTTGTTAAAGTTTTGAAAAATTTTGGATTTTGAGAGTCGGTTTTGTCATGCCCCGAACTTGGGGAGCGCGACCAGCGCTCAACCGAGTGAACCCGGCCGAGTAAGCCTGTTAGATTTCTTTCTATCCACATCACCTATGAATACAGAGAATACATATTTTTGTTAATTAGACAAAAATGTGATCATGTCTGCAATACCAATCCATTACCATTAGTTTCATCATTTTAAAGTCTCAAATTTCACACACGTTTTTCATAGTCTGTAGTGGAACAAGTAATCCAAACACAACATAACATTGTTTGACTTTCCCAGCACCAATATACAACCCACACTTTGTATACAGAGCCTCTATAGATACAGAAGAGTAGTATGATAATGCCGGCAACAAGGCCCCGGCTATACCTCAAACACAATGTACAAAGAGCAAAAGATCTCTCTCATTGTTGATTTATTCTTGTTGAAACCATTGTTACTTGTCATGTCTTTCATTGTGAGCCCGTTCTTCCATTTCTTTGTGTTTTTTAATTCTAGTGTTGTTTTACTTGCCGTACTCTCGTGTTATTATTGTTGTACTCAGTATTGTTGAGCCGAGGGCTATGTGTGGTTGTGGTTTTGGAATTGTTTTGAGGAAAATTTGTGGCATATGGGCACATGTGGTGCGAGTTGTTATATTGTGTTGTTATGTTTTTGGCACATGTGATACTGTTGAGAGGATTGTCGGGGTGCTCGCACGTGAGTTGTCCGTGCTATTGTTATTATTGATATTAGCACATGTGGCATGACAAGGTGGGATATATATATATATATATATATATATATATATATATATATATATATATATATATATATATATATATATATGGTTTGCGCATGTGGCCAGACAAGGAGGGAATATTATTATGCGCGTGTAGCGAGACAAGGTGGGCATTTACTTTATTGTTGTGCACGTGGCGAGACAAGGGGGGCTATGTCGGGGATGATTGGTAATGATATGTGATGGCCCGGGGGCATTGTTATTGATGATATTTGTGTAGTGGTGTGCCTACCTTGTATGAGTCATGCATTTCACGTTTTGTTGTGTTGTTTCCTATGTGCCATTCGTTGTCTCTGCTCTTACTTGTTGACTCGAGTTGTGATAGAACACTTGCACAAGCATACACATAATAAATCACTCATATCAGTTTAAGAAGATAAATCCTGATGTTTATTGATCGTTTACATGTATTCTCGATTACTTGCCTTTTGTGTGAGAGTTGTACTATTGGAACATGAGTTATCCGTGTGGTTATGAGGTATTGTTATTGCTAGCACGTGAGTTGACCGTGTGGATATGAGATGTTGTCACTCTCTTAGCACGTTAGTTGTCCATGCAGATATGAGTTACTAATGGTATTGACGTGTGATTTGTCCGTATAGCACGTGAGTTTTCCTTGCAGTTGTGAATTTTAATGTGGGCACAAGATGCCAAGTGCTTAGGGTTCGTGACTTGGGACCTGCGAATTGTGGTTATGAGGTGTTGTACCTCGGGAAAATTCTTGTATAATTCTTGTGTGAAAGCGGTTGTTTATTGGGTTGTTATCTGTTTTTCCCTTACTTGGTTACACCAGACTTTTACTGTATTTTACTTGCTTTACGGCATTATTACCTATTGCTCCGTGTTGTTAATTGTTGATTCTAGTTCTTATTGCAAGTATTGTAGCATCATTCTTACTATGTTTAGCTTTATATTGTTCCATGCTAGTTTTATATTCATACTTGTACATGTTATTATGTCTAGTAGGTGTCTTAATTGTTCTTCGTCACTACTCTACTGAGGTTAGTCTTGATACTTACTGGGTACCGCTGTGGTATACTCATGCTATGCTTTTGGCACCATTTTTGTGCAGATCGAGGTACTTTAGAGTTTGTTGATCATTAGATATTTGATCATATATTATTGTGAAGACTTCAAGGTATACCTATCATCGCGTTCGTCGGCCTCAGAGTCACATTCTAAAGTTTATTTTGTACAATTTATTTCTATTCCGAAACAATTGTACTTAGAAATTTCCTAATGAACTCAATAGAGCTTGTGACTTGCACTACTGGTTTTGGGATGTTGTACATTATGTTGAGATTGTTGGCTTAATGTAGAAATTTTTGTTTCATGTTTAATAGTTGTTTTGGTTAAATTTTGTCATTAATTCAGTAATTGTTAGGCTTACCTAGTCTTAGAGACTAGGTGCCATCACGACATCCTATGGAGGGAAATTGGGGTCATGACAAGTTGGTATCAGAGCTTTAGGTTCATAGGTGCTGCGAGTCATAAGCGAGTTTGGTAGAGTCTTGCGGATCGGTTCTGAGACGTCTGTACTTATCTTCAAGAGGCTACAAAACTATTAGGAAAACTTCACTTCTTTCATTCCTATCGTGCGAGTTTATTGATTTCGGAGTTTGAAGCTTTTGTCATTCTGTTCTCTCACAGATAGTGAGAACACGAGCTGTAGTTACTGATGATGCTGCCTCCAGAGCAATTGTTGCTAGGGGCCGAGGCAGAGGCAGAGGCAGAGAATGAGGAGGAGCATATGCTACACATAGAGCACCTGCCAGAGCAACAATTGAGGAGCCACCAGTAGCTCCGATTAGGGGACAAACACTGGAGGCGCCTGTTGCTACCCCAGAACTTCAGGCAACTTTAGCACACTTTCTTAGCATGTTTGGTACATTGGCTCAGGCGGGATTGATTGCGGTTGCACTATCTACTTCACAGAATAAGGGAGGAGCTCAGACTCCGCCGCCCGTACTCCAGAGCAGTGGGTCCACATTGGTCAGGTTCCGGGTGTCATGCTAGCATAACATGTTATTTCGGTTTAGCCTTAGGTCAAGCCAGGGGCATATGAGGAGGAGCAGCTGAGACTTGAGAGATTCAAGAAGTATTGTCCTCCTACTTTCAGTGGCCTAGATTCAGAGGATGCACAAGGTTTTCTAGAGAAGTGTCATCGTATTCTCCGCACCATGGATATTGTGGAGATGAGCAAGGTTGCTTTTACTACTTTCCAGCTATCGGGGGCAGCGTATCAGTGGTAGCAGGCTTACGAGGAGGGTAGCCCAACCGATATAGCTTCACTCTCATGGACTCAACTTTCAGAGATGTTCTTGAGAGATTTTGTTCCCCAGACCCTTCAGGATGCATGGCCCGCATAGTTCGAGCAATTTCGCCAGGGTACTATGTCAGTTTCAGAGTATGCTATTAGATTCAGTGATTTGTCCAGGCACACACCTGCTTTGGTTTCTATAGTTAGAGAGCGAGTCTGCAGGTTCATTGAGGGGCTCAGTTATGGTATCCAATTTAGCATGGCTCGGGAGTTGGAGATGTATGTTCCGTTCCAGCAGGTGGTAGAGATCGCTCGCCGACTAGAGGGCATGCTGGGCCAGGAGAGAGAGAGAAGGCAGGGAGGCTAAGAGGCCCCGTGGACCGGGAGGATCTAGTGATCTCTATTTTGGAGTCAGGGTACGTCATGGTAGAGGTTTTGTGGGTAAACCAGTTTAGTTTGTACTTCAGGCTTCACACGGTGTTTTAGATATCCATGGGTATCAAAGTACATGTACCGGACAACTTCCACAACCACGTCAGCGGAGAGGTTGCTTTGAGTGTGAGATACCAGCCACATGGTGAGAGATTATCCTAGACTCTGCACAGATGTGTCATAACGGAGTATTCAGGCTATGAGTTCTACTCCATTTGCTACTATACCAGCACCGCCAGCTAGGGGGTGGAGGTTTGGCGGGTAGAGATCTCCCTAGAGGGGGAGGTCGAGCCCATTGTTATTCTCTTTTTGGTTGGGCAGAGGCCGATGTACGAGACGATGTCCTTACAGGTATGGTTTCAGTTGAGTATAGAGATGTATTTTTGTTACTTCGATCCGGTCCCATTTATTAGTAAGATTCATCCTACCATGCTTGAGATATGGTTGTGTTTTGTGATTCTTGTACTCTGTTCATGTGTTCACGCCAGTTGTGAATTTTATTATGATAGCCTATATCTATTGTTCTGGTTTGGTTGCTATTGTAGGTCATGAGATTTGGGTGGACTTTCTGTTAGTTAAATACAGTAGGTTTTGTCATGATTTTTGGGTGGTTTGGACATGTTTTATGATCTCGGTGTTCTATAGGTATGAGAAGTTTATTTCTGTTGTGATTTTGGTTCTACGGGGTTTGTTGGTAGGGTGTCTTAGTAGATGAGATGCTTATCTTACTTGTGATTCCGAGTTAAGGATGGGGACCTGGTGTTCTTGATGGATTGATGTATTTGTGCTGGTCTATGTGCCGCGTAGAGGTCATATTAAGGTAAGATTTGTTGTGGTTGTTGTTGTGTATCTTGCTTCTTCCTTGAGGATTAGATCTATAGTACGGTATCGGTAGGGAGTTGTGCCTGTTTGGCTTGTTTGACAGTTCTCTCATATTTTCCTCTTTTCCTATCCAGTCATATTCGAGATGTGCTTGTTGGGTTTGGATTGCGATGATTTGCCCAGGTAGAGTTTGAGGTGGATTTTTGATCGGATGAGTAGTTATGAGTTTCGCATGTTACTTGCATTATTTTCAGTGTTGTGAAGGTTTAGAACGAGGTTCTAGTCGATGTGAGTCCGTTTGCCAGTACCGGGCTTGGTAATGAGTAGCTATTGAGGTAAGAGTTGTTGCTATGGGCATACCGGTGATGTATGGTTATACCTTGTGGGTGTATGCATGAGATGTTGCGGCTGGTTGAGGATTTTACAGTGTGTTTGTGTGATAATATGGCCCTTAGTAGATGTGGGAATTTGTTTCTAAGACTTATCGGCATGAGTAGAAGGAATAATCTTCGATTGAGATGGTTTTGTCAGTTTTTATTTGGTTTGGGGTGACGTGGGATCACCCGTGTGTATGCATAGAGAGTTTATACGGTGATTTGATGGCATGAGAAAGACTCTTGGCATGTTCGAGGACGAACGTTTATTTAAGAGGGGAAAGATGTAACGACCCGATCGGTCGTTTGAACTTTAGCGATTCTTTCAGTGGTCCGAGGTCTTGAATGACTTCATATTGTATATTATGACTTGCGTGCATGGTTAGATTTGAATTTCAGATGTTTCGGGATGAATTTGGATGATTGATTCTCACTTTAGAAGCTTATGTTGTAAATGTTGACCGAGATTTGACTTTTGTAAAAATGACACTGTAGCCGTGTTTTGATAGCTCCGATAGGTTCGCATCGTGATTTCAGACTTGGGCGTATGCCCGAAATCGAATTCGGAGGTCCGTAGGTTGATTTGTGTTGTTTTGCCAAAAGTTGGTAATTTAAAGTCTTAGAATTTTTACAAGTTTGACCGTAGGTTGATTTCATAGCTATCGTGTTCGGATTTCTATTTCGAGACATGGAATAGGTCTGTTTTTTCATTTTGATCTTATCCGCAAAGTTTGGCATCATTCCGACTTGACTTGATAGGAATCGGACGCGCGGTTGTGTTTTTAGAAGTTCTTGAGTTTCATGTTGAATTCATATGTTTTGAGATCCGATTAATGATTTTGGATGTTATTTTATTGATTTGATCACGCGAGCGAGTTCATGTTATGTATTTAGACTTGTGTTGATATTTGGTTTTGAGCCCGGAAGGCTCGGGTGAGTTTCAAATGCATTTCAGAGAGTTCATAAGAGGTTCAAATTTTTTCTGGTGCTCAGATCTCGCATTTGCGGGCTTCTTCATCGCTTTTGCGAAGATCACCGTGGTCTGAAGAGTTCGCATTTGCGAACTCTCCATCGCATTTGGGATACTGGCCTGGGCTGGGCATTTGTCGCATTTGCGATCACTTTGATCGCTTTTGCAGAAGTCCACTGTTCGCAATTGCAAGCTAATCATCGCATTTGTGATGACAACAGGGGTGTGAGGGACTTCGCTTTTGCGGGGTTCGCATTTGTGACACCCGCGACACCTGCGACTGGACAAAAAGCTGAGGGACATGATTTTTAGTCTCATATTCATATTTTGGAACACTAGACTCGATGGAAGGTGATTTGAAAAGGGGATTTTCATCTATAAATTTTGGATAAGTGATTCTAATCTATTTCTAATCATATTCCATCAAATATATCTTAGATTGTAACATCAAAATCATGTGAATCAAAGTTAAAATTTGTGAAACTTTGTCATTTTTTGAAAAATAAGAATTTGAGTTTTGAGAGTCGATTTGGACTCGGATTTTGAAGTTAATCCCATATATGAACTCGTGGGGCCATGGGTAGTCGTAATCTGCCATTTGACCCGGGGTTGACTTTTGAGCAATTATGTAAAGATCATAGCTTTAATTATTGCAATTGATTTCTCTTGCATTATTTGATGTTATTGAGTCGATTTTGGTTAGATTTGAGCCGAGTGGAGGTAAATTGTAAAGGAAAAGCTATTTTAGAGTGTTGATTGAGGGCTCTTGAGGTAAGTATCTTGCCTAACGTTGTATGGGGGAACTACCCCGTAGGTATTGGTTGTTTGTACTATTTGAACTATGTAAAAGACGTGTGCATGAGGTGATAAGTGTGTGCACAACTTATTTGTGGAAATTGACCGGTTTAGACTCTTAGGTTCTTATGTACTCTTATATGCCTTTATTGAAGTTGTAACCTCTCAATGCCATGTATCTCTTCCGTAGTTGATTATCCTTAATTGACGTTATTGTTATCTCTTCCATTGATTTATCCTTATTTGAAGCCATTGCTACATGCTATCTCTCTTATTGTCGAGCTGTTCTTAATTGGAATCATTGCTACATGTTATTTCTCCTATTATTGAGTTACTCTTGTTTGATATCATTGTTACACAATATCTCTCTCATTGTTGAGTTATTCTTGTTGAAACCATTGTTACTTGTCATGTCTTTCATTGTGAGCCTGTTCTTTTATTTTTTTTTTGTGTTTCTTAATTTTTATGTTGATTTACTTACCGTACTCTCGTGTTATTTTTGTTGTTGTTGTTGTTATTATTGTTGTTGTTGTTGTACTCAGTGTTGTTGAGCCGAGGGCTATGTGTGGTTGTGGTATTGAAATTGTTTTGAGGAAATGTTGTGGCATATGGGCGCATGTGGTGTGAATTGTTATGTTTTTGGCACACATGATAGTGTTGAGAGGATTGTTGGGGTGTTTGCACGTGAGTTGTCCGTGCTATTGTTATTATTAATATTTTCACATGCGGCGTGACAAGGCAGGCTATATATATATATATATATATATATATATAGCATTAAAGAGCATTGAAGATGGATGGGTAAGCCCAGACCAATTGTTCGACAGGTTTTGACATCGTGAGAGCTATGAATGGTATTTGGGAGAATTTAAGTGTGATCAGGTGTAACAACCCGACTTGTTATTTTGAGAAATAACGTTCTGTTCAACGACTTAAGGTCCCGAGCAACTTCGTAATATGTATTATGACTTGCGTGTGCGGTCAAGTTTGGTTTTGGAAGGTTCCGAATTAAATTGGAAGAACACTCCTTATTTTTGAAGCTTAAATGAAAAGAGTTAACCGATGTTTGACTTTTGAGCAAACGACCCCGGAATGGTATTTTGATGATGTCAATAGCTTTGTATGGTGAATTCAAACTTAGGCGTATGTCCCAATTTGGATTTGGAAGTCCGTAGGACAATTTGACGCATTTTGGCGAAAGTTGAAAAATGGAAGATTTTTAGAAAGTTTGACCAGGAGTTGATTTTATTGATATCGGGTCGAAATTTGATTCCGAAAATTGGAACAGCTCCATTATGTCATTTATGACTTGCGAGCAAAATTTGAAGTCATTCCGGATTGATTTGATACGCTTCGGCGCAAATTATAGAATTTGGAAATTTCATAACTCATTATTCGATTTGAGGCGCGATTCGTTGTTTCGGCGTTGTTTGATGTGATTTTAAGCCTCGACTAAGTTTGTATCATATTTTTGGACTTGTTGGTATGATTTGACGGGGTCCCGAGGGGCTTGGGTGTATTTTTGGATCATTGGTTGAAAGACTAGTAAAGTTAAGAAATTTGGAGTTTGACCATGGTCAATATCGGCTCAAGACGACCTCTTTTCAGTGTTTTGAGTGCGCAAGCAGGTCCGTAGCGTATTTTATTATTGAAATTCATATATGGTTTGTGTCCAGGAGGTTCCAGATGAGTTTCAGGGTGGTTTAGGATCATTTCGGAAAAGTTTGGGTTTTGCTGGTTTCTGGTGTGACACTGTTCATCCGCAATTGCGAACACTGTTCATCCGCAATTGCGAACACTGTTCATTCGCAAATGCGAACCTGGGCAGAAACTTAAGGAATTGAAAATTTGTCATTTCTTCATTTTCGATTGGGATTTTTGGAGCTCGGTTTTGGAAGATTTTGAGGATTGCTTCACAAGCTTGGTTGGGGTAAGTGTTCTATATCCGAAAGTGATTATATTTCATGAATCTATGGTTATATTCATCGTTTAATTTGAGTTTTAATGGAGGAAATTGAATTTTTTGTAAAACTTTTCAAAAACGGGAATTTAAGTTTTGGAGATCGAGTTGTTATTGGAATTTGATAAAATTAGTATGGTTGGACTCGTATCGGAATGGGTGTTCGGATTTCATGAAAAATTGGTATCGTTGGACCCGCATTGACTTTTGGTTGACTTTTTAATGTAAAATTTTAAGTCGATGTTTTATTATCCAGAATTATTTTCGATGAATTTTAATGAAGTTATACAATTAATTTGGATAGATTTAAGTTGTGCGGAGGTCAATATCGGCCTAACTTCAAAATGGTAAGTATCTTGCCTAACCTTGTGTGGGGAAGTTTCCCCTTAGGCATTGAGTCGTATGTGCCATTGGTGTAATATGGAAGCCGTGTACGCGAGGTGACGAGTACGTACTCGGGCTTATATCTGCAAATTGTATTAGTTTAAAGTCGTAGAAATTCTTAAGTATTAAATTGGAAATTAGCTGGCACTTATTAAATCCTAATTTCTCATGCCTAGTTCTTTGTTTGTCGAATTGTTTTATATGATAATTTGGTGTGATTGCTTTTTTGATTCTTATGTGGATTCTGTGTGCTGGTTGAGTTGACATTTTATGGAAATAATTACATTTTGGTCTTTCTATATGCAAATAATTAGTAAATAAATTTAAATGGAGACATTAATATAGTTATCAAAAATTACTGGATTAAAGAAGAGGTTGTTCTTGCTGAGTTATTTTTCCATCTTTGCTGTTGCATATTTACTTTGGGACTACGAGGCATTACCTTGGGACATCCCCTTGCTGGCATATTTACTTTGGGACTATGAGGCATTTATTCGGGAGATCCCCCTGTCTTTGTGGTACTTCGGGAGATCCCCCTGTCTTGCATATTTACTTTGGGACTACGAGGCGGTACCTCAGGAGTTCCCTCTGTCTTGCATATTTATTTTGGGACTATGAGGCGGTACCTCGGGAAATCCCCCTGTTGGGAATTTACATTTGGGTTTACGAGGCGGTACCTCGGGAGCGCCCCTGTTATTTACCTTTATTTGCCATGCTGTTACTTTTCTGTAAATTTTTTGTCGTTCACTCCTCAGTCATTTCATTAAATTATTATGTCTTCTGTCTTGTGAATTTCCCGTACGGTTATGATAGAAATATGGGAACGAGGTGCTGTGAGCCTGTGAGATATAAAAGTGGGCTGCGACCCGAGATTTTTAGGATTATGAAGTGAGGTGTTAACCGGTGATTTTACTTGAAGGAAATCATATTCGAAGGATTTTACTTGAAAGGAATTATATCCGAAGGATTTTACTTGAAAGAAACTATATTCGAAAGATCTCATTCGAAAGGTTTTTATTTGAAAGAATTATATTCGAAAGGTTTTTATTTGAAAGAATTATATTCGAAAGGTTTTATTTAAAAGAATTATATTCGAACGGATTTTTTTATTTGAAAGAATTATATTCGAAAGGTTTTATTTAAAAGAAATATATTCGAAAGGTTTTTATTTGAAAGAATTATATTCGAAGGGTTTTGTTTAAAATAATTATATTCGAAAGGTTTTTATTTGAAAGAATTATATTCGAAAGGTTGTATTTAAAAGAATTATATCCGAAATATTTTTATTTGAAAGAATTATATTCGAAGGGTTTTATTTAAAAGAATTATATTCAAAAGATATTTATTGAAAGGATTATATTGGGAGATATTTATTTGAAAGATTCGTATTCGTAAGGTATTTATTTGGAGGAAGTATATTCGGGATATATTTAATTGGAAAAGATTACATTCTAAAGATTTTATTTGAAAAACTTATAGATAAAAGATGTATATTTTGAAGGGCTTGCTTAATTGGCTGTACTTGTCTTTATTATTCGCGTGAGCAATATTTATGGTGTTCTTGTTGTTTTGTTGTTTATATCACTAGTTGATTATCGCTGCCATCACTGCTATCTGTTTTTTATTATTTTTGTATGCTATGTTGCACAGGTTATTAGACTAGTGAATGTCTTGACTGTACCTCGTCACTACTCCACCTAGGTTAGTCCTCATACTTACTGGGTACCGACTGTGGTGTACTCATACTACACTTCTGCACATTTTTGTCCAGAGCCAGGTACTAGAGATATTGGTCTCGAGCAGAGTTAATGTGTTGATCGCGAGGATTCAAGGTAGAGCTGCTTGGTCATCGCAGTCCCTTGGAGTCTTTCCATTATATTGTACTGTCATCTCTTTTTCGAACAATATTGTATATTCGATCCTTGAGATCATTGCATGTATTCAATTAGAGTTCGTGACTCAGTATCACCAGTCATGGGAGGTTGTTATAATTATTTCCGCTGTTGGTTTAAACACTTGTATGAAATTATATGTTTAAAAAAAATGGCTTGAATTGTAATTGTAATCGGATTACCTAGTCTTAGAGACTAAGTGCCATCACGAAGCCTGTGGTGGAATTTTGGGTCGTGACATCAGGCAACCTGGGAAATTCTCTGACCTATAACCTTCTCTCTGGTGCTACTGGGATTGTTGGTTTTCCCACAAAGAAGAGGATGAACCAATATCAACTTGCTGCCTATGGTCTTGGCAACATTCCGGGGCAACCTCCAAGCCACTTTGGTACCTATGGTGTTAGCATAAATTCTCAGAGCATTGTTTGCATGTTCTCGAGGGTATGATTTCTTCAAGGGTTATAACTTATTGCTTCAAATATGGACCACAGAGCACTTCTTTCAATGCAAGGCCACAATTGGCTACTTTGTGGGCGTTAGCAACATGATTCGAAGTGAAAGTGAGAGAATGAGGCATTGGGTCTCCCCGCACGGACAGGAAGAATGGAGAGAGATGCTGACCAATTTAAGCGGAGAGTGGATCAACTGGAAATTATCATGGCTGAGCGACAGGGCAATTCTAAGGACTCCCCAGAAGTATTTCATCGAGCTGATAGGACTCTAGGGTATTCATCCATATGCACCCCTATGAGTTCTCAAGCAGTTTGGGTTGATTCAGGATGTACCTATCTGGACAAGGACGACAGTGTATGAAGACGAGTACAATGGGAAAATATCGATACTAAGGATAAGGAGGCTTCAGGAGGAGTGGAATGATCTAGTCACGATGCCAATGGGTCAAATTCGTAGCGCACTCTAGAATATTATGTCTGGATCAATGAAAAAGATGAGCTAGCCGGACCAAGTAGGGAAGGAATAGCCTGGCTGGAAGATGCAGTGGCGGCTTTGCAAATCTATCATGAGATTTTGCTGCACTAACTTGTGACTACCTCCTTGAACCGCCAAGTGGTCCCGGGGTAAATTGATCACATGCTGCCACCTTTTAAGGATGATGATCGAGTAGTTGAGTGTATATAAATTGAGTCTGAGATAGAACCAAAGGAAGACCCAGAGGACGAACCCGAGTTCAATGATGATGAAAAAGAATTTGAAGAAGACCCGGAAGAAGAATTAGAGGAAAAAGAAGAGATGAGGAATGATTCCGGGGATGGATGTTAGAAGCTGGTTGATTTCACCCTTTTCCATCTTGTATCTTTATCTCGAACCTTTCCATTTCCCTAAGGGCAAGTTTGTTTGAGCCTATGTAATCTTATGAATGTTGAAAACAATGATGTAATCTTTGCTCCCGCCTGTTACAATCCAAATATTATCAATGAAATCCAAAATTTGCTTCGGATCTGAATGTGTCAAATCTAATTTTTTGTCAAATACTCGTGATTTAGGCTTACCTCCTGCAAAGAGAGGTCCCTCTAACTTTAGGAAACGCGCTTGCTTGAATACATGAACTAACTGCTCTGTGTGCCTATATTTATGCAAACTGATTTATGTTCTTTTTCTTTTATTACTTTATTATTTCCTAAAAGAAGAAGTTGGTTTGTGTTGACCCAAAACTGGTGGAACCTCCCTACAACTTGAGATCGAAAGGTAAGATGTATGTGATAGATAACCCGACCAAACACGCTATGGTAATAACTTATATCCCAGAGCGATCAGGAGAGAAGTTGATATGCGGAATGGTGAACATATGGCTAAGATGTCCTAAGAGATGGAATCATTGAGGGAGGAAGTACAATACATTCGAGAATTGGCACATCTGGCCATGACGACGCTCCCACAACCACCTCGTTTTCCTTTCCTAGATTCGACCCCCGACCATTTTCCTTTAACTACTCACCAAGCAAACAATACCATGACTTCAGTCCATACCACCCAGATTATCCAGTAACCCTTGCGAACCCACCAAACCCTCCTATACACACTCCTTATGTACCAAATTACGTTCAAACACCTGAAAATCCACCAGCTGCTACCAACACAGTTCATACCCCTCCTCGTGATGGTGTCACCTTCACCGCTAACAAAAATCAGCACATACCCACGACACATACCGCTGCATATGAGAGATATGTTCCTCCCATGTATTCCATTTCAGAACCCACTTTCACAGCCCCCTTCATGGTCAGGATGCCTTATAAAGTTGATTAATATGCCTAAATGGAAAAAGAAGCTAAGTATAAGGAGGAAGAATCAATATCCGAAAAGTTGCGCGCATTGGGGAAACAAATAAAGAACCTTCCAGTCACTCGAGGATGTGAAAGTCTAGATTAGGAGGATCTGTGTATACACCCTGATGTGGACACGCCAATAGGGTACAAGCCTCCGTAGTTTGATATCTTTGATGGGATAGGTGATCCCCGTGCACACTTGAGAGCCTACTGTGATAAGCTCGTTGGAGTAGGAAGAAACGAGAAGTTGAGAATGAAGTTATTCATAAGGAGTTTGACATGGGAGGACTTACTTGGTACACTCGCCAAGATCCTAGAAACTGGAGGGAATGGCAGGATATGAGAGAAGATTGCATGAACCGTTTTTGGTTCAACACAGAAATTACCTCTGATAGGTTTGCTCTAGTAAACTTGTAGAAGAAGCCGTCAGAATCATTTCAAGAGTATGCACATCGATGGAGGTCGGAGGCCTCTAGAGCACAACCCCCCTTAGATGACAGTGAGTTGACTAAGTACTTCATCATGGGCTCATGAAGGAATCTACTTTGAGAAAATGATGGGCATGACGGGGCAGAAGTTCCTTGCACTTGTTAAAATGGGAGACTTTTTAGAGGAAGGCATAATGTACGGCAAGGTACAATCTATGGCTGCATTACAAGTAGCTAGCAAAGTAATCCAATCAGGTTCAATAGGTAGTGGGAAGAAGAAAAAGGAAAAGGTATCAGCAATCATTCCATATTACAGTCTAATCCATACCATGGAAGCAACTATTACTCTCCAAACACTCATTCCCCCCCACCTACCTACTTATGTTCCAATATACAACACACAACTATACTACAATCCCTAATCTCAATATAACCCACCTCACACCCATACAAATCCAAATCCACCACGACCTTACGCTACAGTTCAAACTACCACTCATCAAAATCAACCCACCTATGCACCCCGACCTTGCCCAAATTTTGAAGAAATAGGTCCAAGAAACTAAACCCCGATTGCTGAACCTTTGGCACAACTGTTTGAAAAATCGAGGAGAGCAGGCTTGATACATCCAATAGAAGGGAGGGTTCCTGAGTATCTTTCAAAATACTTTGATGCAACCAAATGGTGCGTCTACCACTCAAACATACCGGGGAATGATACCGAGGATTGCTTCAAACTGAAAATGAGTCATTGATCAAAAATGGATTCATTCAGTGCACCCCAGCTCTGCCCAATGTTAACCGTAACCTACTGCCAAACCACCAGAATCAAGGAGCTAATATGATCACCCTAGATGAAGAGTATGACTTGAAAGGAACCATAGTCATAATAGGAAATACTGAGGCTACGAGGGTTCCACCTAGGAGGATTCCAATAATTGCTGTACGGTTAAAACCTACAGTGATAGTCTAAACATACCTGCAACAGTCCACCGCTGCTATTAGAAATGAAGAGAATCAGGAATACAAGACAGTCCTGTGGACATATCTGCCTCTTGTTAAATCCTGCCCGTTGATCTCAAAGATCAATGGCCCACGTCCTCCTCCATATTTTTTATTTCCCAAAACCTTGAATCCCTAACCATTACCCCAAACAGCCGCCCCTAAACGCTCTCAACTCCCCCTTCTCTCTTCTGAGAAACCCTAGCAGTCGCCTCCCCTAATCTTCTCCAATTCCGACCTAAATATGGAATCATTGCATGATCCACTTACCTTATGTGTTCCACCACATTGTTACTTATACTACTATGGTGTTACTTAGTAATTGCCATTTTTGGCAAGTACCAGTCTCCGAATCAAGGGAAATCGGCCTCACTCATCAAGATCCAGATGATATTTCATTTGTATACATTCAAAACAAGGCTGTATATGTCCGATTCATAAAGATCTTCGACCAATTTTTGATTTTTGTCAAACTAGGGTTTGTCTGGTTTTCTCCTAATCCGAATCAAAATCTATTTTGCATGTGACTCTCTTCTTATTTCTGTGATTCGATTGATATTTTCCTTTTCTAATTTTTGATTAACTGAACACTATATAAACCTCTCCCCTAATTACTCTAAAACGGACATTAACCCCTGTTACTCTCTCACTCTCATTCACTCTATATTATTCTAAAATTTTGTCTCTTAACCGGCTAAAAGCCAAGGCCACTAGAATTTGATTAATTGACTTTTCTCAGTGCGAACATTGCCCGAGGTTCGTCTAAAACCCTTGAGATATGTGACACACTGAGATTTTGGGTTTTGCTGCTCTCTTTGATATCAACGGTTGAAGTATTATTTGAGTTATTCTTCCTGTTTACTCGTTTGATTAATCGCAACTGGTACGAACCTGTGACTCTCGCAATTTCATCTCTTTGCTTGTGTTCATGCCTTGCATATCTATGCCATTTGAGCTTCAGTGAATCAATAGGATACTATGTTATCTTTGCTTATGGCTCTTTTGGTTTTTAAAATTTTCTTGTAGCTCTGTGCCTTTCTAGCATTAGAACCTACCTGAAATTTAAAGTTTGATGTATGCCCCCGATATCTGACTCTCTTGGTTCTGCTTGGCCTAATGTGTTTGTGTGTGCTTGAATTCTCATACCTGCTTTTGTCCTGATTTCATCTCTCTATTTGCTTTAGATTTCTTGTGGTAAACTAGGTGATATCTATAATTTGTCTTTCTGCTGAGTTATTCGTGTAAAACTTATTGGTTGATCCATGAATCATGTGATTTCTAAGTGCCAATACTACCTGAACTTGTAAATAAACATGACAAGATTCCTGCTACTTGTAAATTGCAATGTGTACTCCCTAATTTGTTTAGATTTCATAGTGCTACCTATAACTTTTAGAGACTATCTCAATGTTCTCCTCTTCGTGAAATCAACTGGTGTTAACCTAGATGTATGCCTACTCTATTGATCCAAGTGACATGCCTCTTGAACTCTTCTAATGATATGACTAATGTTCAGCATGCTAAATTCTTTCCCCTGTTGAGTAATTGCTCAATCATGAACCTGTATTGTTAGTTTTCCATGTTAAACTTACTATGTTGGGAATGCTCTCTACTGATAATCTAGCTTTCATGTTCAAACCCCTTGTACAAGAGTGTCTTAGGCTAGTCCTGGCCATGTTTTGTTAGAAACCTTATTCGAAATAGTTTGCAACCTCTTGATGGCCAATCCTGTCACCTTAGCTTCTAATATGCAAGTATAAATATGCCTTATGTGAGCCCTGTCAATATGTCATATAATCAAGTCTCTATGTCTTAGTGAGAATTGTTGTTAGTAGGCTTCAGAGCGGTTTAATCAATTTCCATGTGTAGTTCGTTAATTTGTATGGTTAAGTTGTTCATCTGCAACTGCTAGGTAAGAAAGTCCTCCATTTGGGCCTAGTTAGGACCATGTATGAGTTTGGGCCTTGTAATTTACACACTTTAATATTTTGGGGTGTACCTGGATCTGGGTCTACTATTTATGTGAAAAGTGAGCCTGCAAAAAGCTCAGAAACATCACTGGGTTATTTTGGGGCCTGCTACTATTTATTGGGCCTGTATTTGTTTCAATTTGTAATATTTGAACATGCATTCTTTCATTTGGGCTTGTAATAATTTGTAATAACGACAGTTGGGGAATAAGTGGAAACAGGGTGGTGGTGGATGGTGGGTGGGATATTCTATTCTTTGCATGACAGGGTAGAAAATATGTCTATAGGTCCTTAATTTATTTACGTGACATTTATCTGCACCATGTGTTGATTTGTTTGCCTATTAACTTAGAAAGCATGACTTAGGGCAAATACAATATCTTAACTTGCAAATGTTATAATGCATGCCTATAGGAGCTAAGACAAGAATTGTTGATTGTTATGCCTAGATACCATGTCTATAGGATCTCAATGTGGTCAATTAAAATTGCCGCTGCTGCTATCCTTATCATACTGCCGCCTAGACAACATGCCTATAGGGATAAATAAAACAAGTGTGTGTTCTCAACTACTTTGTTGCCCAGATGTTACTATTTGGATAGTGCCTATAAGATGTTACTACTCATTTAGAAAGCATGTCTATAGGGCCAAAGATGAATAATTCTGCATCTTCGATGTTCTCAGTGCCCAGTCATAAATCTCCTAGAGATCATGCTTATAGGATCTTCGATTAAAATCAAGTGCTTTGTCAAACAATTTGTCCAGAAATACTACCTGTAGAACTCTATGTCAACCCTTGAATCGATCAATCACATAGAAATCATGCCTATAGGTCTTGCACAACTCAATATACTCTGACTTCAAATATGCTCATCTACAACTGCCTACTTAATAATTTGAATGTTGTTAGCATAAGCTCAAACTGCATGCGTGCGTCCATGTCTATATGAGGAGGCTAACTTGAGCCCTTAATTGTTAACTATGTGTAGTCCTAATTGCTTTTGATTGTGTGCCTAGTTTTATCATTTTGAGCAGCCTAAGGAAGTCTAGAACTACTAAGATAGTAGGTCCAAAGCCTCTTAGACCATAGACATTGGGACAGGTAGAGCACGCATAAGACCTGTTTTAGAATTGAATTAGAACACTCTTAGGTAAAACACTTCAAGATAGTAATTGGGTAGCAGGAGATAATAGTGTGTGCCCGCTAAATAATATGAGAAACCCTTACATTTAAGGGAGTTGTGAAGTATTATTTATGTTGTACGGGGTGATCCTTTAGGCTAAAAAACTTAGGACCCCCCCATAGTTTCTATTTATACATCTATTTGCACAAACATGGATCAAGCTATATAGGACATATATTGTAAATTCCAAAAGTTGTATCAATTATATGTGACCCACTTCTTTCTCTTTGATATTTGTTATAATCGGATGTTTGGATTCCTTGTTACAATTTACATGATCACGTAGGATAACTATTATTCAATAATCCCCACATAGTGTAAAATTTGACCGGGACCCATAGTTATGGACCTCGAAGAGTACCTAACCCCTTCTCTTTGAGGTAATTTGAGCTCTTACCCGATCTTTGGTGAAAAAGACTAGTTAAAAGAAAGTTAATTACAAATAGGTGCTCTAACACACCTTAAAATTATTAGGTGGCGACTCTTCCCTTTTAATGCCCGTTTAAAAGAGTTGACACATGTCGAAACCCGTTTTCGTGAGAAAATAGGGCGCGACACTTATACATCTAATAGATGTTAAGATTTAATCTATGTATGAGTCCCTAATTAATTTGAACATAGTCTGATAAGCTGTTAAAGTATTGTGAGTAAGAACTCCGCTCGGTTTTCCGAAGACGCTAGGGTTCAAGAAGAATGGCGAGTTGGGTTGCTTGAAGAAATCCTATATCCCTTTTGAGTTTCTTTATGAACGATATGGGCACAACAAATCATATCGCTTGCATCATGAGATGGTTGCTACCACCTCTTTGGGATGGGTTCACCGCTGAGTTTATGTCTTCATAGTCTGCTTTCTAGATTTGCTAATTTTTCCAATGCAAGAAGGGAAAATTCACACTCGTTTGGCCATGGTCGCCAGGACCGTGAAGGAAGGGATTGAGAGGAATAAATACACCATTATTCCTATGATACAAGATGAGATGTACCAAGCCTTGGATCAGTGCAAACATGGGTTTGGATATTTCGAGGGTTGCAATCTTCTACTATAGGTTTGGCCACTAGAGCATTCTCAGAGGGGAAATTACCGTTAGGAGCTCTTGCGTAGACCACTGAATGACTATATCGTCAGTCATCCTCCAAAGAAGATGACATTTTCTCCGGATAGGTTTGCAAATCCTGGGAATGCTGAAGGGTAGGTATGCTTCTTCAGTAATTTAACTGACGAACAAGTGCATTAGATGTTTGAGTGGTTTCCCAATAACGAGTTCATAATCATTTCCAAAGGGACCACTCTTTTGGTGTTGATTGGGTTACGAGGCATTTAACCTTATGCTCCTAAGGGTAATGAGGCAAGCTGGGAGGAAGCAGGTCACACCTTGAGTTTCTAATATGATTCAATATAAGTCAGACTTTAAAGGGAACGTCATTCCATTCAAGTTTGAGGCCTAGCACACATGGAACCAAAAGATCATTGTAGATGGAGAGACTATTAAACCAAACAGGTACCACGGCAGTCATATGTATTACTACCTTTCATGGTTGGAGGACGACATAACCGGGGGTGTCAACTCGGGAGTCAATCTGAAAGACAGGATCATAGATGAAGTGGTTGAGGCTCAGGTAAAGCACAAGAGGCTATGCAAAAGAGTATTCGAATCTGAGGCCAAGCATTTGGAATAACATAAGATAGACATGGAGTAAATAAAAGAATGGAAGGAGATTGTGAACAAGTTGACAGAGAGGTTGGAGCACTTAGAGCAAGGGTTGATGAAATTAGAGGGAAAGATGAGAAAGAGGCTTTGGGATTGCCAAGGTATGGGCTACGATGAAGGAGGAAAGCTGGCGATGGCATACTTGCTGCTTGACATGCATGACCTAGGGAGTGTGATTGATGGTGTCAAAAGAGCAAAGCATAGAGAAGGTCCTTCCGGGATTAAATATTATAGGAGAAAATTTTCTTTTTTGCTTTTTAGTTAAATTTCGTTAGATTTCGATGTAATAAGGCTTTATGCCATTGGTGACTTCATATTATTATTTTGATTTAGTAAAGACTGGTTTGAATTATTTTTCGCATTAATGGAATGAGGCAACGTTGACATAAATTTTCTCCAAGCCTACTTGTCGCTTAAGCCTACCTCGGGCACAATGAGGTCCCCAAATTAGGACGCAAACTATTGCATGCCTTATGTGCTACTTGCTTAAATATTGCAAGCGCTGTTCGATTTCGTCTTACTGACTTGGCTACCTTTTGGTTTTTTCTTTCTTTTGATTGTTCCCATTCCCAAAGGTTGGTTCGAGCATTCTGGCATCGTTATCATATCACACCAGATCTAAAGGGACTCAACCTCCTCCTTTACCTAATGACATCAAAAGCAAAAGCAAAGCCAAAGGAAAGATGGACGATTTGAGTGGTAATCGAAAAGAAAATGCTACTATAGCAGAGAATGTCGAGACTTTAGACGGAAGAAGTACGCCAGGACAAAATGAATTGGTTCTACGGTTGGAGCAGAAAATCTTTGAGTTACAAGGAGAGGTCAAGTAGGTCTGAAATCTTGCAAACCTCTCTCTTACTTTGAACGTCCCCGACATCAACCATCAGAACACCACCACATAGAGTGAAACGCCGCCTAAAAACACACAACCCCAAAATCCAATACCGTTATCTCCACAAAATCCTCTCACAATGCATCAATACCACAACCCCGCACCCCCCTCAAAACCTCCACCCTCTACCATTACAAACTCCCTAGCAACACCACCATAATACAACCAAGTATCCGTAAACCACTACCTATCATACCCCTCCGAACATGCCACGACTTACCCCCGATCCACCTCCGACCTCAATCAATGATCACCCATACACTCAAGTCGCAGGAACATACCAAGGCAACTCGATATACATGGAGACCTACCACATACCCCACAAGAAACACTATACATACCCGATCAAACCGAGAAATACCTGCTCATCCAGAATATGGCTGAAGAGTTAAAGAAGTTGACTGGGAGAGTCCATAGCATTGAGGATGGAAAATGTGTCAAAGGGTTGAATTATGAATATTTATGTATCCAGCCAGACGTGGAGATACTAGAGGGTTACAAACCCCCTAAGTTTGAGATGTTCGATAGCACCGATGACCCCAAGGTGCATTTGAGGACTTACTATGATAAACTTGTGGGAGTGGGCTAGAACGAGCAAATCCACATAATGTTGTTCATGGGAAGTCTCACTGGGGATGGTTTATCTTGGTACATCAGTGAGAATCCAAAGAAGTGGTCTAACTGGGTAAGTATGGCATCCGATTTCATGGACAGATTCAGGTTCAACACAGAAAACGCACCATACATTTTCTATAACCAAAACCTCAATAAAAAGCCAATAGAGACTTTCGCAAGAATGCTACCCGCTGGAGATCAGAGGCCGCCAAGGTAAGGCCACTGCTAGAAGAGGAACAAATGAATAAACTTTTTGTCAGAGCTCAAGATCCACAGTACTATGAGAGATTGATGGTTATAGAGAATCACAAGTTCTCTAACATCATCAAGTTGGGAGAAAGAATAGAAGAGGGCATCAAGAGTGGTATGGTTACTAACTTTGAGGAGCTGTAAGCTACCAATAAAGCCTTATAGTATGAGGACATTTCAAAAAAGAAGGAAGTGGGTGCCATGATGGCCCAGGGCCCTAAGTCTCCCCTTACCTATTAAACACCTCCACCAACATATCAACCCTCACCTCCAAAATACTATTACCCTGTCACCACCTACCACACCTACAATACCCAGCCAACATACTACCATTCATCTCTCCCTGCTCGTTAAAACTACCCAAAACCCCAACCAAACTTTGACCGCAGAACTCCCACATAATATACCCCTATTGCCGAGCCCATAGCCTAATTATATGAAAGACTGAAGGTCGCTGGTTATGTAACTCCCATTCTCGTAGCTACTAGTGAAAACCAGAACTGGCAGGATATACACGCCAGAAAATCTTGGAGGAACGAGTAAAGAAACCGCACCAAAACCACCTGTTGTGGAGACATGTGCTGATGATCTTTGGAGGAAGGTACATGTGAGGGAGTACTCTGTTGTTGATCACCTAAACAAGACTCCCACCAAAATATCCATTCTGTCACTGTTACAAAACTCATATGCACACAAGAATGCCTTGATGAAGGTGCTAAGTGAAGCTTACTTATGTATCCAGCCAGACGTGGAGATACTACAGGGTTACAAACCCCCTAAGTTTGAGATGTTCGATAGCCCCGATGACCCCAAGGTGCATTTGAGGACTTACTATGATAAACTTGTAGGAGTGGGCTATGATAAACTTGTAGGAGTGGGCAAGAACGAGCAAATCCACATAAAGCTGTTCATGTGAATTCTCACCGGGGATGGTTTATCTTGGTACATCAGTGAGAATCCAAAGTAGTGGTCTAACTGGGTAAGTATGTCATCCGATTTCATGGACAGATTCAGGTTCAACACAGAAAATGCATCAGACATTTTCTATAACCAAAACCTCAATAAGAAGCCAACAGAGACTTTTGCGAGAATGCTACCCGCTGGAGATCAGAGGCCGCCAAGGTGAGGCCACTTCTAGAAGAGGAACAAATGAACAAATATTTTGTTAGAGCTCAAGATCCACAGTACTATGAGATATTGATGGTTATAGAGAATCACAAGTTCTCTAACATCATCAAGTTGGGAGAAAGAATAGAAGAGGGCATCAAGAGTGGTATGGTTACTAACTTTGAGACGATGTAAGCTACCAATAAAGCCTTATAGTCTGAGGGCATTTCAAAGAAGAAGGAAGTGGGTGTCATGATGGTAGCCCAGGGCCCTAAGTCTTCCCTTACCTATTAGACACCTCCACCAATATATCAACCCTCACCTCCAAATACCATTACCCCGCCACCACCTACCACACCCACAATACCCAACCAACAGTCTACCATTCATCTCCCCCTGCTAGTTAAAACTACCCAAAACCCCAACCAAACTTCGACCGCAGAACTCCCACACAATACACCCCTATCGCCGAGCCCATAGCCTAATTATATGAAAGACTGAAGGTCGCTGGTTATGTAACTCCCATTCCCATAGCTTCTATTGAAAACCCTTCCCACTGGGTCAACCCTATCAAGACTTGTGCCTATCACTCAGGCATGAAGGGACATACTATCGAAGAATGCCATATGTTGAATGATTGACACCAATGTTGTACAGGTAAAGGAGTCCGCACTTAATGTCCACAATAACCCTCTTCCTGATCATAGGGGTGAGAGAGTGAATGTGATCGAGACTGATGAAGAATGGGACCATGAAGGATCCATAGGGCTTATCCGAGAAGGATACACTCCCAAAACATCTCCTGTCACCCTCTCGCGGATTATGGTGCAGACTAAGGCACCATTCGAGGTCGAGATAGCTACACCCTTCACTGTGATGATAGCTCCACTACCATCCTACAAGTCTGATGTTGTACCATGGAATTATGTAACGGAAGGAAGGAGAAAAGGAAAATCCAAGATGGAAGAGACAAATGCCGCCCAGGGGATGATCAGAACTGGCAGGATATACACGCCAAAAAATCTTGGAGGAACGAGTAAAGAAACCGCACCAAAACCACCTATTTTGGAGACAAGTGCTGATGATCTTTGGAGGAAGGTACAGGTGATGGAGTACTCTATTGTTGATCACCAAACAAGACTCCTGCCAAAATATCCATTCTGTCACTGTTACAAAACTCAGATGCACACAAGAATACCTTGATGAAGGTGTTAAGTAAAGCTTACTTACCTACCGGTATAACTAGTGGAGAGATGGTAAACATGGCAGGACAGGTACTCAAGAATCACAAGATTAATTTCCATGAAGACGAGCTGCCGCTAGAAGGACTGAGTCATAACAAAGCATTGCATATCACTATGCAATATGAAGACAAGTTCAATTCTCAGGTTTTGATCGATGGGGGTTCAAGTCTAAACATATTCCCTTTGACTACTGTTAAAAGATTAGGTATAGGTCTACATGAGATAAGGATGGGAAGCCTGAATGTGAAAGCATTTGATGGATCTCAAAGAGCAACTATTGAAGAGATTAACCTAGATCTAAAGATGGGCCCGACTTGGTTCGATATCGAATTCCAGGTGCTGGATATATCCGCTGCCTATAACTTGTTGTTGGGATGACCATGGATATACACAGCTAGGACAGAGTTGCTTCTACTCTGCATCAGTCCGTGAAGTTCGAATGGAATCACCAGGAGGTAGTTATCTACAGGGATGTAAGTAATCCTATCTATACCAACCAGACTGTGCCAGCCATTGAGAATGGAGGGAAGTTAGGAGGAGAGACATTCTACAACATTGATCATTTGGATATAGTCGAGAAAGAACGATAATGGAGCAACAAGTTACTAAAAATGTTGTTGTGGTTAGGGTATGAATTAGGAAAGGGTCTTGGTCTTAAGCTTCAAGGGATCACAGAACCAATACGACCACAATATCATGGCATGACCTTTGGTCTCGGATATGGATACGTTATGCAAGAATATAATGATTGGACACCACCGTGACGTGACTTTTACTATCCATTGGAACAACCCATACCACCGCTACACTAGACATTTTGCCATACCGATGTGATTTGGGGATCTGAAGAGGACGAGGTCCTAGCCGGCATAAGGAACCTATTTATGGACGAGGAAGATATGGACTGCAGTGCAATCTTGGAGGAGGAGGAGGACGACCTTACCATTCAGACAGTGGGAGATGGAGCTGTTCTCAGGAACTGGACTGCTGCAGCATCCCGGGCTCACCGAGCACCTAAGTAGCTTTGGCAGAACTAGCATGATTTCCTTTAAGATTGTTTTCTGGCATTTAAGACATTTTCAGTATTTTATTTTGAAATAATTATTCGAGACATCGAGTCGTATTTGTTTGACAATTTTATGTTTTAATTAATGCATCATTGCTTTTCGTTTATTTATATTATTATATTTATATATTCTTTTTCAGCATAATTATTACCTATCCTGTTGAATCTACAACTGTGACATGTAATGAGACAATGCAACATGTGGAGAGTGATTCAGAAGATTGGGAAAATGATGTATTACCTGAGGAAATTATCAAAGAAGTAGAGGATTTTGAGAACAAACCAAAGTCCAATCTGGAAGAAACTGAGGCAGTTAACTTAGGAGATTCTAAAACAGTCAAAGAAACTCGCATTAGTATTCATCTGCCTCCATCAGATAAGGAAGAGTATATCCGATTCCTAAAGGAATATGAGGATATTTTTGCATGGTCCTACGACGATATGACAAGATTGAGAACATCCATAGTGGCTCACAAGCTACCAACCAATCCTATGTGTCCATCGGTAAAGCAGAAACTTAGAAAATTTAAGCCAGACATGTGTTTGAAGATAAAAGAGGAGGTTACCAAGCAAATCAAAGCCAAGGTCTTTCGGGTGGTCGAGTACCCAACCTGGCTAGCCAACATTGTGCCAGTAACAAAGAAGGATGGGAAAGTCAGGGTGTGCATTGACTATCGAGATCTGAACAGAGAAAGACCTAAGGATGATTTCCCTCTACTCAACATACACATATTGATTGATAACTGCACAAAGGATGAACTCCAATCCTTTGTGGATTGCTTCGTAGGATACTACCAGATTTGGATGGACGAAGAGAATGAAGAAAAGACAACCTTCATCACGCCATGGGGAATATATTGCTACAAAATTATGCCGTTTGGTTTGAAGAACGCGGGGGCAACTTACATGAGATCCATGACTACTATCTTTCACGATATAATACACAAAGAATTAGAGGTGTACGTGGATGATGCCATCATCAAGTCCAAGAAGAGTTCGGATCACATAGTAGACCTGAGAAAGTTTATTGACTGACTATGAAAGTATAATTTGAAGTTAAATCGTGCAAAATGTGCTTTTGGAGTCCCTGTCGGGAAGTTGCTAGGTTTCATTGTCAGTCCCCGTGGCATTGAGTTGGACCCGTCAAAGATCAAAGCTATTCAGGGTCTGCCGCCACCAAAGAACAAAAAGGATGTAATGAGTTTCTTAGGCCGTCTCAATTATATCAACCACTTTATAGCATAGTCAACGGTAATATGTGAGCCATCTTCAAGATGCTGAGGAAGGATGCTGCGACGAGTTGGACTGAAGAGTGTCAAAGGGTTTTCGATAAAATCAAGGAGTATTTGTCCAAATCACATGTGTTGCTCCCACATGAACCCAGGATACCTTTTCTACTATACCTATCCGTGTTGGATGGGGCATTTGGTTTCTTTTTGGGACAACATGATGAAACCGGGAGGAAACAACAAGCAATATACTATCTGAGCAAGAATTTCACACCTTACGAAGATCGGTACTCTTTGTGTGAACGTACCTATTGCACCTTGACATGGATATCCCAGAAATTGAGACATTACTTCTGCGCATACATCACATACCTCATATCAAGGATGGACATGCTAAAATACATCATTCAGAAGCCTATGCCTACAAGCAAGCTAGTAAAATGGCAAATACTACTCCATGAGTTCCACATCATCTATGTGACTCAAAAGGCAGTCAAGGGGAAAGCATTGGCCAATCATAAGGCAGAGAACCTTGTAGATGCGGAATACGAACCATTAAAGATGTATTTTCCCGACAAGGAGGTATATTTCGTAGGAGGGATATTACCGAGGCATATGACGGTTGAAGGATGTTTTTAGACAGAGTCGAAAACTTCAAAGGGGTGGGCATCAGAGCTGTCCTGGTCTTAGAAACTGGTCAACATTATCCGGTATCCCCCAAGCTCAGATTCCTGTGCACCAACAATATGGCAGAATACGAGGCTTGCATCTTGGGACTCAGATTGGCCATCGACATGAATATTCAGGAATTGCTGGTAATCGAAGATTCAGATTTGCTAATACATCAGGTACTCGAAGAATGGGCCACCAAGAATACCAAGATATTGCCATACCTACACTGCGCGTGCAAGACTTGATCAAGAGGTTCACAAAGATAGAGTTCATACATGTTCCTAGAATCTAGAAAGAGTTCGCGGACGCGCTGGCTACCTTGTCTTCCATGATACAACATCCAGACAAGAACTACATTGATCCCATCCCAATAGAAATCCGTAAGCAGCATGCTTACCATGCTAATGTTGAAGAAGAGTTTGATTAGAATCCATGGTTTCATGATATGAATGAGTATTTGGAAAAAGGAGAATACCCAAAAATGCTACGCACACACAGAAGCACATGCTTCGGAGATTGGCCAATCACTTCTTTCAAAGCAGAGAAATTCTGTATAGAAGGACTCCCGACTTGGGTCTGCTACAATGTGTCGATGCCAAGGAGGCATCTAGGTTGCTCTAAAAGATACATGCCGGAACCTGCGGACCTCACATGGATGAGTTTGTTCTATCCAAGAAGATATTAAGGGCATGATATTTCTGGATGACTATGGAGACTGATTGTATCAACTACGTACAGAAGTGTCACCAATGTCACATGCATGTTGATATGATACGAGTACCACTCAATGAACTCAATGCAACAAGTTCACCCTGGCCTTTATCCGCCTGGGGCATGGATGTCATCTGACCGATTGAACCTGCCGCTTCCGACGGACACAGATTCATTTTGGTGCCATAGATTACTTCACAAAATGGGTCGAAGCCGCTTCCAATAAAGCTATGACTAAAACGGTCATAACAGATTTTGTTTGGGACCGTATTGTTTGCCTGTTCGGGGTGCCTGAATCAATCATTACCGACAATTCTACCAATCTCAACAGTGATATGATGAAAGCCATGTGTGAAACATACAAAATCAAGCACATGAACTCTACATCATATAAGCCACAAATGAACGGAGCCGTCGAAGCCACAAACAAGAGCATTAAGAAGATATTGAGGAAAATGATGGACAATTACAAGCTTGAGAAGCTACTATTTTCTCTGCTCGAATACCGTACCACAGTCCGCACATCAAATTGAGAAACTCCCTATTTACTGCTCTATGGTACTAAAGCTATCATACATGCTGAGGTGGAAATTCCTTCCCTGAGAATCATACAAGAGGCCGAGCTCACTATGCAGAATGGATACAGAGTCGGTATGAGAAATTGGATCTCATTGACGATAAAAGGATGAACGTGGTGTGTCACGATCAACTCTACTAGATAGGGCTTTCAACAAAAAGGTTAGACCGAGGCAATTCATACCGGGACAATTGGTGTTGAAGCAGATCTTCCAGCATCAGGACGAAGGAAAAGGGAAATTCTCACCTAACTGGCAAGGTCCTTACATGGTTCACCGAGTACTGATAGGAGGAGCACTCATACTTGCAGAAATGGATGGGGAGATATGGCCAAAGCCTATCAATTCGAATGACGTCAAGAGATATTACGTTTGAGATTATATTTGCGCTTTCTTTTGGTGTAACACGAAGTACGCTTGACCTGATTCCCGTTTAAGAGGGGATACGTAGGCAGCCTTGTAGGTTCGGTCACATTATAATAAAATCTTCATTCCCCTCTACGGTCAGAAACTGGGGCAAGATTTCGAGTTTCGTCAATCTCATTACGTCAAGGATCGCTTCAACCATTATAAATGAGTTACCTGATTTATTTCTATTATTGATGTTGTTACTAATATTGCGTACAGGTTAATGTAAGTGAACCGCCTTGGCCTCATCACTACTTCGTCGAGGTTAGGCTCAGCACTTACCAGTACATGGGGTCGGTTGTACTGATACTACACTCTGCACTTCTTGTGCAGATTTCGGAGTTGGTCCCAGCGGCGTACCATAGACTTGCTCGGATTTCAGCTACTCAGAGGAGACTTGAGGTATAACTGCACGGCGTTCGCAGTTCTGAAGTCCCCGTCTACTGTACCTTAGCTGTGTGTTTATTTTCAGACAGCTTTATTTTATTCAGACCTTTATTTTTATTATTTTAGAAGCTCGTGCACTTGTGACACCAATTCTGGGATGGTATTTAGACGCCGTTATTTTTATGAATTATTTACTATATTTCAGACCTTACTTCCGTATTTGTTTCTTTATTATTAATAAATTTAAAAATTATTTTAAAATGGCTAATATTATTTTAACATTGGCTTGCCTAGCAAGTGAAATGTTAGGCGCTGTCACGGTCCGAAGGTGGGAATTTCGGGACGTGAAAATAACAGACCCCCACAACTACGCGATCGCGGCCCTTTTCACGCAATCGCGAAGAACAAAATTGTCACTGCCTCAAACAAGCCTACGCGATCGCGGGTGCCTTCACGCGATCGCATAGAACAAATCTCACCTCTGCCTAAACAAGCCTATGCGATCACATAGAAGGAAACCAGTGACAGAAAACCAGCATTTTCAGTAGTTTACCAAGTTCAAATTTTGATCTGTTAAGCATATGAAACTCACCCGAGCCCCCCGGGACCTCAACCAAACATACCATCAAGTCTCAAAACATCATATGAACTTAGTCAAACCCTAAAATCACTTCAAACAATGCTAAAGCCACGAATCATACCTCAATTCAAGCCTACTGAACTTGAAATTTCAAATTTCTACAAACAATGCCGAAACCTATCAAATCACGTCCGATTGACCTCAAATTTTGCACACAAGTCATAAATGACATAACGGAGGTATTTCAATTTTCAGAATCGGATTTCGACCCTGATATAAAAAAGTCAACCCCCCGGTCAAACTTTCCAAAAATTCGACTTTCGCCATTTCAAGCCTAATTTCACTACGGACCTCAAAAATAATTTTCAGACACACTCCTAAGTCCAAAATTACCATACGGAGCTATTGGAATCATCAGAATTTAATTCTGAGATCGTTTACACATAAGTGAATATCCGGTCATTTTTTCCAACTTAAGTTTTTAATTATGAGACTAAATATCTCATTTCACTCCGAAATCCTTCCGGACCCGAACTAACTAATCCGATAAGTCATAAATCAACTGTAAGGTATAAATTGAGCAGTAAATAGGGGAACGGGGCTATAATACTCAAAACGACCGGCTGTGTCGTTACACCTAGGCCCCCAATATTTAAGTCCCAAAAAATATAAAGTACTACTATATCATTATATAATATATGTAATTTATATTTATATAATTATTGATATTAATATTTTAAATTTTAATATTTTTTGAAACTTTTGTAGAGGTAGGATTGAATGAGTTAATAGGATAAAACTTTTCTCTCACTAAATTAAATAATATATTTACCTTCTCATCAATTCTATTTTTCTTTCTTAATGTATAGTCTTTTTTCATATTTTTCGCTAATTTATTTTCTAATTTTATCTCAGATTCTCTAAATTAGCTATTCCTTTTTGTCACATTTGAATTATCCACACAGCAGAAAGTAAGTTCTTTTGTGTCTCAACTTTTTTAACTAAAAAATCTCCGAGACAAGTATCGTAAGGTTCAAAAAACGATGGATAATAGGCTCATCCCTTTTACCATTTTTACTTAATGCTATATTTTTGTATATGGGGAGTTCAATATTATATAACGTGCGCCTAATCCACACATTATATGTTGCTCTCTTACCACTAGATCAAAGCCATGTGGACTTTTTTTGTCTTAGTATTATATGAATTTTATGAAAGAAATTTCAAAGTCTTTTAATATATTTTAGTTTTAAGCCACCAGTTCGTTGGCCACCCTGATTAATGATCAACAATTATTTAGATCACTGCCCCATGAACATGGTGTTCAACCAGCTTCATTCACATTTGTAAACTAAATAACACATTTACCGATTTTTGTCTTGTCGTAATTGAGACTATAAAATTTTATTGAGAATGGGTGGACAAGTGGATCAAGTAGGAGACTAGTAAAGCTTTGATTTAAGTCCCCAAAATTTTTCAATAATGAATTTTATGATTTTATTTCAAGTTAGACAATATTAAAGTTTGCACAGAAGAAAAAGGGTACAATAAACCTTGGACAAAATAAAGAAAGAAATATTTTCTACTCTTTAATACTAAAAATATTTTAGAGCTTTGAATTAAACTACTGAAATCTTTATAATAGTAAATATATTTTTTACAATAATATCAATGGTAACAAATTGAAAATACATGTCTAACATCTTATTTATTTAAATTACCTTTTACTAATATAAATAATAATAATAATAATATGTGAAGGTAAATGGTTTATCATTTAAGAATGTTATACTATAAATAACAAATTTGGGGAGACCCGACCATCACCATTTTAACCGATTTCTTTTTTCACTTATAAGTAACAAAATTTTAAGCCAATACCTGCCCTTCTCCCCCCTCCTCCTCTTCCAAAAATACTCAAAGTTTCTTTCTATTTCTTTTTGTTCGTTCGTCATGTTCTTGAGTTAAAGAAAATGGCCGAAAGTCCTATTAAGGAAGATGATGAATACTTCGGTTCTTTGCCTGAAGGTTTCAGATTTCAACCATCCGATATACAAATTCTTGTCTGGTATTTGACCAAGAAGGTCGATAATGAAGAATTATTAAGGAACAGAATCGCTACTCTCAATATCTACCAACACCATCTTAAAGTCTGATAATAAAGTTTTTGTTACTTATGTACTCAAGGATTAAATTATAGGTCTTCGAATCAGGTGCCTACTACGTTAACATTATGTCATTGTTTAAGTCTGAACTAATTTTTTTGTCTCTTATTTGTTGTTCATTTACAAAATGCCAAGGATTTTAGTTCGTAGAGTTGCTAGCTATTTTACTTCCTTTAGATTTGAATGTGCTATCTCTTTGAATGTGAACATGAATACATGATATAAAGTCATTTAAACGGGGAGGAGAAAGGAAAGTCCTAAGGAAGATTCAGAGACCAAATTTTCAAGATTCTTTGGCAATTTTTGTTATCTTCAAATAGAGATGTAAGTTCAATACACAGAAAATAATGTAAAGATTTTTACATTATAATTGTTATTTAATCAATGATAGCTATCTTTTTTTTTATCAAACTACTGAATTAATAATAAGTGAACTTATTGTGTACATATTTTTTACATTTTCATATACGGAACTTAAAACTAAATAATGAATTACCGCAAAAGATTAATTTTTACTGTCATACTAATGCTTACCTTGCTCTTTTTGTTTTGGAACTACACTTCTACTTGTCTTGGACCAAGGTTTAACTGCTTTGCGAAAGCAAGCTTCTGTTTCTGCAATTACAGTTTTGTATTTTTCAAAACATCAAGAACAATATCAAGAAAATAAATTTTAGAAATAACACAATTAATTGCTTTATTATCCAGGTAACTTAATTCCACTTTTTTTTTTTTTTAAATTATTAACTTGTAACTATCTTTTCGATAACCTGATAGTATAAGAATTCTTTTACACGGATAAAAGTCAAGAAAATAATGGTAAGAAGTTTGACTTACTGGTTTGAGAGTGTTGTGTTCTTTGAAGCTTTCTTCAAGAAAAGCTGATTGTTCTTTTGTAAGTCTAAGCTTTTTTCTGGCTGAACCATCTTCTTCATCAGTAGCTCTAGAAGAAGAATTACCCATATCTCTCTACATCTCCGTCAGAGTCTCTCTTCCCTAATAACTTATTTCCATTTTTGTATATTGGAAAGTTCAGTTGTGATGTTTTATACTTCAATGCCATACAAGAGATGGGTGATTTGTGTGGTGTTCAATTTTCACGTGTACTAGATTATCGAAGGACCTGTTTCTTCTATGCATTTCTTATACTATAATTGTTGAATAAATAATGCAGAAAGTAATGAACATAAGGATTTTTATGTGAAAAACACCCGTCTCAAAAGGTAAAAAAATTACGAACTACTACCTAATAGGATTTTTTCCAAACACATCATTATAACTCTGAGCCAATAACAAAGTTTACAACCTCTTGCAAACCTAAGAATTAACTCTAACCCTTGTACCAACACGCTACAGGCTGTTGCGACTACTAACTTGAAATATACAACTCTAGTTTACAAACTCTTGCAAACCTAAGGATTAACTCTAACCCTTGTAGCAATACGCCACAAGCAGTTGCGACTACTTCAAGTTAACTTTAACTTGAATGATATAACTCAGGTAACTAGTACAATTTTCTTCTAAGAAAATTGAAAGGTACAATTAAAAATGCCTACTACACTTTGAATTAGAAATAAAGACAGACACATAAAATGCTTTATTGAATTACTTCTTCAATGTGGTTCATGTAGCTTCAGGATCACACTCTTGAATCTCACAGGAATTGCTCACAAAATGCCTTGCTATTTTGCTCTCAGTTCTGCTTTTACTTCAGTACATGTGTGTCACCTGTAAAAGGGAACAAACTGATATTTATATAGTTAGTGAAATAAGGATTAACTAGAGACCTGATGCTTTACTCTTCCTTGGTGGAAGAGTTCTAGTTATGTCATGACCCGAAATCCCAACCGCAAGACTGTGATGTCGCTTAACATCCACTTGCTAGGCAAGCCGACGTAAAATAAATAATTATCGGATTTTAACAGTTGAAAATAAAATATTAACTGTAATATCAATAAAAGTCTGAAGTAGAATGATAAAACACAAGGTAACAAAAGCTAAACATATCCGATAATTAAGCTACTAAATCACATATCCGATAACTAGATCCGAGCAGAAAGCTACTAAGCGCCGCCAGGATCAACACCAAAATCCGCACAAGAAGTGCAGAAGTATAGTATGAGTATAAACATTCTAATATACTCCGTAAGTGTCGAGCCTAACCTTGACGAGGTAGTGACGAGGCTATGACAAGACACCTACATAAAATAAACCTGTACAAGTGTATGTAAAGCAACAAAATAACAACAAAATGACAAAATAATAACCGTAATGACCCGACCGGTCGTTTTGAGATCTAGCATGTCGTTCAGTGATTTTAGGCCTTGAATAGCTTCACTTCATGTATTACGACTTGTACGTATCGTCGGAATTGAATTTCGGGAAGTTTGAAGTTGATTCAGATGGAAAATTCTCAATTCGAAAGATTTAAGTTGGAAGAATTGACTAAGGTTTGACTTTTGAGTAAATGATCTTGGAATCGAGATTTGAAGGTTCCAATAGGTTCATATGATGATTTTGGACTTCGGCGTATGTTCGGGTTGAGTATCGGGTGGTCTGGAAGCATTTCGGCACTTATTATGGAAGGTTAGCATTTTTGAAGGTTTAAGAATTTCGTAAGTTTGGTTTGAAGTAGGCTTTGGTGCTATCGATGTTAGTTTGAGATTTTGAGCCTTGGAATAGGTTCGTATCGTGATTTATAACTTGTACATAAAGTTTGTCGTCATTCTGGAATGTTTAAGTATGAATCAGACGCGTTCATCGTAATTCGAAGGTTTGAAAGTTTAAAGAAAGGTTTCAATCGTCGATTCGTAGTTTTGATGTTGTTTGGTGTGATTTGAGGCCTCGAGCAAGTTTGTATTATGTTTTTGGATGCGTTGGTATGTTTGGATGGGGTCCCGGGGACCTCGGGATGGTTTCAGGTCATTTATCCCAGTTTTTGGCTGTTGTTGTTGTTGTTGTTGTTGTTGGTTCTGGTTTTGTTCTTCGCGAACGCAAAGAGTTTCACGTGTTCACGAAGAAGAATTTTTGGCTGCTAAGATTTTGTGCTTCGCGTTCGCGACTGGTAGCTCGCATTCGCGTATGTTTGGGCGGCAGTTCTATGCGTTCGCGCTGGGGAAGCTGGCCTGGGGGAGATTGGTTTTGGCATCCGCGATGGAGTGGACGCGTTCGCGATAGAGCAGCCTGGTGAAGCATCACGTTCGCGATACCAATCTCGTGTTCGCGAAGAAGCATTTTGGGTTCAGAGTTGTTGAGCTTCACGAATGTGAGGGCAGTGCCGCGTTCGCGATAAAGGTCGCCTCGACAGTGTATAAGTTTGCAAAAATGGGTTTTGGCTCATTTTATCTCAAATCTTTCATGGGAGCCTAGCTTGGGCGATTTTGTGGGAGCTTCTTCGTCACCCATCACTAGGTAAGTGATTTCTTCATATTGTGAGTTAAATACATGAATTTCACATGGATTTGAACATGGAAATTAGTGAAAATTGTATGATTTTTAAGAAAACCTATAATTTGGTATTTTTGGACTTTGACCACGAAATTGGACGTAGAATTTGGAATAAATTATATATTTGAGTATGTGGTGTTATGAAAATTTATTTAAATTGATTAATTATGGGTATTAGAGTATATTTTGATTGGTTTGCACATTATTTTACTAGTTTTGGAATGATGGCCATTAGTTCGAGGTGTTAGAGAGATGTTGGAGCCGGTTATGGAATTTTGGAGCGAGGTAAGTCTCCTGTCTAACCTTGTGAGGGGAAAATTACCCCGTAGGTGTTATATTCTTATGTGCTACATGATGTGAGAGCTACGCACGTACGAGGTGACGAGTGTCCGTGCGTATGCTAGAATTCCTGATTATGTCCGGGTAGACTTAGGTTCACGCCATGCTATAATTGTACTATTTGAGTTATCTTTGCTCGTTTAAATTCCTTTATTTCACGTTACGAATTGAGACTAGACTTGCATAGGGTGATGGACTCGCCATTTTAGAGATGTGACGAGCTACTTGATTTAGCTACATAATTATTGTGCTCCCCTTACGAATTTCTCCCACGTTGTGCATTTTCATCGAAAAGCTTCCTTAAAGTTCATAACTCGCACGTTTATCCGTGAATTGGGTCAAGGACCCATTAAATCTTCTTATTCTAATGGCATCGGGCCATTCTCCTTGGAAGTATAATAGATACATCTATGATTCGTGTCGTTCGACCCTCGACAATGCACACATTATGTTGGGATCAGGCCGTTCGCCTCGGCATGATTATGTATCACACTCTCATGGTAGCGAGCCGTTCACCTTGACAATATAATAGATGTATCTATGGTTCGTTTCGTTCGACCCTCGGTAGTGCACACATTATAATGGGATCGGGTCGTACGCCTCGACATTCCTATAAAATACTCTTATAGAATCGGGTCGTACGCCTCAACATTCCTATAAAATACCCTTATGGAATCGTGCGTAATATTTGACAAAAAGCCAGTGTATCTGTGAGTTTTCCTGATTAGAATTGTGACGACCTATCTGGTGAGGTCCATTATATACATATACTCCGCTTGAGGAGGTTACTTCTAAATGAGAGCTTGAGTTTATTGTTGAGAGGAGGATTGTACCATGTATTTATACTTGTTTGTTTCGTTTGTTTACTCTGCCTCACATATGTTTACTTCCTACTGTATTTGATTTATTGGACCACTAGTAGGTGTCGATATCGACCCCTCATCACTACTTCTCCGGGGTTAGTCTAGATACTTACTGAGTACGAGTTGATTTATGTACTCATGCTGCACTTGTTGCACTTATTGTGCAGGTACATATATGTTTGGTGGTCTTATGGGCACGAAGGCGTAGCTATTGCGGGGACTTTACGGTGAGCTGCACTCTATATAACGATCTGTAGCATATAGAGTCTCCATCAACGTTATTTATGTTCTTCTGTCTAACTTGTATTCCAGATAGATGTTGTATTTTATTATATTTCCTAGTTAATGCTCATGCACTTGTGACACCGGGTTTTGGGGGTTCCTACTGGATGTTTAGTATGGTAGTTCACGTAATTATTATTATTTCACCCTGGAAATCTTCATTTTATACTATTTAGTTAATGGGAATTATGATTTCAAGTAGTAAAAATGAGTAATTAAGTTGATCAATCACTGTTGGCTTGCCTGACGGCAGTGTTAGGCGCCAACACGACCTAGAGTGGATTTTGGATCGTGATAGCTTGATATCAGAGCGTTAGGTTCACTTAGGTCTCACAAGTCATAAGCAAGTCTAGTAGTGTCTTGCAGATCAATACGGAGACGTATGTACTTATCTTCGAGAAGTTGTAGGGCTGTTAAGAGCACTTTGCTTATTGATTCCTCATCGTGCAATTTGATTCCTTTGAGTCTCCTACTCAATCTTATGCAACGTGAAGCGCTTGGTATCAATTGGGCATCGAGGAGTTGTAGTGGTAGTGTAGACATAGTACATGATGTTTTTTCCTGCGTATTAGGGCAGGCTATTATCGTCTCCTTGTTGAAGGATGTTCTTTCGTTTTAGCTCAGTATCTATATTTCTGATGGTTTTGAGGCTATGCACATATTTCTATGATGTTCATGCATTGTTATCGCATGGTATTGGTGTAATGGTAGGGTTCTTGTTAATGTATCGAGGCAGTGAATGACTTGAAAGGAGGATTTCTTAGTGCATGATTTAGAGGTTCAATATTTAATTTCAGCAAAGGAAAGGCAATCGGACTATGGATGTTCAGGCTTCGGTTGATGGAGTAACGAGACTTGAAATTTTCGAGCATGGTGGAATTTTCATTATGATGTAGTGTCTTCGTCCTTGTTTGAACGCATTAAGGTTCGCCGGTGTTATGGTCTTCTTTGATTTGCCTTCAGGGCAGGGTGTGGTGAAATAGTATCTAAGAAGCGGTTGTCAGAGATGGCAGTGTGTAGCAGTTTCAGAATAGAATCAGTGTTTTGAATGCTGATGGCTCGAGAGAGATGATTTTCGAGGAGGATTAGAGTTGGTAGCAATTTATTAGTCCGGGTGCTACAGAAATGGATTTTGATTTGATGCAACCTTTGGGTAGAGAAGGATGAGGAAGGACATGGTGGGAGGTGTCTCGCGGTGGTTGAAAGTCTAGCAAGACAAGTATGAAAAGCAGAGGTCTCAGAGTTGATTAAAGGATATGGTTTAACCGAAATGAGAGTGGCAGAGTAGCATATGGATTCTGTGGTAGGATAGCCACATGCCTTGAGAAAGGTTTAGAGCGATTTGGGAATCGTGGCGGGAAGCGACTAGGTCTATGGATTTTATTTGAGATGGAAGCTACTATACTGAGGAAGATTGAGTATGGAAAAGAGGAGTTGGCTTGAAATGAAGAAGGGTGTGAAACCTTGATTACCGTTTTTGGATGCAATGTGACTTCGAGTTTGGAACGTATTGTCGGACTTTCAGTTGATGTCAATGGGGAAGGAACAAACTTGTACAGCTGATGGACGAGCATGGGCTCAGGAGGGTTTACTGAATGCGTGGTAGTTGTACCTAGTGCAGCGTCGTTGGAAGATGTCAGCATGGAATTTCCACAGGTGGGTTATCTCCTGTGAGCAGGTTAGCGGCTTCATAATTTTGATAATATTTCTATGAGGAGTTCTACTTACTACCCAACAGAAGGTCAAATATGTGATCGTGAATGATAATTCGGAATGTTCATGAGAAGTTTAACAAGAGATTTCGAGGAATTGGGCGGGTTAAAGGTGCGAGATTATGGTAATTGAGAAAGAGGAATCTTGTGGGTTCTAGGTTTATGTAATTGTATCTTAAAGCTAAGTGGGGGAGCCCCACCATCTACGATTGGATCTCGTAGTTGTCTGCTTGTGCGTATTCTGGTTATCGGTGCATTGGTGAGTTATTATGACGAAGAAAAAGAAAATATCGGGGGTAATTCGAGCAAAGAACTTGTCAAATGTGTGCTATATTTTGCCTTATCAGTTCATGTTCATGTTTTGGGAAGACTTAGAGTTTATGCTTCTTGTGGATGTGATGTACAAGGAAAAGAATTCATCCGGTTGCTTCTTTGTGAGTGTTCATGTGCTAACAGAGTGTTGGAGTTTGATTATACTCGGGACCAGGTCAGAGTGGGTGACTCCTAATAGTGGTTCTAATGGGTTCAAGGATGTAAGCGTGGTGTCTAAGCATTTTGGGTCCGTTGTGTGGCTAAAGATTGAGTTTTTGCAGTGGCTATTGAGACAATATGATCTCGTGATTTGGGTTACTCGGGATGAGTGTTGATCGAGTTTTGTTATGTTTTTGAATGGAACTATTATTATTTCTACGGCAAGTCAAGAGTAAATCGGAGGAAGTTGGGTCAGTTGGTAATGGTTTGAATCAACGTGATTGAGGCAATGATCAGTTCCTTCGGCGTGTTAGTGTTATACAGGTGATTTGTGGCGGTACATGCGGGCTTGACAGCCGCCGTAATTTGATTGATTTGGGGAGATATTTGATTTTAATGGCCTTGTTATATGTAAATGGATCCCGGAAGAGTTATGACAGTTTAGATCACGACTTGAGGTTTGTATTCTCTGCAGCTATGGGAATTCAGTTGCGTGTTGCAATGGTTATTCAGAAATGAGCTGAGTGAAAGGGATTCTAGCCAATGAAGTATCCATTCTACTAGTAGTGCATGGGTTATGAAGAATTGTTGTACTCAAGCGTAGCGACGCGTTAGGTGCAATGAGCAACATAGGAATTAGAAGTTGAGGATCAATGTTGCGGTTTAGTGCTGATAAGAATGTCATGAGCTCGGATGAGCATTGAATAATTTAGATGTTCAGAGTAAGCTGGCATTTTCTTTAGTGTCACCTAAGAACAATGTCCTGTGTAAGAGGCTTTGTGTATTGATTTGCGGACTCTTGGTTGGCTTTACATAATTAGTACGGTTGGTGGTGTAGAGGTGCCAACTTTGCTACCTGGTGCGGAAGGTCATGGGAGCGTATCCCACGTGTAAATTGTATAAGTGTGACATATTAGTCACTTGATTGTTAAAGATTGAAACCAAGTATGGAGATTCTAGTAGTGTTGCTAATGTGAGAATTTATGCCTGGAGGGCGCTCTATTCCTTTGGTTGTAGACTGTGGGAGTTGGTTTTGGATTGGACGGCTGTTTGTGTGTGTCATGAGTAGGATTATCGAGGATCCTTGGAAGGTTATTAGCCTAGTATAGGATAAGCGAAATCAGCTTGAGGTCCGCTAGTAGATTTACATCAGATCGGATGTGTTCATTTGTCATAGCATTGCTTACGGAGGAGCCTTCGTGCGTTGAATGTTATTTCCATCATCAGCTATTCCATTTAATACTCTATTGTGCCATGTGGGTTATGAGACGACTTGATTATTTGCACAAGTGTTGTGGTCCCGTGTAGCTTGTGGTATTATATGAGCAGGATGGCTCTCGAGAGGCAAGTCATTTATTGCACCTTAGCCGTACTTGGGTCTTGTAGCGTATAGTGCTATCCATCTCCCCAGGGTTGTATATTCGCACTTGGCGTGCTTGTGGTCAATATTCGAGTATTTTATAGGTATAAGCATTATGGCTTGATGGGTATTTCCTTATTTATTGTTATGTGTGGATCGGGTGGCACGCTGCCATGGGTATATTGTTTGGATCGGGTTGCACGCCGCAACGGTATCATGTGTGGATCGGGTTGCACGCCGCAACGGTGAGATGTTGAGTACGGTTCCCTATATTTACTTATGTGTATTTTGTTTCTCATTCTCTGAGAAGGGTTCATAGCATCTGTTCGATCATTTATTTGTTACGCGGGATAGGTAGTTCTTTTCCAGAGTTCGTTTTCCTTATGTGTCACCTTCGAATTGTAGCTTATTGGCACAATAATGGCGTCATATGGGGGTTTTGGCAGTGTTTGAGATGGCTTATTGCTTGAGCATTTTGTACTAGGTGAGACAAGGTTATTGGACCTGGGATCAGTGTGATCAGAGTTATGTAGGGCATATTAAAGAGCAAATATCATTATTCAGTTCAAAATGAGGTAATGGTTCTTGTCAGGAGGAGAAACTCCATGATTTATTGATTTTGTTAGGTGGTTATGAGTTTCTACACATCCCTTTCGTCGTGGCAGTATTGCGAGAGTTGGAATAGGGCTTACATGTGTTATGAGGCATATTGTAGGCATTGAATTCGTGGAATTGCAACTATTGTTGTCAGGGGATGTTATTATGGTCAAGCGACTTATGTGGTGCAGGGTGTGACTTTAGCGGAGGAGCATGGTCATGCTGGGTACAATGTCTGGTGACTGATGCTGTGTTCGTATTTTAGAATCGAGTCTCGTGGAAATTTCGGATGTTGGGAGTTGGTTCTAAAGCTCTAAAGCTTGTTAGCTAAGGTTATTAGGAGGATCTTCAGTCTAGCTCGAGCTAATGTACTCAATTGGGTTGTGGTGGCACGGGTATGTGCACAAGGTGTTAAATAGTGATTTTGGACAACTCCGGAGCATTCCTTAGCACGTTTGAGGACGAACGTATGTTTAAGTGGGGGAGAATGTAACGACCCGACCGGTCATTTTGAGATCTAGCACATCGTTCAACAGTTTGAGGCCTTGAGTAGCTTCACTTCATGTATTACGACTTGTACGCATCGTCGGAATTGAATTTCGGGAAGTTTGGAGTTGATTCAGATGGAAAATTCTCAATTCGGAAGCTTTAAGTTGGAAGAATTAACTAAGGTTTGACTTTTGAGTAAACGATCTTGGAATCAGGATTTGAAGGTTCCAATAGGTTTGTATGATGATTTCGGACTTGGGCGTATGTTCGGGTTGAGTATTGGGTAGTCCGGAAGCATTTCGGCGCTTATTATGGAAAGTTAGCATTTTTGAAGGCTTGAGAATTTCCTAAGTTTGGTTTCAAGTAGGCTTTGGTGTTATTGATGTCCGTTTGAGATTTCGAGCCTTGGAATAGGTTCGTATCATGATTTATCACTTGTACGTAAAGTGTGGCATCATTCCGGCATGTTTAAATATGAATCATATGTGTTTGTCATAGTTTGAAGGTTTGAAAGTTTAAAGAAAGGTTTCAATCATTGATTCGTAGTTTTGATGTTATTTGGTATAATTTGAGGTCTCGAGCAGGTTTGTGTTATGTTTTGGGATGCGTTGGTATGTTTGGATGGGGTCCCGGGACCCCCGGGTGTGTTTCGAGATGGTTTCGGGTCATTTCTCCCTGTTTTTTACTGTTGTTATTGCTGGTTCTGGTTTTGTCCTTCGCGAATGTGAAGGGATTCACGCGTTCGCGAAGAAGGATTTTTGGCTGTTGAGATTTTGTGCTTCCCGTTCGCGACTGGTAGCTTGCATTCGCATATGTTTAGGTGGCAGTCTATTGGTTAGCGATGTCAGTTTCGCGTTCATGCCAGGAAAGCTGGCCTAGGGGAGATTGGTCTTGGCGTCTGCGATGGAGTGGACGCGCTCATGATAGAGCAGCCTGGTGAAGCATCGCGTTCACGAAGAAGATTTTTGGGTCCTGAGTTTGTTCAGCTTCGCGAACGCGAGGGCAGTGCCGCGTTCACGATGAAGGTTTCCTGTGCAGTGTATAAGTTTGCAAAAACGGGTTCTGGCTCATTTTATCTCAAATCTTTCATAGGAGCTGAGCTTGGGGCGATTTTGTGGGAGCTTCTTCGTCACCCATCACTAGGTAAGTGATTTCTTCACATTTTGAGTTAAATACGTGAATTATACATGGATTTGAACATGGAAATTGGTGAAAATTGTGTGATTTTGAAGAAAACCTAAAATTTGGTATTATTGGACTTTGACAACGAAACTAGACATGGAATTTGGAATAAATTATATATTTGAGTTCGTTGTGTTATGGGTAAGGTTTATCTTCAAAGAATTTTGGAATTCGGGCACGTGGACCCGATGGTTGACTTTATCGACATTTCGAGCGGAGTTGAGAATTTGTTTAAATTGATTAATTATGGGTATTAGAGTATATTTTGATTGGTTTGCACATTGTTTGACTAGCTTTGGAATGATGGCCATCGGTTTAAGGTGTTAGAGAGACGTTGGAGCCGGTTATGGAACTTTGGAGAGAGGTAAGTCTCCTGTCTAACCTTGTAAGGGGGAAGTTACCCTGTAGGTGTTATATTCTTATGCGCTACATGATGTGAGAGCTATGCACATACGAGGTGACGAGTGTCCGTGCGTATGCTAGAATTCCTGATTATGTCCGGGTAGATTTAGGTTCATGCCACGCTATAATTGTATTATTTGAGTTATCTTTGCTAGTTTAAATTCCTTTATTTCGCGTTACGACTCGAGAGTAGACTTGCATAGGGTGATAGACTTGCTATTGTAGTGATGTGACGAGCTACTTGATTTAGCCACAGAATTTTTGTGCTCCCCTACGAATTTCTCCCGCGTTGTTATTTTTCATCGAAAAGCTTCCTTAAAGTTCATAACTCGCACGTTTATTCGTGAATGGGGTCAAAGACCCGTTAAAGCCTCTTATTCTAATGGGATCGGGCCATTCGCCTCAGCAGTATAATAGATACATCTATGGTTCGTTCAGTTCGACCCTCGATAGTGCGCATATTACTATGGGATCAGGTTGTTCGCCTCGGTAGGATTATGTATCACACTCTCACGGGAGCAGTCCGTTTGCCTCAGCAATATAATAGATGTATCTATGGTTCCTGCCGTTCGCCCCTCGGCAGTGCACACATTATAATGGGATCGGGTCGTACGCCTTGGAATTCCCATAAAATACTCTTATGGAATCGTGCGTAATATTTGACAAAAAGCCAGTGTATCTGTGAGTTTTCCTAATTAGAACTATGATGACCTATCTGGTGAGGTCCATTATATACATATACTTCGCTTGAGGAGGTTACTACTAAATGAGAGCTTTTGTTTATTGTTGAGAGGAGGATTGTACCATGTATTTATACTTGTTTGTTTCGTTTGTTTACTCTGCCTCACATCTATTTACTTCCTACTGCATTTTCCTCATCCTCACCATGTGATAATATGAATCCGAATAATAAATAATGCGGGGAATAATTTAAATTTAAATATGGTGCCATGATATCAACTTCAACTTCCAGTATTCAACATCTTTAAAATAAGCAATAAATAAGGAACGAATAATTAAAGAAGTAATAATCTAACCTAAGCATGGATAACATAAGTAACGGAATAATATAATACAAAGAAACAAGTTTCACCCGCATGCTTTAACCCAACGACAATGCATAAGTACTCGTCACCTCACATATACGTTGTCCCCATACATTAAACACGTAGAAAATAGACCAACAAGTCCCGATCCCTCAAGTCAAGGTTAACCACGACACTTACCTCGCTCCAATCAAAGAAATCAACCAACCACGGCTTTAGATTTTGAACAAACCTTCAAACCAACCAAATATAGCAAATTATCGATTAAATCGTTCAAAATAAGCTTTAGAAACTACTCTTCAATGCAAACGGTGCATTTTTGATCATTTTTGAAAAAGTCAACAAAATTCAACCCCGGGCCCACTCGGTCAAAACCCGAGGTTCTGACTAAAACTCGATTACCCATTCACCCCCGAGCCAGGTTATGTGATTTATTTTGAAATTCGACCTCAATTTGAGGTCTAAATCTCAATTTTACAAAAATCCCCAATTCTCCCCAAATCCCTAATTTCTACCATGGAAATCCTAAATTTGATATTGAAATTTCATGAAAAGTAATGGGTAATTGAAAGGAAATGGATTATAGTTACTTACCAATGAATTTGAGAAGAAATGTCTCTTGGAAAATCGCCTATAGAGTGTTTAGGGTTGAGAAATGGTGTAAAATGAGCTAAGTGACGTTCTCTCCCCCCTTTTACCTAGCTCCAGATGTCGCAATTGCGATGTCTTATTCGCAGTTGCGAACATTAGAAATGCGAGACAAAGGTCGCAAATGCGAACCTTGTCTCAGAACACCAGAAGTCGCAAATGCGACATATAGCATGCAAATGCGAACATCGCACCTTCGTAAATGCGGCAAGTTTCTTCGCAAATGTGAAGTTAAGTCAAGAGTATACTAAGTTGAAAATGCGACTCTGAGATTGCAAATTCGACCACTGACTGTTCTCAAATGCGAACATTTTTGTCACGACCCCAATTTTCCTCCGTAGGTTTTCGTGATGGCACCTAGTCTTTAACACTATGTAAGCTTAACACTTACTGAATTAATAGCAAAATTCAACCAACAACTATTAAATATGACTAGAAATTTCTATATAAAGCCAACAATCCCAAAACCGGCAGTACAAGTCATAAACTCTACTGAGTTTACTAGAATAGAAATAAACTGTACACAAATAACTTTTGAAGGTGACTCCGAGGCCTGCGAACATGACGATAGGTATACCTTGAAATCTCCACAGCAATATCTAATCTGCTAGCTAAAAATCCATAGACTTCGAAGTACTTGGATCTGCACAAAAATATACAGAAGTGTAGTATGAGTACGCCACGGTCTGTACCCAATAAGTATCAAGACTAACCTTCGTGGAGTAGTGGCGAGGTACAAGTAAAAACACTAACTAGACAAAATGACCTGTGCAGTGTAGAGGTATAAAACTAATAATGGAAAGCATGAATCAGTAAATGGTAACAAGAATCAACATGTGATATAAACAGTAAAGCAATAGTAACACCATGAAAGAACCGTTGAAATCAAATAAGGAACACAATGACAACCAATAAATCAAGTCGTTCTAATACCAGGTTCACAGCGAAATAACTCTGTAATACTTCATCTCTTAGTCACAAGTCATGGATCTCAACCCACCATCAACTACTCACGACACCTCGTACCCACATCTCAAATAACAACTGTACGGACAATTCATGTGCCAATATCTCAATCTGCCTGGCATGATCACAGGCTCAGATTTACAATCCACCTGGCGTGGTCAGAGGCACACAATCACAATCCGCTCGACATGGTCACAGACTCAAAATCACAATCTGCCCGGCATGGTCACAGGCTCACAATCACAATCCGCCTGGCATGGACACATGCTCAATATCAACATGAAAACGGATAATACAAGAACACATGGGCATGAACAACAAAGGTCAAGTTTCATACTCCTAAACTAGTATAAGTGGCATGCTACAATGTATGCTTGTGCTAGTGTACTACTATAGCCCCAGTCAATAAGTAATATCAAAGACATCGAATAGCCCATCGAAACAACAAAACAATTCACGTAAGGTGTATGACAAACACAAGGAAAGGCACACCATCACACGAAAATTACCAACACAATATCCCCAAGCCATCACCCATAATCCCTAACAACAACGGTAAAATGCCACCCTTATACTCCACATAACAACAATGGGGAAATGCCACCCTTATACTCCGCATAATAACAACCAAACCACACAACAACTCACATGTGCTATCATCACAGCAACACAACATATCAACTCGTATCACAAGTGCCCGTAGGCCACAACGTTTCCAAAGATTCAACGATACCAGAGTTTTAACAACAAATAGCCAGGACTCAACACAACGTATATAGAATCTCAATAACAACAAAATGAACGGAAAAGTAACTCAACAAGGAACAACATCCCATTTAAACACAACTTCAATTAAAATAGATTAGTGACTATCGATAAATTGAATTCCAATTAATTTTTTAAGGATAACCTCGATAGTGAAAGTACTTCCATGAAATGGCAAACTTCGGACTCTAGTGTATGAATTAGGCTAACAATGAAGGAGATGGAACGAACTAGTACTGTGTCTAAATGCATGAGAACGACCCGACAACAAAAGGATATCATATGACGACAATTTCAACTAAGTGTAGTTCCACAATAAAAGAAATCACATAATGATAAAAGTGATAACACCTCCAAATAAAGCATATAAGAGCAAACTCGACAAGTAAAGAATGAGACATGTAATGACAACTTCAAATAAAGCATGTGATAGTAGACATGACGAATAAAAGATATAACATGTGCTAACAATTCCAAATAAGTACATAAAAGATACCTAAGAGTCTAGACTGGTCCATTTCCAAATATAAGCCCGAGTACATACTCGTCACCTCGCGTACACGGCTTTCACATTACTCAAATAGCACAAACGCCTCAAATCCTTAGGGGTAGTTCCCCCCCACAAAGTTAGGCAAGATACTTACCTAAAAAAAGCTAAACCGATACTCTAAAATGCCCTTCTCGTGTGAAACAACCTCCGGACGGCTCAAATATAACCAAAACAACTTAATATTATAAATAAAAACTATAGGAAACAATTCTGGATAATAAAACTCCGATCTTTAATGAAAACTAAAAAGTCAACTCAAAACGTCAACCACAAGCCCGCATATCGGAACTCGGCAAAATTTATAAAATCTGAACACGCATTCCAATACGAGTCCAACCCATACAAAAATTATCGAATCCCAACATAAAATCGTCCTTCAAATCATCATTTTATATTTTTGAAAGATTTCACAAAAATTCCTATTTTTCTCCCGTTCAAATCACTAATTTAATGTTAAATACAAAGATGGAATCACGAAATAAAATCGAATCCGGGTAAAGAAAACTTACCCCAATCCAACACATGAAGAACCCCTCAATGATCGCTCAAATCTGAGGTCTACAACTCAAGATAAAAATATCAAACCCTTGATATATAATATGTTATGCGTAGAACTTCTACATTTGCGGACCAAGAAGTGCACATGCGATTTCGCACACGCGAGCAAAATTACCGCATCTGCTGCCTTTACTTTGCAGCTTAGAAATCACACCTGTGAGCCACCCATCGCATTTGCGATCCCAGAGAAGCATCAAAAACTCTACAGAAGCAGACGACAAAGTGGAGTCTCCATTTTGCATCTGCAATCACTATTCCGCAGATGCTATCTCGCACCTGTGGTCCCCTATCCATAGAAGAGAAACAACAGGACATGCACCAACTCGCATAAGCGACAAAAATCACGCAGAAGTGTCCACGCACCTACGCTCCAAAATGAGCCAGACTTGTCGAAAACATAGAAACAAATCCAAAACTCGTCCGAAACACACCCGTGCCCCCTGGGACCCCGTCCGAACATACCAACAAGTTCCATAACATAACTCGGACCTGCTTGAGGCCTCATATCACATTAAACAACATCAAAACTATGAATCACGCCTCAAATTGAACTTAATGAACTTTCAACTTCTACAACTCGCGCCTAATCATATCAAATCAACCCGGAATAACCATAAATTTTGCATGCAAGTCCCAAATGACATAACAGAGCTAATCGGACTCTCAAAATCAAAATTCGAGCCCGATATCAACAAAGTCAACTCTCTGTCAAACCTCTCAACCTTCCAAACCTTTAACTTTTCAATTTTCGCCAAAATGTATCAAATTAACCTATGGACCTCCAAATCCAAATCCGTACACACGCCTAAGTTTACAATCACCATACGAAGCTATTGGAATCATCAAAACACCATTCCAGAGTCGTCTACACAAAAGTCAAACTCCGATCAACTCTTTTCACTCATGCTTCTAAAATAAGAATCATCCTTCTAAACCAATCCCGAATCATCCTAAAACAGACCCCGACCACACACATAATTCATAATACATAATACGAAGCTGCTCGAGACCTTAAGCAATCGAATGGGATGCTAATTCTCAAAACGATCGGTCGGGTCGTTACATCCTTCCCCTCTTAACAAACGTTTGTCCCTGAACGTTCCAAGAATCATTCCGAAGTCATCAAATCATTGAATGATCTTACGATACATATACTTGCGGGTGATCCCACGTTATGCCAATCCACATAGGCCCGACAACACCATCTCAACTAAAAATTTCTCCTCTAACCCACACTAATAAGCCTTAGAACCAAATTTTCACTATTCGATCATTTCCCAAAGATTTGATTCCCGCATCAACACATGGTATCAGCCTCAACCGACTGCAAAAAATCATGCCTATACCTACAAGGTTCAACCACACGACATAACACATCACACATATGCCCATAATAATATCTCTGACCACCATAGCTGCTCATAATCAAATACATCACCGACAAATAACCTCATCTCAGCTAAAACCTCATCCCAAACATTCACAATGCTGACAATGATGCAAGAAATATGAGGATCTTATAACCATTCACCTTGTAACGCCACCTGGGCACATACCTTGTAAGCTAAAACCCAACAAGCACAATGCGAATATGACTAAATATGCAAGGAGAAACACATGAGGGACTTATCAAATAAGCCCGACAGGCACAACTCTCTATCAGTACCATACTAGGAATCAATTCCACAAGAGAGAATCAAACATATGAACTAATCACAAGGATCTCATCCTTATATAGCTCCACCGCGGCATGCAGCCCGGTCCAAACATAACAAACCGTACGAAAGCGCGAAGGCCCCATCCTCAGCTCTGAATCACAAGTAGAATACATATCATACCAACCAAAACCTTTCACTAATTCAATTGTGTGAAACAAAATCACAACACGTAACAACTCCCCACATCGGTAGAGCATTTAAATCACAAATATTAACCAAACCATCCACAAATCACATAAAAACCTACCATGATGAGTAACAGAAAGTCATTTCTAGTCTCATAGCTCTCAATAATGAACAAAACAAAACGATAGACACGGGCTACCATTATAGAATCTCCCAACAGGGGTAAACACATAAGTAGAGTACAAAGTCACGAAACTCACCCATATGTAAAGCAAAATAGGAGGACTCACCCTGATAAGTAGAACCGAATAAAAATACGAATGATGCTCCTCTATAACAAATCAAAATCATACATGTAATGACACCATCTGGTGTAGCGGCCTCAACCCTACCATAGAAAACATATCATCGGGCTGGGCCTCCCCCTCTAGGGCGCCCTTTACCTGCCTGTCCTCTACCCATAGGTGGCTGTGCAGGTGGAGTAGCAACAGGAATGAAGCTCGTAGCCTAAGTGCTCTAATGAAATCCACCACTCTCGAGTCTGGGACAATCTTTCATTATGTGCCTAGTATCACCACACTCATAACAACCCCTCTGCAAATGTGGCTGCTCGTACTGAGTCCGTGCCGGATAACTGGAATAACCGATATAGGAACCCCGTTCCGGTGGTGCACTAAAAGATGGCTGGCCCCACATGAGTACCCTGACTAACTGGAGCACCACGAGTAGTCTGAAATGTGGACTAGGCTGGCCGACTGCCCGAGCCTCCTTTATGATAGGTCATAGCTGAAGAGTAGAATCTACTGAACCCTCCACAACCTTGAGACCTCTTGGTCTCCTTATCCTCACTCTCCTCCCCCCGAATGCGCTCTAACATCCTAGCAATCTCCACCACCTGTTGAAATGGAGTATTAGTCTACAACTCCAGAGCCATATAGAATATAAGATCATAACTAAGCCCCTTAATGAATCTGCGAACCCGCTCTCTGACTTTAGGAACCAGAGTAGGTGCATGATGGGATAAATCACTGAACTTGATGGCATACTCTGACACCATCATGGTTCCCTAACGCAACTTCTCAAACTCTGCATGACACGCATTCCGGAGGGTCTGGGGAACAAACTCCCTCAAGAACATCTCTGAAAACTGAGCCCAAGTGGGTGGTGCTGCATCGGCTGGTCTACCCTCCTCATAAACATGCCACCATGGATACGCTGCCCCCGAAAACTAGAATGTAGTAAAAGCAACTCCGCTCATCTCCACAATACCCATGGTGCGAAGAATACAATGATATTTCTCAAGAAATCCTTGTGTATCCTCGATAGTTGTGCCACTAAAAGTAGGTGGACTATACCTCTTGAACCTTTCAATCCTCTTCTGCTCCTCCACTAATGCCACTGGCCTAATCTCAGGCTCAACCGAAATAACAGGCTATACCGGCACCACAACCCGGAACCAGACCAATGTGAGCCCTTTGCTTTGGAGTACGAGCGGTAGGATTCTGAACTCCTCCCCCAATCTGCGAAATAGCTGGTGCAACGGAGATCAATCCCGCCTGAGCCAATGTACCAAACATGCTCAGTAACTGCACTAAAGTCTCTTGAAGTCCGGGGGTAACAACAGGCACCTCCGGTGCCTGTCTCCCAGCGGAAGTTAGTGGCGGCTTCTCAACTGCTGCTCTGGCAGATGCTCAAGCTATAGCATGTGCCCCTCCTCAGCCTCTACCTCCGCCCTAGCCTCTCACAGATCTAGCAGGGTGTGCGAGTGTGTGCATAGCTGATCCGGTAGCGCGTATCCTCACCATTTGTGAGAGAATAGAGATACAAAGGCTCAAACTTTGAAATTACCAAATTCGCACGGTAGGAATGAAAGAAGTGGGATTTTCCTAATAGTTCCTTAGCCTCTCGAAGATAAGTACAGACGTCTCCGTACTAAGCTGTAAGACTTTACTAAACTCGCTTATGACTCATAGCACCTATGAACCTAGAGCTCTGATACCAACTGTCACAACCCCAATTTTCTTTCATAGGTTGTCGTGATGGCACCTAGTCTTTAAGACTAGGTAAGCCTAACACTTACTGAATTAATAGCAAAATTCAACCAAATGTTAAATATGAACAGAAATTTCTATACAAAGCCAACAATCCTAAAACCGGTAATACAAGTCATAAGCTCTACTAAGTTCACTAGAAAATCTCTAAGTACAACTATATCGGAAAAGAAATAAACTGAACACAAATAACTTCCAAAGGTGATTCCGAGGTTCGCGAACGCAACGGCATGTATACCTTGAAGTCTCCACAGCAATATCTGATCTGCTATGTAACAATCTACAAACACCGAAGTAACTGGATCTGGACACAAATGTGCAGAAGTGTAGTGTGAGTACACCATAGTCGATACCCAATAAGTATCAAGACTAACCTCGGTAGAGTAGTGACGAGGTACAAGTCAAGACACTCACTAGAAAAAATAACCTGTGCAGTATAGAAGTATAAAACTAATAATGGAAAGCATGAATCAGTAGATGGCAATAAGAATCAACATATGAAATAAACAGTAAAGCAATATGAACACCATGAAAGAACCGTTGAAATCAAATAAGGAACACAATGACAACCAATAAATCAAGCCATTCTAATACCATGTTCACAACGAAATTACTCTGTAATACTTCATCTCTTAGTCACAAGTCACGGGTCTCAACCCACCATCATCTACTCACGACACCTCTTGCCCACATCTTAAATCACAACCATATGGACAACTCATGTGCCAATATCTCAATCCGCCTGGCATGATCACAGGCTCACATTTACAATTCGCCTGGCATGGTCACAGACTTACAATCACAATCCGCCCGGCGTGGTCACAGGCTCACAATCACAATCTGCCTGGCATGGTCACAAGCTCAATAGCAACATGAAAACGGATTATGCAAGAACACGTGGGCATGAATAATAAAGGTCAAGTTTCATACTCCTGAACTAGTATAAGTGGCATGCTATGGTGTATGCTTGTGCTAGTATACTACTGTAGCCCAAGTCAACAAGTAATATCAAAGACATCGAGTAGCTCATCGAAGCAACAAAATAAGTCACGTAAGGTGTATGACAAACATAAGGAAAGGCACACCATCATACGAAAATTACAAACACAATAACCCCAAGCCATCACACATCATCCCTGACATTGCCACCCTTATCCCTCCGATAGCCACCCGTATTACTCCGCCCTGACATTATCATTAGCCACCCTTATCTCTTCTATAGCCACCCGTATCACTCTGCATAATGGCCACCCTTATCGCTCTGCCAAGACAATAACACAATAGACACCCGTATCCCTCCGTACATTCAAAAACAGTGAGATACCACCCTTATGCCCCGCATAACAACAACGGGAAAATGCCACCCTTATACTTCACAAAATAACAATGGTGAAATGCCACCCTTATACTCCGCATAATAACAACCAAACCACATAACAACTCACATGTGCTATCATCACAGCAGCACAACATATCAACTCGTATCATAAGTGCCCGTAGGCCACAACATTTCTAAAGATTCAACGATACCAGAGTTTTAACAACAAATAGCCAGGACTCAACACAACGTATATAGAATCTCAATAACAACAAAATGAATGGAAAAGTAACTCAACAAGGAACAACACCCCATTTAAACACAACTTCAATTAAAATAGATTAATGACTATCGATAAATTCAATTCCAATTAATCTTTTAAGGATAACCTCGATTGTGAAAGTACTTCCATAAAATGGCAAACTTTGGACTCCTAAGAGTACATAAAAGATGCCTAAGAGTCTAGACCGGTCAATTTCCACATATAAGCCTGAGTACGTACTCGTCACCTCGCGTACACGGCTTTCACATGACACAAATAGCACAAACAACTCAAATCCTAAGGGGTAGTTCCCCCACACAAAGTTAGGCAAGATACTTACATCAAAAAAGCTAAACTGATATTCTAAAATGACCTTATCGTGTGAAACAACCTCCATACGGCTCAAATATAACCAGAATAACTTAATATTATAAATAAAAACTATTGGAAACAATTCTGGATAATACAACTCTGATTTATAATGAGAACTAGAAAGTGAACCCATAAAATCGAATCCTTACCATGAAATGATATAAATAAAATGGCACGGCATCACCCTTCGTGCTTTTACTCTCATCCTCACATTATAATAATATGAATATAATTGCACGGCATCACCCTTCGTGCTTTTACTCTCATCCTCACCATGTGATAATATGAATCCGAATAATAAATAATACGTGGAATAATTTAACTTTAAATATGGTGCCATGATATCAACTTCAACTTCCAGTATTCAACATCTTTAAAATAAGCAATAAATAAGGAACGAATAATTAAAGAAGTAATAATCTAACCTAAGCATGGATAACATAAGTAACGGAATAATATAATACAAAGAAACAAATTTCACCTGCATGCTTTAACCCAATGACAATGCATAAGTACTCGTCACCTCACATATACGTTGTCCCCACACATTAAACAAGTAGAAAATAGACCAACAAATCCCGATCCCTCAAGTCAAGGTTAACCACGACACTTACCTCGCTCCAATCAAAGAAATCAACTAGCCACGGCTTTACATTTTGAACAAACCTCCAAACCAACCAAATCTAGCAAATTATCGATCAAATCATTCAAAATAAGCTTTAGAAACTACTCTTTAATGCAAACGGTGAATTTTTGATCATTTTTGAAAAAGTCAACAAAATTCAACCCCGGGCCCACTCGGTCAAAACCCGAGGTTCTGACTAAAACTCGATTACCCATTCACCCCCGAGCCAGGTTATGTGATTTATTTCAAAATTTGACCTCAATTTGAGGTCTAAATCTCAATTTTACAAAAATCCTCAATTCTCCCCAAATCCCTAATTTCTACCATGGAAATCCTAAATTTGATATTGAAATTTCATGAAAAGTAATGGGTAATTGAAAGGAAATGGATTATAGTTACTTACCAATGAATTTGAGAAGAAATGTCTCTTGGAAAATCGCCTCTAGAGTGTTTAGGGTTGAGAAATGGTGTAAAATGAGCTAAGTCACGTTCTCCCCCCCTTTTACCTAGCTGCAGATGTCGCAATTGCGATGTCTTATTCGCAGTTGCGAACATCACAAATGTGAGACAAAGGTCGCAAATGCGAACCTTGTATCAGAACACCAGAAGTCGCAAATGTGACATATAGCTTGCAAATGCGAACATCCAACCTTCGTAAATGCGGCAAGTTTCTTCGCAAATGCGAAGTTAAGTCAAGAGAATACTAAGTCGCAAATGCGACTCTGAGATTGTAAATTCGACCACTGACTGTTCGCAAATGCGAACATTTTTGTCACGACCCTAATTTTTCTCCGTAGGTTTTCGTGATGGCACCAAGTCTTTAACACTATGTAAGCTTAACACTTACTGAATTAATGGCAAAATTCAACCAACAACAATTAAATATGACTAGAAATTTCTATATAAAGCCAACAATCTCAAAATTGGCAGTACAAGTCATAAACTCTACTGAGTTCACTAGAATAGAAATAAACTGTACACAAATAACTTTTGAAGGTGACTCCAAGGCCTGCGAACATGACGACAGGTATACCTTGAAGTCTCCACAGCAATATCTAATCTGCTATCTAAAAATCCAAAGACTCCGAAGTACCTGGATCTGCACAAAAATGTACAGAAGTGTAGTATGAGTATGCCACGGTCGGTACCCAATAAGTATCAAGACTAACCTTGGTGGAGTAGTGGCGAGGTACAAGTAAAAACACTAACTAGACAAAATGACCTGTGCAGTGTAGAGGTATAAAACTAATAATGGAAAGCATGAATCAGTAAATGGTAACAAGAATCAACATGTGATATAAACAGTAAAGCAATAGTAACACCATGAAAGAACCGTTGAAATCAAATAAGGAACACAATGACAACTAATAAATCAAGTCGTTCTAATACCAGGTTCAAAACGAAATCACTCTGTAATACTTCATCTCTTAGTCACAAGTGATGGATCTCAACCCACCATCATCTACTCACGACACCTCGTACCCACATCTCAAATCACAACCGTACGGACAATTCATGTGCTAATATCTCAATCCGCCTGGCATGATCACAGGCTCACATTTACAATCCGCCTGGCATGGTCAGAGGCTCACAATCATAATCTGCTCGACATGGTCAGAGACTCACAATCACAATCTGCCCGGCGTGGTCACAGGCTCACAATCACAATCCGCCTGGCATGGTCACATGCTCAATAGCAACATGAAAACGGATAATACAAGAACACATGGGCATGAACAATAAAGGTCAAGTTTCATACTCCTAAACTAGTATAAGTGGCATGCTACAGTGTTTGCTTGTGCTAGTGTACTACTATAGCCCGAGTCAATAAGTAATATCAAAGACATCGAATATCCCATCGAAGCAACAAAACAATTCACGTAAGGTGTATGACAAACACAAGGAAAGGCACACCATCACATGAAAATTACCAACACAATATGCCCAAGCCATCACCCATAATCCCTAACAACAACGGTAAAATGCCACCCTTATACTCCACATAACAACAATGGTGAAATGCCACCCTTATACTCCGCATAATAACAACCAAACCACACAACAACTCACATGTGCTATCATCACAGCAACACAACATATCAACTCGTATCACAAGTGCCCGTAGGCCACAACATTTCCAAAGATTCAACGATACCAAAGTTTTAACAACAAATAGCCAGGACTCAACACAACGTATATAGAATCTCAATAATAACAAAATGAATCGAAAAGTAACTCAACAAGGAACAACATCCCATTTAAACACAACTTCAATGAGGCCTGCGAACGTGACGACATGTATACCTTGAAGTCTCTACAGCAATATCTGATCCGCTATCTAACAATCCATAGACTCCAAAGTACCTGGATCTGCACAAAAATATGCAGAAATGTAGTATGAGCACACCACGATCGCTACCTAGTAAGTATTAAGACTAACCTTGGAGGAGTAGTGGCGATGTACAAGTAAAAACACTCACTAGACAAAATAACCTATGCAGTATAGAAGTATAAAACTAATAGTGGAAAGCATGAATCAGTAAATGGCAACAAGAATCGACATGTGATATAAATAGTAAGGCAATAGGAACACCATGAAAAAACCATTGAAAACAAATAAGGAACACAATGACAACAAATAAATCAAGTCGTTTTAATAGCAGGTTCACAATGATATCACTCCGTAATACTTCATCTCTTAATCACAAGTCACGGGTCTCAACCCACCATCATCTACTCATGGCACCTCATGCCCACATCTCAAATCACAACCGCACGGACAACTCACGTGCCAATATCTCAATCCGCTTGGTATGATCACAGGCTCTCATTCACAATCCGCCCGGCATGGTCACAGGATCACAATCATAATCCGCTCGGCATCGTCACAGGCTCACAATTACAATCCGCCCGGCTTGGTCACAGGCTCACAATCACAATCCATCCGGCATGGTCACAGGCTCAATAGCAACACGAAAACGAATAATACAAGAATACATGGGCATGATCAATAAAGGTCAAGTTTCATACTCCTGAACTAGTACAAGTGGCATGCTACGGTGTATGTTTATGCGAGTATACTACTATAGCCCAAGTCAACAAGTAATATAAAAGACATCGAGTAGTTCATCGAACACCAAAACAAGTCACATAAGGTGTATGAAAAACACAAGGAAAGGCACACCATCACACGAAAATTACCAACACAATATCCCCAAGCCATCACACATCATCCCTGACATTGCCACCCTTATCCCTCCAATAGTTACCCGTATCACTCTGCCCTGACATTATCATTATCTACCCTTATCTCTCCTATACCCACCCGTATCACTCCGCATAATAGCCACCATTATCACTCCGCTCGAAAAATAACACAATAGCCACCAGTATCACTTCGTACATTGAAATACAGTAAGATGCCACCCTTATGTCCCGCATAACAACTACGGTGAAATGCCACCCTTATACTCCACATAACAACAATGGTAAAATTCCACCCTTATACTCCGCATATCAACAACCAAACCACACAACAATTAACATGTGCTATCATCACAACATATCAACTCGTATCACAAGTGCCTGTAGGCCACAACCTTTCCAAAGATTCAACGATATCAATATTTTCACAACAAATAGTCACGGATCAACATAATGCATATAGAATCTCAAAAATAACAAAATAAACAGAAAAGTAACTCAACAAGGAACAACACCCCCTTTAAACACAACTTCAATTAAAATAGATTAATGATTCTCAATAACTTCAATTCCAATTAATTGTTTAAGGATAACCTTGATAGCGAAAGTACTTCCATGAAATGGCAAACTTTGAACTCTAGTGTATGAATTAGGCTAACAATGAAGGAGATGACACGAACTAGTACTACGTCGAAATGCATGAGAACAACCCGCCAACAAAAGGATATCATGTGACGACAATTTCAACTAACAGTAGCTCCACAATAAAAGAAATCACATAATGATAAAAGTGATAACAACTCCAAATAAAGCTTATAAGAGCAAAATCGATAATTAAAGAATGAAACATGTAACAACAACTTCAAATAAATCATGTGATAGTAGACATGATGAATAAGAGATATAACATGTGCTAACAATTCCAAATAAGTACATAAAAGATACCTAAGAGTCTAGACCGGTCCATTTCCAAATATAAGCCCGAGTACATACTCGTCACCTCGCGTACACAGCTTTCACATTACTCAAATAGCACAAACGCCTCAAATCCTTAGGGGTAGTTACCCCCCACAAAGTTAGGCAAGATACTTACCTAAAAAAAGCTAAACCGATACTCTAAAATGCCCTTCTCGTGTGAAACAACCTCCGGACGGCTCAAATCTAACCAAAATAATTTAATATTATAAATAAAAACTATAGGAAATAATTTCGGATAATAAAGCTCCAATCATAAATGAAAACTAAAAAGTCAACCCTAGGCTCGCGCCTCGGAACCTGATAAAACTTATAAAATTCGAACACCCATTCTGATACGAGTCCAACCATACCAAAATTGTCCAATTCCGATATAAAATCGTCCTTCAAATCATCATTTTACATTTTTGGAAAGTTTTCACAAAATTCCCATTTTTCTCCCATTCAAATCACTAATTTAATGTTAAAAACAAAGATGGAATCACGAAATAAAATAAAAATTTGGGTAAAAAATACTTACCCCAATCCAAATGATGAAGAACCCATTAGAAATCGCTCAAATCCAAGGTCTAACACTCAAAATATGATAAAAATATCAAACCCTCGATATATAATATGTTCTACCCAGAACTTCGGCATTTGCGGACCAAGAAGCGTACCTGCGATCTCGCACACGCGAGCAAAATTACAGTATCTGCGGCCTTCACTTAGCAGCCCAGAAATCGCACCTGCGAGCCACCTATCGCATCTGCGATCCCGTAGAAGCGTCAAAACCTTCGCAGAAGCGGACGACCAACTGGAGTCTCCATTTCGCATATGCGATCACCATTCTGCAGATGCGATCTAGCACATGCGGTCCCCCATCCGCAGAAGCGAAACAATAGGACATGCACCAACTCGCAGAAGCGGCCACGCACATGCGCTCCAAAATGCGCAGATGCGACGCACCAGAACCAGACCTGTCCAAAACATAGAAACTCCTCCGAAACATACCTGGGGCCCCGGGAACCCGTCCGAACATACCAACAAGTTCCATAACATAACGCGGACCTGCTCAAGGCCTCAAATCAAATCAAACAACATCAAAACTACGAATCGCGCCTCAATTCCAACTTAATGAACTTTTAACTTCTACAACTCGCACCGAATCATATCAAATAAACCCGAAATAACCCCAAATTTTGCATACAAGTCCCAACTGACATAACGGAGCTAATCCAACTCTCTAAATTGCAATCTGAGCCCGATATCAACAAAACAAGCTCCCGGTCAAACCTCTCAACCTTCCAAACCTTCAACTTTCCAATTTTTGCCAAAATGCATCAAATTAACCTACGGACCTCCAAATCCAAATCCGGATGCCTAAGTCCAAAATCACCATACGAAGCTATTGGAATCCTCAAAACACCATTCCAGAATAGTCCACACAAAAGCCAAACTCTGGTCCACTCTTTTCACTTAAGCTTCTAAAACAAGAATCATCTTTTCAAATCAATCTAGAATCATCTGAAAATTGAAGCCGGCCACACACGTAAGTCATAATACATAATACGAAATTGCTCGAGACCTTAAGTCACCGAACAGGACGCTAATTCTCAAAACGATCGGTCGGGTCATTACATTTTTCCTCGCAAATGCAAGGTCCACCCAGCCCAGCCCATGCTCGCAAATGCTAACTCTTGTTCACAAACGCGAGGCTAGCAAATGCGAGCCAGACCTCGCAAATGCGAGTTCTGCAGCAGACACTAGAACTGGTATTGCACCAACAACCTTTGCACTATTCAAACTCATCTGAAACACATTGAAAACTCACCCGAGCCCCTTGGGCTCCAAATCAAACATGTACACAAGCGTAATAATATCATACAAACTCGCTCGCGTGATCAAAATACCAAAATAACACTTAGAACTAAAAATCGGACATCACAAATGCATGAAATTTTCAAAGAAGTTCAAGAACTTTCAAATTCACAACCGAGCGTCTGAATCCTAACAAATCAACTCCGTTTTGCACCAAATTTTGCAGACAAGTCTTAAATAGTAAAATGAACCTATACAATGTTCTGGAACAGCAATACAATCCCGAAAGTAATAAAGTCAACCTACGGTCTAACTTAGGAGTTCTTTAAACCTTCAAATTACTAGTTTTCAATAATTCACGTCAAATCAAGTTAGGGACTTCCAAATTCATTTCGGGACATACGCCCAACTCCAAAATCACGATACAGACCCACCTGGATTGTCAAAATATCGATCCGGGATCATTTACAAAAAATATTGACCGTAGTCAACTCAAATAATTTTATAAGGCTAAGATTAATGTTTTCTTCAATTTTTCACATAAAAACTTTCTGGAAAAAGACACGGACAAAAGTCAAACCTTGGTTAATTCTTCCAACTTAAATGTTCCGAATTGAGAATTATTTTTCCAAATCAACTATGAACTTCTCGAAAATTAAAGTCGACAACACGCGCAAGTCAAAATACATATAGTGAAGCTATTCAAGGTCTCAAACCGCCGAACAACATGCTAGAGCTCAAAACGACCGGTCGGGTCATTATATTCTCCCCCACTTAAACATACGTTCATCCTCGAATGTGTCAAGAGTCATTACAAAGTTTCCGAAATCACTGTATAACTCCTCGTGCACCTACCCGTGCCACCACAACCATATGAGCACATTAGCTCAACCGACACTAAAGATCTTTCCTGCTACCTTATCCCACAAGCCTTAGAACTAAATTCCAATATCTGAAATTTCCTACAAGATCCAATTTCTTTCATACATACACTGTATCAATCTCCACATGTTGTACCAAAACATACATATATACCCAAGTCGTAACCGCACTATGCACAACATAATTCATATCCCCGTAGTAATATCTCCCAACCACACTAGCCGCAATTCCGAACCCGATACGGGTAATATACCTCATGACACATAAAAATTCTATTTCAAACCTTGCAATACTGCAACAATGAAAGAGAGATGCAGACTCTCATAACCACCTATCAAATCAATTAACCATGGGGTTCTTCTTTCCGACAAGAATCATTGCCGTATTCTGAACTGATTAACATCATTCTCCCTACGAACATACATTATACCAATCTGTTTGTGCTGATCCTAGGTCCAACAACCTCATCTCACCCAGTATAAGCTGTTCAGGAACCAAGCCACATGAAACACCATTTCAAATCTCATACGACATCATCAAGGCGCTAACAAGCCACAACTCGAATATGACCAATAAGGTAAACGAACCCGAGTACAAAACTATCCTGCCCGCATAACGAATAAAACAACCAAACAAATGCCATAAACCTATCCCACATATGAGAAGTAAAACACACAAAATAGCATAAGAAATCGTACATAACATCTCACCGTTATGATGTGCAACTCGATACAAATACATACCCGTGGTAGCGTGCCACCCGATCTATACATAATCAATCTGCACGAGAATGCCCATCGAGCCAAGAATTCTCATACTCACTAGACACACATATAACAACCACAAGCACGCCTAGTGCATAAACATAACCCTGGGGAGACGGATAGCATCATGCGCTACAAGGCCCAGGCACGACTAAGGTGCAATAAACAAATCAGCATCTCGAAAGCCACCTTGGTCATATAACACCATAAGACTACACATGATCATAACACACGTATGAATAATCAAGTCGCTTCATAACCCACATGGCATAAAAGAGTAACACATAGAATAGACGACGACATGAATAACTTCCACCATGCTCGAAGACTCATCTATGGACAAATGTTGCATTGTATAAACATCTTCGATCTGGTGTAAAATATTCCTTCACATTAGGCCGGCCAATGTACCTCTAAACTGATTTAAAACATATCACAATAGGCAAGTATCCTTTTAAGACCCACGATGATCCTATTCATGACATATACAAACAACCATTGAATCCTGAACAAACTTCCTTAGTTGTAATGAGAAGAATAATGCGTTTCTCAGCCATATACTCTTCAATCCATGACAGTTCCGGAATCAACGTACCTGACCTCAATCTCTACTACTTAAATGGATGATACGTCATACCTACATAATCATCCCATGTGAGATATTCCCATAATTTTCCGCACTAGCTAACAAAATTTGTACATCTATGGCTACCTACATGCTATATCAGTAGTGCCAATCAAGAATCCATAAATCAATATGCAATGCCTCCTCCACATAACACACCATTCTCATGCAGCACTAAATAGCGTCATAATAATCTGAACATCTGAAATATCCACCGTTCCTTCAAACTAGTGACATCCCTGTCAAAACTGAACAACAACCTTGACCCTTCAATCCCAATTCCACACCGCTCAATGCATCTATCATGCTATTACACTGGAGTACAAGAATTTCATCATAACTCTTGAATCACCAATTGAATAAACATTTCATCGGCTAGAGACATTTCATTTAACGCATTTCAGAAAGAATATCACAACAAACAACCAACTTCCCATAGCAGCAGAAGACACAAACCTTAAGTTGTGGTCTAAACAGCCATTAATCTTTCGGGACCCACTTGCACATCGCCAAACCATTAACACCGAGTCTTCTAAATCAACTGAGTCACGCAGACCCCCAAACCCACAAATATAGCCATGGACTTGTATAGCCTTATCGCATAAAGGGAACTAATCGTTGCCTTTACTATGCCGATCCAAGCCACTACTAAACTGACCCTACTTCTTCAATTTTTCCTTTTGGCTTGCTTTTAGTAACAACATTTCTCTTCCCAGCACACCATGGATTTCAATCAACACTCATCCTGAGTGACCCTAAATCACAAGACCATATCGTCTCGATACCCATAAACCATTTTATCCCCACTCATGCACTCAATAGTACCTCCAACTGATGCACCCGTTTCGAAAAGTCCTTCTGTGAATCCGAAACTATTTCTTCCATTTCTCTAGCATCATACCACAGACCCAGTAATAACATAGAAACTCTCCAAGATTCTTCCCCACTCCGCGGCATAACTCAATCCTTAGCTACAAAATGAACCCAAAAATCCTTAGGTACCACACCTTAAATATTGAACCCACCAGAACTATTCTAAGCTAGTTGAATAAAAAGTCAACAACTAGTGCTCCGTTAGCACACAAATACTCAAACAGAAGCAACCGAATGCATCCTTTCCCTTGCACAACACGTTCACAAAAAAGTATCAAGTCTGAGTCATTCCACAACCTTCACACAAATCAGTAAGGCGAATTATAGCACATATCCATCAAATCCCTTGCTCAATTACCCTGATGTTCTCTTCCTCAGTCATAACTAATCCACCAATGTACCGAAATCCAGAAATTGCATAGATATAAGACCACGTGATCCAATCACCGACGGTAGGCTCCCTCACATGGCTTTAAGCCACAATCACATAAACCAAGAACCCACAATAACTTCTTCTCCTCCGTTGCTATGAACTCGCATTGTTACTCACCTGAATCCTCCTAAGACCGTATTGCGCTATGTATAACACATCCCAAATTATCAGTCGTAAATGCATGCTTGACCTCACGACAATCACGACATCTCCTCTAACGACATTGTCATAGTCACGTACACTATGAAATCAGTTAATTCTCCTAGGTCCAAACTCATCCGCCATTTGTAAGAATCTGTTCATCCCATTAACATCACTGAAGGTTCAACAATACGCTTAAAAGATCGAAACCATATTGCACTCCAAGACGATAATCAAGCATTCATGTTCCTTTATCTTTCAAACAAACTCTTTCCGTCACATTCGAACCTCCTACGTATAGAAGCCACCTCAATGATCATTTCCCATAACCATCAACACTGGAAACATTGATTCGACTCTGAAGTCGCAACAAACCGTCATCTCTGATAACCGCTTCTTAGGTACCACTTCGCAACACTACCCCTAAAGGAAAACAAATGGAGACCATCATACTGACTAGCCTTAATGCATTTAACCAAGGAAGAGAACACCACAACACAAATAAGAATTCCACCAAGTTCGTAGACATCGAATCTCATTACTCCGTCAACCAAAGCTTGAACATCTATAGCTCAATTACTTCTCCTGTGTTGGAATTAAATACCAAATCTTCCAATCACGAACCGAATAATCCTCTTCCTGAATTATTCGTTGCCGCAACATGTAAGTAAATACCCATCCGTTCACACCAAAACTGGGTGATAACAATGCGAGAAATACCAAAATACACCGTGTATAGCCCTGAAACCACGGGCAACACCAACACCGATAAAAATGATCGAATACCCTTCCATAAGGCAATGATAATAGTTTGCCCTCATAATGTAGGGAAAAACATCCTGTAGCACCACCACAACTCCTTGATGCCCAACGGATATCAAATGCCCAACATCGTGTTTGAATGAGCAGGAAAGAACTGAAGACATAAGCTTCAACTAAATCAAATCGCACGACAAGGAATCAAGAAAGGGAAGTTCTCCTAACAGTCATGTAGCCTCTCGAAGATAAGTACAGACATCTCTGTACCGATCCACAAGACTCTACTAGACTTGCTCATGACTCGTGTGACCAAAGTAAACCTAGTGCTTTGATACCAAGCTATCACGACCCAAATCTCATAATAGACCGTGATGGCGCCCAACGATGCTGTTAGGAAAGCCAACGCGTGAACCTCCAAAATAATAATCCATTTTAACGTTAAAAATCAGAAAGTTCATTAAATAAATAGAGATAAATCTAAAACTCTTGAAAACATACATTCTTCTATACCAAGATACTGAGTATGAATAATGCATAAAACAAAGTAATAATAATACAACTTTGAACATCCACTAGAAACCCCAAAAATCTGGTGTCACAAGTGCATGAGCATCTATTAGTATATACAATACTACTACAACATTGTCTGGAATATAAAGTAGACAGAATATAGTAAATGGATAATATAGGGACTCCATGTGTTACAGATCGTAACATAGAGTACAGCTCACTACAAAGTCTCCTCAGTAGCTGCGCCTATGGGCCAAGATGATCACCAAATGTATATGTCTCAGTACCCGCACAATTAGTGCAGAAGTATAGTATGAGTACATAAACCAACGCAAACCTAGTAACTATCTAGCCTAACCTCGAAAAAGTAGTGACGAGGGGTCGACATCGACCCTTACTAGTAGTCCAATAAATATAGCACAATAAAAGTAGACAGCTATGGAGCATGGCAAGTAAAATAGTAAAGACATATATATGTACATAAAAACAATCCTCAACAGATGAGTAAACACAAAATCCTTGAGTACCGAATATTACCGCTAATGGAATGTATGTCAGATCAATAACCACTAAAATATCACATCTCAAGTCAAATAAAATCATAGATACGCTCACTCCTTATCGAATATTACACACGATTCTGCCGAGGCAAATGGCCCGATCCCATAAGACTGGTGGTATGATATACTACTGTGGCGTACGGCCCAATCCCATAAAAATAGTATACTTTGCCGAGGTGAACGGCCTGATCCCATAAGAGTGTGTTACATGATACTGCCAAGGAGAACGAGTCGATCCCATAAGAGTGTGTTACATGATACTGCCTAGGAAAACGATCCGATCCCATAAGAGTACTATTAAGGCATACAACCCGATCCCATTAGAAAATAAAACTTTGACCGGTCACTGACCCCACTCATGAATATACGTGTGAGTTATAAAATTCAAGAAACTTACGGACAAATACGCACAATGAAAAAGAAATCCTTAATAAGAAAGTATAATGTCCACCACAATCAAATAGCTCGTCAAGTATGTAAAATAGCAAGTCTGATACTTACGCAAGTCTATTCTCAGGTCGAAATGTAATTAAGACATTTAAACAGACAATAATAACTCTAATAGTATAATTAAATCATGGCGTGAGTCTAAGTCTACCCGCACATAATCAAGAATTCTAGTATATGCACGGACAATTATCACCGTATGCGTGCATAGCTCCCATAATACGTAGCACATAACAAATATAGCATCTACGGGGTAAATTTCACCTCACAAGGTTAGCCAAGAGACTTACCTCACTCCGAAATTCAATAACCGTCTCCAATACCTCTCTAGTACCTCAAACCAATGCCAAACAATGCGAAACTAGACAAAGAACGTGCAAACCAATCAAATATACTCCAAAACTCGTAATTTAACAATTAGAAATAATTCCAACTCCTCACGAAAGTCAACAAACTCAACCTCTGAGCCGATGCACCCAGATTCCAAAATTTCTCGAAGATACATACTACCCATAACACCACGAACTTAAATATATAATTTATTCTCAATTCCATGTCTGCTTTTGTGGTCAAAACTCAAAATACCATTTAAAGGTTTTCCCCCAAAATCCCACAATTTCAACCAATTTTCATACTCAAATCCAAATATAACCCATGTATTTAACTCATAATGGGTAGGAATCTCTTACCTTGTGATGGATGATGAAAAAGACCCTTCAACATCACTCCAAAATTGGCTCCAATGAGAGGAGATAAAAATGAGCAAAGTCCCGATTTCAATTCTTATACACTACCCAATCACCCTTCTACGTGATCTCTAAAACACGCTCGCGATCGTGGAGGCCAAATCAGTCGAGCCCAGAAATCACTCTACGCGAACGCGAGGACTTTAACGCGATCACGAAGCTCAACCTGCCCAAGCCTACACGAACGCGAAAGCCAAAACCTTCAGCCTCAGAAAATACCTTTCGTGATCAGGAACCAAGTCACGCAATCACAGTGAGCAACCTTCCAAACCATGCCATCCCCACTAACACATCGACTGTGAAGAACAATTTCTTCGTATCTTCCCACAACACTTCTCGGTAGCTATCCCTTCTACGTGATCGCGATGCACACCACAAACACCAGAAACCAGCTACTTCAAATCAAAGGGGATTGGTCCGAAACCACCCCAAAATACCCTCGGGGCCCCGTCCAATCATACCAACAAGTCCCCATACCTTATCCCAACTTATCCATAGGCTCGAAACGCCATGAATAACATCAAAACCACGAATCGACAATCAACATTTTTCTTTTATCTTTCAAACTTTAAAATTTCACCGAACGCGTCCGAATCACACTTAGACAATCCGGATCACAACCAAACTTCATGCACAAGTTCCAACCAATAAAATGAACATATCCAAGATCTCGAAACACTGTCCGGAGTCCGATAACACCAATATCTACTCTAAGTCAAACTTAGCAAGTCTTCCAAATCTTCAAAATGCAAACTTCTGACAATAAGCGCTGAAATGCTCACTGACCATCCGATTTCAACCCGAACATACGCCCAAGTCCGAAAATACCTTATGAACCTATAGGAACCTTCAAATCAGGATTCTGAGGTCGTTTACTTAAAAGTAAAATCTTGGTCAATTCTTCCACTTAAAGCTTTTGAATTGAGAATTATTCTTCCAAATCAACTCCGAACTTCTCAAAAATCAAAACCAACAACACATGCACGTCAAAATACATATAGTGAAACTACTTAAGGTCTCAAACCGCTGAACGACATACTAGAGCTCAAAACGACCGGTTGGATCGTTACATATTTAGACTTTGCCTTATATAGAAATTTGAAGGTAATAATTCCTTCAAATGTGGATTTTTCTCTTTCTTTAATCAGTAATAAAGGTCTACTCAGCACTACCTTTGTGATGACAGATATTAAAATTTATAAATTCTCATGCTCATAATTATAATTTTCCATGTTGTGCTATTTTTTCCTTGCTTTCTTCTTTATAGGATTATTATGTTTTCATGTATTGATTATTAACATTACTTTTTAATTTTAACGGCAGAATTTCATATGCTATATTTTAATTTTGTTAGTCGTTTATCAATTTAAACTGAATTGTTTGTGTTGCTTTTGACACTATGATAACCTTGAATGATTGTTAACTTTTTTCTTTTGTAGTTTAACTTTCTGTATCTCCAAAAGGTGAATTCTCAATTTTATCAAGATGCTCTTTAAGCTTCTTCTTCTTGTTTTCTTTCTTTCCTTTTTTTTCTTCTCAGCTTTTGCTTCTTTTTCCTTGCTTATGTTATATGATGTGATTTTATTGAGATTTTAGGATTTAATCTCACAGTTTTCAACAAGTATAGAAGTTATAATATTTTCATCTTATCAGCTTTAGTTTGCTGAATGCTCGTGTTGATTTTTGTGATGAAAACATCAGCTTCTTATAGTCTTTTTCACATTCATCCTCGATATACTCTTCGCGTTCGTGGAGGCTTATCGCGATCCAAGATCGCATTCGCGAATAGTATCAGAGATATTACTCCCAGATCCCTATAACCCTACGCGTTCGCGAAGGGTAAGCCCCCCACTACTTCGTTCGCAATCGTTTCCTCGCATTCGTGAAGAACAATTCCGCCTCAGTCCCATTTTCCCCTTTGTATTCGCAAGAGTACCTTCAAGATCGCGAAGCACAAGGCTTTAGATACTAGAAACAGCTGAAATCAGCTATCTCTAAGTCCAAAATGATCTGTAGCCTATTCGAAACTCACCCGAGTCCCTCGGGCTCCAAACCAAACATGCACACAAGTGTAATAATATCATACGAACTCGCTCGCACGATCAAAATATCAAAATAAAACCTAAAACTATGAACCAGACGTCAAAATGCATGAAATTTCAAAGAAAACTTAAGGACTTCTAAAATCACAACCAAGTCTCTGAATCCTATCAAACTAACTCCGTTTTGCACCAAAATTTGCAGACAAGTTTCAAATAGCAAAATAAACCTATACCAAGTCTCAAAATCAAAATTCGAACTCGGTAGCCATAAAGTCAACCTACGGTCAAACCTAGGAATTTTCATAACCTTCAAGTTACTAGATTTCGATCAAATCAAGTTAAGGACTTCCGAATTCAAATCTGGGCATACACGCAAGTCCAATATTATGATACGGGCATACCGGGATCGTTAAAATTCCGATCCGGAATCATTCACATAAAATGATGACTGTAGTCAAATCAAGTTATTTTTAAAGCAAAAAATGATGTGTTATTTAAATTTTCACACAAAAGCTTTCTGGAAAAAGACATGTACTATACAGGCAAATTGAGAAGTACTAAATGGAGCTAATAGAGGTCTCGAAATACGGAAATAAGGGCTATTACTCAAAACGACCTATTAGATTGTCACAACTAGATTGCTTTATTTCTTTCTTTTTTTAAATGTCTTTTTTGGTTCTTTATTATTGCACTTTGATTTTGTGTTTATTTAAAGTTCGTAGATTAGTAGTTGTCTGCCTATATGTGTTAAGTTGTATCCTTCAAGATTATTTAGATTTCTAGGATTTTTTCCCCGTAAAACTGATTATGAAATTACAAACTTCGAAAAAACTTTAAGTTGAATTATTGGTGATTGAGGAACCATAACGACCCGACCTGTCATTTTGAGCTTTAGCACTTTATTCGGTGGGTTGAGATCTTGAGTAACTTTACATTATGAATTATGACTCGCGTATATGGTTGGTATAGATTTTCGAAAGATTCGGAGTTGATTTGGAAGAGTAATTCTCAATTTAGAAGCTTTAAATTAGAAGAGTTGACCAAGGTTTGACGTTGGAGTAAACGACCTCATAATCAAGATTTGATGGTTTCAATAGGTTCATATGTTAATTTTAGACTTGGGCATATGTTCGTATTTGAATTTGGATGTTCCTAAAAGTTTCGGTTCTATTTCTCAAAAGTTGGCAATTTGAGGAATTGGAGAGTTCACAAGTTTGACTAGGAGTTGAGTTTGAGGCTATCAGGTTCGGATTGTTGTTACAAGAATTGTATATGTCTGTTTTATCATTTGGGACTTATGTGTAAATTTTGGTTGTGTTCCGAATTGGTTAGGCATCAATCAGACATTTGGTTGAAAGTTTAGAAATTTATGAACTTGAGGGAGTTTAACATGTGGTTTGGTATTTAATCCTTTTATGTGATGTTTCCGTATGTATTTTGAGAAGTTGGATAGGTCCGGATAGTATTTATGGACTTGTTGGAATGATAGTACGGGGTCCCGAGAGGTTTATGTGAGTTTTGAACAAGTTTGGGCATTTTAGCACTTTGATGGTTTTCTAGAGTTGTAGGAGTGCAGAGGGAACCTTTTGGTATACCGAGGGCACTTTTGAAATGCTGAGGCAAAGCCTCAAGTGTGGCCGTAAACCCCTGAGTGTGAAGGCAATGGCCAAAATGCGGACCGTATTGAGGGCCGCAACAAGAAATTATCATGACCCAAGTTTCCCACCTAGTCTAGATAAGCCTAACATGTAATAATAACTTATCAGAGATAATCAAACAGAAATACTAAAGCAGACTGATAAACTCATATAAACTTCCAAAATAGGATCTCAACCACAACTCTCCCAAAACCGGTGGAACTGACTCATAAGCTCTACAGAATAATCTAAAATATCTACTACAACACTGTCTGAATGAGAAATACAACGGAAATGAAAGATAAGGGAAGGTGACTTCGAGGCCTGCGGACGCCGAGCAGGTATACCTTGAAGTTTTTGGATGACAGCTACAACCAAATGCTAACATCCAGCATGGGCAGACGTGCCTGGATCTGTACAAAAAGTTGTGCATAAGTGTAGTATGAGTACACCACAATGGTACCCAGTAAGTATCAAGCCTAACCTTGGTAGAGTAGAGAAGAGGCCAAGTAAAGACACCTACTAGGACATAATAAACAGAATGAAAACATAATAACAAGAAGTAATAGAAGGCGGATGAATAAATGATATGAAACAAGTTAATAACATTGACTAATGACAAAATTCGTAAGCATGGAGAAAACATAAAGGAAGGAACTAAATAGCACCACAATAGTCAAATAGGGACAAAACTGATAAGACAAGGAGGAATAAAAGCAACAAGAAGTGTTCCACCAGTAACTCATTTCAACATGAGATGCACAACAAGAATCACAACCGAGGTACTACCTCGTATACTGATAAGTGGTGATTTTACCACATATTCTAGTCTATTTTCTTTAGTTTTTGTGTCCTTTAATTATAAAATGAGGTGATTTATGGTGTGCATTGCTATATTTTCAGGTAAATGAAGTCTCAAAGAGAATTTAAACTAAATGAAGTGGAATCGTGTAAAAAGAATGAAAGATGTGCAAAACATTCCCGTAAAATTGCTTATGCGAAGACCAGTCCGCATCTGTGGTCTCACATCTTCGAGAAATTGTCCGCAGATGCGGAATAAGGCATGTAAGGCAGAACTCGCACCTGCGAGTGGAGAACTGCTTCTGCGGTTACGCTTCTGCGTGTAAATGTTCGCATCTGCGTCTGCGTTTCTACGCTTGAAGGCTGCTTGTGCGGACACGCTTTGTGTGCTTTGGACCGCTTCTGCGGAACATCAATTATCACCATCGTCTCTTCTGCGATCGACGAGCTTCAGACCTGGACACTTATGTCATTTCATATTTTCTTCATTCCAAACCAACAAATACACGACCAAGCTGATTGGAAACATATCTTTGGCAGCCTTTGATAGTCTCTGCACATCTTGGGCAGTTTTAGTCAATTTTTGGAGCTAAGATTCTTGCACACACACTTGGGTATTGAATATTTGGAGCTTTTGGTTGAGAATTTATTACCCATTTATGTTCAATTCTTTAAATTCTCCTAGGGGCAAAATTGTTTAAATTCTCCCAGGGGCAGATTGTGCGCACAATCTCAAACCCATGAGTGGAGTATTTGTGTTAAGTGTGGAAATAAAATGGCTATTGGGATAATTGTGCTTATTTGTCCTTCCCTTCCCCAAACCCCCGCTATGATGATTCTACTTTTTGTGATAACAAGTATAGGGATATGGAAGTGGAAGAAATTGAGCAAGGTCAAAACAGAGAGTTCAATCTCATTTTGGAATGCCTACTTGAAGGAGGAAACAAAGAGCAAAATGCCTTGGAGGAGCTTTTGGAAAATAGTCTCCAAAATGATTTGGCGCTTGAACGGTTAAACTTACAAATGGGAGAATTGCTTGAAGCTTTAGAGGTCCAAAAAGCATCGGAAGTGAATGATAGCCAAAAACCTTCCTTAGAGGTTGAAGCCGAAAATCCTTCTTTGGCACTTGATCAAAATCAAGAAGAACTATCAAATGCTCAAAATGAGAGGATGATGTTCATGTTGGAGGCCATTCTTGAAAATAAGGAGAAGCACAACTTGACACTCGAAGACTTGAAACAAATACTAACTCAAAATGATGATAATATCCGCACCTTGAAAAATCAAATAAAAATATTGGTTGAGGCTCACTATGCCCATCAACTTGAGAGTGTGGAAAGAGGTCAAGAAGAGTCCAACTTCGAGGAAGAAAGTGAGCTTTATTTTGAGGAATCAAGAATTGAATATCCGCCAACCGACTCCATGCTTGTTAGCGATGCCAAGAAAAATATGGAATTAGAGGAAACTAAAAATTTTGAAGATGTGGTTGAATTTGACTCTAGTTCGGAAGATCAAGAGGATGTCAAAATCCGGAAAGAATTAAAATAAGAGGCTTGATATCTCATTCCACGCACTTTTCAATCTTGGACTTGTATGGTGATGTGGGAATTGAACCATGTGAATCCATGTGGGAGTGTAAAGAAGAAATACAAGAGCCATACGTCTTGCAATTTGAATATACAAGAAGGTAAAATGACATTCCTCACATGAAAGCCAAGAAATGCAAAATGAAGCAAATGGCATTTGGCTTGATCATCTACTTACCACCTCCCATTGCTCGTGGTCACAAACTTGATTCCAAGTTATTTGCCCGATTCATATCGTCCAAGTGGCGAGAAAAATGGTAAAGTTGATTCACGTCATTTTCAAAATTTTTAGTCGTTTTTAAAATTTTCTTTTTTAGAATAACTTAGTATATTATTTTTGACTAATCTGCCAAGTTTCGGATTTTTTGGAATTGAAATGAGGAGTTTAAAGTGTAGGAGTGAACAAAAACAATAACTGCCCAGTTCTGGCATTGAGGAGTCCAGTGAACCCGCATCTGCAGATCTTTTAATGTATATACGGCCTCACAGAAGCACCTAAGACATCACATATGCGGCCATATCGCAGAAGCAATCCAATCTCCAAAAAAGTGCTAACGCAAAAGCATGATTGGAGCCGCAGATTCGGTTAATGCGCAGAAGTGATTTAAAATGCGCAGGTGCGACGCAACGGGTAAGTTTAAAGAGCTAGCCCTATTGTGTCTCTCCTACAGGTAGCACAAAAAAAATTTCCCCCAAGTTCAAACCTCTCATCTCTCACACAAATTCTGCTCATGCAATCCCTTGCTCTCACATACAGACGTTATAGGTATCATCTTCAACCCTTTATTCTACATTTCTCTTCTACTCTTATTTTCTCTTTCTTCTTCATCTCTGATTTTCCATGGTCATATCCCCTAGGTTCCCCATTTTCGTTTGATTAATGTTAATATTTAGGGTGTGAAAATTGGTTGAGTGTAGTTGTGTGTGCTATTATTGTGAAAAGAATTTGGGAAGTCTGAGTACCAAATTGTTTAAAAGAATCAAAAACCACTCAGTGGTTGTTATGTGTTTGATAAATTGCCCAAGAGAATTTTAGTTGCGAAGTGCCTTAAAATCAGGTTTAATCAAGTCGTGTAATCATATAGTGTACTAATTTAGAAGTCTTGAGTATAAATTTTGTGCCAAAATCATGTTTGGAATAAAAACGTTTTAGGCAGTTTCTGGGGTTATTTGAAACCCCTGATGCACATAGCACAAGCAGACATATCGCCGCAGAAGCGGGCTCGCACCTGCGATGCCCATTCCACGGGTGCGAGTTTTGGCCAACAGTAACACATCGCATAAGAGACATGATTTACGCAGAAGCGTAACCACACCATCGAGGCTATTTCCGCAAGTGTGGTAACTGTGCAGATTGTGCAAAACCAGTAGCTTTGTAATTTTGGCTTGCTGGACTCATTTGGCTTGATTCTTTGGCCTAATTACATTGTTTTGAAATTATTAACATGATTATAATTCCCGAATAACTTGATTTTGATTTTTTTAGGTACTTTAAGCTTAAAATAGACCCAAACATGAACGAAAATGCGGCGGTTGATCATGAAATTGAAGAAGAAGCCGAGGAAGAACAATTTCGACACTGAACAATTCATTTCTGGTGATTGTCAACGCGGATATTATGACAACCTTCTTACAAAGAAGGTCGTACTTGAAAAGGGAATCTCCGAGGATAAATTTGTCAAGTTACTTCCGAATTTTTATGGTCGTCTACAGACTACCGACTGGTCTTGTTTCATGCCTACTCTGTGTAAGGACAATGAGGAGTGGGTTCGTAAGTTTTATGTAAACCTTAAGCATACAAACTTCAACGACCCACAACTCACCATCAGAGGCAAAATAGTGAGGTTTGGAACTGAACAAATTAATGATATTCTAGGGCTTCCTGACCATTCACTTGAGATTGTACGAGAAAAAGATCATTGCTCAAACAGAGATTGGCTAGTTTCTAAACTTTATCCAGTGCAAAATGGGCAAAAAAGAGAAAGGGTTTGAAGTCCATCGACTTCACAGCTAAGGCCAAGATGTGTCTCTACATCATCTGCAACAGAGTATCACCGCGTGGAAATGTTTCGGATGTTTCATATGGCAGAGCCCTGATGATTGCATGCATACTCGACAGTATTCATGTGAATGTCGGCCATTATATCCTTCAGAAGCTGAAAATGTATTTGCTAGATGACAACCCAGGCTTGATGTTCCCTTTACTGATTATAGAGTTGTGCCGGCTGGCAGATGTTGAGGTGTGCAACACCGATCGGTGGTTATCGGCCGACAAACCCTTTTATCCGTTGAGAGTAACGGGCGAGGGTAGTGTAGTAAAGAGAAAAAAGAGGAAAGTCACCACTGCTGCCAGACCAGAGTCTTCCTCACAGGCAGCCTCGCCTGAAGGACCATTTGGGATGTTAAACTCACAGCTTGTCTCCATCCATGATTTAGCGTCACAGCTCCCTAGTGGGCCCTCACACTCCCAGCCTATGCCCGAGTATTTTACCAGGGAATAAATGAAGACCTACCTGGAGAACCAGAAGAAGCAAGCAGAGTTGTAGGAGAAGTTGGCAGCTTCTATTAGCAGGCTCGACACCGCCTGTGGCAACATGGCCAAGGCACATGTAGATTTTCAAGCAGATTTTCACAAGGAGAAAGAGAAAAATAAGAAGAAGAGAAACTTCATGATAAAGATGTGGAGAGGCATTAAGGCCGCCTTCAAATGGGGGCAGCCGAACAAGAAGATACCGGTCGAGGATGGAGATGATAGTGAAGAGGATTCCTTCATGTCGAGTGCTGCTGATGTTGATACTGATGCTACCGATGATGATGACGCTGAGACTCCACACGACAGTGATTAGATTTTTCCCGCAGTCTACTAGTCTGATGCAGACCTCAAGGAGACCCTCAAACTACTCTTGTTTTATCTTAATATTGTGCAGTGTGGACACTGCAGTATTTTTAGTTGGGGGTCGGTTTTAGGGAATACACTTTATTTGTACATTGTTTCTTAACTTGTGCCCTTGCCGGGCTTATGCTTTTGTATGGATATTATGGGGCCTTGCCGGGCTTATGCTTTTGTATGAATATTGTGTGCCCTTGCCAGGCTTTTATATGGATATTGTGTTCCCTTGCCAGGCTTGTTCTACTATTATTTATCATGTGCCTTTGTAGGGCGTAGTTTGTGATTGATGATATAATTACAGATTAGTCGCTTTTGTTATTCTATTTTATTTTTTATTTTTTTACTTATCCATTTTCTTTAATAGTCTTTAGTTATTTTATTTTTATTCCTTTCGTTTTTATTCTATTTTCTTTAGTAGTTTTTAGTTATTTTATTTTTATTCCTTTAGTTTTTATTCTATTTTCTTTAGTAATTTTTAGTTTATATTATTTTTATCTCTTTAATAGTAATATACTTTGAAATAAATTTTCTTGGATTTTATTTATGCTACGGTTCTTTCCCAAGGAATATTGTTGTGTTGAACCAGGTGACTTTTCCCTATGATGGATGGCATGAAAACTTTTCTAAGGGAATATTCTTGTTTTGTTATGTGGAGACTTTCAGATTGTTTGGTACTAAAACAATTAGTCTCTTGTATGTGATGTATGAATGAAGAATACCCCTCCAAAATGTGGTTATAAATTGAAAGAATAAGTTGCATGGGAAGAATAATTTTTGTGATAATGTTTTGGCTCCTTTTGTGACTCTTTGCGCACTAGTTGGAATGATATTGCTCTAATTGTTCTTAATAAGAAGTGAAATTGATCCTTCTTGATTAGTTCATGTTCCATGTGTGTTAGGTTTTGTTAAAAATAATTCTTGTGCTTACTTTTATCATCTAGAACTTGCCCGGTTGGTCTTTCAATGCTAATGTTAATTATGTTTGGTTGGAGGGATGACCTTAGGCAAACTTTGTGATATTTCAAAAACTCTCTTTAGCTTTTCCAGCCTATCATTGCATAAATATTATCACTAGTTAACCCTATTTGAGCCTTTAACTTTTTCTTTGGCTAACACATTACAAACCTTTACCCTTTTGTGAAATAATTCCCTCTTTTGAACCCGTCCCTCCTTGAATGTGAGAATGATGCTAAAATCCTAAGTTGGGAGTATTGGTATAAATTGAGAAAGGTACTTTAAGGCGGTTCTATGTTTGTAACTAGATATCAATAAGGACTATGTGGTTTAAAAAGAAGCAAAGTGCAAAAAGAAAGACAAATGTGAGTAGTGTTCAAGGAGGGTTTAGTCACTTGTATCCCAAATATTTATCCTACCCTTACCTAAGCCTACATTACAAGCTTAAAAAGTCCTTATGAGATCTCCAACCGAATGTTCTTGAATAAGCGGCGAATTAAAATAAGGGCAAGTTATGATATGATATTTTGTAACACTTGAAATTCTTTATTGAGAATGAGTGTCTTTGTGCATTTGTCCCTTGTGTTGTTATTGTAAATATGGTGATTTTGGGACTTTCTTTCTTGTGAGCTCACATGGATTATGATAGAGTGGTGACATTGATAGATTCCGAATTGTATAAATTGAGCATATGTAGTAGACTAGTGCTTTTGAGTCACTTCTTGAGGCTTAGTTGTTGTCACTTGATTATTTTGAAACTCCATTGCATTCTTGAAGTTGTTTTAGATGAGGGAGTTATTTGGTAGAAATTCACATGCTTGAGCCTAATTATTAGCACCAACCAAAACCATAAGTGTTGTGCTTAATTGAAGAATGTGATTTGAAGATGATAGTGATGCTAATTGAGCTTTGAATGTTAGAACCTCATTGAGTATTTTATTTTGATTTGCTTAGGGACAAGAAAAAGCTTTAAGTTGGGGGTGTTGATAAGTGGCTATTTTACCACTTATTCTAGTCGCTTTTCTTTAATTTTTGTATCCTTTAATTATAAAATGAGGTAGTTTATGGTGTGCGTTGCTAGATTTTCAGGTAAATGAAGTCTCGAAGAGAATTGAAATTAAATGAAGTGGAATCGTGCAAAAAGAATGAAAGAAGTGCAAAACCTTCCAATGAAATCGCTTCTGCAAAGACCAGTCTGCATCTGCGGTCTCGCATCAGCGAGAAATGATCCGTAGATGCATAATAAGGCATGTAAGGTAGAACTCGTACCTGCGAGTGGAGAACCACTTCTGCAGGTAAATGTTCGCATCAGCGTCTGCGCTTCTACGCTTGAATGATGCGTGTGCAGACATGCTTCTGCGTGCTTTGGACCACTTCTGCGGAACATCAATTTTCCACCATCATCCCTTCTGCGAGCAGGCATCTGCATCTGCGGAACCGCACCTGCGAGGATTCTTCTGCAGGTGCGGTCAACGAGCTTCAGACCTAGACACTTCTGTCATTTCACATTTTCTTCATTCCAAACCCACAAATACACGACCTAGATGATTGGAAACATATCTTTGGCATCTTTGGCAGCCTTTGACAGTCTCTGCACATCTTGGGCAGCTTTTGTCAATTTTTGGAGCTAGCATTCTTGCACACACACTTGGGTCTTGAAGATTTGGAGCTTTTGGTTGAGAATTTCTTACCCATTTATGTTCAATTCTTCATTTCCTTGCTTTGTTTTGAATATCTAAGTGTGTAGTATTTTTTTCAGCATTTAAATCTTGTTTATGGGAATATACATATTTAAAGTATGGATTAAATACCTTGTTGTGCTTATGTAATGAATGATTTTTATTTATTATGGAGTGAGTTATAGTTTCTTTAATTATTTTTGTTCTTTAATATTTCCAAAGGGATTAGCTACCCCTAGGACTCGCCCATTCACTTCGAATTAATTTTGGAAAAGATAATTCAGGGTTGGGAAAGATTAATTAATAAGAACTTGAGGCATTAACCCTCATTTTATAGATTCTACCAAGGGATAGGATTGAATTACTTGTAGCCATATTCGGGTGTGCTTAATCTCTTAATTATTTTAGGGATAATTCAATTAGGAAGTCTTGTTAGTCTTTGGAAGAAGCTAATATAGAATTATTACTCGAGGCTAATTAACATAAACTTGTTCATATTTGTAAAATTGTGAAATACATCAGATCGTTACTTGAGTGTAAATTCCCAATACATCCATGCTTGAAGCCATTGATTATTTTACTTGCTTTCTAGGTTTAGTTTACATTTTCGCAATTAGTTATAAATATTTTCTCATCACCTTTCTAAGTGTTTGGCTTAGCATAATAAGTGATAATTCTCTTACACGCCTAATCGCCTATATATTGTTCTTTGTAGGATTCGACCCCAACTCATAGTTGGGTAAATTATATTGCATGCGACCACATCCATTTACTGTTTAGTAGTTGATTTGGACGTTATCATATACAACAACAATCACAATCGAGGTACTACCTCGTATACAACAAGAATCACAACCGAGGTACCACCTCGTATACAAGAAAAATCACAACTGAAGTACCACCTCGTGTTCACATTTCTCAACTTCACTCACAATTTTTCCTTATATCACCGTTGGAACCTTACATTTAGTTTTAAAAATCATTTCTTTCGAAATATCTACCCTTGTTTTAGCCCACCTTATCACACCGCGTGGCTTTAAGTAGTTTCCCTACTAGTAACATGCATATCAAGCCCCCACCTTATCTCACAGCATGACCCCACGAGTCCATATATATGATTAGTTTCAAAATCCGAGTTCAAATCGACTCTCAAAACTCAATTTCTCATTTTTCAAAAACTTGAAAACTTTCCCAATTTTTCCTCTTTGATTCACATGATTTGGATGTTAAATCTAAGATATATTAATGAATTATAGTTGGAAATTGATTAGAATCACTTACCTAATATTTGTAGATGGAAAGCCCCTCTCCAAATCGCCTCCTACCGAGATTAGGTTTCTAAAATGTGAGAAATGAGGTAAAATCCCGAATTCCCAGCCCTAATGACCAGCTGCAGATATCGCATTTGCGACATAGGGTTCGCATTTGCAAATCCTCTGTCATGACCCAAACTCCCTCCGTAAAAGGTCATGATGGCACCTAGTCTCTACGACTAGGTAAGCCTAACAAATTGTGTAAAATAACAAAATAAAAGTAAAACTTGGCAACTAACAGCAGTGGATAACTGAATAACTAGTAACAATGCCACTCGACATGTACAATAACCAATACTCTATAAATATACAGTCGTCCCAAAACTCGGAACATCGTAAGTCACAAGCTACAGAAGGAAAATAGCGTCTCTATACACCAGAGTCTAATAAAAGGAATATAAGAAGTGTTTGACATAGGGGAGAATAGAGGGGAACTCCTAGTTCTGCGGACGTGAGCAGATGCACCTTGAAGTCTCCGGAACAGTAGCAAATGCACAACTAATAGCGAGGCTGGTATGATGAATCTGGATCTGCACACGAAAACATGTACAGAAGAGTAGTATGAGTACACCACAATGGTACCCAGTAAGTGCTAAGCCTAACCTCGGTCGAGTAGTGAAGAGGTCAGGTCAGGCCTACTGGTAAATAATAAATAAGGCAGGAGAATATACATTATAATGAAAGACTAGAATTTAACAAAATGAAATACAACAAGGCAACAGTACAACACACAGGGGTAAACAACATGGGATCTCCCGAGATATCGTCTCGTAGTGCCAAAATAAATATACATGGAGAACTCCTGAGGTACCGCCTCGTAGTTTCAAAAGTAAATATACAGGGAGAACTCCCGAGGTACCGCCTAGTAGTCTCAAAAGTAACTATGCAGGGAGAACTCCCAAGGAACAACCTGGTAGTCTCAAAAGTAAACACACAACTCAAATCGATAAATACAACAGTTAACATCAAGATTTCTACAATTATACTGATAAAGAACAAGGAAAAGCAGAAAAATCAACTAGGCATGCTTCACAGAATTCAAATAAGCAGTTAAAGCACGTAGACATGCGATATTAGACTAAACAGGATAACTACACATATTGGAATAGCTCAATTAAGAATGAAAACATACTAATACTCATTTAAACGATATAACTCAAATTAAAGGAAAAATAGGTTGCTACTCAGTAAAATAAATCGTGTTTTACAACAAATAGCCCGTGTACATACTCGTCACCTCACGTACACAACGCTCACATATCACAACAATACCAAATCCTAAGAGGATGTCCCCCCCCCACAAGGTTAGGCAAGCCACTTACCTCAAACCAAGCTCAATCAATCGGTAACAATACCTTTTCCACGAATATCTAACTCTGAATGTCCCAAATCTAGCCAAAATAAATTACATACCATAAATACAACTATAAGAAACTAATCTAATTAATGAAATCAAAGCTAAAGCAAGAAATTAAAAAATCGCCCCAAGAGGTCGACCCGAGCCCACATCTCGGAATCGGGTAAAAGTCATAAAATATGAACACCCATTCACTCACGAGTTCATTCGTACCAAAATTATCCAAATTCAATATCAAAATCCCAATCAAAAGTCAAAAACTTAGTTGAAGAACTTTCTCCCATTTTCCCCAAATTTCTCAACCAAATTCCTTAATTAAATGATGAAATCAACTATAGATTAGTGGAATATAATCATAAACAAGTTAAGAATCATTATCCCAAAGTTCTCTCTGAAAATCCTTGAATTATCTCCTCAATCTGAGCTCTTAAAGACCAAAATGAAAATGAGATCAAACACTCAAAATTGACCTTTTCTGCCCAGCGATTCCGTATTAGCGGACTACCAGTCGCACCTGCGAAATTTCCATCACAGGTGTGGAAATGACTTAAGAGGCCTGGGACCACTTCTGCGATAAAGTGGCCGCAGTTGCGCGTGCGCACCTGCGGACAATGGTCCTGTTCTACGAAGTCCTCACCCACTCAGCTCCCGCTTCTGCGATCACTCCCCCGCAGGATCGGCTCCGCTTCTGCACCCCTTTTATTGCACCTGTGACCACTGGTTACCCAGACCAGGGCCGCATCTGCGAGCTCCCTTCCGCATGTGTGAGTCCGCACATGCGAGTCCGCACCTACGGTCTCCCCACCGCAGGTGTGAAAACACCAGAAACCATAAGACTTCAGAAATTTGCATTAGTCCAAATTCAATCCGTTAAGCAACCGAAACGCACCCGAGGCCCCCGGGACCTCAACCAAACATACCAACAAGTCCTAAAACACCATACAAACTTAGTCGAGCCCTCAAATGACATCAAACAACACTAAAAACACGAATCACCCTCCAATTCAAAATTAATGAACTTTGAAACTTCAAACTTTTACAACTGATGCCGAAACCTATCAAACCACGTCTGATGGACCTCAAATTTTGCACACAAGTCATAATTGAAATTACGGACCTACTCCAACTTCCTTAATTGGAATCCGACCCCGATATCAAAAAGTCCACTTCCGGACAAACTTCCCAAAAATTTGACTTTCGCTATTTCAAGCCTAAATCAGCTATAGACCTCCAATTCACATTCCGGACACGCTCCTAAGTCCAAAATCACCCAACGGAGCTAACGGAACTGACGAAACTCCATTCCGAAATCGTCTTCCTATTGCTCAGACTACGGTCAAAATCCTAGAACTTAAGCTTCAGCTTTAGGGACTAAGTGTCCCAAATCACTCTGAAACCACAAACAAAACCTCCCGGCAAGTCACATAAGCAGATAAAGGTACGGGGAAAACAGTAAACAGGGGATCGGGGCTATAACTCTCAAAACGACCGGTCGGGTCGTTACATCCTCCCCCTCTTAAAACAATCGTTCATCCTCGAACGAGTATAGAGACATACCTGAAGTGGTGAAAAGACGAGGATAGTGGCTGCACATATCATGCTCGGTTTCCCAAGTCGCCTCCTCGAGGATAGTGGCTGGCCCCTCCACTGAACCTTCACGAAAGCAATGTTCTTTGACCTCAGCTTTCGAACATGCCTGTCCAAAATAGCCACTGGCTCCTCAACATAAGATAGATCCTTATCCAACTGGACTAAGCTGAAATGCAGCATATGAGACGGATCACCATGATACTTCCGGAGGATAGAAACATGGATTACCGGATGGACTCCTGCTAGACTGGGAGGTAAGGCAAGCTCATAAGCAACCTCCCCAACACGCCGCAACACCTCAAAGAGAACAATGACCCTTGGGATCTGCTTGCCCTTCTTCCCGAACCTCATAACACCCTTCATAGGCGAAACCCAGAGAAAGAGCAGCTCTCCAACCATGAATGCAACATCGCGAACCTTCTGATCTGTATAACTCTTCTATATGGATTGGGCTGTACGAAGTCAATCCTAAATCACTTTTACCTTATCCAGGGTATCTTGAACCAAGTCTGTTCCCAATAATCTAGCCTCGCCCGGCTCAAACCAACCTACTCGAGATCGACACTGCCTACCATACAGAACCTAATACGGTGCCATCTGGATGCTCGACTGATAACTGTTGTTGTAGGCAAACTCCGCAAGTGGCACGAACGGATCCCACAAACCTCTAAACTCCATCACATACATATAGAGCATATCCTCTAATATTTGAATAGTGTGCTCAGACTCTCCATCCTTCTGAGGGTGAAATATTATACTCAGCTCCACTCGAGTACCCAACTCATGTTGTACGGCCCTTTAGAATCGTGATGTTAACTACGTACCCCTGTCAGAGATGATAGATACCAGTACGCCATGAAGCCTGATGATCTCGCGGATATAAGTTCGAGCCAGCTGCTCGGAAGTCATCACATAAAGGAAATGAGCTGACTTGGTCAGCCTATCCACAATCACCCAAACTGCATCAAACATCTGCTGAGTCTGTGGGAGTCCAACAACGAAATCCATAGTGATCCACTCCCATTTCCACTTCGGAATCTCTAACTTCTGAAGCAACCCACCTGGCTGTTGATGCTCATACTTCACCTGTTGTCAATTTAGACACCGAGCTGCATACTCCACTATGTCCTTTTTCATCCTCCTCCACCAGTAATGTTGCCTCAAGTACTAGAACATTTTCGCGGCACCCGGATTAATGAAGTACCGTGAGCTGTGAGCCTCCTGTAGAATCAACTCACGCAAACCATCTACATTGGGGGACATGTAGCCTGCCCTGCATCCTGAATGCAACATCATCCCCAATAGTGACCTCCTTAGCATCACCATGCTGAACAGTGTTCTTAAGGACAAGCAGATGGGGTTCATCATACTGACGCTCTCTGATACGATCATAAAGAGAATATCGAGAGACCACATAAGCCAATACTCAACTCGGCTCAGAAATATCCAATCTCACAAACTGGTTGGCTAAGGCCTGAACATCCAACGCCAATGGCCTCTCTGTTGCTGGTAGATATGCTAAACTCCCCAATCTCTCTGCTCGGTGACTCAAAGCATCGGCCACCATATTGGCCTTCCCCGGATGGTACAAATGGTGATATCATAATTCTTAAGTTGCTTCAACCACCTCCGCTGACGCAAGTTAAGATCCTTTTGCTTGAACAGATGCTGAAAACTCCCATGATTGGCGTAAATATAACAAGGGACATCGTACAAATAGTGCCCCCAAATCTTCACGGCATGAACAATAGTTGCTAACTCAAGGTCGTGGACAGGATAGTTCTTTTCATGCACCTTTAGTTGTCTGTACGCGTAGGCAATCACCCTACCGTCCTGCATCAACACCGCACCGAGACCATTCTGCGATGCATCATAGTATACAGTATAAGACCCTAAACCTGTAGGCAATACCAATACTGGGGCTATAGTCAAAGTTGTCTTGAGCTTCTGAAAGCTCTCCTCACACTCCTCTGTCCACCTGAATAGAGAAACCTTCTTGGTCAGCCTGGTCATAGGTGTTGCAATAGATGAGAATCCCTCTACAAAATGACAATAATATCCCGCCAAACCAAGAAAACTCCAGATCTACGTAGCTGATGACGGTCTAGGCCTACTCTGCATTGCTTCCACCTTCTTCGGATCCACCTTGATCTCATCACTCGATACTACATAACCCAAGAATGCCACTAAGTCTAGCCAAAACTCACACTTTGAAAATTTTGCATATAACTTCTTTTCTCTCAAGGTTTGATACACAGTCCTCAGGTGCTGCTCATGATCCTCCCGAGTCCGGGAGTACACCAAAATGTCATCAATAAACATAATGACGAAAGAGTCAAGATAAGGCCGGAACACACTGTGCATCAAGTGTATAAAAGCATCTGGGGCATTGGCCAGCCCAAATGACATCACAAGGAACTCGTAGTGACCATACCGAGTCCTGAAAGCATTCTTCAGGATATCTGGCTCCCGAATCTTCAACTGATGATACCGGAATGTAAATAAATCTTGGAAAACACCCTGGCACCCTGTAGCTCATCAAATAAATAATCAATACGAGGTAATGGATACCTGTTCTTCACTATAACTTTGTTCAGCTGGCGATAATCAATGCACAAGCGCATAGAACCATCCTTTTTTTCAAAAATAAGTTAGGATCACCCCAAGGTGACACACTAGGCCGAATGAAGCCCTTATCAAGCAACTCCTGTAACTGCTCCTTCAACTTAGGAGGAGCCATACGATATAGAGGAATAGAGATAGGCTGAGTGTCCGACAACAAATCAATGCCAAAATCAATATCTATGTCGGGCGGTATGCCCGAAAGATCAGCTGGAAAAACATCTGGAAATCCCCTCACTACTGGGACAGACTCAACTGTAGGGGTATCAATACTGACATCTCTCACATAAGCTAGATACGCGTCACACCCCTTCTCAACTATTCGTTGAGCTTTAAGAAATGAAATAACTCTGTTGGGAGTATACTCTAAGGTACCTCTCCACTCTAATCACGGTAGACCTGGCATAGCCAGCGTCACTGTCTTAGCATGATAATCAAGAATAGCATAGTAAGGTGACAACCAGTCCATGTACAAGATAACATCAAAGTCTACCATATTGAGCAATAATAAATCGGCTCTGGTCTCAAAACCACTAAGAGCAATCAAACATGACCGATACACACAGTCCACAATAAGAGAATTTCCCACAGGAGTAGACACATAAACAGGGGAACTCAAGGAATCCCGAGATACGCCCAAATACAGGGCAAAATAAGAGGACACATAGGAATATATAGAGCTTGGATCAAATAATACCGACGCGTCTTTATGACAGACCGAAACAATACCTATAATGACAGAGTAGGATGCAACTACCTCTGTACGAGCAGGAACAACATAATATCTAGCTTGGCCTCCCCCTCTAGGGCGACCTCGACCTTCCCGACCTCCACCTCAAGTTGGATGAGTAGGTGGGGCGGTAGCTGGCGCTGGAATCATAGCTTGAGGACTCGGTGGAGCACGCGGCGGCTGAGAAGTCTGTGGAGGTACACCCCTCCTAAGTCAGGGGCAATCCCTCACAATATGGCAAGTGTCGCCACACTCAAAACAAGCTCTCGGAGGGCATGGCTGTTGTGACTGGCTCGGACCAGGTCTGCTGGACTGGAAGCTAAAAGCACCCGGTGTAGGAGGCGTACTAGATACTGGCGGTGCATAATAAGGTTTCTGGGGTCTAGAAGGGGCCAGAATACCACTGGCATCCGAAAGAGCTGAATGAACGGGGCGACTCACATAACCCCTACCATGGCAAACTGCAGTTGGGGCATGAGTACCACTGTATGTACCAGACTCTCGAGACCTCTTGGCCTCTCTTTCATCTCTATCCCAAGCGAGCATGCCCTCCAATTTCCTAGCAATACTCACAACCTGCTGGTAAGAAATATCCATCTCCAGCTCCATGACCATACTAATCCTGATATTGGGGGTGGAGTCCCTCAATAAACCAACGAACCTTCTCTCGAACTGTGGCAACCAAGGCCAGTGCATGTCGGGCCAAATCATTGAAACGAACAGCATACTCTGACACAGTCATAGCACTCTGGTGCAGCTGCTCAAACTCTGTGCGCCATGCGTCCTGAGGCTCTGAGGGAAATACTCTCTCAAAAATATGTCCAAGTACTGAGTCCATGTAAGTGAAGCTGCCTCCGCTGGACTACTCAACGCATAAGCACGCCACCACTAATAGGTTGCTCCTCTAAGCTGGAATGCAGTAAAGGAAACCCCACTCGACTCTACTATACCCATAGTATGGAGAATACAGTGACACTACTCCAGAAAACCCTGGGCATCCTCTGATGCCAATCCACTGAAGGTAGGAGTGTGGTACTTCTTGTACCTCTCAAGTCTGAGCTGCTCCACCTCAGAAACTGCTACCCTAACCTCGGGCTGAACTGGAGCTACCGGCTACATCGGTATAATCTCTAGAACCTGGTCAACCTGAGCCCGCTGATCTGGAGTACCGGCGACGGGAGTCTATGCTCCTCTCCCGGCCTGAGATGTGGCAGGAGCAAGTGGAATCAATCCAGCCTAAGCTAAGATGCTGAACATGCTCAGAAACTGGGCTAGAGTTTCTTGGAGGGCTAGTGCAGCAACAGATACCTCAGGTGCCTTCCCTCCAGCTAGAGCTACTGGGGGGCTCCTCTGTAGTAGCTCATGCAGGTGCTCTGGCTGCACCACGTGGATGTCATCAGCCTCTACCCCAGCCTTGACCTCTCACGGCTCTAGCAGTGGGCGCGAGTGCCTGGTCATCAGATCCGCCTGTACGTGTCCTCACCATCTGTGATAAAATAGAATATAGAAGTTTAGAATTTTGAAGTCAAAAATTTTGCATGACAAGGAATCAAAGAAGTGTAATTTTTCCTAACAGTTTCATAGCCTCCCGAAGATAAGTACAGACGTCTCCGTACCGATCCGCGAGACTCTAATAAACCGGCTTGTGAGGTATGACATCTATGAACTTAGAGCTCTGATACCAACTTGTCATGACCCAAACTCCCTCTGTATAACGTCGTGATGGAACCTAGTCTCTACGACTAGGTAAGCCTAACAAATTACGGAAAATAACAAAACGAAAGTAAAACTTGGCAACTAACAGCAGTGGATAACTGAATAACTAGTAACAATGCCGCTCGGCATGTACAATAACCAATACTATATAAATACACAGTCTTCCCAAAACTCGAAACATCGTAAGTCACAAGTTACAGAAGAAAAATAGCATTTCTATACACTAGAGTCTAATAAAAGGAATACAGGAAGTGTTTGACATAGGGGAGAATAGAGGAGGACTTCTAGGTCTGCGGACATGAGCAGATGTTCCTTGAAGTCTCTGGAACAGCAACAAATGCAAAACTAATAGCGAGGCTGGTATGATGAACCTGGATCTGCACACGAAAACATGTGCAGAAGAGTAGCATAAGTACACCACAATGGTACCCAGTAAGTGCCAGGCCTAACCTCGGTCGAGTAGTGAAGAAGTCAGGTTAGGCCCACCGGTAAATATTAAATAAAGCAGGAGAATATACAGTATAATAAGAGACTAGAATTTAACAAAAAGAAACACAGCAAGGCAACAGTACAACACACATGGGTAAACAACAGAGGATCTCCCGAGATACCGTATCGTAGTCCCAAAAAATATATACAGGGAGAACTCCCGAGGTACCGCCTCATAGTCTCAAAAGTAAATATACAGGGAGAACTCTCGAGGTACCGCCTCTTAGTCTCAAAAGTAAATGTGCAGGGAGAAATCCCGAGGTACCGCCTCGTAGTCTCAAAAGTAACTGTGCAGGGAGAACTCCCGAGGTACTGCCTCGTAGTCTCAAAAGTAAATGTACAGGGAGAACTCCCGAGGAACTGCCTCGTAGTCTCAAAAGTAAATGTGCAAGGAGAACTCCCGAGTAACCGCCTCGTAGTCTCAAAAGTAAACACACAGTTCAAACCGATAAATACAATAGTTAACAGCAAGATTTCTACAGTTATACTGATAAAGAACAAGGAAAAGCAGAAAAATCAACTAGGCATGCTTCACAAAGTTCAAATAAGCAGTTAAAGCACGTAGACATGTGATATTAGACTAAACAGGATAACTACACATATTGGAATAGCTCAATTAAAAATGAAAACATACTAATACTCATTTAAACGGTATAACTCAAATTAAAAGAAAAACAGGTTGCTACTCAGTATAATAAATCGGGTTTTACAATAAATAGCCCGTGTACGTACTCGTCACCTCACGTACACGGCGTTCACATATCACAACAACACTAAATCCTAAGTGGATTTCCCCCCACACAAGGTTAGGCAAGCCACTTACCTCAAAGCAAGCTCAATCAATCGGTAACAATGCCTTTTCCACGAATATCTGACTCTGAATGGCCCAAATCTAGCCAAAATAAATTACATACCATAAATACAACTATAAGAAACTAATCTAATTAATGAAATCAAAACTAAAGCAAGTAATTAGAAAATCGCCTTAAAAAGTTGACCCGGGCCCACGTCTCGGAATCGGGTAAAAGTCACAAAATATGAATACCCATTCACTCACGAGTTCATTCGTACCAAAATTATCCAAATCCGATATCAAAATCCCAATCAAAACTCAAAAATTAGTTGAAGAACTTTCTCCCATTTTTCCCAAATTCCTTAATTTAATGATGAAATCAACTATAGATTAGTGGAATATAACTATAAACGAGTTAAGAATCATTACCCCAAAGTTCTCTCTGAAAAATCTTTGAATTATCGCCTCAATTCGAGCTCTCATATACCCAAAATGAAAATGAGATCAAACCCTCAAAATTGACCTTTTCTTCCCAGCGATTCCGCATATGCGGACTACCAGTCGCACTTGCGATGCCGCACCTGCAGAATTTCCATCTATGTGCAGAAATGACTTAAGAGGTCTGGGACCGCTTCTACGATGAGGTGGCCGCACCTGCGTGTGCGCACCTACGGACAATGGTCCGCTTCTGCGAAGTTCTCACCCACTCAGTTCCCGCTTGTGCGAAGTCCTCACCCACTCGACTCCCGCTTCTGCGATCACTCTCCCGTAGGAGCGGCTCCGCTTCTTCGCCCCTTTTGTCGCACCTACGACCACTAGTTACCCATACCAGGGCCGCATCTGCTAGCTCCCTTCCGCATGTGCGAGTCCGCACCTGCGGTCTCCCTACCGTAGGTGCGAAAACACCAGAAACCAGAAAACTTCAGGAATTTGCATAAGTCCAAAATCAATCTATTAAGTATCCGAAACACACCCGAGGTCCCAGGGACCTCAACCAAACATACCAAAAAGTCCTAAAATACCATACGAACTTAGTCGAGCCCTCAAATCACATCAAACAACGCTAAAAACACGAATCACCCTCCAATTCAAACATAATGAACTTTGAAACTTCAAATTTCTACAACTGATGCCGAAACCTATCAAACCACGTCTGATGGACCTCAAATTTTGCACACAGGTCATAATTGACATTACGTACCTACTCCAACTTCCGGAATCGGAATCAGACCCCAATATCAAAAAGTCCACTTCCAGACAAACTTCCCAAAAATTTGACTTTCGCCATTTCAAGCCTAAATCAGCTATAGACCTCCAATTCACATTCCGGACACGCTCCTAAGTCCAAAATCACCCAACGGAGCTAACGGAACTGACAAAACTACATTCCACAATCGTCTTCCCATAGCTATGACTACGGTCAAAATCCTAGAACTTAAGCTTCAGCTTTAGGGACTAAGTACCCCAAATCACTCCGAAACCTCAAACAAAACCTCCCGGCAAGTTACATAAGCAGGAAAAGGTACGGGGAAAGCAGTAAATAGGGCATCGGGGCTATAATTCTCAAAACAATTGACCGGGTCATTACACCCTGACAATTGCAAATCAGCGGTCGCATTTGTGAACCCTGACAGCCTCAACATAAGTCGCAATTGCGACAAAGGCTTCGCAATTACGAATCTGGCAACATCACAAATGCAACCAAATGATCGCAATTGCGAACTAGCCCTCAGGCCTGCTGACTTCGCAAATGCGAAGGGGAAGTCGCATTTGCGACAACTAACCACCCCCTGTCACCTTCGCAATTGCGAGGCTGGTGCTCGCAATTGTGATAAATGAGCACCAGCACAGCAGCAATTCCATTTTTAGTACAAACCATTCTAAATCATGTCTGAAACTCATCCGAGACCTTGGGGATCCAAACCAAACATCCACACAAGTCTAAGAACATCATACGAACTTTCTTGTACATCAAAACACATAAATAACATCTAGAACTACGAATCAGACATCAAAACGCATGAATTTCAAAATATATTTCAAGAACCTTTAGAATTGGAACTAAACATCCGAATCCTATCAATTCAACTCCAAACGATACCAAATTTTGCAGACAAGTTCTAAATATCATAACGAACCTATTCAAGTCCAAAAACAAAATTACGGTCCCGATAGCCAAAAGTCAACCTACGGTCAAACTTCTAAACTTCAAATTGCCAAATTTCGGCAAACGGCACAAATGAACCTACGGACTTCTAAATTCGATTCCGGGCATACGCCCAAGACTAAAATCACAATACGAAGCTATCAGAGCCATAAAAATGCCATTCTGGGGTTATTTTCACAAAAACTCAACCATTAGTCAACATAAACAACTTAGGCCTCCAAGCCATAAAACCATAAATACACATGTGTGAAGCATCAAAAGGGGAAACAAGGTGCAATTACACAAAACGACCGGTCGGGTCATTATATTCTCCCCATCTTAAAACAAACGTTCCTCCTCGAATGTGCATTAGGACATACCTGAAGCGATGAATAGATGAGGATAATGACTCTTCATGTCATTCTCGGTCTCCTACATCGCCTCCTTGACCAGATGACCCCTCTATTGAACCTTCACTAAGCAATGTTCTTTGATCTCAACTAACGGACCTGTCTGTCCAAGATAGCCATCGACTCCTCAGTATAAATCAAATCGTTGTCCAATTGGACTGAGATGAAGTCTAAAACATGAAATGAATCACCATACTACTTTTGGAGCATCGAAACATGGAACACAAGATGAAATTCAGATAAGCTAGGTGGTAATGCAAGCTTGTAGGCCACCTGACCAACCCTCCCAAGGATCTCAAAAGGCCCGATATAACTAGGGCTCAATTTGCCCTTTTTCCCGAACCTCATCACACCCTACATGGGTGAAACCCTGAGCAAAACCCGCTCTCCAACCATAAATGCTACATCACAAATCTTCCGATCAGCATAACCTCAGGGACTTGACTTTCTCCAAGGCATCTCGAACCAAATTTGTGCCCAACAACCTCGCCTCTCCCGGCTCAAACCAACTAACTGGAAAACGACACCGTCTCCCATATAGTGCCTGATAAGGAGCCATCTGAATACTCGATTGGTAGATGTTGTTGTAAGCGAAATCCGCAAGCAGCAAGAACTGAACCCAAGAACCCCCAAAATCCATAACACAAGCATCAAGCATATCCTCTAATATCTAAATGGTACGCTCGGGTTGTTAGTCCATCTGGGTTGTGAAATGTGTTACTCAACTCAACCCGTGTGCCTAACTCATGTTGCACAACTCTCCAGAAATGCTATGTAAACTGCGTGCCTCGGTCATAGATGATGGATACCGGCACGCTATGAAGTCAGACAATCTCGTGGATATAGATCTAATAGGTAGTCATCACCGGAATGAAATGAGCCAACTTAGTAAACCTATCCATAATCACCCATACAACGTCAAATTTCTTCTGAGTCTGTAGGAGCCCAACAACGAAGTCCATGGTTAACATGCTCCCATTTTCACTTGCAAATCTCATTTCTCTGAAGCAAACCGCTTGGCCCTTGATGCCCATACTTCACTTGCTAACAATATAGGCACCGAGCTACATACTCCACTATGCCTTCCTTCATTGTCCTCTACTAATAGTGCTGTCTCAAATCCTGATACATCTTAGTGGCACCCGGATGAATGGAGTACCGCGAACTGTGGGCCTCCTCAAGGATCATCTCATGCAACCCATCCACATTCAGCACACATAATCGGCCCTGCATCTGTAACACACCATCATTTCCAATAGAAACCTCATTGGCATCACCGTGGTGTACCGTGTCCTTAAGGACAAGCAAATGGGGTCGTCATACTGACACTCTCTGATGCGATCATCTAAAGAAGGCCGAAAAACCATGCAATCAAGAACTCGACTGTGCTCCGAAACATATAATCTAACAAACTGGTTGGCCAAGGCCTGAACATCCATGGCTAGTAACCTCTCTGCTGCGGTAGATATGCTATACTGCCCAAGCTATCTGCCTTTCTACACAAGGCATCGGCCACCATATTGGCCTTCCTAGGATGTTATAGAATAGTAATATCATAGTCTTTAATAAACTCTAACCATCTCCACTGCTGCAAGTTAAGATCCTTCTGTTTGAACAGATGCTGAAGACTCTGGTTGTCGGTATAGACCTCACAAGGGACACCGTACAAATAGTGCCGCCAAATCTTCAATGCATGAAAAATAGCTGCCAATTCCAAGTCATGGACCGGATAATTCTTCTCATAGACCTTTAACTGCCGAGATGCATAGTCAATCACCCTACCATCTTGCATCAACACCGCGCCAAGCCCAACACGTAACGCATTGTAATACACAGTGTAAGACCCCGAACCCGTAAGCAATATTAACACCGAGGATATATCAAAGCAGTCTTAAGCATTTGAAAGCTCACCTCGCACTCCTCGGACCATCTGAAAGGAGCACCCTTCTAGATCAGTCTGGTCATAGGAACAATAATGGATGAGTAACCCTCTACAAAACGGTGATAATACCCGACCAAACCAAGGAAACTCTGAATCTCAGTAGCTGAAGACGGTCTGGGCCGACTCTAAACTGCTTTAATCTTCTTCGTATCTACCTTGATCCCCTCACCCGACACTATATGACCCAAAAATATCATTAAATCAAGCCAGAATTCACACTTTGAGAATTTTGCATACAACTTCTACTCTTTCAAGGTCTGGAGCACAATCCTCATGGGCTGCTCATGATCTTCCCCACTGCGGGAGTACACCAAGATGTCGTCAATAAATAGAGTAACGAATAAATCAAGATATGGATAATCTTGATAGAATACAATGTTCATCAGGTACACAAATGATGCTGGGGCATTTGTTAGCTCAAATGACATCATAAGGAACTCATAGTGACCATACCGAGTCCTAAAGGCAGTCTTCGGAATATCCGTATCCCGAATCTTCAGGTGATGATACCCTGACCGCAAATCAATCTTTGAGAATGCTCTGGCACCCTATATCTGATCAAATAAGTCATCAATGCACGATAATGGATATATGTTCTTCACTGTAACCTTATTTAACTGCTGATAATCAATACACATGCGCATAGAACCATCCTTCTTCTTCACAAACAAAATCGGAGCACCCCAAGACGACACACTAGGCCGAATGAAACCCTTATCAAGCAACTCTTGCAACTTCTCCTTTAAATCTTTCAACTCTGCTGGGGCCATATGATATGGTAGGATAGAGATGGGTTGAGTGCCTGGTAACAAGTCAATACCAAAATCGATATCTCTATCGGGCGGCATGCCTGGAAGATCTACTGAAAATACATCTAGGAAGTCTCTCACTACCAGAACTGACTCAACGGTAGGAGTATTAACACTAACATCTCTCATGAAGGCTAGATAAATATCACACCCCTTCTCAACTATCCGCTGAGCCTTCAAAAATGACACAACCCTGCTAGGAAAATAATCCAAAGTACCCCTCCACTCTAACCGTGGTAAACCTAGCATAGCCAATGTCACTTTCTTGGCGTGACAATATAGAATAGCATGATAGGGCGGCAACCGGTCCATGCCCAAGATAACATCAAAATCTAACATACTGAGCGACAATAGATCAACTCTGGTCTCAAACCCACCAATAACAACTAAGCGTGACCGATACACACAATCCACAACAATAGAATATCCCACAGGCATGGACACATAAACTAGATAACTCAAAGAATCATGAGATATATCCAAATACGGAGAAAGGTAAAATGATGCATATGAATAAGTGGATCTCGAATCAAATAAGATTAATGCATCTCTATGACAAACAGGAACCATACCTATGATGACTGCGTGTGATGCGACTATCTCCGTCCTATCGGAAAAGCATAGAATCTGGCCTGGCCTCCCCCTTTAGGGTGACCTCTACCCGCCCTTCCCCCACCTTTAGCTAGTTGTGTAGGTGGAGCAGCAACTGGAGTAGCAACCATGTCTTGTGAAGTCTATGGAGCTCGCTAAATCTGTGGAGCCTGAGTAGTCTGTGGAGGTGCACCCCCTGAGTCTAAGGTAGTCTCTCACCATATGACGGGTATTACCACACTCAAATAAATATCTCGGTAGGCGTGGCTACTGGGACTGGCTCGAGTTTGGTCGGCTGGACTGACCGCCGAAGGCAATCTGTACAGGAGGTGCACTAGAAAGTGGCTAAGAAAAGTGCGCAAGCTAAGACCTCGGAATAACCGGAGCACCACTAGAAGCTGGAAGTTCTGAATGAACGGGATGGATCACATAGCCTCTACCATGACGGGCTGCAACTGGGGCACGGGCACCACTATATCTGTCAGACTCTCGAGGCCACTTGGCCTCCCTGTCCTCTCTCTCATGGCCCTGCATACCCTCCAATCTCTATGTGATCTTTACCACCTGCTGATACGGAGTATCTGTCTCCAACTCTTGAGCCATGCTGAAAGAGATTCCAAAATTGAGCCCCTCAATGAACTGACAGACTCGCTCTCTAACTGTGAAAACCAAGGCAGGTGCATGTCTAGACAAATCACTGAATCGGACAACATACTCTGACACTGTCATAGCACCCTAGCGCAGTTGCTCAAACTCTGTTCGCCATGCATCCCGAAGTGTATGGGGAACAAACTCTCTCAAGAACATCTCTAAAAATTGAGTCCATGTACGTGAAGCTGCATCGGCAGGGCTACCCTCCTCCTAAGCCCGCCACTACAGATATGTTGTTCCTGACAGCTCGAATGAAGCAAAAATAACTCCGCTAGTCTTCACAATACCCATGGTGAGGAGAATACAGTGGCACTTCTATAGAAAATCATGTGCATCCTCTGAAGCTAAGCCACTGAAAGTAGGAGGATGATACTTATTGAACCTCTCAAGTCTAAGTTTCTCCTCTTCAGATGCCACTGCCCTAACCTTGGGCTGAATCAGAATAACAGGCTGCGCTGGCATAAACTCAGGGACCTGATCAATATGGATTCCTTGCTATGGAGTATGGGCTGCGGGAATAGAAAGTCAAAGATTGGTTGACTTCGAAATATAAATCATTGACTTTCTATTCTCTCATAGATCCATAGAAACGAATCCTATTAACCTAGAGCTCTGATACCAACTTGTCACAGCCCTAGTTTCCCACCTTAGGATGTCGTGATGGCACCTAGTCTCTAAGACTAGGTAAGCCTAACATGTAATAATAACTTAACAGAAATAATCAAACATAAATACTAAAGCATATTGATAAACTCATATAAACTTCCAAACTACATAGGATCTCAACCACAACTCTCCCAAAACCGGTGGAACTGAGTCATAAGCTCTACAGAATAATCTGGAATGTCTACTACAACACTGTCTCAATGAGAAATACAACGAAAATAAAAGATAAGGGAAGGTGACTCTGAGGCCTGTAGATGCCGAGTAGGTATACCTTGAAGTCTCCGAGGAAATCTACAACCAAACACTAATGTCAAGCACGGGCATATGTACCTGGATCTACACATAAAAAATGTACAAAAGTGTAGTATAAGTAATCCATAACGATATCCAATAAGTATCAAGCCTAACCTCGGTTGAGTAGTGACGAGGCCAGGTCAAGACACCTACTAGGACATAAAAAATAGAATTAAAACATAATAATGAGAAATAATAGAAGGTGCATGAATAAATGATATGAAACAAGTTAATAATATAGACTAATGACAAAATTCGTAAGCATAGAGATAACATAAAGAAAGAAACTAAAGAGCATCACAATAGTTAAATACAGACGAAACTGATAAGATAAGGAAGAAAAAAGCAACAAGAAGTGTTCTACCAATAGCTATTTTCAACATGAGATGCACAACAAGAATCACAACCGAGGTACCGCCTTGTATACAACAAGAAACACAACCGAGGTATCGCCTTGTATACAAGAAGAATCAAAATCGAGGTACCGCCTCGTGTTCATAATTATCAACTTCACTCACAATCTTTCCTTATATCACCGCGGGAGCCTTAAATTTAGTTTTAAAAAACATTTTTTCTGAAATAGCTACCCGTGCTTTAGCCCACCTTATCACACCACGTAGCTTCATGTAGTTCCCATACTAGTAACACGCGTATCAAGCCTACCTGATCTCACTGCATATGTGTCAATATCTCAACATAATCACAACTCGCACCACAAGTGCCCATATGCTACAACTTGCCAAAAGAATCAACAATATCAACATTTCCACAATAAATAGCCCAAGGCTCAACCACAATGTGTACAAGAATCTCAACAATAACAAAACAAGAGTGAATAGCTGAACAAGGAAAATATCTCAACAATAACACAATAAGAGTGAATAGCTCAACCAGAAAGATATCCCAACAACAACACAATAAGAGTGAATAGCTCAACAAGAAAGATATCTCAATAATTAACAACTTCTCCTTAATGGAATAACGACTTTCTCAACTTCAACACCAATAACTCAACAATAAGATGATTCACAAAATAACAACTTCAACTACAAGTAATTCAACAATTTAAAGATGTAACAAAATACAAGGAAGATAATAACTTCAACTAGAGCATAAAAGAGCAAATTAGCAAGTAAGAGGTAAAACAATGTGTTAAAAATGTCAAATAAAGCATGTAAGAGTGGATTAGCACATGAAAGGGTGGATTATAATGAAAGATATAACATGTTAAGACAATTCAAATTAAAGCATGATAAGAGTCTAAATAGTCTAAACCGGTCAAATACCACGTATAGCCCGTGTACCCACTCATCAAATTGCGTACACGGCTTTCACATAACACAATTAGCACAACCAAACCAATTCCTAAGGGGTAGTTCGCCCACGCAAAGTTAGGCAGGATATTTACCTCAACTAGGTCAACTCAACCCTCTGAAATAGCTTTTTCCCTATAATTCGCCTCCACAAGGCTCAAATCTAACCAAAATTGACTTAATATCATCAAACAAAGTAAGAGAGAACAATTACAATAGATAAAGATATGATCTTTACACTTTTCCCAAAAAGTCAAAAAAGGTCAACCGGGGGCCTGCCCGGTCAAAACCCGGGTCCAAGGGTAGATTCCGACTACCCATGACCCCACGAGTCCATATATATGATTAGTTTCCAAATTTGCATCCAAATCGACTCTCAAAACGCAATTTCTCATTTTTTAAAAACTTGACAAAATTTTCCAAATTTTCCTCTTTGATTCACATGTTTTGATGTTAAACCTAAGATATATTAATGAAATATAGTTGAAAATTGATTAGAATCATTTACCCAATGTTTGTAGCTGAATATCCCCTCTCCAAATTGCCTCTTACCGAGTCTAGAGTTCTAAAATATGAAACATAAAGTGAAATCCCGACTTCCCAACCCTTATGACCAGCTGCAGATATTGCATTTGTGACACAGGGTTCACATTTGCGAGCCCTTACAATTGCAAATCAGGGGTCGCATTCGCAATTGTGAACCCTGACAGCCTCAACATAAGTCGCAATTGCGCAGCTGGCCACATCGCAAATGCGACCAAATGATCGCAATTGCGAACCAGTCCTCAGGCCTGCTGATTTCGCAAATGCGAAGGGGAAGTCTCATTTGCGACATCTGACCACCTCCTGTCACCTTCGCAATTGTGAGGATGGTGCTCGCAATTGCGATAAATGAGCACCAGCAATTCCATTTTAAGTACAAACCATTCTAAATCATGTCTGAAACTCATCCGAGAACTCGGGGATCCAAATCAAATATCCACACTAGTCTAAAAATACCATACGAACTCGCTTGCACATCAAAACACATAAATAACATCTAGAACTACGAATCGGACACCACAACGCATGAATTTCAAAATAAATTTCAAGAACCTCTAGAATTGCAACTAAACGTCCAAATCCTATCAATTCAACTCCAAACGATACCAAATTTTGCAGACAAGTTCTAAATAGTATAACGGGCCTATTCCAAGTCCAAAAACCAAATTACGATCCTGATTGACAAAAGTTAACCTACGGTCAATCTTCTAAACTTCAAATTGCCAAATTTTGGCAAAATAGTACAAATCAACCTACGAACTTCCGAATTCAATTTCGGGCATACGCCAAAGTCTAAAATCACGATACGAAGCTATCAGAGCCATCAAAACACCGTTCTAGGGTCATTTACATAAAAGTTAACCATTGGTCAACATAAACAACTTAGGCTTCTAAGCCATGAATTAAAGGGTCTAAATCAACCCGAAATCTTCCCAGAACGAAACTAATCAACCCCGAAAGTCATAAAGCCATAAACACACATGTGTGAAGCATCAAAAGGGGAAACAATGTGCAATTACAAAAAACTGCCAGACGGGTCGTTATAGAAATATATATGTTTGTTGGTCTGACTTAGGGAGATTATATCTCTCAATCTAAAAGAAATTTGGGGATGATTCAGAAACGACAGTTGTAGCCCTATGAGATCAGTTTTCAGAAAATCAAATCGTTTGTCAATTGGATATTTGTACAGAAAGTTAGAATTATTTTACTGAAGTGCAGTCACTGCTGGATTGTGACCGCAAAACTTAGATTGCGGCCGCCAAATTAGGAGTGTGGTTGGATGTGTGGACCATACTAGGAAAAGTGTGGTCAGTACTTTTGGAGATCAGATTTTGTATATAAACAAAAATTTTGGATTTTTATTTCATTTTTCACCACTTTAGAGACTTGGGAGCTCGATTTTGAAGGGTTTCAACCTAGACCTTTATCTACAAACTTGGGGTAAGTGATTCTAACATATATTTATGAGCTTTGTATGAATCCATCACTAGATCAAAACATGGGAATTAACAAGAGAAATTTTGAGATTTTGGCAAAACCTTTCTAAAGTGAAAAATGGGAATTTGAACCCCAATTTGGAGTTGGATTTGGATGAAACTTATATAGTTGGGCTCGTATTCGAATGAGTGTTCGGAATTTGTGACTTTTATCGGGTTCCGAAAGGTAGGATCGGATTGACCTTTTGGATTGACTTTGTTTTTAAGTAGAGTTGGACTTTTATCGGGTACCGGAAGGTAGGAGCGGGTTGACTACGAGTCTTTGAGTATATTTTGATTGGTTTGCATATTCTTTGATCAGTTTTGGATTGTTTGGCATGAGTTCGAGGTGTTAGAGAGGCGTTGGAGTCGGTTATCGGATTTCGGAGCAAGGTAAGTCTTTTGTCTAACCTTGTAAGAGGAAATTTACCATGTAGATGCTATATTTGCTACGTGCTACGTGTTATGGGATCTACGCACGTAGGAGGTGACGAATGTCCATGCGCAATCCTAGATTCTTGATTATGTACGAGTAGACTTAGACTCACGATTTGTTTTAATTATACTATTTGAGTTATTCTTACCTGTTTAAATGCTTAAATTGTTATTTTATCCTCAGACTAGACTTTTATAAAGTTTCAAACCTTGCTATTTTAAATACTTGACACGCTACCTGATTATTCACGAAAATTATACTTTTTTATGGATTTCTCCTGTGATGTACGTATTTGTCCGAAAGGTTTCTTGAATTTCATAACTCACACATATATTAGTGAGTTGGGCTAGTGACCCGTCAAATTTTTACACTCTTATGGAATCTGGTTGTTCGCCTCTGCAATTATATGAAACACTCTTATGGGATCGGGTCGTTCGCCTCGGCAGTACTATGAAACACTCTTAAGGGATCGGGTCATTCGCTTCAGCAGACTCGTGCATTATATTCAATCGGGAGTCAGCATGCCTATGAGTCTTCCTGATTTGAGGATTAACTTTGTATTTGACATTGATCATTATCTATACTATTTCAGGTAGTATCCGATATTTGAGGACTTCATAATTATTCTCCTATTGAGGATCGTGTTATGCACATATATCTATTTTGTTGCTTTCACTTGCTATGCTTCATACCTGTGTACTTTTATGTATTGTTATTGGACCACTAGTAAGTGTCGATATTGACCCCTTGTCACCACTTCTTCTAGTTAGGCTATATACTTATTGGGTACGCATCAATTTATGTACTCATACTATACTTCTGCACTAATTGTAGGTACTGGGGCAAGTATATTTGGTGGACAGGCGCGTAAGCGTAGCTGCTGAGGAGACTGTGTGGTGAGCTGCATTCCATGTTACGATCTGTAGCACATAGAGTCCCAGTCCTATTCATTTACTATATTCTGTCTATTTTTTTATTTCAGACATATGTCGTAGTAGTGTTGTATATATTCTAGTATATGCTCATGCACTTGCGACACCGATTTTGGGAATCTAGATTCTTGTCCTTGGTGGTATTCTGTTACGTATGTAGATTTATATTTGACCATATTCGATCATTTAAAATAACATCAGCATTGTATGATAAAAATGAACGATTTCAGTGGTTTATTTTATTATTTATTTCAAGATGTGCTTCGAATTATATATATCGGGGTATGGATTTAATTGTGGTTTTGCCTAACAGCAGCGTGGGGTGTCATCACGGCCTAAGCTGGGAATTGGGTCATGACAAGAACTTACACTTTTATTTAATAACTCAATACTATTTTTTAAATAAATTTATACTCATTGAGACAGGATTCACGCGCGTCACGCATGCCCTAACGCTAGTATTAAAACAAATTGATAAATGTATAAAGGTGATATGAGAATGAGAATTTAAAAAAATAAAACCGAAATGCCAGTAATACACTAAACGGTTGAGACTTTTTACAAAGTAGTATTGACAACATTAGTTAGAAAATCTAAAAAATCACAAAGCACATTAATTAAAAGAACATTTCATTCCCATACAAATGCCTTATTAGTGTCTAGGAATTGAATTTAGAGATAGAAGTTATTAAACTTTAAAAGCAATAATATAGACCTCCACATATTCTGTCCTTCAAGAAGTATATATGTGTTTAGAGCAAACGCCATGATACAAGATTCTCTTAAAAGCTCGGCCTAGCAGAAGGTCCTACAGTGCTCAGCACTTTTAATTTGTTCCACTATACACATTTCACCAACAAATCAGAATATTACCTCATGGTAAGGCAACTTGTGCTATCAAATCATCATTTTATTTGACAGAATCTAGTTTACTGCTAAAAGGAATTGGGAGTGGACCAAATCCAGTGAAAGGGGTCGAACTTACTTGCAATAAGCATTAAAAAAACGATTCCAGATTCAAATAAAAGAACATACCGCAAAATCAGCTTCCATACCTTTGTGCATGTTTACCCGTAAAACGGTACAATTGAATTTATACGTGGTTTCTAGACAAGTGAATCAATTTGATCCTGAAATAATATAATAATTAAAAAAATGTGCAATACTTAACCTTGAAATGAAGGTAAAATCACGAAAAACAATAATTCCGGTGCAGAGCTTCCGGGCACAACGGTAATGAAAACAAAGACCAAGAAAGTAAAATTATGTAAAACCTTTGATCGATTATAGCGTAAATTTGCCAATAAAGTCGTCTCCTTTACAATGATAACAGAGTTCACTATTTATAGCTATGCCCGGGGAATAAGGTCCTAGGATCGTGCCCTTCTTTAATGTCAATTATGAGGGTCATTGATGAAGGTATAAAGGTGAGCATAAATGACAAATTCTCTGTAAAGGGGAGCGCACTAAATGTTGTGGAATATTCTCCATTAAATGCTACCGGTCTGAGGATATTTGTTGCATCTTTACGAGTGTCATTCTTTCCGGTGACAAACGGGATAACTGCCTTCGGTTCTAATTATCCCCCGCCTTAAGTTTCATGTGGCATTCTCTTAAGTGGCCACGTATCATAACGTATTTTACCGTACACAGATAGTCCCCCTACTTTCCGGTGACATATCTTTGTGTCATCGGGAAGTTGGTAGATACACTCTTTTTGGCGGGAACTACTATGATTCCTTCTGAAAAGCTTCTGATGGTTGATTAGACGCACGTCTCTCAGCATTTAATACCCCGAACACGCGTCATTCCACGATTCAGCATAGCTTTTGTCGGTTATCGAGGTAATTATGGCCACGAATATAGCCGCCTAAACCATTACTTATACGATCAACTTTCTTCACTCATACTCTATAACTCGTCAAACTCTCTAAAACTCTCTTTATTGTTCTTTAACCTTTCTTTTACTTCGTTCAAACGAAAAAGCTTTTCCTTCATCCATAACATATAATGGCTTCTTCTTCAAAGAACAACAGCTCTTCAAAGGGCTAAAGCAAAGCCGAGGATGCTGCTCCTCCAACAGTGGGCATCATCATCCCTAGAAGTCTTGTTACAACAAAAGACTTCGAAGAGAAATTCCTTTCAGCTAACCCTCGCACGTGGGCCGCTGTCAAAAATTGGACATTGTTTCTCCTGATCTAACAGAGTGAATAACCATACCCAGGGAGGGTTTTACATACTTTTACACGTATCCTTTTACTTTGGGTGTGTTTTCTTTTAGTAGAGAGCTTGACTCGATTATTGTGGAGTTCTGCCTCCGCTACCAAGTGTATTTGGCACAAATAAGTCCTTCTGTGTGTAGGACGATTGCTTGCCTTCGGTGTTTGTGCCAAGAGACGATAGAGGAGCTATCCTTAGCCCATGTGATGAATCTCTATTCTCCCATAGTCCTCCGTAGAGGAATGATAAACTTCAGGAAACGTGGCCACCATGCTCTATTATCTTGCATGGATGACGACAACACCGTGGGTGGATAGAACGGTTCGTTGAGTTGCCACCAATGATATCATTCCGGCAACGGCTTCAACCTTTCCAGAATTATGGAATTGCACTCGTAAGCTCCTTGTTCAATATCTCTTTTATCAGGAATTACTTTATATCTGTACTGATCCTCCTCCTTTTGCCTATTTCAGCAACTCGATGGGTTCCACCTAGGGTTGAAGGCTTGGTCCGGTGGGTCCAAAAAATCTTGGATGTTACTACACCCGAAACCCACTCATGGAAAGAACTGGCCCTCAAATAAAAGTGGAAGGCCAAAAATTATGGTAACTTAAACTCGTCTCGTTTTTGCTTTTTACGCGAGGAAATTGATTGATCGAGAATTTCTCTTCTAGATACAAGATACTATGAGTACGAACATACCAATTTGGGTACTACAGAAATTACATTGAACGTTGGGACTGTCTTCGCAACTATCTTTCAAAATTTCAACATGTCCCTTAATGACCCATACCTAACTGAAGCATTAAAAATTCAAGTTCAATTCTAAGGATCCCCACAAGCCAAAGATGCTATCCAAGCCACTCATTATCACCAAATAGCGTAGCGGGACCAAAATCATGCCATGGATCTCTGCCTTTCCGGAGGATAAAATACTTTACTCTTGAATATTGATTCTACCAAAGGAAACAACATGTGCACCCAAATACCCAGACAAATTCCCAGAGATGAGCTCGTCAAAATCCTTCCTGATTAATGGATCACAAATTATGAAAAGTTAAGGGAACCATAGGAATCTCTGCAATCTGGTGAGTCAACTTTTACCAAAAGAAATGACAAAACCATTTTCATAAGCTTTGACTATTCCCATCTCAAAAAACCCAATAAAACCATCTTTTCTTGCCAAATGATCTAACCCAAAGATACAGACCCTGACCCTGAAAGTGAACCTTTCTTGAATATACAAACTACCATGGAAGAACATGACTGGTGTCAATATTTCGACAAAGACGGGAGAAGAGTTTGGTGGTTCAAATAGCCCTTTACGGGACACTGCCCTTGGGATCTTCGTTGCGACTGCCAAGACTATTTGGAAGATCCAATTGTAGAATATGATGAACACCACCTGTATCACTAGGAAAGATTTGGCCTCAACGAGAACAAACAAAAATTCAAGAAAAAGGGGAACCCACTGAAAAGTAATTTCGAGCCAAATATGAAAATAAAGATCCTTCAATTATAATCCATCAATTATAATGGAAAGAAGAACAATTATAATGGAAAGCATCTATTCTTTTTATGAAAATTTCCTGGCCTCCTTCATCGAAAATATTTCGTGCACGTCCTGGACCTTGATTTTCCATCTGGAGTTCTTGGCCATCTGAACCTCCTGAATCCTCATCCCCGATAAGGACATTTTGGTTGATCATGCTGATGCGACGAGGCTGCTTCAGGAGGCGCCTACTGAAACAGGTGTCTCCGGGCCTGCTTTGGGTACAAATGCTTCTTCAGGGAGTCCCCATCCATAGGACAAGCAACCAAAAATAAGACGCTCCTCCGCGGCTGGGGAAAAGAATAAGAGGGCGAATATTGTTGCCCCCGAGTCATCTCCAGAATTTGTGGTGACTAGCCCTCCTCCCGAGTCGGTCATACACACCGTGATGATCGACGACGGTGGAGAAGCTAGTGATGGGGAAGCTTCTCTACGTAGAAGATGACGATCCTCATTAACTCAATAGAATGCTCAACCTGTTGAGTTAGTTACACCAACCGAGGATGATGTCTTGGCGCTTTGGGGGGAGTTTGAGATGGTAGAAAATGCCAACTCCCGTTTTTGGGTTCCAGTCATTGTTCCCGGTATTGCGGGGCTGAGTACCTGATCCCTGCCATCTTTGGTTGGCGAGCAACCAATAACTAGCACTGCGTTTGTCGCAGCTCCTTCTTACCCTTCATCCCTATAAGCTCATCTCCTTCTTCACCACCTCTTCCATCAGCAACTGCTACATCATCTCCACCGGCCACATCTGTTCGAGAAGAGGATGGTACTCTTCCCCAATCCCCAGTTCATGGGAATTTAGGGTAAATTTATGTTGCGCCCTCTGAAGATCTGCAAAGGAAAAGGAACGTTACTCTCTCGGTCTCCACCGAATATAACTTGCTATCCCGGCCGGTGGAACTTGTTAATTATCTGAAGCCTTTGGCGTCAGAGAAAGATTGGGAAAATATACAGGCTCTCTCGGGAGAATGCATGTTGAACAACGCCGCAGTGGTACATTCTTTACTTTGTTATTTCTTCTATTTTTTACTAAAAATATCCCGAGTTTGCCTTTCTTGCTTTGTAGGTCAACTTTCTTGCTTCCGAATGCCTCCAAAGGTTTATTCGGGAAAATGAAGAACTTACTTCCGTACGGGATCAGCGTTTTGGCCGAGCAGGAGCAAACTGCCATTCGCCTCTCAGAATTGGAAGCCAAAGTTGCTGAGGCCATTGTATTGGAGACTCGTTTGCATCAAAGTGAGCAAAAAGTGGTAACCCTTAGCCAAGATATTGGCCCGCTGAGGGTTAAATTTGACGAAGCCAGAGCCTAATGAGCTAAAATACATAATATCGTTCTTGCTGCAACCGACCGCGAGGCTGCCTCCGCTAAATTATTGACCAACTTGGAGGTAGCCTTGAACTCCAAAACTGAAAAGCTTGTTGCTGCGGGGGTGAAACATACTCAGCTGGAGGAGAAGTATAAGAAGACTATTGAGCATAATAGGCTCTTTAGTTCAAATGTCCATGACCTTGATGTTAGCCTCAAATCTGTTAGATCCGCCCAGGAAATCCTTTCTACCGAGGTAACCCAACTTAAAGAAGAACTTAAGCGTCGATCGGCTTCCCTCGTTGTTGAGAAAATTTACGTTATATATAGCATGAGGAGAAAAACTTTGGAAGAGGCCAAAGTTGGTATCATTGACTTTGATGCTTAAATTTCTAAGGCACGTGAGCTTGAGTTAGCTACTAAAAGTGGTCTCCCGGCAGAGCCTGATGCTTCTGGTTCTTCTGCTTCCAGTTCTGAAACTTCGGGAACTGAAGAGGAAATGGAAGGTGAAGATGTTGAAGGCCAAACTGATGAAGGCCAAAATGTTGAGCCATCGGTGGATCTACCCACTTCCCCTGGGGGCGCGGACATATCTCTTCCTCCGGGTTCCGGAGATGCAGCAGTTTAGCTTTTCTTTTTCTCCAACTTTTGTATCTGTGCCACTTTGTCACGTTATTGTAAATAAAGACATCTTTTTGCTCAAGTATTGTTTGAGTCTTTCATTCGTTTGAAAGTTTATGTAAATTTTGCACTCTCATTTTTCTTTTGCCTAGGTATTTTGCGCAAGTTTTACTGTTTGCGTCTTATTACGTAAAGCCTTGGTTGTATTTTTCCCCGAAAGCATTTTGATTACGGGCATAGGTTCTTCCGAAATCAACCCTTTAACGTGAGGGTTTTTATAAGAGAGGGCCCTCTTATGTTTATGATGCTCTTGAAGAGGACGTCTCCTGTTCATTACGGAACTAGCATTTGAAGTACTTGTTTAACTTTCAAATGATAAAATTAATTCATCGATCAGACAAGAAACAAGATAAAAAATAAAAGGACTTTATTTTATTCCTTTCATTTTCAAAAAGTACGTAAGCATTCGTTATGTTAAAGAGAAATTTCCATTTCTTGTGGCTAATTCGTACAACTTGTTTCTACGGGGCTGGTCGCGCAGTCCCCGGTCTCGATGACACAATTATGTTCCCGATTTTCATGCTCCGATCGACGTGGAAGTCGTTGTTGCTGCATTCTCATATCATCCCCCCCCCCCCCCCCAATCTAATGTAAAGAATTTAAATTGGAACACTGGAATCTTGCACCTTCGAGGATCCCACTAATGAATTGCTAGACAGTCTTCTGCTCGATAACAAACTTCGCTTCCCCTTACGAATTTATGCTATCGAGCAAAAGACTATATAACAATCCTCTAGTGGTTTGCACTTGTGAACGGTCGGATATCCTTTGCTGGATAGCAAACTCATTTTCCTGGTGGGAACTTTGCTATTGAGTCAAAGATTATCTAACCGCCCCAGAGTGGTTCTTTGCTTGTGTGCCTTTCTATTAAAGGTCTTATCGTTGCCGTTGAAACTTTCTTCGTAGTATGCTTTCTGTTGATGCCTCGTTAAACACCTTGCTAGAAAAATCCAATTAGGACAAACATTGGACGAAGGGAAAAAGAGTGCAGCACATACTTTCAGCACAGGTGATGATTGTCAGTAATAATATCTCTTGAGGTGTGCCACGTTCTAGTTGCTTGGAAACTTTTCTCCACTCTGATTCTCTAACTCGTATGAACCTTTCCCAGTGACAGCTGAAACCCGATAGAGGCCTTCCTAGGTTAGAGCTAGCTTCCCTGCGTTGAGTTCCTGGGTGTTCTGAGTTACTTTCCTTAGAACCAAATCTCCCACTTTGAAATAACGAAGACTGGCTCTTCGATTCCATTCTCTGCTTCTGTGCCACCATTCTTATATGGGCCAAGTCCCTGCGCTCATCGAGTAACTCCGAGTTGACCAACATCGCTTCGTTGTTCGCTTTTTTGCTTGCCTGGAAATAAATTAAGGTAGGCTCCCCTAATTCCACCAAAACTAAGGCTTCTGCTCTGTACATAAAGGAAAAAAGAGTTCCCCCATGCTCAATTTGGCTGTCGTTCGGTATGCCCATAAAACTACGGGTAGTTCCTTAGGCCATTTACCTTTAGTCGTTACCTTTTTCTTGAGGTTTTGTATAATCACTTTGTTCGTTGACTATACTTGACCATTTGTGCTCGGATAATAGGGTGAAGATATCATTCTCTTTATTTTCAAATCTTCATGGAACTTTGTGCTCTTTGCGCCGATACATTGTGACCCATTATCGCATGCTATTTCTTTTCGTATTCTGAACCTGCAAATTATATTTTCGCACAAGAAATCCACCACTTCATGTTCACCGATCTTCTGATAAGGACCTGCTTCCACCTACTTAGAAAAATAATCAGTTAAAATAAAAATAAATCTTACCTTACCGGGAGCCGGCGGCAGTGGTCCGTCGATGTCCATCCCCCATTTCATGAGCTACCACGGAGACAGAACTGAATGTAGTGGTTCTGCCGATTGAGGTACCAGCGGTGCATAGTGTCGGCACTTATCGCATTTTTATACGAAAGCTTTGGCGTCTTGTTCCATACGGGGCCAATAATATCCTGCCCTTACCAGTTTTAGCACTAAAGAATCTGCGCCCGAATGGTTTTCGCATATCCCTTCGTGGACTTTTCGCATAATGTAATTAGCTTCGGATGCTCCCAAATATCGGGCCAGCAAGCCTTGGAAATAATTTTTGTATAATTGGCCTCCTTTGAAGCTATACCATGTTTCTTTGACACGCAGCGCCCGAGATGCCTTGGAATCTTTGGGAAATTTTTCGTGCTCGAGATAATCGATGGCCTCATTCCTCTAGTCCCAGACCAAATTAGTAGTATTTACCTCGTAGTAGCTATATGCATCCAGGACCTAGTGCATCAGTTATACTACCGTCCCGGACTCTGATCCCTTCATTTCTATTGATGAACTGTGGTTAGCCATTGTATCCGCTTCTATATTTTCTTCCCTCAAGATTTGAGTAATGGACCACTCCCGAAATCGAGCCAGCAGAGTCTGGACCTTCACTACGTATTATTGCATGTGCTCCTCTTTCGGTTCGAAGATCCCATAGACCTGATTTACCACCAGTTGTGAGTCGCACTTGATTTCTATGACCTCGGAATCTAGTCCCCGAGCCAGTTTCAGTCCTGCAATCAAAGCCTCATACTCTGCTTCATTGTTAGTTAAAGGGACCATTATGATGGCTTGCCTTAAGGTTTCTCCCGAAGGTGTGGTTAATACTATGCCAAGCCCTAACCCTTTTTACATTGGAGGCTCCGTCCGTAAATAAGGTCCAAACTCCCAATGTCAATTCTGACACCATTACTGCCTCTTTGGTTGCTAGAGGTAGCAATCCTGGACTGAAATCGGCCATAAAGTCAGCCAAGACTTGTGACTTAATCGCAGTCCTTGGTTTGTATTCTATATCGAATTCACTCATTTTAACGGCCCATTTAGCCAACCTACCCGAGAGTTCGGCTTTGTGAAGGATGTTCCGTAGGGCAAATGTGGTCATCACAGCTATCGGGTGACATTGGAAGTAGGGCCTCAGTTTTCGAGCGGAAACTATGAGAGCTAAGGCCAGCTTCTCCGAATGCGGGCAGCAAGTTTCTGCTCCCATTAAAATTTTACTAACATAATAAATGGGAGATTGCATACCTTCATCCTCACAGATTAAAACTTCACTTACCACTACTTCCGAGACTACGAGGTAGACCAACAGTGTTTCCTTTGGTTTTGAAAGTAACAGAGGGCTTGACAAGTACCTTTTCAATCTCTCAAAGCCTGCTCGCACTTCGGGGTCCATTCGAAGTTATTTTTCTTTTTGAGCATTGCGAAGAAATGGTGGCATTTCTTTGATGACCGGGAAATGAACCTGCTCAAAGCGGACAATCTCCTCATGAGCCTTTGGACTTCTTTCATGCTTGACAGCTGGTCTGGGATGTCTTCGATGGCCTTGATCTTATCGGGATTTACCTCAATACCTCTTTGTGATACCAAAAATCCTAGGAACTTGTGGGAGCTGACCCCGAACACACACTTCTCGGGGTTAAGCTTCATGTTATGCTTCCTTGGGATGTCAAAAGTTTATTGCAGATGCTTAAGGTAGTCACCTTCATTCAACGACTTAACGAGCATATCTTCTATATAAACTTCCATACTTTTCCCTATTTGTTTTTCAAACATCTTGTTTACGAGTTGCTGATCCGGCGTTCTTCAACCCAAAAGGCATCACATTATAGCAATATATGCTAAAATTCATTATAAATGAAGTTTTTTCCTGATCCTCAAGGTTCATCTTAATTTGGTTGTACCCAGAATAAGTATCGAGGAAACTCATTAACCCGTGCTCGACCGTTGCATCAATCATTTGATCGATGTTTGGCATTGGGAACAAGTCTTTCGGGCACGACTTATTCAAGTCCTTATAATCTACACACATGCAAAATTTATTATTCTTCTTAGGAACTACTACTACCTTAGCTAGCCAGTCTAGATATTTTACCTCTCGGATCGAACCGATATCAAGTAAGCGAGTTACCTCTTCTTTGACGAATTTATTCCTGCCCTCTGTAATTAGGTGCTTTTTTTGTCTTACCAAAGGGATGTTGTGATCCAAACTTAGCTTGTGTACGGCCACCTCCGTTGGGATCCCTGTCATGTCCGCATGCGACCATGCAAAACAATCGGCATTAAATTTAATAAATTCAATAAAGCCAGACCTGAGCTCGGGGCGCAGTCCTGTCCCCAAGTGGAATTTCCTTTCTAAGAACTTTTCAAACAATGCAACTTGCTCAAGCTCTTCCATCATGGATTTTGTTTCATCCGTCTCTTCTGGTACCTGGAAATACCTTGGCACCTGATAAGATTCTGACGCCTCTATCCTCGGGCTAACTTCATTCGATTCGGGAGCGGGCGCCGATTCCTGTAGTTTCTATGTTGCGTGCTCATCCTCTTTCATACTGGAGACCGAAATCGCATTCATCTCCCTTGCAGCCAGTTGGTCGCCTCTTATCTATTTAATTTCTTCTGCCATTGGAAATTTCAGCAACTGATGATATGTTAATAGTACAACTCTAATCTCGTGCAACCATTGTCTTCCTAGAATAATATTATATCACATATCACCATCCACCACTTCAAAATGAGTCATTTTCATCACTTCTTCAGCGTTCGTGGGCAACAAAATATCTCCTCAGGTTGTCACACTCGCGAGGTTGAATCCGGTGAGGAGTTTCGTGGCCATAATGATGCTTCCGGTGAGTTTAGCTTGCTCCAATACTGTCCATTGTATTATATTGGCTGAATTTCGTGGATCCACTAGAAAACGTTTGATTTTAAATTCTAGCACATTTAAAGAAATTACCAATGCGTCGTTGTGCGGTAGCAACAATCCTTCTGCGTCCTCCTCTGCACAAGTGATGTCATCTTCAGCAACTTCCTGGAGTCACTTGCCATGGGTTATTGATACTTTCGTATTTTTTGTTGCCGAGAAGGTGACCCCGTTGATCTCGTTCCCCCCGAAGATCATGTTGATCGTCTGGTGTGGGGGATCTTCTCTTGCTATTAAGGGTTCTGCGTTATCCTGATTGCGACCGTGGTTATTCTTGGCCCAGTCACTTAAGAATTCTCTGAGATGCCCATTCTTCAATAGTGTTACCACTTCTTTCCGGAGATGTCGGCAGTCCCCAGCATGTTGGCCATTTGTCCCGAGGTATTCACACCACAAGTTGGGATCTCTCTAGCTGGGATTGGATCTCATTGGCTTCGGGAAACGTGCTTCTTTGATGTTTCTCATTGTTGATACCAACTCTACTACACTGATATTGAAATTGTATTCTGAAAGCTTAGGGTAGGAAGGATCCCCCGTACCTGATGCTTCTTTGTCCTGCATTCATCTATTGTTCTGACCGCGATCAGTCTTTCTGTCGGTAGCGAACCTGTCTACTGACCGGAAGCCTCTGCCGCGGCCTTTGGTCCATTCGTAAGGCAAAACCGACCCCTTGCAAACCATCTGTCCATGTCAAAATCGTCTTTTGATATTTCTTTATTCTTCTCCCGTCCTTTTGCCGACGACGCTAAGCCAACCTGATCACCTTCGATCCTTATTTTTAATATCCAAGTCGCTGCTTAGAACTCAAGCAAGCTTTCCATAAGTTTTTGGGAAGCGTTTTGAACTTCTCGGATTCAGACCCTTGGTGAATGCTTCAGCCGCCCATTCATATGGAACAGCCAGGAGCAATATCCTCTCCTTTTGGAATCGGGTAACGAACTCTCGCAGCAACTCGGATTCTCTTTGTGCAATTTTGAATATGTCTGCCTTTTGGGCCTGCACCTTTCTAGCCCCGGCATAAGCCTTAATAAAAGAATCTGCGAGTATCTCAAAGGAATCTATGGAATGCTTGGGTAACAGCGAATACCATGTCAAGGCTCCCCTCGTGAGAGTCTCTCCAAATGTTTTTAGCAAAACAGATTCAATCTCGTGAGGAGCTAAATTATTCCCCATCACCGTCGTTGTATAGGTGGTGTTATTCTCCTGAGGGTCTGAAGTTCCATCATACTTTGGCACGTCGAGCATTTTAAACCGCTTCGAGATTAATTCTGGCATCGCGCTCGGTTTGTACGGCAACTGAGTATACTTCTTTGAGTCTGGACCTTTCAGCGTTAGTGGTGCGCCCGGGATTTTGTCCATGCGGGTATTCACTTCTCTCATAAACCGTAAGAGTTCATTCTTGAAGGGGTCATTTTTGTTACTAGGGTCGGATCCGCTCCCCCCAGCCCCATCGGAACCAACCTCGCCCCTCAAGGTGTTTTTGTCAACCCTCTACATTGTTTGATTTGCGGGAGCGCCGGAAGGAACTGGACCTCGTCTATTCACATTATTGGAAGCCCCCGATAACGCATGCTTCAAGTCCGTCATAACCTTATCCTATCGTGTGAGGTGGCCTAGAATGATTGTTTGTTGCTCTTGTAGGACACTTACCGCATCAACAACATGCTCCTCTTAAGCGTCATCGAGAGTTGCCTCCCGTATATGTCGTGGGTACCGCTTGTCGTTGACCGGCGTGGCATCGTTCCCCTCATTGTGGGTATCACTGATTGAATCCTGGAGATGAGGCTGGTCTCCTTGAACCTTAGGATTATGTGTGTTGTTAACACCATTATCTGTCATTTCTTATGATTTTTTGCTAAGACAAATAATAAAAACACGTTAGTAAAAGATGCAAGGATCAACTTAATTACAGGGTTGTCTAGGCCCCACGGTGGGCGCCAAACTGTTTACCCGTAAAATGGTACAGTTGAATTTATACGTGCTTTCTAGACAAGTGAATTAATTTGATCCTGAAATAATAAAATAATTAAATAAATACGCAATACTTAGTCTTGAAATGAAGGTAAAATCACGAAAAATAGTAATTCGGAGGGCAGAGCTTCCGGGCACAATAGTGATGAAAACAAGGAACAAGAAAGTAAAATTATGGAAAGCTTTTGATCGATTATAGCGTAAATTTGCTAGTAAAGTCGTTTCCTTTACAATGATAATAGAGCTCACTATTTATAGCTACGCCTAGGGAAGAAGGTCCTAGGATCGTGCCCTTCTTTAATGTCAATTATGAGGGCCATTGATGAAGGTGTAACGGTGAGCATAAATGATAAATTCTCTGTAATGGACAGCGCACTAAATCCTGTGGAATATTTTCTATTAAATGCTACGTGTCGAAGGGTATTTGTTGCATTTTTACGAGTGTTATTTTTTTCGGTAACAAATGGGATAATTGTTGTCGGTTCTAACTATCCCCCTCCTTAAGTTCCACGTGTCATTCTCTTAAGCGGCCACGTATCATAACGTATTTTGCTGTATACAGATAGTCCCCCTGCTTTCCGGTGACATATCTTTGTATCATCGAAAAGTTGGTAGATACGCTCTTTTTGGCGGGAACTACTATGATTCCTTCTGAAATGACGTTGATTAGACGCACATCTCTCCGCATTTAATGCTCTGAACACGCGTCATCCCACGATTCAGCATAGCTTTTGCCGGTTATCGAGATAATCATGGTCACGAATTTAGCCGCCTAAACCTTTACTTGTACGCATCAACCTTCTTCACTCATACTCTATAACTCGTCAAACTCTCTAAAACTCTCATTATTATTATTCAACATTTCTTTAACTTCCTTCAAACGGAAAAAGCTTTTCCTTTATACATAACATATAATGGCTTCTTGTGCAAAGAACACCAACTCTTCAAAGGGCAAAAGCAACAGTGGGCACCATCATCCCTAGAAGTCTTGTTACAACAAAAGATTTCGAAGAGAAATTCCCTTCAGCTAACCCTCGCACGTAGGCCATTAGCAGATATCCTTCTTCCATCCGTCCTTCTAGTATTTCTGTTGTGGAGGAAGACTGCCACTGCCAAGATTTGGACATTGTTTCTCCTGATCTAACAGAGCGAATAACCCTATCTAGTGAGAGTTTTACATACTTTTACACGTATCCCTTTACGTTGGGTGTGTTTTCTTTGAGTAGAGAGCTTGACTCCGTTATTGCGAAATTCTGCCTCCGCTACCAAGTGTATTTGGCACAAGTAAAACAGAAAAGCTTTACGTCACAAAGCATGTCAATTTCTTAAACAGAAGAAGCTTTATGCTCATAACGGTATGAAAGTAGAAATAGCTCCCTTCTTAAACTCAATTATTGCTTTCACATTCCATAGGCCTCCTCCCTCAAAAACTTTTCAAGAAAATATTAATCTCTCTCTTTATCTCTCTGTCTCTCTCGTAATTCATTGCCAGTTTTATTATATATGACAAACTTTTAGATGAACTCAAAGCATATAATTCCATAGATATATATGAGAAGAGAACCCTTGTGAGATTTGGTTAAATCCTTTACATAAGGTACCGTTGTTCTAAATAATAAAACATTCTATAAACAACAAATGAAACAAACTTCTATGAACAATGAAAAACACAATATAATATAGAAAAAGATATTCCACATCACAAAAAAGAAAAAAAAATAGAACATGAACCTAGAAGAATCTTTCTGTAATTTCCTAATATTTAATATCACAAGTTTATATGAATTTATATTTACTGGGAGCCCTGCAAAAAGTAGATGGAAAACGAAAAAAGAAAAGAAAAGTAAAATATATGAATGCTATATCAGCAAGATTCATCACCACAACATCACAAGTCAAATAAGAAGTAACCGATCCTTTAGAGTAAAAAGTGGGACAATGCTTTACATCCCCAAATCGAAATAGAACAATCAGCTCTCTCCATCTCTGTTATGCTCTGTCCGCGTCTCTTCTGCTAAACTGTCGCAAACACATAAAATGATCCCACAAAAGAAATGGAGCAACATAGCCTCAAAAAATGAATAGGCGACAATAAACTAATTAACCTTTGGTCCTCACAACGTTAATGCTTTCCTCCTTCAGTCTGTATTGTGGTCTTCCAAACGCCAAGCTTGCTAGAGAATGCTGATTTGGATGTTCAAAATATAAGGATCTACTATTTTGCCTTGACTTTGATTGTGTGGTACGTATCTGTTGATTAATGTCTTTCAGAGTCATATCTCGATGAGCACTGCATCGTTTAGTAAAAGAAAATGGATAGACAACAAAGTAGGCAATCTTCAGAGAGGAGTCTTTATATATGTTTTGCTACCTGGCATAATAAAGAAGCTCAGAATATTAGTTAGGCCTCAGGCAATTTACTGTTTTCAACAAAATAGTTGGTCAGAATGATCCTTCATTCTAAAGAAGATAAACATTCTTTCTATAAAAGATGAACAATCTAACGGAGAAAAGCTAATAGAGACGTACATATCCTTAGGGATCAAATGCATCTTAGAATCGTTAGAACAACCAGCAAGATATCCTTCAGATGACTGATCCAAGCCCTGGTTGATATATGAAGTCATTGTCTGGTAAAGTACTATCAATGTCTACTAATATGCACACAGAATTAGCTGCATCCTTTAGTACAGAAATTTAGAAGTAACGAATCGATTTACATTAAACACATCACATTTCCTACTTGTATTACAGAACCCCCCATTTATATCATCACGTTAACAATGGAAAACAAAAGCTTCCACATTGACTAACAAAAGTTATAATTGGAAGAAAAAAAGTGTAAGATTTTTGCTAACTCACTTTGATGAGTTTGTATAATTAATGTTTCCATCTATATTGCATTACCCTTGAGATAATAGGACCTTTGATCTGAATGATCATAGTCAGACTTCTCCGATAATGGATTTCGTATTCTTCTTCTCCTCCAAGAAAAAGGAAGAATTTGTTTAGGTCTAGCGAGTGGGAGGAAGATTAGGACATCACATCACCATTCCAAATCTTCTTTCTTATGATGCTTTTACGATGAAAATCTAATATAGCCAAAACTTCATATCACTAAATTATATATAAACAACATTTATAGATATTGTTATCAAATGCGTGAGTTTTGGAGGAAGAGAAGTAACAGAAAGTTGAACTACTATGCAATACCAAAATCTAAGGCTATAAAAAGAATATAATATAGTCTAAACCCTATAACACTAAAATATATTGTTTACTCTTCCTCATATTTCATCATCGCCACTGTAATTCCCATCTTTCTTCCTCACTTTTTGTTTGCTGCATTATGATGTGTTTTTACCTCATGTTTTTCTTATATCTTGCTCTTTCTTCCTCCAAAAAATATAGCTCGTTTTACTCATTCAAAAGTCATGCCTCTTACGCTTCTTTCTCTTCATATTAAACTCACGCTTTCGACAATAATATCTATAAATGTTATCTTCCCACGCTTGCAGTGGATAACAACTGGATGAATCCTGATATCTATAGATAAAACAAGGATTAGAAAGAGGTCACACCTTCAACAATAATATCAAATAAATATAATAAGGCATTACAATTTTGCTGGGAAAACTATATATCTTCCTGATCATTACAATGTTGTCATTATGTTTAATGCATATGCTGCTTCAAGCAGAACAACAAAGTGTAGAGAAGGAAGTGCTAACAGAGGAGGAAGTTGAACGAATATCCAATATCAATTTCTGAGGCTACGATAAAAATCTAATATAATATAAACTTCATATAACTAAAGTGTATATAAATAACATTTATAGATATTGTTGTTAAATGTGTGAGTTTTGGAGGAAGAGAAGTAACACGAAGTTGAACTACTATTCAATACCAAATAATAAAAATCTAATATAGTCTAAACTCCATAACACTAAACTATATGTAAAACAACATTTATAGATATTATGGTTTAAGGCACGACCTCATCTTTAGATATTGTTGTTGAAGGCTTGACCTCTATTTTATCCTTATTTTATCCATAGATAGCATGATTCATCCAGTTGTTATCCATTACGATCATGGAAGGCAACATTTATAAATATTATTATCGAAGGTGTGAGTTTAATAGGAAGAGAAAGAAGAAGAGTAAGAGGCTTTTATTGCAGTCTTAAATGCATATGTCGCTTGTGAATCAGAACACAAAAGAATTGAGCAGGACAAATATAATAATACTAATACAATAAGAATCTATATATAATCAATATTTAAAAACATTGTTGTCCAACTTTGTTTGGAAAAAATATTAGCAATAATACGATATTCTTGTACTTCATATCAGAGACACATGCAGTATCAATTGTGAAAATATCATAATAGTGAAGAATCATTGGATTTCTGCAAGTGTTTTAGAATCTTTAGGTCTTATTAATTAGGGGGAAAATTATAGTTTTCCAGAATTTTTACTGCATCAGTTATGAATTGTGAAAAAAAGCATAATACTTAGTGAAGAAGATTTGGAATGTGTAGGGAAATGACATCGGAAAATAACGATAATAATAATAATAATACTGCAATAATATTTGTGAGCGCAAATACACGAATTGGCTTGAGTCGTGGTGGACACTGTCTTAAAAAACTATTTCAGCAATGTGAAATATTTCTCCAGGATTAAACAAACTCATCTCTATTTATTTAGAGGATACGGGAATCAGCAAAATTAAATAATACCAGAAAGTTTGAAAAGAGGAAATAAACATAGGTTATAAAAAAAATTGGAACACACAAAAGGCAAGGCGTAATTGAAAATGAGAAGGCTTGTAGTGATGATTACTAATCATTAGCAATCATGAGAGAATAAAATATTTGTTGGTATCTTCGGATGGTATAGGAAGTGGGTATTTATAGTTGTAAGAATTATGTAAGAAAATGACAAGTGTTCATCTACTTGTCAAAAACTTTTCTTGCAAAGAGACAAGTGTTATGTCTCCTCTGCCACTTGATACTTGGATTATGCCACTTACCCAAAACCAAGAGAAAGAATGCCACATGGGGGATATTGGAATAGACCAAAGATACTTGGCTATTTAAATTTTGAAAATACTCCCACAGAATGTACCTCAATCTTTTGATTGCTTCTTGGCATCCTTTTTTGTCCACACCTATATAATTAGATAAAATTAGATTAGCGTTCATACAATTTTATAAGAGTCAAGTATAAAAGAATAAGGCGTAAATAATAAATATTAACTTTGAAAGGATTAACCAGTAATTACAGAGGGAATACCAATTTTTTCCTGAAACCGGGGACGGGGGATGGATTTCTTCGGACAACTTCATTGGCATAAAAGTTAGCATATATATATGGTGAGGAAAAAATATAAAAAGTAGCAGTGTGAATAAACAGTTTTTTCGTTTTGTAATGAAAGGGAATAGCACAAAGAAGGTAGATAGAGTTGAGTTAAAGGTACGAGAGAAATTCAGTAGGAAAAATAAAGATGAAAGATTATAGAGCAATTGATAGGGTTTTGAAAGAGAGAGAGTATGTGAAAGAGAGAGTGAAGAAGCATTGTTGAAAGAAAGAATGTTTCATTCCGTGAGTTTAACAACATTGATACCGATATATACGTTTGATATGGTATTTTGAGTGAAATATTTTTGTAAAAAGTTTGAAAAATATGATTTTATATAGTTATTAATATTACTACTTCCGAATATGCTTTAAATTATACAAATAATATGAGATTTTCTTTTTATAAAGATAGAAATTATTTTCTCACAAGAAAAGAAGGTTATCTTTTTACCATTTTAAGAACTAAGCGTACGAAAATTTGTACTCTTTATATGAGATTAGAAAAACTAGAAGTTGAGAAAATATGTGCATTGTTCTTACATGGATGTTTTAATGAAATAATATTGTATGTATTGATTTTATATGGTACCACATGACCATAATAGTAAGGTGTACAAAGTGTGTTAAAAGTGAGTAGTATTTTAAGTAATTTGAGATAATTCTTAATTATGTGAATAATCGGGTAATTAATAATTTTTAGTGGGAAATTAATTAAAAGTTTGGATAAGACCTACAAGGCCTAACGTGGCAGCCCCTCCCTTTCAAATTAATGACTCTTAAAGTCATGTAACTTGGTGGCACTAAGGTGTATGATGAGTCATAACACCTCAATGACTTTGTTTACACGTTGGAGGACCATGAATAACACATAAGTTATCTTTGAATAATTTCCTTTGTCTTGGTTTTCTTTAATGGTAATGAACCCTTTGTGTTGGTTTCTTTATTGGTAATGAAATTGGAGGAATTTTGGAGATACATGACAGAAGAAGGCCGAAAGGAATTGTTTGATGATGTAGAGTATGGAGTGAATATTAGTCGGATAAGAAATGACGTGCTATGATATCAAGAATATCTTAAAGATTTTTTGCTAATTTGATCCGCCGTTACGTGTTTTGTCGCAATCAACGAGTGTTAGAGGGATTGTTAAGAGAATCGGCTCAGGTATGTTAAGGCTAATCCTTCTTTCTTGTGGCATGATCAAAATAACGAGACGTAAACGTAATGCTATTTCATAAGTGGTTCTACTCTTAGTAGTTAAGGATGTCTATATTATTCATTCCTGTAAAGTGATATTCAAGCATGTCTAAGCATATTCCTAAATCTCTATTGAGGTATTTGATAAAGATGTTAATGTTTATAATATAGTGATACACGCATATTCATGCATATTCATTACCACCGTGCTATGGCCGGTCGGGCAGTCATGCATTTACCACCGAGCTACGACCAGTTGGGCAGTTATAGATTTACCACCGAGCTACGGCTGGTTAGGCAGTTACCCATTTACTATCGAACTACGGTCGGTCGGGCAGTCATGCATTTACCACCGCGATACGGCCGATAGGGCAGTTACCACTGATCAGTTAGGCAGTCATGCATCATACGATATGGATAATAGTCTTAAAGATAAGCATTGTATATATATGAGTATAATAAGTATGCATATACGGTGGCACTTTAGAGATTCAGGTTGATTCTTATATGTCTTTAATTAATGTTGACTTATTGTTATGTTTCAGTTATGCATTACATACTTAGTACATTATTCATACTGACGTCCTTTTGTTGGGGACGCTGCATTCATGCCTGCAGCTATAGATAATCAGTTTGACGAGCCCTCATAGTAGACGAGATTGGCATTCAGTAAAGGATCGGTAAGACTCTACCTCATTTGGAGTGCAGTCGAGTGTATGAGTCATCGTATTAGAGTTTTGCTAAAGACTTATGGGTAGTCCGGTACCCTGTCCCATTTGATGTCAAATAATCTTAGAGGCTTTGTAGACAGAGGTTCATTTTGTACAGTATGTCAGAGGCCTTGACGGCCTATATGTATTCATGTTTTAAGAAAAATAATTTAGTGATACAATGTTTTCCCACTTACAGTTGTACATTAGGAGTCGTGACTATGTGGGCCTATGATAGTTACAAAAGGAATGAGTTTAGCTAATTCAACCTATGTATGTTCTAGTTTTGGTCGAACGATCATGAGTTACAGAGTGGTTTGCTCAGGCCAGCATGACACCGGGTACCAGCCACGCCTCTCCAGGTTTGGGGCGTGACAAAGAAGCGTTACGGAAAGAAATAGTTGCGCATGTAAAGCGGTTCGATGGTGTATTTTCAAGTTTAAGTGCGAAAAAACCTAGAAACAAGAAAATTTATTTGCTGCTAAATAAGACTTCCACGTAAACTGAGTATGTCCCTCGATTATAAATATATATATATATATATATATATATATATATATATATATATATATATATATATATATATATATATATATATATATATGATTCTAAGTTCGCTCTAAAGCGCCTTAACAGTTTGATTGATGATTCTGAATTAATGTCCTCCATAGCTGATAATGATTCACGATATTCGAAGAAGATACGGTGAATCAAAGGTTGAATCTCTTCCACGCGCCTGACTAGTTCAAGAGAATCACTTTTTGTATCCGTTCCTGGATATGTATGCACTGTATGGGTCAAAATTCATTTTTAGTCGAAATAGTGTTAGTAAAACATTCCTGAGATGCCACGCGTCGAAGTAATCTAATTATCAACGAAGAACGTGGTTGAAGAGTTAGAAGGAAAGTGGTAGAAGAGATAGCATGACCGTGATCGAAGAGTTAGCAAGACCAAATTCGAAAAGTTGTCATCAAGGCCGAGGTCGAGCACCCTTAATGGAGCTATATCGGCTAGTTTTGAGATAGGACATAAAAGACAATATTCTATTGAATATTCTTTGCACTTGTACTATTAGAGTTTTTAGGAACATGTTTCCTATAAATAGAAAGAGATATAATGATAGGGGACATGTGATATTCATTTGTAAAAACACATTTTGACTTGATAAAGAGAATCAGATCTCATTGCTAAGATACAAACATCATCTTTTCACTAAGATTCTTGTCTATACCTTTCCACTAGATCCAAGAATAACTCAAATATTCAAGGGATTGTCTATCATTCATCATTGTCCGAAAGAACATCCACTTATTTCATCCTTTCTTGGGTGACTCATTCATTCTATTTACTTAAATCCCATTTATTGCTATTCATTGGTATTGAATGATACACTATTACCTTTGATTTCTAGAATATTTATTGCATGCTGATGCCATTGTCCGACTATATCTATATAATATTTGTTTCTTTTTCAAGAATTCCATCTTAGGGATATTATTGTTAGCTAAGATTAACCCTTATTTATATAAATTTAATTATTTGAACCACGATCTATATTTTTTGGTCAAACAATTTGGCGTCGTATGTGGGGATTGCTTAGTTAAATATTTAATTTGCTCTAGATCTACAATTAACGCAAGTCATTAACGTCAAAAAATCCCGAGATCTCCTTTCTTTGTGTATACAAAACCCTACATGGCAGGTAACCAAGGAGAAAGGACAAAAATAACAAGTGACCTCCCAACCAACCTCATGAATGTCATCAACGAAAGCTGTGAAATAGTAGGTAAGGACACGATGCCCAACGCGTCCCCTAGGCGAGAGAGGTCACCACCTCCACACTGCAGCATAACAAAACCTAGCGAAAAAGGGGCCTCCATGTCTACATAGGAAGGGACGCCCCCAGCTGTAAAAAAAACTCCTCGAGGCATGGTTCACCGACACGCTAACAAGCGTCCTCAACAAACCCGCTCCAGGCATGACTACAGAAATCGCAAGGTCTTGCACGATACAATAATCAGACAAGCAGTGCAACTGACCCCTCCCTCCAATGATAGATATAACTCATAATATTACTGATAGTGCAGGTGACTATGCCATCGATGCCATTCTAAAGAGGATGGAAGAAATGGAGAATGAAAATAAGGCACTCCAAGATCAGAAGAAATAGCACCAAGAACGAGTTGACAAGATACCGGGCGCTTCTAAGCTGCTACCAAAAAGGGACGCCGGCAGATTCGTAGAGTTTCCATACAGTGATAATGCAACCCCGCATGCCAGAACAAAGACCTTCAAAATGCCGTCTTACCTCAAGATATATGACTGAATGACCGATCCTGACGATCATGTGACTCACTACATCACGGCCGTGAAAGGCAACGACCTCGCCAAGGAATAAGTGTCCTCCATTTTGCTGAAGAAGTTTGGTGAAACCCTCACGGGAGGGGCATTAACATGGTATTCGCAGCTACAACCCCGCTCTATAAAAACTTTCGAAGAAATGACCGATAATTTCGTAACCGCCCATGCCGGATCCAAGAAGGTTGAGGCGAGAGTAAACGACATAATTGCTATCAAGCAGTCCTTGGGAGAGGAACTAAGGGACTTCCTCGCCCGGATCAACAGAGTAAGGATGACTCTGTCAAACGTATCCGAAGGATGGCGGTCGCATCTTTTCAAAACGAGCTGAGTAGAGAGGGTTCAAGAGCAACTAGAAAACTGTTGAGCTGATAGAAGAAGTATCCTCCAACCACTTTGGATGAAATCCACAATGCTTATTGTGCCGAGCTTCGAGCAAATGAGAACGACCTCAACGGACCAACTCACCGGCTAACCTCAGTATAAGCTGAGTCCAAAAAAGAACGACGAGACAGTACAAGAAGAGATCATCTGATTCCGTGACCTAACAGGGAACGACACTAACATGAAGTCGAAAGGGAAGTCGTCCAAGCTTCCTCCAAACACAAGACATTTGGGTTCTATACACCGATGGCGCATCTAACTCATCAGGGTCCGGATTAGGACTCGTACTCGAGGTCCCATCAAGTGAAGTAATTTGACAGTCCAAAAGTTGCCCGAACATGACTAACAATGAGGCCGAGTATGAGGCTGTAATTGTAGGATTATGGCTAGCACTCAAGTATGGGGCGAAACAGTTGAAACTACGCTATGATTCACAGCTCGTAGTCAACTAAGTCATAGGGACTTTCCAAATAAAGGAGCAAAGGTTGCAAAAATACCAGACCAAAATCTGCAAGCTATTGCCTGAGTTCGACGAGTGCCAGCTTGATCAGATCCCACGAGCGCAGAATGCCGAAGCAGATGGCCTCGCCAAACTAGCTGCAGCTACCAAAATCATCTCAACCGAAGATAAAAGCGTAGTCCACCTCCTCAACTCATCACTAGACCAAATCGAGGTAAGAACCATAAACTTAACTTGGGACTGGTGCAATCGCGTTATCGCATATTTGTAGGATGACACACTCCCAGGCGACAAAAAAGAGGCCAAGAAACTAAGAATGCAAGCGGCCAGATACAGTCTCGTTTATAGCGACCAATACAGGAGGACTTAAGGCAGCCTTCTAGTGAAGTGCTTAGGCCCGAACCAAACCTAGGGTGTCCTCGAAGAAGTCCACAAAAAGCCATTGCGGATCTCACTCCGGCAATCGAGCACTGGATAGATGCCTCATACGAGCGGGTTACTACTTCCCACCATGAAAAAGGATATCACAGATTTTGTGAGTAAATGATAACAGTGCCAAAAGTATGCCCCAATGATTCACCAAGCTCACGAACACCTCCACTCAGTCACCTCCCCTTGGTCGTTCATCAAATAGGGAATGGACATAGTGTGCCCCCTCCCAATAGGGCGAGGTAATGTATGATTCCATTTGGTTTTAACTGACTATTTCTCTAAATGTGTGGAAGCAGCAACGTTCGCCCAAATACGGGAATAGGAAGTAATCACCTTTATATGGAGAAACATCGTCTGACAATTCGGCTTACCTAATGAAATCAGCTGTGACAACGGACCCCAGTTAACAGGAAAGAAAACTGCTGAGTTCTTCGAGAAATGCATATCAAGAGGATACTCTCAACCCCATATCACCCAGTGGGTAACGTGCAAGCACAGTCCTCCAACAAATCCATACTAAACATCATGAAGAAAAAACTCAAAAACGCCAAGGGGTTGTGGCCCGAAGTACTACCAGAAGTGTTATGGGCCTACTGAACAACTCAGAAGACGAGCCCAGGAAAGACACCCTACTCTCTGGTCTATGGGACCGAGGCAGTTATACTGGTCGAGGTTGGAGAACCCAGCCTAAGGTACTCTCATGAAAGAAGTATGAGTAATGACGAGGGTAGAAGGCAAGAACACGACAAAATCGACGAATGAAGAGATATGGTGTACATAAGAATGGTCCCCAAAAAATAACAAGCAGAATGCTATTACAACAAGAAAGCAAAGGTTCAACCACTTAATGTCTGGGACAATGTACTGAAAGCCAAAACTCAAGCGAGCAAAGACACCCGGGAAGGCAAGCTGGGAACAAATTGGGATGGTCCTTGCTAAATTGCAGCCAAAGCGAACAAGGGTTCATTCCAACTAGAGACAATGAAAGAAAAGCAACTACCAAACAACTGGAATATCAGCCACCTCAAGTATTTCAACTTCTGAGAGAAAAGGTGTCCCCTAAGTTGTGCTCTTTTTCCCTCACTTGAGTTTTGTCCCATTTGTATTTTCTCAAGGAGGTTTTTAACGAGGCGGCAAAGGGAACACTTCGGGTTGAAGTACGTGAGGGTGGGACCGTTCTTACATTTCATTGCTCGACTTCTCAATACTCTCTAAGTCAAATAATGAAGGGACTAGGTAGACAAGGACTGGAATGCCAGCCAACACCCAAAATCTATAATTTTTTCCAAGTATGTAACTAAAGCAACAATGTCAAAGCAATAAGAAACTTACGCTTATCAACACACTTTTTTTGCGTTAAGGTTATGTTCGACCTCGCTCGAACAAATACCCACCGGCTCTCAGCCGCAATTTAATTAAAGGTTATGTTCGACCTCACTTGAAAAACTACCCACCAGCCCTCGGCCGCAATTTAATTAAAGGTTATGTTCGACCTCGCTCGAACAAATACCGGCCCTCGGCCGCAACTTAATAAAAGTTTAACACAATTTAATGAAAGTTTATGTTCGACCTCGCTCGAACAAACACCGGCCCACGGCCGTAACTTAATGAAAGGTTAACGCGATTTAATGAAAGGTTATGTTCGACCTCGCTCGAACAAACACCTGCCGACCATCGGCTGTGACTTAACTAAAGGTTACGTTCGACCTTGTTCGAACAAACACCTACTAGCCCTCGGCTGCGACTTAACTAAAGGTTACGTTCGACCTCATCCAAAGAACCACCCACCATCCCTCGGCCGCGACTCAACGAAAGGTTACGTTCGACCTCGTCTCAACAAACAACTGTCGGCACTCGTGCGTGACTTAACGAAAGGTTACATTCGACCTCATTTTAACAAACACCCACCGGCCCTCGGGCGCGATTTAATGAAAGAGAGTGTTCGATCTCATTCGAATAAACACCTATCGGCTCTCTGCCATATCTCAACAAAGAAATAAAAATACACAAGTACAGATGATAAATCACAGGAATAGAAGAGGATGCAAGGAACAACTTTGATATTTCATATACTTAAACTACTTACAAAAGGCTCGTGAAGACGCCGGCAAAAAATACACAAAAAGTCAAAAAGACAACTACTAGTTACTGCCATTGCGGCCTTCAACATCCTCGCCAGCTCGATCTTCAGCATGATCACCACCCTGACTGCCAACTCCATCACTATCTCGGCCCCCAGCGCCTTCGCTATCCTCGCCCGGAGGGTATATGGTATCATACCAGGCTTCATCCTCAGAGCGATCTATAGCATCCTCGTCACCCTCATCTTCTTCACCAGGATGAGGAGTAGTCGGATCATAACAACATGCAATCCGAGCCTCGCGAGCTTTGATACGAGCACCCTCAAAATCTACAGTAGAAATCGAGCCCGCTACATGCAACTCGCGAAGCACATCTAGCCGGGCTTCGGCATGAATCCACTCTTCGTATAAATCACAAGGAATGTTGGGAAAGCTGAAAGTCACAGGTAAAGATGGTCGTTCAAGAAGTTTAGCATTCTCGGCCTCCAAAGCAGCTACTCGATTGTAAAGATCAGAAGTCTCTTTCTCCAAAATCCCCAATCCTCTCATCGAGCTGCTCTTCTTTAAGCCTTGATGTTGCTAAATCATTGTCCTGCCCAGAATGGAGAGTCCAGTCACTACCTCAAGAGACTCTGCCTTCCTCAAAGCCTCCAACCAAGTGGACCCCGCCTTCTCTACCTCCTTCGTCTTCTCAGCAATTTCGCCACTAAGAGCGTCCACCCTAAATTGACACTCCTCAAGTTGGCCTCGCAGCAAGACCAACTGAGCTTGAAGATCACTGCACTAGGCTCCGACCCCTTGCTAAGCTCGAGCTCTTCCTCCTTGCTCCTTAATGTCCCTTCCAAGACGCTGTACTTCCCCACCATCCGCACTAGCTCCTCGTCTCTTGCCTTCAAGTCGTCCCTCAATTGGCGCACATCACCGCTTTTGCGGAGCCGGCACCAAAGTTCCCTATACTTCTCAAGGCACCTAAATTACTTATCCTTCAACTTCAAATAAATATCTTTCCGTCTCTGCTCCCTGCGAGCACTCTCAATCTCCGGGACGATCGTTACAAAACAAATGAAGTTAGAACCTACGAAAGAACTATCATAACCCAAAATCCACTACAGGCCATGATAGCACCCAACGTCGCTGTCAGGCAAGCCAACGGTGAATCATCCAAATAATTACTCATTTTATTACTTTTGAAATCATAAACTTTGTTAAATAAGGGATTTAATATAATTAAAATTGTGGATACATACAATATTAGTAAGGCGCAAAATAAAAGGTGACAATATTAAAGCAAAACTATTAACGTCGACTAGCAAATCCCAAATTATGGTGTAACAAGTGCATGCGCATCTACTAGAAGGTACAATGACAATACAACATATGTCTGGAATACAAGTTAAACAGGAAAAATGTAAATAATTCTGATGGTGACTTTGTACGTTGCGGATCGTAACATGGGTGTAGCTCATCCTAAAGTCCCCGCAATAGTTGTGCCTCTACGTCCAAAAGGCCAGCAAAAATATGTATATTCCTGCAAAATAAGTGCAGAAGTATAGCATGAGTACGTAAATTAACGCGTACCCAGTAAGTATCTAGCCTAATCCCGGAGAGGTAGTAACGAGGGGTCGATAACGATACTTACTGTCACGACCCAAAACCTAACCCGTCGTGATGACGCCTATCGTGATACTAGGCAAGCCAAAATCTCCAAAACACTTTCAACATTTAACATAAATGAATTAATATATTTAAAATAACCGGAGTCTTTCATAAAAACGGGGTAAAACCCAAAGCATAAGTGCGAAAAATAGCCCGACATCGGGGTGCCACTGAGTACATGAGCATATATACCAGGAGCAGTATAATAAAACATCTAAGGAATAAGAATTGAAATGAGAATAAGATAATGAAGGAGAGCCAAGACCTGCGAATGCCATGCAGCTACCTCGATAGTCTCCGGAATCAGCTGCTCAAATATCAACACCCGCTACGACCGGGAACACCTGGATCTACACATGAAGTGCATGGTGTAGCGTGAGTACAACCAACTCCGTAAGTAACAAAAATAAATAAGGAACTGAGAAGGTAGTGATGAGCTATACAATTACAATTCATTTTTAATAATTCCAGCAAAGATTAGACATGCTTTCACATCCGGCAATTTAAGTCCAATCAGTTTTATACAGTTAAAGTTCAGGTAATCCAGATATAGAATCTTTCAGGAATTTCACAACAATGACAGATAGCAACTAAGTGCATCATCAAATGAAAAATCAAGTACAACCTCTCTGGGCAATAGTCACTCCACTCGTCGCAACAGCTCAAATCACTCGGCTCTTAACCCTCAGTACTCACACTCAATAGGTACCTGCGCTCACTGGGGGTGTGCAGACTTTGGAGTGGCTCCTTTCAGCCTAAGTGCTATATCCGCACGGACAACTCACGTGTTGTACGGACAACTCACATGCTATAGTATCAATATGTGGATCCGCACGAAAAACGCACGTGCCATAGTATCAATACCTCACAGACATGCCCTCGGCCTCACTCAGTCATTAACCTCTCTAGTCTCTCGGACTTCCGGAAATCATAAAGATCAGCACAAACAAAGATAACATAGTGTATCAACAAGAATCAAGAAGAGTTTGAGATATGATACGCAAGTAAAACCTTGACTGAGTACAAGACAACAATTAGCAAGTAATGCAACAAGTATGCGACCTCTGCGGGTCCCAACAGTACCATCACTAGCCTAAGCACGATTTCTAACATGATTTGCAGTCAAATTTCTATAACACAGGGAGAGCATATAGCTAGCAACAAGTTATTCAACTTTACAGTTTCACGGAATGAACCAAGTCCCAATACCTACGGTGCACGCCCCCACGCCCGTCACCTAGCATGTGTGTCACCTCCAAAATACTCACAAAATCCAATAATCCGGGGTTTCATACTCTCAGGACCAGATTTAAAATTGTTACTTACCTCAAACCGCACAAAATCCTACTCCACAATGCCTTTTCCTCTCAAATCAATCTCCAAACACCCCGAATTTAGCCACGAGCAGTACGATATAATTAATATAGGCTAAAAGAATCAATTCCACAAGAAAAACACGAAATTATAAGCCAAAATCTGAAATAGGCTCAAATCGGCCCCCGGGCCCACGTATCGAAATCCTACCTCAAATCACATCCACTCACGAGTCCAACCATATAAGAATTACTCGAATCCAACCTCAAATCACCTTCCTGAACTCAACATTTTAGCCTATGAAGTTTCTACCATTTTTCCCAAATTTACAACTCAAATCCCTAATTAGATGATGAAAATAGCAATAGATTCATGAAATATAGTCCAATCCGAATTAGAATCACTTACCTTAATAATCTTCTCGAAGAAACCTCGACAACATCACCTCACACCGAGCTCTCAAAGTCCCTAAATCGAAATGGGACTCAAACCCTCGAAATCCCATTTTCTGTCCAGTTCTTCCGCATCTACGGACATACTGTCCCACCTACATAATTTCCCTCGCAGGTGTGTAAATGACTTAAGGGACTGGGTTCGCATCTGCGAGCAAGAGGTCGCACCTGCGGACAAGGGTCCGCTTCTGCGATTTTTCCCTCCAGCTCACACTCTGCATCTGCAGAGCTTCAAGCGCATCTGCGGGCTCGCAGATGCGGAAATTCCCTCGCACCTGTGACCCCTGGCTATCTCCTCAATTCCTGCTTCTGCGCTTGGCCTAACGCACGTGCGTTCCCGCACCTGCGGCCACCCAACGCATGTCCAAATTCAAACCATTAAGCATCTGAAACACACCCAAGGGCCTCGAAACCTCAACCAAATATACCAACAAGTCCTAAAATACCATATGAACTTAGTCGAGCCCTCAAAACACGTCAAACAACAACGAAAACATGAATCACCCTCCAATCCAAACTTAATGAACTTCAAACTCCAAATTCTACAAACGATGCTGAACCATACCAAACCACGTCTGATTGACCTCAAATTTTGCACACAAGTCACCTTCAACATTATAGACCTACTCCAACTTTCGGAATCGGAATCCGACCCCGATATCAAAAATTCAACCCCCCGATCAAACTTCTCAAAAATTCAGCTTTTACCATTTCAAGCCTAAATTAGCTACAGACCTCAAATTCATAGTTCGGACACGCTCCTAAGTCCAAAATTACCCAACGGAGCTAATGGAACCGACGAAACTCCATTCCAGAGTTGTTTTCACACAATTCTGACTACGGTTAAAATCCTAAGGCTTAAGCTTCCGTTTTAGGGACTAAATGTCCCAAAACACTCTGAAACCAAAAACAAAACCTTCCGGCAAGTCACATAAGCAAAAACAGATACGGGGAAAGCAGTAAATAGGGGATCGGGGCTAATACACTCAAAATGGCCGGCCAAGTCGTTATATCCTCCCCCTCTTAAAAAAATCGTTCGTCCTCGAATGAGCATAGAGACATACCTAAAGTGGTGAAAAGATGAGGATAACGGCTGCGCATATCATTCTCGGTCTCCCAAGTCGCCTCCTCGACCTGCTGACCCCTCCACTGAACCTTCACGGAAGCAATGTGCTTTGACCTTAGCTTCCTGACCCGCCTATCCAAAATAGCCACTCGCTTCTCAACATAAGATAGATCCTTGTCCAACTGGACTGAGCTGAAATCCAACACGTGAGACGGATCGCTGTGATACTTTCGAAGCATAGAAACATGGAATACTGGATGAACTCCTGGTAGACTGGGAGGCAAGGCAAGCTCATAAGCAACCTCCCCAACACGTCGCAATATCTCAAATAGGCTGATAAACCTCGGGCTCAGCTTGCCCTTCTTCCCGAACCTCATAACACCCTTCATGGGTGACACTTGGAGCAAGACCCGCTCTCCAACCATGAATGCAACATCGCGAACCTTCCTATCCGCATAACTCTTCTAAAGCAACCTACCTGGTCGCTGATGCTCATACTTCACATGCTGGCAATTTAGACATCGAGCTACATACTCCACTATGTCCTTCTTCATTATCCTCCACCAGTAATGCTGTCTCAATTCCTAATACATCTTCGCGGCACCCAGATGAATAGAATACCGCAAGCTATGACCCTCCTGGAGAATCAACTCATGCAAACCATCTATGTTGGGCACACATAGTCTGGCCTGCATTCTCAATGCACCATCATCCCCAATAGTGACCTTTTTAGCATCACCGTGCTGGACCGTGTCCTTAAAGACAAGCAGATGGGGGTCATCATACTGACGCTCCCTGATACGATCATAAAGAGAAGACCGAGAGACCACACAAGCCAATACTCGACTCGGCTCAGAAACATCCAATCTAACAAACTGGCTAGCTAAGGTCTGAACATCCAATGCCAATGGCCTCTATGCTGCTGGAAGATATGCTAAGCTCCCCAAATTCTCCGCTCGATGACTCAAGGCATCGGCCACCACATTGGCCTTCCCGGGATGGTACAAAATGGTGATATCATAGTCCTTAAGAAGCTCCAACCACCTCCGATGACGCAAGTTAAGATCCTTCTGTTTGGACAGATGCTGCAAACTCTGATGATCACTGTAAATCTCACAATGGACCCCGTACAAATAGTGCCACCAAATCTTCAAGGCGTGAATAATAGCTGCTAACTTAAGGTCGTGGACAGGATAGTTCTTCTCATGGGGCTTCAACTGGTGCGAAGCATAAGCAATCACTCTACCCTCCTACATCAGAACACACCCAATGCCGATCCGCGAGGCATCACAATACACTGTGTAAGAACCAGAAGCTGATGGTAGAACTAGAACTGGAGTCATGGTCAAAGCAGTCTTGAGCTTCTGAAAGCTCTCCTAGCATTCCTCCGACCACCTGAAAGGAGCACCCTTTTGGGTCAATTTAGTTAAGGGCGATGCAATGGATGAGGAGCCCTCCACAAAACATCAGTATTAACCAGCCAAACCGAGAAAACTCTTAGTCTTTGTGGCTAAGGATGGTCTGGGCCAATTCTAAACCGCCTCTACCTTCTTTGGGTCTACCTGAATACCCTCATTGGACACCACGTGCCCCAAGAACACCACTGAACTGAGTCAAAACTCACACTTGGAGAACTTTGCATAAAGCTTTTCCTCTCTCAACCGTTGTAACATAAACCTTAGATGTTGGACATGCTCCTCCCGGTTACGAGAGTACACCAGGATGGCATCAATGAATACAATAATGAATGAGTCAAAATAAGGTTGAAACACACTGTTCATCAGATGCATGAATGTTGTTGGGGCATTGGTCAGCCCAAAAGACATCACAAGGAACTCATAATGGCTATATCTGGTCCTGAAAGCTGTCTTAAGAATATCTGAGTCCCGAATCTTCAGCTGGTGATACCCTGACCTCAAACCAATCTTGGAGAACACCATCGCCTCCTGAAGCTGGTCAAACAAATCATCAATACGCAGCAAAGGATACTTGTTCTAGATTGTGACCTTGTTCAACTATCTGTAATCAATACACATTCTTATAGTACCATCATTCGTCTTCATAAATAGAACTGGTGGACCCCAAAGTGACACGCTAGGCCGAATAAACCCCTTATCAAGGTGTTCCTGAAGCTTCTCCTTCAACTCCTTCAACTCAATCGGTGCCATACGATATAGTGGAATAGAAATGGGCTGAGTTCCCGGCACTAAATCAATATCGAAATCAATATCCCTGTTGGGCGGCATGCTCGGCAGGTCTACAGGAAACACATCCGGGAAATCTCGCACCACCAGAACAGAATCAATAGCAGGGGTCTCTACACTAACATCCCTCACAAAGGCCAGATAAGATAGACAACCCTTCTCAACCATCCGCTGAGCCTTCAAGTATGAAATAACTCTACTAGGAACATAGTCTATGGAGCCGCTCCACTCAACCCTCGCAATCTTGGCATCGCCAATGTCACGGTCTTAGCGTGACAATCTAGAACAGCATGACATGGAGACAACCAATCCATGCCTAAAATCATGTCAAAATTGGCCATACTAAGCAACAAAAGATCCACTCTAGTCTCCAGACTCCCAATAGTCACCACACATGACCGATATACACGGTCCACAATGATAGTATCGCCCATTGGAGTGGATACATGAACAGATAAAACTAGAGACTCACGGGGCATATCCAGATAATGAGCAAAATACGAGGACACATATGAATAAGTGGAACTAGGGTCAAATACTACAGAGGAATCTCTATGGAAAACTGAGACAATACCTGTAATCACGGCATCCGAAGCAATGGCATCTAGTTTGGCAGGAAGTGCATAGAAGAGGGCCTGGCCGCCCCCTGATCGGCCTCCCCCTCTAGGGCGACCTCTAGCTGACTGAACGCCACCCCTAGCTGGTTGTGCGGGTGGTAAAGCTGCCGGTGCTGGTACCATCAGCCGAGAACTCTATTGTGGAGTCCCACCCAACAACCTAGGGCAATCTCTCTTAATATGACCTAAATCTCTGCACTCGAAACAGCCCCTCCTCTGATGGAACTGCTGCTCCTGATGCCCCGAAGAACTACCCGTAGACACCTGAGCTGACGAGGCATGGTGAGAACTTTGCGCTGGTAGTGCACTGAATGAAGACTGGACCTGCTGATAGCTGTGCGAACTATGGCGAGAAGATGCACCACGGTGAAATGGGCGAGCCGTCTGAGCATGTCTGAAAGGACGACCCCTGCCGTGGTGGAACTGCCCCCAGAAGGAACACCACTGAATCCACCCTGGCCACGAGGCCTCTTGGCCTCCCTCTCAACCCACTCCTGGCTGCGAACCATCTCAATCTAACGAGAAATGTCGACAACCTCGTCAAAAGTAGCACCAGACACTCTCTCTCTAGTCATAAAAAATCGCAGCTGAAAAGTGAGGCCATCTATGAACCTCTTGATCCTCTCCCTGTCTGTGGGAACCAACCAGATAGCATGATGGGCCAACTCTAAAAATCTCATCTCATACTGCGTCACAGGCATATCACCCTGACGAAGCTGCTCGAACTGCCTGCGCAGCTCCTCTCTGTGGGACTGAGGCACGAACTTCTCCAGGAATAGACCGGAAACTGCTGCTAGGTAAGGGGTGTTGCGCCGACCGGCCTACACCTCTCGTAAGCCTCCCACCAACTGAAGGCATCCCCATAGAACTGAAAAGTAGTGAACGAGACCCCACTGGTCTCTAGAATACCTACTATACAGAGTATCCTCTGACACCTGTCCAAGAAGCCCTGTGCATCCTCTCTCTCGGTACCACGAAAAGATGGAGGCTGGAGTCTCCCAAACCTCTCCAATCTATGTTGCTCATCATCAGGCATGACAGGAACTACATAGTCCTTAGCAGCTGCAATCGGCTGGGCTGGTGGTGCCCTCGGTGTCTGGAGTCCCTGTACCACCTGCTCTAATGTGCGGGCGGCGGGAGTCTGAGCACCTTCCTCGGCCTGAGAAGTGGCTGCTGCGGCCAGAACAGAGACCGCCTGAGCAAGACTGGTACACGCGGTCAGAATCTGAGCTAAGGCCTCCTGAAGACCTGGAATCACAATGGGAACGGGTGGTGCCTGATCTAGTCCCACAGGCTCATCCACAACTGGAGCCTGCTCCTGAACTGGGGCAGCTGGCAGATCTGCAGGTGCTGCCCTAGCTGCGGTGCGAGATGCACCTCTGCCCTTACCGCGGCCTCTACCGCGACATCGCCCTCTTGCGGCCCTGACTGGTGGTACCGGTGGCTGTCTATCCTGCCCCGTAGTACGCGTCCTCACCATCTTTGAGAGAATTAGAACAACGAACATTTAGTTACCAGAATCAAAATATTCGCACGACAAGAATTCAAGAATGTGAAACTTCCTAAGAGTTCGGCAGCCTCTCGAAGATAAGTAAAAACGTCTTTGTACCGATCCGCAAGACTCTACTAAACCTGCTCATAACTCATGAGACCTATGTAACCTAGGCTCTGATATCGACTTATCACGACCCAAAACATAACCTGTCGTGATGGCGCCTATCGTGATACTAGGTAAGCCGACATCTCCAAAATACTTTCAATATTTAACAGAAAAAAATTAATATATTTAAAATAATCGGAGTCTTTCATAAAAACGTGGTAAAATCCAAAGCATAAGTGAGGAAAATAGCCCGACATCGGGGTGCCACTAAGTACATGAGCATCTATACCAGGAGCAGATACAACATCTAAGGAATAAGAACTGAAATGAGAATAAGATAATGAAGGAGAGCCAAAGCCTGCGAACGCCATGCAGCTACTGATGACGTCCAAATCCACTACTAAAAAGTAAATGGACACGGTCGCATGCAATATAATTTACCAACTATGAGTCAGGGTCGAATCCCACAGAGAACAATATATAGGCGATTAGGAATGTAAGAGAATTATCACTTATTATACAATGCCAAACACTTAGTATGGTGGTTGAGAAAATATTATAGCTAAATACGAAAATGTAAACTAACCTAGAAAGCAAGTAAAATGATCAATGGCTACAAGCATGGGTGCATCGGGATTTACACTCAAGTAACGATCCAATATATTTCATAATTTTATAAATATGAACAAGTTTATTATTTATTAGCCTCAGATAATAATTCTATATTAGCTTCTCTCGAAGACTAACAAGACTTCCTAATTGAATTATCCCTAAAAAAATTAAGAAATTATGCACAACCGAATATAGCTACAAGTAGTTCATTCCGATCCCTAGGTAGAATCTATAAAGTGAGGGTTAACACCTCAAGTTCTTGTTAATTAATCTTTCCCAACCCCGAATTATTTTTTCCAAAATTAATCCGAAGTAAATGGTCAAGTCCTAGGGTTAGCTAATCCCTTTGGAAACATTTAAGAACAAGAATAATTAAAGAAACAACAGCTTGCTTCATAATAAATAAAAATCGTTCAATACATAAGCACAACAAGGTATTTAATCCACACTTTAAATATGAATATTTTCATAAACAAGATTCAAGTGTTGGAAATAAATACTACACACTTAGATATACAATATAAAGCAAGGAAAAGAAGAAATGAGCATAAAGGAGTAAGCAATTCTCAACCAAAAGCTTCAAATCTTCAAGACCCAAGTGTGTGTGTAAGAACTCTAGCTCCCAAAACTTGTTCTCTCTAGTATATGGACTGAAAACAAGCCAAAGATCCTCCAAGATATGATTGGATTCGTGTATTTGTGGATTTGGAGTTGAGAAAATGTGAATTGTCAATACTGCCCAGGTCAGAAGCCCGTTGACCGCGCCTGCGTAAAGATCCTCGCAGGTGCGGCTCTACAAATGCTGGCCTTAAATCGCAGATGCATGAACTCAGTGGATTTTGCCTACTCCACAGATGCGGACATTGTGGCGCAAGTGCGACTCCGCAGATGTGGATAAACCATCGCAGGTGCGGGCCCATGTAGAATTCCCTTTCTCCGCAGATGCGAACAAAATAGTCGCACCAGCGATTCCGCAGATGCGGAGTTTTGCCGCAGATGCAGTCCCAATGAAGCTTAACTCCGCAGATGCGGCCTTCCAGCTCGCAGATGCGAGGTCGCATATGCGAACAGTGTTCCACAGATGCGGAATCACTGAAGGATTTTGCACTTTTGTACTCTTTTTTGCTCAATTCCGCTTCATTTGAATTCAAGTATATTCGTGGCATCATTTACCAGAAAATCTAGCAATACACACCATAAACAACCTCACATTATAATTAAAGGACGCAAAATCTAAAGAAAAGAGACTAGAATGAGTGGTAAAATCACCACTCATCAACACCCCCAACTTAAAGCTTTTGCTTGTCCTCAAGCAAATCAAATCTAAACAAATCAGTGAGGTTCTACCACTTAAAGCACAAATGGCATTGCTATCCTAAACAACTCACATTCTCCAATTAAGCACAATACTTATGGATTTGGTTGGTACTAATAATTAGGTTCAAGCCAGTGAATCTCAACCAAACAACTCCCTCATTCAAAATCAACTTTAAGAGATGCAAAGGAGTTTCAAAATAATCAAGTGACAACAAAAAGCCTCAAGAAGTGACTCAAAAGCACTAGTCTACTACATATGCTCAATTTACTCATTTCGGGATACATTTAATATCACCAATCCATCATAATTCATATGCCCTCACAAGAAAGAAAGTCCCAAAATTACCATATTTACAATAACAACACAAGGGACAAATGCACAAAGACACTCACTCTCAACAAAGAATTTCAAGTGTTACAAAATATCATGCCATAAGCTTGCCCTTATTTTAATTCATCGCCTATTCAAGAACATTCGGTTGGAGATCCCATAAGGATTTTTTAAGCTTGTAATGTAGGTTTAGGGAAGGGTAGGATAAGCATTTGGGATACAAGTGACTACACCCTCCTTGACACTACTCACATTTGTCTTTCTTTTTGCACTTTGCTTCTTTTTTAAAACACATCGCCCTTATCGGCATCTAGTTACCAACATAGAACCACCTTAAAGTACTTCTCTAATATTCTCAAGACTCCATATTTATATATATATATATATATATATATATATATATATATAATTTTTTTTATATACTGTTTTCTTTTGGAGCTTGAGTAACTTCATATGAACAACTTTGAGGTATATGTTCCTACCCTCAATGTACAACCTTACCAATTTCCAACTTGACACCAACACCCCCAACTTAGGCTTTTAGCCTCATTCTCGATATTCAAGGAGGGTCGGGTTCAAAAGAGGGGATTATTTCACAAAAGGGTAAAGGTTTGTACTGAGGTGGCCAAAGAAAAAGTTAAAGGCTCAAATGGGGTAAACTAGTGATAATATTTATGCAATGATAGGCTTGAAAGGCTAAATAGGCTTTTTCAAAGATTACAAAGAATGCCTAAAGTCATCTCTCCAACCAAACATAATTAACATTAGCATTGAAAGACCAACCGAGCAAGTTCAAGATGATAGAAGTAAACACAAGAATTATTTATAACAAAACCTAACACACATGGAACATGAACTAATCAAGACGGATCAATTTCACTTCTTAATAAGAGCATCTAGAGCAATATCATGCCAACTAGTGGGCAAAGAATCACCAAATGAGCCAAAAAGTTATCTCAAAAATTATTCTTTCCCATGCAACTTATTATTTTTTATTTTTTTTTAATTTAAAACCAAAAATCGGAGGAGTATTATTAATTCACACTTCACATACAAGAGATTAATTTTGTTAGTACCAAATAATCCAAAAGTCTTCACATAACAAAAGAAGACTAATTCCCTTAAGAAAGTTATCACGCATCCATCATAGGGAAAAGTCACTCGGTTCAACAAATAAATATTCATTGGGAAAGAACCGTAGCATAAAGAAAACCCAAGGACATTTATTGAAAAGTATATTACTATTAAAAGAGATAAAAGTAATATAAAGTAAAACTACTGAACAAGATAAAATAAACACTACAGAAATAACTATAAAAGGACAAAACTACTAAAAGAAGCTAACATAACAAAAGCAACTAATACTAAATGAACAAAAATAACATAAACTAAAAAATACTAAAGAAAACTACTAAAGTGACTAATCTTGACTATGTACAACCAATCACAACTACGGTCAACAAGAGCACATGATAATCAATAACAAAACAAGCCCGGCAAGGGCACACAATATCCATACCACAATATAAACTCGGCAAGGGCAAATATATAGCATCAATGTACGAATAAAGTATAATCCCTAAATCCACTCCCAACTAAAAATATTGCAGTGTCCTCACTGCACAATATCAAAATAAAATAAGAATAGTTTTAGGGTCTCACTGAGGTCTGCATCAGACTAGCAGACTGCGGGAGAAAGGCTAATCACTGTTGCTGAGAACTCTCGGCCTCATCATCCTCAGTGTCATCAGCATCATCATCATCAGCACTCGACATGAAAGAGTACTCCTCACTATCCTCAGCAGCAGCAACAGGTATCTTCCTGTTCGGCTGCCCCCATTTGAAGATGGCTTTGATGCCTCTCCACATTTTGATCATAAACTTGCCCTTCTTCTTGTTGCTCGCTTTCTCTTTTTCGAAGTCTGACTGAAGATCTGCATGTGCCTTGACCAAGTTGCCATAGGCGGCCTCAAGTGTGCTAACAGATGCTGCTATTTTCTCCTGAGACTCTGCCGACTTTTTCTGTGCATCTAAGTAGGTCTTCATGTCATCCCTGGTGAAGTATTCGGGCATAGGCTGGGAGTGTAAGGGCCCACTAGGGAGCTGTGACACTAAGTCGCGAATGGAAGCAAGTTGGGAATTTAGCATCCCAAATGGTCCCTCGGCCTAAGCAGTCTGTGAGGAGGACCCCTCACCTACAGTAATCTCCACTTTGCTCTTCTTTCTCTTGAGTACACTGCATGTTCCTGTCACTCTCAATGGGTGTAATGGCTTGTCTACTGGTATCAAATGATCTCCATTCCATTTCTCAACATATGCACGCCAGCACAACTCTGTAATCAATGATGGAAATATCAATAATGTGCCACCTTGAAGCACATATTCCTTCAACTCCTGAACAATGTAACGACCAACATTCACAGGAATGCCATCAAGGATGCAAGCAATTATCAAGGCCCTGGTATATGGAACATCAGACACGTTCCTACAAGGAGACACTCTGCTCGCAATGATATACAACCACATTTTTGCTTCGGCTGTGAAATCACCATATTTGATGCCTTTCTTCTTTGTAGCCCAAGTCACTCTACGACCTGGAGGACATATCTTTGCGACTAGCCAATCACCATTGTCACATGTATCTCTTTCTTGCACTGGCTCGAGCGAATGATTTGGGAGCCCATAGACATCATTTATCTCTTCAACTCCGAATCTCACAGTCTTCCCTCTTATAGTGATTTCATGGTTTTGGAAATGTGTACGCCTTAAATTGGCGTAAAATTCCCTAACCCATTCCTCATTGGCATCGCATGGAGTGGGGATGAAGCAGGTCCAGCCGCTTGAAACTAGCCGGCCATGGAAATCCGGAAGACGTTCGGACACTTTGTCATCGGTAATTCCCTTCTCAAGTTTGAGATTCTTTGTGAGGAGATCATCATAATACCGGGCTTGGCACTGGGAAGACATGAATCCGGTATTATCATAATTTGAATCCTCAGCCACTTCTTCAATTTCGTGAGCAAACGGAGCATTTTCGTTCATGTTCGGGTCCATTTTAGCTCAAAGTACCTTCAAAAAAATCAAAATAATGTTAGTCGGGCAGTAGAATCATATTAGGCAATTTAAAACAAAGCAATTAGGCCAAAGAATCGAGTTGAATGGGCCCAGGAAGCTCTAGATGCAAAGCTACTGGAATTTGGAAAGCTGCCCAATTTCTGCACCTGTGGAAAAGCCATCGCAGGAGCAGTCCTGCTTCTGCGGTTTTGCCCATTTCCTCAGTGTTCGCACCTGCAGACAGTCTACGCAGGTGCGAGGCCGCATCTGCGGCATTTCATTCGCTTCTGCGAAGTTCGTCAATGGGTTCAAAACTTCAAATGCCCAGAATTTTTGACTCTTTTACTGCTCAAACAAGATTTTTAGCACATAATTTATACTCAAGACTTCTAAATTAGTGCATTACATAAACCTACGACTCTATTAAACTTGATTTTGTGGTACTTATCAAACAATTTTCTTTTGGAAAATTTGTCGAACACATTGCAAGCAGTAAGAATTTAGGCTTCTACACAAAATTTTTGGGTATTCAGATTTTCCCCAACATTCATGTTCAACACAGCAGCACACAATACATACTCTCAACCAATATCCCTCACTTTCAAAACTAAAATTGATAACAAAAAGAATGTGGGGAAAACGGGCTAGAACAGTGGAGATGAAGAACAAGAAAAAGAAAAGAGAAGTAGAAGAGAGGAGTAGATGAGAGACTTGGTACCTGTGTAGTCTTGTGCTTGAGAATTAAAAGTGAGTAGTGATGAAGAGCAGTAGCGTGAGAGATGAGAGGAGTTTGAGTTTGGGGAAAATTGTTTTTAGAGTTTACCTGATGAAATGAGGGGTTATTTCATTAAACCAGTTTAATTTCTGCACCTGCGACTCCAGCGGCTTCTGCGAGTTTTATGTCGCACCTGTGAATGTTGCGCATCTGCGCCATAGTTTCCGCTTCTGCATGAGCGCACCTACGTGCTTATGTCCGCAGGTGTGGTTATGCCAGGATTTGGCAGGCCAATTCTGGGCAGCTACTGCTTTGGTTTGTTCCAACACCCCAAACTTCTTAATTCAACTCCAAAAAATCTAAAACTTGACAGATTAGTCAAAAATAATAGACTAAGCTATCCTAAAAAAATAATTTCAAAAATGACCAAAAATTTTGAAAACGATGGGTTGCCTCCCACCAAGCGCTGCATTTAACGTCGTGGCACGACGCGGATCAACTTTACCATTTTTCTCGCCACTTGGACGATATGAATTGGTCACCTAACTTGGAATCAAGCTTGTGACCACGAGATATGGGGGGTGATAAATAGATGATCAAGCCAAACATTAATGTCATCATTTTGCACTTGGCTTTCATGTGAGGAATGTCATTTTGCCTTCTTGTTCCCTCAAATTGTAAGATGTATGGTCTTTGCCTTTCCTCCTCGTAATCCCTTATTGACTCGTGTAGTTCAATTCCCATATCACCGCACAAGTCCAATGTTGAAAAGTGCTTGGAATGTGACATCAAACCTCCAAATTGCAATTCTTCCCAGATTTTGACATCCTCCTTTTGCCCCGGACTAGAGTTGACTTCAACCATATTTTCACTTACACTGGTTGACTCTAATTCCATATTTTTCTTGGCATCATTAACACTCATGGAGTCGGTTGGCGGAAGTTCAATACTTAATTCCTCAAAATGCTCACTTTCTTCCTCGATGTCGGACTCTTCTTGATCTCTTTCCACACTCTCAAGTTGGTGAGCATAGTGAGTCTCAACCAATATTTTTATTTGATTTTTCAAGGTGCGGATATTATCATCATTTTGAGTTAGTTCTTGTTTTAAGTCCTCGAGTGCCAAGCTTTGCTTCTCCTCATTTTCAAGAATGGCCTCCAACATGAGCATCATCCTTTCATTTTGAGCATTTGAGAGTTCTTCTTGGTTTTGATCAAGTGCCAAGGAAGGATTTTCGGCTTCCACATCTAAGGAAGGTTCTTGGCTATCATCCACTTCCGAGGCTTTTTGGACCTCTAAAGCTTCAAGCATTTCTCTCATTTGTAAGTTTAACCTTTCAAGCACCAAATCATTTTGGAAACTATTTTCCAAAAGCTCTTCCAAGGCATTTTGCTCTTTGTTTCCTCTTTCAAGTAGGCATTCTAACATGAGCTTAAACTCTCCATTTTGACCATGCTCAATTTCTTCCACTTCCATATCTCTATAATTTTCATCACAAAAAGTAGAATCATCATAGCGGGGGCTTGGGGAAGGGAATGACAAATAAGCACAATCATCCCAATGACCATTTTGACGACCACACTTATCACAAATACTCCACTCGTGGGTTTGAGATTGTGCGTACAATCCACCCCTGGGAGAATTTAAACAATTTTGCCATGAGTGTGGTCCTCCACAATAAGGACAAGGGTCATCAAAGTATGAACAACTACCATCCGACCAATTTTCATTGTGTGATGCCATTTTTTATTTTTATTTTTTTTTATTAAGAAAATAAACCAGAAACAAACGAGAAAAATAGACCAAGGTAAGAAAGATAATTATACAAATATTCACAAGTTTGGACCAAAGCACTTACGCTTATTTCTCAAACAACCTAAATTATGCCAAATTGTTCCCCAGCAACGGCGCCAATTTTGATGACGTCCAAATCCACTACTAAAAAGTAAATGGACACGGTCGCATGCAATATAATTTACCCAACTATGAGTCAGGGTCGAATCCTACAGAGAATAATATATAGGCGATTAGGAACGTAAGAGAATTATCACTTATTATGCAATGCCAAACACTTAGAATGGTGGTTGAGAAAATATTATAGCTAAATGCAAAAATGTAAACTAACCTAGAAAGCAAGTAAAATGATCAATGGCTACAAGCATGGGTGCATCGGAATTTACACTCAAGTAACGATCCAATATATTTCACAATTTTATAAATATGAACGAGTTTATTATTTATTAGCCTCGGATAATAATTCTATATTAGCTTCTCTAGAAGACTAACAAGACTTCCTAATTGAATTATCCCTAAAACAATTAAGAGATTATGCACACCCGGATATAGCTACAAGTAGTTCATTCCTATCCCTAGGTAGAATCTATAAAGTGAGGGTCAACGCCTCAAGTTCTTGTTAATTAATCTTTCCCAACCCCGAATTATTTTTTCCAAAATTATTCCGAAATAAATGGGCGAGTCCTAGGATTAGCTAATCCCTTTGGAAACATTTAAGAACAAGAATAATTAAAGAAACAACAGCTCGTTTCATAATAAATAAAAATCGTTCAATACATAAGCACAACAAGGTATTTAATCCACACTTTAAATATGAATATTTCCATAAACAAGATTCAAGAGTTGGAGATAAATACTACACACTTAGATATACAATACAAAGCAAGAAAATGAAGAAATGAGCATAAAGGAGTAAGCAATTCTCCACCAAAAGCTTCAAATCTTCAAGACCCAAGTGTGTGTGCAAGAACCCTAGCTCCCAAAACTTGTTCTCTCTAGTATATAGACTGAAAATAAACCAAAGATCCTCTGAGATATGATTGGATTCGTGTATTGTGGATTTGGAGTTGAGAAAATATGAAATGTCAATACTGCCCAGGTCAGAAACCCGTTGACCGCACCTGTGGAAAGATCCTCGCAGGTGCGGCTCTGCAAATACTGGCCTTAAATCGCAGATGCATGAACTCAGTGGATTTTACCTACTCCGCAGATGCGGACATTATGGCGCAAGTGCGACTCCGCAGATGCGGACAAACCATCGCAGGTGCGAGCCCATGTAGAATTCCCTTTCTCCGCAGATGCGGACAAAATAGTCGCACCATCGATTCCGCAGATGCAGAGTTTTTGCCATAGATGTGGTCCCAATGAAGCTTAACTCTGCAGATGCGGCCTTCCAGCTCGCAGATGCGAGGTCGCATATGCGGACAGTGCTCCGCATATGCGGACAGTGCTCCGCATATGCGGATAGTGTTCTGCATATGCAGAATCACTGAAGGATTTTGCACTTTTATACTCTTTTTTTGCTCAATTCCGCTTTATTTGAACTCAAGTCTCTTCGTGGCATCATTTACCTGAAAATCTAGCAATACACACAATAAACAACCTCACATTATAATTAAAGGACGCTAAATCTAAAGAAAATAGACTAGAATGAGTGGTAAAATCACCACTCATCAGCTACCTCGATAGTCTCCGGAATCAGCTGCTCAAATATCAACACCCGCTATGACCGGGAACACCTGGATCTGCACTCGAAGTGCAGGGTATAGCGTGAGTACAACCAACTCAGTAAGTAACAAAAATAAATAAGGAACTGAGAAGGTAGTGACGAGTTATACAATTAAAGTTCATTTTTAATAATTCCAGCAAAGACTAGACATGCTTTCACATCCGGCAGTTTAAGTCCAATCAGTTTTATACAGTTAAAGTTCAGGTAATCCAGATATAGAATCTTTCAGGAATTTCACAACAATGACAGATAGCAACTAAGTGCATCAACAAATGAAAAAGCAAGTACAGCCTCTCAGGGCAACAGTTACTCAACTCGTCACAACAGCTCAAATCACTCGGCTCTCAGCCCTCAGTACTCACACTCAATAGGTACCTGCGTTCACTGGGGGTGTGCAATCTCTTGAGGGGCTCCTTGAAGCCTAAGCGCTATATCCGCACGGACAACTCACGTGTTGCACGGACAACTCACATGTTATAGTATCAATATGTGGATCCGCACGGACAACTCACGTGCCATAGTATCAATACCTCACAGACAGGCCCTCAGCCTCACTCAGTCATCAACCTCTCTAGTCTCTCAAGCTCTCGAAAATCACAAAGATCGGCCCAAACAAAGATAACATAGTGTATCACTAAGAATCAAGAAGAGGTTGAGATATGATATGCAAGTAAAACCATGATTGAGTACAAGACAACAATTAGCAAGTAATTCAACAAGTACGCGACCTCTGCGGGTCCCAACAGTACCATCACATAGCCTAAGCATGATTTCTAACATGATTTGCAGTCAAATTTCTATAACACAAGGAGAGCATATAGCTAGCAATAAGTTATTCAACTTTACAGTTTCATGGAATGGACCAAGTCCCTAATTCCTACGGTGCACGCCCACATGCCCGTCACCTAGCATGTGTGTCACCTCCAAAATACTCATATAATCCAATAATCCAGGGTTTCATACCCTCATGACCAGATTTAAAACTGTTACTTACCTCAAACCACGCAAAATCCTACTCCGCAATGCCTTTTCCCTTTGAATCAATCTCCAAACGCCCCAAATCTAGCCACAAGCAGTACGATTTAATTAATATAGGCTAAAAGAATCAAATGCATAAGAAAAATACGAAATTATAAGTCAAAATCCAAAATAGACTCAAACCGGTCCCCGGGCCCACGTCTCAAAATCCGACAAAAGTCACAAAATACGAACACCCATCCACTCACGAGTCCAACCATATAAGAATTACTCGAATCCAACCTCAAATCACCTTCCAAAACTCGAAATTTTAGCCTATGAAGTTTCTACCATTTTTTCCCAAATTTACAACTCAAATCCCTAATTAGATGATGAAAATAGTAATAGATTCATGAAATATAGTCCAATCCGAGATAGAATCACTTACCCCAACAATCTTCTCGAAGAAACCTCGAAAACATTGCCTCACACCGAGCTCTCAAAATCCCAAAGTTGAAATGGGACTCAAACCCTCGAAATCCCATTTTCTATCTAGTTCTTCCGCATCTGCGGATATACAGTCACACCTGCGATGCCGCACCTGCGAAATTTCTCTCACAGGTGCGTAAATGACTTAAGGGACTAGGTTCACATCTACGAGCAAGAGGTCGTACCTGCGTGTGCGCACCTACGGACAAGGGTCCGCTTCTGCGATCTTTCCCTCCAGCTCACTCTCCGTATCTGCGGAGCTTCAAGTGCATATGCGGGCTCGCAGATGCGGAAATTCCCTTGCACCTGCGACCCCTGGCCATCTCCTGAATTCCCGCTTCAGCAATTTGCCTAAGTCCAAATTCAAACCGTTATGCATCTGAAACATACCCGAGGGCCCCGAGACCTCAACCAAATATACCAACAAGTCCTAAAATACTATACCAACTTAGCCGAGCCCTCAAAACACGTCAAACAACAACAAAAACACAAATCACCCTCCAATCCAAACTTAATGAACTTGAAACTCCAAATTCTACAAACAATGCCGAACCATACCAAACCACGTTCGATTGACCTCAAATTTTGCACACAAGTCACCTTCATCATTACGGACCTACTCCAACTTCCAGAATCGGAATCCGACCCCGATATCAAAAAGTCAACCTCCCGGTCAAACTTCCCAAAAATTCGACTTTTGTCATTTTAAGCCTAAATTAGCTACAGACCTCAAGTCCGGACATGCTCCTAAGTCCAAAATCACCCAACGGAGCTAACGGAACCAACGAAACTCCATTCTGGAGTCGTCTTCACACAATTCCGACTGCGGTCAAAATTCTAAGACTTAAGCTTCCGTTTTAGGGACTAAGTATCCCAAAACACTCCAAAACCAAAAACAAGACCTCCCGGCAAGTCACATAAGCATAAACAGATACGGGGAAAGAAGTAAATAGGGGATCAGGGCTAATATACTCAAAATGACGGGTCGGATCGTTACACTTACTAGTGGTCAAATAAATCAAGTACAGTAGAAAAGTAAATAAGTATGAGGCATGATAAATAAATAGTGTAAACAAGTCCAGGTACGTGGTATGATTCTCCTCTGAACAGTGAACATAAGTTCTCAATCGGTTATCTCCTCAACCAAAGTATATGTATAATATGGTCCCCACAAAATGGGTCGTCACGACTCAAACTAGTAAATCTCACAGATACAGTGGCTTTTTATCAGATATTACGCACGATTCTGCCGAGGCGAATGACCTGATCCCATAAGAGTGTTTTTATAAAGTTGTCGACGCGAACGACCCAATCCTATTAGAGTGTTTGATAGAAATGCCGAGGTGAACGACCCGATCTCATAAGAATATGATACTGCCAAGGAGAACGACCCGATCCCATAAGAATATGATACTGCCAAGACGAACGACCCGATCCCATAAGAATATGATACTGCCGAGGCGAACAACCTGATCCCATAAGAATATGATACTGTTAAGGCGAACGGCCCGATCAAATAAGAATATGATACTGCTGAAGCGAACGGCCTGATCCTATAAGAATATGATACTGCCGAGGGGAACGGCCCAATCCCATAAGAATATGATACTGCCGAGGCGAACATCCTGATCCCATTAGAATAAGAAGCTTTAACGGGTCCTTGACCCCACTCACGAATAAATGTTTGAGTTATGAACTTTGAGGAATGTTTTTCGGTGAAAACGCACTACACGGGAGAAATTTGTAAAGGAAGCACAATTATTCCGCCGCTAATCAAGTAGCTCGTCAAATCTCTACAGTAGCGAGTCTATCATACTATGCAAGCCTAGTCTCAAGCTGTAACGCAAAATGAGGGAATTAAACATACAAGGATAACTCAAATAGTATAATTAAAGTATGGCATGAACCCGAGCGTAATCAGGAATTCTAGCATACGCACGGACAGTCATCACCTTATACGTGCGTTGCTTCCATAACATGTAACACATAAGAATCTAACACCTACGGGGTAAATTCCCCTTCACAAGGTTAGACATGAGACTTACCTCGCTCCGAAGTTTCTACATCCGGATCTGACGCCTCTCTAATACCTCAAACTGATGCCCTTCAATCCAAAACTAGTCAAACGATGTGCAATTTAATCCAAATATACTTTGATGCCCACAATGTAACAATTTATAAAATTCTCAACTCCGCTCGAAAAGTCAATAAAGTCAACCCTCGGGCCCACATGCCCGGATTTCGAAAATTTTTGAAGATAAACGTTACCCATAACATTACAAACACAAATATATAGTTTATTCAAAATTCCACTACAAAAAAATGGGGTCAAAATCCGAAATTATAAATACTAGGTTTTCCCTTAAATTCCCCTAATTTCTATGTTAAAATCTATATATAATCCAAGTATTGGGAATCACTTACCTCGTGATGCTCGATGAAAATCCCCTCAAAATAGCTCCCCAAATTCGGCCAACCCAAGTGAAAAATGAGAGAAAAAAAGCCAAATCCCGTTCTTAAAATAATTCTGCCCAGTGATATTTTTGCACCTGCGGTGTTGCTTGTGCAACCAAAACTCCGCTTATGCGGAGAAGCACTAGAGCCCGCCCCTTTATGCGGAAACTGTCCCGCTCCTGCGTCATCGCGGGTGCGACAAGCTCCCTCGCTTCTGCGCTCCAAGAAGCCGCATCTGCGCCATCGCAGGTGCGGTCGAAACATTGCTTCTGCGAACCTTACCCACGCACCAATATCCCGCTTCTACATTGAGCAGTCCGCTTCAGCGGCTTCGCGCCTATGCCCAAATTTACAAAGGTGCAGTCGCACCCGCACTTGGCCAAAACCAGCATTTCCTTAATCTAAATTTAAATCCGTTTTCAATCTGTTTCAAACCCGAGGCCCCCGAGACCCCATCCAAACATACCAATACATCCCAAAAGATGATACGAACTTAGTCAAAGCCTCAAATCATGCCCTACAACATCAAAACTACGAATCGGCGATCAAAACCTTTCTTTAAACTAAAACTTCAAAATTGGCCAAGCGCATCCGAATTATACTAAAACATCCCAGAATGACGCCAAATTTTGTGTGCAAGTCATAAATCACAATACGAACCTATTCCAAGGCCCAAAACTCTAAATGGACATCGACAACACAAAATTCCACTTCAAGTCAAACTTAGAAAATTTCTAAAACTTTCGAAATGCCAACCTTCCATAATTAGCGCTGAAATGCTCCCGGGCGACCTGATATTCAACCCGAACATACGCCCAAGTCTAAAATCATCATATGAACCTTCAAATCCCGATTCCGGGGTCGTTTACTCAAAAGTCAAAGCTTGGTCAACTCTTCTAACTTAAAGCTTCTGAATTGAGAATTTTTCCATCCGAAATAACTCTGAATTTCCCGAAATTCAATTCCGACCACACGTGCAAGTCATGATACATGAAGTGAAGCTACCCAAGGCCTCAAACCGCGGAACGACGCGCTAGATCTCAAAAATGATTGATCTGGTCGTTACAAGAACAAAACCTAAGGAAAATAACGAATAGCAAATCCACTTACCCGAAGGACGAGGCCGGCAATGTTATTCGACAAGGCACTGTCATCTATAGTCTTGAGGGTTGTATCCTCAACTTCAGAACAAAGGGGGACAAGGGAGGGGATAATCATCTCGGTATCCACAAGAAGATTACGGTCCATTGGGATCGATATAGTCCTCGAACCCCCTTCTAACCTCACTTCAAGTTTAGTAAGCCCCTCGGCGATCATCCTCAACTCGTCTACGTCCATATCGAAGTTAGATCCAACATCCTCATCAACGATGGATTTCCCCATATCATTAGTCAATGAAGGCATGTCCGCCTCGACCCCGGAAGATGAGGCCTCTCTTGCCTTGAAAGAGCAGGGTCGTCATCGCCTATCACGCCTTCGATCGCCTACCCCACAGGACGCATACTCATTTCCTCCAAACAAGGGTCCTCAGGACTTGCCTCCAGGCTCTCCCTGATATGGACAGTATGACACAACTACCGGTCTCTCTCCCCCGACGTCCACGACCCTCCTCTTACAAGGCATTAAACCACCATTTTCCATCGAGGCGTATTTCTCATCAATTAGCAAATAAGGTCGGGAGGTAGGAGCCGCAGAAGGAATGGAGACGGGCTCCCGAGTTACGATAGTAGAGGTCAAGACCGTAGTAGAAGATATAGTGGCTGTAACCAGAGCCAAAGTCGAAGAGGCAGCAGCCGCCCTACGAAAAGAAGGCACTGGTGCTCGGCTCCTCCGAAAAAGACAGTACTAAGTTACCAAAATAAATTTGCATATAATAGGAGACGAAGTGAACGTGGCCAAAGATAAGAAATTACCAGTCGAAGGGAGAGTAGGCCTGAACTTCTTGAAAAAGCTTATCCAATCAAGGATCCCTACGATGTGAGAGAGGAGTCGCTCGACCTAGTCTGAAATATGAGGGGGTAGAGGAGGAGGATGATTGTTAGCTACAAAAGGGAAAACAAAAAATCATCATCAATCAAAATGCAGAGTCAAAAGTAAGAACAAAGGAAATAGGGCACTCACGAGTGTGGTTCCAAGCTTCAGGAAAGCCGTTGATGTTGGTCACAACGTCCTCAGTCCTGGGGATTTTGACTGCTTATTAGCACCTTTTAGCATTTGTTTTAGTCCGAAAGTATTGAATTGTGTTCCCGAAACTAATAAAATTGTGCAAATTGCAGGAATACTGGAAGTTTGGTCTCTCGAGATGAAATCCGACTAAAATAGGAGTGTTCCGAAGTAGAAGGGAGTAAAGGGCGGAGAAGCACAAATGTGTGGTCCGCAGAAGAAATTATGCGGCCGTAGAAGAACAGGTGTATCAAGTGCTATAGTGTCAGGTCGACCCCAGCCAGCTCGGCAAATTTGGTCAATATCTTTATCACCTTGTAGACATACGATGCAAGCTGAGTCGGGCAAATACCGTAATGGCGACAAAATTCCTCCACCAGAGGAAGGAGAGGAGAAGAATAGCCGATGAGGAATAGATAGGCATAAAGGGCGCAGTACCCAGGGCAGTGTACCTATACCACGTCTCCTCTGGCCAGGATCAGCCCAACATGGATAGGAAAGCCTAATTTGTCCATGAGTTCTGCCAATTCTTTAGGCGTCATCAGTGATTTAAAAATTCGAGGCACAATATCCGGTACTCTGGTAAGATCGGAATTGGAATCGGGATTATGCAGGATTATTTCCCCATGAGAAGGAAATACCATTGCCAAGGGGGAAACGCGACTCCCCTCATCGGCCTCAGAAGCTACGTTAGACATGATGCAATATAGTGAAAGAGAATAACAAGCAAGAGGGAATGAAAAACAAAGTGAGTCACAGAAACAGAGAGAAAAGAAGGCTCTGCAAAGAAGATGAAGGGTATGCTAGTGCTAGAAGAGAAGAAAGTGTTTAAAAAGTTCCAAAATCGACAAATCTTCTCCTATTTATAAGATTTGGGAGGCATCAAAATCGAAATAGCGGGTCATGATTAGCACGAAAATTAAAACGACGGAGCCAATTAAGATTCACACCCGAGTCGATACAACGCGTCGGGAAACGACATCATTATAAAGCATGATGTCACGACGTCACTTCTTCTCTTGGACGAGATGGCTCAAACAGGATTTTTCTGGTAATTCAAAACATTCAAAATATGCGGACCTTAGAAGGCCACGTAGCCCCTTCTCCACGACCACGACCTCAACCAACTCAATAAAACCAATTTATGAACGACATTGTCCGCTCACCGACCTTGTCTGCGAGAACGACCTCGATATGCGGAGGGGACTAACTGTATGGGCCAAAATTAATTATTAGTCAAAATAGTGTTAGTAAAACATTCATGAGATGCCACGCGTCGAAGTAATCAAATTATCAACGAAGGTCGTGGTCGAAGAGTTATCAAGAACGTGGTCGAAGAGTTAGCAGGACCGTGATCGAAGATTTAGCAAGACCGAAGTCGAAGAGTTGTCATCAAGGCCAAGGTCGAGCACCCTTAACGGAGTTGTAATGGCTAGTTTCGAGATAGGACGGAAAAGATAATATTCTAGTGAATATTCTTTGCACTTGTACTATTAGGATCCTTAGGAACATGTTCCCTATAAATAGAAAGAGACATAATGACAGGGGACATATGATATTCATTTGTAAAAAATACACTTTGACTTGAGAAAGAGAATTGGATCTCATTGGTGAGATACAAACATCACATTTTCACTAAGATTCTTTTCTATACCTTTCCACTAGATCCGAGAATAACTCAAATATTCAAGGGATTGTCTATCATTCATCATTGTCAGAAAGAACATCTAGTTATTCCATCTTTTCTTGGGTGACTCATTCATTATATTTACTTAAATGTCATTTATTGCTATTCATTGATATTGAATGCTACACTATTACCTTTGCTTTCTAGAATACATATTGCATGTTACCGCCACTGTCCGACTATATCTATAGAATATTTTTAGCTTTTTCAAGAATTCCATCTTATGGATATTATTGTTAGCTGAGATTAACCCTCATTTATATAAATTTAATTATTTGAACTAAGATCTATATTTTATGGTCAAACAATTTGGACCGCTACTTTATCTATACAACGCGACATATATAGTGTAATCTAGAACCTACTTCTTCTTGGAACTGGAATACTAATAATGACAGAAATAGGAGAGTCAAATAGGCGACTTTCACTTAATTTAATAATGGGATCTTTACACAAATAGCTGGCTATATTCATTGTTTATTTTTTCTAGCTATATACATAGATTATACATTGATTATACATAATTATACACATATAATACATAAATTATGCATATATTATACTTTCACGGGCTATTTTTAGTTTAAGTAGTTGGATGAGCGGCTATTTGGGTTAATTCTTCTTTAATAATGAGCCTAATCAATCATTAATCTGTCAAAGATTAGTTACTGGGTCAATGGGCTAAGCAACAGACTATTGCCCAACTCAAATTTTAATATCTTTATTTGTTTTCTACTTACTAATTTGTTCAAGTACCAAACATATTATTTTCCTTTAATATGGCTATAATTATCATATCATCAATCAATAAAAACATAAAATTATGGGTCAATTTGAGATACAAATTCAAAATCAGCGTAAATATTAGATGGACTAACTTGGATTGTGCCCGCATTGTCACGTAGAAGTTCTACGGTAGAACTATCAAAATGGGCTAGCCCAGTCCAGTCCAGCCGAGGCCTCCCGGACCATGAAATTTGATGTGTTAGGACGGGCCGGCCCCACTTTCAAAAGGGCCTCAAAATAGTCAGCCCAACCAAGCCTTAAGCAGGCCAAAAGCTGGGACGGGCTAACCCTTTATCTTTTTCAATCTTCTTTTTAAGAAGGTTTTTACAATATAAATTCGAACATATAATTTTATAAAATTTATTAATATTTCTAATATATGATAATGTGTAAGTAAGTAAATATTATAAAATTATAAATTTTCACCGGACAATATATCAATATTACATAAAACTTCATTGTATTCAATTAAGTCAACTTTATTTGCAAACAAAAGGATTTGAGTTGTTAATAAAATTTAAAACAGTCAGCTAAATTCTAAGAATTACCGATCAATAATTGAAATAAAAGAAAAGACACTTCACAAAAAGAAATCCTAACCCAAACTATGGACATATGCAAATCAGAATATACTTGCATAATAGTCACATACATGTAGAATATGGTTAACATGAAAAAAAATAAACTGAAGGGTTTAATAAAACAACATGAACTGCATTTTTCTATTTTGTTGAAACAATGTGTAAGCAAAGTACTGAGAATGTACAAAAGCACAATACTTATTCCAACTACGGTCTACCAACAACAACAACCCAGTAAAATTCCACTAATGGGGTCTGGGGAGCGTAGCCGAAGGAGTAGAGAGGCTGTTTCCGAAAGACCCTCGGCTCAAAAAACAAAAAGACAAAAGGACAAAAAGGGAGACAATATTAGTATCACAACAACAATCATAGGATAAATAGGAACACCATAAAATCCAGAAGAAAGATGCAAAACAAAGGGAGACAATACTAGTAAATATTAGTATCACTACAACAGTCATAAGAAAAATAGGAACACCATGAAATCTAGAAGAAAGATGCAAAGCAAAAGCGATAGCTAGTAAATAGGACATGCACTGAAAAGCGAAATAGTAAGCCACAATATTCCCACTAGCTACCTTAGACAAAAATCCTATATGGCTAGTCCCACCATGGTATGAAGTAAGGCACGACTCAACTACCTCCTAACCTACAACTCTAATACTCGACCTCCACATCTTCCTATCAAGTGTCATGTCCTCGAAAATCTGGAGTCTCGCCATATCCTGCCTGATCACCTCTCCCCAATACTTCTTAGGCCGCCTTCTACCTCTTCTCATGCCCTCCGCAACCAGTTGCTCACACCTCCGTACCGGAGCATCTGGGCTTCTCCTATAAACATGTCCGAACCATCTAAGCCTCGCTTCCCGCATCTTGTCATCAATGGGAGCCACGTGCACCTTCTCCCGAATATCATCATTCCTAATCTTATCTATCCTAGTGTGCCCGCACATCCACCGCAACATCCTCATTTCTGCTACTTTCATCTTCTGGATATGTGAGTTCTTAACGGGCCAACACTCAGCCCCATACATTATGACCAGTCTAACCACCGCTTTATAAAACTTACCTTTGAGTATCGGTGGCACTCTCTTGTCACACAGGATTCCAGATGCTAACCTCCACTTCATCCCCCTACCCCAATACGGTGTGTGACATCCTCGTCGATCTCCCCTCCCCCGTGGATAACCAAACCAAGGTACTTGAAGTTGCCTTTACTCGGGATGACCTACGAATCAAGCCTCACATCCACGCCTATTTTCCATGGCTCAGCGCTGAACTTACACTCTGGGTATTCCGTCTTCGTCCTGCTCAGCTTGAAACCCTTAGACTCAAGAGCCTGTCTCCAAACCTCCAGCCTCTAGTTAACACCGGCTCGCGACTCATCAATCAGAACTATGTCATCGGTGAATAGCATGTACCATGGCACATCCCCTTGAATATGGTGTGTTAACCCGTCCATCACCAGGGCGAATAAGAACGGACTGAGCGCAGAACTTTGGTGTAACCCCATAACAACCGAAAAATGCTCAGAGTCGCCTCCTACTATCCTAACCCGAGTCTTAGCCCCATCATACATATCCTTAATTGCCATAATGTAAGGAATCGACACACCTTTTGCCTCCAGGCATCTCCAGAGAATTTCTCTAAAAAACTTGTCATACGCTTTCTCTAGGTCAATAAATACCATGTGCAGATCCTTGGTGTAACCGAACTACGGTCTACCAGATAAAAATAAATGATTCAAGCAGATTCATTTCAAGAAACCATATTATAATAATTCTACTCAAAAGACTCAAATGGTTAAGTTTTACATGTGAGTAAGACTTGACTCTTTGACTCTTTCTTTATTTTTTTAAATTTAAATATATTCATTTTTTGTTTTGCCCACGTGTCGGCCAGGCCCAATTTCTATCAAGCTTCAAGGATTGGCGGGCTAATTTGGGCCGGGCCTTAAGCCTTGCTTTTAAATTAGCTAGAAATCTTTTAGCCCAACCCTAACAAAGTAACGGGCTGGGTTGGGCTGCCCCATAGACAAGCCTATTTTGACGGCTCTATTGTCAAAATGGACCTAAATTCGGTATCAAAAACCACAATCACAAAGTATGAGAGGGGCGGCTTACTTCATGTACAAGCATGCTTCTTCTAAAGGCCATTTCTATGAATCACAAGATGCAAAAACAGTTGGCCCCTCTTAGGACCAGAAACTTTAGCGAGCATCGCAGATGGTCTGTTTGCAGGTTTTCATAGCACATATGTGTGTAATTTTTTTCTTCTACTTCAGACAAATAAATCTGAAGTTTCGCTTGCACCAGTACAAACTTCATACAATTAGTGAGTCTGATGTTCACTTACAACGGAGCAAACATCAGAAACACGAGGTCTGAAGTTTGCTTGTTTCAGTGCAAACTTCAGATGTTTGGGCATGAAGTTCACCAGTACCAGTGTAAACTTCAAACAATCATGAAGTTCGCACATTCTAGTGCAAACTTTAGTCCAAGTTAGCCCACTTCGCCCGTCACAGTGAAAACTTCAAACAACGGCATCTGCAGTTTGCTCAGCGGAGTGCAAACTTCGGTCAATTGCATCTTAAGTTCACTCCCACAGTGCAAACTTTAGATAAACACGGATGAAGTTCAATCACGCATAGCAAATTTAGTCAATCGCGTTTGAAGTTTGCGCGTCGCAGTGTAACTTCAAACAATATATCCATTGGTCATTTTCTACTTTACAAAATCAATTCTAATCTTATTGCATTTCAATCATTAATAATTCAAATTTCTCTTGGATATGCTTTTTAGAGAAATACACAAGATTCAAATTGTTCTACTTTTATATGACACGATTTTAGAGTACTGAAATACAATAGAAGGTCAGGAGATTTCATTAATTTATTTGATAGTTGGGATAGTTTAGTTATTTTATTCAACTATTAACTGATCTTAAGTGGATTTGTTATGCACATGACATTGTTGTTTGACCAAAAATATAAATTTTGGTTTAAATAATTAAATTTATATAAATAAAGATTAATCCAAGTTAATAATAATATCCTTAGATCTTGATATTAGAAAAAACAATTAATAGGTGTTCGTGCGGACAGTAAAGACACCACGTGATAAATGCTCTGAAAAAATCAAGAATAGTGGTGTAGCATATAATATTCGATAGGCAATAATATATGGCATTTAAATAGATAAAGGGAATGATTCAATCAATAAAAGAGGGAATAAATGAACCTTCCGCATCACAATGATTGAAAGACAAATCCTTGAATAATCGAGGATTTTCCGGATCTAATGATAAAGTGTAGATAAGAATTTCAGTGAAAAGTAGATCTTTGTATCGAGTGAAGACCAAATCTTTTTGTCAAAGTGCTTTCTTATAAAGAATGACTCTTTTGGCTATCGTTGTTTCTTATCCTATTTGTACGGGACATATTTCCAAAAAACCCTAAAAGTACAAGTGTAGAGAATATCCAAGGGAATATTCTCTTTGATATCCTATCTTGAAAACTAGCCGTTACAGCTCTATTGAACGTACTCGACCTCGACCTCAATCCTTGTTGACACCTTGACTACGACTTTCATCGCCTCCTTGACCGCGGGTCGTGCGGCTACTCGGACCATCTTAATAAGTGATAGCTTGAGGATTCCTCCCGTAATGCTATCTCGCCCTGAATATTCTAAGGGCGGATTTTGACCCATACAGTTAGTCCTTCCGTTTATCGAGGCCGGCCTCAGGCGGGCTTGATGAGCAGATTCTATTTATTGTGGTCGAAACGATTGGGCGAGCTGAGCGGGTCGTGATGGTTGAGGCGAACTGGCAACGTGCCCCTTCGTGAGCCGCGAATTTTGGATGCTCCGTCTCACAGTTGGTTTGTTGGTGTTGTGGTATCCATGAATCAAGATGATGTCATGATGTCATGCGCTATCATGACGTATATTCCCGATGTGTTACTTCGTTTTGCGTGGAACTCATGATTGGACCTACCGCTACAGTTCCGGTGCCAGGTAATAATGAGCCAATTCTTCGGTTCTAATGCCTGAATCCTTATAAATAGGGATGTAAGGGCGTAATTTCAAAGTTTACAGATTTCCTGTATTGAAACCCTATATCATCTTCCTCTTATTCCATTGTTGTATATCTTTCCCCTCTGTTCCAGCTTGAGGTTTTTTAATCCCCCGTTGTTTGGTACCTCTCTCTCTCTTTCGTTAAAACATGTCTAATGTACATTCTAAGTCCAGCGAGGGAAGTGATGCAGTCCCTTTAGTGATAGTGTTTCACCCTCATGCGGAGAACGTTCTGTTGCCGTCGAGGACGGAAGCTTCCCAACGGTGGAGGAGATAGTTCCTCGTAACCCTGATACCAGGTTTGATTTCTAGATTTCCTGAAGCCGAGACCGGAACCTTTATATCAACGATGAAGAAGGCCGATTTGGTAGAGCTTAAGCCTAAATATAGCCTTTCCCATCACGTCAAGTTGATCCCTGTCGGGTGGGATGCGGGTGGTATTGCGCCTTCTACGACTACCCATACTCAATCTTCGCCACCGTGGAGGTAAATGCTTGGTGGTGAATATGGACGACAAAGCTAACCGCCAATTCTGGCTCAACGTTTTCTTTGTTAGAATTGAGGATGTGGTGGCCAACGCTGATGGTTTTCCTGAGGCTTGGAATTGTACTCGTAAGTACAAACTTCTTTGTTTGTAGGTATCCAATTTTTCCTTCGTGTTTGGTCGTGGTTCTAATCTCATGTCCCTTCTTATGTAGCTACACGTTCGCCTCCCCCTTTGGTCGAGGATATTTTCGTTTGGGTGGGTCGTCTTCTTCCTCACATCGTAGGGATACGCGAGTGGTCGGGCTTCTTCAAAAGGTTTGGGCCTTATCTCACTTCGATTGGTATGTTGTTCTCGTCTTCGGCCTCTTAGTTATTGTCACGCCCCGAACCTAGGAGCGAGACAAGCACCCGGTGCCTCACCTAACCTGGCGTACCAAATTGCGACTAAAGGACTCTGAACACATAATGTCATACTTTGGCCATAGGGCCACCTTGCAAGACAATTTGCGAAGCAAAATATAAAACTGAATGGAAACTAGCGCTAACTAAACATCAATATAAAGCTAGGCTGAAAAGGCCGTCATAGCTACTACAGCTGACAAACCACCAAATTATACATACCAGGCCTACAAACCCAACATACTGCACTAACCAACAGGATATGTCTACAAGCCTCTACTGATAGATGTACTATGATCGGAACAGGGCCCCGACCTACCCATAACATATATACAGATATACATAAGATGTACACAACACTCTAGACCTGGCAACTCCGAAAGGCGTGGAGCTTACCGATCAGGCTGAACTCGGGAAACACCTACTGAGGAGATCTACTCGTCTGTCTATCTGAACCTGCATGCATGAAATGCAGCGTCCCCGGAAAAGGGACGTCAGTACGAAATAATGTACCGAGTATGTAAGGCAATAACATAACTGAAAATCGAAACTGAACTGATAATATAATAACTGGAAGTAACTGGGAGTCAAAGATGATCTGGAGATATACTTACCTGCTGATACTGACTCAACTCCTTCAATATAGTAAGTAAAATAATTGTACGGCCTTATAAGGCTCGGTATATATAACTGCTCTGCCATAGTAGGCTCGCTCATAGGCGCTCGGCCATACTAGGCTATGTATCTCGACCATGCTGGGCTCGCTCATAGGCGCTCGGCCACAGTAGGCTCGGTATATAACTTTCCATCTGATCAGAGGTTGCCCAATAGGGGCCTGCCCATCGATTATAGCTCGATGGTAATGAAAATACTGTAATACTGTATATATAGGCTTGCTGCTCTCTTGACTGGAAGAAGACAATACTAAAATTGAATATAGAGTCTCGATAAGGAATAATATTGTAACTTATGAGACTAGAATAGTGTGAATAAATTCATGAATATGAACTTCTCTTTTTGTCTCATTACTAACACATGTAGCTACGAGATCATGCCAAAATGAAGGAAAGCTTAGCCTTAACATACCTTATCACAATATTTCCAATCACCAAGTTGAACTCACCTCTTCGCACCTTAATCTACAAGAATGATAATAATACTATCGTTAAGTTACGAAAGGTACAACTATCGCACAACGAACGACAAACCTATTTTGTATTAAAATGGGCAGCATCTCCCCTATAATCCTTACTTCCTCCAAATTCAAGATAACACCAACAATACAAGAACAGAACAATAACAACATATATACATCATTTTCCAGCCCTATATACACCATCAAATACTACAAAACAGCCCAACATACCCCAATCTCTTCGTACACAAAACGACCACCGTAGTAGTGTCAAACGACCCGAAAATGTTATGACGAACGACCAGCCAACCACCCTACATTTATATGGTGTTTATAAACCCCCTTCCTCCTCCAAAACTCCACAAAATAGTAGTAAAACACGCAGCCCAACAGCAACACAAAACAGTCCACAAAACAGTCCGCTACAAGTGAATAACTCGAACTCACGGCTTCCGATCACCGTCCCGTGAGTTCTTACAAGTATAGAACGACTTACCATGAATTTACAGAAGAAAAATTGGATGAAAGAGAGAAGTAAACTCACCTTATTTGTTGGATAACTCAGCTCTTATCTTGGTTCTTCAAACTCTAGGTTTTACCTCCAATTGGAACTTGAAAGGGAGAGAAAATCAATTAGGGTTTGTGGGAAATTTTTGGGAGGATTCTTTGCAGAGCTTATGTCTGGTTATTATGCTCTATTTTAAGTCTAATATATGAAGAAAATAGGCCCTTAAAAGGCCTCTTTGGATGACCCGAAATGGCCTTTTTTTTTGGGCTCTCATTTAAGCAAGTAGGTGACACACCTACTTGTCACCTAGCAGCTTGTGCAGTATCGCACAAATGCCTATATCTTTCTACTCCAATGTCATATTGACAAACAGTTTAATGAGTTGGAAAATAGACTCATATATCTTTAATTTGATGGGTGGAACACCCCATAACTCTAAGTATATTGGGAGAAAATTGCAGTTACATTTGACCCAAAGTTTCAGTAAAACTTATGAATGTAACTTGTGATGACTTTCATCGACTTTTGTTCCACAACTCTCTTGAATTCAAAACATAACACACGGATGTTATACGACTAATATAAATCATAACATAATCTCCTTATCATGTTAAGCATCCTAGTCTCACCCCAAAGGTATATGTTATAATATTCCCAACTTGTCGACTTTCGACGAAACATTATTTTCTTCAATTGCTTTATCTTCTGAACCGTCCAACCCTCTTTGTACTTGTTGTTCATGATCTTCAATATTTGTAACCTTAGAGGTAACATGATTAAATTAATTTATATACTTTTAAATATTATCTCATTTTTGGTCCTACATTAGTTTGCTTACGATGCATTTTTATGTACGAAAATATAGGGTGTAACATCATTCCCCCTTTGGAAACATTCGTCCTCGAATATTTACTCTTAGAGACTTTGGAAACTTTTGCCAGAGTATCCTTCGTACACTAGGTTAAAACCAACCTGTACGTAGCCAGAAAACATACTATGCATGCCACGCATGGCCAATGTTTATAAATAGCAACACTTTGCCTCACCAACCGTAAATCATAAATACTAAAAGTGAAAAATAAAAGCTTACCTACTGACCTGCTAGCCCGAATAGAGCTGTGTTGTAGCATCCCATCTCGAGCCATATCTTCAGTTTGAAATAGGTGGGGGTATTTAGACTTCATTTCTTCCTCCGATTCCCACGTCATCTCTTCTACATTCTTGCTCCTCCATAAAACCTTTACGGAAGCTACCTCCTTATTTCGTAGATTGCGGATTTGTCGGTCTAGGATGGCAACTGGAATTTCCTCGTATGACAAGTCCTCTATAATCTGTACATCATCCGTGGGCACCACTCGGGTAGGATCGCCAATGCACTTCCGTAGCATAGATACGTGAAAAATAGGACGGACAGACTCCAATTCTGAGGGCAACTCTAACTCATAAGCTACTTGGCCCACTCTCCGAATGATCCTATAAGGCCCAATATACCGTGGGCTAAGCTTGCCTTTCTTGCCAAACCTCATCACGCCCTTCATAGGTGATACCTTTAAGAATACCCAGTCATTAATCCTGAACTCTAAGTCTCGTCGCCGCACGTCAGAATATGACTTCTGACGACTCTGAGCTGTCAACAGTCGCTCCCGGATAAGCTTTACTTTCTCTATGGCCTGTTGAACCAGGTCTGGCCCATATAACCCAGATTCCCCAACATCAAACCACCCTATAGGAGATCTGCACTTACGCCCATACAAAGCCTCGTACGGAGCCATCTGAATACTGGAGTGGTAACTGTTATTATATGCAAACTCGACAAGAGGTAGATGTTCATCCCAACTTCTTTTAAAATCCAACACACATACTCGTAACATATCCTCGAGCGTCTTAATTGTGCGCTCGGCTTGTCCATCAGTCTGCAGATGAAAAGCTGTGCTGAGATTCAACTGAGTCCCTAGACCTCTCTGAAATGACCTCCAAAAATGTTCTGTAAACTGAGCCCCACGGTCAGATATAATAGAAACTGGTACTCCGTGTAGCCGCACTATCTCCTTAATATATAACTTTGCATAATCTTCTGCTGTATATGTAGATCTGACCGGTAGGAAGTGAGCTGATTTCATGAGCCTATCGACTATCACCCATATGGAATCGAACTTACGATTAGAACGAGGTAAACCCGTGATAAAGTCCATGTTTATCGCCTCCCATTTCCATGTCGGGATCTCTATAGTCTGCATTAGCCCTCCAGGCTTCTGGTGCTCTATCTTCACTTGCTGGCAACTAGTACATTGGGCGACAAACTCAGCAATGTTCTTCTTCATATCATTCCACCAGTACACATCCTTAATGTCATGATACATCTTCGTCGACCCAGGATGGATGGAATACCATGAATAATGTGCCTCTGACATAATCCTGTCTCGTAGCCCTGCTACATCTGGAACACACAAACGACCCCTATATCTGAGAACCCCATCTCCCTTTAGCTCTAACAGTGGCTTCTTCTGCTGCGGAACTCGCTCTCTCAGCTCGACCAACTCTGGGTCCTCGTACTGCCTTTCCTTGACTTCCGCTATGAGGGATGATTTTGTAGTGTTTTGGAGTACAACTCCACCATCCTCAGAATCTACTAACCGAACCCCCAACGAAGACAATTGATGAATCTCTCTAGCTAATTGTCTTTTCTTGGGCTCTACATGTGCTAAGCTACCCATAGATCGGCGACTTAAGGCATCTGCTACAACATTAGCTTTCCCTGGATGGTAGAGAATGTTAACATCGTAATCTTTCAATAACTCAAGCCATCGCCTCTGTCGCAAATTCAACTCTTTCTGCTTGAAGATATATTGTAGGCTTTTATGATCAGTAAATACATCAACATGAACACCATATAAATAATGCCGCCATATCTTAAGTGCATGGACAACCGCAGCTAACTCGAGGTCGTGGGTCGGATAATTCCTCTCGTGCTTCCTCAACTGCCTTGAAGCATACGCAATTACCTTCCCATGTTGCATCAGGACACATCCTAACTCGACACCTGATGCATCACAATACATGGCATAACCCTCTAGACCCTCTGGAAGTGTTAGAACTGGAGCTGAGGTCAACCTGTTCTTAAGCTCTTGGAAACTCCGCTCACAAGCCTCTGTCCATTGAAACTTAGTTTCTTTCTGTGTCAACTTTGTCAATGGTGCCGAAAGGGAAGAAAAACCCTCTACGAACCTCCGATAGTATCCTGCTAAGCCTAGAAAGCTACGAACCTCTGTCGGAGTGGTAGGTCTAGGCCAAGATTTCACGGCCTCAATCTTCTGAGTGTCCACCTTTATCCCTTCATCTGATACAATATGCCCCAAGAATGCTACAGACTTTAACCAGAACTCACATTTAGAAAACTTAGCATACAACTTACGATCACGGAGGGTTTGGAGTACCGCTCGCAGGTGGTCCGCATGCTCATCCTCTGAACGGGAATAAACCAGAATATCATCAATAAATACTATAACGAACAGATCTAAAAATGGTCGGAATAGGCTATTCATCAAGTCCATAAATACAGCGGGTGCATTAGTCAACCCGAAGGACATGACAAGAAACTCGAAGTGGCCATATCGGGTCCTGAAGGCTGTCTTCGGAATATCTTTTTCCCAAACTCTGACTTGGTGGTACCCCGACCTCAAATCTATCTTTGAAAAGCATCTAGCCCCCTGCAACTGATCAAACAAGTCATCGATCCTTGGAAGTGGATACTTATTCTTAATAGTTACCTTGTTCAGCTGCCTATAATCGATACACATCCTCAGCGAGCCGTCTTTCTTCCGCACAAATAGTACTGGTGCACCCCAAGGTGAGGTACTGGGCCTGATGTAACCTTTCTCCAACAAATCTTTTAACTGCTCCTTCAACTCCTTCAATTCGCCAGGTGCCATTCTATACGGAGGGATGGATATTGGTTGAGTTCCTGGAAGCAAATCGATGCTAAAATCAATCTCTCGCTCTGGAGGAATACCTGGAAGCTCATCTGGAAACACATCTGCATACTCTTTGACTACGGGAATAGACTAAAGTGTAGGTATCTCAGCATCTGCATCTCTAACTCGCACAATATGATAAATGCACCCTTTTGCAATCATTTTCCTCGCCTTCAGATAGGAAATAAACCTACCTCTGGGTGTTGGTGTATTACCTACCCATTCAAGGACTGGCTCACCCGGAAAATGAAATCTGGCTGCCTTTGCTCGGCAATCAACTGTGGCATAGCAAGCTGCCAACCAGTCCATGCCCATGATAGCATCAAAATCCATCATCTCTAGCTCAACTAGGTCAGCTGAGGTCTGACGACTACAAATTGTCACCGTACAACCTCGGTAAACCCGTCTAGCAATAATCGATTCTCCGACCGGTGTAGATACCGCAAAAGGATCACTTAGTATATCAGGCACTATACCAAACTTCCTCGCAACAAATGGGGTAATATACGATAAAGTAGATCCTGGGTCTATCAAAGCATAAGCATCGTGAGAGCAAATGGTTAATATACCTGTCACAACGTCTGGTGAAGACTCCTGGTCCTGTCGACCCGCTAAAGCATAGATACGGTCCTGATTAGCACTTGAACTGGAACCTCTACCTCTGCCCCAACCTCTACAGCCGAAGACTGAGACTCGCGCCCTGAAGGATGCACGGACATAGATGATCCTGTTGTTGAACTCGCTGGTTGTGCCATTCCCCCCGAATCTCTATTTGGGCAATCCCGCATCATATGCCCTGGACGCCCACATGTATAACAAGCATCAGAACCTGCTCGGCATTGGCCCAAGTGTCCTCTACCACAAATGTCACACCGTGGAGGAAATGACCATGTCTGCGCAGATCCTCACTGTCGCTGCAAACCCGACGCCCATGAGCTCTCACCTGGTCCTGACTGAGTATAGCGGTCATACCTGTAATCCTATAACTGAGGTGGCGGAGGCCTAGGTGGCCGTCCGAAGTACTGGGTCCTATAACTACCCTGATATTTCTCCTCCTGAGACCTGGGAAATCTCATCCTCTTACGTTGCCCTTGCTCAGCCCTCTCTGTACCCTGCTGCCGACGCCTAACCCCTTTCTATATTCTGGGCGAATGCCTGAATCCGGGAGATATCCATACTATCCTGCAATGCAGCGGTGGCACATGCCTCGGTTAACTCTGGGGCTAACCCTGCTATAAACCTGTGAATCCTGTCCCGCATAGTAGCAACTATGGATGGTGCATATCTGGCCAATGAGTCAAAACGGAGACTATACTCTCGAACACTCATATTACCCTGCTTGAGGGCTAGAAACTGATCGACTCGAGCCTGTCGGATCTCCCGTGGTAAGTACTGGTCAAGGAAGGCATCTGAAAAATTCTCCCAAATAGCTGGAGGTGCATCACGTCCCCTGGACCTCTCCCATCCCTCGTACCAAAGGATGGCTATATCTCGGAGTCGAAAAGCTGCTAGCTCAACTGCCTCTTTCTCCGTGGCATGCATAACACGAAAGATCCTGTGAAGCTGATCTATGAAATCCTGCGGGTCCTCCCTCTGATCTGTCCCCGTGAACTCTGGGGGACTCAAAGCAATAAACTCTCGGACCCTTGAACTCCCAGACCCCTCAGAAGTTCCTGCACTAGCTGATGCCCTAGCATGTTGCTGGGTAGCTACCAACTGTGTCAACAAATGCACCGCACTCCTTAAGTCCTGATCTGATGGAAGTGGAGGGGGAACTGGATGTGCGGTTTCCCTAGGAATCTCCGTAGTTGGTGGAGGAGCCGGTAATGGCTGAGTAGGGGTCTCACCTTGAGCCTCAGACTGGGCCCCATCTACTGGGGGTACCCTGCTGGTCCCCTCACCTACTGTTGTATCTCTCCTCTGGCTAGCCGTAGTCTTCCTAGTCACCGGCATCTGTGCATGCAAACACCAACACATAAGTTTAATTCAAATTTTCTATAACTCAGTTCTGTAGCACGATTTAGATTTCAAAGAAGGGTAACCAACTCCTAAATGCCCTGTAGTGCCCTGCTTATATAATGTGGTGCACAACACATCTATAAACAAGACCCTACTAGACACGGCTTGTAGACTCCCTAGGACAGAACTGCTCTGATACCAAGTTTGTCACGCCCCGAACCTATGAGCGAGACAAGCACCCGGTGCCTCACCTAACCTGGCGTACCAAATTGCGACTAAAGGACTCTGAACATATAATGTCATACTTTGGCCATGGGGCCACCTTGCAAGACAATTTGTGAAGCATAACGTAAAACTGAATGGAAACTAGCGCTAACTAAACATCAATATAAAGCTAGGCTGAAAAGGCCATCATAGCTACTACAGCTGACAAACCACCAAATTATACATACCAGGCCTACAAACCCAACATACTGCACTAACCAACAGGATATGTCTACAAGCCTCTACTGATAGATGTACTATGATCGGAACAGGGCCCCGACCTACCCATAACATATATACAGATATACATAAGATATACACAACACTCTAGACCTGGCAACTCCGAAAGACGTGGAGCTTACCAATCAGGCTGAACTCGGGAAACACCTACTGAGGAGATCTACTCGTCTGTCTATCTGAACCTGCATGCATGAAATGCAGCGTCCCCGGAAAAGGGACGTCAGTACGAAATAATGTACCGAGTATGTAAGCCAATAACATAACTGAAAATCGAAACTGAACTGATAATATAATAACTGGAAGTAACTGGGAGTCAAAGATGATCTGGAGATATACTTACCTACTGATACTGACTCAACTCCTTCAATATAGTAAGTAAAATAATTGTACGGCCTTATAAGGCTCGGTATATATAACTGCTCTGCCATAGTAGGCTCGCTCATAGGCGCTCGGCCATACTAGGCTATGTATCTCGACCATGCTGGGCTCGCTCATAGGCGCTCGGCCACAGTAGGCTCGGTATATAACTTTCCATCTGATCAGAGGTTGCCCAATAGGGGCCTGCCCATCGATTATAGCTCGATGGTAATGAAAATACTGTAATACTGTATATATAGGCTTGCTGCTCTCTTGACTGAAAGAAGACAATACTAAAATTGAATATAGAGTCTCGATAAGGAATAATATTGTAACTTATGAGACTAGAATAGTGTGAATAAATTCATGAATATGAACTTCTCTTTTTGTCTCATTACTAACACATGTAGCTACGAGATCATGCCAAAATGAAGGAAGGCTTAGCCTTAACATACCTTATCACAATCTTTCCAATCACCAAGTTGAACTCACCTCTTCGCACCTTAATCTACAAGAATGATAATAATACTATCGTTAAGTTACGAAAGGTACAACTATCGCACAACGAACGACAAACCTATTTTGTATTAAAACGGGCAACATCTCCCCTATAATCCTTACTTCCTCCAAATTCAAGATAACACCAACAATACAAGAACAGAACAATAACAACATATATACATCATTTTCCAGCCCTATATACACCATCAAATACTACAAAACAGCCCAACACACCCCAATCTCTTCGTACACAAAACGACCACCGTAGTAGTGTCAAACGACCCGAAAATGTTATGACGAACGACCAGCCAACCACCCTACATTTATATGGTGTTTATAAACCCCCTTTCTCTTCCAAAACTCCACAAAATAGTAGTAAAACACGCAGCCCAATAGCAACACAAAACAATCTACAAAACAGTCCGCTACAAGTGAATAACTCGAACTCACGGCTTCCGATCACCGTCCCGTGAGTTCTTACAAGTATAGAACGACTTACCATGAATTTACAGAAGAAAAATTGGATGAAAGAGAGAATTAAACTCACCTTATTTGTTGGATAACTCAGCTCTTATCTTGGTTCTTCAAACTCTAGGTTTTACCTCCAATTGGAACTTGAAAGGGAGAGAAAATCAATTAGGGTTTGTGGGAAATTTTTGGGAGGATTCTTTGCAGAGCTTATGTCTGGTTATTATGCTCTATTTTAAGTCTAATATATGAAGAAAATAGGCCTTTAAAAGGCCTCTTTGGACGACCCGAAATGGCCCATTTTTTGGGCTCTCATTTAAGCAAGTAGGTGACACACCTACTTGTCACCTAGCAGCTTGCGCAGTATCGCACAAATGCCCATATCTTTCTACTCCAATGTCGTATTGACAAATGGTTTAATGCATTGGAAAATAGACTCATAGATCTTTAATTTGATGGGTGGAACACCCCATAACTCTAAGTATATTGGGAGAAAATCGCAGTTACATTTGACCCAAAGTTTCAGTAAAACTTATGAATGTAACTTGTGATGACTTTCATCGACTTTTGTTCCACAACTCTCTTGACTTCAAAACATAACACACGGATGTCATACGACTAATATAAATCATAACATAATCTCCTTATCATGTTAAGCACCCTAGTCTCACCCCAAAGGTATATGTTATAACATTCCCAACTTGTCGACTTTCGACGAAACATTATTTTCTTCAATTGCTTTATCTTCTGAACCGTCCAACCCTCTTTGTACTTGTTGTTCATGATCTTCAATATTTGTAACCTCAGAGGTAACATGATTAAATTAATTTATATACTTTTAAATATTATCTCATTTTTGATCCTACATTAGTTTGCTTACGATGCATTTTTATGTACGAAAATATAGGGTGTAACAGTTATTTCTCTTTTTTGGTTTACTTTAGCTGACTTTCTTTTCCCTTTGTACTTCCCTTAACTTCAGCTAGGGGATCCTCGAAGAGGTCGAGAGCTCCTGCACCTGCATTCCGAAAGAGGAAGAGCTCTAAGGCCTCAGCTTCCGCCCCCTCCTCGACTGTGTCCACCTCGGCTCGGGCCTCGGTTCCTTCTTCGACCGTGGCTACCTCTTCTCGTGCCCTTATTGGTGCGTCTTGTGCTACTCCTTCCTCGGCCATGGGAACCTTGGCCCCTTTACCATACCGCCTTGTAGACGAAGATGAGGAGGAGCTTGTACCTAGTGAGGAAGATTTGATGCCTCGCAAGAGGAGGTCTGAAGATACTGGTGATGGGGTCGCCCGGGCTATTGACTTGGAGGGTAAATTTACACTGCGCGAGATGACGACCATTGTCATCGAAGATGACATCAAGCCAGTATCTGAGGTCCCAAGGTTGGCGGAGGCCGACGTGGGTACATCTCTCATTTCTGTGATAACGGCGGCTAAAGGGCCAGCCACCGGAGTTTTTGGCATTTTGCGGCAAGAGGAGCTGTTTACTTCACGGCTAGCTGATGATACTTCTTTGTCGGCCAATAAGAGAGGCAAAGGCATTGCTGAAGAAGACTATGAGGCGGGTTTAGACATTGATGCTGGCGACCTGAAGATGATGGAGGAAGGATTTACCCAGCTCGAGGTAAGGCTAGATGGGTCTACGAGGACCATTGCGATCCCTGTGGATCGTGATTTGCTGAATAATACGGAGGACGTTGTCCCCGGCCTCGGCCCCCTTTTCTCCAAGATAGAGGGTAAGACCCTTAAAGAGTTGGACGACGTTACTCTGTCGAGGAACATTGTTGGTCTTGCCCTTAGAGTGAGTGTTTAATCTTTTGTTCTTCTCTTCTTTTTGCCTTTGTTATTTGGGGCGTTTTTGTTTCTGAATTACTTCTTTTCTTTTTCTGGTCGCAAACGGTGATTTGGAGATCGAGAGCGCCCAAAAAAGAGGAGAGGCATAGGGAAATTTTGTAAGGTTGAAAAACAAGTTCTTTGAGTATCGACGCAAGTACCAGGAATTTTGCCAGCGGCTTGAGGAAATTGGCGACATGCAGGCCCTTCGGGACGAGTTGAAGTAGAAAGATGATGAGCTGGTAAAGGCCAGTGAGAAGTGTAGCATCCTCAAGGGGACATTGAGGTGTCGTGAAGAGGAGCTTGAGGTTAGCATGGGCATGGAGGCCCAATGCAGTGACCTTCAAGCGCAAGTGGTCGAACTACGGAGGCAATTAGAAGAAAGTCGGCTTAAGTTGGAGGGCCTCAATGATGAAGTTGCTGAGAAGCAGAGCGAGCTTGAGAAGGTGGAATCTTTCCATTTGGACACTTAGAGAAAGTTCGAGATGCTTGAGCTAGCGAATAGCACCCTCCGGGCCGAGCGGAAGAATGACGAGTCCATGGCGAAAGCTAAGGAGGATCGACTAGAGGGGAGGGTCGGAGAGCTAGAGAAGGATAACACTCTCCTTAATGATCGTGTGGTCGCATTGGAAGCTGAGAAGGCTCAACTGCTCGTGCAACCCTCTACCTCTCATACTTCAAAATTTCCCAGTGTTCCTCGGGAATTGTATGAGAAATGGATTCACGCCGAGGCTCAGTTGGATGTGTTTCGAGATTTGTATAAGGCGAAGTCCATTTTCGAGGTTTCCCTCGAGGAAGTTTATGTTAAGGCTCGTGAAGCTCGAGTTGCTTGTGGGTATGATCTCGCCACACATGAGGGCGATGAGGGCGACGATGAAGGCGTAGATTGACTTGAAGAGGACGCTTGGTACGACACTGCTTATCCTGAGGGCGAGGACGACGATGGTAGGGGTGATCAAGGTGGCGAGGATATTGATGGTCAAGGTGATGAAGGCGTAGAAGATCATGATGGTGGTGATCAGTAGTTTTTCTTCTTCTCTTTTTTGTAAACGCTTGTGTATTTTTGGCCGCGTCTCCACGAGCCTTTGAAAAAAATATTTTAAGTATGAAATGCCAAAGTTGTTCTCTGCATCTGCTACTTTTCCTGTGGTTTATTTTCTGTACTTGTATTTTTTTTAATTCTTTTGTTTGGCTACCTTTGATCTTTCTTTGTGCATTGAAATATGGCCAAGGTCGTCAACTTGTTTGGTCGTGACTTTTCGTTAAATTACGGGCGAGGGCCGATATATGTTTGTTTGAACGAGGTCAAATATAATGTTGTGGCTGAGGGTCGGCAGATGTTAGTTTGAGCAAGGTCAAACATAATGTTGTGGCTGAGGGCTAGTAGTTTTTAGTTTGAGCAAGGTCGAATATAATGTTGCGGCCGAGGGCCGGTAGGTGTTAGTTTGAGGTCACACATAACCTGAGTTTAATTACGGCCGAGGGCCGGTGGGTGTTAGTTCGAGTGAGGTCAAAAATAACCTGAGTGTAAATATGGCTGAGGGCAGGTAGGTGTTAGTTCGAGTAAGGTCGAACATAACCTGAATTTAATTATGACCGAACGCCGGTGGGCGTTAGTTCGAGCGAGGTCGAACATAACCTGAATGCGAGAAAATGTGCTGATACGTGTAAAGTTTATTGCCTTGTTATTGTTGCATTTGTTACATACTTGGAGAAATTTACTTATTTTTGGGTTGTTGGCTAGCATTCCAGTCCCAATCTCAGTCCCGGTCTATCTATTTCCTTCATTGGTCGATCTGGAGAATAGTAAGAGGTCGAGCAATGAAATAGTAACCACGGCCTTGCCTTCGCATACTTCGACTTGGATTGTTCCCTTTGTCGCTTCATTAAAAACCTCCTTGAGAAAACCCAACTGGGACAAAACTCAAGTGAGGAAAAAAGAGCACGACTTGGTATAAGTTAGAGGGGATGGCTTTCATGGGGTGTATCCACGGTTGTCCTACTATGGCATTGTACGCGGTGTCCTATTCCATGATGTAGAATGTTATTTCCAGGGTTACGCCGCCGGCTAGAATGGGGAGTTTAATTTCCCCGGATGTCCGTTCAACTGCATTGTAAAAACCAGTTAGTGTGATGCTCAAGTTTCATTTGGGTAAGTACTCGGGGATGGATAATGCACGCGCCGCTCCTGTCATCTATCATAATGCATTTAACATCAATATCTAAAATTCGCAGAGTAATAACAAGGGCGTCATTATGAGAAAAAGACAAATCGTCGGCGTTCGACTTGTCGAAGATGATACTTTCTTCGAGTTCATCGTACCGTTTGCGGGTGATAGATCGCTTGAGTTTGTGGGTAGTGGTGATCTTTACGCTGTTAATAGAGCCATTGTCGCCACTACTGATGATCATATTGATGGTACGAGCTGGCGAGGGTGGCTTAGGGGGTCCTTTGTGTTCGCATCCTCCATCGAAATTGTCTCTCCCCTATCACTTAGAAGCTTTTTAAGGTGTCCTTGTCGTAATATGTTCACGACTTCCTGCCTTAGGGCAATGCAATCTTCAGTTTTGTGCCCTTGTTCCTGGTGGAACTCGCAGAGGGCGTCAGACTTTCCGGTGTTTGGGTCCGATCTCATCTTTGGCAGCCACTTCACTTTTGGCCTGAGCTTCTCCAGGGCGTAGACTATCTCTGTAGGTGACACACAAAAATTGAGAGTAGATAATAGAGGGGCATACCTCTGTCGTTCCGATGAGTTCCCGTCCTTGGTCTGGATGGACCTTCTTTGTAGCAGGGGGACGGCGCGGCGGCCGTCCTGATATATGGTTGATGACATTCCCTATTAGGTCGCAGAACTGGATAATCTCTTCTGACATTTTCTTTTCGATCCTTTCTTGATTCGGCTTGTACCGAGGTTAATCAGTGGGTTGGCCCGTTGAGGTCATCCTCATCTGCACGGACCTCGGAACAATAAGCATTGTGTATTTTATCCCAAGTGGTCGGGTGGTACTTGATCAACCGACTCAACAGTTTTCTAGTTGCTCTTGAACCATCTCTACTCAGCCCGTTTAGAAAAGTCGTGACCACCATCCCTTCAGATACGTTTGGCAACGTCATCCTTACTCGGTTGAATCGGGTAAGGAAAACCCTCAGTCCCTCTCCCAGAGACTGTTTAATAGAAAATATGTCGTTCACACTCGCCTCGGACTTCTTGAAGCGTGCTGGTAGCTGCGAATACCAGTTTCGTGCCTCTCATGTGAGGGTTTCGATGAAATTCTTCAGCAAAATAGAAGACACTTGTTCTTTGGTGAGGTCGTTTCCTGTTACGGCGGTGATGTAATGAGTCATGTGTTATTTCATTTGATCTCGGAGTGCCTTGTTTTCATTCTCAATTTCTTCCATTCTTTTCAAGATGGCCATGAGGGCGCTGTCACCTGCACTGTCAATGACATTATGAGTAATACCTGTCATTGAAGGGAGAGGTGGGTTGCATTATTCGTTTATTTGTTGTATCGTGCAAATCCTTGCAGTTTCTACAATCGTGGCTGGAGCGGGCTTGTTGAGGATGCTCATTAGCGTATTAGGCAGCCACGCCTCGAGGAGTTTTTGTACAGCCGGGGGTGCCACTTCCTCTACAAACGTGGAGGCTCCTTTGCCACGGGGTTTCGTTATGCTACAATGTAGGGTGGTGACCCATCTCGCCCAGGGGATGTACTGGGCGTCGTGTCCTCACCCGCCATTTCACAGCTTTCATTGATGACGTTCATGAGGTTGGTTGTCACTTGTTATCCTCGTCCTTTCTTCTCGGTTACCTGCCATGTAGGGTTTTGTATACACAAAGAAAGGAGATCTTGGGTTTTGTGACGTTAATGACTCGTGTTAGTTGTAGATTTAGAGGAAACTAAAATATTAACTAAGAAATCCCCACAGCCGGCGCCAAATTGATATTAGAAAAAGCAATTAATAGGTGTTCATGCGGACAGTAAAGACACCACGTGATAAGTGCTCTGAAAAAATCAAGAGCAATGGTGTAGCATATAATATTCGATAGGTAATAATAAATGGAATTTAAGTAGATAAGGGGAATAATTCAATCAATAAAAGACGGAATAAATGAACCTTCCGCCTGACAATGATTGAAAGATAAATCCTTGAATAATCGAATATTTTTCGGATCTGATGGTAAAGTATAGATAAGAATTTCAGTGAAAAGTAGATCTTTGTATCGAGTGAAGACCGAATCTTTTTGTCAAAGTGCTTTTCTTACAAAGAATGAATCTTTTGGCTATCATTGTTTCTTATCCTATTTATACGGGGCATACTTCCAAGAAACCCTAAAAGTACAAATACAGAGAATATCCAAGGGAATATTCTCTATGATATCTTATCTTGAAAACTAGTCATTACATCTCTATTGAACGTACTCGACCTCAACCTCAATCCTTGTTGATACCTTGACTATGACTTTTATCGCCTCCTCGACCATGGGCCGTGCGGCTACTCGGAACATCTTAATAAGTGACAGCTTGAGGATTCCTCCCGTAATGCTATCTCACCTTGAATATTCTAAGGGCGGATTTTGACCCATACAATTGTAATTTTAAAAGAACAAAGCTGATTTTTCACTTTAAAATGCTGTTATAGGTGCGTGAATAAGGCAGTGACCAGGTCTCGCCCAAAATCACATCTCAGTTTGGGGTTGTGAAGCGGTCGATTGCAATAATAATTACCGAACTGGGAGTCGGGATCGAATCCACAGGGAGCGTAGATGGGATTAGGTATATATTCGGACTAAGCGCGTAAAGTGTCTAAGATGCACTTCCACAAGCTGTGTTTTGATTCTACTTCTAAATTATGCTACGGTTTGCAAATGTAAAGCTAGAGAATAATATTTTGGTGTTGTTTTTCAAGTATGTAAAAGATCTAGGGTTGTGACTTCCACCTAGGTGTTTGCCTAACGAGTTGTGGGCTTTAGAGCGGGTTTTGTTGGTCGGGGTATATAATAGCAACCAACATACAATTACTCACTCAATACCTCTCGGTAATATAGTGGTTTTGCCCAATTTGGCTCTCTCTCAAGTCCAAATGGGTAATGCACAAAAACAATTGATAGATGCTCAAGTCGGATTTTACTATCTCTAGCTTCAACCCTTTAATTAGGACTATCAATTTCTTGAGTTCATCCCAATTTCTTGTTAGCCAAGTTTTCCTAAACTAAGTCTCTATTTCTCAAGTAGAGACTAAGTCAAATAGGCTTGAATCAATGTTTGCAACCATTAATTCTACAATTATAGCAAGAACTAGGCTAAATATTACACACCCAACCATAAACAAGCCCTAAATCAAATACCTATTAGGTACCGACACTAGGGTTGGGTCACAACCCTAGCTAGAAATTTAGCTACTCATAGTGGGTGATGAAGAAAATCAAGAAGAAAGGATGATTAAACTCATATTTAATGATAAATAGATGAAAATCCAATGTAAAATTGACAAGCTATGATAAAGCTTCCTAAAACAGTAAAGAATAACGGCTACCAACTTTCAGATATTCAAAAATTGACCAAATTTCATCAAAAAGACTATTTATACACAGCTGAAATTTCGGACAAAATTGTCCTTTCGGAGGCTCTGCGGGCGCATAATTCTGTGTGCGGTTCGCACTTTGCTGCAGCTCTTGACAGGAGTGGTTTCTGCGGCTGTACAATTCTGAACTACGGTCGCACTTCTTGAGTTCTACGGACCGCACAATTCTGGGTGCGACTGCACATTTGATTTCTGCAGCCATACAATTATAGCGCGGTCCGCAGATCTTGATTGTCTTGAATTCCCATCTCTCTGAATCTTGACTTCTGTGGCCGCACAATTATTGTGCGGTCCGCACTTTGCATTGCAGCACTTGTCAAATTTTCTTCTTGTTCTGCGGCTGCAAACAGAATTCTGCGGTCCGCACTTTAGCCTTTTTGCTTGATTTTTGTCCTTATTCAAAATCACTCCTTCTTGAGTTGAATTTCATCACTTTAGCTCATTTTCCAATACTCCACAAGTAAGAATATTTTATCAATTTTTGGGAATACCTTTAAGCATTTTTGAACTAAAGCGAATGTCAAAAGGCGCAAATAAGTAGTCAAAATCCCCACTTATCAACTCTCCCAAACTTAAGCTTTTGCTTGTCCTCAAGAAAATAAGGTAATTCCCACCTCCACAAGAAAATATCTATTCAAGCTAAGCTAAGGTGAATCAAACACACATCAATTGGGACCAACAATTACCCACACAGTCATGAATCATCAACAGGGCAATGTTTTGAAGGTTATAGCACAAATAGCTCTAATGTGACACTTGAGTATCAAGAGTTGACTTTACTCATCAAGGAAGTTTTTATTTTCATGTAGGTCACTATGGATCCCAAACTCCTCCGCCTATACTCTCTGTTAGCTCATCTCATGTAAGAATGTAGCAATCAATTCAATGATTTGTGAAAAGTTCGCTCGTCACTCTCAAAAGAATGTCACAAGTACGACTCTAAGTATCCTATGCTTGCCCCTCATATAAATCACCACTAATGTAAGCTCACTCGGTTTAAAATCACGTAGGGTTTTTTCGACATGTAATGAAGGCTTTTGGACTAAGGTAGGAAATGTTGGAGTAGAACGGGTTCATCTTTTCTTAAGCACTCCATTTTTTCTTTTTAGCTCATGCTTTGCCGACTCTTTGAGTCATTTTATTTTTCCTTAGGGGAACTAGAGAGATTTGACATCACTCTTTCTTGGTCATGATATTCATTTTCTCCTTCTTTATTTTTTTCATGCTTTGCACTTTTGCTTTTCTTTGAATCCGTTCAACTCTTCAATTTATTCACTTTCTTTTTGTGTTTTTCTTTTGTTCTTTCTATTTCTTCATTTCTTTTCTCTTTTGTTTTTTGTACCTTGATACCACTTTCAAAATCCTCATCTCTCCCCCAAACTTATGTTTTCGTTAATTTTCTTCTCATTAGTGTTAAGGAAAGCTCGGGCGCCAAGAGAGGGTCACTACAAAATGGGTAAAGGCTTGTAACATGGTTATCAAATGAGAAAGGCTTTAGGTTCAAAAGGGTTAACTAGGGATAACATCATTGATGGGCCATGGAAAATTTCAAAACGGGTCAAGGAGAGCCTACAATCACTTCTTAAGCCAAGCAAAACTTAGAATTTCGCTTAGAAACATATTCGGGGCAAGTTCTAGACCATTCGCACGGGTAGTTGGACTTGTAACAAAACATCTCACCCCTCACACAACCGGATTGTTAAAGAGGATAGAGGCGAGGGACCACAACAACTGTATTCAAGATTGAAGGACTTGTAACAAAACATCTCATCTCTCACACAACCGGATTGTTAAAGAGGATAGAGGCGAGGGCCCACAATAGCTGTATTCAAGATTGAAAATCGCTAATGGTTCAACTAAACCACTCGATGATTGCCTAAGTCAACACAAGAGTCACAAGGTCACTAAATAGAACCATTTCTTTCCAAGAACTTGTTTTTAACCATAAGCGTGTAGTTAAGTGTGTTGGTACCAAGTGAAGCATGCTTTACCCTTTTATTCATTATTACTATTGTTTTTACCTTATCATCAAAAACGGACTTAATCCCTTAAGAAGGTTGTCACGCCATACATCGTTGGGAAGAGCCACCCGGTTCACACAAAAACTACCTTTGGAAAGAACCATAGTATTAAGAAAACCAAAGGCTTATTGATCACTTAAATATAAAAAGAAGCTACCAAATCAACAAGAAGCTATTAAAGTAAATAAGAAGCTAAACTACTAAAAAACAAAATAAAGAAGCTACGAAGTAACTACTGAAAGCAAAAATGAATATACAAGCTGAGAATGGGAAAGAGAATATATACATCAATAGAGAGGGAGGAATATATACACAATGAAAAAGAAAATAAAGATAAAAAGAGAGTATTATAGTTATTACATGACAATGTCATATCAAATCAAAATGGACCACCTCCCTGAATAAGAATAAGCATTGTCCTCAATGCTTAACAAAAATCAAAATAAGGGAGGGAAGAGAGTAAAGAGAACTCCCTATGTGGTCTCAGTGTGCATGGAAGCATCACCATCCTCACGCTCCTCCAACTGGATCTCATCATCCTCTGCTCGGGGAGTAACGGGGTTGGTAAACATCTGATGCACCTCCTCAGCAGTATGGGCAGCAAGGTCTGGCTCGTCAGACTGGCCAGCTGGTGCCACTGGTGCTAATGGGTATGCTGGTACTGATGGATCTGTCTCCATCAATAAGTCAAATGGAAGATCACCAGCTGATGCTATCTTAGTCACCTCTTTTCTCAACTTGTCCACTGATTTTCTTGAGGCCTGTGATTTCCTCATCTTCTTCACCTGTTTACGCAACTCCTCAATAGCTCCCCCATGTGCCACCAATGTATCCATGATGGTCTTCTGATTATCCGAGATCTTTTTCAATATTTCCTCCACTGACGGAGGAACTTGTGGTGCTGCTGGGGTAGAAGACTAAGCTACAACAGTACTGGATATGTCAAACAGCTTTGCAGTAGCTGTCCGCATCTAGTTGTTGAGACTCACCAATGTCTGGGAGACTCACAACGCACTGATTGGATATGTGGAGGAGGAAGGCACTGATACTGATACTGATGATCTAGAAGATGGAGGTGGTGGCATGTCAGCTATCTCGGTGGAATGATCGGCTACTGTGGAAGGCATGGAAGTTGTAGAAGGCATAGCAGCTGAATCTGCAACCACCACTGATGGCTTATCAGACTGGCCTACGGTAGCAGTTGACTTACCCTTGGGCTTCGGGTTCCTCGGGTCCTTTAAAGAATACCAGGAGAAGGGATTCTTAGCCTGAACCTTTGTATCAAAGCTCCTCAACTCCACCCCCGCATCTGTGAGAAACTCCGTGAGGGTGTTGGGATACGGGTAAGAGCTCTCACCCTGTCTGACAACTACTGACATGTTGGCCGGCATGATGTCACCCACATTGATTGGGTACCTGGCCATGATAGATGCCACAAAGACTACCCGGGGGATTGGAAGATTGTTCTCATTTTGGCTCGAGTCTATGCGGCTCCACACAAATGTTTGCCACCCTTTTGCTTCAAAGTTGAGGGTAACTCGTGTAATGGGAACCCCCGCTGTGATCCATGGTGGTGGTGGTCCTGGGGCTGCCAAGATCTCTGCTAACCAAGGGCGAGCTGCATCACCCATTGAAAATTTTTCCAAGTACTGAACTGGCTCCACCTCCTCAATCCCCAAGTAGGTATTTAGAGTGCTTTAATCAAATCGAACCTTCAAGTTTCTCGGTCACCATTCTTGTAGGAATCAACTCATTCTTGTCATTGGTGACCACAGTCATGCCCCCTTTCTTCGGGATATATTGTACCGGAGAGGTCTACGAGCTATCGAAAATGGGGTAAACAACTCCCGGCATCCAACCACTTTATGATCTCCTTCTTCACCACCTCTTGCATTACTTCATTTAGTCTTCTTTGATGTTCAACGGAGGGTTTGGCATCCTCCTCCAAAATAATCTTGTGCATGCAAAAGGCGGGGCTTATACCCCGAATATCCGTCAATGTCCATCCAATAACTTTCTTCCTCTTTCGTAGCACTGCCAAAGTAGAGTCTACATGCACGTTAGTCAAACAAGAGGAAAGAATAACCGGTAAAGTAGAACACAAGCCAAGGAATTAATACCTGAGATGTGGAGGAAATAGATTTAACTCCAAAGTGGGAAGCTCTTCGATTGAGGGCTTTGTTGGAGGAGTTTTCTGGTTTTCAAGATCTAAGGACAATTTGCGGGGATCCCATTCCTTACAATGCATTCACACATTCCATATAGCCATCCTTCTCATCATCATCATGATTAAGCAATACGGCCTCCAAAGTATCATCAACATTCATCATGGCACTAGCATCATCAACAATCACCTCGGTCACTAAGTCCACAAATGAACAAACTTCATTGTTATTCGGTTGCCTCATAGATTTGCACACATGGAAAACCACCTTTTCATCACCCACCCGGAAGGTGAGCTCACTGGCTTCCACATCAACAAGTGACTTCCCTGTAGCAAGGAAAGGTCTACCCAAAATAATAGGCACCTCATAGTCCACTTCACAATCAAGAATCACAAAGTCCGCCGGGAGGATGAACTTATCAACTCGAACCAACACATCATAATACCCAATGGTCTCTGTATAGTATAATCTGCCATTTGTAGCCTCATAGAAGTAGGTCTTGGTTGCCCAATCCCTAATATTTTGAAAACCGAATAGGGCATCAAGTTGATACTCTCCCCTAGATCACAAAGAGCTTTGGCAAAGTTGGCGCTTCCAATGGTGCAAGGGATTGTGAAAGCGTCAGGATCTTCTAATTTAGGAGCCATTGGGTGCACAATTGCGCTCACTTGATGTGTCATCTTTATAGTCTCACAATTCATCGACCTCTTCTTTGTCACCAAATCCTTCATGAACTTTGCATATCCGGGCATTTGCTCCAAAGCCTCAATCAATGGCACATTAATAAATAAGCTCTTCATCATGTCAATGAACTTTTTGAATTGGTTCTCGCTATTTTTTTTGGCAAGCCTTTGAGGGTATGGAGGAGGAGGCTTTGGCATTGGTGCCTTAGCCTTTGGCACTAGACGGGCTCACCTCTTCTTGAGTCTCATCCACATATTTATCAATATCAATTCTCACTCCGTCATCTGCTTGCACCATATTTTTTGGAATCTCATCTTCTTGAATTACTTGTTCATCATCCCCAATTCTTCTTTGACTTGAGGTGGTTGCATCCCCATCTTTTCCACTCCTTGTAGTCACGGCCATGGCATGTCCCGTATTGTTCCCAGTTCACCACCGTGTCACTTGGTAGTGCCCCCTTAGGACGAGTGTTCAAAGCTTGCGAGATTTGCCCCAATTGAACTTTCAAATTGTGAATTGAAGTGTTGTGAGAGGCTAGTTGAGCATCGGAGTCGGCATTCTTCTCCTTCATTTGTTTGAACATGTTCTCAATTCGCCCCATCTCATTGTTGGAAGAGCTAGGACCATGGGAAGGATAAGGAGGCGGGTTTCTTGGTTGTTGATACATCGGGGGTCTTTAAAAGCCCGACCCTCGATTCCCTTGGTTATTTTTCCATCCCCCATGGTTGTTGCCTCCCCAATATCCTTGACTATTGCCACCCCAATTGCTTTGGTTATTTTGACCATTTCAATTTCCTTGATTATTTTGATTGTTCCAATTACCTTGGTTGTTACCACCACTCCAATTGCCTTGGTTCTTTAAGTTCCAATTCCCTTGATTACCTTGAGATCGCCATTGTTATTGATTCGGGCCTTGAGAGTTATTTCTTTGCCCTTGGAAGTTGTGCACATATTGTACTTCCTCCTCTTGTTATTGTAAGATTCATCTTGGTCAAACCCACTATCTTCTTGCACATATTGTTCCGCACGGTTTTGCACTTGTTGACCCTTTTGCCTTCTCTTGTTTACCATCATATTGACACCCTCCAATGCATTTACTTATTTAGGACCCTGAACTTGTTGAAGTTGAGCTTTGGCTAATTGATTCATTATAGTGGTCAACTCGGCAATTGCTTGCCCATGATCATGCAATTCTTTATGTAGGAACATCACATTTGGATCACCTTGAGGAACATTTGCTCTACTTTGCCATGCCGATGAATTATCCGCCATTTCATCTAAGATCTCACAAGTTTCGGCATATGGTGTTGTCATGAAATTTTCACCGGCAAGTTGGTTGACCACACATTGATTGGTAGTATTGATCCCCTTATAGAAAGTTTGTTGAATCATAGCCTCTGCCATGTCTTTGTTCGGGTACTCTTTCACCATAGTTCGGTACCTCTCCCATATCTCATGCAAAGACTCATTGGGTTCTTGTTTGAATGCTAGAATATCGTCTCTAAGAGTAGCCATATGCCCGGGAGAAAAGAACTTGGCAATGAATTTCTCCGTCAATTCATCCCATGTATGGATGGAATGGTTTAGCAACCTTTCTAACCAATCCAAGGCTTTCCCTCATAGTGAAAAAGGAAATAGCCTCAACCTTAAAGCATCCTCGGAGACGTTTGTCTATTTACTCCCACAACAAGTGTACACAAATCTTTTCAATTGTTTGTACGCATTTTGATTCGGAGCCCCGGTGAAGAATCCTCGTTGCTCTAATAATGTGAGCATAACATTTGTGATTTGAAAGTTGCCCTCCTAATGTAGGGCGGTACTATGGCACTTGCATACCCTTCATTCGGCAACACGCGGTGTGGAGCCGCTCTTGGTGGAGGTGGGGGTGGAACGGGAATGTTGTCTTGAGGCAGTTGGCCTCGGCTAGTTACTTGAGGTTCAGGAGGAACCTCTTCAACATGGTCATCTTCCATGTCCACATCCCCCAAATGCATGTTTCCGAGAGGATCATTGTTGTTGAGAACCAATGTTTCACCTAAAATTGTTTCACCAGAAAGATTAGTAACACGGAAGAAAAAAAAGATAATTCACACACAAAACCAAATATATAGCTAAATCTATTTTTATACTCCCCGGCAATGGCACCAAATGGGTAATGCACAAAAGAATTGATAGATGTTCAAGTCGGGTTTTACTATCTCTAGATTCAACCCTTTAATTGGGATTATCAATTTCTTGAGTTCATCCCAATTTCTTGTTAGCCAAGTTTTCCTAGACTAAGTCTCTCTTTCTCAAGTAGAGACTAAGTCAAATAGGCTTGAATCAATGTTTGCAACCATTAATTCTACAATTATAGCAAGAACTAGGCTAAATATTACACACCCAACCATAAATAAGCCCCAAATCAAACACTCATTAGGTACCCACACTAGGGTTGAGTCACAACCCTAGCTAGAAATTTAGCTACTCATAGTGGGTGATGAAAAAAATAAAGAAGAAAGGATGATTAAACTCATATTTAATGATAAATAGATGAAAATCCAATGTAAAATTGACAAGCTATGATAAAGTTTCCTTAAACAGTAAAGAAAAACGACTACCAACTTTCAGATATTCAAAACTTGACCTAATTTCGTCAAAAAAAACTATTTATACAGAGCTGAAATTTTTAGACAAAATTGCCCTTTCAGAGGTTCTGCGTCTGTACAATTCTGTGTGCGGTCCACACTCTGGTGTATCTCTTGACAGGAGTGGTTTCTGCGGCTGCATAATTCTGAACTACGGCCACACTTCTTGAGTTCTGCGGACCGTACAATTCTGGGTGCGGCCGCACATTTGATTTCTGCGGCCGCACAATTATAGTGCGGTCCGCAGATCTTGATAGTCTTGAATTCCCAACTCGCTGAATCTTGACTTCTGCGGTCGCACAATTGTTGTGCGGTCCGCACTTTACGTTGCAGCACTTGTCAAATGTTCTTCTTGTTCTGCGGCCGCAGACAGAATTTTACGGTCTGCACTTTAGCTTTTTTGCTTGATTTTTGTCCTTGTTCAAAATCACTCTTTCTTGAGTTGAATTTCATCACTTTGGCTCATTTTCCAATACTCCTGCAAGTAAGCATATTCATCAGTTTTCGGGAATACCTTTAAATATTTTTTTAACTAAAACGAAAGTCAAAGGGCGCAAATAAGTAGTCAAAATCTCTACTTATCATGACCACGCTTGCTGGGAGAGAGCTGAGAATAGATGGCGACACCTAAGAAGTATATTAAATATTAGTGTTTTAAAAATCATTTTCGGGGCGAGCTCTGGGCGAGGCGCACCAAAAATGCCCTGAGGCGATGGTGTGGGGCTAAAGTCTCAAGAGGAGTACGCCCAACAATTCGAGACATACGCCCGGGCGTTTGAGGTACGTTTTTGTAGTAAGGCGTAAGCCCCACAGACGTTTTTAAATTAAAATAACATTCGTTGAATAAGTCCATATAATACCTAAATTCTCAAAAATCAGCTTGTAATTACTCAAAAGTTTTTAAAAGGAACTAAAATGTATTAAATTTAAAAGTCAAGACCTGTTTTTATTGATTGAAGCCTTAAATTTATGGCCTTTTTCAATTCTTTATCTTGTCCGCTAGTCTGCTAATATCTCCCAAAAGTAACGAATATTCAATTTTTTTTAACAAATACAAAGAGAACTCCATTCTCCTTCATAGCAGCAAGTTCAAATATCAAATTGCAGGTTAGTCAACCTTTTTATTCCTCCATGAAGAAAACTCTGTTCTTTTCGTCACAAGTTACTTGTATTTGTAAGTAACGTATAATAGATTGTTTTGACTAGTTTTTTGTGGGGATAGAGCACATCTATATATATATTTTTCATATATTTGTAATTTTTTCAATTTTACCTGTTTATAAATATTTTACTGTAATTATATTATTTTATAAAATATTAAAAATTAAATACCCAGGGGGCTTACACCCTGTGCCACAAGGCTTACGCCTCGGTGGGGTATATCTGAAATGTCTCGTCTTACTCCCAAGCCTTTTAAAATATTGTTCTAAGATAGACAATAACACTCCAGGAACTAATGGTGTGTGTCTTTATTTTCTGCAAGCGTATTGTGAGAGAACGTTGAGTCTTGTGACTGAATTATCGAATGCAAAGTGTATGTGCAGTGGGAAGTATATATGCAGGTGAGTAATGGAATAAAGAGAATGAGTATAAAGAATTGTGAGTTAGAATCAAATTGTGAATGTGAGAGATTGGTTATTACTCTTGCTTAAAGGTGACAGTGATCATATGGCAATCAATATCATATGGTAATCAATAGTATTAGGGTGTCAAATGAGCGGGTTGGGTCGATTTTGGACGGGTTAAAATGGGTTGAGTGAATAATTGAGTGAGTCAAATGATTTGCCCAAAAGTTACTTGGGCAAGTGGCAACGATGGGTTGGGTCAAGATGAGCTAAAATTTGGGTCATAGCCCAACCCGTTCAACTCGTATCAAACTTTACTTAATATGTGTTATTTTCTTATGAATTTTATAATTACTAAATAAGGTTATGTTTTCTTTTGTTATGGTCATATAGAACATATCAAACAAAAAAAAAATTATTTCTAAGATATTTTGGCAAAGTTACTCATGGATCAATTTAGACTAAAAATCAGCTCAACTTTAAATGGGTTGAGATGGGTTATGTCAAGATGGGTTGAGTTCAATAAATTGACGGGTCAATAACCAATCCAACCGTGGGTCATTTGGGCCGGGCCAAATTTGCCAGCCCTAAATAGTAGGAATCAGAAAAGATAGCCTCTCATAGGCCAAACCTCTAATCTAATCCTTACATAAAATAGAAAGGCAGACAATGGGATGGAGTTGGTTAAAGCCTGAATTTCATTGCAATAAAGTAGCATTTCCATTTGAAGCAAATGAAACTTCTAGCAAGAGTATGAGCCCCTTTCGACATAAGTTTTTTTTTCCTTTTTTTCAAAAAAATTTCACTTTTTTCCGAAATCAGCGTTTGTTCATAAAATTTTTAATTTTCACTTGAAAATGCATTTTAAAAATTTTTGAAAACTTGAAAAACTTCAAAAAATTATTTTTCAAAAATTTTCACTCAAATCGCTCACAAAACTTCAAAAACAACCCAAAATTATATTCATATCCAAACACAATTCTAAATTTCAAATACCATTTTTACTCGAAAATATTTTTTTTCCCTATTTTGAAATTTTACAATTCTTATGTCCAAACGCCCACTATATTAAAATGAGGTAGAAGAGCAATTGCCCATGAACTGTATAAAACCTTAATAACTACATTAGAGCACCTTCAGGAACTGGTTTATAACCACAAATATTTTCAAACATGATCTGAAGTTCACTTTGTACAGTGAAAACTTCAGATACACGAGTCTGAAGTTCACTTGCAGCAGTGCAAACTTTAGGTAATCGCTAGTTCTTCATTGAGGCTTGATCTGAAATCAGTACTAGTTATTTTTCAAAAGTTTCCAAATGCTGTACATGCTAGAATTTGGTTAATATCTAAATTCCAGCCAAAAAACAGCATATCAAATATCTAATCATACATCTAACTAAAGGCATGGATATTATTTCCCGTTACGAAGAATGTCAACCTGATGAATTAAATGGAACATAACTCTACCTTTTTGTATCTCAATTGCTTGTCCTCATGATCTGTAGAATTGCAAGAAGCTCTATATAGGATTTGCTTTCCATAAACAGACATTCGATTTGCAGGTTTTTGTGTAATAGGTTTGCATGATGTAGAACCATTATCACACTTCTGATCATTGTCCACAGACACATGAAATTTAATTTAATACGTCGTTTTCCTACTATAGAACTATCTACCGTTATGTCATATGATCCTTGTACTACCTGATTTATAGCCATCAATGTAGTCTTTAATGGATGTCGTAGGGTTTATTCATTTTTTATTTGAGGTAAATTCGAAATTGTTCGAATTGTGTAATCATCAATTACTGACATTGGTAAGCGACCCAAAGCGATTTGATTATAATTCAATTCATGACGATCATAAGTAGAAAGTTCATATTCGTCCCGCGGAGCTGATGACCGCGGGTGGAGAATTACTCGATAAATAGAAGACCATACTACCGTTTTGGGCCAACAAGGTCAAAATCTAGTAGCTGAACTAAACTAACATCAGGTCGGAAGCAAGGGTTTCGAATCAGAGCAGAAAAAACCATATTTTTCTACTTGAAGCCAGAATATCATGTGAGCAAAGGATTACTTTACGCTGCAAATAAAAAACGACCATCAAGTCAAGAGACCAGAAGAACACATACCATAAAAGCCAACCCCTCCCCTTTATAAACATCGCAAACCAAATACATAGACAGCCCCTTAAAGTTGTCACGATTTTCCTTTTAGACACCTAAACTAGAGTTGTTACCTATTAGACACCTAGAGTATGTCAATATTGTGTCTATTGAACACCTCATGTATCATGTAGATGTGGCACATTGAGTAACTTTCACTTACAGGTGAACGCGTGAACAACTTAAATGTAACTTTTTCTCTTCTTTTTTTCCACCTTCTTCGTTCTCGTTCACCTTCTCTGCCACATCTTTCTTCGTTTGCCGATTTTCTTTCCTAATTTGTCTTCCTCATTTCTTACACATTTATCCCACTCTCAATAGTGATTAATTCACCCTTCCACTTCAAAGATATAACTCCAACATTTAGAAGATCATATTCTAATTAGCATAAACAAAGAAATTAAAATTTCATGGTTGATTCGCAACCTGCATTCTATTTAAGAGATTGAAATCAGCAAGAAGCTATGTGGCCCATGTCCTCTTTTTCTTGCATTCTCAAGAATCGTGACAAGCTCAACTGGCATCCACCATAGTTATAGTTGATTATTTAGTTTAATCTAAGTATCATCTCTAAAACACCATAAAACAGACATAAAACGGGTAGCTTTTGAATTTTCACAGTGAAAATTCCTCAAACAAGAAGTAGGCATCTAAAGTATTCTTGTTATACAGTTAATGTAGAAAGAATTCAACTTCTTTCGATCAAAACTGAAAGATGGAAGCCGAAACTCAAAAAGGTTATTTTTGAAGGAACCAAAAATAAAGGTTGTCTCCCTGTGTTAGGCTGAGTGTGATCTTCTGTGCAAAATTTGTGGTTGGCCAGTTTCTTATTTTCTTGATTTGGAAGTTCAACAAACTCACTTGAATAAGAGATTTCAAATCACTGAGGTACAAACTAAAGTAACAAAGACACATACATCTCTGTTGCTATCAACTTTATTAGGTGATAAAATCAACTTTGTCACACAACTCTTCCCAAACTAGTCAAAAAGGAGAAATAAATTGACACTTTCAAGAAGGCCGAACCATTACTTGTTCAATTTTGACATCTCATTCCTTTACTTTACAAAGTTTTAATCTGATACTTGAATTAATCAAAAACTAAGTTTTAACATAGAGGACATGTCATATCCATATCATATAATTTAATACCACATCATCATTAATATTTTATTAAATTTTCAAATATATCCCCTTTTTCTCCAAATGAGTGATTTAAATTTGAAAATTTTATTTTGGATTAGATTTTAACAACTGAAAATGTGGTTCCCTTGCTATTATCTTATTTTAATTTTTTATGAAATCTCACACCTCGATGCAAAAATTTTCAACTGGAAACCCCAACTCATCTTCTTCTAAATTTCCGTCACCATCTCCGACAATTTTGCTGGCAGAAGTCTCCTTTTTCTTTTTTTGAACTTTGCATTTCTCTCACTCTCTCTTTATCTTTCATATTTTTAGAATTTGTTCTTATCCAATTTCTCAAGTCCTAGTCTTAATCAATCTAAAAAATCTCTCATATTTTGGACTCTTTGTCAGAGAAGGATTCTCAAGTAATAATGATTTTTGGGTTGGAAGTTAAATCATTAATATCTTGAGATTTCTTGCTAATTTTATCAGGACCACTGAACATCACAGGTATTCAACAACTTCAGTCCAACGACCCAAATAAGAACATAATCACAATTTTAACTCAATGATTTAATAGTACTCAAGATCTCGAACTCATACACTCCAACGAAATTCAAATTTTCAGATTCAAGGTTTAATTTCAAATGGGTTTTGATGTCTTTAACTTTTCTTAACCCAATCCTACAGTAAAAATTCATCATCCCATTTGATAGTGATTTATCGAGGGATGAGAATCTGGTGGTGGTGGAAGAGGATGATGGGGCAGTGGTGGCAGAGGTAATGGAGAAGGGCAGCGACAATGGCAGGTGAAAGAAGGAGAGAGGAGGTGACGGGGTTGAAAGGGTCCTTGTTTTGTCATTTTTGTTTAATTTTTGGGTTTTTAGTTTTTCTTAATCAAAATTGCTTATCCATGCTCTCAATGTACGTGTATCCTATGCTCTTTGTCCAGATCAACTTTATAAGTGTCACATAAGCTCGGTCAATGGTCAGAGGTATTTAAAAGTTTCGTTTTGATAAGTTAAGGTGGTTGGATAAAAATATGTGAAATACAGGGGCCAGAATGTTGAAACGATGCAAGTACAAGTATGTATTAAGCTATTCTACCCTTTCAAGAACTTTCTTTGGCTACGAAAAAACATGGAAATGAAGAAAAAGACTGACTAGAAAATTATTAAGGCATGGCTCGTGGAGACGGAGCAAGATTTTAAAGTCTATGGCAAATTCTACATGTTTTGTTGGGGCTATAAAATAATGCAAGTAGTTTCCCATCAATTAACTTTATCAAAAGCAACCTACCAGGTACATCGTGATTCGAGGCAATGAGCAAATGAAGCAATATGCAATAAGATCTAAAATTGAAACTAAAACTACAACAACTGGCCGTTTCAATATGATAGAATTTTACAGTATTCAATAGTTACAAAGATGAATAAATTTCCACGAAAATAGCATCAACCCCGTTATAGAGTCAAATGATTCAGGAAATCTTTAAAGAATCTACATGTAGGTTTGAGAGAACTGAAATAACACACTTGTGCAATTCCAAATCAAACGATACTTTGTGCAGTTCACAAGCTAGGCAATCCCTAAATTATCAAACCTAACTAACTTCAAACTCAAATGTCAGAAGTTTGAACTGCGTATTGTCAAAAGTTCATAAGCTTGGCGGTCCTCAAATTATTAAACCTAACTTCAAGTTTGCACTGTAACGGGTTAACTTCAGACTTGATTGTCTAAAGTTCAGCTTAGTAGTCCCCAATTTATCAACCTAACTTCAGACCCCAAATGTAGTTTACACTGCTTGATACACAATTATAGAGGGAAGGCTCGAGCAGCTCAAGTAATAGAGGAAGAAGTCGTGAAGTTCAAAAGTTAGATACACAGTTGAAGAGTTAGTTAAAGTTAGTTGAGATAGTTAGATTAACAGAATTCGGTTAGAAGAGAATCCGCTGTAGCATTAACATTTTTGATACAATATAATCCGTACAAATAGGATAAGCTACATTTTCAAATCAACTATCAATACATACTATTCTATCCTAAATCTTCTCTTCATCTTCTTTTCTTCTTCTGCAAATTCTCTATGTCACTGCTTTCTTGAGCTTATTCCTGAAGTAGTGCTGCGATATTTGAATTCAATATGTATTCCTGTAATCGTGTAACATTGGTATCAAAGCCTAAGATCCTTAGAATCATGGCAAAAGGTACTCGATCAAATGAAAATTCAATTGAAGAATTAGTGGACTTATGTGAGTTAATGCAGAAATTGATAGCAGATGTAGGAGTTTTGTCTGGTGAAGTTTCCAATTTGAAACATTTGGATCAAACAGTCCACAAATTGAAGGAACAATAGACAAATTCTTAGGGATCTTCATAGATATAAATCACCATTGCAAAACGAATGTAAACCATCTGATGGAAGATCTCAACGAGAAAGAAGCCCTGGAAATCATCAGCACAATTCTAATTTCTTTAGGTAGTCAAGGATGGAATTTTTTAGATTCACAGGGGAAGATCTGAGATCGTGGTTGTTCAAAATTGAATAATATTTTGCCATGGAGAAAGTTGCTACTGAGGAAAAGGTGGAAGTAGCTGTTATGCAGTTGGAAAGGGAAGCTATTCAATGACATTTGTCGTTTATGAGATATAAACAGTACCTCCAACCAGCTACTTGGAATGAGTATGTGATAGCATTAGTTGAAAGGTTTGGGGCTGATTTTGATGATCCAATGGAAGAAATCAAAAAGATTTAACAGACTGTAAGTATGAAGGAATATCAAGCCATCTTTGAGAGGAATTTGAATAGAGTACGACTATCTTAAGAGAATACAATCAGCTATTTTCTGGGAGGTCTGAAGCATGAACTGAACATTGCTGTCAAGCTCACCAATCCAATAACTTTATCACAAGTATACAGAGTTGCAGTGCAAGAGGCATACCTAGCTGCAACTAAACAACCATCTCACACAGCCAACCCCTCAACTAAACGATATGCAGGACAAGGCACTAGTGGTAAGCCTTTACTACCAACTTCTATGTCACGACCCAAAATCTTACCTGTTGTGATGGCGCCTATCTCAATACTAGGCAAGCCAAAAATCCCAATAAACCACCATTTCTTTTAAATTTGAAAACAAAATAATTAATTCAGCGAAAGAAATCTCAAATTTTCAAATATATCACTCCCAAAACCCGGTGTCACTGAGTACATGAGCATCTAATATGAATACAATGTCTGACTGATAAAAAGCCACTTTCTGAAAGTATAGAACAGTACAATAACTGAAGGAAAGAGAGACAACATCAGCGGACGCCAAACAACTACCTTGATAGTCTCCAACTGATAGTACTCTAAAATCTAACAATCTCCGTGTCCGAAAGCACCTGGATCTGCACACGAGGTACAGAGTGTAGTATGAGTACAATTAACTCAATAAGTAACAAGACTAACCTCTGGGCTGAAAGAAATGATGAGCTCTGCAGGTACAGTCCAGTAAAAATAATGGTACAGAAATATAGGCATGCTTTCAAGTTCAACAGTAAACTCAATACAAGTGAAATAGATTAATACTGCATGATATGAGGCATATGATATCTCAGTAGTCACAAATTATCCGGTTACTTGATATTGTTTATGGCCAATCCAGCCTAGAGGTGTTCCAACCCGTATATATGTGCACATCGACGGACAATCAGTCATCCAGTACCGTATAAGGCCAATCTAGCCCTGGATAATTTATCCTTAAATATAAATGATACTCACAAAATCCATGTCCAGATAACTCATTACAATACAAATAAGTAAGGCAAGTCCAAGCCCGGGAAAATCCATCCCAAATATATATATATATATATATATATATATATATATATATATATATATATATATATATATATATATATATATATATATATAGCAGTAAGTAAGGCAAGTCCATGCCCTGGGAAGTCCATCCCGAATATCGATGATCAACTACGCTCACTGGGGGTGTGTACAGACTCCGGAGGGGCCCTTCAATCCAAGTGTAATACAAAGCCAATATGGCCTACTGCATGAGGGCAGTCCCGATCCGTATAATAACAAAGCCTATAAGGCCTGCTGCAGGCGGGCAGCACCTATCCATAAAATAGTAAAGCCTATAAGGCCTACTACAGGCGAGCAACCCCGATCCAGAACAATAATAATGTATAAAGCCATTATGGCCTGCTGCATGCGGGCAGCCCCGATCCATTTAATAATAACATATATAAAGCCAAATGGCCTGCTGCGTTGCGTAGCTCAATCCCATAAATATCCTCACAATGGACAATTATTACTGAATGTGAAATATATATTTTAGAATAATTAATTCAACAGCATCACGAACCCATGGGTCCAAAAATATCGGCACATAGCCTAAACATGATCTTTATTACTAGCCTCAGCTTTATTCTTCTATCAAGTGCTACACGTTCAGATAATAACATGATTCTTTAATCTTACAACTGCACAGGATTTATTCAAGACACAATTTATATGGTGCACATCCACATGCTCGTCACCTATCGTGTATGTCACCTCCAAACAATTTATATCATACCAAATTCGGGGATTCATACCCTCAGAACCAAGTTTAGAAGTGTTACTTACCTCAAACCGTGTAATTCTTTACTCCGCTATGCCTTTGCCTCGTGAATTGGCCTCCAAACGCCTCGAATCTATCCACAATTCATTCGATCCAGTCAATAAAATTTATTAGAATTAATTCCATAAGAAAATACTAATTTTTCATAAAAATCCAAAATTTAGCTCAAACTCGACCCCCGGGCCTACGTCTCGAAACCAGTCAAAACTGGCAGAATAACAAACCTCGTCCTCATCCGAGTCCAACCATAAAAATTTCACCAAATTCCGACATCAACTCGACCCTCAAATTTTCAATTAAAGTCTTTAAAAATTTCTACCATTTTCAACCCAATCTATACCCATTTGAACTCAATAATCTTTCCATAAACCTTATTGATATGTATAAATGATACTATTACACCCAAGGATCATACTCTTAATCACCCATCTTTATCCAAACTCGAAATTGAAGACTAGGGGTTAAAACATTACCTCTTGGGTGAAGATCTTGTGATATTTCCTTGTTGGATTTCAAAGCTTGAACATGATCTTGATGAACAAAGCACTTGAGATTCTTCCTCTCTCTAGAACACTCTCCCTTCTCTCTAAAAATATCATATTTTTACTCCAAAATGAGCCCCAAAGCCTATATATCAAAATGGGGTCGGGTTATGAAAATAGAAAAATTAACCCTCCGAAAGCAGGTCTGTGGTCGCAGAATGGACCAGAAGAGCCCAGATTTGGGCACAGGTTACGCACCTGCGGGCTCGCAGATGCGACCTCCATCTCGCACCTGCGCAACCTGCCTAGCCCCGCGTTGCCCATACCTGCGCACTCCCCACGCGCACCAGCGGCCTCGCACCTGTGACCCTTTCTTCCGCAGGTACGGAAATAGCAGAAATAGCAGCTCCAACTGCAAATTCCAACTTCGACAAATCCGTTAACCACTCGGAATCACCCCGAGGCCCTCAGGACCTCAACCAAAAATACCAACAAGTCATATATCAACATACAAACTTAGTCAAACCTTCAAATCACTCAAAATAACATCCAAACACCAAATTACCCTCGGATTCAAACCTAAGAACTTCTAAATTTTCTAAATTCGGCAACCGACGCCGAAACCAACCAAACCACGTCCGAATGACCTCAAATTTTGCACACACATCACAAATGACACTACGAACCTACTCCAACTTCTGGAATTCCATTCCGACCCCGATATCAAATTTTTCACTGCCGACCAAAATCGCCAAATTTCTAATTTCGCCAATTCAAGCCTAATTCTACCACGGACCTCCAAATTACATTCTAGTCGCGCTCGTAAGTCCAAAATCACCTAACGAAGCTAATGGAACCATCAGAATTCCAATCTGAGGTCAAATGCTAAAGAGTCAAATTTTGGTCAACTCTCCCAATTAAAAGCTTCAACAATGAAATTCTTTCTTCTAATTCGATTCCGAATTACCTGCAACCCAAAACCGATGATTCACACAAGTCAAAGTACATCATACGGAGCTACTCATGCCCTCAAACAACCAAGCAAAGTGCAAATGTTCAAAACGACCGGTCAGGTCGTTACATCCTCCCCCACTTAAACACACGTTTATTCTCGAACGTGCCCAAAGTTGTTCCAAAAGCCATCAAATCGTTGAGTAGCTTTCACATGCACATACCCGGGGGGTGATCCCATGTCACCCTATCCCATACAGGTCTGATAGCACAGCATAACTGAAATTTCTAAATTCAACCTAACCCACAAGCCTTCGAATCAAATTTTCAACATCCGAAATTTCCTATAAGATGAGAAGTTTGCATTTACATACCATATAAGTCTGAATAATCTGTACCAAAAGCCGTAACCATAACTCAAATACTCAAATTCAAATACTACATAGCTCGAATGCTCAAAGCAATGATTTCTAATCACAATATCGACTCAAATCAACCCAATGCCGGTAATAACCTCATATCAGACAAAACCTTATTTCAAAACCTTCGTACACCGCCGATGATGAAAGAAACATACTAAATTCATAACCATTCATTAGACCAACAAGTCATGGAGCTCCCGTTCCTTCTACAAGAACTATAGCCAATTTCAAAGCCGACTTCCGATATTATCCTCCCAATTATACCACAATCAAATCCGATAGCATCCATTCTAGGCCCAATGACCTCGTCTCATCCCACACGACCACTCTAGTGACATGACACATCAATACAATCTAAAGCCACAACCAGTGCAATCCATGCACCAGATAGCAACATTCTAAATGTACCCAATCGTAACAATGACCCAAACAGGAGAATCGTTCCGCAAGCTCGACGGGTACCACCCCGACGCAATGCTAAGAACCCATCACACACCGCAGACCCATAACACACGAATCTTACACAAAGGATCATATTTCCACATAACTCTGCTGCAATACGTGACCCTATCCAAATACTGGTCCATATGAAACACCTCAAGCCACCCTGCTAAAATCAATAACCATGCGTAATTCGACATCAAGTACCCAAAGTGCATTACCATAACCACGGAGAAGCAAACGACACCATGCCATACAAACCCGAAAGAACATGACCAATACGCCATCAACCAAGCAATATCCAATACTATTCTCGCTCAAATTCCGCTATAAGGCCACAATAGAACCGCTCCATATGTGCATATAACCAACGAATCGCAATAAATAACCTCCGAAAGTCCACAATGACTGAATCATAACACATTCTATCATCTGGCTAGCTCCGGCCACAACTTCACAGTTCGTAACCATAAAACAATCTGCTCCTGAGAACTCCAAATCTCCAATTCCATAGAACATATAAATCACCATATTTGATTCCACCTCCACCACCCGAATGTCTAACACCTCTCTCATACACAATCATCCCACGAGAAATACTTTTAAAAAAAATTCTTCCGTGCCACCTGGCAAAAATTTGAATATCAACAGTCGATCAACCGGGAGAGTGCCGCAATACCAGCGAAGTACCCATAAATCAAAACATATTGCCCCTTCTGAAATGTACACTCCCATCAAGCCATACCAAATAGTAAATATCATTTACCTAGACATCGAAAACAGTCCATGCTACCTAAGAATTTTTGTCCTTCCTTTCAAAACTGAACTGTGACCTTGTACATGTAAATCCTATTCCTGCACAACACCACATCTATTATGCCATCATGTGACAAGCATAAGAATTCTATTATCAACTCTGAGTCACTAGCAAATTACATGCCTTATTAGTCAGAAACCTCTTTCTTGCTTCTTTCCAGGAGAAAATCATAACACACAACACGTTCCATACACCGGTAGAAAATATCTGATTCAAACCATGGTAGAAAACATCATGAACACTTCGAAATCCATTTGTACATAACCAAGCTATCTGAACCGAATTCCTCTAACTTCACCAAGCCACACAGGTTGCCAAATCCGGGAGCATTGCCACTAAACACCTGTAGATACTAGCCACGTCATAAGTACACAAATAACCGATTATACCCGTTACTTTGCTACCCCAACCTACTACCAAACTGTCCTATTTCTCTAAGTCCTTTCCAAATTGCCTTCAAATTGCTATTTTATTTTCTTGTTAGAACACTACTATCCTTAACTAAAACATGCCCCACAAACTCTAGCATAGAATCACACCTCCTTAAGGCTTATAAACCGTTGAATTCCTTTTTTTTATGTATCCCAAAGGTTCCACAACCAAAATGCTTACTCCGATGAGAACTTATGTGAACCTAAAACTGTTTCCTTTACCTTCTTGATACTGAAATGCATAATTCACAATGATATGAAATGCCACGAGTCTCGACACTATTCAATGCAAGTCCCAGTTTTCTAGCCATATATATAAATCGTGAAAATTACAAATCGCTACATATAAATCTTGAATCCATTAGAACCATTCTTAAGAGTCATCCACTCTACTCAAATCTCGAATTAACCGACCAAACGGACCGAAACGACCTGTGTCCCATTAGCACACCAACACCCAAGGGAAATAAAGAGTAACCCACATTCCTATGCAACCGAGCAAATTCCCGCTCCATGTACACTACATTCTTCATGAATAACCACTCAATTATTTTATGGTCCTCCTATAACCATAGAGTGTAATACAACTTGTGTCCAAAAATTCCTTTACTCGAGTCATCCTCGATATCGACCTTTGCAAGTCATAACTGATTCACCAGTATACCCCAAACCGAAACTAATACGACACATAACTGTGTAATCAACTCGTCAATAGCAGACTCCCCCCACTTAGCCTCAAGCTGCAATTATATAAAATTAGAATCCGCAAGGATTTCTCCTTCTCAATTACCAAGATCTCGCACCGTTAACCCGCCAGACTTCTCGAAGTCTTTTGTTAAGCTTCTCATAAACATTCTGAATCGCCTGCCAAAATCACACACGCGACCTCTTACCGGGTAGCTAGTAATATTCCTCGCAAAAGCTTCATCAACATCACGCTACCACTAGCTGCACACAGGAGATAACCCACCTGTGGAATTCCTTACCGACATCTCCCAATGACACTACACTGAGTGCAACGACCACGAAATCCGTAAATTCTCCTGAGTTCATGCTCGCCCACCATTTATATAAGTCTGCACTTTCCCTATTGACATCAACTGTATGTTCAACAATACCTTCCGAACTCAATTTATATTGCTCCTGACACAATAATCATATCTTCACGCCTCTCTTCATTTCAAACACACTCCTTTCTGCCATATTAAATCTCCCTTTGTACAGTAACCATCACTCCCAATAGAGTCTGCAAGCCAAATCACATACCGACACGATTCCAAACCATTCTACATTTTCTCAAGGCGCACAACTACCCTACCAGTGAATTCATATGCTAATCTGCCACTCTTACTTCGGTTAAATCTCATCCTTTAAGAAACTTCTCAACCTCTACTTCTCCCACTTGACCCGCTAGTACTTCAACCACCGCAAAATGCTTCCCGTCATGTCTTCGCTCATACTTTGCTGCCCAATTGCTGCATCAACTCGAAATGCATCTCTGTCGTACTAGAACCAATAGAAGGTTACCGACTCTAAGTATCTTCAAAGATTATCTTTCCCGAGCCATCAACATCAAAATACCCATTCGCAACCACCATTACTACACAACCACTTACTCTTCTTGAGTTCAAACTCATTGACAGACATGAGAATTTAATTTGCCCCAAAATTTAACAACGTGAAAGATCCTTCAAAACATTCACACTCGAGATGGTACGTCATATCAAAACGAAAAATCAAGCACCCAATGGCCTTCCTTTACATTTCAAGAAAATATTTCTCGTCACATTCACATAGTCTTAACACTTCCCGCAGTTACATCATACTCACCACAAGCCATTCCACTGCTCATCGAGCCACAATTCCACTCGTAGGGATATTATCAGACATATGAGTCCAAATGTATAGGTTACAACTAAAGCTACTGAGCCTAAGTTGCGGTCTAACCATGGCCTCAAGTCCTCCAGACTGGCCCACCACCACAACACAGAATACACATCTCAACCTTGTTCATAGAATCACAAGCCGGCGATGCACAACTGATACTGAGCGCTCATATGCGCATACGAGATGGGTGGAAGGAATTCAAAGAGTTATGTCTCAAGATGAATCAATTTTGCACGATAGAATACAAGAAAGTGAAATTTTCCTAAGAGTTCTGCAGCCTCTCGAAGATAAGTACAGACGTCTCCGTACCGATCCGCAAGACTCTACTAAACCCGCTCATGACTCGTGAGACCTATGTAACCTAGGCTCTGATACCAATCTGTCACGACACAATAACCTAATCTGTCATGATGGCACCTATCGTGGAACTAGGCAAGCCGACTCATTTCCAAAAAAATCGATATTTTCATTTCAAAGATAATTTCAATACTATTTAACATAAAACCTTCATTTAAGGAGTTCAAATCAAAGAAAACAGAAGTGTGAAAAATAAAAGCCCGACATCGGGGTGTCACTAGTCACGAGCATCTACTATAATCTGTCTAACAATATCGAGGCTAACTCAGCCTGAAAAATAGCTAAATATTACTAGAAGAAGATAAGAGGGAGAAGAGCAGGGGCTGCGATCACCAAACAGCTACCTTGATATCTCCAAGAAAATTTGCAACCAAAACACTCAATAATCACTACTGTGTCCAGCTACACCTGAATCTGCACGCAAGGTGCAGGAAATAATGTGAATAAGCCAACTCAGTAAGTAACAACAATAAATAAAGACTGAGAAGCAGTGACGAGCAATAAAGCATATAACGTTCATATCATGAAATCTCAGTAAAGTACAATATGCTTTAAAAATCAGTGTTTGAATCAAATCATCTCGTTTAAACCCGGTTCCAGTAAAAATCATTTAAAGATTTTTTTTTCCAACAGTTTTTCAAACAAAGGCTCAATGCAAAGGTGAGCAAAAATGGTAAAATCATAAACAGCCCCTCGGGCAAAGCATCACTCATATACAGCCCCTCGGGCAAACCTCACAGTCACTCTTGCCACTCGGGCATACCTCACAATCACTCTTGCCACTCGGGCATACCTCACAATCACTCTTGCCATTCGAGCATACTCAATAATTACTCATGCCTCCCAGTCACTCAGCACTCGGCACTCGACACTCGCTCTCAGTAGGTACCTGCGCTCACTGGGGGTGTGTACATACTCCGGAGGGGCTCCCTCAGCCCAAGCGCTATAATCTGCACGGATAACTCACGTGCTGCACGGATAACTCACGTGATATAATAATAAAGTATGTTACAGGTGGGCAGCCCCGATCCAACTCATCCTCACAAATCAGGCCCTGGGACTCACTCAGTCATAAACCTCTCAAGCCACTCGGGCATTTCAGTAAAACAGGGCATTCGGCCCAAAACATTTATATGCATCAAAATAGAGTCATAAAACTGAGTTATGCGGTAAACAAGTATAAAAATGACTGAGTATAGATTTTCAATCAAAAACAATGAGAGGATGGTAAGAAACAGCCCCTAAGGGTCCAAACAACATTGGCGCAAGGCCCAAACATGGCATTTAGCCCAATTTACAAAAATTCTTTCTAAAACATATAAGTATCATATGGTTTCAACAAAGTATGTAACTTTACAGTTGCTACGGAACAGACCAAGTCACAAATCCCCAAGAGTGCACGCCCACACGCCCGTCACCTAGCATGTGTGTCACTAAAAATGGTAGAATGATACAAAATCCGGGGTTTCATACCCTCAAGACTAGATTTACAATCGTTACTTACTCAAACCGATCAAATCTCTAACCCGCAATGATCTTGCCTCTGGACTCGGCCTCCAAATGCTTCGAATCTATTCACAATCAGTACAATACCATCAATACACACTAATGGAATGAATTCCACAAGAAAAACTATAAAATTAGACCAAAATCCGAAATTGGCTCAAACCCGGCCCTCGGGCCCACGTCTCAAAATCCAACAAAATTTACAAAACTAGAAAGCTCATTCACTCACGAGTCTAACCATACCAAATTCATCAAAATCCGACATCATTTGATCCTTCAAATCCTTAAATTACTTTCCAAAAATTCCAAGCCCTAACCCTTCATTTTCACTAATTACCATGATAATGGAAAATCACCATATATACAAGTATTAGGGCTCAAGTAACTTACCTCAACGAAACCCCCTTGATTCCTTCTTCAAATCTCTCCCAAAAGCTCCAAAAATCGAATAGAAATGGTGGAAATGAACCAAATTCGCGAAGGGTTCTATTTATGGTTTCTGCCCAGATTTTTCGCACCTGCGGCCATTTTCTCGCACCCGCACGACTGCACATGCTGTCCAAGGATCCACACCTGCACAACTCACTTACGCGCCTAGACTTCGCATCTGCGGCAACATCGTCGCACCTGCGAAGGCGCATCTGCGCGTTTTCCTCCGCTTCTGTGAAGCCTAACCAGCATTGCCCTTTCTGCATCTGTGCCCCAGGTTTCGCACCTGCGGGCTCGTAGATTCACCCTCCATCTCGCACCTGCACAACCTTCCTAGCCCCATACTGCCCGCACCTGCGCACTCCCCACGCACACCAGCGGCCTCGCACATGCAACCCTTTCTTCTGCAGATTCCAACTTCGACAAATCCGTTAACCACCCGGAATTACCCCGAGGTCCTCGGGACCTCAACCAAAAATACCGTCAAGTCATATATTAACATACAAACTTAGTCAAACCTTCGAATCACTCAAAACAACATCCAAACACCAAATTACCCTCGGATTCAAGCCTAAGAACTTCTAAATTTTTCAAATTCGGCAACCGATGCCGATACCAACCAAACCAGGTCCGAATGACCTCAAATTTTGCACAAACATCAAAAATGACACTACAAACCTACTCCAACTTCCGGAATTCCATTCAGACCCCGATATCAAATTTTCCACTGCTGACCGAAATCGCCAAATTTCTAATTTTGCCAATTCAAGCCTAATTCTACCACGGACCTCCAAATTATATTTCGGTCGTGCTCCTAAGTCCAAAATTACCTAACGAAGCTAATGGAATCATCAGAATTGCAATCCGAGGTCAAATGCTAAAGAATCAAATTTTGATCAACTCTCCCAATTTAAAGCTTCAACAATGAAATTCTTTCTTCCCATTCGATTTCGAAATACCTGCAACCCAAAACCGATGATTCACACAAGTCAACGTACATCATACGGAGCTACTCATGCCCTCAAACAATCGAGCAAAGTACAAATGTTCAAACGACCGATCGGGTTATTATATTCTAGTTCTGGTAGTTCTTCTTATACTAGAGGGTTTACTAAAAGACACTGACCATAAGTAAGATGAATGAAAAAAGACCAAAAGGATTGTGTTATTTTTGTAATGAGAAATATATACCAGGACATAAGTGTAACAATTCAAAACAACTATATCTGCTAGAATTGGAAGAAATAGAAGAAGTACCTAATACAGATGAAGAATAAGAGTTAGTAATACAGGAAGAAGGATATGATCAGCCGGAATCATCTCAATGGATGAAGCAAATGGAAATTTCTATCCATGTTATGAATGATTCATGGGGATATATAACCTTAAAGGTTATTAGTTATCATGCAAAGAAGACTTTGAGTATATTTATTGTTACAGGGAGCTTTCATAATTTCATAGACCCTGAATTGGTTAAGCATTTAGGGTGCACAATCAGATCTACAAATCCTCAATTGGTAGTTGCTGCTAATGGGAACATGATAGTAGACAAGGTGTGCACAATCACTTGGTTGTTGCAGAGTGCTGAATTTTCAGCAGAGTTTTTACTCCTGCCTTAAGGTTCATGTGGGGTGGTTTTAGGAGTACAATGGCTACTAATACTTGGAGACATTAAGATGAACTTTAGAAAGCTAACTATGGAATTTTGGTACAAAGGGAGGAAGCACTTTCTCAGGGGTGGTGTAGTTAGGTTAAGGTTCAAGGAGCTGAAAAACTAGTCAAACATGCAGGTGATTTATCTCAATTATGCATGATACACGTAGTACCCATGGAGAGTGCAGGGGAACAGTGGCATGTAATTAGAGCTAAAGAGGAGCCTGAGATAGATGCTAGATTGGTACAACTACTAGCTGAGTTCTCTAAACTGTTTGAAGAACCTGCTGAATTAACTCATTCTAGAGTTATGTTTTATCACATAATTGTCTTGAAAAATGGAATTGAACCTACGAATAAAAGACCTTATAGGTATCCTTCAGTTAAGAAGTATATTATTGAGGGCCTAAATCAAATGTTGGAGCAAGGAATTATTCAACCTAGTTGTAGTCTATTTGCTTCACCAGTAGTCATAGTAGAAAAGAAGGATGGCACATGGAGGCTTTGTATGGACTATAGAGACATGAATAAGTACATTGTGAAAAACAAGTTCAATATTCCCATTGTAGAGGACTTGTTAGATGAACTAGGGGGGATCTAAGATCTTCTCTAAGATAGAATTAAGGTCTAGATATCATCAACTCAGAATGGCCAAGGAGGATGTGCCTAAAACTATCTTCAGAACTCATTTTGGGCATTTTGAATATCTGGTGATGCTATTTGGCATGTCCAATGCTCCTGCAACCCTTCAAGAATTGATGAACTTTGTTTTTCAGAAGTTTCTCCAAAAGCATGTGTTAGTCTTCTTTGATGATATTCTCATCTACAACAGCACTATGGAGGATCATCTAATTCATTTGAAATCTACTTTGTGGAGATGAGGAAGCATCAGCTCCTTGCTAAAAAGAGAAAATGCTTCTTGGGGGTTCAAAGGATTGATTACTTGGGACATTTCATCAAAACTGAAGGTGTGTCCACAGATTCTCAAAAGAGAGAAGTTGTAAGGAATTGGTCTACTCCAGCAACACTCAAACAACTAAGAGGAGTTCTAGGCATAGTTGGTTACTACATGAGGTTTATCAAGGGCATAGAGTAATTTGCAAGATTTTAACTGATCTAACCAAGAAAGATAATTTCAAATGGTCACACTCAGCTGATGCAGCATTTGCAGATTTCAAGGAAGCACTCACTCAAGCTCTTGTTCTAGCTTTACCAGATTCTAGCAAAACATTCATTGTAGAAACTGAGTGCCAGTGGGTATGGTATAGAAGCAGGACTTATGCAGGAAGGGCATCCAATAGCTTTTATTAGCAAAGCTTTGTCCCCTAGACATGCAACATTATCTGTCTATGATAGAGAGCTACTAGCCATTATACATGCAGTAAACAAATGCTCACGGTATCTGTTGGGGCACAGATGTATCATCAGGACTGATTGGAAAGCTTTAAAATTCTTTATGGAGCAAACTCTACATACTAACTATCAGTTGTTGTGGCTAACCAAATAGATTCCATTTGACTATTCTATAGAGTACAAGAAGGGAGTAGAGAACAAAGCAGCTGATGCACTTTCAAGAGTTACTGGAGCTGAACTGTTAGCTCTGGTGGTTTTACCTAGTGAAACTGATCTTTTCCGATGCATAATTGATAGCTTGAATTCATACCAGGAGCTCAAACACCTCATTGAAGAAATCCAAGATGATCCACATACTCACAAGCAGTTTACAAGGGTTCAAGGTCAACTAAGGAGAAGGGGCAGATTGGTGATAGGCAAGGTACCAGAATTGAGAAAAGTAGTTATGAATCTATGGCTTGCAACTCCTCAGGGTGGCCATTCAGGAGTTGAAGCTACACTAAAGAGACTACTAACACTGTCCTATTGGAAAAACATGAGAAAAGAGGTAAGAGAATTTGTTCAAAAGTGTGATATGTGCCAAAAGAAAAAATATGACTTAGCTTCCTACCCTGGGTTATTATAACCATTACCTATCCAGATGTAGTATGGTCCCAAATCAGTATGGACTTCATTGATGTCCTTCCTAAATCTAATGGTTGTGAGGTGATACTAGTAATGATAGACATACTCAGCAAGTATGGCCATTTTACTCCATTGAAGCATCCTTGCACTGCTCAATCAGTTGCTAAGGTATTCATAGACACTGTGGTGAGACTATATGGTCTACCTGATACCATTACTAGTGACAGAGATACTGTCTTCCTGAGCACCTTCTGGAAAGAATTGTTTTCACTACAAGGAGTTCAATTAAACACTTCCTCTACATACCATCCTCAATATGATGGACAGACTGAGGTGTTGAATAGAAGTCTTGAGACGTACTTAAGGTGATACTGCAATGAAGCTGTTGCTAACTGGTACCCATGCTTACATATGGTTTAGTAATGGTATAACACCTCATTTCACTTAGCCATATAGACCACTCCTTATGAAGCATTGTATGGTCGACCACCACCCTTACATCTTCCTTGCTTGCTAGGGGAATCAGCTTCAGCTGAAGTTGATAACACTTTGATCAATAGGGAGCTAAAACTACAGTTGCTTAAACATCATTTAAAAGAGCTCAACTTAGAATGAATTTGCAGGCAGACTCATATAGAAGTGATAGGCAATATTTTGTAGGTGATTGGGTCTATTTGAAGGTCCAACCCTATAAACAATTGACCATTTCAAATCACTCAACAAATTGGCTGCTAAGTACTATGGGACTTTTTAGATTGTCAAACGAGTGGGTCCAGTTGCCTATACCCTCTTACTTCTTGCTGGAGTTAAGATTCATCCCATTTTCTCATTATTAAAAAGGTTTTATGAAGTTCCATCTCAATTTCTTATCCTCTTGTGATTGATTTAGCCAGCCATTATTGCCCTGATCCTGAACTAGTCTCGCAAAGAAGAATGGTGAAGAAAGAAAATAAAGTTGTTGCACAAGTCTTAGTTAAGTGGCAAGGACTTCCTACTAATGCTGCTACTTGGGAGTTTGTTACGGTCTTCTTCTTCTTCTTTTCTTCTTCTTCTTCTTCTTCTTCTTCTTCTTCTTCTTCTTCTTCTTCTTCTTCTTCTTCTTCTTCTTCTTCTTCTTCTTCTCAAGCTTATTCCTGAAGCAGTGTTGCGATCCTCGAATTCAATCTAAATTCCTGCAATCGTGTAACACTGCTACGGAAGAACTTCAATCACAATTGTTCGAAGTTTGCACTGCAACGAACTTAAGACACTTCAGACGCGATTGGATGAAGTTTGAAATGTATATTATTAACACTGCAATGGGCTAACTTCAGACTTGACTGTCTGAAATTTACACCTTGCGACAAACAAACTTAATACATAATTTTTCTGAAGTTTAGTTCCTATTGTGCTGCTAGTCACCTTTGTATGGCATACACCCCAGAACATTCTATTGAATATGTCATCTTTTTCATCATTTTTAGACACGGATATGATACACGCGAGTAAATTATTTTCATATTATTTTGTTTTGTGGATTAGATCTTTTACGGCGGAGAGCGGTAACGAAGCGACATCATATGTAACAAGAAAAGAGTATAATGGAGAGGAAAATTGTTTACCTGTAAAACGGTACAGTTGAATTTATACATGGTTTCTAGACAAGTAAATTAATTTGATCTTGAGATAATATAAGAATTAGATAAATATACAATACTTAGTCTTGAGATGGAGACGAAATAGCAGAAACAGTAGTTCCGATAGCAGGGCTTCCGGGCATAATAATAATGAAATCAAAAGGCAAGAAGATAAAATTATATTAAGCTTTGAATAGAGTGTAGCGTAAGTTTGCCAGAAAATTTGTGTCTTTTACAATGATAATAAAGCTTACTATTTATAGTTGCACCCAGGGAATAAGGTCCTATGATCAAGTCTTTCTTTAATGTCAATTATGAGGGCCATTGAAGAATGTGTAACGGCACGTATGAATGTCAAATTCTTTGTAATGGGCAGTGTACTAAATATTGTAGAATATTCTTCACTAAATGCTACTGGGCGGCAAAAATCTATTTCATATTTATGAGTACTATTATTTTCGGTAACATATAGAATAGTTGCCTTCGATTTCAGCTATCCTCTACCTTCGACTCCATATGTCACTTCCTTATGCGATCATTAATATAACATATTTCACCCTATACATATAGTCCTCTTGCTTTCCGGTGACATAACTTTGTGTCACTGGGAGGTTGGTAGAAAATCTTTTTTTTGCGGGAATTTTACTGGCTCCTTCTGAAAAGCTTCTGACAGTTGATTAGGCACACGTCTCTCCGTATTTAATGTTCCAAACACGCATCGTCCCACTATTCTCCATAACCTTTACCGGCTATTGAGGTAATTATCACCATGAGTTTAGCCGTCTAAACCTTTACTTATACGCATCAACCTCCTTTATTCACACCTTATAATTCTCCAAACCCTCACAAACTCTCTTCATTCAGCTTGTACTCTGTTCTTCATCCTTTCTTTAGTTTTCTTCATAATAGAAAATCTTTTCCTTCTTCTCTATCATAGAATTGCTTCTACTTCTAAGAATCTTAGTTCCTCAAAGAAATAAATCAAAGTCGATGAAGTTGATTCTCCTACAGTGAGCACCATCATTACCAGAATTCTCGTCACAACTAAAGACTTCGAAGAGAAATTTCTTTATGCTAACCCTCGTACATGGGCCGTTGGCAGATACCCTTCTTCCATCCGTCCTTCCAGTACTCCTTCTATGAAGGAAGATTGCCATTTCCATGATTTAGACATTGTCACTCCTGATCTGGTGGAGCAGGTAACCTTACCCAAGAATGGTTTTACGTACTTCTATACGTATCTTTTCACTTTGGGGACTTTTTCTCTGAGTGGAGATCTTGACTCCGTCATTGTGGTGTTCTGTCTCCGCTACTAGGTGTGTTTAACACAGGCGAGTCCTTCCGTGTGGAGGATGATTGCTTGTCTCCGGCGCCTGTGCCAAGAAACGAAAGAGGACATATCCCTAGCTCACGTGATGAACCTCTATTCCCCCAAGATCTTCTGTGGGGGAATGATTAACTTCAGCAAGCGAGGCCAGCATGTACTTCTATCCAACATGGATGATGATAACAACTATGGATGGATGGAATAGTTCATTTTAGTCACTACTTGTGACATCATCCCGGCCTCAGCTCCGTCTTTCCCGGAATTATTGAACCGCATTGGTAAGTATATCATTTGTTTCTCCTTGTGTTAAAGACCATTCCTCATCATTATTGACTTTTCTTCCTTTACATGTCTCAGCGACTCGGTGGGTTCCCCCTAGGGTTGAGGTCTTAGACTAATAGGTTCAAAAGCTTTTGGACATTACTACGCTCGAAACCCACACGTGGAAAGAGTTGTCCCTAAAATTTGGGTGGAAGGCCAAAAATCATGGTAAGTTGAACTCATCTTGTCTTTACCTTTTCTCGTAAGGAAGCTGTCTGATTCTTCTCTCCTGTTGAATATAGGTCTACCCTAGGGCTCAGTTGTCATCCCCACGGAAGATATTTTGGCTAATCCTGCTGATGCGGCGAGGTTGCTGCAGAAGGCCTTTTCGCAGACAGGCATCTCCGGGCCTACTTCTGGTGCGAGTGCTTCTTCTCGGAATCCCGAGATGGAGAACAAGCAACCAAAAATAAGGAGTTCCTCCGCGGCCCGGGGAAAGAATAAGAGGGCAAATAATGCTACCCCCGAGTTATCTCCGGAAGTCATGGTGGCGAGCCCCCCGCCCGGTCCGGCCATCGATCCCATGATGATTGATGATGATGGAGAAGCCAACAAGGATGGGGCTTCTCTACATAGAAGATGACGACCTTCCTCAACTAAACAGACTTCTCAATCTGTTGAGTTAGTTACACCAACCGAGGACAATACCTCGCTCTCTAGGGGGAGTTTGAGATGGTGAAAAATGCCAACTCCCATTTTTGAATCCTTGTCGCTGTGCCCGATATTGTGAGGCTGAGTATCAGGTCCCTGTCGTCTTTTGTTGACAAGCAACCAACAACCACCACTGTATTTTCCGTAGATGCTTCTCACCCTTTAATGCCATCAGCTTCATCTCCTTCTTCACCAACTCTTCCACTAGCAACTACTACATCATCTCCACCAGCCGCATATATCCGAAAAGAGGATGTTTCTCCCTCCCAATCCCCAGTTCATGGGAATATGGGGCAAAATTATGCTTCACCCTCAGAAGATCCTCAAAGGAGGAGGAGCGTCACTCTCTCGGTCTCTACCAGATGCAATTTGCTATCCTGGCCGTTGGAACTTGCTAACTATCTGAAGCCTTTGGCTTCAGAAAAAGATTAGGAAAAGATACACGCTCTCTCAGGAGAGTGCTTGTTAAACAATGCTATGCACAACGCCGCAGCGGTATACTCTTCATTTCCTTTGACATTTCTTCTGTCTTTGATTTAGTAATATTTGGAATTTGCCTTTTTTGTTTCACATGCCAATTTCCTTGCTTCCGAGGGCCTCCAAAGGTTGATTCGGGAAAAGGAAGAACTTACCTCCGGGCGAGATTAACTTTTGGTCGAGCGGGACTAAACTACTGCTCGCCTCTCAGAACTGGAAGCCAAAGCTGCTGAGGCTATTGTGTTGGAGGCTCGAAGCCAAAGTGAGCATGAAGAAGAGACCCTTAGCCAAGAGATTGCCCCGCTGAGGGTTCAATTTGAAGATCTAGGGCTAGATGGGTGAATGTCCATAGTGGCGTTCTTGCTGCATCTGATCGCGAGGTTGCCTCCACTAAAAGATTTAACTAATTTGGAGGCAGCCTTGAATTCAAAAACTGAAGATCTTGCTGCTGTCGGGGCGAAATATGCCCAATTGGAGGAGAAGTATAAGAAGACCATTGAGCATAACAGAATTTTCCGCTCTACTGTCTGCGAACTAGATGTTAGCCTCAAGTCCGTTAGATCTCCCCGGGAAAACCTTTCTGTCGAGGTTGACCAACTCAAAGAAGAACTCAAGCGTAGAGCGGCTTCCCTCATTGTTGAAAAAACATATGTTAGGTACAACATGAGGAGAAAAACCTTGGAAGAGGCTAAATAGGGTGTCATTAACTTTGATGCCGAAATCACTAAAGCCCGTGAGCAGGAGTCAGCTGCTAAAATAAGTCTCCCGGACAGGCCTGATACTTTTGGTTCTTCTGGTTCGGGTTACGAATCCTCGAGAACTGAAGAGGAATCGAAGGGTGAAGATGTTGAATGAGAAAATGATGAGGGTCAATATATCGAGCCGACGACAGATCTACCTACTTCCCTTGGGCACGCTGATGATTATCTTCCTCCAAATTTCGGAGATGCAGTAGCTTAGCTTTTCATTTATTTTCCCAACTTTTGTACTTGTGCTATTTTGGCATATTTATTGTGAAAAAAAATATCTTTTGCTCAAGTATTGCATGAGTCTTTCTGAGTTCTTTTGTTTGAACATTTATGCAAGTTTTAATCTTAGCATTATTTCTTGCTTAAGTATTTTCCGCAAGTTTTACTGTTTGCGTCTGATTATGCAAGGTTTTGGGTGTATTTTCCCCTGGAAGCATTTGGATTTCGAGCCCAAGTTCTTCCAAAATCAACCCTTTATCGTTAGGGTTTTTATAATAGAGGACCGTCCTATTTTTATGGTGCTCTTGAAGAGGACATCTCCTATTCATTACGACACTAGCATTTGAAGTACTTGATTAACTTTCAAATGACAAAATCAATTCATCGTTCAGACAAGAAACAAGATAGAAATAAAAGGACTTTTCTTTTATTCCTTCCATTTTCAAAGAGTACATAAGCATTCATTATGCTAAAAAGAAATTTCTATTTCTTGTGGCTAACTTGTATAACTTGTTTCTACGGGGCTGGCCGCACAGTCCCCCATCTCGATGATATCACGATGTTTCCGATCTTTGTTTTCCGGTCAACGTAGCAGTCATTGTTGTCGTATCCTCATATCATTCCCCTTCAGAGTTTGAATGCGAATAATATAGATTTGAACACTGCAAGTTTCGCACCTTCGAGGACTCCACTAATGAATTGCTAAATAATCTTCAGTTCGATAACAAACTTTACTTCTGATAAGTGGGGATTTTGACTACTTTTTAGCGCCTTTTAGCTTTTGTTTTAGTCTAAAAGCATTGAATTATGTCCCCGAAAGTTGGTTTCCCCAGATGAAATCCAACTCAAAAAGGAGTAGTTTGAACACAAGGCAATAAAAGGCACAAAAACTTACAATGTGCGGTTCGCAGAATTCTATCTGTGGACGCAATTAAAGAAGGAAAACTCAGCAGACTTTTGAGAAAATTGCGGATAACACATGAATTGTGCGGCCGCAAAAGATGGGCTAGGAACAAAGATCATAGAGATGACAAAAAGCCAAGTCCAGGTTTTCCTCAAATTGCGGTCCGCACAAGATTTGTGCGGCCGCAGAAAATCATCTTGCGGTTGCAATCATACTATTGCGGACCACAAAAGAGCGCCTTGTAGCCGCAGTGCTAAATCTGTGGACCGGGAAATAGTGCCTCGCGGTCGCAGTTCGGAATTGTGCAATCGCAAACCTCCAGGTCCTGACAAGATGAAGAAACCTGCGGACCGCACATGAAATTGTGCGGCCGCAGAACCTCTTGAGTGGCATTTTTGTTCGAAACTGTCAGCTTTGTATAAATAGACGAGTTTCACGAAATTAGGTCAAGTTTTTAATATTTCAAGTATTGTAGCCGTTTCTCTTTGTTGGTTTAGGAAACTTTAGCTTTTTTTGGTGGTTTAACATTAGATTTCTCTATTTTAATCTTCCAATATGAGTTTTATTATCTTTTCTTCTTTGTTGTTTTCTACACCCACTATGAGTTGCTAGATTTTTACTAGGGTTGTGACCCAACCCTAGTGTGTAAACCTTATGAGTGATTAATTTTATGCTTGTTTATAAATGGGTATTTATTATTTAGCTTAGTTCATGCTTCAATTGTAGAATTAATGGTTGATAACATTTATTCATACCTATTTGACTTAATCTCTTCTTGAGCTATTATCAACCATTTTGGTAGATACTCATTTGGTCTTGAGAAAGCCACATTGGGCAAAACCACTCTCTGACCTAGAGGTATTGAGTAGGCAACGTAGTGTTGTGAGCTATAATACACCTTAGTCAATAAAACGAGCATAAAAGTCTTTATCACATTAGACAAACACCTAGGTCATGGTCACAACCCTAGGCTTTTTACAAACTTGAAAAACAACAAAAACAATTATCCTAGTCTTACTTCTTTACTTTGCATTCTTTAGTCTTAAAATTGAAATAGCAACAACACCATTCTGTGGAAGTGCAAATTGAGATAGTTCAAATTCACGCACTAGAATATATACTCCTAACCCCCATCTTAGCTTCATGTGGATTTGACCCCGACTTTTCGTTGGGTTTTATTATTGCAAACGACAGTGTCATACCTCTATAGAGGAACGAGATCATATTTTGGCGTCATTTCCGGTGAATTAAAAGCAGTGTTAGCTATATATTTGGGTGTATTTTTGGAATATCTTCTTTTCCTTCCGTTTTACTAACATGTTTGAGAAATCGTAGGTACAACCATGGCAAACATTGAGCTCGGAAATATTACTTTGGGGGATGTAGACGTTGAGGATGAGCAAGTTGATGGGGTTCCTCTTGAACCTCAAGCCAATAAAAGAGGCTGAGCGCCTCATGAAAATGTCCCTGCTCCCCCCACCTCCTCCACGAGCAGCTCCACGCCAGATGTTGCTTAATGAAGGGTACGCAAGTGCTATAGTCCCACCCCGTATTAGGGCGGGCAACTTTCAAATCACCAATGTGATGCTCACTTTGCTAGAGTAACGAGGTTTCTTCACCGGGGCTACGAATCAAAATTCATATAAACACTTGAAGGGGTTTGTAGACACTTGTTGGGGGAGTAAAAAAACAAATGTCTCCGAGGATGCTTTGAGGCTAAGAGTAAACAAACAAATGTCTCCGAGGATGCTTTGAGGCTAAGGCTTTTTCCCTTATCTCTACGGGGGAAAGCCTTAGATTGGTTGGAACGATTTCCAAACCATTCCATTCATACTTGGGATGAGTTGGCAGAGAAATTTATTGTCAAGTTCTTCTCTCCCGGGTATATGGCTACTCTTAGAGATGAGATTCTTACATTCAAGCAAGAGCCCAATGAGCCGCTACACGAGATATGGGAGTGGTATAGAGCAATGGTCAAATAGTGTCCCAATAACAATATGATGGAGAATATGATTCAACAAACTTTCTATCGTGGGATTAATACGACCAACCAATGCATGGTGAATCAACTTGCCGGTGGAAATTTCATGACAATGCCGTATACAGAAGCTTGTGTGATTTTGGATGAAATGGAAGACACATCATCGGTATGGCAATCCCGGGCTAATGTTCCCTAAGGTGATCCGAACGTGATTCACCTCCATAAAGAGTTGCATGATCATGGGCAAGCCATTGCTGATATGACCAACACTATTAATCAATTAGCAAAGGCTCAACTTCAACAAGTGCAAAGTCCTAAGCAAGTCAATTCCATGGAGGGAGTAAACATGATGGTGAACAAAAGAAGAACCAAGGGTCCGCAAGTACAAAATCGAGTGGAGAATTATGTGCAAGAAGATAGTGGGTTTGATCAAGATGAATCTTGCAATGAACAAGAAGTGGAAGTGCAATATATTAACAACTTTCAAGGGCAACAAAACAATTTCCAAGGCCCAAGTCAACAACAATGGCGACCTCAAAACAATCAAGGCAATTGGAATGGTAGATACAATCAAGGGAATTGGCATAACAATTATAATCAAGAAAATTGGAATGGAAACAATCAAGGAAATTGGCATAACAATGACAATCAAGGAAATTGGAATGGAAACAATCAAGGAAATTGGAATGGCAACAATCAAGGTAATTATGGGGGGGGGGGAGGGGGGGTAACAATCAAGGCAGATGGAACAATAATCAAGGCAATCCGGGGTCGGGTTTTCAAAGCCCCCTGATATATCAACAACTGAGCAACCCGCCTCCTTATCCTTCCCATGGCCCAAGTTCTTCCAATAATGAAATGGGGCGAATTGAGAATATGTTTAAGCAAATTATGGAAAAGAATGTCGATTCGGATGCCCAACTTGCCTCACACAACACATCAATTCGCAACTTAGAAGTCCAAATGGGGCAAATCTCTCAAGCTCTAAATTCTCGTCCTAAGGGAGCAGTACCAAGTGACACGGTGGTGAACTCAAAGGGTGAGAACAACACGGGGCATGCCATGGTCGTTACTACAAGAATTGGAAGAGGTGGGAATGCACCCGCCTCAAGTCAAAGGCAACTTGTGGATGATGAACAAATGGTACAAGAAGAAGAGATCCCGAACAATGTGGTGCAAGCAAATGATGAAGTGCGGATTGATATTGATGATAATTTGGAAGAGACTCAAGAGTAAGTGACCCCATCTAGGGATCACGTTATTGACATACCGGAACCAGTAGTGCAAAAGGCTAAGGCACCATTGCCTAAGCCTCTTCCTCCATATCCTCAAAGGCTTGCCAAGCAAAATGGCGAGAATTAATTCAAAAGTTCATTGACATGATGAAGAATCTCTCGATCAATGTGCCATTAGTTGAAGATTTAGAATACATGCCTTGTTATGCAAAGTTTATGAAGGATTTGATGACAAAGAAGCGGTCGATAAATTTTGAAACTATTGTTGATACCCAATTTTTCCCTCATATTTTCCAAATATATATATATATATATATATTCAAAATAGCGCATATGCATCATCATTTGATTTACAAGCATACACAAATAGTTTTCATAATTTTCCATAATTTGTAAAGACTTTAAATCAATTTATTTCTGTATTTGTATTATATAAATAACCAATAATTACCCTACAAATTATTTTTATGATGATTGAATCATTTAAACTTATCATTTATACCAATATGAGGTTTTAAATATTTTCAGTACATTTATCATAATTACATTTGTATTTTTAGGGCCAAATTACACATTTTGAAACAATAGCCCATATGCATATATAATTATATTATTCATATATAAAATGACTTTTTATATTTTTATAATGTTAAGTAATTATTTTTAATCATTTTTATGCACAAATGATATTTTTATTTATTTATTTATTTATTATTTTATAAATTATTTATTCGTTAGATAGTGGGTATTTAAAATCTAGCCCTAAAATCCCCTATTTTCAGATTTAACCCAACACCCTTACACCAGCCCAATACCCTGAGCCCAAACCAAATAAATCCTAGCCCAACCAATTAAACTAACTCGACCTAGAACCCCAACTAATCGTGGCCGTTGATCTCTGAGATCAATGGCCCATATTACTCCTACTCTTTTAATTAACCAAACTCCCCTAAACCCTAAACTATTCTCCACCATCTTCCGCCTTTGGATTCTCTCATCTCTCTGCCCAAACCCTAGCCGTCTCCCACCAATTTTCTATCCTAATCCTACCGGACATGGGATTACATAGTTTTTTCGTGCCATATTCTACTTCCCCCGGTACTGGAACCTTCTATATACCGCTTGCCTAAATATGGCAAGCGGATCTCATCAACTTCGAACCAAAGCCGGTTCAGTTCTTTGATCTTTTCCGTCTATGTTTGTGCTTGTTCTTTTATGGTATGAATCTCTATGAACCTCTGTGATTCTTACTTACCCTATAATTAGGGTTTCAGATCTCTTTTAGATCGAACCAAATCTCGTTCGATTCTTTGATTTTAAGCGCTATTTTCGTCTATGTTCATTCTTGTTCTTTTATGGTATGAATCTCTGTGTATTTCTGTGATTCCTACTCACCCTAAAATTTGGGTTTTAGATTCTTTTAAATCAAACCAAATCTGGTTCGATTCGTTGATTTTAAAAGGTATTTCTGTCTATGTTCATCTTATTCTATGAAGCATGTGATTTTTACCTTTTATTTATTTTAGATTTCTGCCGATTTGTGTACTTTACCTAAAATTAGGGTTTTGAAATTTCCTCTTTTCCTTACTGATTTCGATTGCTTTCCTTTCTAAGTGTTTGGCTTATGTTTTTCCATATTTATGTGTTCGATTTCTCCACTATATAAACCCATCCCCACTCCCCTTTGAAACAATTCTGGAATCATTAAGAAAATTACTAAAAATTAAAGTTGTGTGCTCTTTACTCTTTAACAATCTTGTTCTGCACTTTGATTCCTGGCCGACTGAAAGCCAAGGCCAGAAATTCTAGATTCTTGCTCTTTCGTTGATATTCATAACACTGCGGCCTTCCTTTCATTCTTGTTTCATTTAACTGGTGAGTTACCAAACCTTCGTCATTTCATTCTTATTTACCTGTCATTAACATGAGTTTTCACTTTTGAAGATTTTTATTCCATGTGTTACTTCAATTTTAGGCTTTGCTAATCTGAATGCTATTACGTTTGTAGTTTGAGACATGTTTAGACTTGAGTTGATTAATTTCTTTTAATTATGCCTATCCTATGTGTTATTGATAGCCACCCCTCTATTGTATAAAATTGCTACTGGAACATGCTCTCCTATCTCCTTCTATGGATTAGTTGATTAAGTATGAGTATATTCATTAAGTAAATAACAAGTCTGTTTCTGAATTGCTGCAATGTAGCCTGTTTTGATCTTGTTTTCATCATGTCTTGACTTCTCCAGTAATTGCTATAATTAGTTCTCAGCATGTTAGGTTCTATTGCCAATTGATATGATTCCTTCTTGTGACACTAGCCTTCTGCACTTAGCATAATCTGAAATCTCTTTTTCTTCTTACTATAAGTTTGTCTTGCAACTTGTCTTGTTAATAAGTGCATTATGTGATTGAACTCGTTTTCTGAAACATGGTTAAGTTTGTCTTAAATCTAACATGTTCTGTTACCTATTTTTTTTACGTGCTCAATTTGATTCTATCCTTCAGTGTTGTCCCTTAACCTTATTCTATTCCTTTACTACTTGGTCTCTTTGAGTTCTTATTCCTTAGCCAACTGAAAGCCAATGCTACTTAGGTTTTTTCCTTTGACCTCCCTAGTGTGAGTACTGCTCAGGGTCCAATTGAGATCCTTGTGAACTTTGACACACCAGGACTTGGTCCCTAGTTATCCTCTGAATCTCTCCCATTAACATTCCTAGTGCGAGCAGTGCCCTGGGTTCTTGAAGCCCTTGGGAACTCTGGCACACTAGGGTCATGGTTCTATATGTTTTATACCTAGTGGGTGAATCAATTGATTTCTGGCTGCATTATGTCAATGAAGATGTCATTTATGGGCTATTGTGAACCATGGGAATGAAGTCCTGGCCTGGCCGGGTGTATCTTTGGGCCTGCTGTAGGATCCCTATAGTCATTTATTTTTGTAATTTATTCCATTCATTTTGGGTCTGTAATAATTGTTGTAATAACAATTGGGGTATTAGTAAAATTGGGAAAAGGGTTTTATCTTACACTTGCATTGAAATGGGTAGAAATCCTGCTTATAGGTATTCTATTTTGCTCATAAATGTGTCATTATGTTCAAACATATTCAGTTTTTATGTGTTAGAAATCCTGCCTATAGGTATCCTATTTTGCTTAAATGTGTTATTATGCTCAAACATGTTCAATTATTATGTGTCAGTAATACTGCCTATAGGTTCTCTATTTGGTTCAAATGTGCTATGTTTTTACCTATTAGAAACAATGCCTATATGATATTGAATGATTAATATCTCAATGCGTACATAGGATTCTGTTTACACATTGCCTAATCTACAAATTTAGATGCCAGGCCTATAGGATCTAAAATCAGTTCTAATTGTAACTATAGAAATCATGCCTATAGGATCTAAAATCAGTTTCAATTATGACTATAGAAATTCTGCCTATAGGGTCTAAATTCAGTCTTAATTATTGTCCTGCTCATTTCTTTTAAGAGTTTTCAACACTGTGCTAATTATCATTATTAGGAACCATGCCTATAGGACTCGATTAAGCAATTCTGAACATATTCTTGTGATTATCATTGTTAGTTACTGCGTGAATCACCTAGACATGATGCCTATAGGTTTTAATCTCCTATACTTTTAATCAGTAGGCAACTATGTAGGCTTTAGAAATCGTATTAAGGGAAGTGGCTTTTAACACACGAACTGCCTGCTTATTAAAATTCAGAATCACATAGAGATTCTGCCTATAGGATTTTGCAACCTTAATTTGTTTAAAATATGCAATTGTCAGTGGCAATTAGTTTGCGTGCATTTGTTGTCTAAATGCGGAGGCCAACTTGATCCCTTATTTTCTTATATATGAAAGTCCAAATTGTTTTGTATGTCACCTAATTTTTCTTAATTTTGAGCAACCTAAGTTAAGTCTAGAACCACCCGAGATAGAGGTCCAAATGCCTCCTGGACCATAGGCACGGGACGGGTAGTGCACGCATAGGATACAATTTAGAATTAACTAGTGCGCTTTAGGTAAACAACTTAAAGATAGTAATCGGGTAGTATGAGATGATAGTCTGTGCCCGCTGAATAATACGAGTAACACCCCATTTCGAGGGAGTTACGAAGTATTATTTATATTGCACGGGGTGATCCTTTAGGCTAAAAAACTTAGGACCCCCATTTTGTTTTAAAATTAATCATTTTATTTATTTGCCCAATTTTTTCTTTTCTCTTTTGCTTAGACTAATTCATATAATTCGAGTTCGGCCAGGACCCACCGTTGTGGACCTCGAGGAGTGCCTAACACCTCCTCCTCGAGGTAATTTGAGCCCTTACCCGATCTTTGGTGACATAAACTAGTTAAACCAGAGTTATCTGCAAATAGGTGCCCTAATGCACCTTAAATCCGTTAGGTTCTGACTTTCTCTTTTAACACCCTTCCTTAAAAGAGTTGTCACGTATCGAAACCCGATTTCGCGAGAAAAAGGGGCACGACAACTATCAAAGTCACTCATCAAGTGAGTGCAATTTTGCATTCAATGGCTCCTAAATTGGAAGATCCTGGTGCTTTCACAATCCCTTGTACCATTGGAAGTGCCGAGTTTTCTAAAGCTCTTTGTGATCTTGGGGCAAGTATCAATTTGATGCTCTATTCAGTTTTCAAGACTTCGAGAATTGTGAAACCAAGACCCACATCTATGATATTACAAATGGCCGATCGTACCATGAAGAGACCGTTGGAATAATTGAAGATATATTCGTTCGTGTTAATAAATTCATTCTTCCGGCGGATTTTGTCATTCTTGATTGTGAAGTGGACTATGAGGTGCCGATTATTCTTGGAAGACCTTTCCTTGCTACAGGGGAAGCTCTTGTTGATGTGAAAGCTGGAGAACTCACTTTCCGGGCGGGTGATGACAAGGTGGTATTTCACGTGTGAAAACCTATGCGGTAACCAAATAAGTGTGTTCTTTCGTGGACTTGGTGACCGATGTGATTGTTAATGATACAAGTGCCACAATCAATGTGGGTGATATGTTGGAGGCCGTCTTGCTCAACTTTGATGATGACTATATGGATGGATTCATGGAATGCGTGAATTCTCTACAAGGAATAGGGCCATACAACTATGCACCCCGGAAACTCTCCTTGGATCTTGAAAATAGGATAACTCCTCCTACAAAGCCTTTAATTGAAAAGCCTCCTACCTTGGAGTTGACGCCATTGCCTCCACATCTTCGGTATGAATTTCTTAGCCCTTGTTCTACATTATCGGTTATTCTTTCCTCTTGTTTGACTAATGTGCAGGTAGATTCTACATTGGCGGTGCTACAAAAGAGGAAGAAGGCTATTGGGTGGATATTGGCGGATATTTGGGGGATAAGCCCCACATTTTGTATGCATAAGATCAACTTGGAGAAGGGCGCCAAACCATCTGTTGAGCATCAAAGGAGACTAAATGAAGCCATGCAAGAGGTTGTCAAAAAGGATATTATCAAGTTGTTGGATGTCGGGGTTGTCTACCCCATTTCTAATAGTTCGTGGACTTCTCCGGTTCAATGTGTCCCAAAGAAGGGGGCTTGACGGTGGTTACCAATGACAAAGATGAGTTGATTCCTACAAGAACGGTGACCGGATGGAAAGTGTGTGTGTACTATCGCAAGCTCAACAAAGTCACAAGGAAGGATCATTTCCCACTTCCATTCTTAGACCAAATGCTTGATAGGTTGGACGGACATGCTTTCTATTGCTTTATTGATGGGTATTCGGGCTACAACCAAATCCTTATTGCTCCGAAGGATCAAGAGAAAACAACCTTTACATGTCCCTATGGTACTTTTGCTTTCAAGCAGATGCCATTTGGTTTATGCAATGCACCGGTAACTTTTTAAAGGTGTATGATGGCTATCTTCACGGGCATGGTGGAGGACTACCTTGAAGTTTTCATGGATGACTTCTCGGTGGTTGGGGATTCCTTTGATGATTGCTTGGCTAATTTGGATAAAGTATTGGCAAGATGTGAAGAAACGAATTTGGTGCTAAATTAGGAGAAGTGTCATTTCATGGTCAAGGAAGTCATTGTCCTTGGCTACAAGATCTCAAGGAATGGAATTGAACTCAACAAGGAAACGATTAAGGTAATTTCTAAACTTCTACCTCCAACTTCGGTGAAGGGCATGCGGAGTTTCTTAGGCCACGCAGGGTTTTACCGGCGTTTCATCAAGAATTTTTCTAAAGTGGTGAACCCGTTGTGTAAGATTTTAGAGAAATATGCTAAGTTTCATTTCAATGATGATTGCATGAGAGCCTTTGAATTGTTAAAGTTTAAGTTGACAACTACTACCATTAACACCGCTCCAAATTAGAGTGTTCCTTTTGAGCTCATGTGCGATGCAAGTGACGTAGTTGTGGGGGCTATTTTGGGGAAATGTATCAACAAGATTTTTCATCCGGTCTACTATACTATTAATACCATGAATAGTACCCAAGTCAACTATACCGTTACGGAGAAAGAGCTCCTTGCTATTGTGTTTGCTATTGAGAAGTTATGCCCGTACTTGATGGGTGCTAAAGTGATTGTCCACATGGATCATGCGGCACTTTGTTATCTTATGAGCAAGAAAGATTCTAAATCTCGGTTGATGAGATGGGTGCTTTTGTTGTAAGATTTAGATATTGACATCCAAAATCGAAAAAGGAGTGAAAATCAAGTGTCAGACCACTTGTCTCGTTTGGAGGAGGAGGGGAGGCTACATGATGGCCTTGAAATCAATGACTCCTTCCCTGATGAGCAACCTTTGGCTATTTCAATGAAAGAGGTGCCATGGTTCGCGGATCTAGCAAATTACTTTGTGAGTGGTATTATCCCGGATGAGTTCTTTTCAAACCAAAGGAAGAAGCTCAAACGGGATTGTCAAGATTATTATTGGGATGAACTGTACCTTTTCTGGATTTGTATGGATGGGGTGATTAGAAGATATGTACCGAAAGAAGAGCAATGTGAAATTCTTGGGGCTTGTCATTCTTCTCCATATGGTGGTCACCACGGTGGAACAAGAACGGCTGCCAAAGTGCTAAGTAGCAGTTTCTATTGGCCCACTCTTTACAAGGATGCAAGTGATCTAATGAAACTATGTGATGAATGTCAAAGGGCCGGTGGAATCTCAAGAAAAATGAAATGCCCCTCACTACCATTTTGGAGATTGACATTTTCGATGGGTGGGGTATTGACTTCATGGGTCCTTTTGTGAGTTCTTGTCGAAACACCTACATCTTGGTCGTGGTTGATTATGTGTCCAAATAGGTTGAGGTCGTCTCTCTACCCAACAATGAGGCAAGAAGTGTGGTGGAATTCTTGAAGAAGAATATTTTCACAGGGTTTGGTACTCTGCGGGCTATCATAAGAGATGGGGGGTTATATTTTTGCAACAAAGCCATCAGACACTTTACTTACGGACGGATTGGTCCAAGAAACTTGATGATTTTTTATGGGCCTATCGGACGGCTTACAAAACACCTATCGGAATGTCTCCACACCGGTTGGTGTTCGGAAAAGCTTGTCATCTTCCGATGGAACCTGAGCACAAAGCCATGTGGGCTCTAAAGAAGTTCAATCTTGATTGGGATGTTGCCGCTAACTTGAGAGTGGCACATTTGAATGAGTTGGATGAGTTCTGGTACCATGCATACACAAGTTTGTCTTTATACAAAGAGAAGATGAAACATCTTCATGACAAGTACATTTGTAACGAAGAGTTCAAAGAGGGTGATCTTGTGTTGTTGTTCAACTCACGGTTGAGGATGTTTCTCGGAAAGCTAAAATCTAAATGGAGTGGTCCGTTTGAAGTTGTGGGCATGACACCCTTTAGTGCATTGGACTTGAAGAACAAAAACAATGAGGTATTTCGAGTCAATGGTCACCGGGTGAAGCACTATTTGGAAAAAGTTGGTGATGGCCACATTGTGGCAGTGATTCATTTCAAATGAAGGTAATTTGCGCCGTGCCGCAATGTTAAATCAAGCGCTTCTTGGGAGGCAACACATGTTTCTTTTTATTTTCTTTTCTTCTTTTGTAGTTAGATGTTATTTTTGTGCTAACTGGATTTGAAGTGTATTGCAGAGATGAGTGTGATTTGCCGGAAATATGCCCAGAAATATGGCTAAGGGTGGAAAGAATTGCGGACCGCAATTGTATTGTGCCGACCGCACAATTATGGTTGTTGCAGCAAAAGGTGCTCTGTGACCGCCCAATTACATTGCGGGCGGCACTAATTGAAGGTGGAAAATGACAACTCTTTGAAGTTGGTCCGTCAGAAAAATGGCTAATCTGCGGCCGCAAGACAAATTCTGCGATCTGCAACAAAATCTGCGGCCGCACAACAAATTTTGCCGACCGCAACAACAAAAGGGTATCTGAGCCCTCAGGTAATAGAGTGCAGACCGCAATAGGAATTCTGCAGCAACACTCACTTCCCCTTCCCTTAGGCAGGCATTGAAGAGTATAAATATAGAGGCTATGGCACTGATCCCTTTTTCCCTCTCTGAGCTCTCAATTTGCACAAATTTGAAATTTCATCATAAAAATTGTCTGCCTACACGCCTAGCCATTGTTGATCACTAATCTCTTACACTCATTCACATCTTTTATGCTTCATCATCTTGTTAATTTCTTTTAATTTTTAGATTTTTAGTGAAAACTTTACACCACTTGTTTGTTGAATCTATTTGAACAACCATGTGGGGTAAATATATAGTGGGTAGACTGGTAAAATACTCTAAGAAGAATGGGTAAATTGATTTTCATGCTTAAATGATGTTTCAATGTCAAAAGTTTGATAAAATTTCAAGCCCTAAGTAAAACCGATTGTCTGCCATATTTGGTTGAAATCTGCGGCCGCACAAGAAATTGTGCGGTCCGCAGAAGTTGAAATTAAGGCACTTTAGTAAGGCATGATTCTACGGCCGTAATGGAAAATGTACGGACCGCAGAAATCCCATTGCGTCCATAGAACAACTCTTTTTCTGTTATCAGAGAGTTGTCAATTTGACGACTCATATGTACGGCCGCAATAGAAAATGTGCGGACAGCAGAAAACTGGTTGCGGCTGTAAAATAGCCAATTCTCTGTTATCAGAGAGTTGGCATATTGTCAGTGTCTGAGTTGCGGCCACAATGAGAATTGTGCCATTTTTTTGGCTGCAATGAAAAATTATGCGGTCTGCATCCCATTATGCGGCCGTAATGAAAATTCTGCGAACCGCAACTCCCTACCTTGCAAACATGTTCTCAACTGTGTTCTTCACTATTTGCTATGGCGTGTTCTTGTCTGTTTGAACTTGAATTACAACTAATAACTGCATTTGCTTGGTATAGAAAATGGTTCGATCTCGAGGCAGAGATGATACTTCAAAGGGGATGGGTGAACCTTCTAGGGGTCGAGGCAAGAGTGCTTTACCCCTCGACCTATAAAATACAATCACAAATAAGGCTACAACCGGCCGAGGGAGAGGTGCAGAGCCCTCCGAGTACAGTTCTTATGTCCCATCTGGGGAGGCATCGGAGGGCAACTCGATGCAAGAGCAGCCGGCTGTCCAATCAAAGCCACTAGGAAGGTATCAACTCAGGGACGAGTCGTCCACATCTCAGAGCACTTCCGAGGGTTCGAAAAGTGCTAGTCAGGCTTCCTAGCCATCCTCTACACATGTCCTTAAGGCTCAAGATACTACTTTTCTGGGAAGACTGCTTCATCAGTTTGGCTGCTTTCTCTAGCTTCCGTGAGTGGTGGATAGTGAGGTCGCTCACTCTTGGGTGACAATTCCAGTTGAAAGATCTATAAAAGTACAACCCTGCAGTGTTGAGGCAGTTTAAAGAATGCAAAGGGTAGATGTGGTTTACCCAGAGCGTAGGTGGATGCTAAGGAGTATATTGTCCGGGAATTCTATGCCAATGTGGCGCACATCAAAAAGGGGACAAAAGTGAGAAACCTCAAGGTGCGATTTGACCAGCATACCTTGAACACCTACTTGGGGTTTGATGATGTCGAGCCCACACAGTACTTAGATAAGTATGCATTTGGGGAGGCAACTCGTCCCTGGTTAGCATCAATTCTTGCAGCTCCTAAACCACCACCACCATGGATCATAGAAGGGGTTCCTATTCAGCAGAACACTCTGAACTTTGAGGCAAAGGGATGGCAGACCTTTGTCTACAACAGACTAGACCCGTGCCAGAATGAGACTTATCTTCCATTACCGTGGGCAGTTCTAGTTGCTTCTATCATGGCCAGGTACCCCGATCAATGTGGGTGCCGTGATGTCGGCCAATATATCTATGATCGCTAGGCAAGCTGACTCATCTTACACATATCCCAACACTATTATAGAGTACTTCATGGATGTGTGGATAGAGCCGGGGGATTATGACAAGAAGGTGCAGCCGAAGAAGCCCTTCTTATGGAATTATTTGATGGATACGAACAACTATAAGAGAAAAAGTCTTCCATCTACCACCACAGGCCAGTCTGATGAGCTAACTATGGTAGTTTCGGAGTTAGCTAATGTTCCATCCTCTTCGGCCGAGCCTTCCTCCACTGGCACAGCGATGCCTGCACCACTATCTTTAGTTCCCACTATATTTTCAGCCACAAGTTCCACCTCGGCTTTGAAGCCAGTGCCCATGCCTACTGCTCCACTTTCTCCACTGTGAGTCTCCCAGACACTGATGAGCCTCAACAATTGGATGCAGACAGCCACTGCAAAGCTATCTGACATATCCAATATTGTTGCAGCACAGTCATTCATTCCAGCACCTCAGGTTCCTCCAACAGTGGAAGATACATTGAAGAAGCTCTTGTAGAACCAGACTACTATCATGAACACTATGGTACAACATGGATCAGTGATTGAGGAGCTGGTAAAAGAATAAAAGCAAATGAGAAAGACCTAGGCTTCCAAGAAGTCAGTTGACAAGATCTGGAGACAGGTGACCAAGATTGCAGCAGCCGGAGATCTCCCATTTGAGATACTGATTGATCCAGCTCTTACAGCACCATCAGCACCCTCATCTCTATCGGCACCAGTTGTCCAATCTGAGGAGCCAGACCTGGCTGCCGATACTGCCGATGCAGTGCGTCAGATGTTCACCAACCCAGTCACTCCTAGAGTTGAGGATGATGAGATCCAGTTGGAGGAGACTGAGGGCGGTGATGTTGCTGTGGACCTAGAGATGTCTAAGGAGCCATAGGGAGTCTTCATCACTCTTTCCCTTCCTTTACTCTTATTTTGTAAGCATTGAGGACAATGCTTATATTTATTTGGGGGAGGGGGAGTTTATTTGATCTTATTTGCTGATTCTGAGACATTTGGCCTGTACTTAACTTGATATTATTTTCTTTTTCTTTCTCATTATGTATATACTCTCTCTCTTATCTCATTATGTATATATCTTCTCATCCTCTCTCATTATATATATTCGTTATGCTTTCAATAGTTTTTGCTTTGTATCTTCTTTATGTTTGTTCTCTTATTAGTTAGTGTTTAATTTAATAGCTTCTTTTTGAATTAGTAGCTTCTTTTTATGTTTTAGCAGATAATAAGCCTTTGGTTTTCTTAATGTCACAGTTCTTTCGAAAGGTAGTTTTTTTTGTGTGAACCGGGTGACATTTCCCAACAATGGATGGCGTGACAACCTTCTTAAGGGAATGAGTCTGTTTGTTTAGGTAATAATAGTAGTAGTAATGAATAAAAAAGACCTGATTAAGTCAAACTCAAAGAGTCAAATATTCTTTATTTGGCACCAACACATTTAACTACGTGCTTATGGTTAGAGACAAGGATTTTAAAAAAAAATAGCTCTAGTTAGTGACTCTTGTGTTGACTTTAACACCATCGAGTGGTCTAATTGGACCATAGTGATCTTCAATATTGAATGTGGTCATTGTGGGCCCTCGACTCTATCCTCTTTAACAATCTAGTTGCATGAGGGGTGAGATGCTTTGTTGCTAGTCCAAGTACCCGTGCGAAAGGTCTAGAACTTGCCCCGAATGTGTTTTAAGTCGAAATCGTAAGTTTTGCTTGGCTTGAGAAGTGACTCAGTTCTGTAGCACGATTTAGATTTCAAAGAAGGGTAACCAACTCCTAAATGCCCTGTAGTGCCCTGCTTATATAATGTGGTGCACAACACATCTATAAACAAGACCCTACTAGACACGGCTTGTAGACTCCCTAGGACAGAACTGCTCTGATACCAAGTTTGTCACGCCCCGAACCTAGGAGCGATACAAGCACCTGGTGCCTCACCTAACCTGGCGTACCAAATTGCGACTAAGGGACTCTGAACACATAATGTCATACTTTGGCCATGGGGCCACCTTGCAAGACAATTTGCGAAGCAAAATATAAAACTGAATGGAAACTAGCGCTAACTAAACATCAATATAAAGCTAGGCTGAAAAGGCCGTCATAGCTACTACAGCTGACAAACCACCAAATTATACATACCAGGCCTACAAACCCAACATACTGCACTAACCAACAGGATATGTCTACAAGCCTCTACTGATAGATGTACTATGATCGGAACAGGGCCCCGACCTACCCATAACATATATACAGATATACATAAGATGTACACAACACTCTAGACCTGGCAACTCCGAAAGACGTGGAGCTTACCGATCAGGCTGAACTCGGGAAACACCTACTGAGGAGATCTACTCGTCTGTCTATCTGAACCTGCATGCATGAAATGCAGCGTCCCCGGAAAAGGGACATCAGTACGAAATAATGTACCGAGTATGTAAGGCAATAACATAACTGAAAATCGAAACTGAACTGATAATATAATAACTGGAAGTAACTGGGAGTCAAAGATGATCTGGAGATATACTTACCTGTTGATACTGACTCAACTCCTTCAATATAGTAAGTAAAATAATTGTACGGCCTTATAAGGCTCGGTATATATAACTGCTCTGCCATAGTAGGCTCGCTCATAGGCGCTCGGCCATACTAGGCTATGTATCTCGACCATGCTGGGCTCGCTCATAGGCGCTCGGCCACAGTAGGCTCGGTATATAACTTTCCATCTGATCAAAGGTTGCCCAATAGGGGCCTGCCCATCGATTATAGCTCGATGGTAATGAAAATACTGTAATACTATATATATAGGCTTGCTGCTCTCTTGACTGGAAGAAGACAATACTAAAATTGAATATAGAGTCTCGATAAGGAATAATATTGTAACTTATGAGACTAGAATAGTGTGAATAAATTCATGAATATGAACTTCTCTTTTTGTCTCATTACTAACACATGTAGCTACGAGATCATGCCAAAATGAAGGAAGGCTTAGCCTTAACATACCTTATCACAATCTTTCCAATCACCAAGTTGAACTCACCTCTTCACACCTTAATCTACAAGAATGATAATAATACTATCGTTAAGTTACGAAAGGTACAACTATCGCACAACGAACGACAAACCTATTTTGTATTAAAACGGGCAGCATCTCCCCTATAATATGCCCTTCCTCCAAATTCAAGATAACACCAACAATACAAGAAAAGAACAATAACAACATACATACATCATTTTTCAGCCCTATATACACCATCAAATACTACAAAATAGCCCAACACACCCCAATCTCTTCGTACACAAAACGACCACCGTAGTAGTGTCAAACGATCCGAAAATGTTATGACGAACGACCAGCCAACCACCCTACATTTATATGGTGTTTCTACACCCCCTTCCTCCTCCAAAACTCCACAAAACAGTAGTAAAACACGCAGCCCAACAGCAACACAAAACAGTCCACAAAACAGTCCGCTACAAGTGAATAACTCGAACTCACGGCTTCCGATCACCGTCCCGTGAGTTCTTACAAGTATAGAACGACTTACCATGAATTTATAGAAGAAAAACTGGATGAAAGAGAGCAGTAAACTCACCTTATTTTTTGGATAACTCAGCTCCTATCTTGGTTCTTCAAACTCTAGGTTTTACCTCCAATTAGAACTTGAAAGGGAGAGAAAATCAATTAGGGTTTGTGGGAAATTTTTGGGAGGATTCTTTGTAGAGCTTATGTCTGGTTATTATGCTCTATTTTAAGTCTAATATATGAAGAAAATAGGCCTTTAAAAGGCCTCTTTGGACGACCCTAAATGGCCCATTTTTGGGCTTTCATTTAAGCAAGTAGGTGACACACCTACTTGTCACCTAGCAGCTTGCGCAGTATCGCAAAAATGCCCATATCTCACTACTCCGATGTCGTATTGACAAACGGTTTAATGAATTGGAAAATAGACTCATAGATATTTAATTTTATGCGTGGAACACCCCATAACTCTAAGTATATTGGGAGAAAATTACAGTTACATTTGACCCAAAGTTTCAGTAAAACTTATGAGTGTAACTTGTGATGACTTTCATCGACTTTTGTTCCACAACTCGCTTGACATTAAAACATAACACACGGATGTCATACAACTAATATAAATCATAAAATAATCTCCTTATCATGTTAATCACCCTAGTCTCACCCCAAAGGTACATGTTATAACATTCCCAACTTGTCGACTTTCGACGAAACATTATTTTATTCAATTGCTTTAGCTTCTGAACTGTCCAACCCTCTTTGTACTTGTTGTTCATGATCTTCAATATTTGTAACCTCATAGGTAACATGATTAACTTACTTTATATACTTTTAAATATTATCTCATTTTTGTTCCTACATTAGTTTGCTTACGACGCATTTTTACGTACAAAACTATAGGGTGTAACATCACTCCCCCCTTGGGAACATTCGTCCTCGAATGTTTACTCTTAGAGACTTTGGAAAATTTTGCCAGAGTATCCTTCGTACACTAGGTTAAAACCAACCTGCACGCAGCCAGAAAACATACTATGCATACCACACATGGCCAATCTTTATAAATAGCAGCAATTTGCCTCACCGACCGTAAATCATAAATATTGAAAGTGAAAAATAAAAGCTTACCTAATGACCTGCTAGCCTGAATAGAGCTGTGTTGTAGTATCCCATCTCGAGCCATATCTTCAGTTTGAAATAGGTGGGGGTATTTATACTTCATTTCTCCCTCTGATTCCCACATCATCTCTTCTACATTCTTGCTCCTCCATAAAACCTTCACGGAAGCTACCTCCTTATTTCGTAGCTTGCGGATTTGTCGGTCTAGGATGGCAACTGGAATTTCCTCGTATGACAAGTCCTCTGTAATCTGTACATCATCCGTGGGCACCACTCGGGTAGGATCGCCAATGCACTTCCATAGCATAGATACGTGAAAAACCGGATGGACAGACTCCAATTCTGAGGGCAACTCTAACTCATAAGCTACTTGGCCCACTCTCCGAATGATCCTATAAGGCCCAATATACCATGGGCTAAGCTTGCCTTTCTTGCCAAACCTCATCACGCCCTTCATAGGTGATACCTTTAAGAATACCCAGTCGTTAATCCTGAACTCTAAGTCTCGTCGCCGCACATCAGAATATGACTTCTGACGATTCTGAGCTGTCAACAGTCACTCCCGGATAAGCTTTACTTTCTCTATGGCCTGTTGAACCAGGTCTGGCCCATATAACCCAGATTCCCCAACATCAAACCACCCTATAGGAGACCTACACTTACGCTCATACAAAGCCTCGTACGGAGCCATCTGAATACTGGAGTGGTAACTATTATTATAAGCAAACTCGACAAGAGGTAGATGTTCATCCAACTTCTTTTAAAATCCAACACACATACTCGTAACATATCCTCGAGCGTCTGAATTGTGCGCTCGGCTTGTCCATCAGTCTGTGGATGAAAAGCTATGCTGAGATTCACCTGAGTCCCTAGACCTCTCTGAAATGACCTCCAAAAATGTGCTGTAAACTGAGCCCCATGGTCAGATATAATAGAAACTGGTACTCTGTGTAGCCGCACTATCTCCTTAATATATAACTTTGCATAATCTTCTGCTGTATATGTAGATCTGACCGGTAGGAAGTGAGCTGATTTCATGAGCCTATCGACTATCACCCATATGGAATCGAACTTACCATTAGAACGAGTTAAACCCGTGATAAAGTCCATGTTTATCGCCTCCCATTTCCATGTCGGGATCTCTATAGTCTGCATTAGCCCTCCAGGCTTCTGGTGCTCTATCTTCACTTGCTGGCAACTAGTACATTGGGCGACAAACTCAGCAATGTTCTTCTTCATATCATTCCACCAGTACACATCCTTAATGTCATGATACATCTTCGTCGACCCAGGATGGATGGAATACCATGAATAATGTGCCTCTGACATAATCCTGTCTCGTAGCCCTGCTACATCTGGAACACACAAACGACCCCTATATCTGAGAACCCCATCTCCCTTTAGCTCTAACAGTGGCTTCTTCTGCTGCGGAACTCGCTCTCTCAGCTCGACCAACTCTGGGTCCTCGTACTGCCTTTCCTTGACTTCCGCTATGAGGGATGATTTTGTAGTGTTTTGGAGTACAACTCCACCATCCTCAGAATCTACTAACCGAACCCCCAACGAAGACAATTGATGAATCTCTCTAGCAAATTGTCTTTTCTTGGGCTCTACATGTGCTAAGCTACCCATAGATCGGCGACTTAAGGCATCTGCTACAACATTAGCTTTCCCTGGATGGTAGAGAATGTTAACATCGTAATCTTTTAATAACTCAAGCCATCGCCTCTATCGCAAATTCAACTCTTTCTGCTTGAAGATATATTGTAGGCTTTTATGATCAGTAAATACATCAACATGAACACCATATAAATAATGCCGCCATATCTTAAGTGCATGGACAACCGCAGCTAACTCGAGGTCGTGGGTCGGATAATTCCTCTCGTGCTTCCTCAACTGCCTTGAAGCATACGCAATTACCTTCCCATGTTGCATCAGGACACATCCTAACCCGACACCTGATGCATCACAATACACGGCATAACCCTCTAGACCCTCTGGAAGTGTTAGAACTGGAGCTGAGGTCAACCTGTTCTTAAGCTCTTGGAAACTCCGCTCACAAGCCTCTGTCCATTGAAACTTAGTTTCTTTCTGTGTCAACTTCGTCAATGGTGCCGAAAGGGAAGAAAAACCCTCTACGAACCTCCGATAGTATCCTGCTAAGCCTAGAAAGCTACGAACCTCTGTCGGAGTGGTAGGTCTAGGCCAAGATTTCACGGCCTCAATCTTCTGAGTGTCCACCTTTATCCCTTCATCTGATACAATATGCCCCAAGAATGCTACAGACTTCAACCAGAACTCACATTTAGAAAACTTAGCATACAACTTACGATCACGGAGGGTTTGGAGTACCGCTCGCAGGTGGTCCGCATGCTCATCCTCTGAACGGGAATAAACCAGAATATCATCAATAAATACTATCACGAACAGATCTAAAAATGGTTGGAATAGGCTATTCATCAAGTCCATAAATACAGCGGGTGCATTAGTCAACCCGAAGGACATGACAAGGAACTCGAAGTGGCCATATCAGGTCCTGAAGGCTGTCTTCGAAATATCTTTTTCCCGAACTCTGACTTGGTGGTACCCCGACCTCAAATCTATCTTTGAAAAGCATCTAGCCCCCTGCAACTGATCAAATAAGTCATCGATCTTTGGAAGTGGATACTTATTCTTAATAGTTACCTTGTTCAGCTGCCTATAATCGATACACATCCTCAGCGAGCCGTCTTTCTTCCACACAAATAGTACTGGTGCACCCCAAGGTGAGGTACTGGGCCTGATGTAACCTTTCTCCAACAAATCTTTTAACTGCTCCTTCAACTCCTTCAATTCGCCAGGTGCCATTCTATACGGAGGGACGGATATTGGTTGAGTTCTTGGAAGCAAATCGATGCTAAAATCAATCTCTCTCTCTGGAGGAATACCTGGAAGCTCATCTGGAAACACATCTGCATACTCTTTGACTACGGGAATAGACTTAAGTGTAGGTATCTCAGCATCTGCATCTCTAACTCGCACAATATGATAAATGCACCCTTTTGCGATCATTTTCCTCGTCTGCAGATAAGAAATAAACCTACCTCTGGGTGTTGGTGTATTACCTACCCATTCAAGGACTGGCTCACCCGAAAAATGAAATCTGGCTGCCTTTGCTCGGCAATCAACTGTGGCATAGCAAGCTGCCAACCAGTCCATGCCCATGATAGCATCAAAATCCATCATCTCTAGCTCAACTAGGTCAGCTGAGGTCTGACGACTACAAATTGTCACCGTACAACCTCGGTAAACCCGTCTAGCAATAATCGATTCTCCGACCGGTGTAGATACCGCAAAAGGATCACTTAGTATTTCAGGCACTATACCAAACTTCCTCGCGACAAATGGGGTAATATACGATAAAGTAGATCCTGGGTCTATCAAAGCATAAGCATCGTGAGAGCAAATGGTTAATATACCTATCACAACGTCTGGTGAAGACTCCTGGTCCTGTCGACCCGCTAAAGCATAGATACGGTTCTGATTACCACTTGAACTGGAACCTCTACCTTTGCCCCGACCTCTACTAGCCGAAGACTGAGACTCGCACCCTGAAGGATGCACGGACATAGATGATCCTGTTACTGAACTCGCAGGTTGTGCCATTCCCCCCGAATCTCTATTTGGGCAATCCCGCATCATATGCCCTAGACGCCCACATGTATAACAAGCATCAGAACCTGCTCGGCATTGGCCCAAGTGTCCTCTACCACAGATGTCACACCGTGGAGGAAATGACCATGTCTGCGCAGATCCTCGTTGTCGCTGCAAACCCGACGCCCGTGAGCTCTCACCTGGTCCTGACTGAGTATAGCGGTCATACCCGTAACCCTGTAACTGAGGTGGCGGAGGCCTAGGTGGCCGTCCGAAGTACTGGGTCCTATAACTACCCTGAGATTGCTCCTGAGACCTGGGAAATCTCATCCTCTTACGTTGCCCTTGCTCAGCCCTCTCTGTACCCTGCTGCCGACGCCTACCCCTTTCTATATTCTGGGCGAATGCCTGAATCCGGGAGATATCCATACTATCCTGCAATGCAGCGGTGGCACATGCCTCGGTTAACTCTGGGGCTAACCCTGCTATAAACCTGTGAATCCTGTCCCGCATAGTAGCAACTATGGATGGTGCATATCTGGCCAATGAGTCAAAACGGAGACTATACTCTCGAACACTCATATTACCCTGCTTAAGGGCTAGAAACTGATCGACTCGAGCCTGTCGGATCTCCCGTGGTAAGTACTGGTCAAGGAAGGCATCTGAAAAATTCTCCCAAATAGCTGGAGGTGCATCACGTCCCCTGGACCTCTCCCATCCCTCGTACCAAAGGATGGCTATATCTCGGAGTCGAAAAGCTGCTAGCTCAACTGCCTCTTTCTCCGTGGCATGCATAACACGAAAGATCCTGTGAAGCTGATCTATGAAATCCTGCGGGTCCTCCCTCTGATCTGTCCCCGTGAACTCTGGGGGACTCAAAGCAATAAACTCTCGGACCCTTGAACTCCCAGACCCCTCAGAAGTTCCTGCACTAGCTGATGCCCTAGCCTGTTGCTGGGTAGCTACCAACTGTGTCAACAAATGCACCGCACTCCTTAAGTCCTGATCTGATGAAAGTGGAGGGGAACTGGATGTGCGGTTTCCCTAGGAATCTCCGTAGTTGGTGGAGGAGCCGGTAATGGCTGAGTAGGGGTCTCACCTTGAGCCTCAGACTGGGCCCCATCTACTGGGGGTACCCTGCTGGTCCCCTCACCTACTGCTGTATCTCTCCTCTGGCTAGCCGTAGTCTTCCTAGTCACCGTCATCTGTGCATGCAAACACCAACACATAAGTTTAATTCAAATTTCCTATAACTCAGTTCTGTAGCACGATTTAGATTTCAAAGAAGGGTAACCAACTCCTAAATGCCCTGTAGTGCCCTGCTTATATAATGTGGTGCACAACACATCTATAAACAAGACTCTACTAGACACGGCTTGTAGACTCCCTAGGATAGAACTGCTCTGATACCAAGTTTGTCACGCCCCGAACCTAGGAGCGAGACAAGCACCCGGTGCCTCACCTAACCTGGCGTACCAAATTGCGACTAAGGGACTCTGAACACATAATGTCATACTTTGGCCATGGGGCCACCTTGCAAGACAATTTGCGAAGCAAAATATAAAACTGAATGGAAACTAGCGCTAACTAAACATCAATATAAAGCTAGGCTGAAAAGGCCGTCATAGCTACTACAGCTGACAAACCACCAAATTATACATACCAGGCCTACAAACCCAACATACTGCACTAACCAACAGGATATGTCTACAAGCCTCTACTGATAGATGTACTATGATCGGAACAGGGCCCCGACCTACCCATAACATATATACAGATATACATAAGATGTACACAACACTCTAGACCTGGCAACTCCGAAAGACGTGGAGCTTACCGATCAGGCTGAACTCGGGAAACACCTACTGAGGAGATCTACTCGTCTGTCTATCTGAACCTGCATGCATGAAATGCAGCGTCCCCGGAAAAGGGACGTCAGTACGAAATAATGTACCGAGTATGTAAGGCAATAACATAACTGAAAATCGAAACTGAACTGATAATATAATAACTGGAAGTAACTGGGAGTCAAAGATGATCTGGAGATATACTTACCTGCTGATACTGACTCAACTCCTTCAATATAGTAAGTAAAATAATTGTACGGCCTTATAAGGCTCGGTATATATAACTGCTCTGCCATAGTAGGCTCGCTCATAGGCGCTCGGCCATACTAGGCTATGTATCTCGACCATGCTGGGCTCGCTCATAGGCGCTCGGCCACAGTAGGCTCGGTATATAACTTTCCATCTGATCAGAGGTTGCCCAATAGGGGCCTGCCCATCGATTATAGCTCGATGGTAATGAAAATACTATAATACTGTATATATAGGCTTGCTGCTCTCTTGACTGGAAGAAGACAATACTAAAATTGAATATAGAGTCTCGATAAGGAATAATATTGTAACTTATGAGACTAGAATAGTGTGAATAAATTCATGAATATGAACTTCTCTTTTTGTCTCATTACTAACACATGTAGCTACGAGATCATGCCAAAATGAAGGAAGGCTTAGCCTTAACATACCTTATCACAATCTTTCCAATCACCAAGTTGAACTCACCTCTTCTCACCTTAATCTACAAGAATGATAATAATACTATCATTAAGTTACGAAAGGTACAACTATCGCACAACGAACGACAAACCTATTTTGTATTAAAACGGGCAGCATCTCCCCTATAATCCTTACTTCCTCCAAATTCAAGATAACACCAACAATACAAGAACAGAACAATAACAACATATATACATCATTTTTCAGCCCTATATACACCATCAAATACTACAAAACAGCCCAACACACCCCAATCTCTTCGTACACAAAACGACCACCGTAGTAGTGTCAAACGACCCGAAAATGTTATGACGAACGACCAGCCAACCACCCTACATTTATATGGTGTTTCTACACCCCCTTTATCCTCCAAAACTCAACAAAACAGTAGTAAAACACGCAGCCCAACAGCAACACAAAACAGTCCACAAAACAGTCCGCTACAAGTGAATAACTCGAACTCACGGCTTCCGATCACCGTCCCGTGAGTTCTCACAAGTATAGAACGACTTACCATGAATTTATAGAAGAAAAACTGGATGAAAGAGAGCAGTAAACTCACCTTATTTGTTGGATAACTCAGCTCCTATCTTGGTTCTTCAAACTCTAGGTTTTACCTCCAATTAGAACTTGAAAGGGAGAGAAAATCAATTAGGGTTTGTGGGAAATTTTTGGGAGGATTCTTTGCAGAGCTTATGTCTGGTTATTATGCTCTATTTTAAGTCTAATATATGAAGAAAATAGGCCTTTAAAAGGCCTCTTTGGACGACCCGAAATGGCCCATTTTTGGGCTTTCATTTAAGCAAGTAGGTGACACACCTACTTGTCACCTAGCAGCTTGCGCAGTATCGCAAAAATGCCCATATCTCACTACTCCGATGTTGTATTGACAAATGGTTTAATGAATTAGAAATTAGACTCATAGATCTTTAATTTGATGGGTGGAACACCCCATAACTCTAAGTATATTGGGAGAAAATTGCAGTTACACTTGACCCAAAGTTTCAGTAAAACTTATGAGTGTAACTTGTGATGACTTTCATCGACTTTTGTTCCACAACTCGCTTGACATTAAAACATAACACACGGATGTCATACGACTAATATAAATCATAACATAATCTCCTTATCATGTTAATCACCCTAGTCTCACCCCAAAGATACATGTTATAACATTCCCAACTTGTCGACTTTCGACGAAACATTATTTTATTCAATTGCTTTAGCTTCTGAACTGTCCAACCCTCTTTGTACTTGTTGTTCATGATCTTCAATATTTGTAACCTCATAGGTAACATGATTAACTTACTTTATATACTTTTAAATATTATCTCATTTTTGGTCCTACATTAGTTTGCTTACGACGCATTTTTACGTACAAAAATATAGGGTGTAACATAAGTTTGGGGGAGAAATGAGGAAATTGAAAAAAAAGGTATCAAGGCACAAAAATAGAAAAGAAATGATGAGAAGGAAAGGCAGAGAAAAGAAAAGAGCAAAAAGAGAAATGCAAATAGTGAACAAATGAAAAAGTTGAAGGGATTAAAGAAAGGCATTGATCCCAAACATAGAGATATATGAATATAATGATCAAGAAGAGTGATGTTAAGTCTCTCTAGTCCCCCAAGGAAAAGAAAGTGCTTCAAGGATTCGGCAAAGTGTGAGCCGAGAATTGAAAGATGGAGTGCTTAAGAAGGCGTAACCACTTATCCATATTATATCAATCCCTAATCCAAAAGACTTCATTACATCCCAAAATAAGTCCTACTTGATTTTGAGCCGAGTGAGCTACATTAGTGGTGATCTACATGAGGGGCAAGCTTATGGTACCGGAAGCCGTACTTGTGACATTCTCTTGAGAGAGATGAGTGAACATTTCATAAAACTTTGAACTGAGTGCTATATTCTTAAGTGAGCTTAGCAAATGGAGAGTAGAGGAAGAGGAGTTTGGGATCCACCATGACCTACAAGATAGAGCGAGAGTCCTTGATGAGTAAAGTCAACCCTTGATGCTCGAATGTCACATTAGAGCTATATGTGCCTAAATGTTTTACTTGTTGTCTTGTCAATAATGCATGAGTGGTGTGGGTAATTGTTGGTCCCAACTGAGGTGTGAATGGCTCACCAGTGGCTAGTTGTAATATCCCTTAACTTTTGGAGGCGGGAACTATTTTATTTGCTTGAGGACAAGCAAAGACTTAAGTTTGGGGAGTTGATAAGTGTGAGTTTTGACTACTTATTAACGCCTTTTAGCTTTTGTTTTAGTCTAAAAGCATTGAATTATGTCCCCAAAAACTAATGCAAAGTGTAAAATGTAGGAATGTTGGAAGTTGGACTCCCGAGATGAAATCCTACTCAAAAAGGAGTAGTCTAAACACAAGGCAATAAAAGGCACATAAGCTTACAATGTGCGATCCGCAGAATTCTATATGCGTCTGCAATCAAAGAAGGAAAACTCAGCAAACTTTTTGAGTAAATTGCGGACAGCACATGAATTGTTCGGCCGCAAAAGCTGGGCTAGGAACAAAGATCAGAGAGATGACAAAAAGCCAAGTCTAGAGTTTCCTCAAATTGAGGTTCGCACAAGTATTGCGGATCGCAAAAGAGTGCCTTGAGGCCGCAGTGCTAAATCTGTGGACCGCAGAAATAGTGCCTCGCGGTCACAGTTCAGAATTGTGCGGTCGCAGACCTCCAGTTCCTGACAAGATGAAGAAACTTGCGGACCACACATGAAATTGTGCGGTCGCAGAACCTCTTGAGGGGCATTTTTGTTCGAAATTTTCAGCTTTATATAAATAGATGAGTTTCACAAAATTTGGTCAACTTTTGAATATTTCAAGTATTGTAGCTGTTTCTCTTTGTTGTTCTAGGAAACTTTAGCTTTTGTTTGGTGATTTAACATTAGATTTCTCTATTTTACTCTTCCAATATGAGTTTTTTATCTTTTCTTATTTGTTTTCTTCTACACCCACTATGAGTTGCTAGATTTTTACTAAGGTTGTGACCCAACCCAAGTGTGTAAACCTTATGGGTGATTAATTTTATGCTTGTTTATGAATGGATGTTTATTATTTAGTTTAGTTTATGCTTCAATTGTAGAATTAATGGTTGCAAACATTGATTCATGCCTATTTGACTTAGTCTCTTCTAGAGAAAGAGGGGCCTAGTCTAGGTTAACTTAGCTAACAAGGAATTGGGTCAATTGAGAGATTGATTAACTCAATTAAAGGGTTCAACCTAGAGATAGTAACAACCTGACTTGAGCTCTTATCAACCGTTTTGGTAGATACCCATTTGGTCTTGAGAAAGCCAAATTGGGCAAAACCACTCTCTGACCGAGAGGTATTGAGTGGGCAGCGTAGTGTTGTGAGCTATAATATACCCCAGTCAATAAAATGAGCATAAAATTCTTTATCCCATTAGGCAAACACCTAGGTCATGGTCACAGCCCTAGGCGTTTTACAAACTTGAAAAACAACAAAAACAATTATCCTAGTCTTACTTCTTTACTTTGCATTCTTTAGTCTTAAAAAAGAAATAGCAACAACACCATTCTGTGGAAGACTTCCCCTTAGGAATTTATGCTATCGAGCCAAAGACTATCTAACAATACCCTAGTGGTTTGAACTTATGAATGGTCGGGTAACCTTTGTTCGGTAGCAAAGTTAGCTTCCCGGTAGGAACTTTTCTAACAAATAAAAGATTATCTAACCACTCTGTAGTGGGTCTTTGCTTGTGTGCCTTGCCATTAAAAGGTTTAATTGCTGCCGTTTAAACCTTTTTTTTAGTAGGCTTTCCGTCACTGCCTCGTTAAAAACCTTGCCAGAAAAACCCAATTGGGATAAAAACTGGACGAAGGAAAAAAGAGTGCAACACATACTTCCAGTATAGGTGATGTTCTTTCAGCAATAGTATCACTTGAGGTGTTCCACGTTCCAGTTGCTTGGCAACTTTTCTCCATCTTGGTTCTCCAATTTGTATGAACCTTTCCCAGTGACAGTTAAAACCCGGTAGGGGATTTACTTTCCTTAGAACAAAGTCTCCCACTTTGAAATAACGAAGGTTGGCTCTTCGATTATAATATCTTTCTATTCTCTGCTTTTGAGCTTCCATCCTTATATGCGCCAAGTCCCTGCGCTCATCGAGTAGATCCAAATTGACTAACTTGCTTCGTTGTTTGCCTCTTTATTTGCCTGGAAATATCTCAAGGTAGGTTCCCCTACTTCCAGCGGGATCAATGCTTCTGCTCCGTATATAAGATAGAAAGGAGTCTCTCCTATGCTAGATTTTACCATTGTTCGGTATGCCCATAGTACTCCAGGAAATTCCTTGGGCCATTTACCTTTAGTTGCTTCCAATCTCTTTTTGAGATTTTGTATAATCACTTTGTTTGTTGATTACACTTGACCATTTGGGCTCGGATGATAGGGCGAAGAGGTGATCCATTTGATTTTCAAGTCTTAAAGGAACTTTGTGACCTTTGCACCTATAAATTTTGGCCCGTTATCGTATGCTATCTCTTTTGGTATTCCAAATCTAAAAATTATGTTTTTCCAAAAGAAATCCACCACTTCACATTCGCCGATCTTCTGATAAGGACCTGTTTTAACCCACTTAGAAAAATAGTCAGTTAAAATCAAAAGAAATCTTACCTTACCAGGGGCCGGTGGCAGTGTTCCTATAATATCCATCCCCCACTTCATGAACGGCTATGGAGACAGAACTGAATGCAATGGTTCTGTTGGTTGATGTGCTAGTGGTGCGTAGCGTTGACACTTATCGCATTTTTGTACGAAAGTTTTGGCGGCTTGCTCCATTCGTGGCTAATAGTATACTGGCCTTTCCAACTTTAGTACTAAGGAGTCTGTGCCCGAATGATTTCCACATATCCCTTTGTGGACTTCTCGCATAACATAATTAGCTTAGGAAGCTCCCAAGCATCGGGCCAGCGGGCCTTAGAAAAATTTCCTAAACAATTGTCCTCCTTTGAGGCTATATCGTGCTGCTTTAGCGCGCAGTGCCCGGTATGCCTTGGGGTCCTTAGGAAACTTCCTGTGCTTGAGATAATCAATGATCTCATTCTTCCAGTCCCAAACAAAATTAGTTGTGTTTACCTCATAGTAGTAATTTGTGTCCAGAACCGAGTGTATGAGTTGTACTACCGTACCAGAATCCGATCCCTTCATTTCCATTGATGAGCCAAGGTTAGCCAATGCGTCTGCTTCTGCATTTTCTTCCCTGGGGATGTGCGTAATTGACAACTCCTAGAATCGAGCAAGCGTGCCTGATCCTTCACTACGTATTGTTGCATGCGCTCATCTTTGGCTTCGAAGATCTCGTAGACCTGATTTACCACCAGCTGGGACTCGCATTTGATATCTATGATCTCGGAATCTAGTCCTTGGACTAATTCGATTCCTGCAATCAAAGCTTCATACTCTCTTTTATTTTTAGTCAAAGGAAACGTTCTTATGGCCTGCCTTAGGGTTTCTCCCGAAGGCGTGATAAATACTATGCCAAGCCCGGACCCTTTTACGTTGGAGGCTCCGTCCATAAATAGGGTCCAAACTCTTGATGTTGATTCTGACACCATCAATGCTTCTTTGGTTGCGAGAGGCAGCAATCCCAGACTGAAATCGGCCACAAATTTAGCCAAAACTTGTGACTTAATCGTAGTCGTAGGTTTATATTCTATGTCAAATTCACTCATTTTGATATTTCATTTGGCCAACCTACCCGAGAGTTCCGGTTTATGAAGGATATTTTGCAGGGGAAAGGTGGCCACCACAGCTATAGGGTGACATTGGAAGTAAGGCCTTAGCTTTCGAGTTACGACTACGAGAGCTAAGGCCAGTTTCTCCAAATGTGGGTAGCGATTTTCTGCTCCCGTTAAAATTCTACTAACATAATAAATGGTAGATTGCATACCTTCGTCCTCATGGACTAAAACAGTGCTTACTGCTACTTCCGAGACTGCTAGGTAGATTAACAATTTTTTGCCTTCTTCTGGCTTCGATAGTAACGAAGGGCTTGATAAGTACCTTTTCAAATCCCTCAAAGCCTGCTAGCATTCCGGAGTCCATTTGAAGTCGTTATTCTTTTTGAGTAGCGCAAAGAAACGGTGACACTTCTCTTATGACCGGGAAATGGACCTGCTCAAAGCGGCCAATCTCCATTTGAGCCTTTGAACTTCTTTTACGCTTGATAGCTGGTCCGGGATGTCTTTAATTTTATCGGGGTTTACCTCAACCCCCCTTTGTGATACCAGAAATCCTAGGAACTTGCCGGAGCTGACCCCAAACGCGCACTTCTTGGGATTAAGCTTCATGTTATGCCTCCTTAGGATGTCAAAAGTTTCTTGCAAGTTCTTAAGATGGTCACCTTCATTCAAAGACTTAATAATCATATCGTCTATATAAACTTCCATGGTTTTCCCTATCTTTTTTTCAAACATCTTGTTTACAAGCCGCTGATAAGTGGCTCCGGCGTTCTTTAGCCGGAAGGGCATCACATTATAGCAATATGTGCCAAAATATGTTATGAGCGAAGTTTTTTCTTGATCTAATGGGTTCATCTTAATTTGGTTGTACCCAGAATAAGCATCGAGGAAACCCATTAATTCGTACCCGGTAGCCGCATCAATCATTTGATCGATGTTTGGCAGTGGGAATGAGTCATTTGGGCAAGCCTTATTCAAGTCCTTATAGTCTACGCACATGCAAAATTTATTGTTCTTCTTAGGAACTACTACTACTACGTTAGCTAGCCAGTCCGGATATTTTACCTCTCAGATCAAACTGATATCAAGTAGGTGATCTACCTCTTCTTTGACGAATTTATTTCTGGCCTCGGTAATAGGACGTTTCTTTTGCCTTACCAGAGGGATGCTTGTATCCAAAATTATCTTGAGTACGACAACTTTCGTCGGGATACTTGTCATATCCGCATACGACCACACAAAACAATCGACATTAAATTTAAGAGGTCGAGAAGGTAACCCCGTTAATATCGTTCCCCCTGAATATCATGTTGATCGTCTGGCGCGAGGGATCTTATCCTGATTTTGAGAGCTCCGTGTTATCACGGTTGTGACCGTAATTGTTTTTGGTCGGGTCACTCAAGAATTCCCTAAGATGGCCATTTTTTAGTAGTGTCGCCACCTCTTCACGCAGATGTCGGCAGTCTCCAGTCCGGTGGTCGTTCGTCCCGTGGTACTTCCAACATAAATTTGGATCCCTCTGGCTGGGATAGTACCTTATCAACTTCGAGAACCGTGCTTCTTTAATGTTCCTCATACCCGACACAAACTCTAATACACCGACGTTGAAGTTGTATTCTGAAAATCTGGGATAGGAAGGATCTCGAGAACCTGATGTTTCCTTGTCCTGTAGCAATCTGTTGTTTCGACCGTGATCAGTTCTGCTATCAGTAGCAAACATGTCTTCCGTTCGAAAACCTCTGTCGCGTCCTTCGGCTCGTTCATAAAGCAAAATCGGCCCCTTGAAGACTGTCTATCTGTGACGAAATCATCTTTTGATTTCTCTTTATTCTTCTCCCGAACCTTAGCTGAAACCGGGAAGCTGAGCTGGTCATCCTCAATCCTTATCTTTGACTTGTACCGGTTGTGAACATCCGCTTAAGTCGTCGCTTGGAATTCGAGCAAGCTTTCCTTCAACTTCCGGGAAGCATCGGAACTTCTCAGATTCAAGCCATTGGTGAATGCTTCTCATTCATCCAGAACAGCCAGGAGCAACATCCTTTCCTTGTGGGACTGGGTTACGAATTCCCACAACAACTCGGACTCTCCTTATGCAATTCTGAATATGTCGGCCTTCCGGGCCTGCACCTTTCTGGCTCCGGCATGAGCCTTAATGAAAGAATCAACGAGCATCTCAAAGGAATATATGGAATGCTCGGGTAAATAGAATACCACACCCGGGCTCCCCTTGTGATAGTCTCTCCGAATTTGTTTAGAAAAACCGATTCGATCTCGTGGGGAGCTAAATCGTTCCCCTTTACCGCTATTGTATAGGTGGTAATATGCTCATGAGGATCCAAAGTTCCATCATATTTCGGCACATCAGGCATTTTAAACCGCTTCGGGATCAATTCTGGTATCGCGCTTGATTTGTACGGCAATTGAGTATATTTCTTTGAGTTCAGTCCTTTCAGCACCGATGGTGCAATCGGGATTTGGTCCATGCGGGTGTTCACTTTCTTCATAAACCGTATGAGTTCTCTTTTGAAGGGATCGCTCTCGTTGTTGTGTCCGGATCCATTCCTCTCGGCCCCATCGAAGCCGACCTCGTCCCTCGGGGTACTGTTGTTGACCCTCTGTGTTGTTCTATTTGCGGGAGCACTGGGAGGAACCGGACCTCGCCCATTCACGTTATTGGAAGCACCCAATAACACTTGCTTTAGTTCTGTCATAACCTTATCATGTCGTGTGAGATGGCCTAGAATGACCTCATGTTGCTCATGCGGGACCCTTACCGCTTCAACAACATGCTCCTCTTCAGCATCATCAGGAGTCGCCTCCCGAACATGTCGCGGGTACCGCCTGTCGTGGACCGGCATGGCATCGTTCCCTTTATTGAGTGTATCACTGATTGAATCCTCGTGCTGAGGCTAGTCTCCTTGGGCCTCAGGATTAGGTGTGTTGTTTACACCATTATCTGTCATTTTCTGTGATTTTTTGCTAAGAACAAATAATCAAAACATATTAGTAAAAGAGGCAACGACCAACTTAATTACACGACTGTCTAGGCCCCACGGAGGGCGCCAAACTATTTACCCGTAAAACGGTACAGTTGAATTTATACGTGGTTTCTAGACAAGTGAACTAATTTGATCCTGAGATAATAGAAGAATTAGATAAATATGCAATACTTACCCTTGATATGGAGATGAAATAGCAGAAACAGTAGTTTTGGGAGCAAGGCTTCCGGACACAACAACAATGAAATCAAAAAGCAAGAAGATAAAATTATATTAAGCTTTGAATAGAGTGTAGCGTAAGTTTGCCAGAAAATTCATGTCCTTTACATTGATAATAAAGCTCACTATTTATAGCTGCACATAGGGAACAAGGTCCTAGGATCAAACCCTTCTTTAATGTCAATTATGAAGGCCATTGAAGAATGTGTAACGGCAGGCATGAATGTCAAATTCTTTTTAACGGATAGTGTACTAAATGCTGTAGAATATTCTTCACTAAATGCTACTGGGCGGCAGGCATCTATTTCATCTTTATGAGTACCATTCTTTCCGATAATAGACGGAATAGTTGCCTTCGATTTCAGTTATCCTCTGTCTTTGGCTCCACGTGTCACTTCCTTATGTAATTATTTAATATAACATATTTCACCATATACAAAAACATGATTTCCAAAGCAAAGATGCCACAACCAATTATCCCAGGTGAACGATGAAGACTTTCAAATTGGTGGAACAATTCAAGAGCTCCATTGCATGAACGATGAAGACTTTCAAATTGGTGGAACAATCCAAGAGCTCCATTGCATGATGAGGGTATAATCTTATACTCCCTAAGCAATGGTTACTTTCCATTTATTTACTCAATTACTATAACAATAGATTAATACTTTGGAATAACCTCATGACTATGGCTAATTGGAAATTTGGGAAGGAAAATATATTACTTGAAGGCATTCAAAGAGCTCTTCAAGGAAACATAGCTATTTCTTAGTATTAAATCTCGATAAAGACTCACCGAAGATTTTAGTGAAACACTCAAACAAGAAGAGGCATGTAGGAGATCCAAATCTAGAATAAATTGGTATAGTGAGGTTGATGCTTAATACAAAGTTCTTCCACCTATCAAGTATCAACCATACAAATTAAAGAAGGAAAAATAGGATATTAGGTCTACAAGATGAGGTTGGTAATAGGCAATAAGATCAAAACGAAATAAGAAAAGAATAGTAAATCATTCTTCCTTAAACTTTATACAACAAAAACGAATTACTCAGTATCTGAAAAACAATATAGCGAATGTCAACATCATTGATTCTAATGAGTTTGATACTTTAACTCAAGTTGTCTGCGGAAAAAGAAACTTGGAATGCCATTAACACATCCGGATACAAATATATCAATTGGAAATCACAAACTGGTAAATTGCTATCTTTGAATATTACAATGTTTGTAGTCCTATAGACAAAATATGATGTAAACATAATTTGTATTATATGATCATAATCCATAGAGGCATTAATACAAATAGAAGAAGAGCATTGCTGCTATAACGTGCTTCACCAAAGCAAGAAGACTAAAGTTGACCAGATATCCACAAACCATTTCTTGAAAAAACCTAGGATCACTGTTAAGCAAGATTACTGCAACACTAGGGGTATGCACCTTATACAGATATTTTATTAATTTAGCCTGAAACAAAGTTACACACAAAGCAGAGAATCAACATATATATTAAGTCAAGACATAAGTAGCTAATTTTATCCATTTGATCATGTATCCTTCACAGTTTATTCAGCTGATACAAGATAGTAAACATACATAGGTGCACAAACTGAAGAAACATTTATTACAATCGAACTACCACACAACTTTGCATGAAAGGAAACTGAGACCAAGCATCTTAATCGAGCACAGGAGTGAATATCCTCAGTCAAGACTTGACAATGTAGTTTTGGCGGCTGATGGGATTCATGACCACAGGGGGACCAGCAGTTCGAGGCCATGCCTGGAATTTTTTGTCCGTCTCTTTCCACCATTCGTTGTTTGCAACAGTATGTGGAGTAGTACCTGTATGAAATGACATGAATGTCTGTTAGCACGACCAAAGTCAAAATCAAAGTAAAAGAATAGCCCGTACTTGCCTCCAAACAGCTTCTTGTCTGCAATAGCAACGTCACAAACATATGCAATTGCAAATGATCCCAACACTGAACCAATAATGTACTTTGTTGCCATTGTTGAACTTCAACAACTGAAAGATAACCTAAAACCCGGTAAGACAGAAATTTGAGTGCTTTAGGAAAGGAAAGGCCTTGAGCCCTTGATGCTCCACTTCAAAAGCAAATAGAACTCATGACTTTATCCAGCTGATTTTAGTGCAGCAAAAGAACTATTAACAGTAGCATGGTAATAAAACACTGTCGCCACATTAGATTTAAAGAAGTTACAAATCATAAGATCATAATATCATGAGCTTCATAATGTGGTGAAGCATTTATGTTAAAGGTTATTGCAAGGAACACATGAATAAATTTTGAGGAGTTCAGTATGATTTGCGACCTACCATATGAAATACCACGAATTAGGACAGAACACTAACGAGTAGTTGTAGCTGTATATATGACCTAAAATCTTTATTTTTAGTTCTTAGTTCAAGAGTACATTGTTTGGCTCAAGAAAAGGGAGCTGACTAGTAGCCGGGTGGTATAACTGTTGTTTTTACTTCTCCTGAAAAGATACTCATGCTTCCTGTCATGTGTTTGGTACAACTGACAGGGAAGTAAGAGACATGTATTTCCTCTTTTCCACCTAAATTAATGAAGGCGTCGCATACCCCTGATATCTTACCTAACCAAGTAAGGGAAATAGCCGTTGTCCCCTCCTAATACCCCTATTTTCCACCGCAACAAACAAAGTGTAAGTTTTGCTATCAGAACAAAGAATGATGCTCATTCCAGACAGTTAACTCGTCCACGTACAATACATTTGTGGTTGACCCTGGGAGAACAAAAGTAACAAAAAGAAATTCCAATATCAAAGTAGCAGAAAACTTACTTAAGAATGTAAACTTCACATCAAGACCAAGAGCTTTCACGTTCTTTTTCCATTTCATTATTCAAATGGCATAAGAACTCTAGGAGTTCATTGCTTATCATAAAGGATTCACCTTATTCTATCAACTAAACAGTTTCAAATTTTATTGCAATAACTTAAGTTTTTCCTCTTTTTTAGTTCAAAGGCCGTTGTTCAAAACAGAAAAGTGGGACATATATGTCGTCCAACCAAATCAATAGTTACTCAATGAAGAGAATTCCTTTTAGATCTATATTTCCAATCTATATCAAGCTTCTGTAAGCAAGTACAATTAGAAATATTCCCCCAGAACATATTTTTCAAAAATTTGATAGGATACAAAACATGATGCTTTGTGCACCGGGCTGCCCGATAGGGTAGGCTGTCTACCCTAATAGCAGCCACTAATGCATTAGGATAGGTTGTCTACCCCTTCGGGTGCGCTCCTTCCCCGAACCCTATGTAACAGAACCGAGTGAACTTTAACAAATCCAACATACAAGAATATAAAGCTTCTTTCCAACCATAATACAAGGAGCTTTAGCAATTAAAAGCACACTTTTACAAAGATCTAAACAAATCATTCACTCTCCCCAATCCCGACCAAGAGTGTCGAGTTTACACGTTGGTAACGGGCGTGCTGTTTCCCCCACAACCATCAACTCGAACTACTCCGCCATCCCATTTTATGTGACGTTGTTTGGTGGCTACGGAGTTTAATAACATGTTTGGCCAAAATTCTCTAAGGCAAAAAGCACTTTAATTTTCTTTCAAAGTTGAGGTGTTTGGCCAAGCTTCTACGAAGAAAAAAGGTGATTTTGAGTAGAACCAAAAATATTTTTTGAGAAGCAGAAAAAAGTAGTTTCTCCCTAAAAACACTTATTTTAAAAGCGCTTTTGAGAAAAATACACTTAGAAGTAGTTTATAAAAGCTTGACCGAATATTAATTGCTGCTCAAAAGTGCTTTTCAAATTAATTATCCAACCATATACTGTTTTTCATCAAAAGTACTTTATTGAAAAGCACTTTTAAAAATACATTTCAAAATAATCGGATTTTAGAAACTTGGCGAAATATGCTATAAGAGACTTTTAAAACTTGTGGCCTAAAATATGCAATAGACATTTGTCTAATGGACAAAAGTAACAAAAAGAAATTCCAATATCAAGTAGCAGAAAACTTACTTAAGAATGTAAACTTCACATCAAGACCGAGAGCTTTCACGTTCTTTTTCCATTTCATTATTCAAATGGCATATGAACTCTAGGAATACATTGCTTATCATAAAGGATTCACCTTATACTATCAACTAAACAGTTTCAAATTTTATTGCAAAAACTTATGTTTTTCCTCTTTTTTAGTTCAAAGGCCGTAGTTCAAAATAGAAAAGTGGGACATATATGCCGTCCAACCAAATCAATATTTACTCAATGAAGAAAATTCCTTCTAGATCTATATTTCCAATCTATATCACGCTTTTGTAAGCAAGTACAATTAGAAATATTTCCCCAAAAACCCAGAACATATTTTTCAAAATTTGATAGGATACAGAACATGATGCTTTGTGCACCGGGCTGCCCGATAGGGTAGGCTGTCTACCCTAATAGCAGCCACTAATGCTTACATTAGGGTAGGCTGTCTACCCCTTGGGGTGCGATCCTTCCCCGAACATATGTAAATGCGGGATATTTTGTGCACCGGGCTGCCCGATAGGCTACAGAACCGAGTGAACTTTAACAAATCCAACATACAACAATAAAGCTTCTTTCCAACTATAATACAAGGAGCTTTAGCAATTTAAAGCACACTTTTACAAAGATATAAGCAAATCATTCAGTCTCCCCAATCCCGACCGAGAGTGTCGAGTTTACACGTTGGTAACGGGCGTGCTGTTGCCCCCACAACCATCAACTCGAACTACTCCGCCATCCCATTTTATGTGACGTTGTTTGGTGGCTACGGAGTTTAATAGCATGTTTGGCCAAGCTTCTCTAAGGCAAAAAACACTTTAATTTTCTCTCAAAGTTGAGGTGTTTGGCCAAGCTTCTACGAGGAAAAGAAGTAATTTTGAGTAGAAGCAAAAACACTTTTTAAGAAGCAAAAAATAATAATTTTTCCCTAAAAACACTTATTTTAAAAGCGCTTTTGAGAAAAATACACTTAAAAGTAGTTTATAAAAGATTGACCGAACATTAATTGTTGTTTAAAAGTATTTTTTAAATTAATTAGTCAACCACAAACTACTTTCGCCAAAAGTACTTTATTGAAAAACACTTTTAAAAAAAAATATATTTTTCAAAATAAGGGAATTTTAGAAACTTGGCGAAATATGCTAGGAGAGACTTTTAAAACCTGTGGCCTAAAATATGCAATAGACATTTGTGTAATTATAAATCATTTCATTAAGGTTAAAATAGTAAGTTTAAGGTTAAGCTATTTTCAAATATAGAAATGTCATTCTTCTCCGAACAAACTAAGAAAAAAATACGGTACATAAATTGGGACACGGGAATTATATAAACCCACTTAATTTTTAAAAAAAATTATTTATACTAAGCTGGCACCAGTCGATTTAAATTTGAAAGCCTAAATCCGACTATACAGTCACAGCAAGGTTAATTCCGTAACATTTTAGTCATTTCTCTTTCTCAGATATACATAGAGCAAGAACCAATACCCTAATAGTAAAACCCATGTTAAGAACTTTAAAAAAAAAAAAAAAAAAAAAAAAAAGGAAGCGGGAGCTTACCACGATGAGCTGCTGAGCAGAGATGTGGAATCGAGGATACGGTAATGAAATGTTCTTTGCTAGAACGCTCTAGAAATTCAAAAGGGGTTTAGTGCTAAATAACGACGCCGTTTGACTGTTGTCTGCGAACTTTTCACAGTAGAATAGAGAGAATGACAAAAATAATCTCTATGTTACGATAAGTTTAATCATTTACTAATGAATATACAAGTTTTATATAATATTATTCAAAAATATTACATAGAGAGAGGGATTGAAAATGTCAGTGGAAAAATAGATAAGATGTTGCATATGACAAGAGGGGAAGAATGTTTTATTTTCAAAGTTAGAGGATAATTTTAATTTTTAAAGCAAATTTGAGGAGTGTAAATCTCTTTAGCTCTTTTATATTTTGAAATCTTTATTTTGTATTCTTTTCCATTTTTATTGGACAGGTTCTTCTTGCTTTAATGCTTATTGTATTTTCCTTCTAAATAATGAAACTTATTCGGTAAAATGTGTTTTAAAACTACTAACTTAGACCGAATATCTATTTTCTTAGATGTTGATATGGGCCGGTTGTATTGTTTAGTTTTGAGGATTTTTGAGGTTATTTTGTGTTTCCATTAAAAGAAATATATTATGTGGTATTAAAGCTATGGCACATAGTTCAACTAACGAAATGATTTACATAAGGTAAAATTCTACTTGAAATAAGAAAAAATTTAATAACCAAAATTTTAGTTGATTTCAAATCCCTAAATATTAGGAAAACAATAATTAAATGTCTATTTTATCCGATATGAACTCTATTTTAAAGGGGTAAAAAAGACGAACAATATTTCGCTAAGGCATTCGTGTTTTTAATATAGTATAGATTATTGAACAATTTTATAGTCTTATAAAGTGCTCATTTTTCTCCTTTGTCAAATATTTAACATATTTTGATTGTTAGATTTAACGAACATCGTGAAAAAGAAAAGATTTATATTGAAACTCACATTTAGATATGTATTTTCTTCTATTTTTAGTGTTTGGTGTAATTATTGGACATGCCAATATTATAAGGTTTACTCCCTTCGTTCAATTTATTTGATGCAATTCGAATTTCGAGAGTCAAACTTATCAATTTTAACCGTAAATTCCCCATTATTGAAAAGCCAAAAAGAAGGGAAAATAAAATGGAAATAGAAAAGGAAAGAAAGAACTCTATAGCCTCGGATTTGCCACAGTCAATGGAGATATAATAATAAGTTCTTCAACTTCAATTTTTTTTTTTCGTGTTCTTTTTTCTTCTTATTCCAGTCATGTATCGAGCAGGATTACGAATTACTATTAATTGAAGTTAGTATTGACGATGTGGAAAAAAAGAGAGAAGAAGATTAAAAAACTACGCTTAATACATAATTAGTACTCGGTATGTTTATCTCAATTCATATGATACTCTTTTTCCGTAAACATAAATTTTTTGATGCATAACAGTTTTTGTACAACTTTTAAGATTTACAAGGATTCATGTTCATTAAACTATTAAAATTCCAAATACTGAGATAATGTTCTCTTTATAAAACTAATTTTTAACCCCATTACATTAACACTCTATTTTACTATCTCTAATATAATATATTTTTAAATTTTATGCTCAATCAAATATGATCATATGGAATTTGATGGAGTGGTATTTGGTTAAGTGTCATCCTTTGAAGGTGTATGACAATTGACAAACATGTTGGTTTATAGTGAATTTTGAAGAGAAAAGAAAAGATTGGAAATGGAGGAGAATAAAAAGGAGGAACACGAAGCAAAATAAAATGAACGGAAAAGGTCCAATAATATCCTTAAACTATTGGATATAGCTCACTTTTATCCTCCGTTAGTAAACTGGGCCAGAAATATCCCCACGTTAGCAAATTGGGCCACTAATGCCATCAACCTAACGGTTAAACACACAAGCCTTCTCATCAGCATTATTTAGGTGATATGGCATCCACATAAGCTGACATGGCATCCACATAAGCGGATCCACATATCCAAATAAGCGGACCTATGTGGATCCGCTTATGTGGATGTCATGTCAGCTAAATAATGCTGATGAGAAGGCTTGTGTGTTTAGCCGTTAGGTTGAAGGCATTAGTGGCCTAATTTGATAACGTGGGGATATTTCTGGCCCAGTTTACTAACGGAGGACAAAAGTGAGCTATATCCAATAGTTTAGGGATATTATTGGACCTTTTCCGTAAAATGAATACTGAGTGAAGAAATTGACTGTTAGAAAATCTAGGTTGTGCTAATTCTTGTTTGACTTTGTTTCTGCCAATTGAAATAGGGGAGTCTAAGTTACATATATTTACTTAGTATAACATGTTAAATTACACGGTAGGTGTAAAAAAATATTATGGTGTAGAAAGAGCATTATGTTGTCTGCGTCTATAATTTAAATCCTGAAATAAGTACATAAATACTCAAGAGAATATATGATCTCTAGTAAACATTTAACATAAAACAAGAATAGAGCAATGCACTTTAAAGGTGTGAATTTATATTCCCTTGGTGGAGTTCCCACAAATAGATTCCTAATACATACTGCAACTCTTCAACCCCCTTTGCCGCCCCCCCCCCCCCCCCCCCGCACACACCTCAACCCCCCAAGAACCAATGCAATTCTCAATTTTACTGACCACCCCTATGCCTTTGAAGTTCCTCTATGTTCCCTTTCGACGTGTTCCACAAGGGATACAGGATCGCGAAAACCTTTACTACATCTGGGGCAGACATCAACTGTCAAGTTCATGACACCATTCTTTTCATGGATTTTCTGCACATGACTTATGAGAGCTGCGACTGAAGAGAATTTTAGAGAGCATTGCGGGCATTGCTCAACTTGGCCGCTACCACTCCCATTACGGTTTGTGGCACTGCTTCCCTCCTTTCCCATCTGCAGCGTCTGACTAAATTCGCTGCTCAATTTTGACATTCCAGCTTCAGCCGCCTTGAATAGGTTTGTGGCCCAACTTGAGGATGATGTGGCCGAAGGTTTCTTGGGCTCGTCTTTTCTATTGCCAGTCCGAAAGTTCATAAACTGGAATGCTGATTCTGGTTTCTTACGTCCAGGACACTTGTGATCAGGTCCAAATCGATGCTTCAAACAATGATCTATAGTACACTCCCGACATTTGATTGTGTTTGAGAATGTCAAGATCTCTCTGCAGCCAGGTACAGGACATTTTCTTTTCTTTGAGGCTTTTTCATAGTTTGATGGATCACACTCAGTATTTACATGTGATTCCCAAGTGATATTCGGGTCTTCATCAGGAATAAGGCGTACTCCTTTTGCACAGAGTGGGCAAACGACCACGGTAACATCATTCTTGTTTGCTTTTGGACAGTGGTGTCTATTATAGCTCCGATGATCTAGACAAAACACCTGCAAAGTTTTACAACCCACATTAAGCATCTTCTAGGTGTACGAAGACTATTAAAGAAAGCAACAGAAGGTACAAAAAGGATATTCAAGGATCAAAATATGGTAATTTGAAGTCATATATCTCCGGCTTAACTAAGAAAACAAAGAAAAGCAAACAAAACGTGATCCACCATGAACTGTGTAAGACCAAGTGAATGAAACCTAAAGGCAAATGTACACGAACGCCAAGGAGGACGAGGAAAAATATAATCCCTCCAGGGTTGGTTCTCTTTGTAAACTTCTACATATGTGGCGGTATCCCTACTTTTGTTCTGCTTTACAGAAAATAATAAATGCAAACCAAAAAAAGAAAGCAAAAAAAATAGATAAAACGACAGATTGAGAGCAGGAAAGATTCACACACTTTAGCAATGTGGAAACAGCCGTATATAAGAAAAGAAATCCATCATTTTGAGTTTGGTCAACTTACAGTTAGTTCCTGATAACTTTAAACTACTTTACCTACAGGCACCCACAAAACAAACTCTACACAGAAGTTTCGTCCTATACTAATACAATAACAACTATGCCTCTATCCCAAGCAAGTTGGGGTCAGCCGTATGAATCCCCATTCCCCACTATCCACGTCGATCTATTCAAGCTTATTCAGTCCAATATTCTAATAAAATGATAATCTTCCTGTACTAATGCAACACCTAAAGGGTCACAGAGGGAAAGGGCTCAAATTTTATACAAAGGTGCACAGCAAATGCAAAGATGAGGATAGAGCACAGAGAAAGATTGTCATATCACATTCATGGTGATAAAGGTACCAGGGAGTTCTACCTCTAAAACACATTTTGAATCAGAATCCCGTTTTATTTTCACACCTTCAGAAGACAGCAAATCTTACTCAAAGAAAGCTACTTACTAATAAGTAAAGGAACCTGAACTAAGATTCTTAAGACCATATAATTGATGTACATCAAATTCTTAATTTTGTTGGCTCCTTAAGGTTTTGTTCAAGGACCGGGTATCGCTAACAAATACACAGGAAAGAAACTGTGAACAACCTCACTTATTCCTTTACTGATTAAAAAAGGTTTTGTTGACGAACCACCCTCCTTTTGGACAATCACACATCCTCAAGATGTTATTATTAAAAAGATTCACACTGCTTTATCAGAAAGAAAAAAGAATAGCCAAAAGTCTCCGTTATTCAAAATTTTATGGCATATTGTATTATACGAAGAATTGACAATCACAAGCTTGTCTTCGGACGAGAACTACTTTGTCAAATTGCCAAGGGATAATTGCTGATAAAATTTCAATGTCAATTCTTCATCAGAAATATTGTTTAATCTTTTTCTACTTCTATCTCCCATTATAGAATGCTAAACATATAATCCACCAGAGCATCCATTATTGTTAAAGGGTAGCAGACTTGTTGCTGCTCCTTTAGTGCTAGAGCGGAAGTAAGCAAATTTGGCCATTTTCATTTCACTCAAGGTCAATTTTTTCCCACTTGCTGAATTTTCATATACATCAACAAGATCAAACTTACTGCATACACACTATCCTCCCCAGACCCCACCTGTTAGGAATATACGCAGTTTGTTGTTGCTGTTGTATCATCAAGATCAAAATTTTATGCTCTCAAACCCCAAAAAGAAAAAGGTACACACACAAACCAAAAACAGCAAATATCTTCAAATGCAGCTTGCAACCAAAAAGATCTTAACTTTGATTAATGGATCAACTATGCTTCAACACCAAAATAGCTGGGGCAGCTATATGAATCCTCTAAATCAGTTCCACACTATTCAGCCCGTTCCTTTTCAGCAACAACAACAACAACAACAAACACCAGTATATTCCCACAGATGGGATTTGGGTATAGTAGTGTGTACGCATCCCGTTCCTTTCAATAATCAATAATTTGTCTTTTTAAGACAAACTAGATTCTTAAATCTCACAGTAACCCTACAGTAACTGACAAATCTATAGTCAAACTAAAAGGACTTCTTCAAACACTAAATGCACCTAACCTGAGTGTAACCACAATAACAACAAAGCTTAATCTCAATTAACTGGTCTCGCCTATACAGAAAAAGATATCAACTTTAATCAAATACAAAATACTTAACAAATAAAGCTTAAAAAGCAAAATAGAACACAGATGAATGTAAAAATTGCAATTACAAAGGAAGAAAAAGGGGAACCTGGTGACAACAATCGCAAGTAAAAGGCAAGAAATCGATCAGCCGGCAATCATCTACGAAGCAGTGTTTTCCAAGATTTGGGAATGCTGGTGTCCCCATTGAATTATACACGTCTCAGTTCAGAGAAACTTATCAATAAAATTTCTTCAAGGAAAATAAAAAAAGAATCTGAAACTCTTCAATTGATATATTATAGTACTGGATGTCTATTCCCTTTATTTGAGGGGAGAAAATTAGTAAATAGGTATTGGGTGCCTTCAGAAAAAATCTTGTTATCTGCCGCGTATATTCGAAGATTCTGGAAGAGACAACGCGGATCAGAGGATTCAACAAAAAGTCCAACGTTGGCGTCCTTCCAAAGTCGTCTTTTGGGGGGGGGGTGGGGGTATCTTTTTCTTTTTTCTTTTCTTTATAACGACATTTTTATTATTCCCTCCCGTCATTTTCATTCATTTTAATGTCGTTATAATCAGACAAATTTGGTTTAAAATAAATGAATTTCATTTAGAAAATAAAAAAAAGCATTTAATTATTTTTTCATATTTATTCTTGCTCCAATAAATAACTTACACAATTATCGAAAAGGATTCTCAACAGTTATTACTCATTTTGAGGAAAAATAAAGAATAATTTAATCACAGAATTTTTATAATTAATGATTTTTAATGAACTTTTCTAATGATGTGCTAAATTTTTTAAGATGAGCTAGAGGAAGCAATAAGAGTTAAGTTAGACTAATCGTTATAATGAGTTAAGTTTGGCCTGTTAAAACTGGTTTTGATTAGTGTTGATGATTGCTGAAATTAGTTAAGTTCATGAGAATACCAAAAGAATCACTTCATACATAAACAATTAAAGATTACTTTGTATCTACAAAGAATAATACTGTTATGAATCAACCACAACCCAATAAGGATATCAACACACAAATAGCTATTGGGCTGAGAACAAGCAACATTGTGATTAATTTGGGATCCGGATTGAGTAGTGAACCCAAGAACTATTCTATTAAAAGAGTAAAAGTCAGTAATTTTTGGATTGCGTATTGTTGAGAACTCTGTTTCCCTCTCGTCTCCGTTCTTTTGGCTTCTTCCTCTGGACTATCTCTTTCTGTTCTCCCTCGGCTCTCTCTATCCTTTTTCTCTTAATCTCCTTCTTAGTTCTAGTTTCTGTTATTGTAATTATTCTTTGAGTTTATGAATTAAACCTATCCTTTCCCTCGTTTACTTTGTGTCGTGAATTCGGGTTCATAACAAATACTCATGTGAATCTTATGATTAGAATTAATCTTATTAAGACTCCAAAACATAATATTCCTTTTTATTATGTGTTGTATTATGTACACCTACTACAAATTCCCTAAAAGAATATTAACAATACACTACTTAAAAATTTATAGAAAAAATGATTACAAGAGAGTTTAATTTATTCTTGAAAACTTTCTCATGGGCAATGTGGTGAGACAGTTCCAATAATATTGCTGAATTCGACATTACTGCAAATAGCCTTTGCAGTTCCACCTTCCCCTACCAAATTTATATTCTGCATTACAATACCTTCACATGGAAAGCTTTTGCTGCAATTAAAATTTATGGCCACATTCGTTGCACTTGAACCTATGATGTTCTGATAGACAATATTTTTCACTTGAACTGCCGAACTCTGAGACAAGTGACAAATATAAAAAGAGTTTACTTTTTTATGCATGATCAAAAGGTAAATTTTTTAGACTATATATATCAGGTTATTTCAAAAATAATAACTACAAATAACTAACTATATAACGATTCTGTAAACTGAAAAATTGGTGCAATGACCTACTACAACGGGTTATTAATCAACTACAGATTTAGGAAGGAATAAATTTGATAATAAAAAAATCGAATTTTTTTTTTCGCTTTTATATATCCAACATCTTGTTAAAAAGATCTCTCCCCCACCCCGCCTTTTTTATTTTTGTTTTCAAAAGAAACTTTTTCAATTAATGAGTACTCCCTCCCGTCTATATAAGTGACTTTTTGGTCTTTGGCTCACCCCTTAAGAAAATGCTAACTCCTAGAGAATTTTGATTAAATTGCCCTTAATTAATATTTGTATATTGTTAACTTGACACATTGAGATATGCAAATAAGGAAAAATTTTGAAAAAAAAAAAATAAAGTTAATTTCTTCTTGATTATGTAAAATGACACTTATTTTAGACCAAAATAAAAAGGCCAAAAAGCCATTTATTATGGACCGGCTAGAGTAAAAAATTTCTTACATGTTGTTTGCATGGATCATGTTGATCACAATAATTTTGGTCTATGATTATGGGGTTCTTTACTCCTTGCATTTCCACATTTTGAAATATGATGTTGCTCGCATTTCCAGATCCTCCCTGCATACACAACATTATAATGTTTTTTTTTTAAAATATGTATTTAAACTCTCTGATAACTCAATATCTTCAATTCAAATTCACCTAGTAATTGGAATACTAATTAATTATTCTCCTTGTCGTTTTGAATCTAAGTAAAGGAAGAGAAGGCATACCTGCCAAGTCTTGATCCTAAGTCCATTTGTAGTACCAGAAAGCTTGGCTCTACTCACAATAACATCAGACACATGAGCTTCTGAATTCCCTGATCCTAAGCTTCCAATACTAATCGAATTAACCAGGCCCGCCCAAGAGAAAAAATAAATTAAAGAAAGGAAATAAGAGCGAATTAGACAAAAGATTATAGGTACTACAAAAATATTTCATCAATAATCATTGCTTTTCCTCTGATATTAGTGAGAAATAATGAAATTATAAATAAAGGACTTATAAATTCTCCCCAACATCCCAAGATATGAATAAAGAAAATAAAGGATGTGCTTTGTATTAAGGAAAATATTTTTCTTTTTCATGTTTTGTTAGATTAAATGTTTTGAAAAACATTATTCTTATGAACTAATTTTTCTCAAATTGGAGGAAAATGTTTCCCGAAAAATATTTTCCAAAACTATTTTTCAACCTTCCCCACTCTATACTTCACACCCCCTCCTAGCACCCCACCCCCAAAACCACCCCTACCCCACCACCCATCCAACCCCACCTACCCCTCTCGGCCCACCCCCATCCCACCCCTAAATAAAAATATTATTAGAGTAATTGTTTTTAATTTCGTAGATAGAGTACTTTCTTTTTCATTTAAACAAAACGAGTATTTTCTTTTCATGATGTAGAAAAATTATTTTCTTTCATTTCAACAAAAATAAATAATTTCTTTTCATGTTGTAGAAAGAGTATTTTTGTTTTGTTTCAGCAAGAGAGTATTTTCTATTTCAGTTCCACAACTTCAATATTGTTCTTGTGTGAAAAAGTAAACTTCAATATTGAATTCTTGAAGAAAATAGAGTCATGAAACATTGGGTAAGGGAGGGGTTTGGGGAGGGGGGAGGAGCACCACAGTAAACATGGAGATTTGGGGGGAGGGTGAGGAGATTGGCATAGAAAGTTATTTTTCTCAAAATTATTTTTTACTCTCTAACCAAATACTAGAAAATATTTTTTTACTCACCAACCAAACACGAAAAATAAATAATAAAACACTCATTTTATAGGAAAATATTTTTATTCATACCAAACACACCCAAAATGTTAAAAGGGTCAGGGAAAGGGGCATGGTAGTTAAATTTTCAAGTACCTATCAATAAAAATGCTACTACAAAAAGTTGAAATTTATTCTGTTTCTTTTTTAAAGTGTAGAAAAAAGTATTTTTTTTCCTTAAATACCTGATACCATGACCTGGACCACAAGTAATATCCGTGGCCTGCACCTTTTGGGATCCACTCGCAATTGAAATACAATCATCACCTATCCAACAAATAATATCATTTTTCCAAGAATAGTAATTTGTAATTTGTATCTGTGTTCATATAAGAAAAATAAAAACAGTAATCATTGGCAATTAATGAATTAAAAATTAAATAACCTGTTCCAATGATAGAGTCAGAAATTTGGATATTTTGAGTATTTGCTGCATGGATTCCATCAGTGTTAGGGCTAATTTCTGGAGCAGTCACCATCAAATTTGAAGCTTCAACATTAGTACATCTCTCAAATGAGACATGAATTTGTTGTGCATCTTTAATCTTAAGGTTCTTCACTTTCAAATTCTTGCAATTGTAGAAGGTTAAGCCCTGTGCATAAACTCTTTTAGCTTTAATTAACTAGATAAATAATTCAAACTATATTTAAAAAAAGGGTGTCACGGTACACAAGGTATCCCGTGTTCACGCAGGATCCAGGGAAGGGTCGCACCCCAAGGGGTATGATATAGACAGTCTAACCTAATGCAAATATTAGTGGCTATTTTTACGGCTCGAACTCATGACCTATAGGTCAGACGGAGACAACTTTACTATTGCTCCCATGATTCCAATATCAAATGAACGTACCGTTGGTGCATTCTTGCATGGCTGCATATGGAGAAATAGTAACAATCAGTATTATAAAGCAACTGATGATTTTCTAAACTAGAAAAATATCTCTGAAAATTAGTATACGATAAAAATAGGCAAGGTTAATTACCAGTGATTTATTGATTTTGCAAGAATTTTGCCACCATATTTTTCCATTGCCATTGATAACTCCTCCTCCTCCAACAACCAAGTTTTGAACATTATTAAAAAGAATCCAATGCCTTCTATCTTTACTATAGTCCGATATATTATCTGATGCTTCTAAAGATCCAAATATCTGCACAATAATTTGAAGAAAAAAAAAACTAAGTTCCTATGATAAAAACATCTTTTATTTTCTTCCAGCTTTAATAATAAGTAACCAATATTCTAACCTGCATTGAAATGGAAGATTTGCATGGACCTGAAAATGTGATTTGTTTCAGAAGATAATTTTTGTTGTGTAGCACCACAAAGAGCACAGGTGTGTTAGATGAACATGCTTCTTTCCAAGCTTTCTCAAATGCCTAAAATTAAGATCATTTCACACGATAAGAAATTAACAATACCACATGTAGCACTGGTAAACTCTTAGAAGAAATTCCGATCTCGTTGCTACGATGAAAGTCATTTTCCATATTTGGTGGGTGAATTAAAAATATTTTTCGTAAAAAGTATATATACTAGAAAATAATAATAATATTTGAATTGGACACTGTTTTGATGACATTATTGAGCATTAATGATTAATAATAATATTTAAAATTTGATGAAAAATATTTTCCTTATAATCAAATATCAGAAAATGACTTTTTTCTAAAGAAAAACTCTCCGAAATTAACTTCCATCGTACCAATCAGGGGCGAAGCTACGGTCTGCCTAACCACCCTTACTCGAAAAATTACACTGCGTATATAGGTAAAAATTAGGTTTTAAAGATATATTAACATATATTGAACATCTTTTGTCGCATGTTCTTTTTTTTTTTACTTCTTTTAAGTTTGAACACCCTTAGAAAAATTTCTGGCTTCGCCACTGGTACCAAACATACGGTGGACTTACACACCCAATCTTAATTTAGCCATTCAACCCCATATATATATATATATATATATATATATATATATATATATATATATATATATATACACACACACTCTCCAATTATATTTTAAGTACTTACCGTAGTATCATCTGTAACTCCATCACCCTTAGCTCCAAATTTACTTACATCAATAAATGCAACCCTATTGGCAACTTCTTCAATATTATTGAAACCATGAATTCGACTTTGAAATTTGTCGTATTCAGTAATGGTGCTCAAATAAGAAGGGTAAGCTTGAAAATCATGACCAAATTCTTGTTTTAGATTCATGTTGTGATCAGCTGATATGAAAAAATCATCATTTTCATTATCCTCATTGAAGCTTCCGTTACATGATGAATTTGATAGAACTAAAAAAATAATGGTGGACAAAAAAAGAATCCTTTGCACTGCCATGATATATTGCTATATGTTATGGCGTTTTCTATTGAAAAAGAATTGTGACACAGAATATTATGGAGGAACGTATGGAAAAACTTTAAAGTATGATAAGAGGGTATGGAAGTGATATATATAACAAAGTGATATGGGAAGGTTTGTCTATTTATAGATTTTAGTGGATTTTGATTGATCATAGTTGTTGGATCGTTGCACTATGGCTGTTATGGTATTAGTAATTTGGATGAGAGAGATTTAGACGAAAGAGTTTCTTCGACAGTTTGCCTACTTTATTCTATCCTCCATATTTCCTTAAAAGAGTTTTACTTTAATTTGGTGCATTAACAATGTATGGAATTTTTACACTAAAAGACCAAATTTATTTTTCTTTTTCGTTATTTATTTTTCCTTTTCTCATATTTTTGCGGAATTTTAATTTTTCGCAGTAATTTTCCAACGGTCATTTCCGAATTTAAAAAATTTGCAACCAAAAGTTCATCAACAGAAATTTAATTCTGTCGAAGAGGCACCTTTAATTTCCATAAACAGGCCACCAGTTGAAACCTCAACTGGTTAGCTACAAATTCAGAGGCTTGGTTTTATTTTTTCACCAACAAATCTACAAGAAGTCCCCTCTCCTGCATTTCTGCATTATTTTTCAAAGCAAAAAGTAAGTATAAAGTGTGATTTGCTCCGCCGCTTGAGTTCGCCGAAATTCTGTGATTTATATTTTCGCTATCACATAATACTTATTCTTGGAGGAACTAATCCAAAATCTAGAGCAACAGTGAAGAGATTAAATTCCTTAAGGATACACAAGCGACTTCTGGGCTCGAAGTTATTTTCTATTTCTGTTTGTTGAACTAACTTTTTTGTTTTTTTTGCTTTTTTAGTTTTCTGGTTTTTAACACAGTTTTACTAACAGTCTTATTGTGTAGAATACAAACTAATAATTTAATATAATTAGTTAAATTATACTAATACTGTAAAATTCTTTACATTGTCAATGTATATAATTTAAATTTTTTTAAAAATCTTATAGCATATTTATCGTACATTAAAATCTCGTTAATATAGTAGTATCATATATTTATGATTATTCTTATGACCATTCGTGTTGATAGCAGGCCAAGTGTCTGATACGGGGCTTTCACTGCTTCAATTGTTTTGGCATAAAGTTTTTAACCTGCCGTTAGAACAAAAAGACATTCGCAGGCCACTTGTGGAAATGAGTGTTAAACGGAGGACATTAACTGGTTTGGTAACATCTCCTCATCGTCTAGAAAAATTTCAACCAAACTATAGCTAGAGATCTAGTCCCATTACCGCACTAATAAGCTTCGGTTTGAAGAAGCTTTAGTTAACCCTGTATACGGTAAAACCGAGCTCACTGAGCACCCCGGTTTCCCAGTGAGGCAAACGGAGAAGGAACGTGACCGTAAGGAATCAGAGTCAAAGTGAGAAGCTCCTCGTATCGGGGCTCAAGCAAAACACCTTCCCTCGGGGGCATCAGGACCACGTCCTCCGGGACCGGTTCGAGCCTCAAGACTTCGGTGAGCATTACCAAACAACCGCACACGACTAACAAAGGGCCGTGATGTCCACGCCCAACCGGATATCACGGCGTGAATTTCTGCCCGTATCGGCAGAAAATTAGTGATTAGCGAAACGGAAGATTTTTCCTTTTCTTAGGATTGTACTTAGGGTAAAACTCCCCTACTATATAAATGAGGAAACTTATTATTCATAAAATACATTGTAACACGTATACTAATGCAATTTAGTTCTATTCTCTCTGTTTCTAAAAGTTATTCAAAGTTCTTATTTTTATTCATAAGTTCTTCATAAGTGCAAGCTCGGAACCGAAGGCAGGTTCCTCGTTGAGCTATTAACTGAGCTCGGGATCACTTTTATCATTGGTTTGGCCAATTATTATATCTTTCATTTGCTTAATCTAACGTCATTAATCACTTGTATTGAATTAATTCACATATCCTTAAAACCGCGTATAAATTCAATTATTATCCGTTTTAAGGGTAAACAGTTTGGCGCCCATCGTGGGGCTAGGGATAATAGTGGTAATTTGATACAAATTTAACGCACACTGTTTTACGCTTGTTCTTTGAGATTTTAATTTCAGGTCAAATTAAAAATGTCAAACTCTCAATCTGCTTACTTGAACGTTGATGCTGAGCCTGGCCACCATAACGAGAACAACAATGTAGTGCCCAGCAACGAGGTGCCCTCTGTTGACCCCAACAGAGTTCTGATCGCGGACCCAATCGATGTCAACTCATATGTGGCCATCGACGCAAACTTTCCTACGAACTCCGAAAACAGCGTTCGCGGGGGAGCTTGATCGATAGCATGGGTTACACATGACGACGAAGGCAATGGGATCAATTTACGGGTGATCTTCGAAATATTACAAGCTCAACATGCGGAGATAGCCTAGTTGCAGAACCAAAGTCGCGCCCCCACCAGAGTTGAGCCTGAACCATCCCGGAAAAACACCCACAAAAATGAACCAACCACAGACAGGCCGGGTGAAGTTGAACCCAGGACCAACCCCGAAATAATAAAGATGCTTGAGGAGCTGACGAAGTGGGTGGAATCGGGGGAAAAGAAGATCGAGGCCAACGACAAAAAAGTGGAGACTTATAACTCCAGGGTTGATCAAATCCCAGGAGCACCCCCGATATTGAAAGGCCTGGATTCCAAGAAAATTGTCCAAAAGCCTTTCCCTCCGAGTGCAGCTCCAAAACCAATCCTGAAGAAGCTCGGTATGCCCGAAATTCCAAAGTATAACGGGATCACAAATCTAAATGAACACGTGACCTCCTACACGTGTGCCATCAAGGGAAATGACTTAGGAGATGACGAAATCGAGTCGTTTCTGCTGAAAATGTTCGGAGAAACCCTGTCTAAAGGCGTAATGATATGGTATCACAACCTACCCTCTAATTCCATTAATTCATTTGCTATGCTTGCAGATGCCTTCGTAAAAGCTCATGTTGGGGCCATCAAGGTCGAGGCCAGAAAATCGGACCTCTTTAAAGTGAAATAAAGAGATAACGAAATGATCAGGGAGTTCGTATCGAGGTTTCAAATGGAAAGAATAGACCTGCCTCCGGTTGCGGACGATTGGGCAATTCAAGCATTCACTCAAGGACTCAACCCCCAATGCTCATTGGCTTCACAGCAGCTGAAACAGAATTTAATAGAGTAATTGGCGGTAACTTGGGCTGACATCCATAATAGGTACCGATAGAAAATCAGAGTCGAGGATGATCAGCTTGGGGGCCCCTCTGGGTCCGTATATCCCATCAGAACTAATGACAAGTCTAGAAGAGTCGTCGATCATGAACCAAGACCAAACAGAGATCGATATCAACCGTATAGCGGAGATCGAAGGGGCAGCGGATCCGGACGTAACCCTGCGAGGAATGAAAAGAGAGCGATCGAGGTCATAATAGCCGGGGACTTATGAGCAAAAACAATTTCAACAGGCCACTCAGGGCTAGGGAGACACCGAGGTTATCGGAAGACAACTTCAGCGTCAATGCTGACGGCATCGTATCTGCCATCGGACGCATCAAAGATACCAAGTGACCTGGGCCATTGCAGTCTGATCCTGCCCAAAGTGAGCCCAACCTAATGCGTAATTATCATGGCACTCACGGCCACAGGACCGAAGATTGCTGATAGCTAAGAGAAGAAGTGGCACGATTATTCAATAACGGGCACCTCCGGGATTTTTTGAGTGATCGAGCCAAAAATCACATCAGGAATATGATCTCGTCCAATTTCACACCTCAATTCAAGGTTATGAAACGGTCGAATGCAATGACAGTACCCAATAAGAGTCAGGGTCGATTTTCACATGGAGCTATATATGGGAGTTAGGAGTATATATTGTAGTATGTGAATTTGACTATCTCAATTTGCACTTTCATAAATTGGAGTTGTTTTTAAGTCTAATTTAAAAGTAAGAGTGCAAGTTGAGAAATAAAACTAAGAAATTATTTTTGTTGTTTTTCAAGTTTTGTAAAAAGCCTAGGGCTATGACCATCGTCTAGGTGTTTGACTAATGGGATATAAACCTTAATGCTTATTTTATTAATCGGGGTGTGCTATTGCTATCAACACTCAATTACCCACTCAATGCCTCTCGGTCAGAGAGTGATTTTGCCCCATTTGGCTTTCTCAAGTCCAAAAGGGTATTGCACAAAACGGTTGATAAAAGCTCAAGTCGGATTATTATTATCTCTAGGTTGAACCCTTTAATTGGGATTATCAATCTCTCGATTGACCCAATTTCTTGTTAGCCAAGTTTTTTTTCTAGACTAAGTCTCTCTTTCTCAAGTACATACCAAGTCAAATAGGTATGAACTAATATTTGCAATCATTAATTCTACAAATTAAAGCATGAACAGGGCTAAATAATAAATACCCAACCATAAACAAGCATCAAATTAAACACCCATAAGGTTTACACCCTAGGGTTGGATCACAGCCCTAGTGAAAATCTAGCTACTCATGCTTGAAATTGAAGAAATAGAAGAAGAAATGATAAATAAACTCATATTGTGAAATCAAAATAATAAAATCTATGTTAAAATATCCCAAAATATGAAAAACTACTAAAAGAAATAAAGAGAAACGGCTACTGTAGCTGCTGATGTCAAAAGTTGATCTAAAATTGTAAAACTCGTCTATTTATACAAGGCTGAAAATTTCGGACAAAAATACCCTTCGGGAGGTTTTGCGGCCGCACAATTCCATGTGCGGTCCGCAAATTTCCTCAACTTGTAGGAACTGGAGGTCTGCGGCCGCATAATTCTAATCTGCGGCCGCGATGCCTTCTTTCTGCAGTCCGCAGAATTGTAACTGTGGTCGCATCTTGCTCTTCTGCGGTCCGCACAATTATATCTGCGGCCCCGTAGCACTTCTTCTGCGACCGCAAGATTCTAGTGCGGACCGCGCTTCTGGGAGACTTGGAATGCACATTCTCTGCACTTTTGTTCCTAGCCATCTTCTGCGGCCGCACAATTCATGTGCGGACCGTACTTTGCACAAAGATCTGCTGCCATTTTCTTCATCATCTGCAGTCGCAGATGATATTCTGTGGTCCGCACTTCTGAGCTTCTGTGTCTTTTATGGCCTTGAGTTTAGATTACTCATTTTTGAGTTGGATTTCATCTCGGGAGTCCATCTTCCAATATTCCTACAATTTAGCACATTTTATCAGTTTTCGAGAACACAATTAAATTCTTTTGGACTAAAACAAAAGCTAAAAGGCGCTAATAAGTAGTCAAAATCCCCACTTATTAGAATAGGGACTCCAACAAATAAACCGAGCAAGAGGAAGCTTAGCACTTCATTAACATGATTATTGGTGGAGTCGACGTCCCCCAGGGGCCAATGCTGAAGCTCACTAAGGTGTCCATTACAAGGTAAAAGCGAACCCGAGATTACATGCCAGAGGGAACCGTCTCTTTCAACGATGAGGACGCTGAAGGCATCGTGCAACCGCATAATGATGCACTGGTAATATCTGTACTTATAAATAAATCTCGAGTTAAGCGTGTGTTGATTGATCCAGGTAGCTCGGCCAATATCGTCAGATCGAGGGTCGTAGAGCAGCTGGGTCTACAAGACCAAATAGTGCCTACAGTCCGCGTCTTAAACGGATTCAACATGGCATGTGAAACTACTAAAGGGGAGATAACCCTGTGAGTGTCCTGAACCATTCAGGAAACAAAGTTCTACGCGATCGAAGGGGATATGAGATATAATGCTCTATTCGGAAGACCATGGATTCAAAACATTAGGGCAATACCCTCGACACTCCACTAGGCATTGAAGTTCCCCACACCGGAAGGGATCAAGATAGTTTACGGAGAGCAGCCGGCCGCAAAAGAATGTTAGCGGTCGATGAGGTGATCCCGATGTAAGCACTCTCGACATCAAAGAACCCGGAGTTGGTTAGGAAGGAAGAAACTAAATAGGTCTCACCGACACCGGCCTTGAGCAAGAGGGGAGCGAGGATGATGATTACGAAGTTCTTAAGTCGTTCATCGCCCCTGACGATATTGATGCCACCAAATCGATGATCGAGGAGCTGGAGCAAGTCATATTGATCAAACACTTGCCCGATCGGAAGGTATACCTAGGCACAGGTTTAACTCCCGAGCTCAGGAAAAAACTCATTAGATTCCTTATAGCTAACGTGGGTTGTTTTGCTTTGTCCCATCTAGATATGATAGGGATCCCGCCAGAAGCAACCACTCATAAGATAATCTTGGATCGAAGTTCCACCCGGTTAAGCAGAAAATAAGGCTAAGCTTGGATTCGGGGTCAGATACGGGAAGTTCCTTGGATTCATGGTGTCCAACCTAGGGATCGAGATCAATCCCGGCAAATTCCAAGCTATAGAAGATATCACTTTGGTGGACAATGTCAAGGCCGTTCAAAGGCTAATTGGGTGCAAAGCTGCCCTGGGCCGGTTCATATCGAGGTCCTCCGATAAGAGCCATCGGTCCTTCTCATTATTGAAGAAGAACAATAACATTTCATGGACCCTGGAGTGCCAGCAAGCTTTGGAAGAACTCAAACGGTATCTTTTGAGTCCACCCTTGCTCCATACTCCGAAGGAAACGAGCAGTTGTACCTGTACTTAGCGGTATCCGAGATAGCAATAAATGGAGTCTTAGTCCGGAAAGAGGAAGGTATGCAATTTCCTATCTATTATGTTAGTAGAACTCTAGGCGAGGCCAAAACAATGTACCCTCACCTAGAAAAATTGGCGCTCACTTTGCTAAGCGCCTCCAGAAAGTTAAAGCCATATTTTCAATGCCACCCCATATGTGTCGTAACGTCTTACCCACTAAGGAACATAATGCACAAACCCGAGATCTCGGGCCGATTGGCCAAATGAGCCGTAGAAATTAGCGTGTACGATATCGAATATCAACCCCGTAGCTCTATCAAATCTTAAATTTTGGCATACTTCATGACCGACTTCACGCCGATCTTAATACCTGAAGTCGAAAAGGAAATGTTGTTAACCTCGGGGACTTCCTCGGGAATCTGGACTCTCTTTACGGATGATGCCTCGAACGCGAAGGGGTTCGTACTCGGCATCGTTTTGAAGCCGCCTATGGGTAACATAGTTGGGCAATCTATTAAAACTGTGAAATTGACTAACAATGAGGCCGAGTATGAGGCCATGATTGCAGATCTCAAATTGGCTAAAAGCTCGGGGGCCAAAGTGGTCGAAGCTAATTGCGACTCCCTCCTTGTGGTAAATCAAATCAACGAGACATTCGATGTAAAAGAGGAATGAATGCGAAGGTATTTGGACAAATTACAGGTAACACTGCATCGATTCAAGGAATGGACCTTACTATACGTACCCCAGGATCAAAATAGCGAAGCCGATGCTCTGGCTAACTTGGGTCATCGGTTGAAGAAAATTAATTCAGCTCGGGAATGGACTTACAACTCATGAAATCAGTAGTGGAAGAAGGCCATGTCGAGATAAACTCAACGATTTTAACTTGGGACTGGAGAAACAAGTATATAGACTACTTGAATACTAGGAAGTTGCCCTCGGATCCTAAAGAGTTGAGAGCCATGTGCACGAACGCAGCCAGGTTTAGCCTATCCTAAGGTACTCTATTCATAAGAACATTCGATGGACCACTTGCCATATTCTTGGGTCCGGGGGACACCGAATATATTTTAAGGGAAGTTCACGAAGGCACCTGTGGAAACCATTCGGGGGCAGAATCTTTGGTTCGTAAGAAAATCAGTGCCGGCTATTATTGGATCGACATAGAGAAAGATGGGAAGGGCTTTGTATGGAGATGCGACGATTGTCAAAGGCATGCACTAATGATCCATCAACCCGGAGAGCTACTGCATCCGGTCCTGTCATCTTGGCCGTTTATGAAATGGGGAATGGACATTGTCGGTCCCCTATTGTGGGCACCCGGTAAGGCTCAATTTATATTGTTTATGAATGACTATTTTTCTGAGTGGGTCAAAGCTCAAGCGTTCGAGAAGGTCCGGGAAAAAGAAATCATCGAATTCATTTGGGACCACATAATATGCCGGTGCAAAATACCGACCGGGATAGTGTGTGATGACGGTAACTAGTTCATTGGCAGCAAGGTAAGCAAACTTTTTGAGGACCATAAGATCAAAAAGATCTTGTCAACACCCTATCACCTTAGTGGGAACGAACAGGAGGAGTCTACGAACAAAACCATACTCCAAAACATAGTCCGGATGGCTGCCCAGAAATAGCGGATAGATAGATATTACAACCGAAGAGCCAACCTCCGACACTTTAATATCGGGGACTTGGTGTTAAGAAACGTAACACTGCACACCTGGAACACGACCGAAGGGAAGCTAGGACCGAATTGGGAAGGACCATATTGAGTCATCGGGATTTCATACAAACTCGAAATAGGAAACAATGCACAGCTACCGAACAACTAGAACATGACGCACTTAAAACACTACTACTGCTAAGGTACGATCTCATTCACCCTTTTTATGAATTGTACTAACACTTGCAGGCAACAACCAAAGGAGAATGTGGTTGTTAGGTCTGAAAGTACGCTTTGCACTATTTTTTCCTTGAATCGGATTTGTCCCAAATGGGTTTTCTGACAAGGGTTTTAACGAGGCAACAGTAAATCATGCTAATGTAAAATCGAAAACCGATTTTAAATTGAATTCAATGGTCGCATCAACAGTATCCGAGCCCTCTCGAGATCAACCTCGAATACTGGGGGCCATCACCCTCGGGTCAAGCTTTATAGCAAGGAAGGAAGGATACTTTGTTCTTGAACAGCCTAGGCTCGGTGGTTAGGATTTATTGTAAGGGCCAAACGGTCAAGTGAACCGTGCCCGCGTAGGCTACCTTAGCCATAATACGAGCTTCTACACGCTTACAATCTTGTACGTTGCAGACAGAAATGAAAAAATGTTTCTACCTTGCTAATACATATTTTTGCTTCTTAAAAGTATCGAGCCTAAGGGCTATTCCTACCCGGGGACTATCGAGCCCAAGGGCCACCCCTATCCGAGCCCAAAGGGCTACCCCCACTTGGGGACTGTCATCCGAAATAAGTTTGGGCGGCTCGAGTTATTAAAATTCAGAGGCACGGAGACGTTCAAAGCTCGTAATCAAAACATAAGGCGTTCAAAAAAAAAAATTGAACCTATTCAAAGGTTACCCTCGGCAAAGGCGTAGTCTAAAAACATTTAAGCAAGCATCTTGGGAAAATTTCCGGTCACTCCGAGTTTTCATAAGTTTCAAGCAAAAATTGCATCGAGGACAGGTTTTGTTCGGACCTCCGAAAAATGACTTATTACTACGTTTGATTCTGTGCTAAGGCATTAAAATATTTGCAATTGTAAAAAGATGCTAAGATAATAGATTTGAAAACTGCCAAAAGGGAAAATTTTTATATATTCCGGAATATCTTTACAAATGCCTAACAAAAATGGCCTCAACAGAAAATATGTACAGGATACAAAAATAAAAAATAAATCCTAAGGAATTTACGCCCGATCTTCACCGGAGCCCGACTCGTCACCAGAACTGTCGAGGCCTTCGGATTCTTCAGAACCCTCAGAGCCCTTTTCACCTTGGGGTTCAGCTAGCTTCTTCGCCTTGACCTTTAGTCTTTCTGCCTCATCTATCTCGGCAGATAGGTTGAATCCACGGGAATGGATTTCTTCGAGGGTCTCCCTTCGGAATAGCCGTCTCACGTACTTAGCAGTGGTCTTCAGGCGGGCCTCAGCTACTTCAACATCGTCCTTGTCTTGGGCCACCATCTTGTCAACATCGGTCGAGGTTATCTCTAACCTGAACCTCGTTATTTCGAACTCTTTACCAAGGGCATCCCTTTCAGCGACGGCCGAGCGCAGTTGTGCTTGGAGATCCTCATTTCGTTGAGCCCGTGTATCAGCCTTATCCTTCGCCACCCGAAGCTGAACTTCCACCGAAGACAGCTTGGCCTGCGTGGTATCCCTATCCGAGGCCAGCAGGTCCATCTTGTTTTTCAACCCGTCGACCATTACTTGGATCTCGTCCATCTCCTTGTGGAGTTGGTCGATCTGGTTGATCTTCAACTGGAGATGCAAAGTATTGTTGTTAGAATCTACGACCGGACTGTCACGACCCAAGACCCACGTGACCAGCACTTGGTATACTACCCAACCCGAGCAAACCAAACCCATGTACTAACCTACTCTTATGTGCATGCGAAAACCCTTTTGAAACATAAGCATTTTAAATAATAAAATCCATGCATGAGATATAACTATTTAAAACAATCTTTTTCATTAAATAAAAGACATAACGATAACTATTCATTCATGTATGCCATATGAGTTACTATAGCTTACAACCAACAGAATAAACTACTAATGTCTATGAAATCTCTAAGATCCGAAATGAAAATAGTCGACCAAGACAGGCCTCAGTGACCCAAAAGTATAAAGTAAATACTACTGCATGATAGTAAGAGTCGAGCCTCACCAAAAGTACCAAATGGAAATGTGGAGTTGTCCTATCCACGGGGCTCACACTGCTTAGGACCGGTACCTGAAAACATAAATGAAAATTTGGCCAAAGGGCCTAAGCTCCACATGCTTATTATGAATCCTGAACCATTCCCCCAAGTAGTGGGACAAGATAAGAAGATAGGTCAAGAGATATGCAAAGCATTGATATAACAAGGAGACATTTATACCAAATCATAATTTAAACAAGGAAATGAAATAATAGTGTAAACCATATTTCAAAGTCACTTCCTTTAACATTTAAAGTTCAACCAATATCATGTGAGGCTTTTATTTTCAACAGGAGCACTATACCGACACCGACATACTAAAAACAATACTAGGTGATCAGCCTAGGCACAAGTATTTGAACCTACTTGTCTGGGCGATTCCCGTAGTACCGTACGAGTTGACTTAACCTCATTACATTTAGTAATGATCATTGCCCACAAATTTTGGGACTTTATCCTACAAACCTTGGCTTAACATTGGAATGTGTCCCTACGCCGGTACGTGTAGTTCCATGGTAATGAATTTAAGATTCAAACCAATCTCGGTGGTCTCCACTAGTAACTCCCAAAATATTTGAATTTTCTAAATTTGATTCATAACTTAAAAGCCTAAAAGAAATCTCTTTTAAATCAAATCATGGTGTTCATAACCGATCCAAACATTTGAACAAAAATTGAACAAAGCATTTTCCATTTCTATGTTAAAAGTAATTAACAAATTAGAATTTATCTTTTAGTTCAACAAGTGCCACTCTAACATATAAGTAGATTTCAAAACATTACACTTTCAATAAATATGTCAATGGCACTTAAACATTTAAAAGCAAGGAATGGTGAAATCCCAGCCTGCTCGTCTCCACAAGCTAGGATCCATAATTTGAATCAAGTTCAAAACTAATTTATGATATGCGAGAGAAACTCCATGAAGTAGTAGGTTTCAACATACCTTGATACGCTCCAAAAAATCCACCACAAGTATCCGAGGTCTTCAACTAATCTCAATCTACACAATTATATCTCACATGAGTCAAGAGTTATCCAACGATACCAACAAGATCCATTTAGAACTTAGCTCTTGACTGTAGGTACTTAGGGTTCATATCTCCTACCATATGTGTTCACCCTTGCTTAACAATCTCATATATAATACTTAATAGTCTATTGGGTTTATAAACAACTCAACAATCTCCATGTCATACCTCAATTTACTATTTATTGTCTTCCCAACTATCAATATAAATATCCAAAAAGGATTTCATAAATACTCACACTCAATCACCTCCCAATATCATGAATACCCTAAATACACTCATATATACCTCATAACGAGATTCGAGTAGAGGAAATTACCTTTTGAAGCAAACCCTACAAAATCTCTTCTTTAGTGTTCTCGGTGATTCTTCAAGATTCAAGTGCAATCCTATGGATTGAATCTATATATGTGTTAGTTCTAGTATCCAATGATGTTATAACATCATAAATTTGTCAAGAAATCATACCTTGAAGTATATTAAGTGTAGGGATTGGCCCTTTCTCTCTCTAGAATTTCAAGGCTCCAAAATCTTGCACCTCTTTCTCTCTCCCCGACCTCCTCATACTTATAGAAAATGAATTGCGTAGCCTACGCAGTTTTGCTACGCATGCTTGCATAGCCTACGCAACATAAGCCTCCCCTTACTCAGCATGCTGTTTTTGCCTACGCAGGTCTGCTAGGATCTCCTCCTCCATCTTTTCCCAACCATTCCAAGTTATGCCTTTATCCATTCATGCTCAATAATCGTAATGATCTTGTTACCCTTATATGGGCTCCCACATATATCAAGATCTCATTAATCATTCTCCTAAGCTTATAATAAGCTTGATTTTAAAAAAATAAAAAAATCCCGGGGCTTTAAATTCTCTCCCACTTAGAAACATTCGTCCTCGAATGTCAAACTGATGTTGTAGTTAAGCAGAAGGTTTCAATCTTAACTCTCCTAACCTTATCTTCAATTTTCCTCCCATGGTTTCCTCCTTTGACTAACTATCTGAATTCTCAAAAACAAATTCGGCAGAGATTCCTTTGCAAATAGAACTATCGTAAGATTTCTACCTTTCATCCAACCACAAGAACACGATATGTATAAACCAAAACGGTCCATATGACTCACATTCGACAAAATACACCTCTATATATCAACAAAAGTTTAATACACATCACCAAAAGAAGTTATTACAATGTAAGCCTCGAAAGGAAATATAAGGCACATTAGTACAATATTCAAGCCTAAGCTTCATTTTCTTGAAACAAATAAGGATATCTTTTCTTCATGTCTTCCTCCGCTTCCCATGTTGCTTCATCAATATCTTGATTCCGCCATAGCACCTTAACCGATGCTATCTCTTTTGTCCTCAACTTTCGGACTTGTCTATTAAGTATGACAACGGGTTGCTCCTCATATGTTAGTCCCTCACTTATCTCAATGGTTTGTGGAGAAATGATATGCGAGGGATCCCGCAAACACTCTCGCAACATCGATACATGGAAGACTAGGTGCACAGAAGATAACTCTTGTGGTAGTTCCAATTCATAATCTACCTCTCTTATTTTTTTCAAAATCTTGTAAGGCCCAATAAACCTTGGGTTCAATTTTTCCTTCTTGCGAAAACGCATCACACCTTTCTTTGGTGACACTTTCAAGAAAATAAAGTCACCATCTTTAAAAGTCAACTCTCACCGTCGAACATCCGAATAACTCTTCTGGCGACTTTGAGCCGTTTTTTGTCTCTCTTTAATCACCTTCACCTTTTTCATGGCTTGGTGCACCATGTCAGGACCTAATAATTGGGCTTCACCATCTTTGAACCAACCAATAGGATACCTACATCATCGCCCATACAAAGCTTCAAACGGTGCCATTTGTATGCTCGCTTGATAGCTATTATTATAAGAAAATTCAATGAGCGGTAAATGATCATCCCAATTTCCTTTGAAGTCGATCACACAAGCTCGCAGCATATCCTTAAGTGTCTGAATGGTCCTTTCTGCCTGCCCGTCTGTCTGGGGGTGGAAAGCCGTGCTAAGGTTTACTTATGTGCCCAAACCCCTCTGAAATGATTGCCAAAGATTTGCCGTGAATTAAGCACCTCTATCTGAAATGATAGAAACAGGAGTACCATGTAGTCTAACAATTTCTCTGATGTAAAGTTGTGCATACTACTCTGCGGTATCTGTAGTCCTGACTGGAAGGAAGTGTGCCGACTTTGTCAATCGATCCACAATTACCCAAATAGAATCACACTTACAAAGAGATCGAGGCAACCCAACAACGAAGTCCATATTGATCATTTCTCACTTTCATTGCGGAATTTCAATATTCTGGGCTAACCCACCGGGTCTTTGGTGTTCAGAGTTTACATGTTGGCAATTTATGCACATGGACACGAACTCGGCTATATCTCTCTTCATATTATTCTACCAATATACGTCTTTTAAATCCTGATACATCTTCGTAGACCCCGGATGTATAGAGTACCTCGATTTATGTGCTTCAATCATGATTTCTCTTCTAAGATCATCCACATTAGGAACACATAGCCGACTTTGATACCTCAGAGTACCATCGATTGCATCTATCGTGAATACTGTGACTTTTTGTCGGTCATCCCCTTCTTTCAACTCCACTAAATGTGGATCTTCATATTGATGGGACTTTACTTGTTCGATCATGGACGACTGGGCCCCATTTTGTATGGTTACTTCCCCACTACCATCATCGACAATTCGTATACCCAAGTTTGCCAAGCTATGGATCTCTCTCATCATAGGCTGATCATGCACCACCAGACAAGCCAAGTTACTTGTTGACTTTCTACTAAGAGCATCCGCCACCACATTGGCCTTACTCGGATGATAAAAAGTATCGACATCATAGTCTTTGAGAAGTTCAAGCCATCTTCTTTGCCTCAAGTTCAGTTCTCGTTGCTTGAAAATGTATTGCAAACTTTTGTGATCGGTATACACCTCACAATAGATACCGTATAGATAATGGCGCCATGTCTTTAATGAAAACACCACTACAACAAGTTCTAAGTCATGAGTGGGATAGTTCCTTTCATGGATTTTCAATTGCCTTGAAGCATAAGTAACCACTTTACCTTGTTGCATCAACACACACCCCAACCCATCTCTTGAGGTATCACAATACACCGTAAATCCCTCTAAGCTCGTAGGTAAGGTCAACACTGGTGATGTAGTCAGACTCACTTTCAATTCTTGGAAACTACTTTCACAAGCATCCGACCACTGAAATTTTGTAGATTTATGTGTTAGTTTGGTCAAAGGAGATGCAAGAGTAGAAAAACCTTCAACAAACCTCTGATAGTAACCGGCTAACCCCAAGAAGCTTCGAATCTCCGTCGTTGTTGTTGATCTAGTCCAACACTTAACCGCTTCGATCTTTTGCTCATCAACCTTGATACCCTCACTTGATACCACATGACCCAAGAATGCCACTAATTCAAGCCAAAACTCGCACTTAGAATATTTTGCATACAACTCATGCTCCAATAGCATTTGCAATACCATCCTCAAATGATTGGCACACTCCCCTTGACTCCGGGAGTAGACTAAAATGTCATCAATAAAAACTATTACGAATGTGTCAAGAAATGGTTTAAAAACTCGATTCATGAGATCCATGAAGGCTGCAGGGAAATTAGTCAACCCAATTGACATCACCAAAAATTTATAATGTCCGTAGCGGGTACGAAAAGCTGTTTTGGGAATATCTTTTTCTCGGATCTTCAACTGATGGTACCCTGACCTTTAGTCAATCTTTGAGAAATACTTTGCCCCTTGTAACTGGTCAAACAAATCATCTATCCGAGGTAATGAATACATATTCTTGATAGTCACCTTGTTAAGCTGTCGATAGTCAATACACATTCTTAAAGATCCGTCTTTCTTTTTCACAAACAAAACGGGTGCACCACATGGCGAGACACTCGGTCTAATGAACCCTTTATCAAGCAAGTATTTTAATTGCTCCTTCAATTCTTTCAACTCTGCCGGAGCCATTCGGTATGGGAGAATAGATATCGGTTGTGTATCCGGTGCCACATCTATCCCAAAATCGATAACACGGTCCGGCGGAATACCGGAAGTTCATTAGGAAAGACCTCCAAAAACTCACAAACAACTGCTACAGATTGAAGATTTCACCTCAGTATCCATGTATGTGACTCTAACTAAGTGGTAGAGGCATCCCTTGGAAATCATCTTCTTCACCTTAAGATAAGAAATAAACTTACCTCGAGGTTCAATAATATTGCCCTTCCATTCACGAACCGGTTCGTTGTGGAATTCAAACTTGACTACTTTAGCACGACAATCAAGGGTAGCATAACACTTGAATAACCAATCCATCCCCATGATTACGTCAAAGTCAATCATTTCTAGCTCAATAAGATTTGATGTGGTTTCTCGATCCTGTACTATAATTACACAACCCCTATAGTCCCGAGAAGCAATAACAGAATCTCCAACCGTAGTAAACACAGAAAATGGTTCAAGTAATTGTTCTGGCTCTATCCCAAAATCCAAAGCATAGTATGGGGTAACATAGGAAAATGTGGATCCAAGATCCATAAGAGCATAAGCATCAAGTGTGCAAACAGTGAGTATACCTGTGACAACAGCATCCAAATCCTCTGCAGTAGGATGAGTAGGCATAGCATAGAAGCGAGGTTGAGTCCCCATAGAAGTAGGAGCTGTCTGATGTGCCTTTCCTACATTATGCACGCCTTGGGTCCCATTTCCCCGATGTGTGGGTGGTGTAGCTAAAGTAGTAGCCATGGAAGTTGTTGGTTGGGCCCTCGATCCCTATTTCCCATTGGGGCATAACTTCTTCATGTGGCCTATCTGACCACACCCATAGCATGGGCCTCGAATCATCGGATGAGAGTCAAAATATCTGGGACGTGAGCCCACACTACTCTGAACCTGTTGAGTAGTCCTGCGGTCACTCTGAGCTAGTCTAGTCTGACCTCCATGTCCCGAACTATGTGCCATTGGTCGGCCACTAAAATCGGTCTGTATTATAGACTGTGGTAGACCTGATGGCCCCCTGCTGTCCTGACCTTTTCTCGAACTAGGTACTGCACCGAAAGTACCAAATGTACGTGCCTTCTTATTTTGTTCCCTATTGACCTTTTCCTCTTGATGAATCCTTTCAAGATCCATAGCCAAGTCTACGAAGTCAGCATAAGTAGTGTTACTCCTTCCACTAGCCGCATCCTTTCGAATACTCGGAATCAACACACGAGCAAAACGATCAATCTTGTCATCATCCGTGGGGATGAGGTGGGGAGCAGAGAGAGATAACCTCTCAAACTTAATGTTGTACTCTGAAACGGACATAGTATCTTGCTTTTAAGTCTCAAATGATACTGCAAGAGTAGCCCTAACTCCCTGTGGTAACCACTTCTTGATGAATATTTTGGTGAATTCTTCCCAAGTCATTGGAGGTGCATCATCTGTTCTACTTTTCTCCACCCATTTGAACCAGAGGTCAGCCACATCTTTTAACTGGTAAGCTGCTAACCTAACAACTCGATGATCTTTCACTCCTAGTAAGGTAGTGGCCTTCTCCCTCCCCTCAAGAAAGTCTTGTGGGTCGGCAAAAGGATCTGTTCCCGTAATTGTCGGTGATCCAAGCCTTACAAACTTCATGGCCAATTGTGGCATGTCCTCAGTCACTAGTGCTCTCATGCCTCCCTGTTGGAGAGCTTGAATACCCATATGTAGGTTTTGTTGGGTCTGCATAGCCTTGAGCTCTGCAAAAGTATCCATGAGCTTTCTTATGCCGAGAAGGGTCTCATCTAAGCGATTTGGAACTAGAGGTGGGGCAGGTGCCTCATAAACTTCTTCCTCATGCTCCTCCACCATTTGAGGATCTAGAGGAACTGGCATAGTTCGCGCCTTTGCAGCCTTAGGAGGTCGTCCCCTAGGTTTGGCAGGGGTCCCTCCCGAAGCCGCGTCGGTCACACGAGCAACTTCTCGTTCATGTTGCTACCGCGTGTGTTCATCATGTTTCTGCCAATCGAGATAATGCACGAGTTAAGCAACATCTTAGATTCAAGCTCTATTGCACGATCTAGAATAAGGAGAAAAAACAAAATATTTCTATAATGTCCATGTAGCCTTCCCGATATAAGTGTAGTGCACAACACACCGATAAAGAGAACTCTACTAGACACGATTTCATAGACACCCTAGAACTCGAATTAGAATCTAGTGCTCTGATACCAAGTTTGTCACGACCCAAGACCCACGTGACCGACACTCGGCATATGAAATCTCTAAGACCCGGAATGAAAATAGTCGACCAAGACATGCCTCAGTGACCTAAAAGTATAAAGTAAATACTACTCCACGATAGTAAGAGTGGAGCCTCACCAAAAGTACCAAATGGAAATGTGGAGATGTCCTATCCACGGGGCTCACACTACTTAGGACCGGTACCTGAAAACAGAAATTGAAATTGGGCCAAAGGGCCTAAGCTCCACATGTCTAGTATAAATCATGAACCGTTCCCCCAAGAAGTGGGACAAGATAAGAAAAGAGGTCAAGAGATATGCAAAGCTTTGATATAACAAGGATGCATTTATACCAAATCATAATTTAAACAAGGAAATGAAATAATAGTGTAAACCATATTTCAAAGTCACTTCCTTTAACATTTAAAGTTCAACCAATATCATGTGAGGTTTTTATCTTCAACATGAGCACTATACCGACACCGACATACTAGAAACAGTACTAGGTGATCGGCCTAGGCACAAGTATTTGACCCTACTTGTCTGGGCGGCTTCCCGTAGTACCGTTCGAATCGACTTAACCTCATTACATTTAGTAATGATCATTGCCCACAAATTTTGGGACTTTATCCCACAAACCTTGGCTTAACCTCGGAATGTGTTCCTACACCGGTACGTGTTGTTCCATGGTAATGAATTCAAGATTCGAACCAATCTCTGTGGTCTCCACTAGTAACTCCCAAAATATTCGACTTTTCTAAATTCGATTCATAACTTAAAAGCCTAAAAGAAATCTCTTTTAAATCAAATCATGGTGTTCATAACCGATCCAACCATTTGAACAAAAATCGAATAAAGCATTTCCCATTTCTATGTTAAAAGAAATTAACAAAATTAGAATTTATCTTTTAGTTCAACAAGTACCACTCTAATATATAAGTACATTTCAAAACATTACACTTTTAATAAACATGTCAATGGCACTTAAACATTTAAAAGCAAGGAATGGTGAAATCCCAGCCCCCTCGTCCCCACAAGCTATGATCCATAATTTGTATCAAGTTCCAAACTAATTTATGATATGCGAGTTTGGAGAGAAAATCCATGAAGTAGTAGGTTTCAACATACCTTGATATGCTCCCAAAAATCCACCACAAGTATCCAAGGTCTTCAACCAATCTCAGTCTACACAATTATATCGCATATGAGTCAAGAGTTATCCAACAATACCCAACAAGGCCCACTTAGACCTTAGCTCTTGACTATAGGTATTTAGGGTTCATATATCCTACCATATGTGTTCACCCTTGCTTAACAATCTCGTATATAGTACTTAATAGTCTATTGGGTTTATAAACAACTCAACAATCTCCATTGAATATCTCAATTTACTATTCATTGTCTTCCCAACTACCAACATAAATATCCAACAAGGATTTCATAAATACTCACACGCAATCACCTTCTAATACCATGAATACCATAAATACACTCATATATACCTCATAACAATATTGGAGTAGAGAAAATTACCTTTTGAAGCAAACCTTAGAAAATCTCTTCTTTAGTGTTCTTGGTGATTCTTCAAGATTCAAGTGCAATCCTATGGATTGAATCTATATATGTGTTAGTTCTAGCATCCAATGATGTTATAACATCATAAATTTGCCAAGAAATCATACCTTGAAGTGTATTAAGTGTAGGGATTGACCCTTTTTCTCTCTAGATTTCCAAGGCTCCAAACTTTTGCACCTCTTTCTCTCTCCCCGACCTCCTCATACTTATAGAAAATGAACTGCGTGGGAAAATTGCGTAGCCTACGCAGTTTTGCTACGCAATCTTGCATAGCCTAGGCAACATAAGCCTCCCCTTACTCAGCATGCTGGTTTTTCCTACGCAATCTGCGTAGGCTACGCACGGAGGCAACGCATGTCTGTTAGTATCTCTTCCTCCATCTTTTCCCAATCATTCTAAGTTATGCCTTTATCCATTCATACTCAAGTATCGTAATGATCTTGTTTCCCTTGTATGGGACCCCACATATATCAAGATCTCATTAATCATTCTCCCAAGCTTATAATAAGCTTGATTTAATAAAAAATATCTCGGGGCTTTAAAACCAGACCCTCGTTTCTAACTTAAAAAACCTTTACCTTTTCCACCAAGTTGGCGTGCTCCTTCCTTAAGGCCGATGCTTATTTTTGAGCTGCATCCAGCTCATCCTAGAGGTTCTTGGTGAACCCCTCTTGTTGTTCGCTAAGAAGCTTGTACATGTCCCTTTTTTGAGCAAGCTCCTTGATCTATAGATCGAGTTGATTGACCTCAACCTGGTAACGAAGGAAACTCTCGTGGTGAAGTACCGAGGCCTGCAAAAGGGCAAAAAATGTGAGAAACATCAAACACAAATAACAATAGATCGATGGAAAGAAATGATACATTAACCGGTTCATCGCCTGCTGTGCCTCATTGAAAAGGTATGGCATGTTCACCTCATTCGTTTTTGTCTGATCCTCCTCGGTCACCGGCTTCAGAGGTATCTACCTACCCCAACAGGAGCAGACAAAACCCGAGCATCCTCCGGGACGGTTAGTATAATCGATCTCTTGCGACCGGGGTTCACACTTGGAGTAGGCAACTGATTGATCAATTTTGGGCTCGAACTCAGCCCGCCAGCTTCCGAGGATGTGTCCTTCTTCAGAAATTCTAGGTCGCCCAGCCCGGAGAAGTCTTCCAAAGCAGACGAGTCCACAGCGTCAAAAACAGAGTGAAGGGTATCGTCCGCACTATGGACCCCCTCGTTGGACTTCTCCTTTCTCGCTTGGGCCTCCTCGAGCATGGACTTAGTGTAGGAGGGCATCCCCGAGATCTCAATTACACCGGGCGCTTCCTTTGGAGTGGATCCGGCATCCTGGGGAGTTTCACCCCGGGTATCCACGTCGGTCTTTTGAGTTGGAAGGGGGTCAATCTCATGAGTCTCCCCCTTGGATGCATCCGAGTACTTGGGATAGGTCATCCTATGAGTAACAAAAATAGATTTATCTTTCGGCTCGTCCCTAAGCCGGAGAAGAGAGTCGGAATCTAGCACCCGGAAACTAGAGCCCCTCTTGAGCTTGCAGAGCACCCTTTTCTTTGGTTTCTTCAACTTGGAGCCTAAGGGTTTTCTCTTCCTTTTCTTCTTTCCCTTTGTGGTAGCAACGAAGGGATCAACGCACGGGGGCACATCCTCGTCCCCTTCCGAAGGCCTAAGTTCGGTGGACTTAGGTAAACCTGCAATAACAAAAGGGAAGAGGAGTTAGTGTAATAAAAGATAGAAACGTGGTATTGGCTATTCAGAAATAGGCCTTACCATGAGAACTGGCCTCCGATCGGCCCTTCGAGAGTCTGCGCCATGTGCGCTCAAAGTACGACATAAGAGTACAGATGCCCTCGATCCATTCCTTTAGCCGGGGAACTGCATTCGAACCCGGGCGACAGCTGCACAACCATAATCATGAATGAGAAGAAAGAAATTGAAGAAAAAGAATTTTGATGTTTAAAGAGAGATTGCACTTATGAGACACATTCCACTTCTCACGGAATGGCATGATGGCATGTATCGGGAGGGGGGGGGGGAGGGGAATCAAAGAGAGGGAGCTTTTATAGGGAAACAGTCGATGCTTCGCATTCGGGGGCAACCTACCGATGAGCGACAGGTGTCCGAAGTCAGAACGATGCGACTGATGGAAAGTTTCAGCTCCCTAGTCGTAACGTACGAAGGAAGGAATTGGAATCATCTGTCATTTCCCATCGTTTCGGCAAGCCTACTCTCTAAGAAACAAGGGGACTATCTGTATACGGGTAACATCGAGCCCACTGAGCACTCCGGTTTCCCGTGAGGAAAATGGAGAAGGAACGTGACCATAAGGAATCGAAGTCAGAGCGAGGAGCCCCTCGTATCGGGGCTCGAGCAAAAACACCTGCCCTCAGGGGCATCGGGACCATGTCCTCCGGGGCCGGTTCGAGCCTCAAGACTTCGGAGAGCATTACCAAACAACCGCATACAACTAACAAAGAGTCGTTATGTCCGCGCCCAACCGGATATCACGACGTGAATCTCGTCCCGTATCAGCAGAAAATCAGTGATTACCAAAATAGAAGATTTTTACCTTTCTTAGGATTGTGCTTAGGGTAAAACTCCCCTACTATATAAAGGGGAAGCTTACTATTCAAAAAACCCATTGTAACATGCATACCAAGGCAATTTACTTCTATTCTCTCTGTTTCTAAAAGTTATTCAAAGTTCTTATTTTTGTTCATAAGTGCAAGCTCGGAACCGAAGGCAGGTTCCTCGTTGAGCCATTAACCGAGTTCGGGATCACTCTTATCATTGGTTTGGCCATTTATTACGTCTTTCATTTGCTTAATCTAACGTCATTAATCACTTGTATTGAATTAATCCACATATCCTTAAAACGGCATATAAATTCAATTGTTATCCGTTTTTAAGGGTAAACAAACCTTAATTAGCGAGCTTATTTAAAAAGAGTTCAACTGAATCTATTTCGTCAAGAAATTTCTAAATTTAAACAAGCAAAGTACAATTCAAAAAATAAAAATATTGATATGTAAATGTTGTTAAATCCCTTGAGAAAAGGAATGCCTCCGTATCTATAGTCAAGGAAATAGATATTACATATAATTACTCCAAAAAATTTGGATAATCCCACAATTCTAGCTACACATGATCTCATCCATTAATATAAATGAAAAACTTTTATCTCTTTCTCTTATTTGTTTTTCTTTTTCCCGTGCGTCGTTCTCTATTTTCCTACTTATTTCACGATCTCATCATCCAAATCATTTTGAGTTAATGCTTTGATGATACTTTTTCTAAAACATTTGATGGCACAAGGATGACCCTTCAGAATAATATTTTGTAACTAGGTGCCTTTTAATTGTGCTAATTGATAATTTATACCAACATCGATAATGCTCAATTGAGCTATTGCAATATTCCTTTAGAGCTGTAGAAAACTAGGATTTTATTATAGCAAATTACGATTAAGGTACAGTAAGAAGCACGAGGAGAATATAATAAGGGTTGAACAGATTAAAAAAAAAAAGGAACACAACAATGACCCAATTAAAGATTAACTGAAAATACAATAAAACAGAAAAGAGAAAAAAAAAGAAGATGAAATTATGGAAGAACATGGAAACAGAAGAACTATCGAGAATATAAGAAATTGATGTAGACATGTTAGTTAATATAATTAACTTAAATGTTAACCATGGTTAGGGCCTTATATATATTTTTACTTATATATCTAAGTAAAAATAAAAGCAATCAACTACAAAATGACAACTTAATGGTGGATAAGAACCATTTTTATGAGTCCAACATAAATTCCTTGAACTTACGTCATGTCCCTGTATGTTTTCTGGTAGCAAAAATATTGTCTGTGTATAGCTGTTAAATTCCTTCACATTTATGTTCAATGGATTAGAGGCAAACAATTTCGGTTTTGTTTAGACCACATTCTGTTTGCTTGGTCAGGAATTTGTGATTATGAATGGTAGTTTAGTTCGATAACGGTTTATCGAATTTATGTAGTCGAAATCAACAAAAAGCCATCATTTCGGCCTAAAATTCGATGAGTGGAACAAAACAGTATTAAATTTAAGAACCAAAAGTTCTTCATCAGTCGTCACCCTTGTCCTAAAAGACGACCATAATTTTGGATAACAATTATTTATTGGAAGTTTGATTCCCCATTTTAATGTGAAAGAATATATTATTATACCAAATACTTATTTCATTTTGTTTTTATCTCATTGTTCTAAATTTTGTAGTCAACTTTCACAAAGACGCACCCAATACAACTAGTTCTATGAAGTATAGAGTCGTTAGGCTATAATTTGGAGGTGATTCTAAGATTATACGGAACTAACACTGCCGGCAAAAAAGTGTTTATTTACGAATATAGCTCCATAGGATTCTTCATATAAACATATGAGATATTATTAGAAATAGCTTCCACATGAATCTTAGCAGAAATATATATATATATATATATATATATATATATATATATATAGATTCTTCATATAAACATATGAGATATTATTAGAAATAGCTTCCACATGAATCTTAGCAGAAATCTCTCTCTATATATATATCTTAGGCGCAGTTTAATCTCATGTGGATTAATAGATGTTTGATCCACGTATGGGCAAGAAGCATCACGCAAATCCGCGGGTATCTAAAATACTAGTTATGATCGAGTTCATGTATAATGTTATGCTGGCGCCTTCCTCCTTGGAAGGGCGACGTAAGGCTAAGTAACCGATATCCGTGTAGTTACTATCCGTCAACTGGGATCTCCTCCATATGCTAGACGAGATTGTCAGTGCTGTACAGGAAAACCAATACCAAGAGCAATTGAGAGAACAGAAAAGAGAATTGAGAATAAAAGAAAGTTTGATTGCATTAATGAAAACTAATACAGAAAAGCAACACGGTGTCGAGGGGGATAAATACTAGTACAGAGAATTGTTTGATTGCTTGATCCCCCCTAATAGTACTTAAAAAAAATAAACCAAAGTTAGAGGACTTGACATCACTAAGTTAGAGAGACATAATGGAAATACATGAAGTAAAACTACTCTATATTTACAATAGAAATGACTTAGAGATTCCTACAAAGCAGAAGTAGGTCCGTTGGTAGCAACCTTGTCCTTAGCATCAGAGTCTGTGTACAACACCACTGTTGGCATCTGCCTGCGGCTGGGCGCTGGCAAGGGATATCGGTGGGACGAAATAGGCACAGGCGCGACCAAGACCACGGGGCCGTCCATAACGCTAAGTGTTGGGAGGCTTACCAGGACGCCATGGGGCGCGTCCAAGGGGTTATGGGGCATGGCTGGAAAGCCGCCCATGACATTCTCCCCCACCCGAGTTGGCGACATCCTCGGCGCCTTACTTGCAAGATAATCTTCGATCAGGCTCTTGTAGGCTTTGAGGTTTGTTTCCCTCTCCCAAGTATTCTCCTCTGCATCATAGCTCTGCCATTTCACCAGGAACTCTTGGTGATCTTTACTTGAAGCATGAATCACTCGATCATCGAGAATAGCTTCTACCCTCCTTTTTCCGGTTAAATTAGGGCCTCGAATACTAGATATTGTGAGTTGTCTCCGCGAAGGATCCTCCATGTCTTCCCGAAAAGGTTTCAGAAGACTGACATGAAAGACTGGATGAATCCTCTACCAGGCCGGGGTATCCACCCGGTATGCAACGTTTTCAATGCACTTCTCAATGGACAAGGGTCCAATGTACTTTTGCAATAGGCGAGGGTCATGGACCCCTGAAAATAAGTACCGCTTTGGGATTTTCACCATCACTTTGTCCTCCTATTTGATATTCAACAAAGCGATGATTTTGATCAGCATGCTTTTTCATCCGCTTCTGGACTTTGACAAGATAGCTCCGCACTATCTCCAAATTTCACTTCCATTCCTTCGAGAAGCTAGTAGCTGTCACAACCCAAATTATCTACCTTAGGATGTCATGATAGCACCAAGTTTCTAAGATTAGGTAAGCCTAACATGCATATAAAAGTAGCGAAAATAATAATAAAACCTCAAATGCTATCATAATAAAACGCAACAGTACAATAGTCAACAATTTTCCCAAAACCTAGTGGAACGGAGTCATAAGCTCTACAAGAATTTACTAATAGTCTCGTAATACAATTCTATTTTAGAACAAGAAATAACCAGTAGAATGTCTAAGAACAGAAGGTGACTTCGAGGCATGAAAACGTCGGGCAGGTATACCTTGAAGTCTCCAAAACCAGCTAATCAATCAATCATTGGCGTCTAGCATGGGCAGACGTACCTGGATCTACACAAAAGTATGCAAAAGTGTAGTCTGAGTACACCACAATGGTACCCAGTAAGTATCAAGCATAACCTCGGTAGAGTAGTGACGAGGCCAGGTCAAGACACCTACTAGGATAAAAGAGAAATAACAGAGTATAACACAGTATAAATATTAAAAACGAGAAAGTAAATGACAAGTAAGCAGATCAATAATGGAAGCTAGCAACGAAAGTTTAACCGGTAAAGGCAACAAAGTGTAAACACATGATGAAACAACAAGGAAGCAAATACGGGTAAATTTAAAGTAAGGCAACGAAGAAACAACAAGAACTATTCAACTAACAAGCCTTTTTAACATAGAGTCCATAACAAGAAATCACAACCGAGATACTGCCTTTTTTCACTTTTCACAATTTCAATCACAATCTTTCCATATATAACTGCGTGAGCCTTACATTTAGTTTTGAAAATCATTTTCCCTGAAATAGCTACAAACGTTTTAGTCCACCTTATCTCACCGCGTGGCTTCAAGTAGTTCCCCTACTAGTAACACGCGTATAAAGCCCACCTTATCTCACTGCATGCGTATCAACCCCTAGCCTTATACCACCGCATGCGTATCAATATCACAATACAATCACAACCTTTCCACAACAAATAGCCCATGGATCAATCACAATGTGAACAAAAATTTTAATAATAACAAAATGAATGAGAATGCTCAACAAGGAAAGGTATCTCAATAATGAACAAGTTCACCTTAATGTGATAACGGCTATTACAACTTCAACACCATTAATACAACAGGATAATATTCCACGAAATAACAACTTCAATTAAAAGTGATTCAATGATTAAAAAGGTAATAAGACAATGAGGAAGGCAATAACTTCAACTAAAGCATACAAGAGCAAGATAACAAGTAAGAGGTAGAACAAGTACTAACAATGTCAATTAGAGCATGTAGGAGTGGATTAACACATATAAGAGTAGATTAACAATGAGTGACATAACATACTATGACAATCCAATTAAATGCATGAAAAAAGCCTAAATAACCTAAACCGGTCAAATACCACATATAGCCTGTGTACTCACTCGTCACCTTGCGTACACGGATTTTACATAACACAAATAGCACAATCAACCCAAATCCTAAGGGGTAGCTTCTCCCACACAAAGTTAGAAAAGATACTTACCTCAACTAGGCTAACTCAACCCTCGAAAATAGTTTTTCCCCTAAAATTTGCTTCCACGCGGCTCAAATCTAACCAAAAATCGACTTAATAATATCCAACAATGCAAGAGAAATCAATTACAATAGATAAAGCTGTGATATTTACACATTTTCCAAAAATCAATTAAAGTCAACCCTGGGCTCACCCAGTTAAAAATAGGGTCCACGGATATATTCCGACTACCCGTAACCCCACAAGTCCATATATGTATTTTATTTTCAAATCCGAGTCCAAATCGACTCTCAAAACTCAATTCTTCTTTTTTCAAAAGCTTGAGAAATTTTTCAAATTTTCCTCTTTGATTATCATAAATTTGATGTGAAATATAAGATATAATCATGAAATGTAGTTGGAAATTAATTAGAATCACTTACCTAATATTTGCAGATGAAAATCCTCTCTCCAAATCGACTCCTACCGAGTCTAGGGTTCTAAAATGTGAGAAATGAGATAAAATCCCGATTGTTATAACTTTTATTTAGTTGCAGATGTTACAATTGCGCGAACCATCGCAATCGCAAAGACTTTATCACAAATGCGGCAATTATCCAGCCCAGGAGGTATCGCAATTGCGACACAGATATTGCAATTGCGAAGTATGTCCTCCTCGCAAATGCGACCAATTAATCGCAATTGCGAACTACCCAACTTACGCCTAATCTTCGCAAAGGCGAACATGGTATCGGAATTGTGACATCTGAATCCCCCTGTTGTGTTCACAAATGCGAGACTGGTGCTCGCAAATGCGACATCATAGCACCAGCACACTAGAAATTCCTGTTTCAGTTCAAACCATTCTGAATCACGTCTGAAGGCTCCAAACCAAATATCCACACAAGTCTAAAAATAGCATACGAGATCGCTCGCGCAATCAAGACACAAAAATAACATCTAGAACTATGAATTGGACACCAAAACACATGAATTTCAAAGTAAGTTCAAGAACTTCTAGAATTGTAACGAAGTGTCCGAATCCTATCAAATCAACTCCAAATGACACCAAATTTTGCAGACAAATTCTAAATAGTATAACGGACCAATTCCATATCTCAAAATCATATGTCGTACCCGATAGCCAAAAGTCAACTTACGGTTAAACTTCTAAACCTCAAGTTGCCAATTTTCGGCAAAATAACACAAATCACCCTATAGACCTCCGAATTCGATTCTGGGCATACGCCCAAGTCCAAAATCACGATAAACAGCTATAGGATCCATCAAAATACCATTCCGGGGTCGTTTTCATAAAAGTCAAAATTTGGTTAATATTTTTAACTTAGGCTTCTTAGCCAAGAACCAAATGGTCTAAACCAATCCGAAACCTTCCCGAAACGAAACCAATCAACCCCGTAAGTCATAAAACCACAAATGCACACGTATGAAGAATCAAAATAGGAAACGACGCACAAATACACAAAACGACCAGTTGGATCGTTGCAGTAGCTGTGTTGTCTATCTTAACCACGATGGTTCCCAACAGATAATGCCTCCAAAGGCTTGAGCAATGGACGACAACCAATAATTCTTTTTTATGGGCGGCATAACATCGTCTTGCATCCTTCAATTTCCAGCTCTCGTACGCTACCCGATTCCCCTCTTGTAGCAAGAATTCGCCCAGATCATAGTGAGAGGCATCCGTTTGTACTTCGAATGGCTTGGCCATATTAGGAAGGGTCAAGACGGGGCTACTAGACATAGCCACTTTCAATGAATTGAAGGCCTCCGCTTGCTTAGGACCCCAATCCCAAGGCATGACTTTCTTTAGGAGTTCTGTCGGCGGCAATGCAATGAGAGAGTAATTCATCACAAATTGCCGATAAAAGTTGCATACGCCAAGGAACGCCCTCAAGGCATGGATATCCTTAGGAGGCAACCAATCTGTGATAGCCTGAATCTTTGGTTGGTCCATCTTTATCCACCCTTCCTCGATGACATGTCCGAGGAAGTCAATCTGTTTTTGGGAAATGCGCATTTGGATAGCTTCACATATAATTCGTGCTCCCGCAGTCGGGCTTGGACCTTCTGCAGGTGCTCCAGGTGTTCCTCCAATGTTTTACTCTATATCACAATGTCGTCCAAGTAGACCTCTACAAACTCATCAATGTACTCTCGGAAGACTTGGTTCATTAAGGTGCAAAATGCGTCTGGAGCATTAGTCAAGACGAATGGCTTGACCAGGAAGTCGTACGACCCATATATTGTCACACAGGTTGTCTTGTGTTCATCTCCCTCAGCAATTTAGACTTGCCAGTAACCTGTCTTCAAGTCTATATTGGTGAACACTATAGCACCACCCAATCTATCGAACAAGTCTTCCATTAGCGGGAAAAGGGACTTGTTCTTCACGGTGATTTTCTTTAGGGCCTGATAATCTACACAGAGTTGTAGGGTGACATCCTGTTTCTTTTGGAATAACACAAGGGACCGATAAGGGGACTTGGAGGGCACAATGATCCCCACGTCTAGAATATCTGTCAACTATCTTTGAAGCTCGGTAAGTTCGTGTTGTGACATTCTGTAAGGCGCCCGGGCAGGTGGATTCACAACCGACACCAACTCAATCTCATGGTCCATAGTTTGCCTAGGCGGGAGTCGCCTTGGCATGTCTTCTGGCATGACGTCTTCAAACTCCTTTAGCAGCTCTTTCACAAGTGCAGGAATGGGACTCGAAGAGCATTCTATATCTTCAATATATAGGGTAGCCAGGAACGTAGGTTCATGTCTTTTGACTCCCTTCTTCAACTGTAGGGCCAAGATGTTCTCAATGACCATCTTTGTGGTTGTGCATGGGATAATACAGGGCATGGACCCATTTTCTCCCATCATGCATAGCATATCAGCATAAGGAATAGGAATGGTGTTGGTTTTCCGCATGAATTCCAACCCAACTATCAGCTCAAAGTCATCTATGATTACCACACACAAGTTGAATTTTCCTTCATAAGGACCAAGCTTCACGGGCACTCCTTTGGCTATTCCACCCACTAGCTCAGGCGGTGAGTTGATAGCCTTGACACGACCTCTGCCCTTTCCTACAACTAGACCAAGGCGCTCTACTTGAGTTGAGGCTAAGTAGTTATGAGTAGCGCTCGTGTCTATCATCGCTCGGATGGGCTTGCCACTAACTTTCATCTCGACGAACATCAAGGTCTTCTCTTGGTTAAGAGGAGGCCCATCCTCCGCCTTCTTTTTTCCATTATTGTTGGTTGGACAGGGGTCCTTCTTCTTACGGATACCAGCACTAGTTCCCACTAAGGCCTCGAAATAGAACAAACAAGTATGTTGAAGGCACCTGTTGGTTCTTTCTGGTCAGCATCATCTGTGTCGTCATCCCTCCCATCATCAAAAGTTTGATGGGCATTCATCTGTGCATGTGGACATTTATTGTTCTGATGTGGCCTGCCGCAATGACGACATCCTGAAGGAGGCGTCCTCCCCAGATCGTTGTTGTTAGATGCATCAATATTGCTGCCTGAAGAAGGAGCCTTAGATTTGGTTGCACTCAGATCTCCTCCACTTCTGCTAGGGCCACCATTACTAGGCTGGTCCCCTTTATATCCCCCTCGGACAGGCAGTTGAGGCCTATCCTTCTCAGCTTTCACTTGATTGTCCCTAAGGCATTCCTTTGCTTGGATCGCCTTGGGTAAAATGTCAACCCTTTTTTTTTTGCATCTCCATATGGGCATAAGGTTTCAAACCTTCCAAGAATGTGAAGTTTTTTTCATTGGGCCCCATATCCTATATGTTCAGCATGAGCGCGGAGAATTCCCGCACGTAACCCCGCACTGACTTGATCTAGCGGAGCTCCCGTAGCTTTCTTTATGTATTGTACTCAATATTTTCGGGTGAAGAACTGTAGGCATATGGCTGCCTTCAATTCTGCCCATTTCTCGAGAGTATCTTCATCGGCCCCAATGGCTTCGTATTTCACTTGCCACCAGAGTTTAGCATCACCCTGAAGATACATGGCAGCAGTTGCTACCTTTTTTGTTTTTTCTAACTCCCCACGGCATCGAAGTACTGTGTGATGTCGAAGATGAAGTTCTCCACTTATTTGGAATTCCAAGCCCCATTGTATGGTTTTGGCTCATGAATCTTCAGCTTTTGTGGCACAGGGGCAAGGTTCACAGCACCCTCGATCTGGTTTCTGCCTCCTCGAAGTAGGCCTTATATTGCAGCATTGACAATATTGAGCTGTCCTGTCAAGTTGTCTATGGTTTTCTGCGTGGCAGCTACCCTGTCTACCTCTTGTGCCCTGATGTTTGGCTATAATTTCGTATTTTTAGTGCATTACTTACCGTACATTTGGGTGCATTAATACTAAATTATACTATACTTGTGCTTAAATGAGTCTATTTTATGCGTAGGTACGTTGAAGATGAAATTGGGAGCAAAGTAGAGATTTTATGTGTATTTTATGCACTACAAGAATGGCTCGTGATTATTTGATGATGAGAAATATTATAATGAGATAATGAAACAATAATTGAAGACAAAAGCAAAAGAAGACAAAATGAAACAAGCAAAGGAATTGAAAATAAAGAAACAAAAATACAAACGTGAAAGAAGGAAAAGTTAGGCAAAGCAAAGGAATTGAAACTAAGCAGAAACAGAACAGGCGTAGCAACGAATTTTGCTTGCGAAATACCTCGCGTCGCACAGTGGAAACCGCGCGTCAGAGGTTGCGCCGCCAGGGGTATAGCGAGGTGGACCAGGCGTTTTGCCTCGCGAGGGTGTTCCGAATTTTTAAAGCCTATTTTATTTCCTTTTTGATTTTAGACTTGATTATTTCGTTTAGATTTTTTTCCCTACACATATAAATAGTCTTTAAACACCATTTTGACTGATGATTGGACCTAAGGAGGCAAGAACACACTAGGAGCAAGGCGGAGAATTCTTCTACAAGTTTTTTACTTCCTTCTTCCTATTTTCATTATTAGTTATGAATTCTAGTATTATAATTTTGCATACTATTATGAATAGCTAATTTGTTATCTAGAGTTTTGATAGAACCTTTTGTAGGAAATATTCTTATTATGTTTTTATATAATTGAGCTGTTGGATTTCTCTACTTGTTCAACTACGTGTTTATTGTTGTTGATTGAATGAGCATCAATTGACTGTGCCTATTTAGTATGTATTGCTTGGAAAAGTGTATATATTTAGGTTGTTGTTGAACAACATCACTCCTTACGTATGTGAGGAATCAATACGAAGGGTTTAAAGGTGGGATTAGGAATAACTAAACTTTGGTGCTATCTTAGTGAGCACTAAACTAGTGCCAACTAGCGTAGTTCGGAAGAATATGTCTAGTAAATTGTGGTAGTTGCTCGAAAGAGAATTATGACAGCCGAAGTACTCACGGTCGGTAGAAAATACTTAGGCAAAATTATAGAAGGCATAGCGGGAAGGATTCCGACAATTGAAAAAATTATAACTCTAGACCTCCTTAGTCTTGTCTCAAATTTCATCCGTGTTAGTTGATAATTTTACTGCTTTATAATAGTTGTTAGTTAATTAGTTAGAAATAAATATTATAATCTCTATAATTAGAAAATTATTTGGACTTGTGTTTCTTAGCAATATTGAACAGCTGTAGCTAAGCCTTAGTTCTCTGTGGGATTCGACTCCGGACTTGTAAACTGGATTATATTTGCCACGACCACTTAGTCCTTTTTATAAGGCATAGTTGGGCATGATCAAATTTTGGCATCGTTGCCGGGGAACTAACGGTGTAGTTGTAGGTGTACATATTGCTAGGTTTCAAGCTTGAACTTTATTTTGTCTTGTTTTGTTTTTTTATTTATTCTACTTGTTGGTTTGAGAAACATGACATCTTGGAATTATGGGAGTTTAGGTGTTGGTAATTCTACTATTGATTCTCATATATATTGTGAAGAAAACCGCCAGTGGCAAAATTATCAAAATATTCTCGAGAGCGAGTTATGTGCACCAACTCAATCTTATGTGTGAAATATATGTGATGTTTGTGGTGGTCAAGATGGCCACTTTTATGATTGTACTTGTATTTCTTATCCTCCCCCAACCCCTTATTATGATGGTTCTACATTTTCATGTGAAGTTAATAGGAACAAAGAACCTGGGGACGTTGACCTGAAGGAGATCAAAGATAAGTTGAAGTGCCTTGTGGAACAATATGATGAGAAACCACTGCAGATACAAAGGCAAGAGGCAACTGTTCACAACTTGGAGGCTCAAGCGAATAAACTAATTGAACCTTGTAAAGCACAACATGCTTACAGTGTGGATAGTAGCCAAGAAGAGCACGAATTGGCTGCAGAAATTGCCATTATAATGGAGGAGTTGGGAGTAGAATATAACCAAACCAACCAACTAGAATTTGATGATGTCAATGTTGAAGAAGTGGTACTGGAGTCCATTGAGGACCTTACAGATACAATTTTAATTGATTCCAGTTTGTGGCAATAAGAGGAGGTCGATAACAAGTTGAATTTTCAGCGCATTGGTCCTCACTCCAATCATTTTTCGACATTGTGCTCGGAAGGAGGTATGGAAATTGATCTATATGAGCCAATGCAAGAGTCAAAGGAAGAGGTGGCTGAGCCTTATATTCTAAAATTTTCAAGGCTATCTAGGCAAGGTGACACTTCTCGGTTGGAAGCCAAAAAGTGCATAAAGAATCACTTAATTTTTGGCTCGCAACAATTTGTATCGCCCCAAGAGCATGATCATAGAGCTGAATCAAAACTTGGGGTCCAATTCATTAGTTCGAAGTGGAGGCAGAACGTAATTCGCGTCGTGCCGCGACGTTAAATTAAGCGCTTGTTGGAAGGCAACCCAACTTTACTTTTTTTTTCTTTTTTTTTATTATTCTTGTAGTGTTGTTTTTTATTTCTCTAGGAGCATGGGAAGCAAGACCATTGGAAGAAAGAAAAGGCAAGTGAGATGGTTAGAACTAAGTGTGGGGTGCCCGCACAAAGAACCAAGTATGAGAGAAGTCTGAGTACCCCATGAGCTGTTAGTGCTTCGGTCTTTGGCCTACCAGCGAGTTTCTGTTAACCTCTTGTATTTATGGGTGTTCATTGGGGACAATGCATAATTTTAAGTGTGGGGTGAGGAGATTATCTGGGTAACTTTCTATGCTATTTTAGTTGTGTTAGTTTAATTCATTAATTTGTTTTTTTGGAAAATAGAAAAGATTGGACTTTTCCCGACGATGAATCTCCTAGACAGCTTTTTTGAGGGATTTATATCTAAAAACAAAATTCATTGTAGGTAGTGTAATAATCCCCCGTGAGTTTTCTTTGTGGCTTGGTTCTTTTCCATGGGATGTAGTTTGAACCAGGTCATATTTTTTTATTTTTAGAGTAGAATAGGATTTAAGGAATAAAAGAAGGAAGATGAAATTCCGAGGTGCTTTTTGACTTGTTTAATAGTAGCATATTTAGGCTCTAACATGTGTATTACCTTCCCTATAGTTTGCAATTACTTATGATGCCTTATTGAGTCAGATAGCAGGTCTATTGATGCCTATATCTCATTTTCTTGGCTCGTGTTTACTTTGTGCTTAATGCTTAATATTTTGTGACTCCGTGAATACTTGTAATTATTTGAGAATCGGAATGGAACCGTCCTTAGTGAGTCATGTGCCATGTGTGGTGAGAAATTGTATAGTCCGTGTCATTACATTAGAGTCTAGAACTTGCCCGGCATGTGAGTTGTAGCGAAATTTTAGGTTTTGCTCGATTTGAAAAATGATTTTAGGCTTTATTTGATGTTTTTGAACTTAATACTTACCACGAATAAAAATTATCCCTAGCCAACCCTTTTGAGCCTATAGACTTTTATTTGGCAACCACATTACAATCCTATACCCCTTTGTTCTAAATTTTTATTATTTTGATCCTTTTACCTCTTAAAGTACTTTAATTGTGAAATGAGCGCTAGAAGAAGTAAGGACTAAGTGTGAGGTGGCTTTCGAGTGGAACCAATGAAAGAAAGAAGGGTGCACTTATTTTTTAAAGTAATACACTACTACCGAAAACTGAAAAGGGAAAAACAAGAGTAGAAAAAAAAAAGAGAAGAAAAAAGAAAAAAAAATAGATGAATAAATTATTGTCTTGTTCTTGCTAGTGGGATATAAAGTAAAGTAGTGCTTAAAAAGAGAGGAAATATTTTTGGGGTGTGATCTTGTTTGTGAAATTGAAGTGGATTGAGGAATTTGCACTTAAAGTTATTACGTGATGTGTTAAAGTGCTTGGGAGGATGAACCACTAATCCAAAATATATCTTAACCTTCCCTTAGCCCACGTTACAACCATGAAAGAGTCCTAACTGATTTTAAATTGAGCAAGCCTGCATTAGTAGAGGTTTACATAATGGGCAATCTTATGGTACTTTGTGCATGCATGTGACTTCTTTATGAGAGTGAGGAATTTATTTGATTTATCTGAGTCCTTAAAATATAATTGAGCATTTGATTTGAATGTGTGGATTCAACTTACTCTCATGTTCTTGTTGTGAGGGCACATGGTCTCACGAGGGATAGGTAACATTATTAGACTTCTCTCTATGATGTTGGGTGTTCAAGCCATGGGTGCATTGTGAAATTGAGTTGGTTTTTGAGGATAGGATTGTTATGAGCATGTTGTCTTTGTTTGCATTTTTTTGAAGTATGGTATAAGAAATGGGAAGTATATATAATTGCATATGCTAAGGTTTAATTGTTGCTATTTGTTGCTATCAACCATGGTCATTGGTGTAGTATGCCTCAATTATGTAAAAACAAAGTGCTCAAGGATAGTGTGAATTGTTAATTGACTCGACGACGAGCAACGTTTAAGTGTGGAGTAGTGATGTTTGGCTATAATTTCGTATTTTTAGTACATTACTTACCGTATATTTAGGTGCTTTAATACTAAATTGTACTATATTTGTGCTTAAATGAGTCTATTTTATGCGTAGGTACGTTGAAGACGAAATTGGGTGCAAAGTAGAGATTTTATATGTATTTTATGCACTACAAGAATGGCTCGTGATTATTTGATGATGGAAAATATTATAATGAGATAATAAAACAATGATTTAAGAAATATGATTGAATACAAAAGCAAAAGAAGACAAAATGAAACAAGCAAAGGAATTGAAAATAAAGAAACAGAAATGCAAACGTAAAAGAAGGAAACGTTAGGCAAAGCAAAGGAATTGAAACTAAGCAGAAACAGAATAGACGTAGCAACGAATTTTGCTCGCGAAATACCTCGCGTCGCACAGTGGAAACTATGCGTCAGAGGTTGCGCCGCCAGGGGTTTAGCGAGGTGGACCAGGTGTTTTGCCTAGCGAGGGTGTTTCGGATTTTTAAAGCCTATTTTGTCTCCTTTTTATTTTTGGACTTAGTTATTTCATCTAATTTTTTTTCCCTACACATATAAATAGTCATTAAACACCATTTTGACCGAGGATTGGACCTAAGGAGACAAGAACACACTAGGAGCAAGGCGGAGAATTCTTCTACGAGTTTTTCACTTCCTTTTTCCTATTTCCATTATTGATTATGAATTCTAGTATTGTAGTTTTGCATACTATTATGAATAGCTAATTTGTTATCTAGAATTTTGATAGAACCTTTTGTAGGATAAATTCTTGTTATGTTTTTATATAATTGAGTCGTTGGATTTCTCTACTTGTTCAACTACATGTTTATTGTTATTGATTGAATGGGCATCAATTGACTGTGCCTATTTAGTATGTATTGCTTCGAAAAGAGTAAATATTTAGGTTGTTGTTGAACAACATCATTCCTGACATATGTGAGGAATCAATACGAAGGGTTTAAAGGTGGGATAAGGAATAACGAAACCTTGGTGCGATCTTAGTGAGCAGTAAACTAGTGTCAGCTAGCGTAGTTCGGAAGAATATGTCTAGTAAATTGTGGTAGTTGCTCGGAAGAGAATTATGATGCCCGAAGTACTCACGGTCGGTAGAAAATATTTAGGCAAAATTATATAAGGCATAGTAGGAAGGATTCTGACAATGACGTACGGAAAAAATAATGTCAAGAGCAATTGAGAGAATATAAAAGAGAATTGAGAATGAAAGAAATCTTGATTTCATTAATGAAAGCTATTACAGAAAAGTAACACAGTATCGAGGGGGAGAGACACCAGTATAGAGAATTGTTTGCTTGCTAGAAAGTTTGATTGCTTGATCCCTCCCTAATTATACTTAAAAAAAATAAACCAAAGTTACAGGAGTTGACATAACTAAGATAGAGAGACATAATGGAAATACATAAAGTAAAACTACTTTATATTTACAATAGAAATGACTTAGATTCCTACAAAGTAGAAGCAGGTCCGTTGGAAGTAACCTTGTCTTTAGCATCAAAGTCTGAGCGCACGGCGTTGTTGGCATCTGTCTGCGGCTGGACGCTGGCGAGGGCTATCAGTTGAGCAACATAGGCACATGCGCGCTTGTCACTTGGCGCGGACAAGACCACGAGGTTGTCCATGACGCTAGGCATTGGGAGGCTTGCCATGACGCTATGGGCGTGTCTGAGGGTCATGGGTCATGGCTGGAAAGCCGCCCATGACAATATGCATGAAAGTCCGTGAAATAGGGTTGTGTGTATGTATAACAGAGTATTAAACAGTTCAGCCTTTATTTTATGATTAGTTCTACCAAAATATATAACATCAACTCTCCACTTCCTTCTAGTTTTCTTGTCAGCCTAAAGTTGCATGTGGTGATTTTTCACATGTTGTGTATGCAATGCATCTAATTCAAATACTATTGTCTCCATAAATTATGATCATAATTTAATTTATCTTCAAAAATATTTCTCGTATCAAAAGAATCAATATAGCGGCTACGGTTAATGTTAAATATGTATATGTCCTACACACTCAAGAAATGTGACTAAGATATTTATTTCTTGTAGAAAGAATACTCCCAATTTTGATTATTGGTCAACAAAGGCGGATCCAGAATTTGATGACTACGGGTGCCACTATTTCAATGCAAACAGACCACTAGGAAGAAGATTGAATTAAGGTATACATTTTTAGATTAATTCGGTTCGATTCTGTCACAGCCCAAAATCTCACCTTGAGAATCATGATGGCACCTAGTCTCTAGGACTAGGTAAGCCTAACACATGCTGAGTTATTAACAGATTTAAACCATTTAATTATCAAATATAACTGATAGAGGACATAACTAACTAAAAATGATCAACTGTTGTACACATTTCCTAAAACAGGTAGTACGAAGTCATAAGCTCTACTGAGTCTACTATAAATATTCTAATTACAACACTATTCTGGAACGAAGGTAACAGTAGTAATGAAAGACAACAAAAGGTGACTATGAGGCCTGCGAACGCACTGGCAGGTATATCTTGAACTCTTCACGGCAAATCACAAGCAACTAACTAACGTCGGACACATTTCGAGGTACCTAGATATGCACAAAAATATGCAGACGCATAGCATGAGTACACCACAGCAGTATCCAGTAAGTATCAAGACTAACCTCGATGGAGTAGTGACGAGGTACAGTCAAGACACCTACTAGACATAATAACATGTGCAAAATATTAATATAAAGCTAATAGAGGTACCGATATCAATGTAAAGCTAAAACATGAAAAGAATAATAATATAATACTAGCAATGGAAGATAGAAATAACAAATAGCAACAAGGAGTAACAGGTGATAATGCATCAAGTAATCAGGACACGGATAAAGTACCAGTGAAACCAACTAAGAAAAATCAATGACAACCTAATAATCAACTATTCTATCGCAAGGTTTACATAAGAATCACCCCGAGGCTCATAGTCACAAATCACGAGTCCCAAATCAAAAATTCTAATCACATGGCATCTCGTGGCCACATTATCAATCACAACCGCACGGATAACTCATGTGCCAATACCATGAATACCTCAGATCTACATGAACAACTCACATGCCACTAGTAACAATGCCTCATATCTGTACGGATAACTCACGTGCAAATAGTAACATTATCTCATATTTGCACGGACAACTCACGTGCCAATAGTAACATTATCTCATATTCGCACGGACAACTCACATGCCAATAGTAATAATATCTCATATCCACACGGACAACTCACGTGCCACTAGTCCAATCCACACACATAAGGTAGGTATACAAGAATACACGTACATGATCAATGAACATCAAGATTCATATTCCTGGACTGATATAGGTGATATGTTACGGTGTATGCTTGTGCAAGTGTACTTTCACAGCTCAAGTCAACAGGTAAAAATCAGAGATACCGAGTAGCACATTGGAAACAACACAACAAAACCCGTAATATGCATGACACACACAAAAAAGTCACCCCATCACACAAACATCATCAAGCAATCATAAATCAACTCCGACATAGGCCACCTTGTCTCAGCGCGTGCGCAATAATAAAGTAAATACCCGCCTTGTCTCACCACACGTACATCAATAATTATCTCACCTTGTCTCGACACACACACACACACAGTCACACACACACACACACGCATATATATATATATATATATATATATATATATATATATATATAAATAATAAAGTTAAGATCTTTACACAATTCACCAAAAGTCAACCACGGGCTCGCCCAGTCAAAATCTGAGTCCAAGGGTTGTTCTTGACTACCCATAACCCACAAGTCCATATATGTATTTTGTTTTCAAATTCGAGTCCAATTTAAATCCAAATCTCAAATTTTTATTTTTCAAAACATAGACCAAAATCCCTAAAATTTCCATTCAAATATCATGATTTAGATGTTAAATCTCATATATAATCATGTAATATAATTAAAAATTAATAAAAAATCACTTACCCAATAATTGTAAGGCGATTTTTCAAAAAGCGAACATTTGATCGCAAATGCGATCAAGCTATGCCCAGGTCCCCCATCGCAAAAGCGAACAAAATGTTCGCAAATGCGAACTAGTCAGTCCCCAACCCACCTTGCAAATATGATTCCCACCTCGCAAATGCAGGGTTCACAAATGCGAATAGTGACTCACATTTGCGACACTTGAAACACTTGTCCAACACCTACAATATGAAACATGGACAAAATAATTCAGAATGCGTCCGAAACTCACTCGAGCCCTCGGAGCTCCACACCAACTATCAACATAAGTCTAAAAATATCATACAAACTCGCTAGCGCAATCAAAATAACAAATCACATCTGAAACCACGAATCGAACCTCAAAACACATGAAATTTATATTGAAACTCAAGAACTTCTAAAAACACAACCACGCGTCTGATTCCTCTCAAATCAACTCGAAATGATGCCAAACTTTGCAGACAAGTTTCAAATAATAAAATCAACCTATTCTAAGTCTCAAAACTAAAATCCGAATTCGATAGCCATAAAGTCAAACTATGGTCAAACTTAAGGAATTTTTAAACATTAAAATTGCCAACATTCGGCAAAACAATCCAAATCAACCCAGGGACCTTCGAATTCAATTTCGGGTATTTTTTCAAGTTCAAAATCACAATACGAACCTGCCGAAGTCATAAAATATCAATCCGGAGTCGTTTTCATAAAAGTCAAACCTCGGTCAACTTTTTCAAATTAAGCTTCTAAAATGAGAATTATTTTTTCAAATAAATTCCAAAACACTAGAAAAACGAAAAAGACCATGCACGAATGTCATAATACACAATATGAAGCCACTCAAGACCTCGAACCACTGAACAGAATGCTAAAGCTCAAAACGACTGGTTGGATCGTTACATATCCATTTTGAATTAATTCTTTGCAATTTGAAAGATTTTTTATGCATAAATGAACATATCATACGCCCTTCAATCTACATGTAGCTGATTAATATTTTATCTTTAAAGCATCACTCTAAGAATTTTCTAAAATTAATAAAATAACATTAGATGGTTATAAAGAGAAAATGATTATATTTGCATCCAAATAAAATTTGTAGATCTAGAAAAAAAAATAAAGAAAGCAACTATACAATTTAAATAACTAATAAAAATGGTATTGTACAAAAAGGTGAATAATAAAGGTGAAGAAAATAAAAGAAATTAATAAAATGAGTGTTGCTCCCAAACGCACACGCAAGTATACGTGGTTGACAAGTAATATAGGATTATAAGTCCAGGTATCGTACCCACAGGGACTTATGATTAACTATCAACTAAATTAAACCAAACAATTAATCTATTCAAGCGAATCCTAACGTATGAATATTTAACTAAAATTAATCTAGAGTAACAAATTAAGAGATTAAAGAAAATAACGACAAGCTTAAAGAAGAATTCAATGTGAGTGAATATTCTAGAGCTATGGGTTAGCTAAGAAACCCGTTGAGTTTTCCACTTAAATCGTCTAATTAATTTATCTGGTTTATTGGTTGACAGGGTTAATATTGCTCGTAGCCTTCTCCCGAAGTACTACTCGCATATTCAAGCTAATCTAACGCCTATATTCATATGAAATTAGAATTAACAAGAAGGCATTAATAATTCCTGTATAGTAACCAAGCAAGGAGATTAGGTATATTCCTATCCTAACCGCAAATCCGCCTCCCCCCCTCCCCCCCCACAGAGTAAAGATCTTGCTCTACTCAATCTTATATATAATCTAGAATTCCCTCTCCCGTGTTCAATCCTAGATTCGTAGATAGTATTCAATTGGTGATCAAGAAATCAAATAATTAAGCGCAAGATTGAATAAATAAACCAATATGATAAAATAGTAAGAACAATTAAAGCTTCAAACTACAACGTTCATGTAGCACCCAAAACTCTAGAACTAATAAACTATGAGATTAAAGGAAAAGAAGAGAAGAAAAACTAGTTGAAAGCCTCCTCCAAGCGTGGTGTTCTTGCCTCCGGTCGCCAAACTCCTCTAAAAATGGTGTTTAATGACTATCTATATGTGTAAAGAAAAGACCTAGACGAAATAACCAAGTCCAAAATCAAAAAGGAGACAAAATAGGCTTTAAAATCCGGAACACGCTCGCTATAGGCCTCGCCTCGCGAGGTAAAACGCACAGTCCACCTCGACTCAGCCTGTGCGCTGCAACCTCCATAAAGAGCAGTAAATATTGCGTCGCATGCTCTATAGCGAGAAAATATTCTCTCGCATCGCCGGCTGCTTTTCTGCTTCAATTCTCATTTTGATTTGCTGCCTAACGTTGCTCTCTTTCTCATTCTGTTCTTTCTTTGTCAATTATTTGCATTTTGTTTCATTTGTCTTCCTTCTTCCTCATTTGTTCTAGCTTTGTCGTCAAATAATCATAATTCCCTTGTTATAGTGCATAAAATAAACATTAAATATTTATTTTGCTCCAATTTTATCCTCAATATACCTACACATAAAATAAACTCAATTAAGCACAAATTTAAGAACAATTAGTAACTCAAGATAGAAAAAAATCGCTCACTCTCAGAAATAACATTCATATGCCACAAAAGATGCACCATAGGCTTGCCCGTAGTGTACTACTCTACTAATCAAGCTCATTCAGTCTATGATTAAGTAGGACTTTAATTGGTTGTAATGTAGGCTGCAGGTCAGGTAGGATACATTTGGATATAAGAGTGACTATTCTTCCCTAAACACTTTAATGCATACACTTTAGCATTTAAACCCCATACTTATGTCAAACCATAAATCTACCTTCACATCAATGTATATTAACTCCATACTTCTTTAAGAACAATTACATCAAACGTCACCACTATCAAGGAATATTTTTTATAGCAATACAACAATATTTTTCTTTCTTTCTTTCTTTTTCAATTCAAGTAGCCTTTATTATTTTTTCAAAACAGTGCACTTTTCTCCTTATTTCATTAGTTCCACTCAAAAGAAAAAACCAACCACCCCACACTTTAACTTTTATAAATTTCATAACAATTCAAGTGTTCATGAGAGGTGAAAAAAGGTTCAAATAGATGGTTAATTCAAACAAATGGGTAAAGCTTGTAATGTGGTTGCCAAAGAAATAGGACTACATGCTCAAAGGGGTTGACTACATTATACAATAATTAGGCGGGTAATATATATATATATATATATATATATATATATATATATATATATATATATATATATATATATATATATATATATATATCTGGCTCAACAAAGAACCGCCTATATCACTTCCAAGACTGAACAACACTACTATTTCGCTTTGCAAACAAACAGGGCAAGTTCTAGACATCAAATGCAATGCACAGATTAACACACAAATCTCACCCACACATGGCATATAATTCACTCAGGATTGGACTCATCAAGATACTCTAGTCAAAGCAGTTTAGTAAATTTAAGATTATACAATTTAATATACTTATACAAGAGTCAAAAACTGATCCTAAACGTCACAACCAAAGTACTCACTATTCTCAAGGCATAACAAAGTCAAGAGATATTGCTCCAATTCAATTCATAGCACAATGGCTCCTACTCCTAAAAAAATAACTAACTACACCCGGTTCAAACAAAACCCTTGAAAAAGAACTGCGACCCAAAAAAACTAAGGAGGAATTATTACACTACCTAACAAAAAAAAATCTTTTTGTCTTTTTTCTTTCAACTTAAATCCCTCAAGAAACATGTCGAATGAGATCCATCGTCGGGAATAGCCCAATTTTTCTACTTTTTTTTCTTTTTTATTTTACTACAACTAAGATAAGATAGCATAAAAAATCACCCAGATAATCTCCTCACCCCACACTTAAAATTGTGCAATATCCTCAATGCACACTATAAATAATAAGAGGGTAAAAGAGACTCCCTGGTAGGCCAAAGGCCGAAGAATTAGTAGCTCATGGGATACTCAGACTTCTCCCAAGTATGATCTTTTATGTGGGCACCCCACACTTAGTTCTCACCATCAAGCTCGCTTTTGCACTCTTCCAATGGCTTTGTTTCCTATGCTTATAATCCTATAAAACAAAAATAAATGCTACAACAATAATAAGAAATTAAAATAGAAATAAACGAAAACAGTAAAGATGGATTGCCTCCCAACAAGCGCCTGATTTAAAGTCGCGGCACAACGCCGTCACTTTCACCACTTTTTCTTCCACTTTGAGGATATAAATTGCGCCCCCAATTTTGCATCAATTTTCTTATCACGTTCATGGGGTGGTGGTGTAAAAATAAAGGAACCAAGTAATAGGTATCGCATCTGGCACTTCTTGGCCTTTAAGTGCGGGATGTCATTTTTTCTCCTTGGTATGACAAATTTCAGAATATAAACACTTTGTTCCCCATTCAGTGACTCCTCTATAGGCTCGAATGGATCAATTCTCGTGCCACCAACCAAGCACAATGTTGAAAAATAATTAGAATGAGGTCTAATGCGGTCCAACTCTAGAATCACTTCACTTTTGACATCCTCACTTTTGCGCACTTCGTCAACCTTGGCATCATTAATAATTTGGTCGAATAGTTGCAATTACTCTTTTCGCTCCACAAGCTGGCCAGTATCTACAACAATTGATTGTTGGGCATCAGACGCCTCAAACTCTTTATTCAATTGAGCCTGCATGTTATGGATATCTGAGCCAAATTGGTCTATCTCTTGCCTGAGCTCAGCTCTTTCGTCTATCAGTTGTTCTGCCATATTTGACAAACCATTACGTAGAACCCCATGAAAGTTTACCAGTTGGGCTTGTTCTTCTAGCCAAGATTGGCTCACGATATCTGCTTCTTCAAAGTAATCTTCTTGTGGGAACTCGCTCTCTTCATCGGGTTGAGGTTCTTCTTGGAAATTGGCCATTAATTTGTCCATTCTAGCCTGGAGTCTTTTGATCGCTAAGGCATCAAGAACTTGTTGCTCGGTTATTTGCCTTATCATGTCCATAATAGCCTTTTGATTTTCATCTTGTTGCTCGGCTACTTGCCTCATTATGTCCATAATACGAGCATCATGTTTCATATCCTCCACTTCATTGCTCCTATCAAACTCATAAACATTATTAGAAATATTATAATAAGAGCTCTGAGGATAACAAGAATTAGGACAACCATCCCAATGGCCACCTTGACAACCACACACATTACAAAAATTCCACACATAAGATTAAGATGCACAATTTTGCCACAAGTATAGTCCTCCACAATATGGACAAGGATCACCATAATAAGAATAACCAATATTCGACCAATTATCATTCCAAGATGCTATATCAACGAAGATAGTAAATATTAAACTAAGATAAAAATTTAAAAACTTGAATAGACAAAGAGTAAAAATCTAATCTAGTAGACTAGTTAATTTCTAAGTCCCCGACAACGGCGCTAAAAATTTGTTGCTCCCAAACGCACACGCAAGTATACGTGGTCGACAAGTAATATAGGATTGTAAGTCCAGATATCGTACCCACGGGGACTTGTGATTAACTATCAACTAAATTAAACCAAACAATTAATCTATTCAAGCGAATCCTAACGTATGAATATTGAACTAATATTAATCTAGAGTAACAAATTAAGAGATTAAAGAAATTAACGACAAGCTTAAAGACGAATTCAATATGAGTGAATATTCTAGAGCTATGGGTTAGCTAACAATCCCGTTGAGTTTTTCACTTAAATTATTTAATTAATTTATCTGGTTTATTGGTTGACAGGGTTAATATTGCTCGTAGTCTTTTCCCGAAGTACTACTCGCCTATTCAAGCTAATCTAACGCCTATATTCTTATGGAATTAGAATTAACAAGAACGCATTAATAATTCATGTATAATAACCAAGCAAGACGATTAGGTATATTCCTATCCTAACCGTAAATCTCCCCCCCCCCTCCCCTCCCCCCCCCCCCCCCCCTCCCCTCCCAGAGTTAAGATTTTGCTCTACTCAATCTTATATGTAATCTAGAATTCCCTCTCCTGAGTTCAATCCTAGATTCGTAGATAGTATTCAATTGGTGATCAAGCAATCAAATAATTAAGCGCAAGATTGAATAAATAAACCAATATGATAAAATAGTAAGAACAATTCAAGCTTCAAACTACAACGTTCATGCATCACTCAAAACTCTAGAACTAATAAACTATGAGATTAAAGGAAAAGAAGAGAAGAAAAACTAGTTGAAAGCCTCCTCCAAGCGTGGTGTTCTTGCCTTCGGTCGCCAAACTTCTCTAAAAATAGTGTTTAATGATTATCTATATGTGTAGAGAAAAGACCTAGACGAAATAACCAAGTCCAAAATCAAAAAGGAGACAAAAGAGGCTTTAAAACCCGGAACACACTCGCTACAGGCCTCCCTCGCGAGGCAAAACGCACAGTCCACCTCGACTCAGCCTGTGCGCCGCAACCTCCATAGCGAGCAGTAAAGCTTGCGTCGCATGCTCTATAGCGAGCGAATATTCTCTCGCGTCGCGAGCTGCTTTTCTGTTTCAATTCTCATTTTGATTTGCTGCCTAACGTTGCTCTCTTTCTCATTCTGTTCTTTCTTTGTCAATTATTTGCATTTTGTTTCATTTGTCTTCCTTCCTCATTTGTTCTTGCTTTATCATCAAATAATCATAAGCCCCTTGTTATAGTACATAAAATACACATTAAATATTTATTTTGTTTCAATTTTATCTCCAATATATCTACACATAAAATAAACTCAATTAAGCACAAATATAGTATAGTTTAGCATTAAAATACCTAAAATGTAAGGTAAGTAATGCACTAAAAATATGAAATTATAGCCAAATATCAATGAGCATAAAGAAAAGAAAGGAAAGGTAAACTAGGACCATAATCCAGAGTCTCCATTCTGGTTCCTGCATGTGGGATTTGAGTGCTTCAACCATGGCACCTACGGTCATTTTGTGACTTAGGGTGCCACTCATTGTTTATGTTGGATTTTTTTGAGGAATATACTAGTTAATATATAAGATTTTATCCGGCAATCGAGTGACATGCCAAGCCCCTGTTGGTCAATATGATATTATATCAGTATTCAATTTCCAATTTATATATATTTGTATTCTCAATGAAAGAAAATAAAAATTTCTGATATATATGGGGAAACATTTTTTCTATGGCTTTATCAAAAGCTGTTGGTTGGCGCTTTCAATCTATGTAACTCAATTAATATCAAAAGCTGTTGGTTGGCAACTTTCAATCTATGTAACTCGATTAATTTAGGATATCATATCGTATATTCCTTTTAATGGATTAGATTATTACGGTTCATTAACATGCATACATATAAAACCAACCAAAGATTCAGGTTACAAGTGTTTAAATAGTAGTTAAATTCTACACAGAACAGCTTATTAATCCATCCGTAGGCATTGCTTAAGAAAGACAAAAGAAAATCTAAGTCAGTTCTTGTGGAATTGTCGTAGGGTCATCACCTAGAAAATTAGTAAGAATGAGATACAAATAACAAGAATATAATCTATTAAACCAGCCTTCCTTGCTACAAAATAGAATCTATTATAATGCTACGTTTTAATCTTCAATTAGATTCTTAGCACTTCATATTTATATCTTATATAATCGCTCAACAAGCCAGCATCCACGGCAAAGGAGCAGCTAGTCCAAATCATCACACTTTGCACGGCAAACTGAAAAAAGAAAAATATTTCTCCTCCTAATAATTATTGTAATAGCTCAAATAGGAAATATAATGGAGCAAATGTATTTTCAAGACTCTTTATAAACCACTAATTATCTCTTTAAGGAATTCATCATTACCTACTTTTCCTTTCAATTACTTCTAGGGCTTTATCACTTGAGATGAAGTTTATAATTCTTATTCTAGCAACTAATTTTGGGATGCGGATTTCTCAAACTATATGGCGTACTCTTGTTGATGAATCCAATATGATTCAAAAATATGAAGAATGGATAGTTCAATACGTGGACGTGTGTATATGGAAACAATGCCGAAAAGGGAAGTCGTTTCAAAATATTCAAGGAGAATGTGGAGCGTATTGAAGCATTCAATAATGCAGCTAATCGGCCTTACAAATTGGGTATCAATACATTTGCAGATTTAACTAATGTAAGAACAAAATACAGAGGCAGATTCAGAATTTAAAATCTATGAGTTTATCTTTTGAAGTTTTTAGCATTGAACTCATTATATTTTTAAATTTGCGGGTTCATATCTAATATTTTTGTAATTTTAATGAATTTTTACATATACTAGCTTTTGTATTCCGTGTCGAAAGTTATGGGTTCAATTGAACCCGTCATTAATACATTACATACGCCCTGACCAAAAATTACCTCATTCAAATATGAAAATGTGACTGTTCCAGCAAGCATGGATTGGAGAACCAAAGGTGTTGTCACACCTAGGGGTGTACAAAGAAAACCGATAAATCATACCAAATCGATAATTCGAATCAAATCGGAAAAAAAAATCGATTGTGGTTTGGTTTGATTTGGTTTCATGTTGGGAAAAAAATCCGACCATAATTGGTTTGGTTTGGTTTTAACTAAAAAAGTCAAACCGAAACCAAACCAACCCGAGATTACATTTATAGAATTTTTAAAAATATTTTATACATATAAATATTTATTGTAATATAATTTATAAATATTTCTTTAACTTGTTCATAGTTTTATCTTTCAACGTATTATTTAAAGTTTGGACTTAACATTCTTGAATGGTCCAATAAATTTTATAGTCCATAAAGGTAGTAAGTCAAATAAAGTACAAATCAATAATAATACTAATAAAGAAACTTCAATTCAATATTACGAATGACAATAGTGTTGGATATCTATTTTTTAGTTTTGCATTGGATTATAATGAAAATGCATAACTTATTTTATCTTTTTCTTTAGTGCTTAGTTGTATAATTAATAATACTTATTAACTGTACTTATTTTAACATGACTTATATAGTATTTTTAGATTATGTTATTTTTTATTATGGTGTATTAATTAGTAATATTTTCTTCATAGGATTTTATTATCTTTGTTATTGAATATTTTAGTATAATATTATGACTCATCTCATATTATTGTATTATTTTCGTGGAAAACACATTATATAGTTGTCTCCCACTAGGACTAAAGAAATATTTAGAGCACATGTTACATATTTTGTGCTATGAAAACTTTTCCGTGAAAAAACCCAAAACCCGAAAAAAATCAAAAAATTCGAGAAAAACCAAGATTGAAAACCCCGACTTTATTGGTTTGGTTTGGTTTGGTTTATAGATTTAAAAATCTGACACTATTGGTTTGGTTTGATAATTAAAAAATCTGAACCAACCCGACTTATGTACACCCCTAGTCACACCTATTAAGGATCAAGGCCAATGTGGTATGTACTCTAGCCGAACGTATATACTATGATTTAACTTCTTTTTTTGTAATAAAAGACATTTATTCATAATAGTAACTTCAGGAGTTATTACTAACGGAGATATTCCTAGGTAGCAAGGTACCTATTCCATCTCTTTCAAAAGCAGTCAAACAAAAGCGGGTGGCACACGATAAGTAAACAATCTTCCAAAAATGTCCATTTTGCATGCATTCTTCACTAATTGATCTGCTACTCCATTAGCCATTAGCTTCTTTGAACACATGCTTCAGTGGTGGATTACTCGCGCTCCTCAATAGGGACCTGCAATCATCAATCAAGTTTTGATAGAGACAGCCATTGTTAGTCAGTAGGTTAATAAGTTCTTGGCAATCTGTTTCAATAACTACTGGCAGCAAGCCCCTTTCAATGGCTAATTTAACCCCATAAAGCAAAGCAAGTATTTTCATGTAGATATTTGTCGCATGCTTCATGCTCATGCTAAAACCCAGGATCTATTTTTTATTACTATCCCTAAATACCTCCCCCCCCCCCCCCCATACCCCTTCCCTGGATTACTAGCACAAGCCCCATCTATGTTAAGTTTATAGAAACCGTCAATCGGAGGTTCCCACTTAATAAGGATGGTACTTTTCCTAGGATTTCTAGAAATCTTGTTTGTTGCGAACACGAATTCTATTGCCCTATTAACTAGGATATTGATATTAGGAGAGGATTTGTTGTTCCGGAAAGTTATATCATTTCTAGTGGACAATATATACTATAGTAGGAATGAGAGTAATTCGGACCAATTGACGTAGACGTTATAAGGTTTTTTAGTTTTCAATTAATCTTTCAGCCAGTTAAACATGGTATCATTAGAGTTCTGGCTTGGGGATAATTATGATTAGTGCGTGCTTGTGCCCATATTGCCTTAGAGTAGACACAACCGAAGAAAACATGCGCAATGTCCTCTTCTTCGATGCCACAAATAGAACAATTTCCATTGGGGCAAATATTTCTCCTAGTGAGCATGTGAGTTGTAGGGAATCTGTTGAGAGCGACTGTCCATAAGAAATGTTTTAACTTATTAAGTGTGTTAGTTTTTCATATCCAATCGTGATTTGTCCCTTCATAGTTCCCTTGGCCATATATGAGCTCATAAATAGCTTTGGTTGAGAAAGTGTTATGATTACTAGAGCTCCAACCAAAAGTATCCTTTTTAGGGTGGGTTTTCTTGATATAGGTACTATGAATCTTATTGGTTACTTCTTCAGGTAGGACAATGGACATGTTCGTAAGGTTGTAGGAATCTTTATTTATTATAGAGTTCAGATTTTGGTCTACTTCCTTTTGTGTGAGGGGGCCCTATAAGTAATTCCTGAGTGGGCCTGCTTGATTAACCCAATTATCGTGCCAAAGGTTTATTGATTTTCCATCTCCAACCAACTTTTTGATGGATTGTTTGCAGATAATAGTTCCTTTCTTGATATTTTTCCATGTATGAGAGCCTAAGCTTTTATTGGCATTATTAATTCTTGGTGATTTTTTCCTATCATACTTATTATGTAATATATTAGCCCAAAAAGAATAATTGCTTTTCCTATATCTCCAAGCCAAGGCTGCTTGTAAGGAGCTGTTTTTCCAAGCTGCTTTATGGATCCCAAGGCCCCCTACACTACTAGAAATTCGCTAAAAACCGACCAACGTTGGTCGATTATGGCAAATTACCGATCAAAATGCGACCATTACGGTGTGGACGGTGTTTTGATGGTCGGAATAGCTTACCGACCAAAGTTGGTCAGAAATTACCGATCAACTTTGGTCGATATATTAAAACGACCATCTGACAAGTTTAATTACTTACCGACCAACTTTGGTCGGAAACATATTTTATTAATTTAATTTTACCGACCAAAGTTGGTCGGTTTAACTAAATTATGTTTTTTTATTAATTATTAAAATTAAAAAAAACCGACCAACTTTGGTCGGTAATTGAAAATATATATTTTTTAAAAATAATTAAAATTAAACATTACCGACCAACTATGGTCGGTAATCTCAACAATGCAAGCAAAATACCGACCAAAGTTGGACGGTAATGTTGAATTCTGGGAATTCAATGTTCATTAACCGACCAACTTTGGTCGATATTTTGGAATAATTTATTTTTTTTTATTAAAAATCGACCAATTTTGGTCGGTTTTTCTGGGTTTAATTTTGGCATAAAATGCCTGTTTTGGCAGCTACACCACCTGCCAGCATACCAATACAACAACACAATAACAACAACAACAACAACAAAAATACAACAACAACAACAACAACACAACAACAACAACAATAAAAACACAACAACAACAACAACCAAAACATTCAATAAATATTTTAAAACTAACAAATTAAAGTTCAATTGAACATAAAAATCCAAAACCAAGTTAAAACTAATTACAACTAGTTCAAAACTGGTTCTATTTGTCTAGCTCAAAGTATATAAAAGTCAAGGGATGTTTTCTACAACATCATCATCACCGTCTGATGAACTTTCATTTACAAGACGATATAGAGAACGGTCTTGTGGAGGACGGGAAGCACGATCACGGGGAGGACGGGAGGAACGATCACGAGCAGGACGGGAGGAACGATCATGTGGAGGTCTACCCTCTGGAGATGACTCACGAGATCGGGGCAACGGAAAAGCTCTACTAGATAGGAGAGTTCTAATCTGAGCTTGCATGCCAAGGAATTGAGCATCTCTAAGCCTTTCTCTTTCCTTGGCCGCTTCTAGCTCTGATGTGAGCTTTGTCACTGTCTCCCGCATAGCGGAGAGGCTCTCCCTATTAAGTTGCTCGCCTTGCGAGGAAGTCCCTATTCCTCGCATTCCACACTTATAGCGATGGAAGTTTTTAGTAGGAAGCCCGTATACCTTCCCCCATTTTGGACCGCCAACAGACTCCAACCATATTCTTTCAGCATCCTCGTCCGAAGGTTGGGTTGGCTCACCCGATTCACCAGCTGGATGACTACGGATGAATTCCTCCACGTTACTTTGGTAGCGACCCTATATTATTTTAAATTAAATCAGTATTTCAAAATTTTTATAAAAGTAAATTATAATACTTAAATAAAATTGAAAGCTTACATATGCAGTCGAGGCCCGGTCCTCGACCCACCTATCTTGATCCCCCACTTTCTTCTTCTTCACAATATGTGTCTCCTTGAATAGCTCATCATGACTCATTGGACGCCCATACTTCTTTTCCTGAAAATAAATTAATTTAGTTAATAAACAGAATATATATACTTAGAAAAGTAAAATAATTTAAGCAATTACGTACCAATCTTCTTTTTATTGTCCCTAGGCTGATCGCACCTCCAGTGTGCAAGGAGCCTCCCTTCTCGGATGCGCGAGCTTTCTTTCCTTTTTCGCTCCTCTCTAAGAACTCTGCGGTAAGCCATTGCCTTTGCAAATCATTCCACAAATTCTCAAGTAACCAGCCAGGCCTCTTGTTCTTCTTTCTAGCATCCGAGAAAGCATCCGCCAATCTCTTGCGAGCTTTATGATGAAAATTTGTAGCCACTTCCGCGCTATAGCGGTCTTCCCATACACACTTGCTCTGTATTTCAAAAGTTAAATATTAGATGGAAACATCATAAATATAAATTATTAAACTGTTTAAAAGAACATTTATACCTTAAATTGATTGAAAATTTGCTCCTTCAGTGAGAATGGGCAATCAGTCCAAGTCGCATAAGGGCCATCATAAAGCTTTCTGATGGCATTGGTGATTATCCTCGTAGTCTTATTACCCGGCCTGAACCTGCAATTTAACAATAAAAACACATTAATATCTTAGTAAAAATGTTACAAATCAATAGACGCAAAAATAATGAATAACACTTACCCATCACACTCAGGGACTATGATGATCCTACCGTATCGATCATAATGCACTACCTCGTCATCACTATCCGAAGCATGTGTATTAGAGGCATGTGAAGATGGTGTAGGCGGGTCAGAGCTAATGCCTCGCAGACGAAGGCCTACAATAGATGGAGTCGATGATGAAGATGGTTGCGATCCCTGTGACTACGACATAGCTGGATGCGACCTAAGTAGATGTGATACCGATGGCTGTGACCCGAGTGGCTGTGACATGGGTGGATGCGATCCATGTGGCTGTGATATGTAGGGATGTGATCCGTGTGGATGTGATGCAGATGGCTGTGAGGCAGCTGGACTGTATGTCGAACGTATAGTCCTATGGCCCTGTGATGGAAGACTGGGTGTCTGAATGAAGGTGTACGGCTCGTGATGCTGTGGCAGCTCAGTATAGCTGTGTGGTGGAGGATAAGACATAGGCATCTCTGAAAAGGGTGGACAAGAGGGAGTATTATTTTCTACCCTCCTCTTTCCCTTCCTACCCTTTTCTCGACCACGAGAACTAGTAGGGTCATTGTTACCTTGACCCTTGCCTGCCATCTGCATAATATAATACACATTTAGATTGAAACATATAAGAAACTAGCTATAAAATGAGAGTGCTTTAAAAAACCAACTTTTTAATCCTCATCGACGTATTGTTCCTCGTCCGAGAATTCTTCGTCCTCACTTGTTTGAGCTTCATCAGTTGATTCTTCGTCCTCATTTTCTATAATTGTTACTTCATTTATATCAACTTCTTCCAATATGCGTTCAGGATGTTCCAAATCATTTTCTAACTGATCGTCCACTATTTGGTGAACATTGGAGATATCGTTTTGATATGCAACATCTAACACATTCTCGACTTCCACACTACCTACAGGCTTAGTTTTTATTACAACCCACCAATCGGACTTATTCCGCCGCAATGGATAAGGAGCATAATACACTTGCCTAACGTTATGTGCAATTATGAAAGGATCATAGCGATCATACATCCCTCGTATGATTAACCTCAATTATGTTGTATTGGTTGTGTACTCTTGTACCTCTTGTTGGATTTGGGTCAAACCACTTGCATCTAAAGAGTATCAATTTCTTATATGGCCAACCTGTATATTCTAGTTGTAATATTTCTTTGACCACACCATAATAATCAATATCTCCAACTTGGTTGCCATCACCACCTTGAACCCACACCCCGCTGTTGTTGCTATTTTTATTTTTAGAGCAATCCTCTGTATGAAACTTATAACCATTCACTACGTACTTAGACATTGTTGTGACCTGAAGCCCAGGTCCCCAAGATATATCTTTCAAAAATTGATTTACACCATTATTTGGATTATTTACCTGCACAGAGTTAAAAAAATTCATAAGTTAGCACAACTTATGAATCAATTTTTATACATTCACTATATATATATATATATATATATATATATATATATATATATATATATACACACACACACACACACACACATATACTTACAAACTGTTTGAACCACGTATCAAATCTCGTATATACAGCATCACAGCCAAATTGACCCACGAAGTGACTGTGACATATCAAATATTTTTAGTAGTTGCATCAATATGTAGTCACAGTAAATTTTACATTTTGATAACTAATAAATCAATACTTACTTGAGAAATGGTACAACTTCGGGACAATTTAGCAACACATGAAGTGTAGCTGACTTGTACTCCATATCACTCAAACTTCTCTTTCTAACATCCTTAGAACATCGGCCTGGTTGATTGAATATGGACATTGGTGGATATAATTGATCATTCACACATTCGACCGTGTGCCTATTGGGCCTATTCCTAGAACATGGCACGTTACTCTCAATATAATAAGAACAAAAATGTGCAGTTTCCTTTGCAAGATAGGCTTCACATATAGATCCTTCAATCTTATTCCTCTGCTTAACAAATTATTTGCATTTGCCAATTGTCCTACATAATCTCATGTTAGCCAAGAACATTCAAATAAAATAGAATATTACATCAAACTTATAATATTACCTCTCAAAGGGATACATCCATCTGCATTGAACAGGCCCTCCAAGTCGTGCCTCGTGTACAAGGTGTATTGGAAGGTGTTCCATCACATCAAAGAAACCACATGGGAATATTTTTTCCATCTTACTAGAAATTACACGGATGTTCTGGTCCATCCGAAGTAGGTTTTCTTCCCTTAATGTGGTAGAACACAAGTCTTTGAAAAACAAACTAATCTCTGTGATGGGTTTCCAGATTCTTTCAGGCAAACCACAAAATTCAATAGGCACTAAGGTCTCCATGAAAACATGGCAGTCATGACTTTTCAAATGGCTCAACTTCTCTACCTCCATATCTACTTTTTTTCCAAGATTCGACGCATAACCCTCAGGCATCTTCAATTTCGTAACCCAATCACAAATTTGTCGTCTTTCCTACAAAGTGAATGTGTAACTTGCTTTGGGCTTGAACACCTTACCATTGTTTGCTGTCTGCAAGTATAATTCAGGCCGCCTGCAATATTCTTGTAAGTCCATTCTAGCCTTCGGGTTATCTTTTGTCTTACCTTTAACATCCATCACTGTGTTGAACAAATTATCAAAATAATTCTTCTCAATATGCATGACATCAAGGTTGTGTCGGAGAAGATTATCCTTCCAATAAGGCAACTCCCAAAATATACTCTGTTTCGTCCAATTATGATTAACACCATATCCGGGGAATCTATAAGGTGGAGCCTCAGTAACTTTACTGAAGTTCTGGACCCTCTCCCAAATTTTCTCACCTGAAAGTATCGGAGGTAGAGAATCATATTCCACTTTATTCTTTTTGAATGCATTTTTCATCCTTCTAAACTCATGATCATCAGGCAAGAATTGACGGTGACAATCAAACCATGATTGCTTTCGGCCATGTTTCAAAGTGAACGCTTTACTATTTTCCATGCAGTAAGGACAAGCTAGCTTCCCAGCAGTCATCCACCCAGACAACATTCCATACGCAGGAAAATCATTAATAGTCCACATTAAATTAGCACGCAAATTAAAATTCTGCTTGGTTGATATGTCATATGTTTCAACACCATCATACCACAATTGTTTTAGCTCATCAATCAAAGATTGCAAATATACATCAATCAAACTTTTCGGATTACGTGAACCGGGGATAAAACAATTTAAGAATATATATGGACTAGTCATACACAACTCAGGTGGTAGATTATAAGGTGTAAGAAAGACAGGCCAACATGAATATGGTGTCGCAGATATAGAAAAAGGCATGAAGCCATCCGCACACAGACCTAACCGAATGTTCCTTGGTTCACTAGCAAAATCTGGATATGTCCTATCAAAGTGCTTCCAAGCTTCTCCATCTGAAGGATGACACATAACACCAGGTGGTCTTCTATTTTCAAAGTGCCATCTCATATGAGGAGCAGAACTCATCGACGCATATAACCTCTTTAACCTAGGTATAAGAGGTAAATAATGCATCGCCTTGACATCGACCATATTCCCGCTGGAAAGCCTCTTGAAACGAGGCTTTTCGCAAAATTTACAACTGTCTAAAGTTGCATCATCTTTATAATATAACATGCAACCATCTTCACAACAATCAATTCTCATTGACGAAAGTCCTAACTTAGAAACCAATCTCTTCGCCTTATAGAAATCACCAGGTAAGTTGATATTAGGGTCAACTAGTTCACTCATAAGGTCAATGAAAGAGTCCATGGCTGCTTGAGAAATATTCCAATTAGATTTGATACTTAGTAATCTAACTGCAACAGACAGCTCAGAGTGCGGACTTCCTTCACGTAGTGGACGACTAGCTTCATCTAACTGTTCATAAAAACGTTTTGCGTCATCATTAGGAGTTTGTTCGATATTTTTATTGGGCTCACCCCCAAAAGCATCCGCAACCATATCCTGAATTCTAGAATCAAGATTTGTATTCTCCACCGACCTACTACTTTCACCAACAACCATGTTATGAAATATCCCACGGCTACCATCGATCTCTCCATGATTAGTCCACACAAAGTAATTCTCTATAAACCCCTTCCTATAAAGATGAAGCTTAACTTCCTCCGATTTTTTAAACTTCATACAATCGCACCTGACACAAGGGCACCTAATTACTCCTTCACTTTGGTATGGTGGAAGTGACATTGCATGTCTAATAAAGTCATCAACCCCTTCTACAAAATCCTCCCGCAATCCCCGCCGATTAGGATAATTTCTATTGTACATCCAAGTACGATGTTCCATCTATACAAATAAAACAAGAATAAATTAATTTATTCTACAATTATAAATTAATTATATCTTTTTTAGTTAATTCAAGATAATTATTTTTTCCTAATTACACCAATTTATATCCTAAAAGTTCAATTCATATCCAAAAGATCCAATTCATATCTTAAAAGTTCAATTCATATCCTAAAAGTTCAATTCATAAGAACAAATCCTAAAAACTAAAATTTCAATTCATATCCTACGAGTTTAAACATAAACTAACTAAACTAAAGAAATTCAACCCATACCCTAAAAGTTCGATTCACAAGAACAAATTAATTTATTCTACAATTATAAATTAATTATATCTTTTTTAGTTAATTCAAGATAATTATTTTTTCCTACTTACACCAATTCATATCCAAAAGGTCCAATTCATATCTTAAAAGTTCAATTCATATCCTAAAAGTTCAATTCACAAGAACAAATCCTAAAAACTAAAATTTTAATTCATATCTTACGAGTTTAAACATAAACTAACTAAACTAAAGAAATTTAACTCATACCCTAAATATTCGATTCACAAGAATAAATTAATTTATTCTACAATTATAAATTAATTATATCTTTTTTAGTTAATTCAAGATAATTATTTTTTCCTAATTACACCAATTTATATCCTAAAAGTTCAATTCATATCCAAAAGGTCCAATTCATATCTTAAAAGTTCAATTCATATCCTAAAAGTTCAATTTACAAGAACAAATCCTAAAAACTAAAATTTCAATTCATATCCTACGAATTTAAACATAAACTAACTAAGCTAAAGAAATTCAACCCATACCCTAAACTAAACTAATTCATAACTAATTGACTAATTAATAAAACTAATTAGTTAATAAAAATAATTAACAAAACTAATTAAAACAAGACCTAAACCCTAATCCTCAATAAAATGCAATGTTCAAATAATTGAAACACTAATCAATTGAAACTAATTCATAACTAATTAACAAAACCTAGAAATAATAAATAAATGGGTTGTAATTCAAACCTAGAATTTTTAGGAGATGGAGAAGGAGAGGGGCGGCAGTGGCAGTGGCAGCGGCGACGGCGCGGCGACGGCGACGGCGAGGGCTGGACGGCGAGGGCGAGGGCTGGGAGAAGGAGAGAGGGGAAGGTTTTGAGTGAAGAGGGAAAAATTTCAGAGAAATGGGGGTTTCCCCCATTTTTCAATTCTCTGATTTTAGAATTACCGACCAAAGTTGGTCGGTAATTTTGGTCGGTACATTAAGTGTTGACCGTTTGACCAAAAACCGACCAACTTTGGTCCGTTTTTTTATTTAAAAAAATTAAATTCTTTTTTTTTGTATTTTTTCTTAAAATATTATAAACTATAAAAAAAATATTATAAACTACAAGCATTTATTTTATTTAACTATGCAATTATTATAAATAATTATAAACTATAAGCATAATCTTTATAAATAATTATATTAACTATTTAATTTTAATAAATTATAATAGCATCTATCTAAGTAAATTTTCTAAGTTATAATTAAGTATGTGAGTAATTTCTCTCACACACACATACACTATATTGTAATTGATGCTAATAACTTCTTTTTTCATTCGTTCATCACTAATAATGCATGACATAGATTAATCGATATATAGGTCGAGACGTTTTGATGAATCATCGATTAATATTCATCAATACATCTAAGTAAGTTATAAGTCGATGAATCAATTTACAAATAGATATATTTGATGATAAAGTATATATACTAATTAGTATCTTCCCAAGTCTATCCCTAAAAGAACCTGACCCTGTGGTCCTAGCGCTTCGTGTTCTTATATATATATACACACCTACAAACACACTTCACTGTAATACTTTAACTATATATATAGCTTGTTATAGTATATGTTAGTGTGTATATATATAGCTTGTTAAATTTTGACCATGTTTGACCTATTAATTTAACACGTTTACTTAATACTAATATCTTCTTTCGTTTATTTAATTTGTGATCCATATATATATATATATATATATATATATATATATGTCAAAAATATTTAGTATTAATTCTTTTATTTTTCATTCATTCATCACTAATAATGCATGGCATAGCTAGATTAATCGATATAAGTCGAGACGTTTTGTTTTTACTATTAGTCGATATAGGTCAAACGTTTTATTTTTAATATTCATCGATGCATCTAAGTAAGTTATAAGTCGATGAATCAATTTACAAATAGCATGTTATATATAGTATATGTTAGTGTATTCATTATTTGTATTACAAAAGTATTAACGAATTACATTTATATTATTTAGATAGTAAATATAAAAGTAATTCGAAAGTTTGATCAATGTTGACGTAATAACCGACCAACTTTGGTCGGTTATTTTGCAGAAAATAACAATTACCGACCAAAGTTGGTCGGTAAATGCTTCCCCTACATTAACCGACCAACGTTGGTCGGTAATTTTAAATATAAATTCTTAAATATTATAAAATATTTTAAATAATAAAATAATTATTAAAATTTAAAAAATTGGATCCAGATTACCGACCAACGTTGGTCGGTAATCCAAAATTTTCTTGTCTGGCCAGCTGGGTCAATTCGTTGACCAATTTACCGACCAACATTGGTCGGTATTTAGTTTTAAAAAAATGTAAAAAAATTTTCCCCAGTTTCCGTCCAACCTGGACGGTTTTTGGTCGCTTTTTTTGACCGACCAACGTTGGTCGAAAATAGTTGGTCGATTTTTAGCAAATTTTTAGTAGTGCTAGTTCTTTAGTCTTGTGACGACATCCCACCTAACTAAGTGAAATTTTCTTTTTTGCTCAGTAGTCCCCCATAAAAAATTCCTTTGGATTGTGTCAATATTATTTAGCGTAGCCATGGGGAAATTATATATTTGCATAACATGGTTTGGGATGGCAGCCAGGGTTGATTTTATAAGGGTTGCTCTACCAACACTACTAAGAAACTTAGTTTTTCATCCCCTAAGTCTGCTATTCATTCAATCTATTATGAATTGAAAATCCTTTTTGGATGGTCTAGTACTGATCACTGGAGTCCTAAGTACTTGCCGAGGTTGTTGGCAACCTTTTATTGATAGTTTATTACTATAAGGGTTTCTTAGGTCAGGTGGTGTATTATTGAAAAATAAGATTTTGGATTTGTTAAAATTTATGGATTGCCCTGATATTGTACAGAATTTGTCGAGTGTATTGATGAGAGAATTGCAACCTTTTCGGTTGACTTCCATTAGTAGAATAAGGTCGTCTGCAAAGAAAAGATGTGATATAGGTGGTCTCCTAGGACTAATCCTAATGGGGTCTCATCAGCAACCATCAATTTCGTGGTCTATGAGTCTGGATAGCATTTCCATGCATATGATAAATAGGTAGGGAGATAAAGGGTCGCCTTGTCTAATTCCTCTTGTTGGTTTGAAGAAATTTTTCCTGGTCCTATTGACAAGAATATAAGTGTTTGTGGCGGAAATGCAGGCCATGATAAGGTCTATGAAATCCTTAGGAAAATTCAGGGATATTAAGAAGAATCTAATAAAGGATCATTCAATCTTATCAAAGGCTTTCTCCAAATCTATTTTGATCATCATTTTTAATTTTTTTCCCTTTAAGGTTTTTAAGGTGGAGGAAAGTTTCTTGTACTATAATGGCATTATCTGATGCCCTTCTTCCTTTGATGAAGCTAGTTTGGGTGGGGTGAATAATGTTAGCAAGATAGGATTTTATCCTATTGACTATTATTTTTGTGACAAATTTGTACGCAGTGTTACAAAGGCTAATGGGTCTGTATTGCCTTATGGTCTCCGCATTTTGACATATTGGGATTAAGCAAATGTAGGTGTTGTTCATGTCTTCGGGAATATATTTAGAGGTAAACAAATCCCTACAAAAGCTTACCAGGTGCTTACTAGTCTCCTCCCAATATCTTTGATAAAAAAAAGGGTGTAAACCATCAGGCCCTGGAGCTTTAAAAGGTTTGAATGAAAAGAGGGCATTTTTAATTTCTTTCTCAGAGAGGGTGTCAGTTAATAAATGGTGATTAATATCGTTGATGATGGCATTATAGGACATGTAGATATTCTTTCTGTATGATAAGACTTGCTCTGTAGAGTATAAATTAAGGTAGAAATTCGTAATGATAGCCTTTATATCTTTTTGGTCATGAATCCAGTTCCCACCCTCATCTTTTAGACTTAGGATTCTATTCTTTCTCCTTCTTTGTAACATAGTTATCTAAAAGAATTTAGTATTCGCATCTCCTTTTTGGATCCATTGAATTCTAGATTTGAGCTTCCAAAATTCTTCCTCTAATCTCATTATATTATTATACTCCTCAATAAGGTCATTTTTTATGCCGATAAGGAAATTGCTAGTGGTTTATTTTGGTGAATTCTGAATACCCTATAATCTAGCAATAATGGTATTCTTTTTCCTAAATATATTTTCAAAAGTATTATTATTCCATTCCTTAACCCTATCTGTAAATTCCTCAATTGCTTTAAGGATGTCTAATTGGTTATCTCACTTTTCCTTGACTAAACTTTTGAAACTAGGGTGCGACATCCACATAGACTCGATTTTAAAAATGTTATTACTAGTGCTAATTATTTTGTGAAGGTCTAGTTTAATAGGGCAATGGTCGGAGTGGGTCCTAATAAGGTGTTTGACACTCGCTTCTTGGAATAAATTAATCCAATCTGCGTTTGCTAAATATCTATCCAATCTTTCCATGATTAGGGTTTTGCATTGTTTCATTTCATTAGTCCAGGTATACTTAGGACCCTTGTACCCTAAATCTAAGAGATTGCAATAGTTAAGACAATTATTAAAACGGGTAAGTCTATTATTATTAATAGGGATCCCTCCAAATTTTTCTGAAGCTCGTGTTACCTCATTGAAATCTCCTACTACTAACCAAGGGCCTTTGAAGTTATTTGCTACTGCTTTAAGATTGTCCCATAAAATAAGTCTTTTCTCTAATAGATTGCTAGCATAAATAACTGTAAGAAGCCAATAATTATTCGAATTGTTTACCTTTACCATGGCATGTATCTCATGATTCGTGCCTCCGATTTGGTCGATTAAGGTATCTTCCTTGTTCCACTTGAGTGCCATGCCACCCGAGCTTCTGTGAGATGGAGTCTGAATTAAACTGGAGAAGCCAAAGTCATGCACCATGTTATGGTGATCTTCGAGCTTAGTTTCCAATAAAGCTACTACATTAGGTCGATGGTAGTCTAGCATCGAACAAAAAGCTTTTCTAAAATCAACATTACTTGCACCCCTACAATTTCAAATGATGATATTTATACTACTGTTTTGGATTGAAGACACCATCCTTTGGCTCATTTGAGGACTTTACTGGCTCATGTAGCCCTCTTGGTTCATCCAACAGTGTGAACATTATTGGAACCATCACTACATCATATTGGTATATTTCCGGTGGGTTTAGCTTCCTTATAATGATTGAGCATTTCCTCAAATTCACCGGGCAGCTTAAGATGAATCTTTTTTCTCTTCTTGCCTTGAACACTATTAATTTTGCGTACCTCAACACTCCATGATCCACAACTCTTTCTGTTGGCATTTTTTCCTCTTCTTTATCATCTTCCTCCTTTTCTATCCTTGTTTGGTTCTGATCCTGTTATGGAGTTAGTGTAAGCACTGGTGCATTCTGTATCTCTGCTGGTGGTTGTATATTGTTGTTGACATAGTGTGTTAGGGGTGTATGTATGGTCTGTGCATGGTTCAGTGAGGGTACATGGTTTGTTGCATGGCTTATGTGTGCGTTCATTAGGTGTTGTGGATTGGTTTTGTATATTGGAGCTAGGGCTGGTGGGTTCTGAGGGTCGGGGAAGAGTGGAATCTGCATATTGAATAAGTTGAAGGGATTCTGGGCATGTGAGCTTGGGTATCCCCATGGCTGTTGACTCCATGGAGACGGGTGAATCCCTAGGCTTGGGTATATGGGAAAGGACTGTGGGTGATGGTGAAGCATGTAGTACCATGGCAAGTTGATGATGTTGTTCATACCTAGCTGAAACCCCTCCCAAACTATCTGTGCTAGATAGCTTGGGTCCTCTATCTGGACCACTATGTTTTGCCCATTGAGTTGTAAGTTTATGCTCAAAGCATTCCCTATTAACCAGTGCTCCAGCCATGATTGTGGAACATGGTTTTGATGAATGGGCATCGTTGAGTAGATTAGAGGAGTTTGGATTGTATTCAGTGGAGGGACGTCCCTTGTATTGTTTCGTGCATGCTGGTTCTCCCTTATCTATACATTCTTTCTTGCTCTATTTATTCTCCTGTTCTGGCTGTATGGTGGTAGTCTTGGCATTTTGGTCTGTTAGTGTAATGTATTAGTTTTGCTTTGTTAATTCTTTTTCTTGAAAGGTATTTTTTGGCTTATTGGCAAGTAAATTTGGATCAATATGTATTAGACTCCCTAGTTTATTTCCTATCCATTGAAGTATGTCATAATCGTAAAATTATGTGGGTAGTTCAGGAAGTCTTGCCCATATAGCTGATTATGTTAGTGAGGCTTTGGATGTAACAAACTTTGGTTCCCATCTTCTCACCGCCAGGAATTGGTTTTCTATGAACCATGGCCCTTCATGAAGATCTTTGTTATAGTTTTCCTCCTTCATGAACTTAATCATGTAATAGTCATATCCCAGGTCTATTAAGGAGAGTACTTCCGTAGATTTTCATATAACATGAAGTTTTTGTTGTAGAAACCGAAAACCTACTCTTCTTCCAAAGATTTTTATGATTAAAGAATTGGACCAATTTTTATAAATTCTTTCCTTATCTGACGAGGATATGGGAATGAAGACATCCGTGTCAAGAGTATTTTCGGATTCATCTTCTGGGACTAGGTTCTCAAAGTTTCCTTGAACTCGTATGTGACTCTTATCTTGCGACTCATTAAGATAAGATTTATGTTTTTCTAAGAAGGATACCCCTACTTCTTTGGTTTGGGTTAGAGGATTCTGACTTTGGTTCTCTTTAGGGTTCTTCTTTGCTATGGCTTATTTTTTTTCTCTTTCAATGTCCAGATCCATCGGTGTCTTTATGCAAAGGTGTAGAGGGCAATAGACTTGGCAGTAAAGTGTGGGAGATTAGGGTTTCCTATGTTATCCTTAGCTATCTTAGAGAGAAGGAGGAGGTTCTCTCTCTAACCCATTGCAAACATTTCTCTGTCTAAAGATCTCTATTATGATTTAACTTATTTACATCGAAGTGTAAACTTTATCACACTATCATTGTAATATAACCTGCTGAAATATTTTTAAACTATTATTATATATATTAAACTCTAAATTATAAAGATAGTCTAACTAGACCAGATATTGAAGGTTAGCACAAGTGGTGAAACTCTCAAATTCACCTTATATATGTGTGTCGTTCACTTTATTTTTTCTAACTAATGGATTTTCATTCTTTAATCTTTTTTAGGCAAGAAAAGATCAAAAGATCAAATACATCTTTCTTCTTCTCTGTTCTTTAATCGTCACTCAACTTTTATTTTATTGCACTTAAGTCATTAATCTAATTTTTATAAAAACCACTTTATTTTATTTAAATATCGCAAAATTATTTTTGTTGTGTGGGAAATTTTAGTGGCGGCATGCCATAATTTTTAACTGACTGTCATAATCGAAGTCTATTCCAAGAATTACTTCGCTTGTCTACAAATTAAGAAAATAGCCAAATTCAGAAATTCTTTCTAGTTTGTTTTGCTAGAACGACAAAATTTATATTAATAATTAAGTAGTAACATTACATAGAGGTGATGCCTCGTTGGGGGCTTCTAAATCACCTGAGCCAGAGGAGCTGCTAGCTATATGTGTACAAAAACTATTAAGGTTCCCAAGTTCGGCTAGTTTATTTAGTACATTGTTAGATACTAATCTAGTAGTAGATGCTCCAGCTTTGTCCTCCTATAGCAAGTTCCAAAAAATATTCAGTGGGTGAACATGTTGATAAGGGAGTGATGCTTGATTTCTTGGATCCTTCCATTGCCAAACTATGTGTAAGTCTGTTCCCTTCCTGGTAGTTGTGTCGGATCATTGGATTCTCTAGTTCCTTCAATAATAACTTGCACTCATTAACAAGGTTAGAGTAGAGAGAACAATTGTTATAGAAAAGCAGTTGAGGTATTTCAGTAGCATCATTTTCAATTTTTAAGCTATGAAAATTATGATTTTTTGCTATTAGAAGGCAATTTTTTAGCGCGAGGAGTTCCATGTAGGTGGGGGTGTAGCCATAAGCGGGCATTTTGTAGCCCAGAATCCAGTTCCCAGATTTATCTCGGAATATTACATCAATTCCGCCTTTTTATAGCTGCCTTTGAACACCCCGTCAATATTATATTTTAGCTCAGTTGACATTGGGGGGGGGGGGGGGACTCCATTTTACCATTATTAGAGAGGTGATGATGTTGTTAGTAGAAGACGCGGCGGTGTATTTATATTCCATACAACGCATTGTCACAAAATTAAGGGCAAGAAGATTACAAAGTTTGTTAAAGTGATTGTTATTTCTGTTCAGCCATATATGCCTAATGGCAAACGAGAAGAATTCATTCCAAGTGAAATTTAGATGGTCCATATTAATGGTCCGGTCTTTGAGTTTAATGAGCCAGTGATAAGAGTTGTAGTCCAGAACTTGATTTTGTGGGCTTACTTCCTCCCAAAATAACATGGCTATTAGGCATTCAAATAGTATATGGGTTAATGATTAGTCAGCTCCTTTACATATTGAACAAGCTGTATCGATATTCAAGCATATGTGATGTAGATAGGAATTTGTGGGTAGGCGGTTGTGGGAGCATTGCTATAAGAAAAATTTAATCATGTTAAGAGTATTTAACTTCTAGATCTAGTGAAATCTATTGCTAATATGGCTCCGTGTGAGATGAATTTATAGGCTGTTTTAGTGGTAAAGGAGCTATTGGATGTAAGGGCCCAAACTGGTATTTCTTTGGCACCCTGTAATTCTAAGATGTTGATAGAGTGGAGTTTTTGAGTGATGTGTTGAGGTAGGGTAAAGGAAAGTTTTGAGAGATCCCATCGATTATTATCCAAAAGGTCCTTTACTTTAAAGGTAGAGTCTTGTTGGGTTAGAGGTCTGTGGATAAGGGAGCTGAGTGGAGGGAGGTTGGGAATCCATGCTGAGGACTAACAACTAATATTACCTACCTAAAGTTGAGTTCACCTCTGACAAAGTATGTGATGCATGTGTTAGAGGGAAACATGTTAGGTCATCCTTTAAATCTAAAATGTTTGTAAGTTCTTCTAAACCTTTGGAACTCCTTCACATGGACCTATGTGGACCAATGAGAATAAGGAGCAGAGGAGGTAAGAGGTATGTATTTGTGATTGTTGATGACTTCTCCAAGTGTACCTGGACTTTATTTTTGGGATCCAAAGATAAAACCATTGATGTTTTCTGTGTATTTGTCAGAATGATCCAACAAAATCTAGCATGTAATATTTTAAGTATAAGAATTGACCATGGAACTAAATTTAAAAATTCAAACTTTCTTGAGTTATGTGTCTTACATGGCATTGACCATAATTTCTCTACACCTAGAACTCCATAACAAAATGGAGTTGTAGAAAGAAAGAATAGATCCTTAGAAAACATGGGAATGAAGCAAATATTTTGTGCATAATAATGGAAAAGAAGCTCTAGGTAAGTTTGACGACAAAAGTGATGAGGGAATTTTCTTGTGTTACTCTTCACATAGTAAGGCCTATAAGGTTTTTAATAAAAGAACTATGCGTGTGGAAGAAAATATTCATGTTATTTTTTATGAATCTAACAACTTGGCTGAGAAAGGTCTGCAGGATGAAGATTACGACATAGGGTTCACTGGTGATGGAGATACAAAGGAATCTGATGAAGATGGATCTAAAAAACAAAAGGAAATTGATAGTGATCATGAGGAACAAGAAGAAGAAAGAACTATTCTAACTTCTCACCAGACTAATGAAGCCACACCTACTAAACCTGCTCCCTTGGGTCACTTCTCAGGTGAATCTTCTCTAGGTATACAGATCAGACTATAGAAGCATTAAAGCTCACATCCTCTTGAGAATATTATCTCTTATCCAAATGCAGGGGTAGAAACTAGGTTTTCTCTAAGAAATCTATGTGCACTCACAGCATTCCTCTCACAGATTGAACCTAAGACCATCAAAGAAGCTCTAAAGGATCCAGAATGGATCATAGCCATGCAAGAGGAGCTAAATCAGTTTGAGGGAAGCATGGTTTGGCACCTAGTACAGAAACCCAATAACATAACGGTCATAGGTACCAGATGGGTGTTCAGACTTCAGAAACAAGTTGGATGAGCAAGTAAATATCAGAAGGAACAAGGACAGACTGGTGGTTCATGGATACAATCAAGAGGAGGGAATTGACTATGATGAGATATTTGAACCTGTAGCCAGAATAGAGATTATAAGAATGCTGATAGCCTTTGCTGCACTTATGGAGTTCACTTTATATCAGATGGATATAAAGAGTGCCTTTTTGAATGGTTACCTAAGGAGGAAGTGTTTGTCAAACAATCTCATGGGTTTGAAAGTGAAGAATTCCTGACTATGTCTTCAAACTGGATAAAGCTCTTTAAGGACTGAAACATGCTCCAAGAGCTTGGTATGAAAGGCTCTCAAAATTCCTCTTAGCCAACAACTTTGCAAGAGGAAAGGTGGACAACACTCTATTTCTAAGGAGTAAAGGGAAGAATATTCTGATTGTGCAAGTGTATGTGGATAAAATTATCTTTGGGGCTACCAATGAATAAATGTGCAAGGAATTTGCTAAGATGATGGGAAATGAGTTTGAGATGAGTATGGTGGGTGAATTAAACTTTTTTCTGGGGCTACAAATCAAGCAACACCTACTGGAACCATGATATATCAGCACAAATATATCAAAGAACTACTGAAGAAGTTCAACATGGATTCCTCTAAGTCCATTGACACACCCATTGCAACTGCAACAAAGCTGAACCTTGATGAAGAAGGGAAAAGTGTGGAACATAAACTATATAGAGGAATGATTGGGTCAATGTTGTACCTCACAGCAAGAAGGCCTAATATAGTGCTTAGTGTGGGATTATGTTCAAAATTTCAAGAAAAATCCAAGGAATCCCACCTGAAGGCTGATAAAAAGGATACTAAGATATCTCAAGGGGACCCCTGACCTCTGTCTATGGTATCCCAGAGGGTATAGTTTTGATCTAGTTGTTTATGTTGATGCTGACTATGCAGGTTTACATGTTGACAAGAAAAGCACTTCAGGAATAACTCATTTTTTTAGGTTCTTGTCTGGTGTCTTGGGGAACCAAGAAGCAGAACTCAGTGTCCTTATCTACATCTGAGGCTGAATATATGGCAGCAGCATCCTATTGTGCTCAGTTTCTATGGATAAGACAACGGCTAAGGGACTATGGTATATTTGTTGATTGTGTTCCCATTTTATGTGATAACACCAGTGCCATAAACATTGCTAAAAATCCATGCCAGCATAAGAGAACCAAGCACATTGACACTAGACATGACTTTCTCAGAGACAATGTTGAAAAGGAGAATATCTCAATTAACTTTTGTAAAACTGAAGATCAAATTGCTGATATTTTTATTAAAGCTCTGAGTAGGGATCACTTTGAAAGAAATAAACTAGAACTAGGTCAAATCAACTCCTCCCTCTAAGTTGAATCTCGATGATTGGTTAGAAAATGCATAATAAGATGTAGTTAATTAAGTACAATGTGCTTGATTAAGCTTTGTGCTTGTATTAAGCTCACACACTTGCTCTAAAACTCTGGCTGATAACTGTGCTGCATGATACTAATATGAAGTGTTGAAGTTTTATTGCAGAAACAAATAAGGAGTTGCTAAGGGTTGGTTCTTTGATTCGGGTACGTGCCATACTGTTTTAAGTCACTAAGACTTTATATTCTAAAAATTTTTCTATGCTCAGACTTTTAATTCTGTTGGCATCACTTCCAATCGTCTTCTAGTCAAAGAGTAAGGGAGAATCCTAGTGCAGTTAGAGATCAATTACTCCTAAAATCCTAATAGTCAAAGTAATCGTTATAAGAGTCCCGTTAGAACTCAAATTCGGTCACCTTCTCTCTTCCAGTCAAATCAGGAGTAACGTCTTTAAAAGACTCTTATGATCAGCTTCTCTAACTTCATTGTTTCTCTCAAACCCTAAGCAAGAATCAAAAGCAATTATCAAAAACTAATTCTCTGTTTCTCTTCTTCGAATCTCTCATCTGATCACCATGCCTAACGCCAGTCAAACACCCTCTAAAGCTAAACCATCAACCAAGGCTGAAGCAAAACCCAAAATCTTGAAGCCTAAATCGAAGACAAATGCCCAGTCATCAACAGAACCCATACCCACACCTGCTCATTCTCCTTTGATATCCTCTACTATACCTACATCATCATCCCATATTCCTACTGTTCATGATGTTCCCATCATTCCCACCTCCATTATATCCCCTCCTCCAAACACAAATACCCATGCACCTGAGCTTCCTGTGAAAAATACCTCTAAGTCAACAAAGGTCAAATCCAATTTAAGAAAATCTGTCAAGAAAGTGCATGATGCTGCTACGCAGGGAGACACTGTAGCCAAGGAATCTGTGGTTCTGGGAAATCAGTGAAAGTTACTACTGATCAGGTGTTGCTACCTAATTTTGCCCTCATATTTTTATAAATATCATATATGTTTAAAAATACCATTCCTGCATCATTAGCAATTTACAAGAGTCATACAATTATTTTCTATAATTTTTAATAATCTCTAAAAGCTTTAAAATTGATTTTTTTGCATTTAAATTACTTGAATATGTATTGATTACCCTCTAAATTATTTTGTGATGATTCAATCATCCGAATTTATTATTTACATCCACATATGTGTCTCATAATATTCTACTTTATTTTTATATAATTATATTTATATTTTAAATCTATTTTATATAATTTTTTAATAATAGCCTATATTCTATACATAATTGTATTTATTATATTATTTATATCAAAATAGCTTTTCTTATATTTTTATAATGTTAAGTTGTTATTGTACTGCACGAATAGTATTTTTATTATTTATTAGTCATTTTTTATAATTTATATTTTAATGAATTTCGTGTATTTAAATTGTAGCCCAATTTTAAGCTAATTTCGGACCAAATCAAGGCCCAAAATAGCTGGCCCATTCCCATTAAGTCTCACGGAGCCCAAGACAAACGACCCTCTAATTTGACCGGGTCGGTACCTATTTAAACGACCCACCCCATTCATCCTTTAAATCCTGGTCGTTGATCTCTCAAGATCAACGGCCCTCGTTCACCCAAGCTCTTTTAATTAACCAAACCCTGAAACCCTAACCCATTTCCCCTTAGCAGCCGCCTCTATACGCTCTCAAACCCATCCTTCACTTCCCAAACCCTAGCCGCCTCCCCAAATCTTCCCGGAATCCGATCAAATCAAGGATTCCTTCTGTGATTCTCTTACCTTTTACGCGTTACCTCATTGCTACTTACAAGATTATGGTGTTACTCAGTATTTGCCTCACTTTTGACAAATACCAGTCTCTGAATAAAGGGAAATTGTCTTTACCTTTGAGACTTAGACGATACTTCGTCTATGTACACTCACTACCAGGTTATATGGGTCCGATTTACCAAGATCTTCGGCCAATCTTTGATTTCCATCGAACTAGGGTTTGAAATTTCAATTTTTTCCGTCACTGGTTCTAGTATCGATTGCATGTGATTTTCTTTCCTTATTTTCCCTTTTAACAGACCTTAATCACTGCATTATTCTCTCATTCTCACTCATTATACTCTGAAATTTGAGACCTTGGCCGGCTGAAAGCCAAAGCCATTCGAATTCGATTGTGTTCTTTCTCAGTGCGAGCACTACCCAAGGTTCATTTGAGACCCTTGGGAACTCTGACGCACTGGGATTTTGGGGATTCTGCTGCTCTTTGATACTGTAAATTGAATTACTTCTAGAAATTGCTCTTCTCATTTGCTTGTTCGTTAATTTGTAACTGGTAAGTGCCTTTGGCCTTTGTAGTTTCATTCTCTATTTGTGTGTGTTATTGCTCTGTATATCTATGTCATTGAGACTTTTGTGAATCAATATGCTACTATGTCATCTCTGTTTGTAGCCCATTTGCTCTGAAGTTATTCTCATGATTCTATATTTTTCTAGCATCTAAACTAGTCTAAATTCTAACTCTGATTCTAGCTTTCTTAAGCATGTCTAGCTTGGTGTTCTTGTGTGTGTCTGAATGCTTACATCTACTGCTTGTCCTGAGTTTCTCTTCTACCCTGTTCTGAATTCTTGTGATAAATCAATTTGTGCATAGAATATGTTCTAATTCATGTTAAATCATTTATGTATAACTTAATGCTTTCCTAGAAGTGATTTCTTGATCACGTTGATTAGCCAAATATGCTTTCTTCCTACTTAACGTGTGCTCCCTGATTTGTTCAATCCAGTGCTATTTAATATTGCCTAAAGACCTTTAGAATGAGATGCAATATCTAGCCCCTTCTCTTGTATGTTATCAAGACCTAGTATCTGCATGTCCTGTTAATCTAGAGTTGATATATTTTCACCTATCATGAGTTCTGATATTGTTTCTGAACTTTGGTATCATGACCGATGCTCAACATGTTAAAGTTTTCTCATTCTCAACTAAGTGATTGCTCGATCATGAACCTGTTCTGTTATGTTGTTTTTACTAGGCCTTCATGTTAAAACTTTCATGTGAAGGCTATGCTCTACTTGTTCTTGTCTATGACTCTATTAGATTTTCATGTTTAAATCTTATGTCTAAAGTTCTTTTAGGCTAATTCTGAATCATTTTACTTTTGAAACTCTTTAGGAATAGTTCACTATCCCATGATGGTCAATCCTATTACTTTAGATTTGTTTCTGAGAACACTAGCATGAACCTGCCTTGTGAACTTGTCAGTATTTCATGTGATCTTGTCTATGTGCTTTGGCTAGAACTGCTGTTAGTTACAGCTTTAGAAGTTAAGCGTGAAAAGTTGTTTAATTAATAGCGGTTTGTCACCTGTATGGTTAAGTTTGGCATCCATTTCTGGTGTTTAGCCATATGTGTTGTTGGACATGGGCATTGGATTCAGGAAGATTCTACTGTCCTTATGAGCCTGAGATTTGGGTCTGTTGGTTGGTGAGGCTACTGAAGGCCCAGAAATTCACTAGGTTATTTTATAGTGGGCATGTACTGTTTAATGAGGCTTGTATTTGTTTCAGTCTGTATTTTGTCATCTTTGAGTTTGTATTGTTCCATTTTAGTCCTATAACTTGTAATAATGAATAATTGGGGCATTAGTGAAATTGGGGAATGGGCGTACTTTATTCTTGCATAAAGGGTAGAGAAGATGCCTATAAGGTCCATGTGCTTTATTTTCTATCTTGTTTAACTTGCTCTACTTCTGCACACTAGTAGAAAGCATGCCTATAGAAAATCACACACTTCACTTAACTTGCCTAAATGCCTATACATTATTCAAAAGCATGATTGTTTGACTAAATATTTTACCTGCTCACATGACTATCTATATGATTATTAGATAGCATACCTATGGGGTTGTAATAATACATACCTTTGTTAATGCTCATCTAGATCCATGACTATAGGGTCGTAACTAATTAATTAATAGGCTGCTTCTGTTGTTTTATTATACTGCCGCCAAGATAGCATGCCTATAGGATAAGTATGACAAAATCGAGTTCAGCTACCAACCATTAGAAACCTTGCCTATAGGATATTGTTACTTGCCTAGAGAGCATGTCTATAGACTTAAACGTTGGTAATGCCAAGTTTTCTAATAGCTCTCACTGCTTGTTGCTCAAACAACTTAGAAATCATGTCTATAGGTTTTATAACATCCGTAATGTGCAAATTAGTTAATTTGGACAGCAACACTGCATGTACGACGCTTGAAATCAGAATCATATAGAAATCATGCCCATAGGACTTAACAACTCAAATATGTCTTAATCTGAAAATTGTCTACTGTGTAGCCTGGAACTTATTTGTGTGCTTTGTCGTTATGTGTGGAGGCTAACATGAGCCACTCTTTGCTATTATATGCAGTCGTACTTGTTTTGAATGCGCGATTAGCTTTATCATTTTGAGCAACCTAGGTAAAGTTTAGAACCACCCAAATAGAGGTCCAAAGCCTCCTAGACCACAGGTATGAGACAGGTAGTGCACACATAGAGTACGATTTAGAATTGAATTAGAGAGACTTTAGGTAACAACTTCAACATAGTAATTGGGTAGCAGGAGATGATAGTCTATGCCCGTTGAATAATATGAGCAACTCCTGACCTTAAGGGAGTTACGAAGTATTATTTATGTTGCATGGGGTAATCCTTTAGGCTAAAAAACTTAGGACCCCACTTTTTCTTTATATACTTGTTATTTACATTTAGTAGTCTAACATAGACCAATGTAGTTGTATCCTTGTAATCATTAAAGATTTGTACCGATTCTCACGTGTTATGATAAAACTCTTCGACTTCTATATTTTCCTTTGTTTGATCACCTAGCCTAATCACATAATCCACATAGTTTAAAATTCGGCCGGAACCCACAATTGTGGACCTTGAGGAGTGCCTAACACCTTCTCTTTGAGGTAATTTGAGCCCTTACCTGGTCTTTGGTGACACGTACTAGTCAAACAGAGTTATTTGCAAATAGGTACCCTAACGCACCTTAAAAATTATTAGGTGGAGAATCTTCTCTTTTAACCTTTCTTTAAAAGAGTTGTCACATGTCGAAACCCGCTTTCGCGAGAAAACAGGGTGCGACATCAGGTACAACATCCTCCTTCCAAATTAGATATTTTGATGTCTGCTATAGATGTTTCTCCCCTAAATACTCTCCCACCCACGAGTGAAAAGCCACCAGTGGAGAAATTCATTGTCGAAAAGGGTGCAGGGGATCCGGGGAAAGAGGTAGATACAACGATTGTGAAGCCTGTGGTTGAGGGGAAAGAAAGTAAAGAACCTGTGCAAAATGAGGCTTCTGATAGTCTTTTCTTTATTTGGACTAAGGATGAGGAAGATGATGGGGGTGAAAAAGAAGCTGTGAATAGTCACGAGGAACATGATGCTCAAAACATAGCCAATGAAGAAGAAAAGAGTGAGAATGAGGGAGCATCTGGAGATGAGAAGGAGAGTTATACAGAGGATAAGACAGGTGAACAGGCTAATGATTCTGCAAAAGAAGAAAATCAGAGTGAAGAAGAGGAGGTTTCTGAAAGTAAGGGTGAGGATCAAGAAAAAGTAAGTAAGAGTGAAGGAGGTGATGAAGAGAGTGAGTAAGAAGAGGAGAATGTGAGTGAGGAATCTAGGGGTTGCATGACAATTGGAAACATTATCATAGCCCCTTCTGAAGAAATTGGTGAAGAGACAAGGGCTCAAGAACCTAGGTTTTTGTTGACTCCTTTCACTGGAGATGAAGAAGTTAGCACTGATGAAGATGATATGCCACTATCTGAGGTAGGGAAGAAATCCAGGAAGACCCCTGTGAAAGCTACAAAGTCAGCAGTCTCAACAAGAAAATGAGTGGTTCCTCTTGCCAGAACTCCTCTCATAAGGAGTAAAAGAAAGGTTGTTGATGCACATATCATTAACGAGTCCATAAGTGCAAAGAAGCCAAAGAAAAAGGTTTCAATTGTGGAACATGTTGTTGAGGTGAATGGAGAAGATGAATCTGACTCTGCTTTGCCAGCAAAGTCTGCTACGCCCAAGAAAAGGGGTGCCAAAGTCACCAAACCTGCTACCTCTTCTGTAAGGGCCAGTAGGGGTAAGTCAAGAAAGAATGTACAGCTGCAGTTGATCGACTCACAGAGTTCAGGAATAGAAAAGTGTTAAATGGGAAGATTCTTGCGAACACTGATAAGAAGGGAATGGCTCAACTGGTTGAAAAACTTGAGCTACAGGGGTGGAAGCACATGTTTGTCAAAGCTTTCCCCCAGTATGTGTTCCTGTTGTGGTGGAGTTCTATGCAAATTTCACATTTGATGGGAAGGTAGTCAAGAGTAAGGTAGGGGGCTTTGACATGGAGTTTGATGCTAAGGAGCTGGGGATGCTTCTAAATATCTCCTCTTTGGGATTCGACAATTACTTGAAGAAGAAATGGCCAGCCATAGACAATGATGTTGACACTAGCATTGTGGTCACCGGGAAGTTCTCCCAAAAGTTTGAACTAGATGCTCCCCAGAAAGTGTACAAGACTGATATGACTCCCTTCCACAAGTTATTGTTTCATTTTTTCAACTCCTCCATTCTTCAGAGCTTTGAGAAAAGGCATGAAGCTACTCTGCTGGATATGGTTGTGATGGAGTTGCTTGACACTGGTAGACCTATCAATATTCCTAGCCTAATGATTCAGCATATGGCAAAAGTTGCAGATACTTCCAAACCAAAGCATGCTATGCCATATGGTTTTATGTTGACTGAGTTGTTTGAAAAGCTCAACATTGCCTTACTTGAGCTTAAGTTTGGAAACCACAATGATGTTTTGGATGTTGTTACCCTCAAGCAGTATGGATATGAGGAAATCAAGGCTAGATGACCCACATGATTTGCTATTCTTCCTAGAAGCAGTAGGGTTGTAGAACTTAGCAAGAGGTTGAAGTTGGCTATTGAAGAGAATGCCAAGCTTCGTGAAGACAATAATGAGCTGAGAAAGGAAACAAAGCAACTTAGGGAAGAGCTCAGAAGAGACAGGGAGGCTCATGCTCAATAGATTGTCACCCTTATGAAAGCCTCGATCCCCTCTGCTTCTCACCCATAAACTTGTTCCTTCTCAGTGTCCTTAGCTCTTTTGCTATTCTAGTGATGCTTTATATTTTGTTCCTTTTTGTCTTCGTCTGAGTAGTTTGCAGTATGCTTAGTTTATTTTGTTCTAATGATGAAGACTTCTTTTGGCACTACTTAATGTCTCATATTGCTCTGCTTTACTGCTTTGTACTATATTGGATCATCAGCCTAGTCTATTTGCCTTTTCTTAAGCTTGTGTTGTAGTTTGTTTGGCCTTGAATCTTACATTATCTGTGCTTAATGTCTAATATTTGTTTTTTGTGTTTTCGATGATGCCAAAAGGGGGAAGATAAGGTTGTAAAGTGTTGTGAACATACATGTCTGTCAATCGTACTTGTTGTGCCTATATGGTTCTTTGATCTGGTTCTTTGATGTGATTATTTGTTTTTGCTATGTACAAAGTTTGTCATCATTAAAAAGGGGGAATTTGTTAAGTATTGAAGTTTTGATGATTAACAAAGTATGACTAAATGTTCAAAGAACCAGGTCCTCAACGAACTATTCTGAAGAACCAGCTTTTCAGGAGAAAGAATCAGCTCCTTATGAGTGATACTTGTACATCTATACAAGACAGTAACTTTATCTCAAAGTTACCCAGGTCCGAGTTTGGTGGAAGATGGCTACTATAAGTGATAAGGTTCATTGCTCAAGAAGATATGGATTATTCAGTCACATACTAAAGTCTCAAAGCTTGTGCAATCCTTGGAACTATAGGAGTCCTATCAAAGAGGAAGCTGACTATGAATAGAACTCTTAGAAGATCTCAAGTTGTATTTTAAATAGGATCGACTTTGGATTTCCGAACCATCCTTTCACATATCAACTAAAGAGTCATAAGTTGTTTACTTGTGTTGAGTACTTACCTTGTATCCTTCCCGAGTCAGTCTAGTGAATGTGTTTTAGGAAATTGAGTTGTAATCAAGTGTCATAAACAATTAGTGAGTTGGAGTGAGTATTTTGCTTTACAAGTTAGAGTAACTTGTGAATCAAATAGGAGTAGTAGGAGTACTGGAGAGTATTTAATTATAGTCTTGTAATTGATACACTTTGTCTCATTGTTCTAGTGGAGTTGGAGTTGAAAATCCTATGTTGTAGGTCGTGAATTTTGCACCTTTGAACCGGGTGATTTTTCACGTGAAAATCATTGTGTTCATTTTATTGCTTGTTTACTTTATGCTTAATAAACACGGTAAAGAACCAAGTTCTTTAGTAATCCATACGGGCACTCAAACTAAAAATAACTATTGCAAAGAACAAGGAATTCGTCATCAAAAAACTCTGGCCAAGAAGCCTCAATTGAATGGTTTGGCAGAGAGGATGAATAGAACTCTAGTTGTGAGAGTTAGGTGCTTGCTTTTAGAGGCTAAACTTCCAAATACATTTTGGGCGGAAGCACTTAATACTGTTGCTTACGTTATCAATTTGTCTCCTGCTGTTGCTTTGGATGGTGATGTCCCAGACAGAGTTTGGTTTGCCAAAGATGTTTCTTATGATCACTTGAGAGTTTTTGGGAGTAAAGTTTGTGTGCATGTTCCTAAAGATGAGAGATCGAAACTTGATGTCAAAACTAAGCAGTGCATCTTTATCGGTTATGGTCAAGATGAGTTTGGGTGTCGTTTTTATGATCCTGTTGACAATAAACTTATTAGAAGTTGTGATGCAATATTCTTTGAAGACTAGACTATTGAAGATATTGACAAAGCTGAGAAGATAGATTCTCTGAGTAATGAGAGCTTAGTTTATATTGATCTAGTTTCCATTGCTAAGGCACCTATTGCACATGAACGAACCCAAAACAATAATGAAGATACTGATCAAGTTCAAAATGATCATCATGGTGTAGATGTTATGGATGCTCCAGTTGATGAAGTTGTGGTTGATCAGCAACCAAATCCTGCTCAGGTAACTACTTCGAATTCTCCCGAAACCTCTCTTAGAAGATCTACAATGGAGAAGCAAATATCCAAGTGCTATCCTCCTGGTGAGTATGTACTTTTGACTGACATGGGAGAACCTAAGAATTATGATGAATCCATGCAAGATACTCACAAAGATTAGTGGATAGAAGCCATGGAAGATGGGGTGAAGTCACTCTAGGAGAATGGCACATATGGGTTAGTGAAATTGCCGAAAAGTAAGAAAGCTTTATCAAACAAATGGATATTCATAGTAAAGCAAGATAACTATACCTCTGCACCTAGGTACAAGGCGAGGTTACTTGTTTAGGATTTTGGCCTGAAGAAAGGAGTTGACTTTGATGAAATTTGCTCCCCTATTGTGAAGATATCTTCTATTCGTGTGGTTCTAGGCTTAGCCGCTAGTCTAGATTTAGAGGTTGAGCAAATGGATGTAAAGACTGCTTTTCTTCATGGTGATTTAGATGAGGAGATTTATATGGAGCAGCATGAGGACTTCATAGATAAGCATGTCTTTTGCAGAAAATTGGCAGGCATGAAGCCTGTCAATAGTTCCTCTACTTGAAGACATATTTGGCCCCTTGGCTGAAGGGGGAGTTTGTTAGGCCCATGCCCATGTTGTCCAACCAAAGGCCCAATGGCCTAATCTTATTCTCTTTTGGTTTTCATTCTTATTCGCAACTGAATTCAATTTTTATTTTTATTTAGAGTTGGTTTTGGCTTTAAGAGAAAGTTTCACTCATAATCTATAAATAGGACAACCTTGAAGAATTATTCTATGCTTATTGGTACAAGTCTTTGAAAGACTTAGCACATAAGAGTGGTTTTTGAGAGAGCTTTCATCAAGAGAGAATAGAGAAGAAAAGTGTTTGTTTTGCTGCAGATTTTTGTTCCGACCAGCTAATTTCAAATCACATTGTTTGATTCGTTAACCGTTGGATCGGGCTAAAATTTTGACTGAGTATTCGTAACATCTTGGTCTTTGATTAGAATGGCGATGATCGGATTTAGAGGCCTGTAGCATCTGATTTCGAGCCCCTAACTGCAGCTCCATTTTTGTGACTTCTTCTCCATCTTCAATTGATTTATTGTTGATATTGTTGCTTCGTGTATGACACTTGTTGTGTAGCCAATTTAGAGAACTTTTGTAACCTTGTTATTGTTATAGTAGAGTTTTTTGGATCTTTGTGATTTCGTAGTTTTTACCTTTGATTTGAAGGATTTTCACGTTACAATTTGGTGTTCTTTTATTTTCAGGTTTGCCTCTTTAACATTTACAAAGGTAGAATTTCTTGTATAATTTTATAGATATTGAAAATGTACATATCTTAGACTTTACCTACTTATTTCAAATTCTAGATTAGCCTCCAAAATCCAAATACTCTCACTCTCACTCGATTCCAGCTACCAGAGGTTCTCAGTTGTCACAGCTAACCAGTTCATCATTCAATATATCAATCTCCAGCATTATAGAATATAGGTAAAGTTAAAAGAGCTGGAAGAAGTAGAATCAAGACTCGTTTCACTTGTTTCAAAATGCCCCAATCTGAAAGTCCTCCATCAAATTCATGCCCGTATCATCACTCTTCCACTTCCCACTATCTCATTCATTCTCTCCAAAGCTCTTACCTTTGCAGCCCTTTCTCCCAATGGGAGCCTCAATTATGCCAAAAGGGTCCTTACCCAAATCCCCAACTCTAGCATTTTCTCTTATAATTCTCTCATTATAGGTTTTCTTGAATCCCAAAAAATTCCATCTTAAGAACCTATTTTTATTTTCAAAAAACTACTCAAGAAAAGTTACCCAAAAGCAAATACTTTCACTTTTGCATTTGTTTTAAAGGCATGTTCAATTTTAACAGCATTTAAAGAAGGCCAAGAAGTTCATAAGCATGTAATACAATCTGGGTTTGGATCAAACCCCTTTATTCAAACCTCATTGTTGAATTTATACGCTAAATGTGAGGAGATTGGGTTGGCGGAGAAAGTGTTTGATAAAATTCCTGAGAGAAATGTGGTTGCTTGGAGTGCAATGATTAGTAGGTATTCGAGACTTGGGATGGTGAATGAGTCTTTAAGTTTGTTTAGGGAAATGCAGAAGACTGGTGTTTCGCCTGATAAGGTGACGATGGTGAGCGTGATTTCGGCTTGTGCTATGTCTGGGGAATTAGATTTGGGGAGGTGGGTGCATGCTTATATTGACAGGAGATTGATTGAGAATGATCTTGAGCTTAGTACTGCGCTTGTTAACATGTATGCAAAGTGTGGATGCATTGAGAAGGCGATTGAAGTATTCGAAGCGATGCCTGTTAAAGATGCCAAGGCGTGGAGCTCAATGATAGTTAGCTTGGCAATCAATGGGCTCGCAGAATATGCATTGGTGATGTTTTCCAGGATGGACAAAGCTAAGGTAATTCAATGACTATGAACAATGCTGTAAGATGCAATTTTTCCTATAAAAACATGTCATCTTGATTCACATAAAACATTGAAGGAGTGCACGACTTTGTGCTTATTAGGCTCCGCGTTGAATCTTTGTGTAAAAATCAGATAAATTGAATGGTAAATCTTTGATGTATCGACTGTTAGCAGCTTATCTATAATCTATTTTTGAATTTTCGTTCAGGTGGAACCTAACCATGTGACACTAGTTGGGGTTCTTATGGCATGTGCTCATAGTGGACTAGTTTTTGAAGGGAAAAAGTATTGGGCAAGCATGATTGAGTCTGGTATTGAGCCATCTTTAGAGTACTATGGCTGCATGGTCGATCTGTTAAGCCGTTCAAACTTAATTGATGAAGCTTATTCATTTGTCGAAGCCATGCCACTCACCCTGTGTCCAGCAATATTGCGCACATTACTTGTTGGGTGCAAAAAGAACAAGATCTTGGACAAAGGTGAAATTCTCGGCCAGCATCTCATTGAATTAGAGTCGTCGAATGCAGAGAACTATATCCTACTGTCTAGTTTGTATGCATCGGGTATCAAACTGGGAAAAAATGCGCCACGTGAGAAAAATTCACCCTTTTTTCTGGAGGATCGTAATACTGCTCCGTTTCTTCGTGAGCAAAATCGACGAGCTTCCCTTCACCCTCGACCATCTCGTAAGATTATATAGCCCTCGACTCTACCGAGGTGGGATGATAAAGCTTCAACGTCGGGACACCAAGGCGTTCACCTTAAGTATAGATGAAGACAAAGATCAGGGCTGGATAGGCCGGTTCGTTCGGGTGAAGACCACGGACCTAATCCCGACTAAGAGCATGCCATTTTCTGAGAAATAGAATATGAAACGTAAGTATGATCCCGTCTTTAATTTCCGTTTGTTGTTTTTACTTCTTCATCCTTTCTTATCAGTGCTTTTCTCGATGCAGTCGTTGCTTGGATGCCGGGTGCGGTTCCCCACCTCGAGAAATAGGTCAAGAGCTTGGTTTTGACGTCAATATACACCGAGCGCGCGTGGCGTGATTTGTCAAAGGGCTAGTGGGAGGCTCAGACTCATAGTAAGCCTTCTTCTTGGCTTACCGATTTGCCTATCGTTCAAGCATTGTTTTCAAACATGAGTTTACTTACTTTCTCCTTTTGTAGGTCTCGAAAAGGATACGGCTATGAGACCCCTGACAAGTGATGAAGAAGCTTTACTGCCTATCTCGAAACCGATGAAAGTGATTAAGAGAAAAAGGGCCTCGAACTCCGAGGGTCAAAAACCCAAGAAGAGAAAGACCCGTAAACCTAAGGGAAACACAATCCCACTGTCTATGGAGTCAGTACAAAGACTAAGGGATAAAGAAGATGAAGGTGATTCTGGGCTGATGGCCCATGCATGAGCTAGCACCAATATTCAGAAAACTTCGGAACCGGTGGGAGTTAATACTGCTCCGTCTCGGCTCGATGAAGGCAAGGAGGAGACTCCGGCCCAAGTTCCTGAGGCGAGGGGAACTGAAGATGCTTTACCTCGGGGCGAATAGATCGTTGAAGAGGCGGTGGATGCCGATGTAGAAACTGGGCTTGAGGCTCCCCAAGACAGAGGCGGCGCCCCAAAAAACCTACTTGGGGCAATAGAGATCGGGGATTCTCCCTCATTTCCTTCATTTTCCCAGTCGATGATACGCGACGCTCATGCCGTGGAGACTTGTCACGGGGAGGGAGCCCATAGAGAGGAAGATCCTTTCTATGGTTATTTTGTTGAGGTAGAAGATGCCACAGGTCTGAGTGACTTGGAGGCTCCGAAGAAGAGCTCGGGCGAGGTGGGAGTATCTTGTCTTTTCAATGAAGCTCAACATGCCCTGAATCGTGTAAGTTCATATTTTCTTTGTCAATTTTCATAATTGTATTTTTCTTTCCTTGTATAATTCCTTATTTCTATTTTTGTAGGCCTTTGTGCTTTATCACGAGGCATTTTTCTGATCCCGAGGGGAGCTGAGCCGGTACGAAGCCTAAATCTGAGGGCATACTGAGGAGAGAGATGCCTTCAAGCTTCTTAGTGAGCAGAGAAAAGGGGAAGCAAAAGGACTTTGGGCTGAGCTAGAAGCAGCTTGGAAGAACAAGCTGATCTAGCCGAGCAGGTAAAAAGAATTTTTGAAGTTAATGATACTAACTCGGGCATGATGGCTAATAGTTCGGTCCCACAGGTCCAGCAAAAGTTTGGTGTGATCAGGCAGCTTCGTGTTGAAGTAGACACAGTGAAAGTGGAGGCCGAGGAGTGGAAGAAGAACATGGACCGTCTTGCCTCAGAAAAGGAGGTTGTTCGAGCTCAACTGGCCTCGGCTGAGACCCAACCCCGAAGCTTGAAAGAGAATGCCTTGGTGCAAGCCAAGAAAATCGAGGAGTTCCAGTCTCAGTTGGGCTCAGCAATTTCTTATCGAGAGAGACTGGCCACAGAACTTGCAGCGGCCAAATCGGAGGTCGAAATAGCCACGGCTAATGCTGATGCAATGGTGGCCATCTACCGGTCCGACGCTGAAGCTGCTCAGGTTATAGCAAAGGAGGTTGCCGAGGATGCTCAGGCTTGAGCAAACTAGGTTGCCGAGCATGCTAAATGCCAGTCTCGAAAGGAGACTCTCGAGGAGATCCATGCTCATGGCTTCGATCTTACAGCCGAGATCGAGAATGCTAAGGAGCTTGAAGCCAAAACCAGAGTGTTGGCCTTTCCTGATGATGATGATACCAAGAGTATGAGTGGATCTGAAAGTGAAGAAGGCCTCGAGGGCGAAGATGTTGCTCCCTGAGAGGACTAAGTCCTTTAGGATTAGTATTTTTTTTGTTTTCTTTAAGACCGTTTCGGTCTTTTGTAGAGAAACTTGATTGGGCTATGCTGCCCTTGTAAATGATTTTTGACATATATATAAAAACTTACTTCCTTTCCGCCTTATAAAATTATGAAGTTATATTCTAAGATCCGAAGTTTAGACAATTTGATTGAAACTGAATTAGTATAGCCCTTAGACTTTATGATCGAGTGAGTGCTTGCTCGAACTCGAAGTAAGGTAACCCTTAGTTTTTTTATTTGAGCAAGGATGGTCTCTCGAACTCAAGGCAAAAAAAAACCCTTAGGCTTTTGTAAAAAGATTATTTATGGCTTTGTCCCTTTTTCGGCTTGAAAAAGTTTTTTATCATTTGTATTTGCGAAACTTGTAATGCCTTGGCATGAAATAAGGAATTGTTCGAGAGTTCGAACAATTTTGTACTCATTAGAGTTTTCGAGGCTTGATATTATCGAAGCCTTTTATGATTTTGCCGGGGTAAGCCTTTTTAACCGGTTTATGAAAGAATTCGAAAGCCTGTTTTGTTACGGAATTCGGACGTCTCCGACCCGTGTTAATTCGGCTGTAGCCTCTTTAGTTCGGGATTTACCTCTTGGGCTTATTTTCCTGTTTTACTTCGAGCTTGCCCGAAGTGTCAATCCCCGAGTGGGGTTGCCGCGGCCTATAAAATTGAGGGTTGCCTAAAAGGTCTTATGATCTCGGAGTTTATATAATTCGATCTCGTTTATTTTTCGGATGGCAGTCCCCAATTGTGGGGGTAATCATCTGAACTCTGGTCATGGTCGGCCCTTAAGCCTGTTTACATAATAGATCGAGAATATGAAATTGTAAAGTAGAAAAACTTTTCTAAGGTACGAGATATCGGTAAAGAAGAATACTTCTCTTTATAAATCATTATACATGCGTACATGTTCTGTGTCAGAGTTCGAGCAAACTACGCAGGCATGGTTCATTTGACCATTTGGCCCTTACAAAGTTTTCCTATCGAGACCCTGCTGCCATGAAGTAACTTCCTCGCATCAAACTTGATATTCGAGGGCACCCCCCCCCCCCCAGTATTCGAGGTTGATTGTAAAGAGGCCTCGGATACTGTTGAATTGTTCTAAGTTAGCACGATTAATGGTTGCCTCATTAAAAACCTCGCCTCAAAACCCATTTGGGCCAAAATCGGTCCAAGAGAAAAAGAGTGCAACGCGTGCTTTTAGACCTAAAGGCTTCGTGTGGAAGAATCCATCATTGTTTCTAGTCGAACACCTGCAAGGGTTAGTTTAAAATATAAATGAAAATGGGAGGGGTCGTACCTTAGTAGTAGTATTGTTTTAGGTGCGATACGTTCCAATTGCTCGGCAGTTGTTTATCGTTTATTGTGCCAAGCTTGTATGATCCTTCCATATATTATGGGTAACGTAGGAGACATCTCTAGGCTCGTATTCATAGTCTCGTCATTCGACTCTTATGTTACATATCGAAACCTGATGTTAGGTTCTCAGACCTCGACCCCGATCAGAGCTTCGGCGCCATAAACTAACGAGAACGGTGTTGCTCCAGTACTGGATTTCGATGCTGTGCGGTATGCCCATAGAACCTCAGGTAGTATTCCTCTCAATTTTCTTTTCGCATCAATCAATCTCTTCTTAAGATTTTGGATGATGGTTTTATTGGTCGATTCGGCTTGTCCATTCCCGCTGGGATAATAAGGTGTTAATAGAATCCTTTTGATCTTGTGATCCTCGAGAAATTTAGTTACTTTGCTGCCGATGAATTGTTTTCCATTATCACATACAATCTCGGAGGGCATCCCAAATCGACATATGATATGGTCCCAAATAGGGCTGCTTATCGGGCGGATCAGGTAGTTATTTACTCTTAACGGTTCGGCTTATCGGTTATCGGATTTTAAATGTATTAATCCGCTAGCCATCCGATAAGATATCGGGCAGATTGGTATCGGTTTAGCTATTATCGGGCGATTTATCGGCCTAGTTCAGTCTGTATTACAGAGGACTATTTTGGTCCTTCATGTTACAGCCCGTTAGTTGTTATACCAAAATTGACACCTCTAAACACTAGAGAAATTTGCTAGTGCCCACTAACTCTGCTTTCAGTTCAGACTACAGATATTGGAGCAATGGATGCAACTGCACATGATGCACATACCATTTTCATAAAGATCAGATCAATACTAATTTAATCTGTAAAGAAACTTACCATCTGCTACTCTGGGCTCTGGCTATGGCGAGAGGGAGAGGTGAGATGGCGAGTTGGCGAGAGGGAGAGGCGAGACGGCGAGATAGAGAGCCGAGTTAGCGAGAGGGAGACGGCGAGTCTGCTGCTCTGGCCGCTGGGTGTAATACGGAAATTAACACTTTTAGACGTTAGGGTTTATAATGTCTCAAATCTAAATGTCTAATAGAGTATTAGTAAAGAAGGGTATTGGACTACTGGTAAAGAAACACTTTTAATACTTCTACTTGTATAATGTCACGGCCCACGATAAGAAGGGATTTTTATTATATATATATATATTCTTAACGGGTTAACAGATTATCCGTTAAGAAAATTGAATAATCCGTCCCCAAACCGATAAACCGCTAATAAAAAAAATTCAATCCGTTCCACATCCGTTAAACCATTAACCCGATACCAATAAGCCATTAAGCCATTTTTGCGGTTCGGTTTTCGGTTTTAGTTCGATTTTGAACACCCCTAGTCCCAAATGAAGTCTATGACTTCCTTTTCTCTGACTTTTCCGAAAGCCTGTGCTTCAACCCATTTAGAGAAATAATCAGTCATAAACAAAATAAATTGAACCTTACCTGGGGCCGACGGGAGAGGGCCAACGATGTCCATTCCCCATTTCATGAAGGGCCATGGAGATAGGACCGAGTGGAGTAGTTCCTCGGGTTGATGAATCATGGGCGCATCCCTTTGGCATTTGTCGCATTTTTGAACGAACTCCCTTGTATCCTTGCCTATATCGGTCCAATAATACCCTACTCTGATTACTTTGTGGACCAGAAAATCAGCACCGGAATGATTTTCACAAGTGCCCTCGTGAATTTCTCGTAGGATGTAGTCGGTATCTTCCGGTCCCAAACATATTGCCAATGGTCCATCGAACTTCCTTCTAAACAGCATTCCGTCTTCGGACAAAGTGAATCGTGTTGCCTTTGTGCGCAAAGCTCTCGGCTCTTTTGGATCTGATGGAAGCTTCTCGTTCTTTAAGTACTCTATGTATTTGTTTCTCCAATCCCATGTTAAACTTGTGGAGTTTATCTCGGCATGACCTTCTTCCATTACCAATCTCATGAGTTGTACGACAGTCCTCGAGTTGAGTTCGTCATCTTTGACCGATGAACCTAAGTTAGCAAGAGTGTCGACCTCGTTGTTCTGTTCTCGAGATACATGTTGCAAGGTCCATTTCTTAAATCGATGTAGAGTCACCTGTAGTTTATCCAAGTACCTCTGCATTCGATCTTCTCGGACTTCAAAAGTCCCGTTAACTTGGTTTACCACGAGGAGGGAATCACACTTAGCCTCTACGACCTTCGCTCCCAAGCTTCTAGCTAGTTCGAGACCTGCAATCATGGCCTCATACTCGGCCTCATTGTTAGTCAATTTTGTAGTTCTGATAGACTGTCTAACTACATTACATATGCGTGATTTTAGTACGATGCCTAGTCCGGACCCCTTCGCGTTCGAAGCACCGCCCGTAAAGAGGGTCTAGACTCCCGAAGATGATCCCGATTTTATTAGTAGTTCTTTTTCAATCTCGGGTACGAAGGCCGGCATAAAGTCAGCCACGAAGTCCGCCTAGATTTGAGATTTAATGGTGGTTCAGGATATATAGGTAGGGCCATTAACTGAGAGTTCATCATTTTCAGCCTGAAATCAAAGACATTTCCAAGAGCAAGTGTAAAATAGTGTGTGTTTTACAGAGATTTATATCAAATAACTACTATTATCCTTAGCCCCACGGTGGGCGCCAAACTGTTCACCCGAAAAATGGATAGCAACTGAATTTATACGTAGTTCTAAGGATACATGGTATAACTTGGTACAAATTAAAAAAATAAGTAAATGTATATCGAAATTAACTGTAGAAGAAATGAATGCAAGTCCAAATTGAATGGAGAGTGATTGATAAAAGAACAATATGAATCAATATCAAAGCCCAAAAAAGGATAGTATTTGCTTGATGTTCTGTAAATCTCAATGAATCTGCCCTCTTCTACAAATGGTCACAACCCTTAATATAGTGGAAAAATCCTATTTTGGATTTAATTAAAAATATATAGTGGGGATCACATGATAGATTAATTAACTAGTTTCTCCTTGATTTATGCCGTAATTTGCGCCAAAATTCTCCCCCAATTCAAGACAGAAACAACTCCTTACAGAAATAAAATTGTACGTGTAAGTTGAATAGTAACTTTAACTATCCATCATTTCTTCTCATTGGCGTTTGACTATTTTTTTGGCGATCTTTCTAATGTATCCTAAGCTTCTTTATGTGAAACAAGTTTATAAGATAACTCTAATGAAGAATCGAAAATACTTTGTTAATAGATGTATCAATTCTTTTAATACTTTCATCTAATCTAAGTGCCATTTTATTTTTATTTTTTATTTCAAAACTTATGAATGTTTCATTGTTGAATTTGCATTGCCTTTAATTATCTAAGTCTCATTTGATTAAATGAAAAGAGAAGGAAATATCCTTACAAGTTTAGTCACCCGAGGAAGATATCAAGCTCTAAGAGTTTATTGGAGAATCAGAAATCGAATAATTTTGAATAGTACCAGGGGTTTGTGGATCTTTGCCCTTAATTTTATCTTATGATTATCTAATTTTATTCAGTATATAAGAATTACTAAAAAAAATTATTGCTATACAATTCAACCTTTCATATTCATCGATGAGATTTGAACTCTACAATTTGTTGATGTATAAATAAATATTACTTATATGTATATATGATAAAATTGAAGATGTTGTGCCTGACATGTACATTAAAATATAAAAATCGATACTTAAATATTGTAGAAAAGAGCAATTAACCTTGAGAAAATAATGATACCAAGACTCAATTGATATTATTATTGCTGAATAATATGGCGAAGATCATAAAGTTAATCAATCTCTTTCGACATTTTCTATTGGAGCAATGAATTTTAAAAAGCGAGATATATCGAAGTATAAGTGATACCATGATGCCTAGAAAAGTAGAAGTCAGAGATAGAGTTGGTCGAGGAGAATAATTTGATTTTAATTATAAAAGATCTTAAGGTTACATTATGCTAGCTTTTGGTGCATTTAACTTTGTAATTTATAATTAAATCAAATATTTTTTAAATATATATGCATTATTTATTTTTAGTATTTGATATATATATTCGATAAAAAATTAACATAATACACGTGCAAGGCAAAGAAACTAGCGCGCGCATATATATATATATATATATATATATATATATATATATATATATTCTTGCTACGTTAGCATTGTACCTACTTTTAATTTTACTTAAATACCCTCAATAGTCTTTAAGAACACATTAATGAGAGGGGCTTTTTGGTCTTTCCGTCAAAAAACTAAACCCCTTTTGTGTTCCTCCTTTCTCTCTCTATCGTCTTCGCTGTGTGTTTAATCTCTTTTTTTTTCTCTTTCATCAACGAAGCTGCCAATTTTAATAGCAATGCAGCTTCATGCTAGCAAAAGAGCCCCTTTCTCTTCCATATTGAACTTGCAAGTCATATCTTTGCTTGGATAATTTTATGGGAAATAAAATATGAGAAATGAAATGGAGTATCATTTTTAAAGAAATGATTAATTGCTCGCAGAAATTTTTGATGAATCGAAGAATGTGTTCTTTGCATATTTTCATGGATTAAAAAAGGTTCTGGCTAACTATTTGATTTTTGGTTAACTCATTCTCTTCCGTTTCTGCAACTTGATTTTAAGATCTAATAAATGGGTTTCCTTATGTGTACCTGCTTAACTTCGAATTTTGAAGAGTTCTATTCATTCATGGTATTTGAGAGCTCAGATTGTGAGAATCATGAGTTCTGTTCATTCATGATGTTCATGGAACATCACCTGGGGACTTGCCATAAGAGAGACGGGGGAGATTGTTGATGAGTGATGGTGGATTAAAGTGAAAAGACAAAATAGTCCGAACAATTAATAAGGTAACAAAGATTGAGAGGGGTAATTTGGATAAATCAAAAGTGGGTACATTACTAACATAGCAACATCCATATATATATATATTGTACTCTACTCCCTAATTTCAAATTCTTGTTTTGCCTCTAAAATCTCTCTAGATAGTCTCACTCAGTTCCAGGCTCGGCTACCAAGTACAGTACTTGAAGTTCTCAGTCACTCCAGTTACCAAAATTCACCGCAAAGAATATATCAGTCTCCTAACATCAAAGAAGAATATAGGCAAGTTAGAAGAGCTGGAAGAAGTAGAATCAAGACTCGTTTCACTTATTTCAAAATGCCCCAATCTGAGAGTCCTCCATCAAATTCATGCCCATATAACCACTACTCATTCCTTTATTCCACTTCCCACTATCTCCTTCATTCTCTCCAAAGTTCTCGCCTTTGCAGCCCTTTCTCCCAATGGGAGCCTCAATTATGCCAAACGGGTCCTTACCCAAATCCCAAACCCTAGCATTTTCTCTTATAATTCTCTCATCAGAGGTTTTCTTGAATCCCAAATCCCATCTCAAGAACCCATTTTTATTTTCAAGAAACTGCTCAAGAAAAATTACCCAAAAGCAAATACTTTCACTTTAGCATTTGTTTTGAAGGCATGTTCACTTTTGGCAGAATTTAAGGAAGGCCAACAAGTGCATAAGCATGTAATACAATCTGGGTTTGGATCAAGCCCCTTTGTTCAAACCTCATTGTTGAATTTATACGCGAAATGTGAAGAGATTGGGCTGGCGGAGAAAGTGTTTGATGAAATTCCTGAGAGAAATGTGGTTGCTTGGAGTGCAATGATTAGCGGGTATTCGAGACTTGGGATGTTGAATGAGTCTTTAAGTTTGTTTAGGGAAATGCAGAAGACAGGTGTTTCGCCCGATAAGGTGACAATGGTGAGCGTGATATCGGCTTGTGCTATGCTTGGGGCATTAGATTTGGGGAGGTGGGTGCATGCTTATATCGACAGGAGATTGATTGAGAATGATCTTGAGCTTAGTACTGCGCTTGTTAACATGTATGCAAAGTGTGGATGCATTGAGAAGGCAATCGAGTTATTTGAAGCGATGCCTGTTAAAGATTCCAAGGCTTGGAGCTCAATGATAGTTGGTTTAGCGATAAATGGGCTCGCAGAATATGCATTGGTGACATTTTCCAGGATGGATAAAGCTAAGGTAATGCAATGACTATGAACAATGCTGTAAGATGCAATTTTTCTTACAAAAACGTATAAAAAAATGTCATCTTGATGCACATAAAACATTAAAGAAGTGCATGAGTTTGTGCTTATTATGCTTGGTGTTGAATGCTTGCATAAAAATCAGATAAATTGAATGCTAAATCTTTGATGTATTGACTGTTAGCAGCTTATCTGTGATCTATTTTTGAATTTTCTCTCAGGTGGAACCTAACCATGTGACACTTGTTGGGGTACTTATGGCCTGTGCTCATAGTGGACTAGTTTTTGAAGGGAAAAAGTATTGGGCAAGCATGATTGAGTCTGGTATTGAGCCATCTTTAGAGCACTATGGCTGCATGGTCGATCTGTTAAGCCGTTCAAACTTAATTGATGAAGCTTATTCATTTGTCGAAGCCATGCCACTCACCCCGTGTCCAGCAATATTGCGCACATTACTTGTTGGGTGCAAAAAGAACAAGATCTTGGACAAAGGTGAAATTCTCGGCCAGCATCTCATTGAATTAGAGCCGTGGAATGCAGAGAACTATATCCTACTGTCTAGTTTGTATGCATCGGTATCAGACTGGGAAAAAATGCGCCACGTGAGGAAGCAGATGAAAGACAAAGGGATTAAGGCAATGCCAGGATGCAGTTCCATTGAAGTTGACGGTCTTGTGCACGAGTTCATAATGAGTGATTGGTCGCACCCTGAAGCAGAGGAGATCAAAGAAGTCCTAAGAGATATATCGCAAAGGGTATATTCTACAGGTCATGAACCTTGGATTGCTACTATACTGCACAATGTGAGTGATGAAGAGAAGGAAATTGCTCTATGTGAGCACAGTGAAAGGTTGGCTATTGCGTTTGGCCTTTTGAAGACAAAAGCACCAACAGTGATTAGGATAGTGAAGAATCTTAGAGTATGTAGAGACTGCCATGAAGTGACAAAGATAATTAGTAGATTATACAACAGAGAGATCATTGTTAGGGACAGAGTTAGGTTCCACAGGTTTGTCAATGGAGTTTGTTCTTGCAGAGATTTTTGGTAAATATTACTCTTTTAGCAATATATTGCAAAAATCACCCGCTTTTAGAACTCCTTTATTTTATTTTTTTTGGGTTTTGGAGGAGGGGAGGGGTTTCGAGAGTTGTGATAAGAGAGTAAAGCCAGAAGAAGCTTGAATGACCTAATCAGGGCTAAATTCATTACATTGGAACAGGATAAAAACTAAATGGAATAGGGCAAAATGTGGGAGCAATATTAAATTCTATAATCCAGATAGCTTTATTACAGAGGAGATTTAATCAGCTTCATTTTCCCATTATCAGTATTCTCCCATGAGAAACTCACACTCGGGCGGATTTAAATTCTATGGGTTCAAATTTTAAGGTTTTTAGAATTAAACTCTATGGGTTCAGATGCACATTTTATTCCTTTGGAAAGAACTTAATAGGCAATAAATTTACCCGATCTAAAGCAGTAGACTATTGTAATTTTACCCGCGTATGATATTTACATTAAACTAAGCAATTTAACCTTATCAGTTAAAAAATAAAGTAAGAATACATATCGCTTAAGTATAGTTAGGTTATAAATATATATATATATGAAGGACATAGCTCTTATATTCATTGGTTCGGCGTAAATATGGGGTGCAGATAAATTTTTACTTGTGTCTCAATTAAAGTAAATTGCATCCTTCATTTAAAACCAGTTGTTTGTCTCTTCTCTTTTGTTCATAGAACTCCTTTATGTATTGATTTGGGCTTAAATGAACACTTATGGTACTCAAATTGACCCAACATTTTTGAATGGACAACTTATGGTTTAGTTACAACCCTTATATGAACACATTACTCGCACAATCTGCTAAATTTGGAGGTTCTTGACAGCTTACACATTTAATGAATCAAAATTGACACTCATAGTAAATGGATAAAAAAAAATAGTTATCCAATTATTTTATCCATTAAGACAAGAGTGGATTGCTCTGGTGGTAGGCACCCTCCACTTCCAACCAAGAGGTTGTGAGTTCGAGTCACCCCAAGAGCAAGGTGGGGAGTTCTTGGAGGGAGGGAGCCGATGGTCTATCGGAAACAGCCTCTCTACCCCAGGGTAGGGGTAAGGTCTGCGTACACACTACCCTCCCCAGACCCCACTAGTGGGATTATACTGGATTGTTGTTGTTGTTGTTGTTATTTTATCCATTAAAAAATGGGTTGAATGATGAACTTTTTAAAAACGGGTCAAATATTGATAAGAATCATATTATCCACTTAGAAAATAGATAACTAATGGGTTTAACTTTTATATTTGTAAAACCTCAAATTGGGGATTCTTCAAGTTTAGGAGACTAAGAATTCTCCAACAGTGATCATATTCAAGAAGTCACGGATAATATGGATATCCGTTTCATTCGTCGACTAACCCATTTTTTTATACGTATTAAATATGGTTCGATAATTTATTCATTTTTTGCATTACCCATTTTCGACCTGTCTTATATCCGAACCGACCCACTAGTTTGGCACCCCTACTCATAGTATGTATCTTTTCCTTATCATCTAGATTTTGACATTTTTGGACATCCATAGGTGAACAATATATCTTTTCCTTCTCATGTTAGGAGCAACTTTATACAATTATCATTATTTATTAGTATGTGAGCACACGCCCCACTTTCAACGAAGTGAAAAATATACCAGTCAAATTAGTAATGGCCTACAAGATGATAAATGTTGAAAAAGTTAATATACCTGTTTCGAAATTCAAATGTACTATATATGAAATAAATTGATAATGTTCGCAACTTTCTAGAAAAAGCAAAAGGTGCTAACATTTTTTTATGAATCTATTTCTCATTATATTAATAATCAAGTAAAATTATATCATTAAGAAGTTCTTTAACCTTTTAAGTTTAGTCGTTGATATCCTCTATGATGACATTTTTTCGCTATGATTATATGGTATTCCATCATTTTATTTTATGTGTTTTAATTTGACTAACACATAATTTACGAATATAAAAAAATTAAGCTTGTGGTACTACATTAAATGTGTAGATAACATACCAAAAATAGCCTTGAATTTTGTGGTTTTAGACATGTATTGTTGTTCCAAGAGGGAGTGTCATTAAGCTAAAACATGGATGTTGAAACTAAAAGCTTACTAAATATAAAGGTAATATTTTTTCAAATTAAAAAAGAAAGCAAGATATATAAATTGAAATTGGAGGAGTATTAATTTGACAACAACAAAAGAAGAAGAAAATATCTAGTGATGCTACTATATCATTTCTCGACTATAACGACTTGACTATCCATTACAAAATTGTAATATTACGTAGTATTATTTAACGGAGACAGACAAAATATCTACTTCAAATGTGACTTTCATAAAACCTTAGTCACCAGTGGAGATCACCAACTATAATAAAATAAACAACAAAAAGTACAAAAAATATTCATAATATCCTTTTCACCTAATATGTTTCAGTGTCATGGTCTAACTTTGTTGCAACAAAACAAATTTAATGGACGCATGTAATATTCCACCCTCTTTCACCCACTCACTATATTTGATTAGGAAATAGGAAAGTTCAAATAACAAAGTAAAAGTAAGCTTCTTTTTCTTTTTGTCTCTCACTCGGTAACTTGTACTCCATATGAGATTCAATTAATTCAAATTAGCATAGGAAAGTTTCACTTTATTTTTAGGGACAAAGGAATACTTATCATTTACTCAACCTTTCGGGGTCGTTTGGTACGATAGATAAACAAAAATAATTTTTGAATATAAATTTAGTATCGTTTTATCCCTTATTTTGATACTAATTCTGAAATAAGTAATTTCAGGATTAAAAATAGTACCGAGATAACTTATACCTACTAAAAAATAAAATAGTAATCCCAAGATAAGTTAACATAGGATAAAGCTGTAAAATTAATAATTACAGAATTAATATAATAAACCAAATAAGTAAATAAAAAATAATATCAGAATAACTATCTCAATATAATCAATCTCAATATAACTAATCTCAACATAATTTATATTCCGACCAAACAAACCCTTGGTGGTGTAAAACTAAACTTTAGGGATTGATAATGTTGATTATTACGTATGACGTGGGCATCTTGAAAGCCTTTAATATTTTATTCGTGATTAGTCTTACACGTGTCCTTTATCTGACGACTACAAGGTCACGCATCGATAAATTGACGTAAGACAAGAGCTTAATATTAACCAATGGGTAGTCTTCTCGTGTTTTCTTTGTTTTTGGTTTTGACTGATAAGATACGACGCGTGTGTAAATTGTGTATGGTGGTCCACCATTACCTACTATACTATTTGTGGGCTCCTCTCAAGCAAAGCATTTCTCGCCGACACTACTTTTTGAGACAAAAGCAGAAAGTGATTTTTACAATTAAAATGGTGAAAAAAGTTTTCTGAAATTCTTTTTTCAGTTTTTTTTCTAATTGAAAGTTTTTCACTTCTATTGAAGAACGCAAAATCATTTCTTCCTTCTTTCTTTTTTTTACGGTTTTTAGACTGGAAAATAGTCAATTTACCTCCGCAGTAGTTTTTCAGTTGAAAATTTAAGTATATTACTTAGAATGTTAATGTATGTTTATGTAATTTGTGATGGATCTTCAATTGAATTTCAACATGCCAATAACACCTCTTGCAATGCTGTAAAAAATCTTGTGCATTTATATGTCTAATTCGTAGTAACCTCTAATATGTAAGCAATTTGAATAGAGAATTGCTTTTCAATCTATAGCTGCAAAACTTAATTACTAGAGAAAATGTGCATGAATATTAAAGTTATTTTATGCAGTGGTTATTATAGGGAGAATGCGCATGAATATAGTACAATGAACATAAAAAAAAAAAGCATGTGCTCTAAAGATTACACTTTCATTTATGGATCTTGATAATTACATGAGATGAATGCCTCCTTGTAGTCTTGGTCTATAGTTTTAGCTTTTTGAATTATATAATTAGCATACGATGATATACTTCTTACCATTTTTATAAACAAAAAATAGCTTTTCAATACTAAATGGAGTATTCAATATAGCTAACGAGTGTTTATAGTCTGTTTGGCCAAGCTGAAAAAATCAGCTTATTTTGAGAAGTGCTTTTTAAAAAGTACTTTTGGAAAAAAACAGTTTGTGTTTGACTAATCAATTTGAAAAACACATTTGAACAATAATTTATGCTTGGCCAAACTTTTCAAAAAGTACTTTTATGTGTCAAATTACAAATAAAGACATGAAGAGATTTGCTTAATAGTTAATATTATATAAGTAAATAAATAATTATAAATATTTAATATTAAAGATAATAATTAATTTTTATTTTATTTAAGTAAAATATAAAAATAAAATTAAAAAGTACTTTATTCTTTCAAGATAATTTAAATATATCAAAAAATCATCCAATAAATATGAAAGTTCATCCCAAAAGTCATTTTATATTACTTATTAGTTTAAACTAAGTAAGGCTATTTTGGTATATATAATATTTTGTAAAGGGTATTTTTGGTAGGAAGAAAAGTCAAAACTGCTTCTGCTTCTGGAGAGAAGCTATTTTTTTCTGCTTTTTCAAAACTGATTATGCTTCTAGCCAAAAGCACTTTTTTTTTTAAAAAAGCACTTTTGGCATGGTGAGAAGCTTGGCCAAACAGGTTATTAGTAAACTTTGTTATGTCATTATTGATCATTTTATTTATTGCGAGAAAATGCTTTTATAAGACTAAAATAGTTCAAAAATACTATTAATGTGGTGTGACATTATCCGCTTTGAGCCAAGCCCTTATGGTTTGCCTCAAAAGGCCTCATCATTAAGAGATGATCGCCAAGCTTGTAAGGGTAAGTAAACCGAGCCCCGCACAATCATCGTGTCATCACTATACTAATCTTGAAGAATCGATTGTTGGGCTAAAACAACTTAGAGATACTCTTAACATGGTGTGATATGATATGTTTTGGACCAGCCCACGTGATTTTTCCCAAGGCCCCACACCATAAGAGTATCCAACAACTTATATGTAGGTTCCCAATCTTTTCAGGTACGTACCAAAGCGAAACCTTTTTCGCACACCCAATAACTTTATTACAAAAACACATGTCGCAGTAAGATAACGTACACTAAATATACATAAGAGTTATACTGCTAACGAATATCTAACTCTTCAAAAATACTTCCAAAAAACCATTTTAACAAAAATACTTATTAAAATAAACATTTTTTGAAATACTGGCTAAACATGACTATTAAATCCTCAATGCAAAGTAGTACACTAATTTCTTGCACTCTTCTCATTCCTTCCTTCGTGGAGTTACTATTCCTACGTGCATGTGTGGCTCGTACGACTGGACCATCCTTAGATATTTATTTATCTTTTCCACTCGTTCTTTAGATTTGACCATATCACAAAATCAAGGTAATTATCTAATTAATTCTTTTCCTTTTAATTTCCCTTATATTATTTTGCACTTAAACCCCACCTCCTCCCACTACTAGAACTCAACCCAAATACACACTAAAAACCAAAAATCTAAAAGTAGAAAAATATTGATATGTTGAATTATCAAAGACCTAGTGCCATAGCAAGTAGTAGCAGAGAAAGTCTTCTTGTTCAAGAACATAATAATCATGATCAAGATCATCAAGAAGAAGAACAAATCAGAGACATCTATGCTCTGACCCCACCAAGGCCTCCATCAACAAATCGTGGCCGTCAAAGAGAAACTTGGGAAACTAATAGCCATAGATCATCTACAAATTTATCAACAGCCAGTACAGAAATAGCATCAAGTGAGAATTTCTCAACCATGAGTAGAGAATTCAATGCCTTAGTTCTTGCAGGATCTTCAATAAGCAACAACCATGGTAGCGAAAACGACAGCAACAACAATAATAATAACAATAGCAATATTTTGGGAAGAATTGGTGAAGATGATTATGAAACAATAGAGGAAACAAATCCTTTAGCTATTGTTCCAGATAATTATAGTAACCCTTTGAGTTTGGACACTATTAATAATCCTTCTTCTAGAGATCATGTGGTTAGTAATTCTATGAGTGGAATTAACCATGGAGAAATTACTGTTCAAAGGGTGAAAAAAGAAGAGGTTGAATCAAAGATTAATGCATGGCAAAATGCTAAAATTTCAAAGATTAATAACAGATTTAAGCGTGAAGATGCTGTTATTATTGGCTGGGAAAGTGAAGAGGTTCAAAAAGCTACTTCTTGGATGAAGAAAGTTGAGGTACGTTACATCCATTTGTATTTATTAATTTTTTTTCATGTTTTACTTTTTCTTTTATTTGTTCTTCCCAGTCTTTTTACATTCTGTTTTCCAATTTTCTTCAAACCTCCAGTTGGTTAATATATTTTTTCTGGTTATCTTTAGTTATCCTTTCTTCAACACTAACTTAAATTTTCACCTTGTTTATTATGGATTAAGAGTTTATTTTACTCTATTTTTAAATTGGTTATGAGTTTATATGTTATCGTAAAGTCGTTAATTAATTGAGATTTGACTTTGACAATAAATTATAAGAAAAATTGGTTGTCAAATAATATTAAGTTGTTCATTCTAATCAGCTTAATTTGCAGTAGTTTGCGTGATCGCTAAAAATCAGGACTTTTTTTTTCCTACAATATATTGATTGTGCACATGATTGGTTCAGTTTTATACACCACTAATTAATTGGAGGTTGTAGTGATAAGGAGAATATGCTTGGAATTTGGTTACTAAATGAGTCCAATAATAGTCTGACTGCCCCATTTGCACTGCCCTTCTACGATGGGAATTCTTAAAATTTAGTACTCCTTCTGTCCCAATTTGCGCAAAGGAGTTTGGATTTCGAGATGGTCAAAAGAGTTTTTCATTGAACGTAATTTTTTCATATGTTTTTTTTTAGATATTTTGAATTGTCATTTATTGTAACTTATAGTATTTTCAACGTAGTTTTCAAATATTGCAAAAAACTTAAAGATTATATGTCTGAATTCACGATTAAAAGTAAGAAGTTTGACTCTCGAAATTCGAGTTCCGCCGCATAAATTGTGACAGAGAAAATAGTATATATTAGGAGTCTTTGTAATTCTAGTTTAGTTTAGGTATTTTATATATAATCACTGTGATTTGTAAACCTTAATTATCTTGTAAATGTTGCCTATCTGTGTCGTTGCACCCTGTCTACTTGATTTTTCAAGTTAACCATATTCACTTATTACAACTAGTTACAAGTAATTATTTTGAATGATCTGATAATATAAAGTTTACTTAGATTGTTCGTGAATAAAAGTTAAAGTCGTTTGAAAGTAGTGACTGAATGATTGAACATTTTCTTCAATTGAAATGCAAGCGCAACAGAGTATGCGATCAAGAATGTTCACTAGTTTCTCTCTTTTCTTTTATATTTTTATTTATTTATTTATTTATTTAGCGTCTTTTTTTTTTTGGTCTTTCAGAGGAAGCTGGAGGAGAAGAGAGCAAAAGCTCTTGAGAAGATGCAGAATGATATAGCAAAAGCAAGGAGAAAGGCAGAGGAAAGAAGGGCATCTGCTGAAGCAAAGAGAGGAACAAAAGTTGCTAAAGTTCTTGAAATTTGCAACTTGATGAGAGCTGTTGGCAGAGCTCCCGCTAAGCGTTCCTTCTTTTAATTCATGGAATTAGTTTTTGTTAGTATTAGAAAACCAGTTTGTAAAATATATTTTTTGGAATTTAATTAATACTGTAATATGTTAGTCTATAGGGATCCCTTCTCTTTTTTGAAACGATAGGGTATCCCTATTGACATAAAATAGTAGTACTAGATGCAAGACTTTCCAAAAAAAGAAAAAGAAAAAAGAAGTTGTGTTTGCTTGAAATATCGCATTGAGCAAGATGAAGTCATGCTAAATCCTTCCTCTTGAGTGTATTAGAATATAATGAGAATTTTGAGTGATTTGTACAGATTTTTGGAAGTTACATGTATTTTAATGAGCTTAATTAAGAAGATATATATGTGAATTTAGAATTGTTATGCTTCCCTCTTTCTTTCTATTTAATTTAGATCGTCGATGATGCTGAAAGGTCTGTCTTGTGCTTTCAACTTTCAACAATAAAATGATCTTAGTCTAAAAGTCTATAGTGATCTTAGATTTTATATTTTTTGGGGTGCTCTTGAAATTATAACTAGGCGTTATCTAAATTTAGAATAATAAAATGAAGTCTCGCGAAGAGAAAAAGGAAAACGATTTGTAAGGCCATTATTCACTAAAGCATGCAATACCATAAACTCATAAAGAGGACTTGTAGATAAGACTATTTCTAATAGAATTTGTATTATATACGGTGATAACGTTAGAAAGTTTTACAATTAAGGTTATTTAATATGTGATATATATAATCTAGGAGTATTCGTTACTAATTTAATTAAATTACCAATTAATGTTATCATAAAAATGTATCTATAGTTATCTTATAAGTGATTTAATTATGTAAATATTCTATTTTATTTGTTAGTGTATATATAACTTAAATTATATTGTCGCTAATTCGTTAATAACAACACAATGATGATGTAATTAAGGGTGCCCCACAACAACAAATTAGGTATACTAATTAATGGTCAATACGCGTTAAGCTTTGTTGAACATGTTAATTATCGATTTATCGTTTTGTCTTTTCACTGTACATGTGGCATAAGGTAGCGGACTTTAGGTTTAAAAAAAGCCACTGTTTCCTATCTTTTCTAAACAGTTCAGAAATAAATCTATAGAAAAAGCATTAAATTAAGCACAAAAATAATTTTTTTTGCGTGCAAGAATAGCAATTCTTCAATTTCAATATTTTAAGTTTTTTTTTAAACATATCATTAGGACGAGCCTTTTCAATTAAATTAGTTGATTTATTTTTTCAATTAAGAATAACATTTCTGGTACATAGGTTACTAGTTGAGAAAATGACAAAAATAGTTTCTTATGTTTAAGGGTAGACTTAAAATAAACGCTTAAAAATACTTTTATAGACTGGTCCTTTAAGCTTGTCAAAAATAAGCACTCATGGTCTTCGTCAAATAATTACTAATTGTTAAATTTAAGGGGTCCATGAAAAAAAAAAGATGTAACGAAATAGAATACTATGAAAATGAAAATAACAGATGTTAGCAATGCGACAAATTGCATAGTTTTCTTTTTCTACTAGTTAGCAGGAAAATAGGAAAGACCAAACTACTGTAATTCGAAATTATTATAATGTGATTCAGACTTTGACATTTATTATTGGAGTGAAATTGATACCAGATGGCAACACATAATTGCTATTGGAAAAGTTTCGACCTTAGAATACATTTGGCAAAAAAGTCCAAAACATTTAATATTCTATAGCCATATTCCACAAAACACGATATAATATCCAATCATACCGATATACTTCCCTTGTTCACTTTTAGTTGTCCAATTTCGATTTTTCATGTCCTTTAAGAAATAATAATTGTAGCATGTATTTTACCATATAACCCTTTATAATGATAGCATTCAAAGAGTCATGGGAAATAATTTTGAAAATGAGTAATTAATTATAAGGATAAAACAAGAAAAAAAAAATATTTTTTTTTTGATTTGTTAAAATAAACAAGTAAAAATAAAAATATATTTTTAATATAGTAGGCAAATAAAAGTGAACGGAAAGAGTAATAATTATCCCTCTCCAACTCTCTCTTCTGTATCCTTCTTCCTCTCCACTCCTTTCCAATGTTGGCAATTGCAATCCTCCATTGACCGTGAAAGCAGTGCCGGCTCTAAAGTTATTACTAGTAAGGCTTGTGCCCTAGTCCCTCAAATTTCGAAAAATGACATTGTATAGCCGTTGTAAAAATAATAACTGAAAAATATATAAAATTTGTATATTTTATTGTGTATATATACATTATGTATGTTATATATAAAAATTATATAAGTTTTATACACTTTTTCGACTATCAGATGTAAATAGTTTCTGCCGCGGATTAAAAGTGATATTACCCCTCAAATTTGGGAGGCCCCTTTTTTGAAATAATAGGTTTATGAATATTTTTTAAAAATAATATTTAGTACTTTTAATATGTAACTAGAGTTTTTCATAGAGAGGAAAGTATTTTAGATGTGTAAATCAAGTAGCCATTTGACTTACTTAAAACTGGGTAGATGAATAGTTTTCCTAACGTACAAGTAGAAGATAATACTTTAATCGATATACTCAATCAAATGAAAAGACTGGATTCTTTTTCAAATGCATATATTGCTTATAGAATAATGTTAATAATTTATATAACAGTTGCCGCAACGAAAATAAGTTTTTTCAAAATTAAAATTGATAAAATTTTACCTAAAATCAATAATGTCTCAAGAAAGATTAAATGGGTGGGTTGGCTATATTATCAATCGAAAAGGAATTATTAGAGGAAATCGTTTATAAAAAATTATTAATAACCTAGCATTTTAAAAATATAGTATATTATAAACTTCAAATAAAAATATATATTATAATTTTCTTTTAAAAAATTAGGTTTCACATTAAACCTTGGCTTTAGGCCACACATGTGCTTGAGCCGCCCTAAAAAAAAATCAGATTTGTACAGTTGCTTCCAACAACGAACATTGATTTCTGATTTTATTGGATGAATATGAAGTTGTCACTGCCAAGTCAATCTTGAAACTCACCGTCTTTTTAACTTTGGAGACCTAGCCTGACTATATGAGCTTCCAACTTTTCTAGATGGAGTTGAGAATTGAAATGGTATTTTTGCACTGTAAATGTATCTCCGATATGTATATTTGTGTGTATCCATGAAGGTTTATGTGTGACATACAGTGATGTGTATGATATATATACGTGATATACATTGTACAGTTAAGTGTTCCATATACATGGAGATACATGAATCGGTTATACAATTAAGTTCATGATATATATGGTATTATACATGCAATGATGCAAGATCTACGTGTCCGTAATTGTTAGGTGTTGTCTTAATTTTCTTAACATATTTGGTTTTTCTATCTCTTGAAAGAAAGGGTGACATGTTTACCATAATTGGGTTTTTCTTCTTGTAGAAGAAAATTATAAATCTTCCATATTTGGCTAGTCCCTTTTCTTATAGAAAAATGTTTGGACTTCTATAAATTGAGGATCCTTCCTTCTCTCATTCAATAGCATCCACAATGTAGCCATATGGGGTTTGAGAATCATGTTTAGGAGGAGAACTTTACGGGACAAGTGTTGTGAATGAAAATAGAGATGACGTGGAAGCCACGCAAGCAGAGCACATGGGAATGCCATGCAAGACTTCTAAAACGATCATTCCGCCTAAACGACTTGGGGACTACGTCTGGAAAGGGGAAAATGCTCGTGACAAGGGGTAAAATTAGTTGGGCAGCAGTATAAGGCACCACGAAGTCGGCATTGTGAAGCAGGGATTTAGTTGTTATGAATGATTCTATTTCTCTTCCCAGTTCTTCTGTATTCCTCATCTCCTTCTGCTTCCTTTATCATTAGTTACTGTTAGTTCCAGTATTTTATTGTAATTTCTGCATTTGAGATTTCAGTCGGCTTTATCTTTGTAATCGAGTTCGAGTTTAATCAATCAACAGTGGTGGTACTAGTTTCTGCTCCTTTAAGTATCACCCTTCTGCTCTTTTGAATTTGTAACATTGGTGCTTTCATCCAGAGGTCCAAAATGGATGACCAAAAACTCAAGTCTCTCGTAGAAGAATCAGTTCAGGGAGTGAAGGAATCAATCCTTGCTGATATCCGTTCATTGTTACTGGAAGTGGTGGGAAATCAACATCAAGACCCAACGATGGATGTCACTCGCTATCGCCATGGGAGAGACCTACCCGATGACCAACCTCCAGCAGCATCGATTCTTCGCCACAGAGGTCCGGTGGAGATAGGGCGGTTTCGTGGCGAAAATCCGGAGGCCTGGATTTTTCAAGCAGATCGCTACTTCGATTTTTACCACATAGCAGAGGATCAAAGGCTCTCAATAGCCTCCTTCTACTTGGACGGCGAAGCTCTCGAATGGTATCGTTGGCTCTTTTGGAATAAACAACTGGTGGATTAGGATCATTTCGCAAGAAAAGTGAGAATTCGTTTCCGTCAGAAAGGGTTAGAATCAGCTGAGGGACGTTTGGCAAAGCTTCGACAAACCACCACCGTATCAGATTTTCAGAGTCAGTTTGAGAATATTGCCAATGAAATAGACGACATGACCGATGGTCGTATGGTACGTCTCTTTATTTCTGGGCTCCGAGAAGATATTAAGAATTCAGTGCTTTTCCATAAGCCAAAAACTTATGAGGAGACTTTAGATTTGGCCCATATTCACAAAAAAAGGATCCCGGCTGAAAAATGGTCTATCCGACCCGCCTTCACCAAAACGCCACCCCTGTTATCCACACCTAATTTTGCACTGTCATCCCACATCGCAAAATCCTCTAGTCCACTCATCCCAGCAGCATCTAGCTCTTACCCACCAAATCGTCCACCTCTCAAACGCCTATCTCACGCCGAATTACAGAGTCGTCGTGAACGTGGATTGTGCTACTTTTGTGAAGAGAAATATACTGCTGGTCATAAATGTAAGACACCTCCTTAGCTTTTATTGCTTACGGATGGATCCGATGTAGACCCTGGCTTGCCGGAATCCTTTGTTACTGATGATTTCATAGCCGAGGAGTTGCAATATTTGGAATTACAGGAGCAATCAGCTATTTCTTATCATGCTTTAACCGGTGGAATCTCTCTATCAACTTTGCGATTCACTGGGAAAGTGAGTGGATCGTCAGTCCAAGTGTTGGTCGATGGAGGAAGTACTCACAACTTCGTGCAACCACGAGCAGCCAAACATCTCCGACTCCAAATTGAGGTCATTCCCAGTTTTGCCGTAATGGTGGGCAGTGGCCAGAGACTTCGTTGTGAAGGGGTAGTGCGACAAGTCACCTTGTTGATTCAAGGAACTACGCTGGTTGAGGACTTATATGTCCTACCTTTCCACGGTGCTGATGTAGTACTTGGGGTAGCATGGTTGGCAACGTTGGGGTGCACTGTCACTGATTATGTAACACGAGAGTTTGAATTTACTCTGAAGGGGTCCAAAGTGCTATGGCATGTAGATTCCCCCACCGGTGCTCACCAAATTCAGTTGCATAGTTTGAGGCGCATGGCAGCAACTGAAGTTATTTCCTCTTTCTTTTGCCTAGAGATGATCGTTGATGAGAGAGGAATGTCAGGCGAGATGGTCCCTGACTTGTGCAGCCTATTGGAGTCCTATGCTGATGTCTTTCAGAAGCCAGCCAGTTTGCCACCTTCCCGTGCCCAGGATCACTCAATACACCTCACCCCTGGGGCACGACCTGTAAATGTAAAACCATATAGGTACCCCTATTTCCAAAAACAAGCTATGGAGCAACTTGTGACGGATATGCTCAAGGGGGGAGTGATACGGCCCAGCACCAGCCCGTTTTCATCTCCGGTATTGTTAGTGCGCAAGAAGGATGGTACATGGAGGTTTTGCGTTGACTATAGGGCACTCAATGCTATCACAGTTCGTGATCGATTCCCAATTCCCACTATCGATGAATTGTTTGATGAATTGCACGGAGCTTGTTACTTTTCCAAGCTGGACTTGTTATCCGGATATCATCAGATCAAGGTTAGTCCTGAGGATGTGGCCAAGACTGCCTTTCGTACCCACGACGGGCACTACGAATTCTTGGTAATACCGTTTGACTTGACGAATGCCCCTTCCACCTTTCAGGCAACTAGGAATGAGATTTTTCGGCCCCATTTATGCTGTTTCGTCTTGGTTTTCTTCGACGATATATTGGTCTATAGTTCATCTTGGAATGAACACATGGAACATTTACAGGTGTTCTTGCAGTTGTTACGCGACCATCAGCTAGTCACCAAGCGATCCAAATGCTTATTTGGCCAACCATCTGTGGACTATTTAGGCCACATCATCCCTTCTCAAGGATTGTCCGTAGACCCTGAAAAGATTATGGCCATCCAGTAATGGCCACCCCCTCGTTCCGTAAAGGAGGTTCGTAGTTTCCTTGGCCTTGCAGGTTATTACCGTAGGTTTATTCATCATTATGCTGCTATAGCTGGTCCTTTGACTGATCTTTTGCGCAAGGACTCTTTCAAGTGGTAGATGCAGAACAAAGTGCCTTTGATGCTTTGAAGGCCAAGTTGGGCTCCACCCCTGTTTTGGCTCTACCAGATTTTAGTCAGGGATTTCAGGTGAAAACTGGCGCATCCGGGCAAGGTATCGGGGCTATTCTTTCACAACGAGGACACCCCACTGCTTACTTCAGCCAGAAGTTAAGCTCTCGTATGCAGAAGGCCTCCACCTCTCACAGAGAGATGTTTGCAATTACTCAGGCTGTGAGTAAATGGCGACAGTACCTTTTGGGACGTCAGTTCACAATCTTTACTGATCAGCAATCATTGAGGAACTTGACTACGCATACCATACAAACACCTGAGCAACACAAATGGCTCACTAAACTTGTGGGATATGACTTTCACATTTTGTATCGGCCTGGTAAACAAAACTCTGCCGTGGATGCTCTTTCTCGGACTTCAGAAGCGACCTTCATGACTCTCTTGGTCAATTCTTTTGCTATTGAGGTTGAGTTGAAGCAATTGAACCACTCCAATCCGGAGTTGGTGGACATTCAACAGGCTTTGAGTCGTGGAGATGTCGGCTACGAAGACTATTTGTTCAAAGATGGGTTACTCTTTTATAAAGGAAGGATAGTTATTCCTTCCGATTCTTCCTTACGCCTGAAACTAATTTTTGAGTTCCATGCCACTCCTACTGGAGGTCATGCTGGGGTTGCTCGCACCTTCCATCGTTTGGCATCTAATTTCTTTTGGAGGCATATGCGTCGCAACGTACAAATTTTTGTAGCAGCCTGTCAGATATGCCAACAGATGAAGGATTCTCACCTTCACCCTGCAGGCTTATTGCAGCCATTGCCAATCCCTGATCAAGTATTTGAGGACATTGCAATGGACTTTATCACTTGTCTTCCCAGTTCGAAGGGAAAGACTACAATCATGATTGTAGTAGATCGCCTCACGAAATATGGGCACTTCATACAGCTACCTTCTACTTTCTCTACTCATACTGTGGCAGAGGCTTTCGTGGTAGGAATAATCAGGCTCCATGGCCCTCCCCGGACTATCGTGACTGATCGTGACCCCAGGTTCCTACACTTGTTTTGGCAAGAAATTCATCGTTTACAAGGGTCTACTCTTGCCATGAGTATTGCTTATCATCCTCAGACGGATGGGCAATCAGGGGCACTTAACAAGTGTGTGGAACAGTATTTGCGTTGCTTCGTCGCTGAGGTTCCTTCCCACTGGGTTGCCATGATACCATGGGCAGAATATTGGTATAACACCTCTTATCAAACTACATCTGGCATGACTCCATTTCAAGCACTCTATGGCCGTGAACCTCCCACCATCGCTCGCTATATTTTGGGCAGCACTGCGAGCGAATTAGTTGAGTCTTACTTGCTGCAACGTGATGAAGTTCTGCAAATCCTCAGGCACAATTTGTTAAAGGCTCATAACCATATGAAGCTATTGGCAGATAAATCCCGCACTGATACGACCTTTGATATTGGTGATTGGGTGTATGTCAAGTTAAAACCTTTTAGGCAGACTTCTTTGTGCTTGCAGCGAGATCACAAGATTGGCAGACGCTATTTTGGTCCTTATCAGGTGTTGAAACGCGTTGGCAATGTTGCCTACCGCCTAGCGCTGCCCGAGTCTGCTAAGATCCACTCGGTCTTTCATGCTTCCATGTTGAAACGATGTGTGGGAACTCCTAATCATCAGGTCACTCCTTTGCTTTTGGGAGATACCACTGACACTGTGGATCCGGTTGATCCCAACCTTGAGGACAAGGTTGCTTTTGAGGAGGGGAGTATTGTTGTGAATGAAAATAGAGATGACGTGGAAGCCACGCAAGCAGAGCACATGGGAATGCCACGCAAGACTTCTAGAACGATCATTCCGCCTAAACGACTTGGGGACTACGTATGGAAAGGGGGAAATGCTCGTGACAAGGGGTAAAATTGGTTGGGCAGCAGTATAAGGCACCACGAAGTCGGCAATGCGAAGCAGGGATTTAGTTGTTGTGAATGATTCTATTTCTCTTCCCAGTTCTTCTATATTCCTCATCTCCTTCTGCTTCCTTTATCATTAGTTACTGTGAGTTCCAGTATTTCATTGTAATTTCTGCATTTGAGATTTCAACCGGCTTTATCTTTGTAATCGAGTTCGAGTTTAATCAATCAACAGTGGTGGTACTAGTTTCTGCTCCTTTAAGTTGCACCCTTCTGCTCTTTTGAATTTGTAACAACAAGTGTTAGTGTGTCACTTGTGTTTGCTTCTTCGTGAGGGTGTTCTCTCGATATTTTGTACTCTCTTTTATATAGTGGATTGCTCATTTCCATCTGTGAACGTAAGTCAATTGACCGAATCACGTTAATTGTTTGTGTCTCTTTTGGTATATTTCTCTTTTATTGTCTGATTTATCGTTGTTCAAAATTTATTTTGGTAGCTTCCTATGACACTTGATTTTTTCGGTCCTAACACGTTCTACGGTTAAGTTCATGATATATATTGAGTATGTCAACAACTGTATACAAGATACGGCTAAATTTATGATATAAATGCCAATTCTAATTTTTCTACGCTATTGTTTTTCCCCATCTTCTACATAGTTTCACCTAGAAAAAATTGATGTAAACTAAAAGAAAATAGACCCGATATAGAGTACTAACCCCCGAAAAAGATGAAGATGAAACCTAATAGAGCAATTATCGGAGGAGTAAAACGAGAGAGAGATTTGGGGTAGATTAAGAGAATCGATCGGGAGAAAAAATTAGGAAGAAAGATAAGAAAACTATTAGAATAGGAGAGAGAGAGAGAGAGGGGAGATGTTTTGTGCTATATTTTTAGGCAAAATAATTTTGGCTACAAAGTACCAAATAATTATATTGAAACTTTAATATTTGGCTAAAGGGAGGAATTTTCATATTTACCGATGAAATAAAAAATATTTCACAATCTATAACTATTAATTAAATAATATATTCTACATCATAAACATAGTAAATGTTATACCCTCAAGTACGGTAGATTTCCTATAAACAATGAAACTGATTCTGAAAGTATCCTCAATCTCCAACTAAAAACAAACACCTAAAAATAAAGGACTATCCTTTTTAGGGTAATAAAAAGGAAATTAATATAAAATGCAATCAATTATTTCCTAAACAATCTCCTTCTCCTTCGGCCTTTCCAAGCTACAATATCCTCGTATGTATTTATTTTGGTTCCTAAAAGTGTAAATTTCAATCATTTTATACAAAAGTGTGGGATTTATGACATATTGGCTTTGATCAAACTTCACTTTTCAATTAAAAAAATTCTCTATTTTTTTTCATTGTCAATACCTTAACTATAAGTCAATATTACCTCATATATATATATATATATATATATATATATATGCACACACAACCATAGCATCTATATACCTTTTTATATTTGGAATAATGTTCAACGAATATTATTTATATTATGTACGTACTGTATTTTAGTCTATACCTCATAAGTCATAATATGCCATCTAGATTGACAATGCTATATTCTTTTTTGAGGTTCCTTTTATTTTAAAATAATTACATTGATGTATGTCTATATAATAGGTGAAAGATATCTGATATATATATGTAATATTTTAGTAAAAACTTTTTTAAAATGTATATGACGATGTAACATTCTTAAGTTTTCTATCAGTAGTCAGAATTCTGTCACCTTTTAAAGTTTTCTGGAACAACATATGAAAAATGCATTCCTATCTCTGCCCTAAAAAGAAAGAAACTTCCTTTCCAAAAACAAAGGTATAAGAAGCACACTCCAATTTCCTAGGTATTGACAATTGTTGTTAAAATAGCATGGGCTAGCCAGTTTTCGGACCGGTCATTCAAAAATAGTCGCCGTTTGCTAAGTCATTGAAAAATAGTCATTATTTTGCTGCAACAGAGACCGGTCCAGCATAATATACTGGAATTCGGTGCACCTACATATGAACTTCCAGCATATTATGCTGGACCGGTATACTTTGCTGGCTCCAGTATAATATACTGGAGTTCCAGTATACTTTGTTGGAACTCCAGTATAATTTACTGGAGTATTTTCAGGATTTTGAATAGTGTTTTCGTTCAGATTTATCTTTACATGAAAAGCGGCTAAATTTCGATAACATTTGAAACTGTGGCTATTTTTGAATGATCACTTGTATATCTTGCTATTTTTGAATTTCTCCCACAATTGTTGGTTGTTTGGACTAAGCCCAAACAAACTGGGCTCATAGGGGGTTCGAATGAGAAGCCCAAAATACATTTTACATAGAATACAATTTCCTACAACTATTTTCACAAAAATTACATATATACAAATTATTTTAGAATCTTACCTATTTAATTAAATTATGTACAACATTATCCTAAAATCTCTCTTGAGATTCTCTCTCACCAAAAACAATATTTCTCTTAAGATTATCTCTCACCTAAAACGTTTTTTCTCAGCTAGAGCATCAAGATACTTCATTCCATTTTATGTCATAAGCATAAGAACTCTATGACAAATAACACAAAAACTGAGCACATTAGAACTTTCTCGATTAGACGGCCAAGGAAAGACACAAATTTGACCTCTTACTTTTGTATAACTAAAGGATCCACATTAGTAGTCTGCCGGTTAGTAAAGGGTGCAAACAAATTGTGCCCCTTATATCTAAAACTATTAAGAGATTTTGGTTACTCACAAATTTGTAAACTTGCTTGAGAGTTTGTTTATCTTAATTCTCAAGGTAATTGAACACTTTCAAATAATATATGTAACGACCCGCCCAGTCATTTTTGAGAGTATTAGCCTCGATCCCCTAATTTTTGCTTCCACTATTTTATTTTATAGTTATGTGACTTGTCGGGGCGCTTGATGTCAGGTTCGGGAGAGTTTCGGGGTGAAACGGGACACATAGTCCCTAAATTAGAAGTTTAAGTCGTAGGAGTTGACCATAGTTTGACTTGTGTGAAGACGACTCCAGAATGGAATTTTGACGGTTCCAATAGCTCTATATGGTGATTTAAATCTTAGAAGTGTGTCCGGATATTGATTTAGAGGTCCGTAGGTCATTTCGGCGTTAATTGGGAAAGTTGAAAAGTTGGAAGATTTTTGAAAAGTTTAACCGGGAGTGAACTTTTTGATATCGGGGTTGGATTTCAACTTCGAAAGTTGGAATAGGTTCATAATATCAATTAGGACTTGTGTGAAAATTTTGGGGTTAATCGAAGTTGTTTTGGTATGAATCGGCGTTAGTTTCGGAAGTTCATAAGTTCTTAGGCTTGAATTGGGGTGTGATTCATGTTCTTTATATTGTTTGATGTGATTTGAGGCCTCGACTAAGTTCATATCGAATTTTAGGACTTGTTGGTATGTTTGGTTGAGGTCCCGGTGGCCTCGGATGTAATTCGGATCAAGTTCGGCATATTTCGAAACATGGATGATTGCTGAATCTGGTGCTTCTGGTTTCCTTGTATGCGATCGTGAGAGGAATAACGTGATCGCAAAGAGTAGTTTGGCACTGCGAAAAATTTGCTCTATGTGATCGCGAAAGGATATCTGTGATCGCAGAACATTGGCTTGCAGTTAATCGCGAACGCATGGACGAGGACACGTTCGCGTAGAAGTAATGTTGAGGTTGGGGGCTGAGTCAGCTTGTGCTACATGGTCGCGTGGTCTGGGATGTGGTCTTGAAGCGGAGACAGCTTGTTTATCATGTTCGCGATTGTTTACACGCGAACGCGAAGAGTAAAATGGAGCTGGGCAGAATTTGTCTTACGCGATCGCGAATGAATTTCCGCGATTGTGATGTGTAAATCACTGGGCACCAGAACTTAAGTTTGAAATCGAAGGTTTATTTCATATTTCACATTTTGGACTTAGAGAGCTCGGTTTGAGGCGGAATTTCGAGGGATTTTCAGATAGATCATTGGGGTAAGAATTCCTAAATCGTTTTTGATTAAATTCCCTTAATCTATCTTTGATTTCATCATTTAATTAGGGATTTGGGTTGAAAATTGAAGAAAATTGAAGGAAACTTCTTAGGCCGAATTTTGGGGATTTGAGCGAGATTTTGGTATCGGATTTATGTAATTCTTATATGGTTGGACTCGATATCGAATGAGTGTTCGGATTTTATAATTTTGGTCGGGTTCCGAGACGTGGGCCCGGGTAGACCTTTTGGAGCAATTTTTCCAATTCTTGCAAAAATTATTATTTCATTATTTAAAATAGTTTCCTATAGTTATATTTATAGTATGAAATTATTTTGGCTAGATTCAAGCCGTTCGAAGTTAGAAAATCGAGGGAAAGGTCTTCTAATTGATTGATTGAGCGTGGTTCGAGGTAAGTGACTTGTCTAACCTTGTGTGGGAAAACTTTTCCTTAGGATTTGGTATTTTGGTAATAATTTGTGATATGCGAAGGTCGTGTATGCAAGGTGACGAGTGTGTACACGGGCTAAATATTAAAATTTTGGTTTTTGTTACGTAGTTTCCTTTTCATGCCTTAATTGAGTTACTTTAGCACGTTATAGTCATCATGTTTAGCCTAATTTCACATGTCTACTTGTATTATTTCCTATTTGCAACTTGTATCACATGTTTAGTTGTATTGTTGAGGTGATTGTTTGGTTGTTTGCACAAGGTTTCTTTTGTGTTGTTGTTATTGTTGCACTTGGTTTATGTCGTGCGGTTATTATTGTTTGCACGAGGTTTCTGCCGTGCGGTTGTTATTGTTTGCACGAGGTTTCTGCCGTACTATTGTTATTGTTGCACGAGGTTTTTGCCGTGCCGTTGTGATTATTAATACGCATGCGGTGATAAGGTAGACTTGATACGCGTGGCTAGTAGGGGAACTACTAGAATAAGGTGGGTTAAAACGCGTGATGTTATTTCGGAAAAATAATTTTTAAAAATCAAATATAAAGGCTCACACGGTGATATAAGGAAAGACTATGATTTGTTTTTACGATTTGGGACTACGAGGCGGTATCTCGGGAGTGCCCCTGTTGATATTCTTTATTTGTTGTATTGTTTGGTTCTTGTCTTCCTTAACATGTAAAGTTCTTGTTTTCCTTTTGTGTTGTATTAGCTTTCCTTGATTCCGTGTTGTTATTTCTCGTAAATTCTTTATTGTTCACTTCCCTGTCATTTTTATTATATCATATTATCTCTGTCTTGTTTCTTATTATCTCCAGTAGGGTATTGACCTGATCTCGTCACTATTCTACGGAGGTTAGGTTAATTTGGCACTTACTGGGTACCGTGTTGGTGTACTCATATTACACTTCTGCATATATTTTGTGGAGATCCAGGTACATCCTATCAGCCTCGGTGTTAGAGCGTTGCGTGGCTTGCTTATTGAAAACTTCAAGGTACCCTGCCCGCGCTCGCAGCGGAGTCCCCTTCTATCCCATTCTTTTCTTATTTATTTATATTTTGATAAATAATGATGTATAAGATTGTTCGGTACTGTATCTAGAGCTTGTGCCTTATATCTCACCAGGTTTTGGGATTGTACGTATTGAGTTTTGGTAGATTCTATTTATGAAAATGTTGGGATGTTCAAGTTTTAATCTCTTATTTAATGTTTTCGCATATTGTTAGGCTTACCTAGTCTTAGAGACCGTCGCGATATCCTACGGAGGGAATTTGGGGTCGTGACAATATACTAAAAACGTGTTTCTTTTTCTATAAACAACTACTCCCTCTTATCCTAATTCATCATCGTATTCATGTATAGTATATTATATATATACATATGATATACGTTGTAGATATACTAATAATATATAAAATATTGTATAGCTATAGTAATGATTGTAAAATGATTAAAAGAAAACAGTTATCCACCGACAAAAGATAATGATTAGTCAATTAGGTCTCTTAGAAACCCATGATAGTGGTACGTATTTGCAGCTTGTAAGAAAATAATTAACTCATTTTTTATTAGTTATCAAGTTTACTTCTTTTTTTTTAATAATTAAACTTCATTATATCATGAGAAGGGGAGGGGAAAGGAAAAGGGGATGCTTCTCTACCAATAGGGTTTGGACCTTCACCTTAACTGTGGACAGAAGTAGATCTAAAATTTCACGAGATGGGTGCACTATTATAAATAGACGGATGATTTAAATTTAACGGATCAATCTTTAGGTTCTTACTATGGAACCCATATACTTTTAAAATCATAAATTCAATTATTTTTTAAAAAAGTTTATGACTTTTTCACATATATATCTAATTAAAAAAATGTTGGAATGATTAGTTGAGTCATTGATTATATATATGCTATATCTTCCGCTGCTACTAGATTTAATATAAATAGTTGGTTTATTTATTTAAAATTTAAGATTTAAAAAAAGGAGAATAGAGATTTCAATATGTCAGCCTTTGAAATTTTAAAACAATAAACCAAATATAGAAAGAACGACAAAGAAGAAAAAGTATACTGTAGTATTTAATTAGAACATAAGATAGACATGAGAATTGAACCTTCTACCTCACCTGTAAAGTTGCAACCAATACTTATTCACCATAAGATTCTTTGAGTTTGGTACACATACATAAATTTTAAGTAATTTTAAAGAAATATAACATTATTATATATGATCCTGAAAGAGAAGCATGAGTTCACATGAATCCATATCATGTGCATTGGACACTTGGGGTGCTTATCGGGCGGATTGGGTGGATAATTATGCTTAACGATTCGGCTTATCGGTTATCGAATTATAAATGTAGTAATCTGCTAGACATCCAATAAGACAACATGCGGATTGGTACTAGATTAACACTTATCGGGGGGTTATCGGGCAGATAACTACGCTTAACGGTTCGGCTTATCGGTTATCGGATTATAAATGTAGTAATCCGCTAGCCATCCAATAAGACAACGGACAGATTGGTATCGGATTAATGCTTATCGGGGGGTTATCGAGCGGTTTATCGACTAAATCAAGTAGAAATATTTTGAACAATCCTAGTCTTGTGAATACCAAACGGCCAAACCCGATAAAGTGACTCGACTATAAGTTCCATCCCCTTTTTACTTTACCAGGCTTGTTAATATCTATTGCTACATGATATATAGAATATGTTACATACTTTGTAGTTTGTACTGCGCTTATTATAAGTATTTTTTTTGGTTGCATAGCTATCCTAATTCTCACACACACACACACACACATATATATATATATATATATATATATATATAAGAGACTGAAAACTGATCAAACTGATTAAAAACTTATATACAATCGGAATCCCTTACACTTACAAAATTTGACTGAAAACTTGAAGGCAATTTCAGATTTATTTTCTCATAAACTCCTGTAACTTCTATTGATCTCGTATAAAAGTGTAAATATAAAAATTCTTAACGGGTTAACGGTTTATTCGATAAAAAAATTGAGTAATCCACCCCAAACCATTAAGCCGTTAATTATAAATCTCAATCCGTTCATCAACCATTACCCCGATAACCCGATATCAATAAGCCATCGGTTCGATTTAGTTAACGGTTATGGTTCGGTTTTGTTGGACACCCCCGATTGTACATGGAAGGCAGAGAACTCACTAAGTGAGTTGAGCTCGTTTACGGGTTAAAATTAAAGTTGAAAGCTCATGAATTTTGTAGATAATTGTCTTATAATAAGGCATCTGAAAAACACAACCAAATTTACAATAACAGAAAGTCAGAAAGTTTAGAACAGAAAACGAGAATGCATGACATATATAACTTGAGCTACACTATCTAATTTAAATCTAACGGGAATCTCATAATCTTCCAACCAAATTATGAACTAGTTGAAAAGATCAGTAGAGCTTTTGGCAATACTCCTAAATGCATAAAAGAAGAAAACTTCAACTTCAGGAGGAGAAAAAATAGCATCATTTGATAATCTTCTTGGCAAACATGACTTGGCCGTTGCAGCTATCTTTCTCTTCTTCGGAGCCGGCGGACACGTCGAAATCTCCGGTATCCGAAATCTCTTCCCCTTAGGCGTTGCGCAAGAATATTCATGCACCAAATCTTGCTTTACTTTCTTCATATTAAGGAGGGCAACTTTATGTGATCGGAGGTCAGAGTACTAGGGTTTTTGAAATATTCCGAATTTTTTTGAGGTGACTACACTGAACAGAAATCTCACTTAAACGAAACTTATATTCTTCTTCATGTTGTCACTTTTTATCCAAGAAAATAGTAGTTAAAAATTGGAAGTGCGTTTTTTGCTAATGTAAATGCTGAGAGTGTCTAAATACAACAAAAACTAGATTCTAAGTTAGTTGTTAGACTATTGGATAGTTGACATTATCCCGCTTCTTTTGTGATAATTGAACTAAGTACAATTACTATAAAACAAAATAGCAACTGCTACAATGAAATTGGCGTGGCAATTTTTCTAGTTTGCTTACCAATCATGATAAGAACAATGCCTTTTTGGATTGAGAATGATTAGAAAAAATAAATTTAATACTAAAAGAATGTGTAAATAATAATATGTCATAATAAATAAATGAGAATGCAATCTCACTTGTTGACTCGGTGTATAATTTATTCGTCTTGTTATTTACCTAAACCTCCGGTGAAGTGGGCTTGCAGGCATGGGGTTAAATGCACACGGTATATCTATAGATATCGTAAACGTTGCGTGGGGCTCCCAATTTGGTCACCCCTTTTTAACTTATACCCGTTTTATTTTTCCGTTTGCATCCGTATCTATTTTTTTTTTGTTAAAAGCGTTTTAAAAAGACAATTTTGCCCTTCTTTAATAAAAGACTATTGACAAAACTGTAGACTGCAAGACAAAATTTCAGCATGTTTTGGTATGAAGTTTTAGCAAATGAACTAAATAACTTCAGCATGCATTAAAAAAACCTCATTAGAAAATTACATACTGCAAGACAAAAATTTAAGTATGTTTAGTCTGAAGTTTTAGCAAATGAACTAAAAAATTTCAACTTGTTTAGACTGAAGTTTCAGATAAAACTCATGACAAAACTGTAGACTGCAGAACAAAACTTCAGCATATTTTGGTATGAAATTTTAGCAAATGAACTAAATAACTTCAGCATGCATTAGCAAAAACTCATTAGAAAATTACATACTGCAAGACAAAAACTTAAGTATGTTTAGTGTGAAGTTTTAACAAATGAACTAAAAAACTTAAGCATGTATATAGTCTGAAGTTTTAGCAAATGAACTAAAAAAAACTTAAGCATATTTAGTCTGAAGTTTTAGCAAATGAACTAAATAACTTAAGCATGTTTAGTCTGAAATTTTAGCAAATGAACTAAATAATTTCAGCATGCATTCGCAAAAACTCATTAGAAAATTACATACTGCAAGACAAAAATTTAAGCATGTTTAGTCTGAAGTTTTAGCAAATGAACTAAAAAACTTAAGCATGTTTAGTATGAAATTTTAGCAAATGAACTAAATAACTTAAGCATGTTTAGTCTGAAATTTTAGCAAATGAACTAAATAACTTAAGCATGTTTAGTCTGAAATTTTAGCAAATGAACTAAATAACCTAGCATGCATTAGCAAAAACTCATTAGAAAATTGCATACTGCAAGACAAAAACTTAAGCATGATTAGTCTGAAGTTTTAGCAAATGAACTAAAAACCTAAGCATGTTTAGTCTGAAATTTTAGCAAATGAACTAAAAAACTTAAGCATGTTTAGTATGAAGTTTTAGCAAATGAACTAAATAACTTCAACATGTTTAGACTGAAGTTTCGGATAAAACTCATGACAAAACTGTAGAATGCATGATAAATAACTTCAGGATGCATTAGCATGAAGTTTTAGCTTCAATGTGAAACAACTTCATGTTATATTAGCATGAAGTTTTAGCTTCAACATGAAACAACTTCATGCTACATTAGCATGAAATTTTAGCTTCAAGGTGAAACAACTTCATGCAAGTGTGATTCTGAAGATGAATCTGGACAAGTTACTGATTTTTTTTATAAAGCTACTAAGAGGAGAGGAGGATGTCTTTTTTCACGAATGAGGTTGCAGATCACGCGATTAATGCCTGATGCAGGTTTTATATCTTTTGTCAGGGGTGTAATTGTCATATTATTATGGATTTTTTGTCAGCTCGCTACCAAATCAATAATTTTTTAAAATAGGGTACATATTAAAATGTGGCACAAATATAGGGTACGGCTGCAAATCCCCCATAAATATCTGGTGGTATTATTTTTCCATTTTAAATAAGTTAAAGCTCAATTTATTTTGAAGAGCTTTAGAAAGAAAAGAAAAAGTCTGATGTATTTGAATGTTTAAAAAATATATATGTTAGGTACAGTCATCAGTGGAAGATAGTAAAGAAAAAAGAAAAAAAATTAATGTTCTCATGATTTGCCTGTATCCAGTTGCAGTATTTCAGGGAAAATATTTTTTGCACGTAGTTTGCAGCAAAGTATGAAAAATCCAATTTGGGTAGCATTATTAGCGAACATGAGAGATGAGAGTAAAGCAATTTGAACTTATTATACTGCGCTTAAATCGTGATCCCTTAATTGCTGTTTTTTGTAAATTTTTTCGGAAACACTTATAATTGCAGAGTATTCGGTGAAAGCGCTAAATACATCTTAAAACATAGAATTATAGCAACAGTAGAAAAAATGGAGTTCCGACCAAGCTTGTCACATATCTGGCCAAAAGAATAAATTCCTTAAAATGTGCGAGTCCGAATAGAAAAATAGAAAAAGTTGATATACTTTGAATATTTTAGATCAGATAAATTTGCCACAAGCATTTTTTAGGGAAATTCTGTTAAACCAGCAACTTTGATTCAAATCATATATTGTCTCAAAAAATCATTTTAATATATACAAATTATTAATTAAGAATTTAGTAACTTAACAAGAATAGAATTTCAACCTATAAGCTTCAAATCCTGGATTCCTGGCTCCGCCTCTGGGTCACTCGCAGATCATTTACCCTCACAAACCAAAAAGACAGTGGAGTCTTTCTCCAAAGTGTTCTGAAAAGGCAGGATTCAACCACTGAAGATGCCTACTTGACTTGCATTATTTGCAATGTACAATCTCTTTTACATCAGATAAAGATGGTTGAACCGCCAAACCGAAAATAGAAAGTGAACCTGAGAGCAATCAATTATGAACAATGATAACCTCTGCATTTCAGAAGCACTAGGCCTGCGATGTGTCAACAGTACAAAAGCCATTTCCAAGCATTACCAGTCTGTTTAACTCAAAATTGTTAAGGAGAAAATGAATAGGACATATTTACCAAGACAGGAAGAAAAAACACCCTGAGAAGACCAAATAGTTAAAAACATGCCATCAATTTACAGTCTGTTTTGCTGATGCCGCTTCAGCGAAATACAGATAGTGCATCCACCCCTGAGATCTGTTAACCAACAGAAGGCACATTCTACTCAACTTAGAGCAAGCCAGCTTTCTTCAGAGCATTCTCGAAATCCTCCTCACTTTTCCATGAGGCGATCTGCATAACGAACATGAAACAACCAACCTGAGTTTAATGTTTTGCCCATGGCCAAGGACATGGGAAATTATACCAAATTGAACCAAAACTGAAAAATAATTCAAGCAATTGTGCACCGATTCCCCAACCACGAAAAGCTCAACTATGTTGGCATTCTATTGTCGAGAAAAATTATCTCTGAAGTTTACCATGCTCTCATAAGCAAGGTATATATTTTCTCAAGTAGCACTTAAGATGCCATAAGAAAGTTGTTGTGACCAGTGTTTTAAAAGGCGTGGGCGTAAGGAGAGGCGTTTTACATATGCCTCAGCGAGGCGTAAGCCATTTAATTTTTAATATTTTATAAAATAATATAATTACAGTAAATATTTATAAGCATGTAAAATTGCATAAAAAATGAAGAAAACTATAAATATGTGAAATATATATATATATATATATATATATATATATATATAGATGTGCTTCATCACCACAAAAAACTAGTCAAAACAATCTATTATACGCTACTTAGAAGCTCAAGAAACATGAGTCGAAAAGAGTAAAGTTTTCGTCATGGAGGAACAAAAAGGATGACTAACCTGCAATTTGAACTTTGAACTTGCTGCTATGAAGGGGAATGGAGTTCTCTTTGTATTTGTAAAACAAAATTGAATATTCGTTACTTTTGGTAAATATTAGCAGACTAGCGGACAAGATAAAGAATTGGGAAAGACCATGATTTGGGGGTTCAATCAATAAAAAAGGTCTCGACTTTTAAATTTAATACATTTCAGCTCTTTTTTAAAATTTTTGAGTAATTACCAAGCTGAATTTTGAAAATTTGGGTATTATATGAAGACTTATTCAACAAATTTTGTTTTAATTTGAAAAAATCTCTGGGACTTACACCTCACTAAAAAAACGTGCCTCAAACGCCCGGGCGTACGCCCCGAATTGCTGGACGTACGCCTCTTGAGACTTTCGCCCCACACCATCGCCCCGGGGTGTTTTTGGTACGCCTCGCCCAAGGGCTCGCCTTTTAAAACACTGGTTGTGACACAATGGGTCATACAAGTCATGACAAGCCATGGTCATTGTAAAGACGTAAACCAGCTGTATTGAATTATCCTAAAATCCAAATTCAAGGAATCAAAACCTAAATTGCCAAATATTCAGGAAAGGCAAATTTGGAATGGCATCTCTGTAGTATAAAATAGTGATTGACCACTATTTTGACCAGAGTTTATAATCTACTGTCATGTTCTAAATAATATGCAGATCACAGCGATGTATATCATACAAAACAATTCTACTTAAACAAAAATTGGGAACCCCCAACCCCCACCTATAGAGCAACTCTTGAACACCTTATCAAATTAAGGGAAAGATACCCTTTTTTCCCTGGAAGATGTTTTCTTTTCCCTTTTCTTATTGAGAAATTGGCCAGTGTTTTTTTTTTTTTGAGGTGAATAGCATACACTACAAATGTTGCATTTGACCATAATGCTAAATGCTTTATTCATCTTGCCTTTACCTTGAATTGAATCTGCACACAGCCACACACATTTCACTTGGGAATGTATCATACTGGAAGAACACTTAGCTTTTACAATAGTGAATTTGCAACCCCCCACCCCTCCGCGGAAAAAAAAAAACAAAAGAAACCACCCCACATAAAGTGGGGAAATTCTAAGGGGTAAGTTTTTCAATCTCTTGAATTAACTGGGATAATATACTCTTAAACTATTTTCAGGCCACAAATTTGCCGACCCTGTTTATTAGTTAATCATGTTACTCCCTCCGTCCCAATTTATATAGCAGTGTTTGACTAGGCAGGAGTTTAAGAAAGAAAAGAAGATTTTTGAAACTTGTGGTGTAAAACAAACCATAGGAATTGTGGCTTTAAAACATCTCATTAAGGGTGAAAGGAAAAGTTTAAAGTTGAATTATTTTTAAATAAGGAAGTATAACATTCTTTTTGGGTCAGACTAAAAAGGAAAGTATGACACATAAATTGGAAGAGAGGGAGTACTATATTTCCAGCCTTAGTTCAGAAAACCATGAACATAACCGGAGCATGCTAAGCACCTTTACGCAGGTATGACCTAACCCTACAAAAATTGTAGGCAGGATCCTAAATGGTCACAAAGCAAAGCTCAAAATGCAGTAACACAAACAGTAGATACATGCCTCAGTCACTTGACTGTTGAAATGGTTCTCAATCTTTGACATCAGCATGTTGTCTCGGTCATCGCAGAGCAAGTTGAATATGGCACCTGCTCAACACAAAAGAGAAATCATATTAAGCATGTTGCATAAACTACGTAATATTTATACATGGCTCTTTTAAGTTTTCAATTGTATTCTATTACCAAAGGAATTAGCACAAATTTGTCTCTTATCTGTTCTCTCTTAATTTATTTTCCTACAGGCAACAAATATATATCCAGTCATCCCTTTAAATGAGCACGGTTTGCACATTGCATCATCCATTTGGTTCCTCATCTCCTAATGAAAAAAGAAAACTACTAGATGCTATCTTGTAGAGTGATCTCTGTATTTGGATAGGTTATTGACCCTCCCTTTCAGATCCTAAAGCTTAGTCCTTCACTTCAAGGAGACACCATAACCATTGGCTATTACAGAACTACGGAAGAGAACATTTATTTTGCAAATGTTGATCTATTGCAGTTCGCCACATTAAGAAGGTTTTTTTTTTCATGGGAAGCCGACAATCTTCAGAGAACCAATGCTGCTTCTATGTCACATGGCAAACGCCTTACTCTTGCACTAATTTATGCACTTGCAGTCCAGCATTTCTTTTGCTTGTCACTAAGCCTCACATCCCGTTGGTTATGGTCTTTTCACTGTGCTTGGAAGTGCATTACTGATGGTCTTATCTCTACGATCCTACTATAATGTTAAGCACTAGAATTTTAAATGGAAATTCGAGCACTTGAGAATTTTCATGCTAACAAGAGCATTCTAGAAATTTTCAGAATACATATTTTGAAGTGCCTTTTTTTTTGAGAAAGTTGAAGTGCTTCTTCCCTATGTATATCTGGGTTCTTAAGGGGATTTCATTGTGAACTCCTAAAAGGATTACAACCTTTCAATTAATGCTTAAGACTAAACTCCCCTTTTCAAGATCGTACGTCTCAGTACTTGCAGGCTAAAAGTGTGTATTGGTTATTATGAATTTGTCATTATTTTCAAGTAGATTTCCTTTATTTCTTCATCTTCGTTCATATCATATATATTTTTTAATGCTCTCGAGAAATGCACCACGGACACTATACATACTCTCTTTTCTATGACGGACACTGTACACACTCTCTTTTCTATGGCGGATACTGTACGTACTCTCTTTTGCTAGTACATACTCTCTTTTATAGTTTGCAATATTAAGTTTGCCTCCCTTATTTTCATTTTTGTAACAATTGTGATTCACTGGGTTGTTTTGTTGTTGTTGCTGTTTTAAACTATTTATCATTAATACAAACTAATTACAATGTGACCAACTTACCCTTTTTAATATTAAACTTGTTTGATTAATGTTATAAATATCTTTTTTTTTGATAAGGTAAGATGTATTAATCAAAAGGGAGAGAACTCCCGTATACACGAAGTATACCAAAGACGTAGAGAATTTACATCAGAACATGATTCTCTACAAAAAACGCCCAATCTTCTATACAAGTAGGGGCTAAATGAGTGCACCAAAAAGCGATCAAAGATAAAAGACTATTCTTAATATGTGAAAAAGGAGACTCAATCTCCTCAAAAGCTCTTCTATTTCTCTCCCCCCATACTACCCATATGAGAGCTAACGGGGCAAACTTCCACGCCTTCTGCTTTCTTCTTCTACGAAAACCGCCCCAGCTATGTAACATTTCCTTTACAGAGCTTGGCATCACCCATTGAACACCAAAAAGATTCAGGATTGCCCTCCACAAAGCAGAGGACACAGGGCAATGCAACATAAGGTGATCAACTTCTTCCCGTAAGCTTTTGCACATGTAGCACCAACTAACAAGTGTAATTCCCCTCTTTCGGAGATTTTCAGCAGTCAAGATCACTTCCCTTGCCGCTAGCCATGCAAAAAAACACACCTTCGTGGGCGCCCTAGGAATCCAGATCGAGGAGTATGGAAAAGTGGTCTCCTCTCTCACCAACATACTCTGGTAAAAGGACTTTACGGTGAACAAGCCATCGCCACGCAAGCCCCATCTCCAAGAGTCACAGGATGGCTGAAGACTGTCTTGCCCGTACAGCAGTGCCAACAAAACTTGGAGCTCCGCAATCTCCCAATCTTGCATGTTCCTCCTGAATGAGAGGTCTCATACTACCCCCTTCATGCTCCTTGCGAATCTGTTGGACCATCAGTTCTTTCTGGTTTGAAACTCTGAAGACGTGAGGGAAGGAAACCCTGAGAGTATCCTCTCCACACCACATATGATTCCAAAAGCTGATTCTCCTTCCATCTCCCACCCTGTAAATGATGTTGCCACTGAATGCTTCCCAATTCTTCATGATGCTCCTCCACATGCCACACCCGAAAGGTGTTGTGATCGCCTTGGTCCTCCAACCCCCTCCCGTTGAGTCGTACTTTTCTACTATGACCTCCCTCCATAGAGCATGCTCTTCTACCCCGAATCTCCACAACCACTTTCCCATTAAGGCTCTGTTAAAAACCCTAAGATCTTTCACTCCTAGTCCACCCCACTTCTTTGGGGACGTGACTGTCTGCCAATTCACTAGATGAAACTTTCTAGTTCCATCCGCCGCATCCCACAGAAAGTTCCTTTGAAGTCGCTCCAGTTTTTCTGTGATGCTTACCGGTGCTTGCAACAGTGATAAGTAATAGGTGGGCATACTCGATAAAGTGCTTTTGATAAGCACTTCCTTACCTCCTTTTGACAAATACCTTTTCTGCCACCCTGCTAATCTTTTTTCAACCCGTTCGATCATTGGATTCCAAATCGTAGTATCCTTATATGAAGCGCCCAAAGGGAGGCCTAGGTAAGTAGTGGAAAGGGAGCCCACCTTGCATCTGAGAACACCAGACAAGGCATCAATATTAGTAACCTCGCTTACCGGGAAAATCTCACACTTGCCGATGTTGATTTCGAGTCCCGATACTAACTGAAATCACTGCAGAACCTGCTTCAGGTAGGTCAACTGATTCATGTCGGCATCACAGAAAACCAGTGTGTCATCCGCAAAAAGCAAATGTGAGACTCTTCGGGCACTGAGCACCCCAATCGGAGCTGAGAATCCTTCTCAAGAAACCTCCGCCCGCCGCACGATCCATCATTTTGCTCAGAGCATCCATCACTAGAATGAATAACATTGGTGATAGGGGGTCACCTTGCCTGAGACCCCTGGAGCTGCCAAAGAAACCACACGGGCTACCATGAACCAGGACAGAGAATCTGACTGAGAAAATACAGAACTTTATCCATCCCCTCCATCTTTCCCCAAACCCCATCCGCATCATAATGAAGTCCATGAACTCCCAATTGACATGGTCGAAAGCCTTCTCAAGATCCAACTTGCATAGTAAGGCGGGTTCTCTATTTTTCCTTCTGGAGTCTACAAGTTCATTTGCCACCAAGGCAGCATCCAAAATCTGCCTACCTTGCACAAACGCATTCTGGGAGGACGAAACAGTCATGTCAAGTACCTTCTTAAATCTGTTGGAAAGCACTTTAGAAATAATTTTGTAAATGCTCCCCACGAGACTAATAGGCCTATAGTCTCTGATACAAGATGCGTCTTCTTTCTTAGGCACAATAGTAATAAAGGAAGCATTGATACTTCTTTCGAAAACACCATTCGCATGGAAGTATTCAATGGCTTCCATCAACTCCCCCATGATGGTGTCCCAGAAGAACTGAAAGAAAGCCAAGGAGAAACCATCAGGCCCGAGGGACTTATCACCAGCACAACTCGACACAGCCTCGTGCACCTCCTCCTCCTCGAAAGCCCTTTCTAGCCACTCGATGTCTCCCTCCCCTATATGGTTGAACTCTATTCCCCCCAAAGTCGGCCTCCAACTAACTTCCTCTTTATATAAGTTCTCATAAAACCCCGCTATCGCCCCTTTTACCTCCCCCTCTCCCTCAATCCTCACCCCATCCACAACTAAGGACTCTATGAAATTTCTCCTTCGATTTGCGACCGCCACCCTATGGAAAAACTTGGTATTCGAATCCCCCTCCTTTAACCAGAGCACCCTCGATTTTTGCCGCCAACTAGTCTCCTGAGCTATTGCTAACTCGACTATTTCCCTCTTAACCTCCCTCAATCTCTCTTTCTCAGATTCGTCTAACTCCCCCGCCCCTTCCTCTCTTTCTAAATCCGCCAATTCATGCATAAGCTCCCTCATTTTAACCTCTACCCTCCCAAAAACCTCCTTATTCCACCTAATAATATCTCCCTTGAGCAATTTGAGTTTCTTCGAGAGACGGTATGAAGGTGACCCTGATACCCCGTAGCTTGTCCACCATTCTTTCACCTTGTCACCGAATCCTGGCACTTTCAACCACATGTTTTCGAATCGGAAGGGAGCACGCACCCCCTCCCTCTGCATCCATCTAGCAAAATAGGCAAATGATCTGAAGTCAACCTGGGTAAAGGAATCTGCAGCACATTCGGCACCAGCTCATCCCATGAGGGAGATGTCAGGAATCTATCAAGTCTAGACCTTGAGTTGGAATCCTCCGCCCTGGCCCAAGTAAACCTTTCCCCTGACAGAGGAAGGTCAATGAGAAAGTGATCATTGATGAAGTCAGAAAACTCCTCCATGGCCCTCGAAATCACACTACACCCTAATCTCTCCTCCGGGAATCTAATAGTGTTAAAATCTCCCCCTAGAACCCATGGAATGTCCCATTCCCCCATAATATTGGCCAGTTCCTCCCAGAAAGACACCTTGGACCCTTCCCCTACCGGCCCATACACTCCCCCAAATCCCCACTCTGCCCCACTCACTCTATCTTTGACGAGAGCTGCCAAAGAGAAAACACCCTTCCTAATCTCCTTTACCTCCAAGCTTCTACCATCCCACATAAGTAGAATGCCCCCGGCACTTCCCGCTGCTGGGACCCAATCATATTTCACCCAACTACCTCCCCAGACACTTCTCACGATCGCATCTGACAAAACTTCCATTTTGATCTCCTGAAAACAAACTAGGTTGGCACCCCACTCCCTAACTCCCACTTTGATGATGGACCTTTTGTTTGGGTCATTCATCCCCCTCGCATTCCATGAAAGGATCTTAACTTCCATAAGCGACAATAGCCCCCATTTCCCCACCCCCCTAGCCGAGGTCCCTTTCTCTTTGTCACACACTCGCCCCCTTCTCTGATACACCACTACATCCCCTAAGTTATTTTGCTTAACACCTTTGCCCAACTCCCTCCCTGCACCATCGTAAAGAGATTGTTGCTCAATCTCCCTCAACAGTTCTAACACCCTATCTTCCTTCCCTTCAACAGAAACACCTAGAAACTTCCCAAAGTTTAATAGTTTATCCTCCATCCAGAAAGACATATCCCCTCCTCCGATCCTTGACGAACTTGGGCAGGCTTCTTCTATATGTGCTTTTTCCATGCTACTATCAGAGGAATACAAGACCATAGCATTGCTAGCACTAGGGGTTTTAACCTCCGAAAGGGTCTCACCATCTCTTTGAGGGTCAGCAACCTCTGAAATTAACACCCCGCTGCTATAGGAATGTCCAGAACCATCAATAGTGTAGCATGGTGGAAGAGAGCATGGAACCCTTGGCGTCATATTAACTGAAAGTACTAATCCGACACTAACATCAATTCGGGCATGCTCAACAATCACCCCAGAAGAAGAAGAAACTTTAAGTGTGGCCTCAGCCCAACTAAGCCCATGAGCAGGTGAGGGGTTGATGGAACCGGGTCCATCAGAGGCGGTGGGCCGTGGATTGACAGCACCATCGTTAGCCGATTCTGCCCCTGCAACATCGGCCATCGTAGAGGGGCACAGGTCACTAGAGCTCGGTGAAGAAGTGCCACTGTGTGAAGCACCATGGCCAGAGGAAGTAGGAACGACTGTTTCCATATGCTTAGGGGCCTTGTCATGCGCAACTTGAAATAAACTGGGCCCCTTAGGATCAATTCTAATGGAATTGGGGAAAGTAGTTGGGCCCATGTGAGGAGGCCCAAGCTTATACTTGCTGAAAACTTTCCCGGCCCTATGATAAGTAGAAGAGGATCGTCCCATTCTGCTTTTCCAGCCCGCCTCACTGACCCATTCACGTCTTCTCCTCCTGTTATAATTTTGTCTTCCTCCCCCAATTTCAAACCTCTCGTCTCTTTTCGACCTAACGTCTGCTTCCGGCTTAATCCAGTGATCCGGTGAGCCCTCCTCTCCCCTTAGAGACTGTTTTCCCCTCCCCTCCCTTCTATTTGACCTTCCCTTTTCTTCCGTCGCTATCACCGGCATAAAGATAGGGCTAAATTCAGGGCTCAACCAAACCCTATAACTCAGGTAGCCATCTTCCACCACAATGGAGACAGGGATTCTGCCCCCTTTCCTCACAACAATCCTCACTCGCGAGAGATCGTGTAAACTGCAAGTGACATCAATAAAACCCCTACAGATTTCCCCCATCTTCTTGAATACGTCAAGACACCAAAGATGCACCGGTAGACCCACCATGTTGACCACCAATGTTTCGCCAGTGAAGCGAGGGTCAAGACACCCATCATGCTCCACCCATCTGTCTAGATTTAAAAAGTTCCCATCGAACCACCTGTTTCCTCTGACAAGAATTTCTGGAGCTTGAGACTTGTCAACAAAACGAAAGAGATATTGAGTGTCCACCAATTGCGATATTTTCAGCCCGTCCTTGACGTTCCATGCCTTTGCTGCCCAGTTCCTAACAGCCTCCGGAGAACCAACCCATTTGGAGAAAGACCCAATGAGAGTAGATTCCAAGAAACCCTTGCGCCTGAGAGTGTGCTCCTCGGACAGCGAGAAGTGCGGCTCCTGTCCTACGTCGAGCTTTCGATGGCATCTTCCCCCAAGTTCTAGGGCTGGCCAAGAGACAACTTTGATAAAAGACATGTTTTCCAGTTTTTTGGATTCTAAAGAGAAAAAGGAGCTTCTCTCTGTACAATCCATCATATTCTAAATGCGGCTGTCCCGGAAAAACTGGCCGGAAAAAACCTCAATAGTTGGAATAACAGTATTCACAGTGGGTGAAAACAGTATATAGGAAGGGAGTAAGGTTTTCTCGTACTGAACAAAGGAAACAAACGTCAGAATCTGGGGTTTAAAGGCTGGAAAAAGAAAAAGTCGTCGGAATTTGGTGAAACTTGTACGGGATGGCTCGGAAATGCCTCGAGAGGAGGCTGTCTGAAGAAAGTTTTTTTGAAAAGTCGCCGGAAAAGGCCACACGCGCCGGCGCGTGGCAGAAACTCGCCGGAAAGTCAGGCGAATTGGCGGCGCGTGAGAGCTCGGTTGCCGGGGGAATTTACTGGGGTTTGATCGCGGGGAGCTTGGCTCTTGATGGGTGTGGTGGAATTTTAGGAATAAGAAGAGATGGAAGAGGCTCGGCCATAGAAAGCACTGTTCAGGCATGTATTATCATACCTGGGGTTCAGGCACTGTTCAGGTACAAAGCACTGTTCATCTTAACAGAATTTTATGAGCCACTCTTGGGCTCTTTCTAACAAGGAAATGAATCTGATGATCAATCTTTCCCTATGTTCATTTCATTTCAGGTTAAGAAGGGAATCAAGACGCTAATACTTTCAATCCTTGAGCTGCAAATAGGTGAATCTTATAAATATCTTTTCTTTAATTTCTCATAGAATTAGAAAAACATACTCCTAATACCCTAGGCTAGTTCTTCAGTGTTCTGAACTACTACCATCATGGCCACCGGCATATGAAGGAGTCTTCATACTTCAATATTATGCAGAACATGAACATGCCCCGCAAAACTCACCCATTTCAGAAATTATGGATAGGCATATTCATTACATTATTACCAATGAGAGTTCCAATCAAGATTTAGCAAAAGAAAATAACCAAACTTTATCGAGACATAAAGAAGATAGAAAACCATATTTTCCAAAGTTAAAAAGGATGGGAACCAAGAGCGGAAGAATCACTCTACATAATGTTTCCTTGCAAGAGGATTACAACGTCCCCAAATCCCAAGACCAAAGACTCTTCTACTACATTATTATAAAAGAAAACAACCCAAATATTAACGGCTGGAGAAGCCAAGTATAGATTGCATTTTTTTTTATTTCGAAAGAACTTGTCAATTAAGATATTTTGATGGAATTAATTAATTGGAAGAGTTTAATATTAAGAAAAGGCGATCTATCAATTCGTATTGTATTTAAATTTAATGACAAATAGATTTAAAGAATTGTTACAAGAAAATCAAAATAAGGGAGGTAACGGTAATATCATAAACCACAAGGGAAGTTAGTGCGGCGAAGTGAAACCTGGAGGGAGGTCTCTAAAATAACTCTATATAAATAATATGTAAGTGATACAGAACGATAAATACGCCGAGAGAGACAAACAGAGCACGGAAGATGCATAAAAAAGTGGAAACATATTACCTTTGCGGCCAAAACGCCCTGCTCTACCAATCCGATGCAAGTATACCTCATGATCTGGCTCTGATGGACTCTCATGTCTCACAGGGAGATCATAATTAACCACCAAATTAACCTGTATATATTTTGTAGTAGCTTTTAGGAATTCTAAATGTTAGCCACCAAAACAGAAATCAAGAAAGCATTTACAGAAATAAAACATCATTGCTATGAAAGAAGTTACACGTACAAAAGAACCTTAATTTTATATCATATATGGCTGACAACTGGGAAGATTAAAATCTAAAGTTACCTGCGATTGATCAAATCCACGAGCAAGAAGATCAGTTGATATAAGAACTTGTGTCAATCCTTCTTTGAACTCCTTGATTATTTTGTCTCTATCTTCTTGCTTAAGAGCCCCTTGAATTGTTGTCACTTCATAGCCATAGTCCACCAATGATGTATGCAGCATACTCGCACTGTTTCTTGTACGAACAAATATAATTGTCTGCCCCACCTTCTGTCCTAGTTCAAGTATTTTGTCTTTAATCACCATGACTTTTGAAAGTTCATCCGGACACTGCACTTTATACTGCTTCACTGAATCCAGCGAAAGTTCTTCTTTCTTCACAAACATCTGGTTATAATCTTTCACGAAAAGATCTCTAACAATTTTTGTCACAAATGCTTTGACACTTTCCCCAAACGTTGCAGAAAACAGAAGCACCTAAAAATTAAAATGATGAAAAAGAAAAGTCAAATATTAAAAAAAATTGATAAGGTAAATTTAATATCAAATTTTTTATAAACAAAAACTTAGCGCAGAAGCCGCCGTCCTTCTCATCCCATCGCTTTCTTACCTAAGATAAACCCAGGTATTAACCAGCTCCATGAATTGCACTTTAATTTAAGCCTCAGACTATACTCAGTTACTCACTAAATGAGGAAGGTGAAGTTAGACATTGCTTGAAGTAGTATTCTAGTTCCAATCCTAGCCCATGGCATAAATAAGAAGGAAACATGCGGCAGTGCTATTCCTTTTTACCAGTGAGATAAAGACAAAGGGATTTTGCTTCTCTTTTTTGTTTTGCAGCTGCAAGTGCAGTGTATATTATCAGTTGTACTTCAAAGCAAACTAATAATTACTAATTGGTCAGTTTTGGAACGCGGAACCTGGCAACCTCCATGAAGGGCATACATAACATCAGCCTGTATGCAGCTTATTATCTCCGCTGAGAGAGTGGCTGACTCGTATCAAATTCATTACAATATTCGCCCCTCATTTCTGAACTACTTTTTCTTGGTGGTGACAACTCTAATTCAACTATTGATATTAAACTAACAGCAGTTCCAAGTGTATAGTTCCAATAATAATTTGAAATTTATCAGAAAGGACATAAAAGAGCACATCTCCCCCCCCCCCCCCAAACCACCACCACCACCACCAAAAGACCCAGAGACTATCCTCTCTCTCTTATCTGCAATGCTAACTGAACTATCTCTTCCTTCCCACCAATGGCATACACATGTACACACACACAAAACCAGTCTTCAACTACATATGCAAAGCATACAAGTAAAACACATAATAGAAATGCTAAGATTCGAGTTTCACACTTCCAAGGTTCTGGGACTGACAGTGTTACTACATGCCCAATAAGGAAAACAATCTTTGACAGTGATACCTGTACCAAGATTTTGTTCCAATAAAATAATGAAATAAAAAGTTACATCTATAAAATACTAAAAATTTATCCACAAAAGAATGAGAAAAACTGTGATTTGTGAAATGCAAAACTTACCCAGATAATAGGTAATTAAGCCCCCACCCCCAAAAGAAAAAAACAAAAAGAATCCATCATTAACACTCCTTGGGTGCTATACTTTACCCTTCTTAAAGTATGCAGCAAATCCCTATCCCCCTTTCAGTCTCTTGTCCTCTTCTATTTTCCCTCATCCTCCTTCTTCTTCTTCTCTTCTATTATCCATGCAACAACTTGGTTTAAGGGTCTATACTTTACTCCTCAATTGCTCTAAAGTCGTTCCCCTTTTGCATGCTCCATATGCCCTATTTCCGGAGGATGTAATGAAAAATACACACTAGTGAAAACTTTACCAACAACTCGACACAAATAATGCTTGCTTTCTATTACTTGTGAGCAACAAATATTGACTGGCTGATTATATCTTTCATGTAGTTATTGAATTCATCGAGAGTATTTTAAGTACTTGAATTTGCCATGTGAAAATAATGTCAATTTGATAAGGGTGTGACTTAGCCGTCCATGAAGCTAGAACGGATCATGGGAGACATGGGTTTAAACCCTAGTAGCCCAAAAAACAAGGTGGTTTCTTCCCATCTATCTATTGGTAGAAAGATTTACATGGTACCTATGTTGGTAGGAGGGAGCAGTACCTAGTGAATTAGTAGAGGTGCGTATAAGTTGTCCGAACACCACCGCGATTTAAAAGAAAATAAGTGTCAATTTGATTTGTAATTCAGACATGCTACATTCGTGTATGCTATGCAAAAGTATCTCTTTTCCTTGGAGGTACGTGTGGTCGATAAGATAATTTTTAACCTATGTATCCCTGGTATAGATAAGCCATAGACCTTACCCTACAGTTCAGTCCAGTAACTAATATTTCACTTCTACCACCACAGCACATCATTTAACCTTGCTCTCCAATTTGACACTGTAACTAAGTTCTCACTTCTAGCATAGCACAGCATTTGTTTATTGGGGAGAGCAGGTATTAAGTATTAAGTCTTCTAGTTGAGTGTAATCTTCAAAATGTGTCATCCGTGTTTATGTGGCACAAAAACCTCTATATAGCAATAATTAGGGGTGTCAATGGACATTTTTAAACCGACTAAACCAACCGAACCGTACCGTACCGAACCGATTATCAGGTTTCTTTCAATAAAATTGTAGGTTTTTATATAAATCTACAACCTTACCGATAATTAGGGTAGGTTTTAATTTTATGAAAATAAACCGAAAAAATACCGAACCGTACCGAATAAATTTACATGTGGAAAATATATTTATATATTAAGTTTAAAAATAATAAAGTATTAAATTTTTCCTTGGGCCTTGGAATTATTTTTTTTTTGATAAGGTAAATTGTATTAATCAAAAGGGAGAAAACTGCCGTGTACAAAAAGTATACCAAAAAGTAGAGAATTTACATCATAACATGATTCTCTACAAATGACGTCCAATCTTCTATACAAGTATGGGCTATATGAGTGCACCAAAAAGCGATCAAAGATAAGAGACTATTCTTAAGATAGGCCTTGGAATTATTAAAACGGTTACAAGCCAACAAGTAATTAAACTCAAAATCCTAATTCCCAAACCTATTATGCTCCTCCTATTGAAATTAACTTATTTCCAGCATATTCAATAGCAAGACACAAGTTATTCTAGCGATTATGAGTAGCAAACTACAATGTATTAAATATGTTTCCTTTCGTATGATTTAGATTTATCTTTTTAAATATTTAATCTTCTATACACTTTATTCTTGATTCACGGCTTGGTTAATATCTTTCCACACGTGTGATTTATATTTTCTTTGTCTTTGCTTAGTTTCTTTTACACTGCTATAGAATGGTGGATAGATGTATATTCTGACCATCTTTTATGTTTTCTTAATTCATCAACAGTAAAAATGTCTAGAGAGTTTTGCGAAGTCCTATAAAAGTACTTATGTTATTGTATTCTACTTCGACTAGTAGCTTTTACATGACATTAAAAAAATAATCGAAAATTAACCGAACCGTACCAATATCAAAGAGAAACCGATATGATTGGGATGGTTTCGGAAAGTTAAATTTTGATTATACATAATGGAATAACCGAAAAAATGGTATGGTACAAATTTTATAAAATGACCGGCCGAACCGAACCATTGACACCCCTAGGAATAATATTTGGTAAAATTATAGAATCAGCAAGTTTAGTAGTAGTAACAAAAAAAATTAAACACTTCTTTTGTAATAGGTAATTATGCAATGTGCTACTCTAAGGCTCAACCATTTGAGCGAATCAACCCTGCATGTGACCTCTGAAGTTTTTCAGACTCTTATTACAAACTGAACTACAATTCATAGCAGCAGCAATAAACATCATAGGTCTGATGTTCGAGCTCAGGGAAAGGAGCCTACTTTAGTAGGGAGCGCTTTAACCCCCCCCCCCCTAAAGCGGGACTTTCCTGTGCAAATTCGGATAAGTCGGGCCCCAAAGCGGGTACCAGGCAGGCGGACACCAGGTGGGAAACCAAAAAAAGTAGCAGCAATATACCCCAAAAAGAATTCATCACCACTTTAACTGGAATTTTGAAAAGCACAAGGGCCAAACTTTAACCAACCTGGCAGTCGGCGCTGGCTTTGACAATTGCCTTCATTATTCTTATGGAATCGTCCTGAAAACCACTCTGTGCACAAAGAAGAACATCAATAAGCAATCAAATACTGAGAGCAGGAATTTCAGACAGTGCCTTAATTTTACTGGACTGCCTTCATCTTCTGCAGACAATACTTTTCCTTTTCCAATAAGAAGTCAATGCCAAATTCAAATTAAGTATTGGACTAGTAAACAACTCGTCTACCAACTATGTAGTAATTTACATAAACTCTGAGATGGCTGAATTATGAATTGCCTCCTAATCATTTTACAGTTTCCATTAATAATAGGTCCGTTAATCAGTGAGAATCCTGCATTGTTGGGCAAAAACAAAGAAGTCCGTGACATGGAGCCTTGCCTTTTATAGCACACTTGACAGATCATGAAAGATAACCTCATCTTTACAGGAAAAATCCAGCTGGCATATGAAACAAATAATTTTATCCAGGAAGTGAATTTTACATACTACATTCGAGATTACTTCTAGCATGTCAATTCCTTCTTCCCCCTAATAAAGAGGTAACGCATACACTCACCCAGCACAAAAGTTTTAATTTCTAAAGATTTGTCTGCAAGGCTACAATACCCCCCCCCCCCCGGCAACAAGTGCTGGTAACCTCGAAGAAATCTAGAGGATCAATTGCACTCATAAGAAGAATGTGCTTTTACACGTATCCCCAGGAAAAAATGGAAGTCATTGATAAAATGTCAGAGCACAAACTGTTAACATTTAGAGCAAATTCCCCCCAAAAATGAAGATTGAAAATTTAATATTCAAATATTTAGCTCATTAAGCTCAACATTACCATCCATATAAGAAACCAAAAGCTATATCCTAAATGTTTACACCAACAAATACACACAAAAAAAAGAAAAAGAGAACTGATTTTAAAAGAAAATAGAAATACATGTATAATCATTAGCAACAACAAAAAAGGGAAAAAATCAAAGGAACTATCGTAAGTGCTGATAGTGAATCAATTACCTCTGCCAACATGTGGTCCGCTTCATCAAATACAAGAATCTTCATGCAACTCATGCCCAGTTTCCTTGCCGTCACCCACTTATTTACAGTTCCAGGTGTGCCAATTACTACTTGTGCTGAAACAGGTGGCCGCTTTGAAATTGGTATGTAGTTGGCTGCATCTGCTGGGATAGCTAATTCTGATGTTATACCAGTGAACTTCCCCATCTTCAACAACACTTCCATATTCTGCAGCATTTTTCACCATTTTATACCAACCCTTCTCCAGTTTCGTTTTTGATTGATGAAGAATCTTCTTAAGTTTTTCTTTGAAATGTAACAACGTTAAAAAAGATCCTTCCTACGGTTATCTCCCCATTTGATTCAAGTTCCCCATAAAAAATAGTTTAAACCACCACTCCAGATGGCAAACAACCAGATAAAATATGAAGATTTCGCGTCATCAATGAAACTATCTTAAAAACTATATACAAGAACACATAAAACATAATCTAACAGGCATCATGATAAAAGTTTCTAAAATGTAGATGCGTAGAAGCACTTTTCTTTCAAAAAAGGAAACAGATATGTAGTAAAGCAGGTATATATAAACCAAACCACATGAAAAATCCTGACACACATAAGGTTGCACAAAACTTTTTATTCAGCTAATGAATTGATTCATTAGAAAAAAAAGTAATTGATCCTGCTACGAATTAATTCTCCAATGCTAACATTAATATTTCACCCAAAGATTTACCTAGGTCAATGAAACTGGTTGAAAATCTAATGAAACTGAAAACAAAAAAAGGAAACTTTATTTCTTCTCTACCTGCCTAATCCTTAGTCAGCAAGGAGTTTAAGTTTCATGCACAAACGCTGTAAAAAATATTTACACAAATAGCTCACTTAAAAGTTAATTGCATGTACTCTATTTAAAGATATTGATTGATTATCTATAACAAATGTTAAGTAACCTAACAGGTAACAGATTATATTAGTGTAAAAAGTTTATTACGGTGTCATGCATATAACTTAAATCCAAAAGAAAATAAAAGAATAGCATTTATGTAATACTAGCATTTATGTAAAACCTGAATAGCCAATTCTCTGGTTGGACAAATACAGAGAGCTTGAGGGGCACGAATCTTCGGATCAACCCGACTCAACATTCCAAGCACAAAGCAAGTAGTTTTACCAGAGCCATTATGAGCTTGAGCAATAAGATTCTTGTAGGGCGGCGTAAGAATCATGGGTAAACTAATCTCTTGAATTTTGCTAGGTCGCTCAAACTTCATCTCTACATATAATCCTTTCAATAACTCAGGAGACAAGTTTAAATCCTCAAATCTCTTCGCTGATTTGTACAACGTGTCGCCAGATGTAACCTATATTTCATTAATTAAACCCTAATTTATTTATTACTAGTAAAACAAATCAACTTATGAAGCTACTACTGAGTGAGGAAAAGCGTACGGCTTCTATTCTGGAATCTTCTGGATCATCAAGAGTGGAGTTGTTGACTCTTTTGGACTCGTCAATTTGTAGAGATCCGATTTCAGGCTCGGCGCTAGCTTTTTCAGACTGCTCGGCTTGATCTATCTCGTCAGCTTCGTCTGCCCAGCTTCTGGTTTCTCGTGGGTTTGCCGTCGTAGAAGCGGCGGTGCTGCTAGAAGTACTAGAACTGTCAGCCACGAAAGCGGCAGTGCTACTGGCGGTACTAGAACTGTTAGCCATTGGTAGGAGAGGGAGAGGGAAAGTTTATTTACAATTTCTGTTAGAAATATTATGGTTGATGAAAGAAGGTGAATTGGGAATTAGGCTTGGCCGTCGAAGTCTCTGGTTTTATACTTTTGGGGTTCCCACTATATTTTATGTCATTTGTGTTATAAATGAACCGAAATTTTTCAAACAATATATTATTCAAATTTCAAATATTTGTACATAATGAATTAAAAAAAATTTTATTTATAAAAAAAATAAGTTGTTGTATAAGTTGCTTCTGCAAGCTGGTGTATAAGCTGCTACTGTATCAGATATAAATAATTTTCTATCGGGGGTAATATTTATCCATAATGAGGTACCGAAAGTATAAGCTCATTATACCAGATATACATTATTTTTTACTCGGAATAATATTTATCCGTATAATCTTCTACCGGGGTAATGTTTATCCATAACGGAATACCTAAAGGATAAATTTATTATACCAGATATGGATAATCTTCTACCGGGATAATGTTTATCCATAATAGGGTAAGAAAAGATAAGCTCATTATACCAGATATGAATAATCTTCTACTGGGGATAATATTTATCCATAACGGGGTACCCAAAGGATAAGTTCATTGTACCAGATATAGATAATCTTCTACAGGATGTGATGTTTATCCATAACGGGGTACTGAAAGGATAAGCTTCTTCAGGAGACTTATTTTCAATAGAGTACTAAATAGATAAACATATTTACGGCGGAGTCTCATATAGATAAGTTTTTTCATGAAGTTTATTTACAATAGAGTACTAAATGAACATTCATAATATAATATATTTATAACACTCCTCTTGGATATTCATTAAAAGATAATGTGCCTCATTAAAACCTTAATAGGAAAAAACTCGTGGAAAAAAATCCTAGTGAAGGAAAAAGAGTACACATATTTAATAATACGCATAACTAGTTGTCTCAAAAAAAAAACCTTATAAGAAAAACCATGTGGAAAAAACCTTAGTAAGGGAAAAAGAGTATAGCGTGTATTTTACTCCCCCTGATAAAAATCATGTTTCAAATATTTGAGTATCCGCATTCCAATCTTATATACCATCTTCTCAAAAGTTGAAGTTGGCAAAGATTTAGTGAATAAATCTGTTGGATTGTCACTTGAACGGATTTGCTGCACATAAATGTTACCATTTATCTCCTTTTATAAATTCCCTTTTAATTGGGCTATGCATGCAGCATTGACTTTGTATAAAATTGTGGATCTTTTATCACATTCCAAACCACATTTTCCTTGAATAAAATGAATCACTCATCCCGACCATACGCATTCCCTACTTGCTTCATAAATAGCTATTATCTCAGCATGATTTGAAGAAGTAGTAACAATAGATTGCTTTGTGGAGCGCCATGATATGACAGTACCTTCACATGTAAATATGTACCCGATTTGAGATCGAGTTTTATGTGGATCAGATAAATAACATGCATTTGCATAACCAACAAGATCTACACTACCTTTGTTAGAATAAAATAAACCCATATCAAGTGTTCCCTTTAAATATCACAATATATGCTTAATCTCGTTCCAATATTTTCGTGTAGGGGAATAATTATATCTTGCTAGTAAATTAACAGAAAATGCTATGTCAGGCCTTGTAGCATTAGCAAGATACATAAGTGCACCAATTGCACTAAGATAACGTATTTCGGGACCAAGGAGTTCCTCGTCCTCTTCTAGAGGTCGGAACAAATCCTTATTCACTTCATGTGATCGAACAACCATTGGTGTACTCAATGGGTACGCTTTGTCCATGTAAAAACGTTTTAAGACCCTTTATGTATAGGTAGATTGATGGATAAAGATCCCGTTTGCTAAATGAGTAAATGTTCAATTTGCAGACCAAGATAAAATTTTGTCTTTCCAAGATCTTTTTTCTCAAATTCTTTCTTAAGATATTCAATTGCCTTTTGGAGCTCTTCTAGAGTTCCAACAAGATTTATGTCATCAACATAAATAGCAAGTATAACAAATTCTGATGTCATTTTCTTTATAAAAATAAATGGACAAATAACATCATTTATGTAACCCTCTTTCAGCAAATATTCACTAAGGCGATTATACCACATACGCCCAGATTGCTTTAAACCATACAAAGATCTTTGTAATCTGATTGAATACATTTATCGGGATTTTAGATTTGCTTCAGACATTTTAAATCCTTCAGGGATCTTCATATAGACTTAATCAAATGAGTCATATAGGTTATGACTTGCATTTAGATGGCATGATATCTTCAGGTGTCTGGACTACAGGTCCGATCCTCACAATCTTTTATAATATTGTGAACTCTATTGTATCAAATATATCGTCGACGATCATTTTGTATCGGTTCCTAAGCGACATAACTTGTTGAGATCTCATCACTTTCTTTATTTTCAGGTACCTGAACTTCTTCTGGAGTTTTATGAAATGTTATATCGTGGGCTCTTCTAGAGCTCATTTGCTCCTATCATTTTTCAAGGATTGTTACCTTTGGAACCGATCAGCTTACTACGCTTCATGCGTGTAGTAAACTTTATCCTTCAGGGACTTTAATTTTAATAGGAGCATTTGCAGCTGAAATATGATATTTAATTTTTGATCAGCAAATGCTTCTGGCATTTGACTTGAATTATATTCTAAGTAAGGATCATATTAATGATAATTCGATTCATATAGCATATTTTTCAGCTTTTTATTCCATCCCCAAATATTAGAAAAACTAACATATATCCCTAATCTTCTTTGGAAAACCTATCTTTGTGCATTGTGGTAGAGAACTTAATCATATACCACACATCAAACGTTATTAGATAGTAAAAATATTTGGTTTCTAATCCTAAACAATTTGTGAGGGGAGGACTTATCATATTTTGTTGGTCTGATGCATACAAGTGCTGTTGTATGCAATTTAGAAAATCTTAGACCAATACATGAGGCTTTGTTCTCATAAGCAATAGTTTAGCCATTAATAGGAGGTATTCAATACTAAACTAGCTTGGATATAAACCAGCATCATCAAGATGAACTATCTTGATTTCATAATCTTAAAATTATGTTCTTAATTGAGAAAAGCAATTTCAAATGCCAAACTGCAGGTTGACAATAAACACACATGTAACCATCTCATATATGCATCTATAAGTGGTTCACATAATAGGTGAATAGGCCCATATTCACCTTTTATATATTCTAGAATTCAGGGGTCTTAGTCCCAACTTTAGCTGGTAAAAGATGGTATAATCAATTTATTATGAGAACAAGCAACACAAGAGAATTCTTGAAGAATCTTCTAGTTCTTTAGTATATGCTTATCCGAATTCTCAAATAGCTCATTTAAAAATGGCAAATGAAAACTTCAGGTTTATCATGGCATGTGCTATCTCTTAGTAAGTTTCTGATTTAATATGGCATAAACTTTTGCATTAGTAAACTTCTGATTTACTTTGGCTACTTTTGTATTAGCGAATTTCTGATTACTGTAGCTACTTTTGCCTCAGTAAAACTTGTTGATTTACTGCGACTGCTTTTGCATTAGTAAATTTTTGGTTTACTATGATACATGATGTAGTACAAATTGAATAATAAGGCGGGTAACTTCTCATACATATTATTTTACCCCCATGATTGTGGAAACATGAAGATTTTCAATATTCCAATTCGTTGTAGTCTCAGTATGATAGCCATTCGTATTAGTAAACTTCAGATTTACTACAACATATGTTTCGACCATAATTATATAATATAAATGACATATTTGTACATAAGCTCTTCGAGAGCCTTCGTTTATTATCCACAATCAAATATTTATCAGATACTACTAGTGTCATATTTCTTCTAGACAAACAGCTAGCTCTTTAGGAGTTGTTGATATATTTTATAATATCAAATATTGCCCACACACTTCTGGTATCATGAGAGAAATTTTTTTCATAAACAAAATAAATATGATAGTAAACATCATTATCAAAGCATAACTTTTATTTATGTACAATAATTACATAACCATACTATCTACTACAAACAATAAAAATTAAAATATTTACATTTCTATATATTCATCACCGATCACATGACTTGTTTCTCCTTCCGGGAGTGCAAAGTAATCAGCTACATCTAAATGCATGAAGTCTAAATTATCTTCAGAAATAAAATTTGCTTCAATATTTTTCTCTGTCTTCTTCAGGGAGGCTTGATATAGCTCAATCAGGTGCTTTGGCGTACGACAGGTACGTGACCAGTGCCTTTTTCCTCCACATCTACAACATGTATTTTCTGCCCTTGTTGCTTGCACCGCTTCATGCTTTTGTTCCTTCCTTTTCCACTACTGGGGTGAGGAGGGTTCTTTGGTGCATTATTATTACCATGATTAGTGTTTCTTTCCCGACCACGACTATGACCACGAATAGGGCCATGTCCTCTTCCACGCTTAGCTTGGTGGAAGTTCGTCTCATTCACTTCAGGGAATGGACAAGAACATGTAGGTCGGCTTTCATGGTTTTTCATTAATAGCCCATTATATTGCTCGGCTACAAGAAGATGTGATATAAGTTCAGAATACTTTTTAAATCCCATCTCTCGATATTGCTGCTGCAGGAGCATATTCGAGGCATGAAAAGTGGTAAACGTTTTCTCCAACATATCATGATCAGTCTTATTATTACCACATAATTTCAATTGGGAAATAATTCTGAACATAGCAGAATTATACTCATTGATAGATTTAAAATCTTGTAGCCTTAGATGAGTCCAATCATAACGTACCTGTGGAAGAACGGTCATCTTCAGGTGGTCATATCTATCTTTCAAATTATTCCACGGTATGACTGGATCTTTAATAGTGAGATATTCCATTTTCAAGCATTCATCAAGGTGATGGCGTAGGAATATCATTGCTTTGGCCCGGTCTTGATTTGATGCTTGATTTTTGTCCTTGATGGTGTCTGCCAGACCCATCGCATCAAGATGAATTTCAGCATCAAGCACCCAAGACATGTAGCTTTTGCCTAATATATCCAGGGCTACAAATTCAAGTTTAGAAAGATTTGACATTATTTAGAAAAAGAAAGTCCGTACTTCTGATACTTTCAAAGTATTTGCTCGAGATGGCAGAGCTCGTGCTGATAACGTATTATAAAATAAAGACTGTAAAGTAAAGACAAGTAGAGAGAAAAACTGATATATTATTCAAACTTCAAACATTTGTACATAAATGAACTGAAATTTTCTCTATTTATAGAAGAAAGTAAGTTGTTGTGTAAGCTGCTTCTGCAAGCTGCTGTGTAAACTGCTACTGTACCAGATATAGATAATCTTCTACCGGGGGTAATGTTTATCCATAATGGGGTACCGAAACGATAAGCTCATTATACCAGATATAGATAATCTCCTACTGGGGGTAATGTTTATCCATAACGGGGTATCGAAAGGATAAGCTCATTATACCAGATATGGATAATCTTCTACCGGGGGTACTGTTTATCCATAACGGGGTACCTAAAGGATAAACTCATTATACCAGATATGGATAATCTTCTACCGGGGGTAATATTTATCCATAACGGGTTACCGAAAAGATAAGCTCATTATACTAGATATGGATAATCTTCTACCGAGGGTAATGTTTATCCATAACGGGGTACCGAAAGGATAAGCTCATTGTACCAGATATAGATAATCTTCTACCGGATATGATGTTTATCTATAACGGGTACTGAAAGGATAAGCTTTTTCAGGAGACTTAGTTTCAATAGATTACTAAATAAATAAACATATTTACGGCGGAGTCTTATATAGATAAGTTTCTTCAGGAAGCTTATTTACAACATAGTACTAAATGAACATCCATAATATAATATATTTATAACAATTTGAATCCTTTTGTTATTTATCTTCAAATATATTCTTGTACTACCAAAAAAAATTAAAAATATCATTTGTTATACTATTTGGTTATCTTAGTCTTTACGGTTGTATTATCATTCAAATATACCCGTCAATCGGACGGACTGTCACATGGCACCTCATAATTAAAGAGACCCTCCCCAAATTAAGATACCTGGTTCAATACTAACACGACCATAATTAGACTTGTACCCATCCACTTAAAAAGCAACTTTATCAATTAAACCCCTTATTTCACTATAATGATTTTCATTAGTAGATGTAGACAATAAATTGCATTGAGAAAATAAAATCAAGCCCGAAAAATATTGTAGCAATCGTAGTATTTTATTTCAAACAATATGAGCATTACAATCTCTATGAATCCTCTGATTCTACTTTTCAACAGTAAATAAAAGAGCCTTTGAGCTTAATCTTGAATTTTATTTTATTTTAATTCAAGTGTTTGAGGCATGATCTTAATCTTGACATATTTTTAATCCAAGGGCTTGCAGCTTGTTCTTGAATCTTTGTCTTGATCTTTTAATTCTTAGAACACTTGAATGCCTGTAGCTTTTAGAGAAATCTGCAGCGTTTGATGCACGAGCTCTCTCTTACTTTTTGATATAACTTCTGGGCTCTTTCTAAGTTATGAAGACCTCTATTTATAATTGTGGGATGGAAGAATTATGATGAGAACAAACTCTTTCCAACCAATCAGATTGAAGAGTGACAAGATCGCATTTGATTGGTCAGAACACGTCACTTGCGCATGTGGCACAATTTCATTGGCCTTTTAATTTGACTTGGCATGCCTTGTCATTTTGACACATGGCATGATCCTATTGGCTCTTCTATTTGACTTGGCGCGCCACGTCATTTGACACGTGGCAAAATTGGGCATCTGGAAGATGATATCTTGGGCTTAATGAGGCGGGCTCTCACTTTAGCCCAAATAAATAGGTCAGTCCAATGTATTAAAACTTATTTATTTAATCCATATATATTGAACTTATATAATTAATTCAATTATATTAGCCCATAATATTTATTCGAACTAATATATTTAATATATAGTCCAAATATTTTTATTGAATTTAAATCCAATAAAATTTAAATGCTTACATTAGGCAAACCAACAACCCTCGTTCATAAAATACTTTGAATAGGTCACTATGTTCATATAAAAATAGGCATTAATCTTCATATGTTTTTTATCCGCAGCTTCAGCAATAAACTTGCGTCTATGCGTGTGTATTTTGCACGTTTCGTTTTCCTCTTTTTTAGTAATAGAAACTGATCTCGTCCAATTTCACACCTCAATTCAAGGTTATGAAACGGTCGATTGCAATAATAGTACCCAACAAGAGTCGGGATCGATTTCCACAGGGAGTTATATATGGGAGTTAGGCGTATATATTATAGCACTTGAGTATGAACTACCTCAATTTATACTTCACCAAATTGGGGTTGATTCTATGTCTAATTTAAGCTAAGATTGCAAAGTTAAGAAACGAAACTAAGAAATTTTTTTTTGTTGTTTTTCAAGTTTTGTAAAAAGCCTAGGGCTATAACTATCACCTAGGTATTTGACTTATGAGATATAGACCTTAATACTTGTTTTGTTGATCGGGGTGAATTATAGCTATCAACTCTCAATTACCCACTCAATACCTCTTGGCCAAAAAGTGATTTTGCCCAATTTGACTTTCTCAAGTCCAAATGGGTATTGCATAAAACGGATGATAAAAGCTCAAGTCGGGTTATCACTATCTCTAGGTTAAACCCTTTAATTGTGATTATCAATCTCTCGATTGACCCAATTTCTTGTTAGCCAAGCAGTCTTAGACTAAATCTCTCTTTTTCAAGTAGATACAAAGTCAAAAAGGCATAAACTAATGTTTGCAACCATTAATTCCACAAATTAAAGCATGAACAATGTTAAATAATAAACACCCAACCATAAACAAGCATTAAGTTAAATACCCATAAGGTTTATACACGGGTTGGGTCACAACCCTAGTAAAAATCTAACTGCTCATGCTTGAGATTGAAGAAATAGAAGAAGAAATGGTAAATAAACTCATATTGTGAAATCAAAATGATAAAATCTATGTTAAAATATCCCAAAATATGAAAAACTACTAAAAGAAGTAAAGAGAAAAGGCTATTGTAGCTTCCAATGTCAAAAGTTGACCTAATTTCGTTAAACTATTCTGTTTATACAAAGCTGACTATTTCAGACAAAAATGCCCCCCGGGAGGTTCTGCGGCCGCACAATTCCATGTGCGGTCCGCAGATTTCTTCAACTTGTCAGGACTTGGAGGATCTGTGGCCGCGAGGCATTCTTTCTGCAGACCGCAGATTTGTAACTGCGATCGAAACTTAGTTATGCGGTCCGCACTTTTACTTCTGTGGCCGCAAGGTACTTTTTGTGCGGTCCGCACTTCTGAGGGACTTGGAACTTGGGAATTTGCACATTCTCTGAACTTTGTTCCTAGCCCAACTTTTACGGCCGCACAATTCATGTGCGGTCCGTACTTTGCACAAAAATCTGCTAGACTTTCCTTCATCATTTGCAACCGCAAATGAAATTCTGCGGTTCGCACTTTGTAAGGTTCTGTGCCTTTTATTGCCTTGAGTGTATATTACTTCTTTTTGAGTTGGATTTCATCTCGGGAGTCCATCTTTCAATATTCTTGCAGTTTAGCACATTTCATGAGTTTTGAGAATACAATTCAATACGTTTAGACTAAAACAAAAGCCAAACTGTGCTAATAAGTAGTCAAAATCCCCACTTATCAATCCCCCAAACGTAAGTCTTTGCTTGTCCTCAAGCAAATAAAATAGTTCTCACCTCCACAAGTTAAGGGCCATTCTAACCTATCAAAGGTGCATCATTCGCACATCAATTGAGGCCAACAATTACCCGCACTACTTATGTATTATCAACAAGGCTACAAGTTAAACTTTTGTGCACATATAGTTCTAATGTGACACTTGAGTATCAAGAGTTGATTTTATTCATCAAGGAAGCTCGCTCTTTCATGTAGATCACTGTGGATCCCAAACTCCTCCTCATCTACTCTCCTTTTGCCTATCTCACTTAAGAATTTTAGCACTCAATCAAAATAAATATTTGCGAAAGGTTCACTCATCTCTCTCAAGAGAATGTTGCAAGTACGGCTTTAAGTACCATAGGCTTGCCCCTCATGTAGATCGCCTAAGCTCACTGAGCTTGAAATCACGTAGGGCATTTTCAAAATGTAATGAAGGCTTTTGGACTAAGGTTGAATATACGATGGTATAGCGGGTTCATATTTCCTTAAGCACTCCATTTTTTTTGTTCTCGGCTCATGCCTTGCCACTTCTTTGAGGCACTTTCTTTTCCTAGGGGAACTAGAGAGACTTAGCATCACTCTTTCTTGATCATGACATTCATTTTCTCCCTCTTTGATTTTTTCATGCTTTGTATCATTACTTTTCTTCGCATCCCTTCAACTCCTCCACTTATTCACTTTCTTTTTCATTTTTCTTTTTGTTCTACCCTTTTCTTGCCTTTCTTTCTCATCGTTTCTTTTCTCTTTTTGTGCCTTTATACCTATTTCAAACTACTCGTCTCTCCCCCAAATTTACATTTTTATCCAATTGTATCACAAGAGTGTTAAAAAAAGCTCGGGTGCCAATAGAGGGTCACGACAAAATGGGTAAAGGCTTGTAACTTGGTTATCAAATGACAAAGGCTCGATACTCAAATGGGTTGACTAGGGATAACAATATTGGTGGGCAATGGAAAAATTCAAGGGGTCAAGGAAAGCCTACAATCACTTCTCAAGCCAAGCAAAACTTAAGATTTCACCTTGAAATACATTCGGGGCAAGTTCTAGACCATTCGCACGGGTACTTGGACTTGCAACAAAAACATCTCACCTCTCACGCAAGTGGATTGTTAAATAGGATAGAGTCGAGGCCCACAACGACCACATTCAAGATTGAAAATCACTATGGTTCGATTAAACCACTCGATGACTGCCTAAGTTAACACAAGAGTCACAAAGTCACTAACTAGAGCTCTTTCTTTCCAAAAATCTTATTTTTAACCATAAGCACGTAGTTAAGTGTGGTGGTCCCAAGTAAAGAATGTTTGACTCTTCAAGCATGACTTAATTAGGTCTTTTTATTCATTACTACTACTATTATTACCTAAACACCAAAACAGACTCAATCCCTTAAGAAGGTTGTCACGCCATCCATCATTGGGAAGAGTCACCCGGTTCACACAGAAACTACCTTTGGAAAGAACCGTGGTATTAAGAAAACCAAAGACTTATTATCTACTAAAACACAAAAAGAAGCTATCAAAACAGAAAGAAGCTACTAATTCAAAAAGAACCTAGTACACTAACTAATAAGAGAACACATGTAAAGAAGCTACAAAGCAAAAACTATCAAAATCATAATAAATATGCATAATGAAAGAAATATATACATAATGAGAAAGGAAAAGAGAGAATATATACAGAATAAGGAAAAAGAAGAAAATAAGAGAATATATACAGAATAAGGAAAAAGAAGAAAATACTGTCAATTATTACAAACCAAATATCTCATAATCATCAAAATATATCAAATAAACTCTACCCCACCCCCGAATAAGAATAAGCATTGCCCCCAATGCTTAAAAATAAGAGTAAAGTAAGGGTAAGAGTGAAGAAAACTCCATATGGCTCCTTGGCCATCTCTATGTCCACAGCAGTGTCACCGACCTCATCCTCATCCAATTGGATCTCATCATCCTCAACTCCGGGAGTGGTTGGGTTGGTGAACATCTGACGTACTACCTCGGCAGTGTCAACAGCAATGTATGGCTCCTCAAACTGGCCAGCTGGTGCTGTATGTGCTGTAGGATCTGGGCCTGGATGGTGCTTGTCAATCAACATGTCAAATGGAATGTCTCTGGCTGTTGTAAGCTTGGTAACCTGTTTTCGGAGCTTGTCCACTGACTTTTTGGAGGCATGGGACTTCCGCATCTTCTTCACTTCCTTGCCCAACTCTTCTATCACTGACCCATAATGCACCAAAGTGGACATGATTGAGTTCCGATTCTCTAAGAGATTCTTCAGAGTTTCTTCAACTATGGGGGGAATCTGGGGTGCCGAAATGGAGGATTGTGCTGCAACATTACTGGATATGTTAGACAGCTTTGAAGTAGTTGTCTGCATCTAGTTGTTGAGGCTTGCCAGTGTTTGGGAGACACGCATCGCAGATAGTAGAGCAATGGGCATCGACACCGGCTTCAAAGTCGAGGTGGAACCTGTAATGGGGGTTGCTGGAGGCATTGAGGCTGGAGGTGTTGCACTGGCTGAAGGCTCTGCTGACGTAGATGGCATGTCGACTATATCTGTGCAACTACCACCGATGGCTTATCAGACTGGCCTATGGTGGTAGTCAGCTGACCCTTTTCTTATGGTTATGTGCATCCATCAACGAATACCATGATAAGGGCTTTTTCGTCCGCACTTTCGGATCAAAATCTCTCGACTCCACCCGTACATCCGTAAGATATTCAGTAATGGTGTTGGGATACTAATAAGTGGGGATTTTGACTACTTATTAGCTCCATTTAGCTTTCGTTTTAGTCCAAAAATGTTTAATTGTGTTCCCAAAAACTGATGAAAAAAGCCAAATTGGGCAAAGTCACTCTCTGACCGAGAGGTGTTGAATGGGTATTAAAATGTTGATAGCTATAATACACCCCAACCAATAAAATAAGCTTTAAAGTTTACAATCCGTTAGGCAAACACCTAGGTGAAGATCATAGCCCTAGGTCTTTTTATCATTTGAAAAACAACAAAAATAATTTCTTAGTTTCATTGCTTAATCTTGAAATCTTAAATTGGAATAGACATAGAACAAGCATCAATTTCTGGAAGTGTAATTTGAGATAGTTCATACTCATAAACTACAATTTATACTCCTAAATCCCATGGATAGCTCCCTGTGGAATTCGACCCCGACTCCTTGTTGGGTATTACTATTGCAATCGACCGTTTCATATCCTCAAATAGAGGAGTGAACTTGGACGAGACCAATTTTTGGCGCCGTTGCTGGGGAGCATAAAAACAAATTTTGCTATATATTTGGTTTTGTGTGTGAATTGTCTTCTTTTCCTTCCTTGTTACTCATTTATGTGAAAAATTTTAGGTGCCATAATGGCAAACAACAACAATCAACTCGGAAATATGCCTTTGGAGGATGTGGACGTTGAAGAGGTTCCTCTTGAACCTCAAGCAAATAGAAGAGGCTGGGCACCTCAAGACAACGTCCCAGTTCTACCTCCACATTCACCAAGAGTGACTCCAGACCGGGTGTTGCCGAATGAAGGGTATGCAAGTGTCATTGTCCCGCCCCGCATTCGGGCGGGAAACTTTCAAATCACGAATGTAATGCTCACACAAAATGCATACAAACACTTGAAGGGGTTTGTGGACACTTGGTGGGGGAGTAAACAGACAAACGTCTTCGAGGATGCTTTAAGGTTGAGGCTATTTCCTTTCTCGCTATGGGGGAATGTCTTGGATTTATCAGAAAGATTGCCAAACCACTCCATCCATACATGGGATGAATTGGCGGAGAAATTTATTTCCAAGTTCTTTTCTCCCTGGCAAATGGCTACTCTTAAAGACGAGATTATAGCATTCAAACAAGAGCCCAATGAGCCATTGCATGAAATATGGGAGAGCTACCGAACTATGGTCAAAGAGTTCCCAAATAATGATATGACAGAGGCTATGATTCAACAAACTTTCTATCGGGGGATCAATACTACCAATCAGTGCGTGGTTAATCAACTTGCCGGTGGAAATTTCATGACAACACCGTATGCAGAAGCTTGTGAGGTTTTAGATGAAATGGCGGATACTTCTTCGGCATGGCAAAGTAGAGCAAATGTTCCTCAAGGTGATCCGAACGTGATTCACATACATAAAGAGTTGCATGACCATGGGCAAGCCATTGCCGAGTTGACCACCACTATGAATCAATTAGCAAAAGCTCAACTTCAACAAGTGAAAAATCCTAAGCAAGTCAATGCCATGGAAGGAGTTAGTATGATGGTGAACAAAATAAGGCCCAAAGGTCCACAAGTGCAAAACTGAGTGGAGAATTATGTGTAAGAAGATAGTGGGTTTGATCAAGATGAATCTTACAATGAACAAGAGGAGTAAGTGCAATATGTGAATAACTTTCAAGGGCAAAGAAACAACTCTCAAGGCTCGAATCAACAACAATGGCGACCTCAAGGTAATCAAGGGAATTGAAATTTTAACAACCAAGGTAATTGGAAGGGTGTCAACAATCAAGGAAATTAGAGTGGTAGTAATAACCAAGACAATTAGAGTGACAATAATCAATGATATTGGGGAGGCAACAACCAAGGGGGATGGAACAATAATCAAGGCAATCGGGGGTCGGGTTTTTAAAGGCCCCCGATTTATCAACAACCGTGCAACTCGCCTTCTTATCCTTCCCATGGTCCAAATTCTTCCAATAATGAGATGGGACGAATTGAGAACATATTTAAGCAAATGATGGAGAAAAATGCCGACTCCGATGCCCAACTTGCCTCTCACAATACATCTATCCGAAACTTGGAAGTCCAAATGGGGAAAATCTCTCAACCCATAAACAATCATCCTAAGGGGGCACTACCAAGTGACACGGTGGTGAACCCAAAGGGTGGAAACAACACTTGACATGCCATGGCCGTTACTACACGGAGTAGAAAATGTGGGGATGCACCTACCTCGAATCAACGGAAGCTTGTAGATGATGAGCAAGTGGTTCAAGAAGATGAGATCCCAGACAATATGGTGAAAGCAAATGAGGAAGTGCGGATGGATATTGATGATAATGATGAGGAATCTCAAGAGGAAGTGAACCCGTCTAGGGATCACATCGTTGACATACCGGAACTAGCAATGCAAAAGGCTAAGGCACCAATGCCTAGGCCTTATCCTCTATATCCTCAAAGGCTCGCCAAGCAAAATAGAGAGAATCAATTCAAAAAATTCATTAACATGATGAAGAGCATATCTATCAATGTGCCATTGGTTGAAGTCTTGTAGCAAATGCTCGGTTATGCAAACTTTATGAAGGACTTAGTGGCAAAGAAGCGATCGATGAATTTTGAAACTATAAAAATGACTTATCAAGTGAGTGCAATTGTGCATTCAATGGCTCCCAAGTTAGAGGATCCCGACGCTTTCGCGATTCCTTGTACCATTGGGAGTGCCGAGTTTGCAAAAGCTCTTTGTGATCTTGGGGTAAGTATCAATTTGATGCCCTATTCAGTTTTCAAGACTTTAGGAATTGGGAAACCAAGACTCACATCTATGAGATTATAAATGGCTGATCGTAACATGAAGAGACAATTGGCAGTGATTGAAGATGTATTGGTTCGTGTTGATAAATTCATTCTTCCGACGGATTTTGTCATTCTTGATTGTGAGGTTAATTATGAGGTGCCTATTATTCTTGGTAGACCTTTCCTTGCTACGGGGAAGGCTCTAGTTGATGTTGAAGTCAGAGAACTTACCTTCCGAGTTGGTGATGAAAAAGTGGTTTTTCATGTGTGTAAGTCCATGCGGCAACCCAATAGCAAAGAGGTGTGTTCATCTGGTGACCGATATGATTGTAATTGAAACAAGTCCAGTGATGAATGTTGATGATACATTGGAGGTCGTCTTGCTCAACTTTGATGATGACGAAATGGATGACTTCATGGAATGTGTGAACTCGTTGCAAGGAATGGGGTCATACATTTATGAGCCCCGCAAATTGTCCTTGGATCTTGAAAATAGAACAACTCCCCCAACAAAGTCCTCGATCGAGGAGCCTCCTATCTTGGAGTTGAAGCCATTACCTCCACATCTTCAGTATGAATTTCTTGGCTCTTCTTCTACTTTACCAGTTATTATTTCCTCTTGTTTGACTAACGTGCAAGTAGATGCTATATTGGCGGTGCTACAAAAGAGAAAAAAGGCTATTGGATGGACATTGGCAGATATTCGGGGGATAAACCCCGCATTTTGCATAAACAAGATTAACTTGGAGGAAGATGCCAAACCATCTATTGAACATCAAAGGAGACTCAACGAAGCCATGCAAGAAGTTGTAAAAAACGAAATCATCAAGTGGTTGGATGATGGGGTTGTCTATCCCATTTCTGATAGTTCGTAGACTTCTCTGGTTCAATGTGTCATAAAGAAGGGGGCATGGTGGTGGTCACCAATGATAAGAATGAGTTTATTCCTACAAAAACGGTGATCAGGTGGAGAGTATGTATGGACTATCGTAAGCTCAACAAAGTTACAAGGAAAGACCATTTTTCACTTCCCTTCCTAGATCAAATGCTTGATAGATTGGCTGGTTGTGCTTTCTATTGCTTTCTTGATGGGTATTCCGGATACAACCAAATTCTTATTACTCCGGACGATCAAAAGAAGACTACCTTTACATGTCCTTATGGTACTTTTGCCTTCAAGCGGATGCCATTTGGGTTGTGCAATGCACCGACGACTTTTCAAAGGTGTATGATGGTGATCTTCACGGACATGGTGGAGTATTACCTTGAAGTGTTCATGGATGACTTCTCAGTGGTCGGGAATTCTTTTGATGATTGTCTCGCAAACTTGGATAAAGTGTTGGCGAGATGTGAAGAAACAAACTTGGTGCTCAATTGGGAGAAATGTCATTTCATGGTCGAGGAAGGCATTGTCCTTGGCCACAAGATCTCAAATAATGGCATTGAAGTCGACAAGGCAAAGATTGAGGTGATTTCTAAACTTTCACCTCCAACTTCATTGAAAAGCATGCGGAGTTTCTTAGGTCACGCGGGATTTTACCAACGTTTTATCAAGGATTTCTCTAGAGTGGCGAACCCTTTGTGCATGCTTTTGGAGAAAGGTGTTAAGTTCCACTTCAATGATGATTGCATGGAAGCCTTTGAATTGTTAAAGTTCAAGTTGACTACTACTCCTATTATTACCGCTCCAAATTGGAGTGTTCCTTTTGAGCTCCTATGTGATGCAAGTGATGTAGCGGTATGGGCTATTTTGGGGCAACACATCAACAAAATTTTTCATCCGGTCTACTATGCTAGTAAGACCATGAATAGTGCCCAAGTCAACTACACCGTTACATAGAAAGAGCTCCTTGCCATTGTCTTTTCTATGGAGAAGTTTCGCCCGTACTTGATGGGTGCAAAAGTCATTGTCCACAAGGATCATGCGACACTTCGCTATCTTATGAGCAAGAAATATTCCAAAGCCCGGTTGATATGATGTGTGCTTTTATTGCAAGAGTTTGATATTGACATCCAAGATCGAAAAGGAAGTGAAAACCAAGTGGCAGTCCACTTGTCTCGTTTGGAGGAGGAGAAGAGGCCGCATGATGGCCTTGAAATCAATGACCCCTTCCCCGATGAGCAACTCTTGGCTATTTCAATGAAATAGGTTCCATGGTTCGCATATCTAGCAAATTTCCTTGTAAATGGTATCATCCTGAATGAATTCTCTTCAAATCAAAGGAAGAAGCTCAAACGGGATTGTCAAGACTATTATTGGGATGAACCGTACCTTTTCCGGATTTGTATGGATTGAGTGATTAGAAGATGTGTACCGAAGGAGGAACAAGTTGAAATTCTTGGGGCTTGTCATTCTTCGCCATATAGTGGTCACCATGGTAGAGCAAGAACGACGGCCAAAGTGCTAAATTGCAGTTTTTATTGGCCCATCCTTTACAGGGATGCAAGTAATCTAGTCAAGCATTGTGATGAATGTCAAAGGGACGGTGGAATCTCATAGAAAAATGAAATGCCCCTCACCACTATTTTGGAGATTGATATTTTCGATGTATGGGGTATTGACTTCATGGGGCCCTTTGTGAGTTCACGTGGAAACACCTACATCTTGGTCGCGGTTTATTATGTGTCCAAATGAGTTGAGGCTGTTGCTCTACTTAACACTGAAGCGATAGGTGTGTTGACGTTTTTGAAGAAAATATTTTCACAAGATTTGGTACTCCCGAGGCTATCATAAGTGACGGGGGATCATATGTTTGCAACAAAGATTTTGACACCTTACTCACCAAGTATAGTGTCACTCATAAATTCACAACTCCCTATCATCCACAAGCAAATGGTCAAGTTGAAGTCTCTAACCGGGAGATAAAGAGTATTTTGTCCAAAACTGTGAATGCTAACCGGACGGATTGGTCCAAGAAACTTGATGATACTTTATGGACTTATAGGACGGCTTACAAAACACATATGGGAATGTCTCCATACCAGTTGGTGTTCGGAAAAGCCTATCATCTTCCGGTGGAACTTGGGCACAAAGCCATGTGGGCTTTAAAGAAGTTGAATCATGAGTGGGATGGCGCCGCCAACTTAAGGGTGGAACATTTGAACGAGTTGGATGAGTTCCGGTATCATGCATACACAAGTTCGTCCTTATACAAAGAGAAAATGAAATATCTTCATGACAAGTGAATTTGGAACAAAGAGTTTAAAGAGTGTGATCTTGTGTTGTTGTTCAATTCGCGACTACGGATGTTTCCTGAAAAGTTAAAATCTAAATGGAGTGGCCCGTTTGAGGTTGTGGGTGCGACATCCTTTGGTGCTTTGGACTTGAAGAATAAAAATGATGAGGTATTTAGAGTCAATTGTCACCGGGTGAAGCATTATCTGGAAAAAGTTGGTGATGGCCACGTCGTAGCGGTAATTCATTTCAAATGATGGTAATCTGCGTCGTGCCGCGACGTTAAATCAGGCACTTCTTGGGAGTCAACCCATGTTTCTTTTTCTTTAGATAGGTCTTATTATGTGTTAACTGGTTTTGAAGTGTGTTGCAGGAATGAGTGTGCTATGCAGGAACTGTGCTCAGAAAAATTGGCTAAGTATGGAAAAAATGCGGACCGCACAATTTGAGATGGGAAAATGTAAACTCTCTGAAGTTTGTTTGTCAGATAAATGGCCAAAGTGCGGCAGCACGAGGAAATATATGGACCGCACCAACATGTGCGGTCGCATAGGTAATTATGCGGACCGCGGATCAATGAAGGGAACTTGAAGAACGGGTAACAAAGTGCAGACCGCAGAAGGAATTCTGGGGCCGTACTCTTCTCTTGAACCCTTAGGCAAAACCGGTTGGTATAAATAGTAGCCCTAATGCTACTGTTGAAACTTTCCAATCTCTGAGAAATTAAAACAAAGGCTAAAATCTTGCACACAATTGATTCAATCATCTGCCACTTGATTGAGCATCTGTGATCACTCATTAACACCACTTCATCACTGGTATGTTTAAATCATTTATAGGATTCTTCAATTTTCTTAGTTTAGTTCACAATGTTTTAGTTATTTTAGACCATTTGTCAATTTCATATCTATATGGGGTGTGAATTGTGTTGGGTAAACTCCTAGTTGCTATTGAGGAATGATTATTTGGTTTTTCATGTTTAAGTGCTACTACAATGTCCAATTTGTGCATAAAATCGAAACCCTAAGAACTCTACCCGATTAAGTTTTGAAATGTTCGACCGCACAAGGAATTGTGTGGTCTGCAGAAGTATAGATTAGGGTTTTGGTGAAGCAAGATTGTGCGGACCGCACTTGAAATTGTGCGGTCTGTAGAAATTCAATCGTGGCCGCAGAAAAGTGTGTGCGGCCGCAGATCAGGGGATTCTCTATCTTTAGAGTTTTGCCATTTTCAGGTGCCCATTGTGCGGCCGCACTCAGAAAAGTGCGGACCGCACTTCAACTCTGCGGCTGCACTTTAAAATTATGCAGTCTGCAGTACTAGACATGCGACCACACTTACAATTATGCGGACCGCACTTTCGTACCCTGTAACTTGTTTTGTTCTATGGACTTCTGATTATCTTCACTTGAATTAGTACCGACTCCTGATGCTGTTTGTTGCAGAAAATGGTTTGATCCAGTGGCCGTGGTGATACATTAAAGGGGAGGGGTAAACCTTCCAGAGGCAGAGGCAAAAGCAATTTACCCCTCGCCCTCCAAAGAATAATCAGTAAGAAAGTCACATCAGCCAAACTAGATAGCCGGAACCCTCCGAGTCAAGTTCATATGCCCCATCTAGGGAAGCATCGGAGGGCAACTCAGTGCAAAAGTAGCCTGATGTGCAATCACAGCCACAACTGCCTCAGGACATATACCAACTTAAAAACGAGTCTACCTCTTTTGAGAGCACTTCTAATGGTTTGGAAGGTAACAGTCAGGCTTTAGAGCCTTCATCCACACATGTCCCTAATGCACCTGCTACCATAGTAGATGTGGATGATCTCCCGGATGATGGTCGAGGGGGTGATACTAGAGTAGCCAGCCTTGAGAGGTCGAAGAAGAAAGAAATTTGGGAAGATAGGTTCGTCAGTCTTGCAACCTTCTTTAGTTTCAGAGAGTGGTAGTCGTCGAGATCGCTCACTCTTGAGCATCAGTTTTTGTTGAAATACCTTGATAAATACAACCCGGTGGTGTCGAGGCAGTTCCGGGAGCGGAAGGGGTGGGCATGATTCACTAAAAATATGTTAGATTCCAAAGAGTACTTGGTCCGGGAATTTTATGCCAATGTGGCGTACATAAAGAAGGGAACCAAAGTGACAAAAGTGAGGAACCTGAAAGTGAGGTTTGATCAGAACACCTTGAACACCTACTTGGGGTTTGAGGATGTTGAGCCAGTGCAATATTTGAAAAAGCTGGCTATGGGTGATACAGCTCGCCTATGACTAGCTGAGATTCTGGCAGCTCCGGGACCACCACCACCATGGATCACATCAGGGATTCCTATTCATTGGAATATCCTGAACTTCGAGGCAAAGGGATGGCAGACGTTCGTATGCATCATGCTAGACCCGTGCCAGAATGAGACAAATCTTCCAATTCCTCGGGCAGTGCTAGTTGCCTCTATCATGGTCGGGTACCCAATCAATGTGGGGTGCAGTGATATCGGCCAACATGTCTTTGGTCGTCAGGCAAGGTGACACCTCCTACCCGTATCCCAACACTATCACTGAGTACCTTACGGATGCGGGGGTAGAGCTGATGGAGTTTGATACCAAGGTGCGGGCGAAGAAGCCCTTCTCATGGTATTCATTGACGGGTGGTGGAAACCCAAAGAAAAAAGGTCAGCCGACTACTACCGTAGGCCAGTCTGATGAGCCTTCGATGGTAGCTGCAGAGTCAGCCAACATGCTTTCTACTTCAGCAGTGCCTTCTACCAGTGCAGCTGCCATGACTCCACCTCCTTCTTCAGAGCCTTCAGCATCAGTTTCCCTCACCTCGACTTTAAGGACAGTGCCTATGCCCACTCATCCACTATCTGCACTGCGAGTCTCCCAGACATTGGTGAGCCTCAACAACTGGATGTAGACAGCTACTGCAAAGCTGTCTGGCCTATCCAGTGCTGTTGCAGCATAGTCATCCACCTTGGCACCCATGATTCCTCCGAAAGAGGAGGATACATTGAAGAAGATTTTGAGAATCAACAGACAATCATGAACACTTTAGTAGCACATGGAGCAGTTATTGAGGAGCTTGGGAAGCAGGTAAAGAAGATGAAGAAATCCCAGGCATCCAAGAAATTATTAGACAAACTAAGGAGAGAGGTCACTAAGATAGAAGCCGCTGGGGACCTCCAAATTGATATGCTGATGGAGACAGATCCAGAAACAACAATAGTTCCATCAGCACTAGTGGCACCAACTGGCTAGTCTGAGGAGCCAGACCTGGCTACCGACATTACTGAGGTGGTGCGCCAGATGTTCACCCACCCAGTTACTCCCAGAGCCGACGATGATGAGATCCAGTTAGAGGAGACTAAGGGCGGTGATGCTCCTATGGACACAGCCACATAGGGAGTCATTTTCACTCTTACCCTTCTTTATTCTTATTGTTTTAAGCATTGGGGACAATGCTGACTTTTATTGGGGGGGGGGGGGTGAAGTTTATTTGATATTTGGATGATTTGACATTTGGTTTGTAATAATTGATAACATTTTCCTTTTTCTTTTTATCATGTATAGATTCTCCTCTTTCTCTCTCTATTGATGTATATATTTTCTCTTTTCCTCCCTCATTATGTATATTCATTATGCTTACAGTAGCTTACTTTGTAGCTTCTTTATTTTATTTTCTTATTACTCAATATTTAATTCAATAGCTTCTTTTTAATTTAGTAGCTTCTTTTTATGTTTGAGTGGACAATAAGCCTTTGGTTTTTTTAATGCCATGGTTCTTTCCAAAGGTAGTTTTTTTTTGTGAACCAGGTGACTCTTCCTAACGATGGATGACGTGACAATCTTCTTAAGGGATTGAGTCTGTTTTTGGTGTTTAGGTAAGAATACTAGTAATAAGGAATAAAAAGACCTAATTGAGTCACGCTCGAAGAGTCAAACATGCTTCACTTGGTACCAACACACTTAACTACGTGCTTTTAATTAAAAACAAGTTTCTTGGAAAGAAATAGCTCTAGTTAGTGACCTTCTAACTCTTGTGTTGACTTAAGCAACCATCGAGTGGTTTAGTCGAACCATAGTGATTTTCAATCTTGAAAATGGTCATTGTGGGCCATCTACTCTATCCTCTTTAATAATCCAGTTGTGTGAGAGGTGAGATGTTTTTGTTCCAAGTCCAAGTACCCGTGCGAATAGTCTAGAACTTGCCCCGAATGTATTTCGAGGCGAAATATTAAGTTTTACTTGGCTTGAGAAGTGATTATAGGCTCTCCTTGACCCGCTTGAAATTTTTCATGGCCTACCAGTGTTGTTATCCTTAGTCAACCCATCTGAGCCTAAAACCTTTCTCATTTGATCACTATGTTACAAGCCTTTACCCGTTCTGTCGTGATCCTATCTTGGCACCCGAGCTTTTCTTAACACTCTTGTGAAACAATTGGATTAAAAAAATATAAGTTTAGGGGAGAGACGAGGAGTTTGAAAAAGTACCAAGGCGCAAAGAGAGAAAAGAAATCCATAGAAGGAAAGGCAAGAAAAAGAAAGTAGAACAAAAAAAAGTGAATAAATTGAAGAGTTAAAGGGATTTCAAAGAATAGCAATGATGCAAAGCATGAAAAAAATAAAGAAGGAGAAAATGAATATCATGACTAAGAAAGAGTAATGTTAAGTCTCTCTAGTTCCCCTACGGAAAAGAAAATGCCTCAAAGACTTGGCAAAACATGAGCCGATAAGAGGAAGTGGAACACTTAAGGAAAGATGAACCCGTTCTATTACAACATATCCAACCTTAGTCCCAAAGCCTTCATTGCATTCCGAAAAAGTCCTACATGATTTCAAGCCGAGTGAACTTACATTAATGGTGATCTACATGAGGGAAAAGCATATGGTACATAGAGTCGTACTTGTGACATTCCTTTGAGAGAGATGAGTGAACCTTTCACAAATTTTTGAATTGAATGCTACATTTTTTAGTGAGTTATGCTAACGGATAGTAGAGGAGGAGGAATTTGGGATTCACAATGACTTATATGAAAGAGCGAGTTTCCTTGATGAATAAAGTCAACTCTTGATGCTCAAGTGTCACATTAGAACTATTTGCGCTTAAAAGCTCAACTCATCGCCTTGTTGATAATTCATAAGTGTTGTGGGTTATTATTGGTCCCAATTGATGTGTGATTGATGCATCTTTGATTAGCTGGAATAGCTCTTAACTTTTGGAGGTAGGAATTACTTTATTTTCTTGAGGACAAGCAAAAGCATAAGTTTGTTTCATTTTGTTATTTATATAAATTTTAGTGTTTTATAGTTTATTGTATATATATATGTAAATCTTTATTTGCAACAGGGGGCAATATTTTCAATTCAATTAAACTGTTACAATAGCTAACAGAACCGTTGCCATAGGACCTACAAACCGTTCCAAAATAATCTAAAAACCGTTGCAATAGGTAGTTCAACCGTTGCAATATCTTAAAGAAATCGTTGCCATTTCTATAATAGATGTAACAGTTTAATTGATATAGTAACGGTTATTGACCGTTGCATTTAACGTTATGGTAGCGGAAATTAATTGTTGCAGTTGATAAGAATAATCGTTCCAACAGGAATAGGGCAAATCATTGCGACAGACTATACTATAGCAACAGTTATCTCAACCGTTCCAAAAACCGTTCCTTAAGCTCTATAGGCATGCGAGCTTGTGGAACGGGCGCTGAACCGTTGCAATACCTCTATGGCAACGATTTACCTATCTGTTGCAACGATTTTCCATGCGTAGCCATAAGTGAGTTTTTTAGTGGTGCTTTTTGAACATAGATTTCTTATTCTAATTATCAATATGGGTTTAATTATCATTTCTTCTTCTATTTCTTTTGTCTTAAGCATGAGTAGCTAGATTTTCACTAGGGTTGTGACCCAACCCTAGAGTGTAAACTTAATAGGTGTTTGAATTATGGCTTGTTTATGGTTGGGTATTTATTATTTAGCCTTGTTCTTGCTTTTAATTGTAGAATTAATGGTTGCAAACATTAGTTCATGCCTATTTGACTTGGTCTCTACTTTAGAAAGAGAGACTTAGTCTAGGAAAACTTGGCTAACAGGGAATTTGGGTGAATCAAGATATTGATAGTCCCAATTAAAAGGTTAAATATAGAGATAGTAAAACCCGACTTGAGCTTGTTATCAACCGTTTTGTTCTACACCCATTTGGACTTGAGAAAGCCAAATTGGGCAAAGTCACTCTTTGACCAAGAGGTATTGAGTGGGTATTCAAGTGTTGATGTCTATAATACACCCCGACCAATAAAATAAGCTTTAAAGTTTACAACCCGTTAGGCAAACACCTAGGTGAAGGTCATAGCCCTAGGTCTTTTTATCATTTGAAAAACAACAAAAATAATTTCTTAGTTTCATTACTTAATCTTGCAATCTTAAATTGGAATAGACATAGAACAAGCATCAATTTGTGGAAGTGTAATTTGAGATTGTTCATACTCATACACTACAATTTATACTCCTAAATCCCACGTATAGCTCCGTGTGGAATTCGTCTCTGACTCCTTGTTGGGTATTACTATTGCAATCGACCGTTTTATAACCTTAAATTGAGGTGTGAACTCGTACGAGATCAGATACGGGTAGGAGGTATCAGCTTGCCTGGCGACCACAAATATGTTGGCCGATATCACGGCACCCACATTGATCGGTTACCCGGCCATGATGGAGGCGATTAGAATTGCCCGCGGGATAGAAAGATTTATCTCATTCTGACACGGGTCAAGTCGGATACATACAAAGGTCTGTCACCCATTCGCATAAAAACTCAGGGTGTTTCTGTAAATAGACACCCCTGCCATAATCCATGGTGGTGGTGGTGGTAGCCCAGAAGCTGCCAGAATCTCAGCTAGCCACGGGCGATGGTATCCCCAATTGCCAACTTCTCCAAATACTGTGCGAGCTCAACATCATCAAACCCCAAATAGCTGTTCAACGTGTGCTGGTCAAAAAGCACTTTCCGGTTCCTCACTTTTGTTACCTTTGTCCTTTTCTTGATGTGCGCCACATTGGCGTAGAACTCCCAGACAAGGTATTCCTTCGCGTCCACTACACTCTTGGTGAACCACATCTACTGCCTCAAGACTGTCGGATTATACTGTTCAAGATCTTTCAATTGGAACTGTCGCTCAAGAGTGAGCGACCTCACCGTCCATCACCTACGGAAGCTAGTGAAGGCAACGAGACTGACGAACCGGTTCTCCCAGACCTCTTTCTTCTTCGACCACTCAAAGCTGACAATTATAGTATATCCCCCTCGGCTATCATCTGGGATGTCATCAACTGTAGTCACTGGTGCCTCAGGGACATGTGCAGAGGAGGGCTGGGAAGCTTGACAAGCACTTTCCGAACCCTCAGAGGTGCTATGTGATATGGAAGGCTCGTCCCGGAGTTGATACCTTCCTAATGGATTTGATTGGACAACCGACAGCTCTTGAACTGCCCTCTGATGCTTCCCTAGATGGGGCATAAGAACTAGATTCGGAGGGCTCTGCATTTCTCTCTCGACCGTCTGTAGCCTTCTTTGAGATTATCTTTTGGAGGGTGAGGGGTAAAGTAATCTTGCCTCGAACCCTGGAAGGTTTACCCCCCCCCCCCCTCTCTTGAAGTATCACCTCTACCTCGAGATCTAACCATTTTCTGTTCCAAGCAAAAGCAGGTATCAGTTGTAATTCAAGTGCAAACATACAAGAACACACCAGAGAGACATTGAACAATACAGTGTAAAACATGCTTGCAGGGTAGGGGAGTGTGTTCTACGGAATTCTTATTGCGGCTGCAGACTGGGCATTGCAGACCGCACAATTTAATCTTGCGACCGCATGATTGGATTTGTGCTACGCACAATTGTTAGTGCGACCACAAAATTGGATTGTGGTCCGCACAATTGTCATTGCGGCCGCAGTTCAGATACCACCAATATGCCAACTCTATGATAACAGAGAACGGACTATTTTGCGGACGCAATCACTTTTCTACGGTCCGCACATTTTCCATTGCGGCCGCACATGTGAGTCATCAAATTGACAACTCTCTCATAACAGAGAACTAGTTGTTCTACAACCGTGATGGGATTTTCGCGATCCACACATTTTTCATTGCGGCCGCAGACTCATGCTTGACTAAAGTACCCTAATTTCAACTTCTGCTGACCGCACAATTTCTTGTGCGACTGCAGATTTCAACACAGTTATGATCAGAGTTCTAGGGTTTGCAATTTTTGCACAAATTTGACATAGTGGTAGTGTATAATCATGAAAACCAATTTATCTATTCCCCATAGAGTAAGTATTACTTGACCCACTACAGTTTTAACCCCACATGGTTGTATAATTGAATTCTATTGACAATTGACTTAAAACTAACTAACAAGTGGTAAATTAAACTAAAAATTGAAAAATTCTACAAGTAATTGAGGCATACCAGATTTGAAGTAGTGCAAATGAGTGATCACATATGTTGAGTATGTGTGGCAGATGATTTATCAGATGATTTTAGTGTTTGAGACTTGTGAATGCTCAGAGTGGGAAAAAAGGGTAACAGTAGCCCTAGGCCTTCTATTTATACTAGACGATTTTGACTGAGGGAAAGAGTGTTGAGTGCGGCCGCAAAATTCCTATTGCGGTCCGCACTCTGTTACCTGGAGGCTCAGAAGCCCTTCTGTGCTGCGGTCCACAGAATTTTTGGTGCGGCCGCAGAATTTGTTACAGACCACAGATTTTGTCGTGCGGACGCACTTTGGCCATTTCTCTGACAAACCAATTTCAGAGAGTTGTCATTTTTCCCTTTCAAATTATGCGGTCCGCAGTGTAATTGTGTAGCCGCAGATCACTTTTTGTTGTAGCAACCAACATTTTGCGGTCTGCACTTCTTTCACTCAGCCAATTTTCTAGGCATAATTACTGTAAAGCACACTCATTCCTGCAACATACTTAAAAACTAGTTAGCACCAAAATAACACCTAACTACAAAAGACGAAAAGGAAAGAAAAATGAACATGGGTTGCCTCCCAAGAAGTGCCCGATTTAATATCGCGGCACGATGTAGACTACCATTATTTGAAATGAATCACTGCCACAATGTGACAGTCACAAACTTTTCCCAGATAATGCTTTACCCGGTGACCATTGACTCGGAATACCTCATCATTTTTGTTCTTCAAGTCCAATGCACCAAATGGTGTCACACCCACGACTTCAAACGGGCCACTCCATTTAGACTTTAATTTTTCGGGAAACATCCTCAACCGTGAGTTGAACAACAATGCAAAATCACCCTCTTTGAACTCTTTGTTTTGAATGTATTTGTCATGGAGGTTTTTCATCTTCTCTTTGTAAAAGGACAAACATGCATAGGCATGGTACCGGAACTCATCCAATTCATTCAAATGTGCAACCCGCAAGTTAGCAGTTGCATCCCAATCAAGATTCAATTTCTTTAAAGCCCACATTGCTTTGTGCTCAAGTTCCACCGGAAGATGACAAGATTTTCCAAACATCAATCCATCTAGAAAGTAATAGAAAGCACGACTGACCAACCTATCAAGCATTTGGTCAAGGAAGTGAAGTGGAAAATGATCCTTCCTCGTGACTTTTTTAGCTTACGATAGTCCATACACACTCTCCACGTGGTCACCGTTCTTATGGGAATCAACTCATTCTTGTCATTGGTGACCACTATCATGCCCCCTTCTTTGGGACACATTGCACCGAAGAAGTCCACAAACTATCGGAAATGGGGTAGACAACCCCGACATCCAATTACTTGATAATTTCCTTTTTGACCACGTCTTGCATAGCTTCATCGAGTCTCCTTTGATGTTCAATATATGGGTTGGAATCCTCCTCCAATTTAATCTTGTGCATGCAAAATGCGGGGCTTATTCCTCGAATATCCACCAAAGTCCACCCAATAGCCTTCTTCCTCTTGTGGAGCACCGCCAATGTAGAGTCAACTTGCACGTTAGTCAAATAAGAGGAAAAAATAACCGGTAAAGTAGAACAAGGACCAAGAAATTCATACCGAAGATGTGAAGGTAATGGCTTCAACTCCAAGGTAGAAGGCTCTTCAATTGAAGGCTTTATAGGAGGAGTTTTCCTATTTTCAAGATCCAAGGAAAGTTTCTGGGGCGCATAGTTGTACGACCCCATTCCTTGTAAAGAATTCACATATTCCATAAAGCCATCCATCTCGTCATCATCAAAGTTGAGCAAGACATCCTCCAACATATCATCCACATTAATCATGGCACTTGTATCATCAATAATCATATCGGTCACCAAGTCCACGAAAGAACACACTTCATTGCTATTTGGTTGTTGATACACTGGGGGCCTTTGAAAACCCGACCCCCGATTTCCTTGATTTTTATTCCACCCGCCTTGATTGTTGCCTCCCCAATTGCCTTGGTTATTGTTGTTATGCCAATTCCTTTGATTATTTCCTCCACTCCAATTGCCTTGATTGTTGTCGTTATTCCAATTGCTTTGATTGTTTCCACCACTCCAATTATCTTGATTGTGAGAATTCCAATTTCCTTGATTGTTTTGAGGTCTCCATTGTTGTTGGCTTGGGCCTTGGAAGTTGTTTCTTTGCCCTTGAAAGTTGTTCATATATTGGACCTCTTCTTCTTGGTCATTGTAGGAATCCTCTTGCTCAAACCCACTATCTTCTTGCACAAAATTTTCTACTCTTTGTTGTACTTGCGGATTCTTTGTTCTCCGTTTGTTCACCATCATACTTACTCCTTTCATTGCATTGACTTGCCTCGGGTTTTGCACTTGTTGAAGTCAAGCCTTTGCCAATTGGTTCATGGTGGTCCTCGGGTATGGCTTACCCATGGTCATGTAATTCTTTGTGAAGGTGAATCATATTGGGATCACCCTGTGGAACATTAGCTCGGGATTTTCATGTCGATGAAGTATCCACCATCTCATCCAAAATATCACATGCCTCTGCATAAGGCGTAGTCATGAAGTTCCCACCAGCAAGTTAATTCACTACACATTGGTTGGTTGTATTGATCCTCCGATAGAAAGTTTGTTGAATCATGTTCTCCGTCATATCGCTGTTGGGACACTCTTTCACCATTGTTCTATATTTTTTCCATATCTTATATAGTGGTTCACTGGGCTCTTGCTTGAATGCTAGAATTTCATCCCGAAGAATAGTCATGTGCCCAGAAGAGAAGTACTTTGAAATAAATTTCTCCGCTAGTTCATCCCAAGTATGAATGGAATAATTTGGCAAATATTCCAACCAATCTAAAGCTTTCCCCCATAGAGAGAAGGGAAAAAGCCTTAGCCTCAAAGCATCTTCGGAGACATTAGTTTGTTTACTCTCCCCAACAAGTATCTACGAACCTCTTCAAGTGTTTGTATGCATTTTGACCTAGTCCACCGGTGAAAAACCCTCGTTGCTCGAGCAAAGTGAGCATCACGTTGGTTATTTGAAAGTTGCCCACCCTAATACGGGGAGGGACTATAGTACTTGCATACCCTTTATTCGTCAACACCTGGTGTGGAGCCTCTCTTGGTGGAGGTGGGGGTGGGATGGGGTGGAGCGGGTACATTGTCATGAGGCGCTCGGCCTAGTCAATTTGCTTGAGGTTCAAGAGGGACCTCATCCATTTGATCATCTTCAACGTCCATATCCCCCAAAGTTATGTTTCCGAGCTTATTGTTTGACATGATTGCACCTACAATTTTTCAACACGTTAGTAACAAGGAAGGAAAAGAAGATATTTCAAAAACACACCTAAATATATATTTAACACCATTTTTTTAACTCCCCGGCAACGATGCCAAAAATTGATCTCGTCCAATTTCACACCACAATTCAAGGTTATGGAATGGTCGATTACAATAATAGTACCCAACAAGAGTTGGAGTCGATTTCCACAGGGAGTTATATATGGAAGTTAGGCGTATATATTGTAGTACGTGAGTTTGAACGACCTCAATTTACACTTTCATAAATTGGGGTTGATTCTATATCTAATTTAAGCTAAGATTGCAAAGTTAAGAAATGAAACTAAGAAATTGTTTTTGTTGTTTTACAAGTTTTGTAAAAAGCATATGGCTATGACCATCATCTAGGTGTTTGCCGTATGAGATATAGACCTTAATGCTTATTTTGTTGATCGAGGTGTATTATAGCTATCAACTCTCAATTACCCACTCAATACCTCTCGGTCAGAAATTAATTTTGCCCAATTTGACTTTCTAAAGTCCAAATGGGTATTGCACAAAACGGTTGATAAAAGCTCAAGTCGGGTTATTACTATCTCTAGGTTGGACCGTTTAATTGGGATTATCAATCTCTCGATTGACCCAATTTTTTGTTAGCCAAGCTGTCCTAGACTAAATCTCTCTTTTTCAAGTAGAGACTAAGCCAAAAAGGCATGAACTAATATTTACAACCATTAATTTCACAAATTAAAGCATGAACAATGTTAAATAATAAACACCCAACCATAAACAAGCATTAAGTTAAATACCCATAAAGTTTTCACACTAGGGTTGGATCACAACCCTAGTAAAAATCTAGCTACTCATGCTTGAGATTGAAGAAATAGAAGAAGAAATGATAAATAAACTCATATTGTGAAATTAAAATGATAAAATGTATGTTAAAATATCCCAAAATATGAAAAACTACTAAAAGAAGTAAAGAGAAACGCCTATTGTAGCTACTGATGTCAAAAGTTGACCTAATTTCGTGAAACTCTTCTATTTATACAAAGCTGATAATTTCGGACAAAAATGCCCCTCGGGAGGTTCTGTGGCCGCACAATTTCATGTGCGGTCCGCATATTTCTTCAACTTATCAGGACTTGGAGGTCTTCGGCCGCATAATTCTGATATGCGGCCGCGAAGCAATCTTTCTGCAGTCCGCAGATTTGTAACTGCGGTCGCAACTTGGTTCTGCGGTCCGCACATTTACTTCTGCGGCCGCACAATTCTTGTGCGGTCCGCACTTCTAAGGGACTTGAAACTTGAGAATTTGCACATTCTCTGAACTTTGTTCCTAGCCCAGGTTTTGCGGTTGCACAATTCATGTGCGGTCCGCACTTTGTGAGCTTATGGCAGTGCCTTTTATTGCCTTTGGTGTAGATTACTCCTTTTTGAGTTGGATTTCATCTCGGGAGTCCATCTTCCAATATTCCTGCAGTTTAGCACATTTCATCAGTTTTGGGAACACAATTCAATACTTTTAGACTAAAACAAAAGTTAAAATGTGCTAATAAGTAGTTAAAATCCCCACTTATCATAGACAATGATAATTTTCAATTTCTTTGCTGACAAGGTTAAGCATTGAGACAATCCACGCGCAATTTTGCAGGCATGACGTGGTTGCCTTCTACTTGTCTGATAAAAATGCAGACTTGAGCTTTAAAATTCTGGTAATCGAACCCGAGTCCTCTTGTTCTTGGAAATCTATTTATGTTTGGTTGAAATTTTAGCCCAAGTTTCATGCCAAAAGAATGAGATGTTAGAGAAGATGGGTGCCTTTTCTTCTTCAGTAAGGCCATGATTTCAAAACCAAAATACTTCGCTCTCTCATTGGATGTGGTTGACAGATATATGGATAGAATTGTTTTTGATTTCATGTAAACCCAAAATCAATCTATGGATTTATATACAATCGTTTCTGTTATAACGGGTAAGGAGTAAGAAAAAAATATAGAAGAAATTAAAGGTAAAGGAAATGAAAAAGAAAAGAGAAAAAGTAGAGAAGATATTCATGGAAGTTGAGTCCACTCGTTTAAGTTTTGTTTTTTAAAGAACTAAATTAGGTCAGAGTTATGGGTAGAGGGGAAATAAATCGGGTAAAAAAGGGGATGTGTCTCTTTAATTTTGAGGTGCCACGTGGCAGTCCATCCAATTGAGAGGTATATTTGAATAATAGTATAACAGTATGAGATAAAATAATCAAATAGTATAATGTAGGGTATTTTTAAATCTTTTTCAATAGTACATGAATATATTTGACCATTTCCGTTTATTATTTAGTATATGTGTTGTTGGGTCATGCTCGTTCATAAAAATAGTGACTCGGTCGGTTTCGGTTCCGATCCTGGGCTGGACCCAAGCTTGTCATACTGGATTGTTAAGAGACCAATATATTTATAGTACAATTTAATTTATAAACTTGTAATTTATTAGTAAATAATATAATTACCAAAATTTAAATAGTTTGTTAAAGCCTTGAAAGCTAAAACGTGAAAGTAATATTTGGGGGAAAAACATCAAAGGATTAAGAGTCTAAATTTCATTAGACAATAATTTAACAAGAAGATTTCAAATTGCAAGTTGTATTTTGATTTTTAAATTTGCAAATTAAAAGTCTATAGTAACTAAATTAATATTAAATATAGGCAAAATAGTCTCGTGGCCACTTAAACTTGCGCCCAATTGCCAACCCAATACACAAACTTATACATTTCCCATTTGAACACTCTAACTCCGATATTTGTTAACTAATAAACCACTTTGATCGTTTATCGTGCCTATTTGGAGGCAACATAGATGACATGGCCAAATTGTGTGCACATCAAGCTAAAAACGTGCGTGAGTGTAATACTTTGATGGAAAAAGTATTTTAAAAAATATAAATAATGAAAAGATAACAAAAAGAAAAAAGAAAAAATTAAAGCTTCCTCTGTTCCTCCCAGCCCATTTCGTCCTCCTTACCCATCCCCATTTCTTTAGTTTCATATCCCATCCCCCGGTGATCCAATTCCATCTCATCTCCATCCCCTTTCCATTATTAATTTTTACTTGAAAATGATTAATCTTATTCTATTGAGTACAAGAATGCAGAAGAAGAAAGATAGAAAAAGTTATCCACACAACTCTATGTCGGCAAAAGAAAATCTCTGATGATGGTGCTGAAGAAATTTTTCTGATCATTGCTCCTTTTTTTTTTTCTTTCTTTAAATTTTGTGGCAGGGGATATTGAATTGTATTATTTTTTATTTGCTTGGTCTGGGCTTGGTGGGACGGAGGTTTTAACGGAGATGGTAATTAGGGGTTTTGGGCGAAAATGGTGGCTGAAAATTCAGAGACATTTACCAGTGGCTTCTCCGGCCAACTCGAGTTTTTTGGTGGTCTATTAGTTTCTTGGATTTGGGGCTTGGTCGGAGGTTTGCCGGCAATAGCTTCTTTTACTGGGGGGGGGGGGGGGAGACACGAGTTCAATGATGAAGATGACATAAAATTTTAATTTATTAATTTTAAAAATGGGACCCACAAATAACACATGACAAGTAATAAATAGTCTAACATATGATGTGTTGACATGTCACCGCAATTGATATACACGTGTTGTTAGATGTGTTTCTTAGTACTCATTCTGTCAAGTTGAAGTATTCAAATGGAAAATGTATAAGTTTGTGTATCGGGTTGGCAATTGAGCGCAAGTTTAAGTGGCCACGAGGCCATTTTGCCTTAAATATAAGTGTACATTTAAAGGTTTTGCATTGTCTTTTGTAGTTCTTCCATGTCAATATGAACTACTTGGCCTACTTTTGGGGTGTCTAATTCAAATGATCAATCAATTGTCAATATATTTTAAATTTTTTGGTATTCCGTTTTATCTACATTTTCACGACCTTGATTCAATTGCTACGATCTAATCCAATCACTAAAACACACCAGCACCTCCAAGGCATTGCTACCCAATGAGTGATATATGTCTCATATCTATTGCCTTATTTGGCTAAATGCGTTTTCTGATGAAATAATTGAAATTGGCACATTTAGCACGTCTCGAGCTATTGCGAAAAGAATGAAAAATGACTTTGCATTATCCTTTCCATAACAAAATATCCTTTGTGCGATGCAATATCTGCTTTTGCAAGTAAAATTGAAGTTCATCACTATTCATGCTATTGTGTTGTGTAAAAAAAATAATGTAGACCAAATAGCAAAAACATCTACACCATCATTTTCATCGATAGAAACTGAAGTAGAAACAAAACTAGAAGGAAGGTTCGAATTAATATTTATTACAACAGAAGAAGCATCAATCAGGTTTGCGTAATAATTGTATAATTGCTTCAAATGCTCATTTAGGTCTCTCATACAAGTATGAATGTACGAGATTTCAGTTGGTCCAATTTTCGTATAGGTATACAAAATATTGATTAATTGGTGTCAAATAAAGATCTTGATAGAAAATTTTAAAACATCACCAATTAAATAAATAATGTAAAAATAGTTTTTGAAATTTTCTTGCATTTTTTCGGTGGCATCACTATATCTTTCTTTATTCTTGAATTCAGAAAATAAAAGAGAATCAGCTATATGCTTAACTTATTTGTCGTTTAAAAACAAATTAGTGTAGTTTAATGCATGTAATTAGAATGTTAGGAAGATTTAGATTATAAAGTAAAAAAAAAAAGTAGTGGATTGCTGAATCATTCAAAGCAAGATATATAATAAAGAGATTCGAGCCCTGGAAATAGAGAACTTCTTATTAGGGAACGTTTTACACTCCTTAGTATGCTTACTTGAAGTGAATTTAAATTAGTCAGACCAATTAATTTTGAAATATTAGATGATTAAACAAAAAAAATACTTAAGACCTTGACAAATTAGGGTCATTCTTTACCGTCGTAGCATGTGACACCTTTTTGGTTACACGATTAGTATGGCCAATATTAACATCATAACATGTACGTAGTTTATATTATTTTGAAATCTTATAGAATTTTAGTAGACCGATGAATTATTATAAATATATGTTTATTTGGGACATTTTTACTGTCATTAGATGAAAAACATACTCGATGTTTGTGTCATTTTTTTCAATCATGTGAAGTTACATAAAATTAACAAAACGTGTACTCCTCCATTTAAATGTATAGAACTAGACATTTCTTACAACTTAGAACAATACATGAACTTTAAATATTTTATTTGGTACCTTGTGTAAGGATAATAATAGTCTGGACAGATTTATATTATGAAATTCTCATTCTTTCCCGAATTAAGATTTTAAACTCTACCCATTTGGTAAACAAAAATAGAAGAAGTGTTCAAGCAAACCAAAACTCAACTTCTTTTGGGAAGGGAACATTATAGGAATAATAAAGAGAAATGACATTGTATAGCCGCTCTTAAAATAATAGTCAAAAAATATATATTTTTTGTATATATATATATATATAAATTATACAAATTTTATATACATTTTCGATTATTAAATATAAATAGTTTATTGTGCAGACTAATGAATATGACTTTAATGGTTTCATTTCATTGTACGAACTGGGCTCTTAAATCATCCATGTTTCTACTGTTGTCGTACGCGAAGACTTTAGAAAGATTTTATGTCATTATCAAAAAGACAGCTTTCTCTTGTACTAATAGTAAAATATTTTGGATTTAGTGCTTAAGAAAAATTAACACAAATTGTCTTCATCCCACCATTATAATATAGGTATAATTTATACTATATAATATATATTTAATCATATATAATCAGTATATATAAATTCTAGAAAAGTAAAGCGATAAATCGATTAATATAAAAATAAGGTTTATATGTTCTATAGAGAAAGATCCACGTACTCTCAATTCAAAGTCCATCAACACAGTATTTGTTGATTTTGGTCCCAACAAATACTCTTCATTTTTTCTTGTGCTTTTTTCCTAACTCATGCAGAACGCAGATCATCTTAATCTCGGTTATTAGTCTTAAGTTTTATATAGACAATGAATTTAACTTCTATATATTGATAGTGTAAAAAATTATTTGCACAATTTGATCAATTGTAAGATGTGGTAATGGAAGTGGCCGAGGAGGTAGTAAACTACTTACACAATAAGATCAATCTATATATTTTAATAAATAGAAATTAAATATTAAAATATATAATTACACTTGCGCAATCAAATATGACACTAAAAATTATATTGTAAATAAATTAGCGAAACAAACAGGTAATTATAATTACTTTATTTTTTAATTATTATGTTGTAAATACTAGCCTAGTAATTATACAATAATTTCCAAACACGCATATATTTCATGTTAAGATTACAACATTACACATTTATTGGCCAATATCCCAATTAGCAATTGCACTAAACTTGGTCAGAAGTAGTGCTGTGCATTATTTGGGTTAACCTGAATATCTGAACCCGTGTTATTTGGATTGGTTTGGATAGAATTTTAGCTTTTTCGATCGGATTTTGAATCTTAATTTAATTATTTTGAATATCGAATCGGATACGATTTGACTCAATTTATATCCGAATCGATCATAAACCTGAAATTTATATTTTACATATAACAGACAAGGGTGCCCTTGCAGAAATTTTAAGATTGCTTTGTTATCTCTCTCACTGTTTTTGCCCTTTCTTTCTTTTCAATATTAAATGTGAAACATATAGAAATCAATGAGTTTTACTATTAAAAATAATACGAGATATCATTTATTTTAGCATCTTGATAAGGCGTATAATTCGAACCAAAATCCAAAATATTTATCCGATCCAAACATCAAAATCCATCCAATCCGAATTTAATTTGGTTTAGATTCGGATTGCAATTTAAAAAATCCAAAATCCGAAACTATAATTCGAAACGTGCCAAATCCGATCCGACCCATGAACATACCCAGTGAGAAGTCCTTCCCCTTGCCTCTCACTCCAAACTAGGGTTACAAAACTGCTAGAGAATAATACTGTTTATCCTTAAAAATAGATAACAATTAAACTTATAATGTGGTTCTAAGGACACGTGATTTCACTTAATACCAATTGATAAATATGAAGATTAATAACATAAATGAACTATAAAGTAAAGCAAACTAGTGTTAGAATGGAACTCAGCCCTCGAGTTTGGATACCCTCGAACTGGTTGATATAAAAATAATTAAAATATAACAAGCTGATGAACAATAGTATAAACGAGAAAGATAATTATATTACTTTGATATCTGTGAACAATGTGTGTTACAAATGATTAGAACCCCTCTTTAAATAGTAGAGGAATTCCACTTATGGTATAATTCTAATTACAGAAGGAAATCCCATGATTAGCTAATTAACAGTTTCTGATTTGATCCGTTCCGAGATTTTTACGCCATGATCCTCGACCAATCACGGATATCTCGCCTTTCTATTATTGTGCTATCTCCGTTTTTGCTCGATGTTTGTCTCATTTGGTTTCGATCGCTACTAGCCTCGATCTCGACATGTACCTCGATTTTGAACTCGGTACTTTATCCTCGTGATTTAGTCTGTTCCGTTACGAGGCCATCCTTCGATGCAACCTTTCGGTCTCGGTCAAATAGTAAAATCGGGTGGGCTCGATTTTAACCGTATATAGATAGTCCCCTCATTTTTTGGAGTAAAATGACAAGAAACGAATTGAGCCTTCGATTTTCTACCTCGACCTATCATGACATCATCCTCGTGACGTAAGCTACGGGAGTGACCGAAATGTCCCGTCGGGACAGTTCCCCAAGTCATTAATGAGTGTTAGTTGGTGGTCGGCCACTAGTGCCTTTGAACCGTCATCGTGAATCCAATAAATAGACCCCTTCCTCATTGATTCAAACTTTACTTTCACTTCTTTATAATCTCCAAAGCTTTTACATCTATTAAGTTTTTCCCTTTTACAAATCTTCAGGTTTTGTTGTTAATCCTTTCTCAAACATCAAGTCCTATTATTTTCCTCTTCTTCAAACTTACACAAAAATGGCAAAAATATCGAAAACGGTACCACTAAAAGAAGCTGCTTCATCTTCTCAACCGGCCGGCGGGAAAACGCCGGCGGAACCCCGTCTTGAGGAATGCATTCCTAGGGGGTGCGCGCTAAACTACGATTTCAAGACCGATAAAGCCTCATTGATTCCTAGTTAATGCGAGCCAATGTTGAGGTATATATGCTCGATAACTGAGGAATACCTTAAGCATGTAAAGAAAGACTGCAACTGGGAGGGCAAAAAGGTGGTGATCCCGACCCCCGAAGAAGACATCACCACCCATGTGGAAGGGTTTCTAAGTGTTTACATTTACCCTTTCACGCTGGGCCCCCTCGGCCCCGTCATCATTGATTTTTGCCGTCAATATCAAATAACCCTAGGCCAAATCCATCCATCCTTTTGGCGAATTGTTATTCTGCTCCGATTCTTCGTGAGAAAAGTCAAGGGTCTCCCTTTCACCCTCGATCACCTTATCAGATTATATAGCTGCCGCCTCTATCGAGGCGGGTTAATAAAACTCTAAGCCATGCTACCAAAGTGTTGTTCTTGAGCATAGACGAGGACAAGGATCGAGGCTAGATGGGCCAGTTCGTTCGAGTGAGGACTTCCGACCTAATCCCAGCCGAGTGAGGCTCGAGGTGCCATTGACAAGGCAATGCCATTTTCACCCAAATGGTAGGGGTTCAAATCTAGCTTAGCTTACCTTTTGTGTATTTGATGATTTGATTAAGATGCCATTCTTCTACTTATTCAATTTTCTCGTGTATAGGCTTGGGCAAGGATGCGGTCATGAGGCCCTCGTCTGGTGAGGACGAGACTTCGACCCCAGTTCTGAAGCCGACGAAGGATAAGAAGAAGAAAATGACCTCAACCTTCGAGGATCCAAAGCCTAAGAAGAATCTGATTCGTAAGCCGAAGAAAGACACCGTTGCCCTGCCTGCGGATGCGATTCAACGGCTAAGGGAGGAAAAAAAAGAAGACGATGGCTCAGAACTGGTGGCCCGAATAAAGAAAACCATCGAGGCCCCAAAGGTCTCTGAGTCGGTGGTGGTTGAGGAAATTTTGCCTCAAGCCGAGGGGGTCTTGGAAAAGGACTCGGGCAAAGTCCCTGAGTCGTCGAAGATCGAAGATGACTCCCGTCGAGATGAGCAAAAGGTGGGTATGTCTGAAGGGGCCGGCTTCGAGGCCCTTCGCAGCAAGGAGAACGCCCCAAGTGGCTCACTTGGGGCAATAGATATTGGAGACTCGCCGATTCTCCCTGCGTTTTCTGAGGAGGCAATTCGGGAGGCCCAAGCTACGATGACTCCCGAAATAGACAGGGCCCATGGAGGGGAGGACCCCTTCCATGGTTACTTTATCGGGGTCGAGGATGCTGCCGACCTCAGTGAAGCATCGAGTCTCCTTGATGAGGCTCAACAAGCCTTGAATCGGGTGAGTCTCAACTCCCTTTGTCGATATCATACTTAGTTTATTTCTTCTCTTCCTGTCTAATTTCCTTTCTTTTTTCCATATAGGCTTTGGCGCTCCATCAAGAGGCATTTTCAAAGTCCCGAGCAGAGCTGAGCCAATGTGAGGCCGACCTCCGAGGGCTCACATAGGAGAGAAATTCACTTAAACTTCTCAGTGGGCAAAAAAAAGAGGAGATCAAGGACCTCCGAGCCGAGTTGGCCAAGGCTCACCAAGATCAAACCGTCCTAATCGAGCAGGTAATGGAAATTTTAAAAGCTCATGGGCTCGATTCGGGAATAGTGTCTAACATTTCAATCTCACGGCTGCAGGAGAAGGTCGAGAGGATTGAGCAGGTCCGTGGGGAGGTCAACATGATGAAGGCGGAGACCTTGGGGTGGAAAGAAAGTATGGACCGCTTTACTGCTTAAAAAAGAGGTCGCTCGAGCCCAATTTTCATCGGTCGAAAGTCAGCTTCGAGGCATGAAGGAGAAGAGCTCAGCTCAGGCAAAGAAAATAGAGGAGTTCGAGGCTCGGTTGGCTTTCGAACTTGCTAAGGCCAAGTCTGAAGTCGAAAAGGCAAAGGCCGAGGCAGAGGCAATCATTACCGTCTACCGGGCTGATGCTGAAGCCGCTCAAGTCCAAGAGAGAGAGGCAGCCGAGACCGCTCAAATCAAGCACATTGGATTGCTGAACTCGTCAAATGCCAATCTCGGAGGGAAACCCTCGAGGAGATCCATGCTCGAGGTTTCGATCTTACCGACGAGATAATAAAGGCTAAAGAGCATGAAGATGATGTTAGAGCGCTGACCTCTTCCGATGATGATGATGATGATGATGGCAGCAAGAGCGGGTCCAAGAATGGGGAGGACCTCGATGGAGAAGAAGCTGTCCCTGAGGAAAATTAGGAATCTTAGTCTTTTTCTTTTTTGATTTTTTGTGCGGGACCTTGATCGGTCCTTGTAAATATTTTCGTATAGATAAACGATCTTTTTTCTGTTTGACTTGTCTTTATTCTATTTCCTGCCTCGTGAAAATTCTATTTCATTCATGCCTTCATGCCTTATGGAGATTTTGCTCACAAGTTTGGGACTTTAGGCAACTAGACCAAAGTAGGACAAGTGTAGTCTTTAAAATCGAGTGAGTACTTGCTCGAACTCGAAGTAGAGTGACCCTTAGGTTTTAGTTGAGTAAGGGTGATTTCTCGAACTCAAAAAATAAAATGGCCCTTAGGCTCTTGAATTAGGCCGATACGGCCTCAAAAGAATGACTTTTCCCCTTTTTCGGCTTGAAAAATTAATCATAAAAATTTGTCATGCCTTAGCACGAGATAAATTTGTACCCATTAGTTTTTTCGAGGATTGGTGTTATCGAAATCCTTTGCTTTGTTATGCCTTAGCATAAAATTATCCGGGAGTTCGAACAATTCGCTACCCCTTAGGGTTTTCCGAGGGTCGATATTATCGAGACCCTTAGTAATTCAGCCGAGGGTTGCCTTTTTTAACCGGTTGATGATAATATTTGAAGGCCTATTTTATAACGGAATTCGGACGTCTCCGAATCGTGTTAATCTTGATGTAGCCTTTAGATTGGGATTTGCCCCTTAGGCTTGTTTCCCTGCTATACTTCGAACTGTTAGTCCCCGAGTGGGGTGGTCGTGGATTATAAAATCGAGGATTGCCTTTTTAAGGTCTTACGATTTCGAGGTTTAGTAATTTGATCATGTCGATTTTTTGGATGGCAGTCCCCGAGTATAGGTTAAATTGTTTGAACTTCAGTTGTGATCGGCCTTTAAGCCAGTTTCCACAATAGATCATAAGTATGAAATTGTAAAGTATAAATTTTTCTAAGGCATAGAACATATGGTAAGGAAAAATACTTCTTTCAATAGATTATACATACGTACATGTTTTGCCATTAAGGCTCGAGTAATCTACATGGACACGGTTCATTTGACCATTTGGTCCTTTACCTATCGAGACCCTGTCGACACGAAGTATTTTACTTGTAACTATCCGAGGGTGATGCCCCCAGTTTCGAGGTTGATTGTAAAGGAGCCTCATATACTATTGAATTGCTATAAGTTAGCACGAACAATGGTTGCCTCGTTTAAAACCTCGCCGTAAAAACCCATTTGGGACAAAAACTGGTCCAAGGAAAAAAGAGTGCAACGCGTGCTTTCAGACCTAAGGACTTTGTGTTTGAAGAATCCTTTGGTGTCTTCGATTAAACACCTACAAATGGTTAGTATAAAATATAAACAAAAATGGAGAAGGTCGCACCTTAGCAGTAATATCGTTTGAGGAGTGATATGTTCCAATTGTTTTGTAATTGTTCGCCGTTCATCGTGCGAAGTTTGTAGGATCCCTTTCCGATGATATCGAGGACCTGATACGGTCCCTCCCAGTTCGGACCAAGTTTTCCTTCGTTTGGGTCTCGAGTATTGAGGGTGACCTTCCTCAGAACCAAGTCCCTGATTTTAAAGTGTCGAAGATTGACTCTTCGATTGTAGTACCTTTTGATCTGCTGTTTCTGTGCGGCCATTCGAACGAGGGAGACTTACTATTTTTCATCTAGCAATTCGAGGCTTGTATTCATAGCCTCGTGATTTGACTCTTCTGTTGCATATCGAAACATGACGCTAGGTTCCCCGACTTCAACCGGGATCAGAGCTTCGTCGCCATATACTAAAGAGAACGGTGTTGCCCCCGTACTAGATTTTGACATTGTTTGATATGCCCAAAGGACTTCGGGCAATATTTCTCTCTATTTTCCTTTAGCGTCGTTCAATCTTTTCCTTAGATTTTTAATGATGGTCTTGTTTGTCGATTCGGCCTGTCCGTTCCCACTAGGATGATATGGCATTGACAGGATCCTTTTTATTTTGTGATCTTTGAGAAACTTTGTCACTTTGCTGCCGACGGATTGCTTTTCATTGTCGCATGCGATCTCGGCAAGCATCCCAAATCGGCATATAATGTGTTCCCAGATGAAGTCTATGACTTCTTTCTCTCTAATCTTTTCGAAAGCCTGTGCTTCAACCCACTTAGAGAAATAGTCGGTCATAAACAAAATAAATTTAGCTTTACCTGGGGCCGATGGTAGAGGGATGACGATATCCATTCCTCATTTCATGAATAGCCATGCAGATAAGACTGAGTGGAGTTGCTCTCCGGGTTGGTGAATCATCGCATTTTCGAACAAACTCTCTTGTATCCTTTTCTATATCGGCCCAATAGTATCCTGCTCTGATGACTTTATGAACCAATGATTTGGCACCAGAATGATTTTTGCATGTGCCCTCGTGGATTTTTCGTAGGACGTAGTCGGTATCTCCTGGTCCCAAACATATTGCCAATGGTCCATCGAACACCCTTCTATATAGTGTTCCATCTTCGGCCAATGTGAATCGTGCGGCTTTCGTACGTAGAGTCCTCGATTCCTTAGGATCCGACGAAAGCTTCCAGTTCTTTAGGTACTCGATCTATTTGTTCCTCCAATCCCAGGTCAGACTTGTGGAGTTGATTTCGGCGTGGCCTTCTTTGATTTGTACGACAGTCCCCGAGCTAATCTCGTTGTCTTCGACTGATGACCCCAAATTTCCAAGGGCATCAGCCTCGCTGTTTTGTTCTCGAGGAACATGCTGTAGGGTCCATTCTTTAAACCGATGTAGAGTCACATATAGTTTGTCCAAGTACTTCTGCATTCGATCTTCTCGAACCTCGAAGGTTCTGTTGACTTGGTTTACCACAAGCAAGGAGTCACATTTGGCCTCGATGACCTCTGCTCCCAAACCTTTAGCTAGCTCAAGACCTGCAATCATGGCCTCATACTCGGCCTCATTGTTAGTTAACTTGGAAGTTTTGATAGCTTGTCTAATTGTATTACCCGTGGGCGGATTCAAAAGGATGCCTAGCCCGGACCCCTTCACGTTCGAAGCGCCGTCTGTGAAGAGGGTCCACCCCCCGATGATGTACCCGACTTTAATAATAGTTCCTTTTCGACCTCGGGTACGAGGGCTAACGTAAAGTCGGTCACGAAGTCCGCTAATATTTGAGACTTGATGGTCGTTCGGGGTTGATACTCAATATCGTACCCACTGATCTCGACCGCCCATTTGTCCAATCGGTCCAAAAGTTCAGGCTTATGCAAAATATTGCGAAGGGGATAAGTAAACACCACACAGATCGGGTGACACTGAAAATATAGTTTTAATTTCCTAGAGGCGCTTATTAGGGCAAGCACTAATTTTTTAAGTGTGGGTACCGGGTCTCGGCCTCACCTAAAGTTCGACTAACATAGTAAACAGGAAATTGCGTATCTTTCTCTTCTCGAACTAGGACCCCACTTACCATAATTTCTGAGACTGCTAAGTACAAGTAGAGTTGCTCGTCTGCTTTCAGAGTATGAAACAGTGGCGGGCTCGAGAGGTACCGCTTTAATTCTTCCAATTCTTATTGGCATTCCGAGGTCTATGCAAAATTGTTCTTCTTTTTGAGCAGTGAGAAGAACCTGTGACTTCTATCTGAAGACCTCGAGATGAATCGGCTTAGGGCGGCTATGCGCCCTATTAATCTTTGTACGACCTTAACATTGTCCATGACTGTGATGTCTTCGATTGTCTTGATCTTATCGGAGTTGATTTCGATCCCCCGATTTGATACTATAAAGCCGAGGAACTTACCTGAGCCGACCCCGAATACATATTTCTCCGGGTTGAGTTTTATGTAGTATTTCCTTAGTATGTCGAAGGTCTCTTGCAAATGTGTCAAATGGTCCTTTGCTCACAGGGACTTAACTAGCATATCGTCAATATAAACCTCTATTGATTTACCTATTTGTTCTTCGAACATTCAATTTACTAAGCGTTGATAAGTGGCACCAGCATTTTTTAGTCCAAACGGCATTACATTATAACAATAGGTGTCGTACTTAGTGATGAACGAAGTCTTTTCCTGATCCTCCGGGTTCATTTGTATTTGATTGTACCCGGAGTAGGCATCAAGAAAACTAAGGATCTCATGGCCGGTTGTGGCATCGATCATGTGGTCGATATTCGGTAGAGGAAAAGAGTCTTTAGGACATGCTTTATTTAAATCTTTATAGTCTACGCACATTCTAAGTTTATTTCTCTTTTTAGGGACTACGACTACGTTTGCTAACCATTCGGGATATTTTTACTTCCCGAATGAATCTTATTTTGAGAAGTTTGGCTACCTCGTCCTTGATGAATGCATGTTTTACCTCGGACTGGGGCCTTCTCTTTTATTTTACCGGGCGGAATTTCGGGTCTAAGCTCAGTCGATGTGTAGTGATCTCCGGCGGGATCCTTGTCATATCTAGATGGGACCAAGCAAAACAATCCATATTATTGATAAGAAATTTAATGAGTTTTTTCCTGAGCTCGGGGGTTAACCCTGTACCCAGGTATACCTTTCGATTGGGTAGATGCTCGATCAGTATGACTTACTCCAGCTCTTCGACTGTCGATTTGGTGGCGTCGGAATCCTCGGGGATTATGAAGGATCGAGGGGTCTAGTAGTCATCTATATTGTCATTTTTCCCGTAAAATCTGAGGCCGTTGTCACCATGTGTAGGCGCTGCTTGTGAGTTTGACATGTTTATCCTGAAAATAAAGATTCTTACAAGAACAAGTGTAAAACAGTTTGTGTTATCGGAATCAGTATTAAGCAATCACTATTATTCTTGGCCCCACGGTGGGCGCCGAACTGTTTACCTTTAAAATTGGATAACAATTAAACTTATAATGTGGTTCTAAGGACACGTGATTTCACTTAATACTAATTGATAAATATGAATATTAATAACAGAAATGAACTATAAAGTAAAGCAAACCAGTGTTAGAATGGAACTCAACCCTCGAGTTTGGATACCCTCGAACTGGTTGATGTAAGAACAATTAAAATATAACAAGCTGATGAACAATAGTATATACGAGAAAGGGAATTATATTGCTTTAACATCTGTGAACAATATGTGTTACAAATGATTAGAACCCTCCTTTAAATAGTAGAGGAATTCCACTTATGGTATAATTCTAATTACAGAAGAAAACCCCATGATTAGCTAATTAACCATTTCTGATTTGATCCGTTCCGAGATTTACGTCATGATTCTCGACCAGTCACGGATATCTCGCCTCTGTTATTGTGCTATCTTCGATCTTGCTCGATATCTGTCTCATTTGGCTTCGATCGCTACTAGCCTTGATCTCGACAGGTACCTCGATTCTGAACTCGGTACCTTATCCTCGTGATTTAGTCTGTTCCGTTACGAGGCCATCCTTCGATGAAATCTCCCGATCTCGATCAAATAGTAAAATCGGATGGGCCGGTTTTAACTATATACAAATATCAACGTCTAAAAATTGATACAATTTTTGCCAAGCAGCAAACTGTACTCGTCTGAACTCTCAACTCTGAAGTGTTCTTTTCTAAGTGGGAGTAAATTTAGTAAAAAAATCTAAGCTATTTGACTAGAACCAAACGTTAGAAGATTAACTGTAACGTTTTTTACCCTAAAAAAAGTCTTTTACCCATTGGAAGTACATGCCATTTAAAGACAGGGACGTTACAAGTGTCTTTGGACAGACACCCAAATAACTACTTAAATAAAGCAACCAACAAAATATAATGTCATCATTGTTTTATGGATTGGAGTTGTTCGTACTCCGCATTAATTTCATTTTCAACTCTTACAAAATTTAATTCAGCCAATTTAGAACGTTGTAATTTACAAATTTGACACATACTCCAAAATTTTCAATTTTCAACTATCATTAATGTAGAATAGGGATAATTTTCTTTGTCAATTATGTTCGTTCATTAATAATCATAATCGTAATTGATTGAAGTGTAGGAGATAATTGTATATGATTGAAATAACGAAACCACCTTAGCATGATAATCTTTAATACCAGTTTGATAACATGCTATTTAGCAGATATTCTTTAATAATTTCTATAATATATTAGGAGAAATGATATCCTACCACCACATGATTATAAGTTCATAACATTACACTTAACGCTTTGCTCCCATACGTCTTCGCACTTAAAATATTTTTTATTTAGTCACCAAAATCCAAATAAAAGATAGCACGGTATACAAAACTCACTATTTCCAATAAGGAATGGGCCATAATAGATTGTTTAGACAACTTAAAACTGTTATTTTTATATGATATGATAATAACTCTTATTTGCGCCAAGGTTTCTATTCGACCTAATTAAAAAAATACATAATTTGTTTTTGCAATTTTTTTGTTATTATAAATATCTTTTTCAAACTAAAAAAGAAAGAAATTATATGACCAGCAAAGGCAGTTAAAATTCTTTTTGGCGAAAACATCCATTTTTTTTTTTGAAATACAGATCGAAATTCGAAACCATAATATGGGTCGTTCAAAAAGCATATGAGACATGATATAGCCAGTTTAGCAATAATAGAATATTTTAAGGTTAGAGGAAGTGAAAGTATGAACTCAACAAGCACTAATTGTTTAAGAATGAAGAGAATGGAGAAATTTAAAAAAGACTAATTAATAACGTGATAATACTAAACAAAGGACAAAACACACAAGATCGCAACCTTTGTGGTAAACATTAATATCTTAAGCTTTTTTTTCGAAAAATTAAAAAAGACAACTTGATAATAAATTAGGAGCTTAAGTTCTATAAAAAATATTATTCGCACAATCACATCATTTTAATTTTAACTACAAGGAACACAGTCTAATAATCATTATAAGTAACTTATACAAGAACAAAAATTAAAAGTAACTTATACGTTATTACATACAAATTGCATTAATAATACAAAAATTATTTATATTAAACTGTATATAACTTAAATTTATATTTGTTGAGTTTATGTTAGCATAGTGGTTGAGGTTATTCAATAAGCGTCCATTTCAACCACCTAAAAAATTACTAAAAAGATAAAGAAAAAGAGAGCCACTACTTTGAACTAGTTTGTACTAATTCTGTCATATATTTTTTGTCAGGTTTCTTTTTTAATTTATCTCAAAGAAAAAGGAGTAGTATATTTTATATCTACAAATAATTTAAATTTAAAAAAATTATTTTATTTTTATAACAATATAAATATATTTATTTTAAATCACTAACATAATTGGGAGGGAGAAAATTATTTTAACTCTTACTTTGTCATGTTAGTTGAAGGGTAGTGTTGGCGTAATTAGTAAAATTAATGTTATGTGACCAGAAGTTAACATGTTCGAGCCGTATAAATAATATTTAAAAAAAATATAAAATAAAAATACATATAATAAAATATATGATCCGGACCTTTTCCAAACTCGCTACGAGGTTAGTGTAGCGCACTGCTCTTTTTAGTTATGCTAGTAACAACTACCGCGCATACGAAATGGCGAAGTACTAAAAAAGAGAAGAGGAGCTCTTGTTGGGTTATCACAACTTTCTCGTTCCCCTCCTCTCTCTCTCTCTCTAAACGACTCTTGCCCACTTTCTCTCTCCATATATACACAGCTATATTCATGTATGTGGAGAACTGCTGCACACTTTGCTCTTGCTGATAATTTGGTGAGAAGTGATTCCACTTTTAACTTAATTTCCATGTGTTTAAATTTCATTGTAAATGTTTTCCCTTTGGACTTTATGTTAGTTTACATGTTTTGTTTTTCTGCTGCTGCTCTTCAATCTTGTTGGTTACTTTTTGATTTTATATCTATACTTATGTGGATAATTTTTAACATAGACGAAATAATGGGTTATAAGCTTGTAAATTCTCGAAGATTGAATTCAATTATGGTTCTTTTGGCAATGATTTTGGCCTTTTTCTTATATCTGTAATTTGGGTAAGTTTTTCTCCTTTTGTTTCCTCCCTCTGATTCTGTTCTTGGCCGTTTCTCTTTACTTCTTATTTAAGAATTCATAGTTCGTCAAATCTTGTTTTGTTTAGGCATCTTGTTCTAATCATCGAATGGTCCCTTTAGGTTGTCAAGAAAATTAAGGTAAAAGAAAGCTGAAAAGTCTCTGTCTGAAATAGTGGAACTTTTCTTTTATTTTCTAAAATAATGATATTATCATTTCAAAAAGGAAGTACTGTGTTAATTTCTCACTTGGTTACCTCGGACAGATTCTTCTTTTTTCTTTTTTCTGTGATATGTGGCTTTTGTGTTGTCTTTAGAGTCAGAAAATGGTTGTCCAATTAGCTCAATCCTTTTATTGTCTTCTCACTAACAGCAAGGGGCATAGTTCTTTTTTCTCCTATTAGAATTCGTCGGAATAATATTACTGTTTATGAATCTCTAGCATTTCATTTTGTTGTTAGAGCTCTCATAAGTTGTGTATATGTTTTAATGATAGTACTTGGCTGTACACACAACACATATGATCCAATTCATATGTCCAAAAAAAGTAAATAGGCTTACTAAATTACGCTTACCTGCCTGTGAAGTTATTATTTTTCCTATAAGATTCTTTCAAGGAAGGCCCTCTTCCTCTAAGTACCGGGTTATGTTTTTTTCTTGATTCTAATGCTTAGGTTTTTTCTTCTTCTTTCAGTTGGGTCCTGAGATGAAAGTATGTGTTTTCTATTGCAGCAGTTAAAATCAGATTGTATCCAACTATACCATCAGCTTTGGTATTTGTTGGACCGCCAACATGACCATGAATAATCTGACTGTTCAAACTGTAGATACTTTTGCTAGCTTGCTTGAACTTGCTGCCAATAATGACATTGAGGCTTTCAAGAGATGGACTGAGCGTGACTTATCCAGTATTCATGAGGCTGGACAGTGGTATGGGCGCCAAAAGGGCTCTAAGCAAATGGTTCTTGAGCATAGAACTCCATTGATGATTGCTGCTACATATGGTAGTATCGATGTTCTAAAGCTGATTCTATCTCTGCCTGATGTTGATGTTAATCGTTCTTGTGGACATGATAAGAGCACTGCCCTTCACTGTGCCGTGTCTGGTGGATCTCTGAATGCTGCAGAAGCTGTCAAACTTCTGTTGGGAGCCGGTGCTGACCCAAAGTCTAAAGATGTCAATGGCCATTGTCCTATTGATGTAATAGTTGTATCTCCTAACTTTCTTTCGGTTAAATCAAGCCTTGAAAACCTTCTGAAGACTGGTGGTATCGGGGACTGCAAGCTTAGAGTATCAATAGCCACTTCAAAGTCAAATTCCCCTCCACATTCGCCTTCTTGTGAAAATAGATCACCATCTTCTGCTTCAGACTCAAGTTCTTCCCCAAAGAGTGCTAAGTCCAATGACACCCCTGTTTATTCTATGCCAGAAAAGAAAGAATACCCTATTGACCCCTCCTTGCCTGACATAAAAAACAACATCTATTCTACAGATGAATTCAGGATGTTCTCATTTAAGATCAGACCTTGTTCTCGTGCATACTCGCATGATTGGACTGAATGTCCATTTGTCCATCCTGGCGAAAATGCTCGAAGAAGGGATCCTAGAAAGTACCACTACAGCTGTGTACCTTGCCCTGAGTTTCGAAAGGGAGCTTGCCAACGTGGGGACATGTGTGAATACGCTCATGGAGTCTTCGAGTGTTGGCTGCACCCTGCTCAATATCGAACTCGTCTTTGCAAAGATGGTACCGATTGTAACAGAAGAGTTTGCTTCTTTGCCCACACGCAGGAGGAACTAAGACCGCTTTATGTCTCTACTGGTTCTGCAGTTCCCTCACCTCGAGGGAGTACTGCTGCTGCCAATGCTATGGATTTTGCTGCAGCCATGGGCCTCATACCTGGTTCTCCTTCCTCGGTCTCTGTCATGTCACCATCACCTTTCTCACCTCCAATGTCTCCCTCTGCTAATGGCATTTCAAGCATGGGTTGGCCCCAGCAAAATGTCCCTGCCTTGCATCTTCCTGGAAGCTTTCTCCATTCCAGTCGCTTGCGGTCATCGCTCAATGCTAGAGATATACCAGCTGCAGACCTAAATGCTTATCCTGATTTTGATGTGCAACGGCAGCTCCTTAATGAGTTTTCCTACCTATCCCAGCGCAACATGAGTTCTAATTCTTTGAACTGTTCACCTCGTCCGATGAGCCATACCCGTGCAAATCTTGAGGACTTATTTTCTGCAGAGAGCTCATCTCCTAGATACTCTGATCAAGCATTAGCTCAAGCTGGTTTTTCCCCTATCCACAAGTCAGCAGTTTGCAGTCAATTGCAGCAGCAGCAGAGCCTGTTATCTCCGATTAATACGAATTTCTCACCAAGAAACGTTGATAATCCTCTATTGCAGGCCTCATTTGGAGTTCCCTCATCGGGGAGAATGTCTCCCCGAGCAATGGAGCCAATCTCACCAAGAAGTCCCCGTGCCTCAATACTTGCTCAACGTGACAAGCAGCACCAATTTAGAAGTTTCAGCTCTCGTGATCTTGGCTCCAATGTTTCTGCTATTGTTGGGTCGCCGGCAGATACATGGGGTACAGCTATGGGAAAGCCAGACTGGGCTGTCAGTACTGGAGAGTTCTGTAGGCTAAGGCGATCGTCATCATTTGAGCTTGCTAACAATGGAGAAGAGCCTGATCTTTCATGGGTTCAATCTCTTGTCAAAGAATCACCACCAGAGATGATGAAGGATAAATGTGTTCCTCATGTCTCTGGACCGACAGGTGCTGTTGCAGATCTTGGCGAAGGCTCTATGTCAAGCTCCCAGATCGATCAATCTGATCAACTGAGTGCATGGATGGAGCAAATGAAGCTTCATCAGTGAATGGCTTTGTAATAACATCCTAATTCTTTATTTTACCGAGTCTTGACATCTTCAAAAAGTAAGGTTCTGGTAGATAGTAACTGCATTTGATTCTAATGTTCTCGTCATGTTTTCTTGGGAGCAAGGCAAACTGTGAACAGAAAAACAACAAGTAGAGAAAGGAGGTCCAAAATTCTGAAGAATATTGACTTTTCATATTTGTTTGAATTTATTATTTAAATCAGGTAATAGGAGAATGGACCATTGAGAAATGATACCTAGCATAGGTGATTTTTCTCCTGTATTATTGTTTAATGTAGTCTAATTATTCAGAGAAGTTTTGCCTTATTTCATTGTACTGATATCAATAGTTGATCTTTGTGACAATTCATCATTGACATGAAGTTATTTCATTTGAGATTATATATATCTTTTGATTTTTTGAGTCCATCTTTATGTTGGGTGCAAGTAGAAAGACAAGAAGATGGTCCTTTTGATGTTGTGGCTTGGAATAATTTTAGTGGTAACTAGTGGTCTAAAGGAAAGATATAAGTGTGAGACTGAGTATTCTGATGTAGCATGATATTCAAAGTTATGTGAATTGGAATTCCATATACATGTATCCTATCCTTAAATAACCTTATCTTTCTTTGTGTGTCCTAAGTTCCAAGTTCCAACAACATGATGTTGATATATGTATCTTGGATAGAGGATAGTGGTGGATTCTTATGGGAACACCTAAGTTATGTTGTCAAGTCCCAGAAGTGGTTCTATCAGTTAATCACCATCTCTTCCTCTAATCAATAGATTCTATCTGCTAACTATAAATGAACTCCGAGGGAATAATGAAAAGCAAAAAAAACTGGTTAGTAAAGCCGTTTTTTTTTTGGGTGATATCTATAAGAAGGAATACTGTCTTAAGGTTTGTGGCAGATGTAGATGCTTATTAGACTGTGAATTGAACATAGACTGTGTGAATTCTATAGTCGAGAGTGCACTGTAAATTGTTTGTGATTGAGGCATAATTGTTAGTGGCAGCATATTTTTATTAAGCTTGTAATTAGTACCATAAAGTAGTATTGATGATATTGCAATATTCAGCACTTCCTAACTTCACAATTGGAATCTGTCTTTGTCACATGTTCAAAAGAAAGATATGCCCATGAAAAGAAATTCGAAAAAGTAGAAGGAGAAAGATTGAAGGTGCTTATCCTCTTGGAAAAGCTCATCTTTTTCCTTGTAATTCAATTTTATGAAAAAAGCTATGCCATAGATCTTGCATAAACGAGATGGTTGAAAAACAATATAATCACATGGAATCATCCTTCTTTATTTTAAAACCAAGATGACATCGTATCGATAATTTAAAATATGATGAGACAAAATCATCAATGGTGGGATAGATAAAATCTTTTCACCTTTAATTAAAGTTCTCAAATTACAATGTGAAAATAGAAAAATTCTTATAGAGATCATGTCTCCTTTTATCGGAATTAACCAAGGCCTCAAAGTGGATACGAATATCAGGCGAGAAACAAAACAAAAACATGGTGAGACAAAGCTCATTAAAAGAACTTTTATCTTTCAGTATTTCAAAAGAAAACTATTGTTTAATAGACAACCTTAAGCTTGAATCTCATTATTCTAAATTATCACCTTCTAAAAAGAAGCAAACATGTTTATTAGTTATTTTCGGGATAAGTAGGGTCAATCGTTGAGATTATACTAATAACATATCACTCACTAGACAGAAAGAATGAAAATTAAATTTTTATTCGTAGAAGATGTGCATTTTAAATTGGTGAAGATAGTAGATATTCTGTAAAATCACTTTAGGTACACGCAAATTAACCTAAACACCATTTGTATTATTAAAAAAATTGTGTACACAAAAAGAGCTTTTGTGAAAGACGAGAAAGCAGTCGCATTATTTTTGCCATGGTTTTGGGTGTCAGTAATAGTGACCTTTCCTTTCCCCATTTCTAACTTTTTCGTGCTTAACGAACAGAAAAGACAACTTAGTAAATGGAGAAATTATTAAAAGAAAAAACAAGACAAGACAGGGCAAAATTTATTTTGTGATTTTGACGTGGGTAAAAATGCATATTACAGCTAAATGAAGAGATGTTAATGTATTCCTATTTGGTTTTTCCTTTTTTTCTTTTCTAGTTATATTAGTCCTTTCCACGTGTTTATACTCATAATTAATTAAAATGCTTTACCATAACCGATCATGAATTAAATATTAGATTCTTATGGGGAATATAACCACCTTATTCAACTACATTCCTGAAGTAAATTAATATGGCATACGATACGATTTTATTTTCTTTGCATTTTAAAAAGAGTTTAAATTATATCCATAACTTAAAACTCTTTTTAAAATAAGGGCACATCATTTTAACTTTAAAAAGGAACTTAATTATAGTCTTCTATCCTATCCGTTTTTCTTCTTGCCTTTTGGTATAATTTGTCCATAAAACTACTCCTCTAAAGCAAAGGATAATAATTGGCATCTTTTACCATATAAACTAAATTGTTGTTAAAGGACAATAGTAAAATAATCGAAGTCACACTTTCAGATTTGCATAGATAAAGCTTATCCACAACCATATAAAAGTACAGTAAGGGTGTGTTTGGTACGAAGGAAAATATTTTTCGGAAAATATATATTTTTTAATTTTTTTATGTTTGGTTAATTTAAATATTTTGAAAAATATTTTTCTTATGAACTCATTTTTCTCCAATTGGAGAAAAATATTTTCCTTATCAAGAGAAGGAAAATATTTTCCAAAACTCCTTCTCGACCTTCCCCAACTTCACCCACCCACCTAACCCCACCCCCCTCTCCAAAAAGGTTTTTTTTTCCTTCAAATTTCAGTTTTTTTCCGTCACCACCCAACCTAACCCCCAACAATTTTTTTTTTACTTTTTTTGTAATTTCAAATTTTTTTTTTTCGTTTATCTGTCCCCCCCTCCCCCGGGAAAAAAAAAATATTTTTTATATATTTTTAGTTTTAGTTTTTTCATCTTTCGGTTTACAGGTTCGATTTTTTACAAGTTCCAAAGTTATGAATTCAGAGGTTTATGTGTTTGGAAGTTTACAGGTTTAGAAATTATAAAGTTTACAGGTTCGAAATTTTGTGGTTTCGAAAGTTTAGCGGTTCGGAAGTTTATGAAATTTGTGGGTTCCAAAGGTTGTTGGTTCGAAAGTTTATAACTTCATGTTTATTGTATCTAAATTATTTATGAATACTCTTGAGAAGTTATTTTCCTTAATTTGCGTACCAAACATCGAAAAATAAATAAAATTACTACTTGTTTTCCAAAAAAATATTTTCTTAAAAAATATTTTCCATGGAAAATATTTTCCGTTATACCAAACACACCCTAAGTTTTCGTCTTTTTTCCTGAAAGATGTATAGGCAAAAGTGCAAGACATTGCTAATGCACAAGAGTTAGATTACTTCTCTTTTCTGAAAAAAGAAAACAACGTGGAGAGAAGGATTCCTTGTAATTCCTACTATTTTACGAAAAACACTCACCCGTACTCGGTACTTACATCAACTAAATAATGTAACTTTAAATATTATAAATTAAAGTAAGAATATGTATTACTTGATTATAGTTAACTAGATGATACATATCTTGCGTAAGTTGATTTGGTGTAAACACCGAATATTAATAGGTTTTTGCCCTATTTCATGACCCTTTGTATGTACTTTTTCTGGACACTATCACATTTTCAGCCAAAGCAAAAGTAATAGCACTAGGCTTAGGCACCCAATACATTGGTATAAGTAACATTAATGGATAAAAGAAAGAGAAAAGGGGGAGGTGTGCTATTTTTTTGGCTAGTATCAACTTGAGATGGTGCCCAATTTTTGGAAAAGGATATGATCATATGATCAAATATCCCTTTCAAATGTGAAGACAAAGTATTTACAAAGAAGTTGGGTATTCTTTGTGTAGCAAAAGTGCAAATCAGTCTTACCTTATGTTAAAACATTTAGTGGGTGCAATCGACTATCACCAAGTCAGAATTGTATTAATGGAATTATCTTTAGCCATCCTATCATCTTCACTACCTAACATATGCAACTTTACGTGCCTAAACACAATGGGCGAAAAGAGAAAAAATACTCCGTCTCAATTTATATGCTATACTTTCGATTCAGGATATTCAAAAATGTTTTATATGATGTTAAATTTTTTAAATTAATCAACTTTAAGCATTCATGTGATACTCTATCAAAGTAACACTTCAACCATTATATTAATTAGTAATCTCTCTCGATTATTATTAGAAATATATAAGTTAAATATATATATCCAATCAAACATTTTTTCCTCTTTTTACAAAAGTTTCGGTGTACTCAATTTCCCCACTAACTTCAATGTAAATGCATAAACATCATAAATATTATATATTTGTAAATACAAAAGCAAGCATAACATCAAGATTAATTGTTTAATTATCTACCTGAATCATTAATTCTCCAAAAAATACTTTGGGATGTAATTATGAGACACTGATTCAGAATTATGTAATTATAAGCCACGTTCTGTATAAGGAAGGCAAAACAGGAAACATTTTATTATGGTCTTCAATAGTCTAGAAATTTTAGGGTGTCAAATTTAATTCATAAAAATATAATCCGTTCAATTCGTCCACCGTTATTGACTTGAAAGTTCAACTACCGTATTTTTTTTCATGACTGCTGGGATTATGCTTTCCTTGAGCCAATGGTTTATCGGAAACAATCTCTCTACCTTCACAAGGTAGGGATAAAATCGGCGTAAACACTGGCCTCTCTTATTGTTGTTGTTTAACGACTTGAAAGTGTGATGCATCATTGCTGAGCTACTTGGAGCATAACCCGAATTAATCCGTCCTAGAAAGAAGGTGAATTTGGGCCACTAAAACCAGCCCAAACCCGTGAAGAGAGACGAAATTGACCCCTGAAGTATCTTCCCTCTTTATCCAAGTCACACATTCACGGTTTAGTAAAATTATTTAGGATAAAAAGATTTTAGCTGTTGAGTCTTACCTTTCTATGACCTTATTGGGAAGCAATAAATTAATAAATAATCAAATAACAAGATAAGATGACAACGATAAATCTAGAAATATAAAGGAAGGGGGAAGAGACTTAGAAGAAAGAAAAGATAATCAAGCAATTAAATTAACAATTAATTACTATAATCAATCGAAGGGGAAAAGAGACATAAACTCATACATTGAATATCCACACATAGATTAATCTAAAATAGGTTCAAAGAGAGATGCAAGGAAATATTCTTAAGGTACTCACAAAAGGAGTGTAATTTTTGTATCAACCAAAATCAAGATAATCTACTACTATATGAGAAAAAGGGATATTTATATTTATACTAAGGCTAAATGATACGTTATATTACCTAAAATACCCCTAATAAGGCATTTAAAATATAATTAGGTCAAAAATCCACGTCCTCTTGAAACACTCCAAGCTTTTGATATCCTTGAAATCCTTCATGTCTTCGGTGCTAATACGGATCTTATCATGTTTGAAGTCCTAAAGAATATCTTTAACCAAAAAATTTCTTTAAGTTAAAGGTTTCTTTAAAGTAACATCCATATAGGTCAATTTAGAATTTCTAGTCAGTGACAGTGAGTGTGTGAAAATGCACTAGCCTTAGTAGGCGTTTGGACATAAGAATTGTAAAATTCGAAAAAATGGTGAAAAAGTTTTTCAAGGTGAAAATGGTATTTGAAATTTAGATTTGTGTTTGGACATAAATTCCAGCTTGGGTTATTTTTGAAGTTTAGTGAGTGATTTGAGTGAATTTTGAAAAACAGCTTTTTGCAGTTTTTTAAATTTTTGAAAATTTTCAAAATATATCTTCAAGTAAAAATTGAAAATTTTATGAACAAACACTAAAATCTTCCATCAAATTTTGGGTAAACGACCTCGGAACCGAGATTTGACGGCTCCAATAGGTTCGTATGGTAATTTCGAACTTGGGCGTATGTTCGGATCGGTTTTTGGATGACTCGGGAGCGTTTCAGCGCTTAATATTGATAGTTTGCACCTCGAAGGTTTTAAAGTTCTTTAAATTTAGTTTGAAGTAGGATTTGGTGTTATCGAGATCCAATCAGGATTCTGAGACTGAGAATAGTTCCGTATGGTGATTTAAGACTTGCACGCAAAATTTGGTGTCATTCCGAGTAGTTTAAGTATGTTTCGGCTCGTTCGGAGTAAGTTGGAAGAACTTGAAGTTCATAAGTTGATTCAATTTGGTTTGGAGTGTGATACTTAGTTTTGATGTTGTTTTCCGCATTTTGAGAACGCGAGCGAGTCCGTTTTATGATTTCGGACTTGTTGGTATGTTTGGACGGGGCCTCAGAGTCCCCTGATGTCATTCGGGCGATGCACGGATTGAGTTAAGACTCAAAAGGGCTGCTGGTGCACCAGTTCTGGTGTTCCCGCACCTGCGAGCTTTTGGCCGCAGATGCGAGCCCGCAGATGCGCCATTTTGGCTGCAGAAGCGGCTTGGAGCTTTTGCCAGTGGTCCGCATAAGCGAAGGGGTATGTGGAGAAGCGACCTCGCTTCTGCGATGAGAAGCCGCAGAAGCGAGACCGAAAAAGTGGAAACACGTCCGCAGATGCGGCCAGCACTGGTCCTGTGAATTTCTGCAGAAGCGGGCTTTGCACCGCAGAAGAGGTACCGCAAATGCGGCCCACTGACCGCATATGCAAAAATCGCAGAAGGCAGAACCTTCATTTAAGTCGGGACTTAAGCATTTTGAGCTAATTTATTTCATTCCTTGGGCGATTTTTGGAGCTCGTAGAGAGGGGTTTTCACCTAATACTTTGAGGAAAGTAATTTCTACACAATATGAGTTAATTACATAGATTATGTGTAGATTTAACATGTAAAATTTGTGAAATCATGGGTTTAGATGAAAAACCTAGATTTTGATAAAAATGAGATTTAACCACGAAAATGGTTATGGAGTGTAGTTAAAATTATATATTTGAGTTCGTGAGGTTATGAGTAACAACTTTCTTCAAAAATTTCCAGAATCCGGATACGTGGGCCCGAGAATGAATTTTAAGAATTTTTCAATTAGGGTTGGGTAATCACTTTAATAGTTAGAGTATGAACTCTTCAACATTGTATTGAATAATTTATATAACATTTGACTAGTTTCGATTCGTTTGGCACCGAGTTGAGGATTTAAAGCATATTTTTGGATCAGAAGTGAACTTGAGAACGAGGTAAGTCTCTTGCCTAACCTTGTAAGAGGGAACTCATCCCCTTAGGTGTGTTTAGTTGTAAATTACTTGTGTGGGGAGCTACGTATGCACTAGGTGACGAAAGTCCGTGCGTAGCTATATTCCATGTGATGTCCTGGTATTCTTAGATTTACATCATGTTTTTTTAGCGCCGTTATTTGATTATGTATACTAATTGTCTTAAATATAACTGAGATTGAAGATGTTAAGATTTAAAGTTTTCGGTTTAGACTTCTTATTTTCAGAAAGAATTGAAGAACTTTATAATGACTTGAGAAATCTATGAATCACTCGCGTCACAAGCATTTCCACGAGCGAGGTAAATTCCTCTACTCTCATGGAAGCGGGCCGTTCGCCTCGACAGGTTAATAGATGCATCTATGGTTCGTGCCGTTCGACCCTCGACAGTGCACACAATATATGTATATGAATTTTTGGATCAGGTCGTACAACCTCGGCATAATTTGTGCGTAATAATACTTGGTGCCCAATCATACTTGATATCGTTTTAGTTTCTCGAGAGGTTAAATTGTTAAATGATGGAAATGGATTTAGGATTTACTATCGGTGAAAGAATTGTTTATTTATTTCTTGTTATTGAGTTTTCATTATCATTTTCATAGCCCATGCTTATTTAGAATCTCAGTATTTATTGTCAGCCCATAGTAAATGTCGAAGTCGACCCCTCGTCACTACTTCTTCGAGGTTAGACTTAGATACTTACTGGGTACATGTTGTTTATGTACTCACGCTATACTTCTGCACTAACCGTGCAGGATCTAAGGCAGGTGTATCTGGTTATCATCCCGGCGCGCACTCCTGATACCTCGAGACTTTGCGGTGAGCTGCCCACTGAGCCTGTTCTGCAGCACCCGAAGTCTTTCTTAGCATTTACTTTCTATCTACTTTATTTTAGACAGTAGTTTAGCATTTTTGTATATTCTACTAGTAGCGCATACACTCGTGACACCAGGTCTTGGAGATTATGTTAGTAGACACTTGATGATTTTGATTATTTACTTCGCCTCACTTGCTCTTAAACTTGTTCATTCCTCATTTTATTAAATTTTTCACTTCTTATTTATTCAATAATTAAAAATCAACTATTTCTAAATTGTTAAAAAAATAGTCACATGGTTAACTCACTATTGGCTTGCCTAGCGGTAACGTTGGGAGCCATCACGGCCTATAGGAGAAATTGGGTCGTGACAACATGGTATCAGAGCACTAGGTTCACGTAGGTCTCACGAGTTATGAGCATGCCTAATAGAGTCTTGCGGATCGGTGTGGAGACGTCTATACTTATCTTCGAGAGGCTATATGATGTGAGGAAACTTCTCTTTCTTCATCTCCTATCGTGCAGTTGATGTGGTACTAAGTATCTTTCTCTTATTCCCTCACAGAAGGTGAGAACGCGCACAACAGATGTTCCAGACCGTGGAGGAGTTTCTCTCCCTATTGCTAGAGGCCGAGGCAGAGGTCGTGGGAGGGATCCAGCACGTGGTAGAGGACGAGGACATCCCAAAGTTGCTCCAGCTATGCCACCAGCGGATCCAGTAGAGGATCCCATTATTGAGGAGAAGTGCGAGGTGCCTGCAGGAGATCCAGCTCCGTTAGATTTCATATCCGCACCGAGATTCCAGGAGGTCATGGGCTGCATGCTACGGTTCATGGATACTATGACTCATGATGGTTTATTTCCAGCAGACCCAACCACATCTCAGGTGGGAGGGGGAGCACAAACCCCTATCGCTCAAGCTCCTGGTCATGCAACTGCTATATATCAGACCCCGGGCACACTACCTGTGGGCGGAGCCCAGCCAGTGGCAGCAGCCATACCTGAGCCCAGACCAGCTACGGTCAGCGAGCCGCAAAAGCTATTGGACAGATGGACTAGGCTACACCTCTAGTCTTCGGAGGTGAGCGACATGAGGATCCCCGGGACTTCAATGATCGGTGCAGGGACAGACTGCACAACATGAGGATATTTGAGTCCACGGGGTGGATTTTACTACTTTCCAGCTGGAAGGCAGGGCCCGTAGGTGGTGGCAGTTATATCTACTTGGCAGACCGACATGTTCTCCTCTCATGACTTGGGATCGGTTCACACACCTTTTCTTGGATAGGTATATTCCACCCCCTCAGAGGGAAGAGTTGCGGTTCTAGTTCGAGCAGCTCCAGTAGGGTCAGATGTCAGTGACCGACTATGAGGCAAGATTCTCTGAGTTGTCTCGCCATGCCCTTATGATACTTCCTACTGATGCAGAGAGAGTGCAGAGGTTTGTTGCAGGTTTGCACTCTAGTATCCAGGCCACCATGGCCCGGGAGGTTGAGATGGGGACTTCGTACGAGCTAGTTGTAGAGATAGTTCGGAGGATCGAGGGTGTCCATCAGTAGAGCCAGGAGCAGATACCGTGAGACAAGCAGTTCCGTTATTCCGGAGGGTTCAGTGGTGCCCCGTCTGGGGAAAGATGTAAGTTTGGGAGGGGGCAGCCTAGCAGGCCCACATATCCAGTACCATCGCCTCCTCGGGGTGCTCCAGTGCGACCTTATTTCAGCGCCATGCCAGAGATTTCTTACCGCCCACCAGCTTTTCAGGGTTGCTCCAGTGGGTATTCAGGCCATCAGGGTCAGACTTCAGGTCAACAGTCCACCGTTCCGAGGGGTTCCTACGAGTGCGAGGATCCTGGACACATGAAGAGGTTTTGTCCTAGACTCCGGGGCAAGGCAGTACAACAGGGTTCTCAGCCTATAATTACAGCACTAGCTGCCGCACCAGCCATTCGGCAGCCTAGAGGCGGAGGGTATGTGGGTAGGGGCCGTCCTAGAGGTGGAGGCCAGGCAGGTGGAGGCCAGTCAGGTGGTGCTCCAGCTAGGTTCTATGATTTTTCGGCTAGACCAGATGCAGCTGCCTTAGATGCAGTGGCCTTAGATACCGTGATCACATGTATTATTTCTGTCTACGGTAGGGATGCTTCAGTATTATTTGATCCAGGGTCTACATATTCATATGTGTCATCTTTGTTTGCTCATTTCCTGGATGTTCCTCACGAGTCTTTGGGTACTCCTGTTTATGTGTTCACTCTAGTAGACAGTTATGTTGTTGTGGATCGGGTCTATCGGTCCTGTATTGTTATATTCTGTAGTTATGAGACTAGAGAGGATCTCTTGTTGCTTGATATGACCGACTTTGAGGTCATCCTGGGCATGGATTGGCTATCTCCATGTCATGCCATCCTTGATTGCCATGCTAAGAATGTTACCTTGGTAATGCCAGAGTTGCCCAAATTGGAGTGGAAGGGTTTGTCTGTCAGTTCATCTAGTCGGGTTATCTCTTTTCTGAAGGCTCAACACATGGTCGAGAAGGATTATTTGGCTTACCTAGCTTATGTTTGAGATACTACTTTCGAGACTCCGGCGATCGATTCCGTGTCCATAGTCCAGGAGTTCTCCGATGTGTTTCCTTATGATCTTCCAGGCATGCCACCAGAATGTGATATCGATTTCTGCATTGATTTGGCCCTAGGTACCCAGCCTATATCTATCCCATCGTACCGTATGGCTCCAAAAGAGTTGAAGGAACAACTTGAGGAGTTGCTAACAAAGGGGTTCGTCAGACCGAGTGTATCGCCTTGGGGTGCACCAGTGTTATTTGTGAAGAAGAAATATGGGACTATGCGGATGTGCAATGATACCGCCAGTTGAACAAAGTCACTATTAAGAACAAGTACCCGTTTTCGCGTATTGATGATTTGTTTGACCAGTGGCAGGGTTCCAGGGTGTTCTCTAAGATCGACTTGAGATCGGGGTACCATCAGTTGAAGATTCGATATTCAGATGTTCTGAAGACTGCTTTCCGGACTATATATGGCCATTATGAGTTTCTGGTGATGTCCTTCGGTTTGACTAATGCCCCAGTGTCATTTATAGATTTGATGAACATGGTGTTCAGGCCGTATATTGATCTATTTGTCATTTTCTTCATTGATGACATATTGGTCTACTCACGTAGCATGGAAGAGCACGAGCAACATCTGAGAGTGGTGCTTCAGACCTTACGAGAATAGAAGCTATATGCTAAGTTCTCCAAGTGTGAGTTTTGGTTAGATTCTGTCGCATTCTTGGCGCATGTTGTATCAGGCGAGGGTATTAAGGCTGATTCCAAGAAAATTAAGGCAGTTCAGAGTTGGCCTCGTCCCTCCACAGCGACAGAGATCGGGAGATTCTTAGGATTAGCAGGTTATTATTGCCGGTTTGTGGAGGGCTTCTTATCTATTGCAGCACCTTTGACTAGATTGATCCAGAAGGATGCTCTGTTCTGATGGTCCGATGATTGTAAGGTGAGCTTTCAGAAGCTCAAGACCGCATTAACTTCAACACCGGTGTTAGTATTTCTTTCCGGTTCAGGGATGCATATTTTGTATTACGATGCTTTATGTGTTGGTTTGGGTTGTGTATTGATGCAGGAGGGGCAAGTTATTGCATACGCTTCACGTCAGTTGAAGCCCCTCGAGAAGAATTAACCTGTACACGATTTTGAGTTGGCCGCGATTGTTCATGCTCTTAAGATCTGGAGGCATTATCTTTATGGGGTGTCCTATAAGGTTTACACTAATCATCGCAACTTGCCGCATTTGTTCAAGCAAAGGGATCTTAATTTGAGGCAGCGCAGGTGGCTTGAGTTACTAAAGGACTATGATATTACTATTCTTTTCCATCCGGGCAAGGCGAATGTAGTTACGGATTCCTTGAGCAGAAAGGTAGAGAGTATGGGTATCTTGGCACTCATTTCAGCAGAGGAGAGGCCATTAGCTTTGGACATTCAGTCCTTAGCTAACAGACTTGTGAGGTTGGACATTTCAAAGCCTACCCAAGTTCTTGCATGCGTCGTTACCCAGTCTTCACTATTCGAGCAGATCAAGGCTTGCAAGTTTGATGATCCACACTTGTTGGTTCTTAGAGAGACTGTACTACAGGGTGGTGCTAAGGAGGTTACTATCGGCGAGGATGGTGTTCTGCGACTCCAGGGTCGTCTATGTGTTCCTAATATTGATGGGCTGAGGGAAAGAATTCTAGAGCAGGCACACAGTTCTCGGTATTCTATTCATTCAGGTGCTATGAAGATGTATCGCGATCTGAGGAATCATTATTGGTAGCAGCGTATGAAGAAGGACATAGTTGAGTATGTCGTGTGGTGTCTAAATTGCCAACAGGTTAAGTATGAGCATCAGAGGCCAGGTGACATACTACAACAGATGACTATACCTGAGTGGAAATGGGAGCGCATTACTATAGACTTCGTAGTTGGGTTGCCGCGGACCTTGAGGAAGTTTGATACAATTTGGGTCATTATCGACAGGTTGACCAAGTCGGCACACTTCATTCCGGTTGTGACCACATATACTTCAGAGAGGTTGGCCCAGATTTATATTCAGGAGATAGTTCGGTTGCATGGTGTGCCTATTTCAATCATATCAGATAGATGCCCTCTGTTTACTACGCATTTCTAGAAAGCAGTATAGAGTGAGTTGGGGACCCAGGTAGAGCTCAGCACAACTTTTCATCCGCAGACCGACGGGCAGTCAGAGCGGACAGTTCAAATCTTGAGGATATGCTCAGAGCATATGTGATTGACTTTGGAGGGTAGTGGGATCGATTCTTGCCTTTGGCCGAGTTTAGTTACAACAACAGTTATCAGTCCAACATTGAGATGGCTACATTTGAGGCTTTATATGGTCGGCGATGTCTTTCACCCATCGGATGGTTTGAACCCGGCGAGGCTAAGTTATATGGTACTAATTTGGTGAAGGATGCCTTGGAAAGGGTAAAGTTGATTTAGGAGCGACTTCGCATAGCACAGTCCAGACAGAGTTACGCGGATCAGAAGGCGCATAATTTACCTTTTATGGTGGGCGAGAAAGTTCTCTTGAAGGTCTCGCCGATGAAGGGGATCATGAGGTTCGGGAAGAATGGAAAGCTGAGCCTAAGGTTTATAGGCCCATTTAAGGTGTTGAGGCGAGTTGGGGAGGTTTCTTATGAACTTGCCTTGCCTCCCAGTCTATCGGGAGTTCATCCGATTTTCCATGTGTCTATGCTCTAGAGGTATCATGCCGACAGGTCGCATGTGTTAGACTTCAATATGGTTCAACTAGATGAGATCCTAGGTTATGAGGAGGAGACAATTGCCATTATTGACAGGCAAGTTCGCCAGTTGAGATCCAAGAAAATTTCTGCGGTAAAAGTTCAGTGGAGAGGCCAACCAGTCGAGGAGGTGACTTGGAAGGTCGAGGAGGACATACGGAGCAGATATCCACACTTATTCAGCATTCTAGGTATGATTCTAGACCCATTCGAGGACGAACCTTTCTTTAAGAGGTGGAGAATGTAACGACCCGACCGACCGTTTTGCTTTCTACAACCCTGTTCTCCTAAATAAGGCTCCCCATATGTGCTTTTGCTATTTTATGACTTGCGGGGAAGGTTAGTTCGGGATTTGGAAGGGTTCAGGTTGAAATCGGAACACTTGGTTCCTTAAGGTTAGCAAAAAAGGGCTAAGTTTGACTATGGCCAACATTTTGGGTAAACGACCTCGGAACCGGGATTTGACAGTTCCAATAGGTTTGTATGGTGATTTCGGACTTGGGCGTATGTTTGAATCGGGTTTTGGATGACGCGGGAGCGTTTTGGCGCTTAATATTGATAGTTTGCACCTCGAAGGTTTTAAAGTTCTTTAAATTTGGTTTGGAAGGATTTGGTGTTATCGATGTCCAATTAGGATTCCAAGACTTGGAATAGTTCCGTATGGTGATTTAAGACTTGCAGGCAAAATTTGGTGTCATTCAGAGTAGTTTAAGTATGTTTCGGTGCGTTCAGAGTAAGTTGGAAGAACTTGAAGTTCATAAGTTGATTCAATTTGGTTTGGGGTGTGATTCTTAGTTTTGATGTTGTTTTTCGCGTTCCGAGAGAGCGAGCGAGTCCGATTTATGATTCCGGACTTGTTGGTATGTTTGGACGGAGCCTCGGGGGCCCCGGATGCCATTCGGGCGATGCGCGGATTGAGTTAAGACTCAAAAGGGCTGCCGGTGCACCAGTTCTGGTGTTCTTGCACATGCGAGCTAATGGCAGCAGGTGCGAGCCCGCAGATGTGCCATTTTGGCTGCAGAAGCGGCTTAGATCCCTGGCCAGTGGTCCGCAGAAGCGACCCCGCTTCTGCGATGAGAAGCGGCAGAAGCGAGACCTTTAAAGCGGAAACACGACAACAGATGCGGCCAACGCTGGTCCTGTGAAGTTTCGCAGAAGCAGCCATGGCGCCAAAGAAGCGGTACCGCAAATGCGGCCCATTGACCGCATATGTAAAAATCGCAGAAGGCAGAACCTTCATTTAAGTCGGGACTTAAGCATTTTGAGCTCATTTATATCATTCCTTGGGCGAGTTTTGGAGCTCTTAGAGAGGGGTTTTCACCTAACACTTTGACGTAAGTAATTTCTACACAATGTGAGTTAATTACATAGATTATGGGTAGATTTAACATGTAAAATTTGTGAAATCATGGGTTTAGATGAAAAACCTAGGATTTGATAGAAATGGGATTTAACCACGAAAATGGTTATGGAATGTAGTGAAAACTATATATTTGAGTTCGTGAGGTTATGGGTAACAACTTTCTTCAAAAAGTTCCAGAATCCGGGCACATGGGCCCGAGAATAAAATTTAAATTTTTTTTAATTAGGGTTGGGTAATCACTTTAATAGTTAGAGTATGAACTCTTAAACATTGTATTGATTACTTTATACAATATTTGACTCGTTTTGAGTCGTTTGGAACCAAGTTGAGGATTTAAAGCATATATGTGGATCGAAAGTGAACTTGAGAACGAGGTATGTCTCTTGCCTAACCTTGTAAGAGGAAACTCATCTCCTTAGGTGTGTTTTGTTGTAAATTACCTGTGTGGGGAACTATATATGCACTAGGTGATGAGAGTCCGTGCGTAGCTATATTCTATGTGATGTCTGAGTAGTCTTAGATTTACATCATGTTTTTGTTGGCACCGTTATTTGATTATGTATACTAATTGTCTTAAATAGAATTGAGATTGAAGATGTTAAGATTTAAAGTTTCCAGTTTAGACTTCTTATTTTCGGAAAGAATTGAAGAACTTTATAATGACTTAAGAAATCTATGAATCACTCGCGTCGCAAGAATTTTCGCGAGCGAGGTCTCATGGGAGCGGGCCGTTCGCCTTGACAGGTTAATAGATGCATCTATGTTTCGTGCCGTTCGACCCTCGAGAGGTTGAATTGTTAAATGATGGAAATGGATTTGGGATTTACTATCGGTGAAAGAATTGTTTATTTATTTCTTGTTATTGAGTTTTCATTATCATTTTCATAGCCCATGCTTATTTAGAATCTCGGTATATATTGTAAGCCCATAGTAAGTGTCGAAGTCGATCACTCGTCACTACTTCTTCGAGGTTAGACTAGATACTTACTGGGTACATGTTGTTTATGTATTCACGCTATACTTCTGCACTAACCATGTAGGATCTAAGCCAGTGCATCTGGTTATCATCCCGGCGCGCACTCCTGATACCCCGAGACTTTGCGGTGAGCTGCCCTCTGAGCCCGTTCTGCAGCACCCAAAGTCTTTCTTAGCATTTACTTTATGTCTACTTTATTTTAGATAGTAGTTTCGTGTTTTTGTATATTCTACTAGTAGTTCATATACTCGTGACACTAGGTCTTGGAGATTATGTTAGTAGACACTTGATGATTTTGATTATTTACTTCGCCTCACTTGCTCTTAAAATTGTTCATTCCTCATTTTATTATATTTTCCCTTCTTATTTATTCAATAATTAAAAATCAACTATTTCTAAATTGTTAAAAGAAACAGTCACATGGTTAACTTACTGTTGGTGTCACAACCTAAATTTCTCCTATAGGCCGTGATGTCGCCTAACGTCGCCACTAGGCAAGCCTACGATGAAGTTACTATGTGATTTCTTCTTTTAACCAATTTCCAAGTAATTAAATCCCATTTTTTTTTAGAAATTTGAGAAATAGAAAGTCGAATGGTTTAAATGAAAACAACTGAATGCAAACATAAATATGTAAATACCCCAAAAAGCGTAAAGCATACTAAAGTGTGTGCCAAGTTCTGGTGTCAAGTGTATAAGCACTAGTAGAATATAAAAAACTCTAACTACTGTCAGAAATAACATAGACAGAAAATAAGTACAAAAGAAAGGCTCTAGGTGCTGCAAAACGGCTCAGGATGCAGCTCACCACTAAGTCTCCGGGTGACGGGGGTGTGCGTTGGTATGTTCACCAGATGCACCTGCCTCAGATCCTGCACGATTAGTGCAGAAGTGTAGCGTGAGTACATAAACAACATGTACCCAGTAAGTATCAAATCTAACCTCGAAGAAGTAGTGACGAGGGGTCGACATCGACACTTACTATGGGCTATAAATAAAATGCGAAAATCATAAATAAGCATGGAATATGTAAGCAACTAATACCACACAGTAACAAGCAGTGAATAATAATTCCCTTCACTAACAATAATTTTAAATCAATTTATGTCCTTTAAATAATAGTAACCACTCAAGCCATAAATTAATATGAAGTAAAAGTTAGGCTCCAAGTATTATCACGCACGATTTATGCTGAGGTCGTACGACCCGATCCAGAAATATACTGTGCACTACCGAGGATCGAATGACACAAATCATAGATGCATCTATTAACCTGTCGAGGCGAATGGACCGCTCCCATGAGAGTAGAGGAAAGTTTACCTCGCTCGCAGAAATATTTGCGACGCGAGTGGACATAAAATTGTCAGAGTTCTCATAAAATCCTTAAATTCTTTCCAAACACAAGAAATCTAAACTAGAGACTTTAAATAATTTAATCCTTAATCTCAGCTCATTTCAAGCAGTTAATGTGCATAACCAACATAATAGTGCAAAGAAGGCATGGTGTAAGCCTAAGACTACCCGGACATCACATAGAATACAGCTACGCACGGACTCTCGTCACCTAGTGCGTATGTAGCTCCCCACACATAAAATTCACAGCAAAGATACACCTAAGGGGAAGAGTTCCCTCTTACAAGGTTAGGCAAGAGACTTAACTCATCTCAAAGCTTACTTTCCGGTCCACAACTGTGCTTTAAACCCTCAATTCGGTGCCAAACGATTCGAAACTAGTCAAATGTTATATAAAATAATCAATACGTGCTCAACAGTTCATATTCTAACTATTAAAGTGATTACCCAATCCCAATTGAAGAATTCCTAAAATTCATCCCTAGGCCCACGTGCCCGAATTCCGAAAATGTTCGAAGAAAGTATTACCCATAACCTCACGAACTCAAATATATAATTTTTACTAAATTTCATAACTATTTTCGTGGCTAAATCCCATTTTTATAAAAAAAGAAAACCCTAGGTTTTTCATCTAAACCCATGATTTCACAAATTTACATGTTAAATCTACCCATAATCAATGTATTTAACTCACATTGTATAGAAATTACTTACCTCAAGGTGTTAGGTGAAAACCCCTCTCTATGACCTCCAACAATCGCCCCAAAAAGTGCAATAAATGAACCCCAAATTCTCAATCCTGACTTAAATGAAGTTCTGCCTTCTAGTGCAATCGCACCTACGGTGCCCCTGCCGCATTTGCGGTACTGCACCTGCGGTGCTATGTCCGCTTCTGCGGAGTTCCTCAAGCCCAGGTGCTATGTCCACTTCTGCGTCCTCCCCAATCGCACCTGTACGTTCGCAGGTGCGCACGAAATCCCGCATCTGTGATTCCTGAGCTGCTCGTCCTGGGCCGCTTCTACAGCTTCTTGCTCGCTTCTACAAGCTCGCACCTGCGGCTAGCCCTCCGCAGGTGCGGTTACACCAGAAGCCTAGTTCTTCAGTTGCTTCACCTAAGTCCAAACTTGGTCTATGCCTAGTCCGATTGACACCCGAGGCCCCCAAGGATACGCCCAAACATACCAACAAGTTTGGAATCATAAAACGAACTCGCTCGAACCCTCGGAATGTATAAAACAATATCAAAACTAAGAATCATACCTCAAACCAAATTGAATCAACTTAGGAACTTCAAGTTCTTCAACTTACTCTGAGTGCCGAAACATACTTAAACTACTCGGAATGACACCAAATTTTGCGTACAAGTCTTAAATCATCATACAGAAATATTTTAGGGTTCGAATATCCAAACGGACCTCGATAACACAAAAATCTACTCCAAACCAAATTTAAAGAACTTTAAAGCCTTCAAATAGTCAACTTTCATAATTAAGTGCTGAAACGCTCCCGGGTCATCCAAAACCTGATTCAAACATACGCCCAAGTCCAAAATCATCATACGAACCTATTAGAACTGTCGAATACTGATTCCGAGATCATTTACTTAAAATGTTTACATGTAACACCCCGAAAAATTTCAAAGTACTTAAGCGCTATTAAGAAAGTTGATGTGCGCTAATTATATTATTTTGTGTGCAGACGATGACTATTAATATGATGGATATCAATTGGATATGATAATAAGTGCATGAATAATATTATAAGTGGTGTGGGGTCTAAGGAGAGCCCTAAGTCTAAGTCAAGTTGGAAATTACATGATAGACTAAAGTTCCAAATGAGCACGCACAAGACCAAACTTTGGACGAGCATATCTACATATATATAAGGAGTTATGTGATGAACAACCTATAAAATGTAAGATCTTCGAGTCTAGTTTTTAACTCTTCAAACAGTTTGTCATGTGGACACTCCTACAAGAAATTATGACCATATTACCAAAGGCTGGCATAATGTGATTCTGCGACCGCAAAATCATTCTGCGGGCCGCAGAATGGTCGCAGAATTGACCAGTGCAGCCCAGTTCTAGGAATCATTTTTGCAGTCCATTGTATGACCCACATACCCATTATGCTGTCCATTCTGCGACCGCTGACCTGAGTTCGGAGGGTTAATTTTTCTATTTTCATAACCCGACCCCATTTTGATAAATAGCCTTTGGGGCTTATTTTGGGTCGATTTTCTGAGAATTTTAAAGAGAGGTAAGAGCATTTTAAAGAGAGAAGAAGTAAACCTAGCATTATAATCATCCAATTTTGCACCAATCTTCAAGAATCAAGGAAGCCAATCACAAAATCTTTATCTAAGAGGTAAGGTTCCATACCCTAATCTTTAATTTCGAGTTTGGGGTAAAAGATGGGTGATGGGGAGTATGATTCTTGGATGTAAGAGTATTATTTATACATTCTTGTACTAATAAGGTTTGTAAGAAGATTGTTGAGCTCAAATGGGTAAACATTGGGTTGTGAAGTGAAGGAAATCTTGTAGAGGAACCTTGTAATCAAATTTGTACACCAAGTGTTTGATGAAATGCTCAAATGAGCTGAAACTATGAATATCTTCCTAATTTGTGTTCAATTTTGCTATGTCTCAAAATAGATTGGGATTGCTAGGATTTCCGAAATATTGTAGTAATTTAAGAAAAGCTCAAAGCGAGGTATGTTGCCTAGACTACTCTCTTAAAATTGAATTCTATGATGTTCTCGTAAGTTTCAAGTATGGTTGGTTCAAGTTCCTTATTCTCATGTTTCGAGTTGTTCCCTATAAATTCGATTGTCTCAAATAAGCAAAGTGTCGAGAATTATGTATTCAAAACGTGTTCTGAATATTCCTATCACATTATGTTATCCCTTTGGAATGTGTTCAAGAATGATATGTATATTAAAATGCTATGTCTTTGAGTCGTGTTTCAAATGAAGGTTATGATGCCAAATTGTGTAAGAAAATCCCAATATGCTTAAGACTCTTAATTACTCATATGTGTACCTAAAGTCTTGATTGGAGATGTCTTATTGTTGATAATCTATAAAGATGGTTGGAAGTGAAATAAGTGAATTGGGGATATAAAGTGTGGCCAACGTGCCAAGAGTGAAAGTTATACTTGTGGCCAATGGTGCAAATGAAATGAAATGATATGAGAACGATTATGAAATGAGCTTTGATTTAACTATTCCAAAATTGACTTTGAAAATAGAATTGCCTAAAAGCTTATGAACTCAAGTGATGCCCATATGTGGTTGTTTTAACTAATACTATGCTTTGTAAGTAGTTTCGATGTATTTTGCGTTATCATATATTCGTGAGTTGAAATTGTGTATTTCCCTTTTTGGGGAAAAGTATTTCAAGAATAAATGGTGTGTTATTTGTTTATTATTTTAACTTTCGCACCGATTGCCAATAATTTTACTCTATTTTTTGGAAAGAAATCCATTGTGTTTAAAGTCTTCATTACTAATGAACCTAAAGTTGTGATTTTCGAAATATTCTATTTACTGATATTTATGATGATGATGATCCATGAAAGGAAAAAAATAAAAGTGTGGAATACGAAATACGACCATTGTGCCATGAATGAAGAATCATATGTATGGCCAAAAGAGCCAATGAAATAATGATGTTGAAAGTTGTTGAAAGTGCCAATGAGGCTATATACGGTATGAAAGGTTATGAGGTAAATGCATTTGTATTGTTGTTTCCTTTGTAAGCAAATCAAAAATATTTTTGGGAGTATCGAGTCACCGAGGAAGGGTAGGTTGAAATAACCTAACCCTGAAACTACGCATGCCGGTGTAGGAGTGGATTGTAATTATTTTCCTTATTTGGGATGGGATTGATGTTGTGAGCATCTAATTTTTGACTATATTTAAAATTTTCACCATTTTGTTTTAGTATTTAAATAGTTTTAAGTTTAATTTTGATATTTTAACTTTTATATTATTTTTATTAGTAGACTTTATTAGAGAATATGTAATATTTTTAACAAAGTCTATTACGTAGAGGGCAGAAGAATTTATTTAAATCACAGACCAAATCTAATAGAATTACTTCCTACCTTCCCTACACTATTTTTTTGTCCCATCACCCACTTATTACACTATTCACATGTCACATCTTACTCCCTTTCACTATTTCCTTGTCCCATCACCCACCTACTATACTATTTACGTGTCACTATTCCTTGTCCCATCGTTCATTTTCAACACTCTTCCTCTCATATTTTCTTAATATATGTACACACACAAAAAAAGAAAAAACCCCTGATGGACCTCCTTCTTCCCCAAGCAAAAAATGCACCAAACCTCCATTAACACCCACCTCCAAATCAGCCTTAAACTACCCTTAAATTCCAGCCCCTAACCTAGCTAAAGACACCCCTAAACTGCCACCCAAACACCATGTAGAGCATCATCTTTAGCCGCCTCTTTGATGCCAAAAAACCAGTCAAAATCCAGCACCCTTTTAGCTACAAAAACCAACTGAAACTACCCCCAAAACATAGTTAAACATAGCCACGAATCTCACCATGAATTCCAGCAAAAGGCAACCCAAAATTACAGCAAAAGCTACCCAAAAATGTAGCAAAACAGCTGCAAAACCTACCTCCATTAACGCCAATTTTCATCTTCAAAACTGCCGCAAAAATGCAGTGATTCTCCATCAAAAAACTAGCTAGCAAACATAACAAAACTAGCAGGAAAAAGCCACTCTTGGTCGCTAAAATCTGAGTGAAAATAGTCCGGGTAAAGTCCCCGACGAGGTCTTGGTTCTAGGTTCCGGCGTACGGTCAGTTACGAGTTGACGACGAAGGTCTCATTTTTGTTTCTGGATTTCTTCACTTTGAACGAGATTATGTACGAGTTGGAAAATTTTTCTTATCAATATATTCGAAAACTGTTGCATATTCAAGGTTCGTTTCCATGCTCTTATCAGTATTTCCATCAAACTTTCATGTTTTGAATTATCGTTGTGATTATGTGGTGTGTTTAACTATTAAATCAATGTGAAAGTTTGAGTGGTTTATTGCTCTCTGTTTCATCAATGACGAATGTTATTGTGTTTTGAATCAATCTTTTACTAAGTGCATATCTTGTTTAATAGTTATTCTTGTCAAGTGGAATTCCTATAGCTTTATGTTGGGTGTGAGTATTAATCATGAATTGGAAAAGTCAAATGAGCTACTGTTTGATTTGGTAGCGATCACGTTGGAGTTTAGCATGAGCTTAAATTTTATTCCATTAATTTTCTTCACCAAGATTTAAGTATAGATAAAATAGAATGAATAAGTAGGATTTATTTGCTTGTTGCATTATCGCACTATACCCGACATAATTGATACCTCTAGTAATTTTTAATAATCAATCTTACATTTTCCGTAATTCTATCCCGTAACCTTTGAGCCTCACAATAATCCAAAATTAGCAAATAATTAAACAACTTTGAATAACGTAGTGTGCTTTAGGTGTGGCCAATAATAAATTATCGTGACTATGGGTACTGTTCCCGTGGCATAATCATGGTACGTAATTCTAAATTCGAGTGCACGCTTGTGTAACTTGACCTTAACTACAAAGTCATAATAAAATTATAACGTTATTTACAATGTAATTTTATCCTTCAATAAATAATCAAGCAATGAAAGCGGACATAGGTAAAGCATGAAAACCAATAAGACATAATTTATCCAAAAATAATTCAAGCCAATTTTTATCAATAAAAGCGACTGTGCTAGAACCACGAGATTCGGGGAGTACCTTACACCTTCTCCCTGGTCAATAGAATTTCTTACCCAATTTTCTATTTTTGCGTACCAATAAAAATAGAGTCAAACCTTCCTTTGACTAGGGATTCAAATAAAAGGCGACTTGGAAACCAACAAAATTAATTCCAAGTGGCGACTCTGTAAATAAAATAATCACTGCTCAATTTTGTCACTTTAATTGAAAAAACCCTTTAATCCACAGATATCATTTGGGGGTAAAAAGAGGTGTGACAGTTCTGGCGACTCTGCTGGGGAAAACACGAATTCGAGCTTGTACATGTTGACTTTTATTTGGCTTTATTAATTTTGTATATACTGTGATTTATTTAAGCCTAATGTGCTAATTGTCGCTTATTTACTTCTTTGATATTTTTTGAATTATACATATAAAGTGTCTTCTCTCGCACCCCATCTGAGTCTTCTCATAATTAATAATGTTGTGTGTGCTAACCAGTTCCACAAAAATTTCTGTCTGAGATAAAGCCATTGTGCATACCTGCTCCTAGTGAAGGATTTAATCACACATGTTTAGGCGGGGAGAACCACCAGTAAAGCCGAAACTATTCTACGGCCGGTACACTGACGCTCCTCGGCTTGGGTTGTCTGCCCGAGTAAGCCAGTCTAGGTGTCTTTTTCACTAGGATTTTAACCTAAAAGAACAAACCTCATACCGGATAACCCTAGAAGGTTCGCTTTATTTGCATCACGTACATTTGACTTAGCGAAACTCGGCACAGGGGCCGATCCGTATAAGACATGTATCCTCTTTGAGACCATCATGTTCACTTATATGCTACTTGCTATATTATTTGGAAGGCTTGCTTGCATTGTTGACTGGCTTTAGAATATTAGTTTAGCGGAATTATAAAAAAGAAATCATTCTCCTAGTTTAGTAAAAATAATTTTTTTACTAAGATTTTGTAGTAGTCTAGCGTGAGATGTAAAGATTAATTTTCATAAAAATCAAAAAGAGAAATTAGTCGGTTTTACCGAACTACGCGGGTCTGATTCTCACCGGATGTGAGATATGTAGGCAAACCTCATCGGTTTCGGCCTAATTATTTTTTAAAAAAATCTAAAATTATTTTTCTTTAATTACATCTTTAGAAGTATTTCTTTGAGACGTCAAATCCTAAAATTCAAAAATAGTTTCTTCTTTTTTTTAGAAGTTTTTCTCCCAAAATTCAAAAAAAAAGAAAATCAAAATCCAAAAAAATATTTTCTTTCTTTTGAAATTTATAAAAAATAAATAAATATTTTTTTAAAATCTTTTTTAGAAGTCTTTCTTTCGAAGATTCCAAAAACAATAACAAAACAAAAATAAAAATAAATCAAAATTAAAAAAAAAACAATATTTTCTTTGTTCTTTAGAATCTTTCTTTTCAAAAAAAATAAAAAAAATAAAAAAATAAATCAAAATCCAAAAAACTATTTTCTTTATTGTTTAGAAATCTTTCTTTCGAAAATTTCCAATAAAAAAAAAGAGAGAAAGAATTCAAAATCCAAAAAATATTTTCCTTATTAGGAGCTTTCGCGGGGTTATTTGTATATGGGTAAAAAAAAAGTTAGTTTATTTATTTTATTCCCGATCTTCCCGAACTACGCAAAGATCTGATTCATGTCCCCACATGATACGTAGGCAACCCACATCAGGTTCGATCGAACTATTTTGAAAAGAAAAAAAATGTTTATAATAATAAGGATCGCCTGAGTCCATTCTAATGAGTCGTTTTGTTTTGAATTCTTAAGTAAGTTTAAGGTGGTCGGTTTGTGGTAAGCTGGAAATACAAGATCCAAGGGGAAAATGCCAATGACAATTGACATCGAAGATGTTACGAGTGCTCTGGAGACTCAGGGTCAGAGGGCTCAACAAGAGTCTACTGCGATTGAGGAAAATTGAATACTTAAACAACAATTGGCTGAAATGTGTCGAGCATGAGCTGATGGCCAAGAACCGCCCTGGTCAATTCCTGGGTTCCTAGAGTTCACACTTGTTTCGACTAATACCACTCATGTCTCATTGTCTTATCCATTCTATCCAGCTGGGGTCAGTCTTTATCCCAACTGTATGGATATGGCGGGTGCTTCTGTTGTGCGCTCCCAAGGTGTTTCATTGAGAACCAATCAGGCATCCACTCCTGTTAAGCCTGTCTACACCATCTCGCAGCCCACAGTGGTACAACGGAAAAATCATGAGTCACAATTTGCCACCCAACAAGAACAATACCACTCTCCTGAGTACCACTCGTACCTATTTGATCTTCCTGTAGATATTGAGAAGCCTGCCCAAAAGATGGCACAAGAAGAAATAGCCGAAAAAATAAAAAGCTTGGAGCATCGAATAAAAAACATACAAGGGTTGGCATGTCAAAAAAGTATTGCCTTCAAGGATCTATGTATGTTTTCCGAAATATCCATTTGCCACCTGGTTTTAAGACCCCCATCCCAAGTTTGAAAAGTATGACGGACATGGTGATCCCATAGCTCACCTGAAAAGGTATTGCAATTAGCTAAGAGGTGCGCGAGAAAATGAAGAATTAGTAATGGCTTATTTCGGGGAAGGCCTTACAGGGGTAGCCTTTGAATGGTTTACTGATCAAGACACCTCTTGCTGGCATGTATGGGATGACATGGCCCATACCTTTGCCAGACAATTCCAGTATGACATCGACCTTACCCCAGACCGCAATCCCTTTTCAAACCTGAAGAAGAAACCAACTGAAAGTTTCAGGGAATATGCTATTAAATGGAGAGAGCAAGCAGCTAGAGTTAAGCCATCCATGGATGACCATGAGTTAATCACTGTCTTCCTTCAGGCCCAAGATCCTGACTATTTTCAAAACATGATGTCCGCAATGGGCAGACCTTTCTGGAAAGCAATAAAGATTGGTGAAATGGTTGAGAATGGCCTCAAGACAGAAAGAATTACCAGTCAAAAAGTTCTCAAAGCCACAACTCAGGCTGTCCAGATTGGATCTGGTAATTTTAGTGACACAAATGATAAGGATGAAGAGACCATGACGACATCAGGGTTGAGAAGAGGTCCTAGGGAACATCTCAAAAATGTGGGAAGCCCATCAGACTTCCTATGATTCCCCCGAGCACTGCTATCCACCTCATAACTCACAATACTCTATTGATCCACCTCAGCATGTCGTCCATAATCCAGAGTCATATGCCCAGGCACCAAGACACCTTAGAAGGCGAGCACCAACATCGCGAAATTCGCATCATCCTCCAAAAAATTTTCAAGCGTCCAATAACCCACTTCCAAAGCAAAAATATAGAGGGGAGAAGAGGACGTAAGATAATTTTACACCAATAGGGGAGTCCTATACAATCTTGTTTGAGAAATTAATGCATTATGGCATGATTGCATCTATTCCTCCAAATTATGTGGATCCACGTTCAAGAAACTTTGACCCTTCTAAAAGGTGTGAATACCATTCCAATGCCCAGTGGCATAGTGTTGAAAGCTGTCAGGATTTGAAAAGAGAAATAGAAAGGATGGTACAGGAAAAACTAATTGTGGTCCAAGACATTGACGCCACGAATATCATACATATTCCTTTACCTGTATATAATGATGCACACTTTGTGGGGATGGTATGTGGTGACGTGGAGTATGAGAATCCTCTCGAGACCTCTGAAAATTTAATTTCTATGAAATGTCATATGTTGTTAGTCCTTAATCGGACGGGTAATGCTGAAGACGAGTTGATCAAAGAGGTCGAGAACTTGCTGACTGATGTTAATGAGATTGAAATTGGGGAAGGCTTAGGTGATTCTGATGAGCAAGTTTGTGGATAAATGTAAAGCTTAGCAATTGAAAAGTCATTCCCTCATCACTAGGGAGGAATCTTGGTAGCTTGTTTTGATGTTTTTTCTATTGTCTGGTTTATTTCAGGGTTGTGATCCAGATTTTATTTGTTTTATTGAGTCATACCTTTCTATCCTTCTATTGTTTCTGTGTGAGTCTTGTTTGTTTGTTCTATTGCTATTTTTATTATCTGGGTTATTACAGGGTGGTAACTCGAATTTTAGGTTGTTTGTTTTGTTGTCAAACCTTTTCGTCCTCCATTCAATGAAATACAGTTTGTCCTTTTGTGTCATTCTATGCTTATTTTTTTCGCTGCTAGTTCTAGTGACATGACATGCATGCAAATTTTTTGGCCAGATCTTAGGAAGCTGATTTAGTCTTGAATTAAATAAATGAGAAAGATACTTTTGAGGATGAATAAAGAATGGAAATTCTTTGAAAACAAGCCCGAGTGAAGTTCACGTGGAACTAGAATTGTCATACCCGTGAAGGTTAAGGATGTTTACATTCAAATCATTATGAAGATCGGGTTTGAGGATGTTGAATTAATTGAAGCTTGGTCAAATGTTTTGTATTAGTGGAGGGGAAGTGTCTTTAGACACATTATGATCAAATGAAAAACAAATAGTGCACTTGACAATACCAAAAGGCAAACATGTTCGTCAATGATGTATTTGCAAAAAGGTAATACGTTTTGCGTTCTTAAGGCTAGGAGGCCCTTTTTCTGCTATCCAAGTACTTTATACCCTTTGTTACCCCCTTTGAGCCTATGTCATTTTCTTTGACCACCCCTCCTTTGGAATCAAGTCTAGAGTCAAAAGTCTTCATTAAAGGAAAAATAGGTTCATGTCCTAAGAGTACAAACTAGGCAAACTCTTAGAAAGTTTAAGTGAAAAAAGAAGAAGAAGAAAAGAGCAGTCAAAGGTCTTTGCCCCCCCCCCCCCCCCCCCAAAAAAAACATGAGTTGGGGCAATTTGTAAAAAAAAAGGAAAAAAAAAGAAGCCATCATATTGAGTCTACTTTGAGCTTTCATGTCATCCTTTCTCTCTAACCCTATCCAAAAACCTTCCCAATAAGACCTCCCGATAAGCTTTCAAGAATGCCAAGAGAGGCATGCAATGAGCAAGAGTTATCACACGACATAGAACATCGTCAAGTTGCTCCCACATGAAAGAAAAAAAACAAAAAAAAAATATAGAAAAAAATAAAAGAGAGTCTTACTGGTGAAAACTTTTACGGGCACTTTAAGGTGATTGTAAGTAGAGATAAATAAATGAGAGAGACTTGTTGGTGAAAATCCCTCGGGGCACCACTAGTCGAAAGTGAGTCGTGAGGCAGATGTAAATGATTGGTACGAACAAGCCCGACTTCAAAGGTCATAGGAATGGTAAAAGGAAAGATTATATAAGTTTGATAGATCAGGCCGTTGAGTAAAAAATGCATGTCATGATCATTAAGGCTAGTTACCAAAAAAAAATAATCTTACTTCTGTTCTTCTCGACATGGGCATTTCTTGTTAATATTATTTCTCTACATCATTGTGTCCTTCACTCTGAGTTAGTCCTTGTCAAAACAAGCAAGAAAAGATTTCAAAAATCTTCTACCAACTTTTCAGTTCCACAAAGTAAATTTGGCCAACACACTCAGTTGTTACACTCAACATGCCTTGAGGATTCATGAAAATGCTTCCCCCTAAAAGACTCTTGTCAACCTATTTGGCTAAAGCAAGCAAAGATAACCTCAAAGTTAATCAGGGACTCTCTGTAGTACTGAACAAGGACTATGAAGTGTGCACATTTTGCAAAAGGCACTTAATAGTTATGATTCTCTCTGACAGAAAAATTGCTTCAAAAGCAAAAGCCATTCAAGATATTAGAAAAGGTTATCTAAGAAAAGAAATCTCTTTTTTGAGATAAGGTTGACTGAGCCACAAACACAAATGGCACTATGAGCGAAATAGTCAGGGTTGATACAGAAAGTAAAGGTCCCTTGAATGCAACATAGTCTTCCAGCAGTGCAACCAACTACCAATGCAGTCGGTCTTCCAAAGGCAGGATGATCACAAAGCCAAGCTGCCAAAGACTCAAGGCTATAAACCGACCACCACTTTCAAAACTGACAAAATATTCTTTGTTTGAAACAGGAACAAAGCAGTGGAGGGAAAGTATTTAAAAAATAAATAAATAAAGAAAAGAATGAAAAAAAGAGCCGCCAAAGGGAAGTTTCTCAAATCTTTGCCTTTATTTTTCTTGTTAGAATGCATACAATAATGTCAGTGCTCTTTGCATTTTCCTCCTAGGGTAATACATCCTTGTCTGATGGATTTTCCTCCCAATAGAAGTCTTAGTCTGATGAATCTTTCTCCTTAGATAAAAAAAAACCTAGTCTGATAAATTTTTCTCCTAGGATAAATGTCATAGTCTGATGAATTTTCTCCTAAGATAATAAAAAAAACCCAGTCTGATGAATATTTCTCCTAGGATAATCGTCTTAGTCTGATGAATCTTTCTCCTAGGATAATCGTCTTAGTCTGATGAATCTTTCTCCTAAGATAAAAAGACCTAGTCTGATGAACTTTCTCCTAGGATCGAAGTCTTAGTCTGATGAATTTTTCTCCTAAGATAAGAAAACCTAGTCTGATAAATTTTCTCCTAGGATAGAAATCTTAGTCTGATGAATCTTTCTCCTAAGATAACAAAAAAAAAAGACCTAGTCTAATGAACTTTCTCCTAGGATCGAAGTCTTAGTCTGATGAATATTTCTTCTAAGATAAGAAAACCTAGTCTGATGATTTTCTCCTAGGATAGGAATCTTATTATGATGAATCTTTCTCCTAAGATAACAAAAAAGAAAAAACTAGTCTGATGAATTTTCTCCTAGGATAGAAATCTTAGTCTGATGAATCTTTCTCCTAAGATAACAAAAAGAAAAGACCTAGTCTGATGAAATTTCTCCTGGGATAGACGTCTTAGTCTGATGAATCTTTCTCCTAAGATAAGAAAATGTAGTCTGATGAATTTTCTCCTAGGATAGAAATCTTAGTCTGGTGAATCTTTCTCCTAAGATAATAAATTAGAAAACCTACTCTGATGAACTTTCTCCTAAGATAGATGTCTTAGTCTGATGAATCTTTCTCCAAAGATAAAAAACTTAGACTGATTAATTTTCTCCTAGGATAATTAAAAAAAAGTCTGAATTTTAAAAAAAGGGTCATTTGTTCATTCCCTCAGAAAATAAGCGTTGGGGCATTTTGTTTAAAAGAATAATTTTCTCAAAAAATAAAATGAAAATGATTTTTCTAAAAAAAATAATAATCCTTCTTGGTTCATTTTAGCATAGTGTACATAATTCCCTAGTCTCGTTTTCCAACATATGGTCTCCACTCCTTAGTTGATTTTTATTTTAGACAGAGGATCTCCACTCCCTAGTCTTCTTTTCCAACATAGGGGTTCCACTCCCTAGTTGATTTTATTTTAGACATATGGTCTCCACTCCCTAGTCTTCTTTTCCAACATAGAGTCTCTACTCCCTAGTTGATTTTATTTTAGACATAGGGTCTCCACTCCCTAGTCTCCTTTCCAATATTGGGTATCCACTCCCTAGTTGATTTGATCTTAAATGCAGGGTACACGACTCCCTCATATCTTTGCCAATATAGGGTATACCATTCCCTGGCCACATTTTCCTAACATAAGGTACACAAATCCTTAGTTGAGATATCATTTTGACAATAAAGGAACACCATCCAAATATAAAAAATAAAAAAAATTCATCATGATCTTTTCAGGGTACACCATTCCCGACCTTTTATTGCTTTCAATAAAGAAGTAGTTTAGAATTTTGTTACAATAATCACGAAATTTTCCTAGTGAAAACTGGGGCAGAAAAAATTTGTTCGTTTGTTTGTTTTGGTGTCTGAGCAGGTTTTACCTCGAGGCACAGGGTTCGAGATGACCAAAAGAAGAAGTCTCAATTCAGAATAAAAAAAAGAAAAAATAAGTGAATCAAGAATGTAAAAGTAGATAAAAAGATGTGGACTGCTCCAAACATGACTGAAGTCACGAGCTATTTCCCGTTTTCATCAGAAGAAGCCTTAGAAGAATGAACTAACACCTACAGCTAGCAAGCATCAAGGTTCAAATCAGAGTCTGTGTGAAGAACCAGTCAAGACTCAAGATCAAGTTTCAAGAGACTTATAGACAAGAATCTTGTAACTCATAACTAATAGGCTTGTTTAGTTTCTTTTGATTTTGATTTTGATGTAATAACAGGATCACGGACTAGAGCCTCGACGAAACCTCACTCGACTCTCGAACTCATCACTCCATCCTTTAACCCACTTGAACTACATACGGCTTGATTCCCTTATAACCCGGGATATGTAGGTTGTCCAAAATCAGGACTCGGTTGCACTCTTGCACTCTCTTCTCTTTTCTTTGTTTCTTCCTTTTTGAATAATGGAATGTTCAAAAATTAATCATATGGCTCATTTTGTCTTTGCTTGAAAACTCTTCATGTTTCCAAGCAAAGAGGGACATGCTGTGAGCACCTAAGTTTTTGACTATATTTAAAAGTTTTACCATTTTTTTAGTACTTAAATAGTTTTAAGTTTAATTTTGATATTTTAACTTTTATATTGTTTTTATTAGTTATCTTTATTAGAGAATATGTAATATTTTAAACAAAATCTATTACATAGAGGGCGGAAGAATTTATTTGAATCGTGGATCAAATCAAATAAAATTACTTCCTACCTTCCCTATACTATTTCTTTGTCCCATCACCCATCTACTACACTATTCACGTGTCACATCTTACTCCCCTTTCACTATTCCTATAACGACCCGTCTAGTCATTTTGAGTATTATAACCCCATCCCCTCATTTACTATTTAATTTGTGCTTTACAGTTGTTGTGTGACTTGTCGGGGTAATTAGTTCGGGTCCGGTGAGTTTTTGGATTGAATTGGAACACTTAGTTCCAAGGTTTAAAGCTTAAGTTCAAATAGTGACCGGATATCGACTTATGTGTAAACGACCCCGGAATAGAATTTTGATGATTCCAACAGCTCCACATAGTGAATTTCTATTTAGGAGCGTATCTGGAATTTTATTTGGAAGTCCGTAGTTAAATTAGGCTTGAAATGGCTAAAATAGGAATTTAAGTTTGGAAGTTTGACTGGGGAATTGACCTTTTGATATGGTCAGAATCCAGTTCCGAAAATTTTCATAGCTCCATTATGTCATTTATGACTTGTGTGCAAAATTTGAGGTCAATCGGACTTGATTTGATAGGTTCCGGCATCGAATGTAGAAGTTGTAAATTTTTAAGTTTAATTAAGCTTGAATTGGGGGGGTATGATTCATGGTTTTAGCATTGTTTTATGTGATTTGAGGTTTCAAATAAGTTTGTATAATGTTTTAGGACTTGTTGGTGTATTTGGTTGAGGTCCCGAGGGCCTCGGGTGAGTTTCGGATGGTTAACTGATCAAAAGTTAGACTTAAACAGCTGCTGCAATTTTTATTCTGCTGGAAATTCGGGGGCAGAAATCGAAGCCATGATCGAGGCCGAGGATCGAAGGTCAAAGATCGAGGGCCAAGATCGAGGTCATGATCGAGGACCAGGATCGAGGCCGATGATCGAGGGTCAAGATCGAGGCCATGATCGAGGGCCAGGATCGAGGCCGAGGATCGAGGGCCGAGGATCGAGGGCAGCCTGGACAGAACTGTAAGTTATAAAGTAGGGGACTTCGTCCCATTTTTCATTTTTGACAAATTTGAAGCTTGGGGAGAGGCGATGTTTGAGAGATTTTCAAGGAAAAATATTGGGGTAAGTGATTCTAACTTGGATTTGGTCAGTATACACGGATATATCATTGGTTTTCACCATTTAATTAGTGTTTTGAGATTGAAATTTTGGAAAATTCTAGAAATCTCATAGAAACAAAGTTTTGAGATTTCGGTGTCGATTCAGAGTCAGATTTGAGTGAAACTGTCATGGTTGGACTCATAATTGAATGGGTTTTCGGATTTTGTGAGTGTCATCGGATTCCGAGATGTGGCCCCCACATGCGATATTTGAGTTAATTTCGGATTTTTATTGAAAAATATAGTATTTTCTTATGAAATTGATTCCTATAATTTTTGTTGACTGTATCGAATTATTTTGGTTAGATTTGAGCCATTGAGAGTTGGATAATCGAGAAAAAGGCCTACTAGTGGATTAAATTAGAGCAAGTCGAGGTAAGTGACTTGTCTAACTTTGTGTGGGAGAAATTTTCCCTGGGATTAGTATTGATATGATAATTATAATGTGTTGAAAGTCGTGTACGCGAGGTGACGAGTGTGTACACAGACTAAATGTGGAAAACTCTGGTTTTTAAATTGTGTATATCTCTGTCACACATTAATTATATTATTTTATCCAATTATATTCATCATCATTGATCTATATTATATTCCTAAATTTGCCTGACATTTTTCCTACTAATTATTTTTACCTGTTTAGTCGAAACTTTGCTTTCTTTTATTCTGTGCATTATTTGAAGGTTGAATTTTTTTAAATTAAATATTATTAAAAATGAAGTATTTTACATTTAATAACTAGATGTTAAGTCAAGATGTTAAATTTGTATTCATTGTGATTGAGCCGTGAGCTTCGTATTGTGGAAATAATGGATATTATTTTGCTGAATATTTGGTGAAGACTTTTGTATTAACTGTGATTGAGTCGTGAGCTCCTTATTGTGGAAAAATATTCTGGTTGTTGATTTATTTTGGCAAGTTGAAATATTTGGGCACTTGAGGTGTAAATTGTGATATATTATGATATTGATACGCATGCGGTGGTATAAGGTCTGGGTGTTAAAATGCATGCGGTGAGATAAGGGTGGCTTGATACGCGTGGCTAGTAGGGAAACTACTAGAAGTCATGCGGTATGATAAGGGTGGCTAAAACACGGGATGCTATTTCGAGAAAAATGTTTTCTTTAAAATTAAATGTAAAGGCTCCCGCGGTAATATAAGAAAAAAAGTGAGATATTGTGAATTTATTTATGATTTGGGACGAGGCGGTACCTCCGGAGTGCCCTTGTTGATATTTCTTTATGGCTGCATTTGCCTTTGATTAATGTCGTGATTTTCTTAAAGTTGTAAATTTCTGTTTTCCTGCCGTAAGGTATTACTTGTCCTTATTCTGTGGAATTTGATGGTGACATACTACTTACTTGATTCATTTCCATTGTCATTTATTGTTATTATATTGTTAAACATGTCACCATATCTTTTATTATTCCAGTAGGGCCTGACCTGACCTCGTCACTACTCTACCGAGGTTAGGCTTGGCACTTACTGGGTACCGATGTGGTGTACTCATACTACGCTTCTGCACAACCTTTTATGCAGATTGAGGTACTTCTTACCAGCCCAGATATCAGTGAGCCACCGGTGTAAGGAGACTTCGAGGTATATCTGCCAGTGTCTGCAGACTCCGGAGTCCCCTTCTATCTTATTATGTTTTCCTTATTTGCTTTAGACTCTGATGTATAGAAACATAGAGAATAAATTCATAGAAGCTTGTGACTTATTTCTATCGGGTTTTGGGAGTTACAATTATGTGAGTTTGCAAATTTATTTATTTCATATTTCTATTGTTATTCCGCATTGATAGGCTTACCTAGTCTTAGAGACTAGGTGTCATCACGATATCCCACGGAGGGAAATTTGGGGTCGTGACAAGTTGGTATCAGAGCTCTAGGTTCATAGGTGTTATGAGTCACAAGCAGGTTTAGTAGAGTCTCGGAGATCGGTACGGAGGCGTCTGTGCTTATCTTCGTAAAGCTATGGAACTGTTAGGAAAATATTTACTTCTTTGATTCCTTATCGTGCGCATTTGTTGACTTCAAAATTTTAAAACATTGTCTTTCTATTCTCTCACAGATGGTGAGGACACATACAACTGGATTCGATGATCAGACACCCATGCCCCCTGTTGGAGCCGCAAGAGGCCGGAGTCAGGGCAGAGGCCGAGGAAGACCATGTGGTGCAGCCAAAGCACCCGCACCAGCTGCTGCAGAGGAACCACTAGTAGCTCCAATTGAAGAACAGGCACCTGAGATGCCTGTTACCACTTCTGCACTTCAGGAGACTCTTGCCCAGTTTTTGAGCATGTTTGGCACTCTAGCTCAGGCAGGGTTAATTCCACTTGCTCCTGCCACATCTCAGGCCGGGGGAGGAGCACAGACTCTCGCCGCCCGTACCCCAGAGCCATGTGCCCAGGTTGACCATGCCCCAGAGGTTATACCAGTGCAACCAGTTGTTCCAGTTCAGCTCGAGGTTAGGGCAACCATTTCAGAGGGGGAGCGGCTCAGGCTCGAGAGGTACAAAAAGTACCACCCTCCCACATTCAGCGGTTTAGCTTCAGATGATGCTCAGGGTTTTCTGGAGGAATGTCCCTGTATCCTCCGTACTATGGGTATTGTGGATTCCAGTGTGGTTTCTTTCATGGCATTTCAGCTTAGAGGAGCGTCCTACCAGTGATGGCGGGCATACGAGTTGGATAGTCCGGCTGAAGCAACTTCACTTACTTGGACTCAATTTTCTGATATGTTCTTGAGGGAGTATGTTCCTCAGAGTCTTAGAGATGCATGGTGCACAGAGTTTGAGCAGTTACGCCAGGGTTCTATGACCGTGTCAGAATATACGATCTGATTCAGTGACTTGGCTAGGCATGCACCAGCCTTGGTTGCTACTGTTCGAGAGCGGGTCCACCGATTTATTGAGGGGCTCCACCCTAGTATCATATTTAGAATGTCCCGAGAGCTAGAGATGGACATCACATACCAATAGGTGATGTCAATTGCTAGGAGATTGGAGGGTATGCAAACTCGGGAGAGAAAAGAGAGGGAAACTAAGAGACCCCGAGATTCTGGCACATATAATAATACTCGTGCCCCAGCTGCAGCCCATCATGGTAGAGGTTATGTGAGCAGTCCTATTCATTCATCACTTCTGGCTTCCAGTGGTATTCCGGCTACTCCAAGACCTAAGGTTCCATATTATGCACCGCTAGTGTCTTTTCTACCTCCTGTACAAGGTGCCTTCAGCGGACAGTCTAAGCCGATCAGGCCCGAGCCAGTCCCAGCAGGCACGTCCTTCGAGGGCTTGTTTTGAGTGTGGTAACACTCGTCATATAATGAGGGATTGTCCCAGATTTATGAGGGGTACACCTCCACATATTTCTGAGGCCCCACCTATTCCACAGGCCCCTCAAGCCATGATTACTGCACCCGTTGCTACTCCACCTGCACAGCCAGCTAGAGGTGGAGGTCATACAGGTAGAGGTCGCCCTAGAGGGGGAGGCCAGGCCAGATATTATGCCCTTCCTGTTAGGACAGAGGCCGTTGCATCTGATTTTGTTATCACATGTATTATTCCGGTCTGTCATAGAGATGCATCAGTCTCATTTGATCCAGGCTCCACTTATTCTTATGTGCCATCTTATTTTGCCCCGTATTTGGGCATATCCCGTGATTCTTTGAGTTCTTCTGTTTATGTATCTACACCCGTGGGTGAGTCTATTATTGTTAACCATGTGTATCGGTCGTGTTTAATTGTTATCAGTGGTTTTGAGACCACATCTGATTTATTATTGCTCAGTATGGTGGATTTCGATATTATTTTGGGCATGGACTAGTTGTCTCCCTATCACGCTATCCTTGATTGTTTCGCCAAGACGGTGATGTTGGCTATGCCAGTTCTACGGCGGCTAGAGTGGATAGGTACCTTGGATTATGTTTTTAGCAGAGTTATTTTATTTCTTAAAGCTCAACGAATGGTTGAGAAGGGTTGTGATGCGTATCTGGCCTATGTGAGAGATGTTAGTGTTGATACTCCTACCGTGGAGTCAGTTCCTGTAGTAAGGGATTTTCCTGATGTATTTCCAGTGGATCTTCTGGGTATGCCACCCGACAGGGATATTGATTTTGGTATTGATTTGTTACCGGGCACTCAGCCCATTTCTATTCCACCATATCATATGGCCCCAACAATGTTGAAAGAATTAAAAGAATAGTTACAGGAGTTGCTTGATAAGGGCTTCATTCGGCCCAGTGTATCGCCTTGGGGTGCTCCTGTCTTATTTGTGAATAAGAAGGATGGTTCTATGCAGATGTGTATTGATTATCGCCAGTTGAACATGGTTACAGTGAGGAACAGGTATCCATTGCCACGTATTGATGACCTATTTGATCAGCTTCAGGGTGCTAGGGTATTCTCTAAAATTGACTTGTGTTCAGGCTATCATCAGTCGAGGATTCGTGAACCTGATATCTCGAAGACTGCTTTTAGGATACGATATGGTCATTATGAGTTCCTTGTAATGTCATTTGGGCTAATCAACGCCCCAGCAACATTTATGCACTTAATGAATAGTGTATTTCAGCCTTATCTTGATTCTTTCGTCATTGTGTTTATTGACGACATTCTGGTGTATTCCTGGAGTCGGGAAGATCATGAGCAACACCTGAGGATTGTGCTTCAGACTTTGATAGAAAAGAAGTTATATGCAAAATTTTCAAAGTTTGAATTCTGGCTTGATTCAGTAAGATTTTTGGGTCATATAGTTTCGTGCGAAAGGATCAAGGTAGATCCGAAGAAGATTAAAGCAGTGCAGAGTTGGCCCAGACCATCGTCAGCTACTGAGATCTGGAGTGTTTTTGGTTTGGTGGGGGTATTATCGCCGATTTGTAGAGGGTTTCTCTTCTATTGCTGCACCTATGACCAAATTGACCCAGAAGGGTGCACCATTCAGGTGGACCGTGGAATGTGAGAAGATCTTCCAAAAGCTCAAGACAACTTTGACTACAACCCCAATATTGGTATTACCTACAGGTTCAGGGTCTTATACTGTGTATTGTAATGCGTCGCATATTGGTCTCGGCGCAGTGTTGATGTAAGACGGTAGGGTGATTGCCTACGTGTCCAGACAGTTAAAGGTACACGAGAAGAATTATCCGGTCCATGACCTTGAGTTATCAGCTATGTTCATGCCTTGAAGATATGGTGGCATTATTTATACGGTGTCCATTGTGAGGTCTACACCGATCACCGGAGTCTACAACATTTGTTTAAATAGAAGGATCTTAATTTGCGGCAGCGGAGATGGTTGGAGTTGCTTAAGGATTATGATATCACCATTCTCTATCATTCCGGGAAGGCCAATATAGTGCCGATGCCTTGAGTCGTAAGGCGGAGAGTTTGGGTAGCTTAGCATATTTACCGGTAGCAGAGAGGCCTTTAGCCTTGGATGTTCAGGCCTTGGCCAACCAGTTTGTTAGATTTGATGTTTTCGAGCCGAGCCGAGTTTTGGCTTGTATGGTTTCTCAGTCTTCTCTTTATGATCGTATCAGGGAGCGTCAATATGATGACCCATATCTTCTTGTCCTTAAGGATACAGTTCAGCACGGTGATGCCAAGGAAGTCACTATTGGATATGACGGTGTATTACGGATGCAGGGCATGCTATATGTACCCAATGTATATGGCTTGCATGAGTTGATTCTCTAGGAGGCTCATAGTTCGCGGTACTCCATTCATCCGGGTGCTGCAAAGATGTATCGGGACTTGAGACAACAGTATTGGTGGAGGCGGATGAAGAAAGACATAATATAGCTCGGTGCCTAAATTGTCAGCAGGTGAAGTATGAGCATCAACGACCGGGTGGATTGCTTCAGAAGTTAGAGATTCCAGAATGGAAATGGGAGCGGATCACTATGGATTTCGTTGTTGGGCTCCCACGGACTCAGAGGAAGTTCAATGCAGTTTGGGAGATTGTGGATAGGTTGAACAAGTCAGCCCATTTCATTCTGTAGTTACTACTTACTCTTCGGAACAACTGGCTCAGGTCTATATTTCCGAGATTATCAGACTTCATGGCATACCGGTATCTATCATCTCTGATGGGGGTACACAGTTTACATCATGGTTCTGGAGAGCTATACAACATGAGTTGGGTACTCGTGTGGAGTTGAGTACAACATTTCACCCTCAGACGGACGGACAGTCCGAGCGCACTATCCAGATACTGTAGGATATGCTTCATGCGCGTGTGATAGATTTTAGGGGTGCTTTGGATCAGTTTTTGCCAGTTTTCTTACAACAACATCTACCAGTCGAGCATTCAGATGGCTCCGTATGAGGCCTTGTATGGTAGGCAGTGCTGGTCTCCAGTTGGTTGGTTCGAATCGGGCGAGGCTAGGCTATTGGGTACAGACTTGGTTCAGGATGCCTTGGAAAAGGTTAGATTGATTCATGATCGACTTCGTATAGCCCAATCTAGATAGAAGAGTTATGCGGATCGGAAGGTTTGTGATGTTGCATTCATGGTTGGTGAGCGGGTCTTGCTCCGGGTTTCGCCTATGAAGAGTGTTATGAGGTTCGGGAAGAAGGGCAAGTTGAGCCCTAGGTATATTGGGACTTTTGAGATTCTTGAGAGAGTTGGAGAGGTGGCTTACGGACTTGCACTACCACCTAGCCTCTCTGCAGTTCATCCAGTGTTCCATGTTTCCATGCTCCGGAAGTATCACGGCGATCCATCTCATGTATTAGACTTCAGCTCAGTCCAGTTTGAAAAGGATCTATCTTATGTCGAGGAACCAGTGGCCATTTTGGATAGATAGGTTAGAAAGCTAAGATCAAAGAACATAGCTTCAGTGAAGGTGCAGTGGAGAGGCCAGCCAGATGGAGAAGCTACTTGGGAGACTGAGCGGGAGATGTAGAGCAACTATCCACACCTATTTGAGACTCCAGGTATAATTCTAAACCCGTTCAAGGACGAACGTTTGTTTAAGAGGGGGAGAATATAACGACTTATCTGGTCATTTTGAGTATTATAACCTCGTCCCCCCATTTACTGCTCAATTTGTGCTTTACAATTGTTGTGTGACTTGCCGGGGTAATTGGTTCAGGTCCGGTGAGGTTTTAGAATGAATTGGAATACTTAGTTCCAAGGTTTAAAGCTTAAGTTCAAATAGTGACCGGATGTTGACTTATGTGTAAACGACCTCGGAATAGAATTTTGATGATTCTAACAGCTCCGTATGGTGATTTTGGATTTAGGAGCGTGTCCGGAATTTTATTTGGAAGTCTGTAGTTAAATTAAGCTTGAAATGGCTAAAATAGGAATTTAAGTTTGGAAGTTTGACTGCCCTTTAACACCCACCTCCAAATCAGCCTTAAACTACCCTTTAACACCCACCTCCTTCTTCCCCAAACAAAAAAAAATGCACCAAACCTCCATTAACACCCACCTCCAAATCATCCTTAAAATACCCTTAAATTTCACCCCCAAACCCAGCTGAAGACACCCCCAAACTGCCACCCAAACACCATGTAAGCATCATTTTTAGCCACATCTTTGATGCCAAAAAAACAGTCAAAATCCAGCACCCTTTTAGCTACAAAAACCAACTGAAACTACCTCCAAAACATTGTAAAACATAGCCACGATTCTCACCATGAATTCTAGCAAAAGGCAGCCCAAAATTATAGCAAAAGCTGCCCAAAAATGCAGCAAAACAGCTGCAAAACCTACCTCCATTAATGCAAATTTTCATCTTCAAAACAAAGCAGCGATTCTCCATTAAAAGACCATCTCGCAAACATCACAAAACTAGCAGGAAAAAACCACTCTTGGTCGCTAAAATCTGAGTGAAAACAGTCCGAGAAAAGTCCCCGACGAGGTCTTGGTTCGAGGTTCTGGCGTACGGTCAGTTACGAGTTGACGACGAAGGTCTCGTTTTTGTTTTTGGATCTCTTCACTTTGAACGAGATTATGTACGAGTCGGAGATTTTTTATTATCAATATATTTGAAAACCGTCGCATATTCAAGGTTCGTTTCCATGCTTTTATCAGTATTTCCATCAAAGTTTCATGTTTTGAATTATCGGTATGATTATATGGTGTATTTAACTGTTGAATCAATGTGAAAGTTTGAGTGATTTATTGCTCTCTGTTTCATCAACGACAAATGATACTGTGTTTTGAATCAATCTTTTACTAAGTACATATCTCGTTTAATAGTTATTCTTGTCAAGTGGGGTTCTTATGGATTTATGTTGGGTGTGAGTATTAATCATGAATTGGAAAAGTCAAATAAGTTACTGTTTGATTTGGTAGAGATCACGTTGGAGTTTAGCATGAGCTTTCATTTTATTCCATTAATTTTCTTCATCAATAATTAAGTATAGATAAAATATAATGAATAAGTGGAATTTATTTCCTTGTCGCATTATCGTACTATACCCGACATAATTGATACCTCTAGTAATCTTTAATAATCAATCTTACCTTTTTCGTAATTGTACCCCGTAATCTTTAAGCCTCACAATAATCCCAAACTTAGCAAATAATTAAACAACTTTGAATAACATAGTGTGCTTTAGGTGTGGCTAATAATAAATTATCGTAACTATGAGTACGGTTCCCGTGACATAATCATAGTACATAATTCCAAATTTGAGTGCACGCTTGTGTAACTTGACCTTAACTGCAAAGTCATAATAAAATTATAACGTTATTTACAATGTAATTTTGTCCTTCAATAAATAATCAAGAAATTAAAGCGGACATAGGTAAAACATGAAAATCAATAAAATACAGTTTATCCAAAAATAATTCAAGCCAAATTTAACCAATAAAAGCGACCGCGCTAGAACCACGGGATTCGGGGAGTGCCTAACACCTTCTTCCTAGTCAATATAATTCCTTACCCGATCTTCTATTTTTGCGGACCAATAAAATTAGAGTCAAGCCTTCCTTTGACTAGGGATTCAAATAAAAAGTGATTTGGAACACCATCAAAATCAATTCCAAGTGTCGACTTTGTAAATAAAATAATCCCTACTCAAGTTTGTCACTTTAATTGGAAAAAACCTTTAAACCACACATATCTTTTGGGGTAAAAAGGGGTATGACATATGTGATAAAATTATTCCCCTTATTTGGGATGAGATTGATGTTATAAAATTATTCCCCTTAATTGGGATGAGATGATTGATAGAAAAGGATGATATCGATCCACACGGCATTGTGGTGAGATAGCCTAGCCGATCGGGTCATGATCGGACACCATGCCGCACATATGGTGGTCATTGTGCTGAAAATTATAATTGAAATTGTGATTGTGGTTGATGTCTCGGATGAGACAACCTAGCCAATCGGGTCGTGATCGGACTCCGTGCTAAATGTACGGTGGTATTAGTATTGTGAATGATGGTATTGTGAACAATGTTATATCGGTGTAAAAGATCTCCCAACCAAATATTATATTATCTTCGTACTTTGAAAATTATTATGTTTTAACTTGGCATTTGGATATTATTGATTGTTGTTTCCATGATTTTCCCTTTCTTACATTGGCATTCTATTTTGAAAAAGGACAGTTAGCTTTACATACTAGTACTATTCCATATGTACTGACGTCCTTTTTGTCGGGGGCACTGTATCTTCAATAGATGCAGGTGATTCAGCTGCAGGCAGCTTTGGTCCTCATTAGCAATTACTCCCTATTCAGCATGTTTTGGTGAGCCCTACTCTATTCAGGGCCCGATGTCACTTGATGTTACACTTTGTGTCTTGAGGTATAGCCGGGGCCTTGTTGCCGGCACTTCCATACTATTCTTCTGTCATACTTAGAGGCTCCATAGACAGGTTGTGGGTGGTGTATGATGTTGGGAATTGAACTAGAAATATTGGTATTTGGCAAATATGTTTTTCATTATATCTATAAACTTGTAATATTTTAGAAATTATGAATGAAGCTACTAATGGAAATGAAATGAGAGTTGTTAATAAAATCTTTTCAGTGTTTGATTAATGGAGTGCATCTTCTCTTTATTCATGGATGAGATTAGGTATAAGGAAATCTAACAGGCTTGCTCGACCGGGTTTACTCGGTTGAGCGTCGGGCGCGTTCCCCGAGTTTGGGGCGTGACAAACTTGCTATCAGAGCCTAAGGTTTTAAAGTGTCCTAGGATGTCTCGAAGCCGTGTCTAGTAGAGTCCTTCTTATCGGTGTGTTGTCTACCATATCTATAATGAGGAGGCTACATGGACATTTAATAATATCACACTTCTTTGATAATCCAGATCATGCGATAGAGCTCAAGATAGGAAGCTAAATTCATCGTTATGTCTCATTTTCCATATGAGTAACCCACGAGTTTGAGGAAACATGGTGGGAATGAACGTACCAGTTGCTAAGGGAAGTGTCCTATTTCCTATTAATGTTACCGCGCCATCGGATTATGTGGTTAGAGCACCTAAGAAATGAAATAGGATTATTGGCATCAATAAGCCGAAATATTTGATATGAAAGAAGAGCCACTCGGGTTTAGCCACTCGTATTTATGTTGGGTGATTCTTGAAATATGTCATGGTTGTGGAAAGAGGGGGCACAAGAAGAACAAATGCCCTTAGGTTGGATACACCTATCCCGGTCTTCCCGATATGCGGGCGAAAATATTTTGCGTCATGTTGTGAGTATGCTTAGAAACGTGTTAGGGGTGGTAGATTTGGGCAATTCAAAAGGCCCATACAACGAGTTGGTGCAGAGATTGTTAATCCTGTCACGGGTCCTGGAGGAAGGATAAGGGGGATGCTTATGATGTATTCAAAAAGGATAAATATAAGGTAAGTGGGGCGAGTCAGTTTAGCGGACCCCATCCTCGTTGTGTGAAGTGTATGAGGTGTCATTCGGGGGGTATGTCACTATAGTACTAATGTATGTTTTGTATGTGGAGTAGAGGGGCATCAATTAAGGTACTGCCCTGTCAATCTAAAGTCATCAAGTAAGTCACTGCTTAGTACATCATTATGAACATCACATTATTTTTCTTGTAGTATATGTACATCCATATTGAAGGGGCCATCATAAGATTTACCTATGTGGTATCATATCTAATGTAAAGCAGCCTAGTGTTGATATCTTTCTTGAGCCACTCTTTCTCTCTCCGGTGTGTGTGGCTCCTATGGATGGAACAATCACTTTACTCCTTTGTGAATATTATCATGAATCTTTTTCACTGTCTAGTAACATGAGAGCATATCGCAACACTTATCATATGAGTACGTGTCAACTGAAAGGGGTCACTTGTCTGCATAAAGTGTCTGGGAAATTTGAGATTTTCACGATTTCATCACATGAATATCCTTTGTTTCGCCTATCTCAGTATGGCTTTCATGTCCACCTAGAGCATGCCTCAGTGAGTAACTCACTTTGTTCCTAGTATTGTAGTTTCCCATGAAGTGGCCTTGTATTGCAGCTTGATAGTTATTATGGAAAACACATATTTAGCTCATAGCAAAGTGTTCATTCTCTCTAACCAATACATGATTTCATCCCAACATTAAGATATCCTAGCTATATGGTTTCACTTGTATGTGGTTGAAAGTTAAGCAGCGTTACCGCGAATTTTCCCTCCCCACTTCAGGTGGATGTTTAAAATTCTAGCACATAATATGAGCATATTGAATTGAAAGACAAATTCGTCGTATCTCTAGTCCTCTCACATAGGATCAACTATTGGCAAATGTTAAGCTGTGAGAATGATAATAATCTCACATGTGTTCAACTTCTTTTTCATCCTCATGGTCTTGTGGCATAGATTCGTTATGCTAGTTACTGTTAAGAGCATAATACAACTTCATGTATTTTGAAACCCATATCACATTCGGGGTGCTAGAATATTCTCATTTCGAGTTAAATTGATTTTTCCTATACTCCAGGAGACAACTGGTGTCACGGACTTGGCTATTTCTTCTTAAGGCTTACTATTGCCGAATAAGATCATGTACATGTTTCCACGTTATCAATGTATACTAGGAAAATCTATGCCTCATTTGTCGAATTGATGATGTCATCACAATGATTAACCATGTCAATGCTATCGATAATAATCTTCAAGTCTCTTGGGATATAAGAAGCATCATCCTGTGATCAAATATATTGGATAATAATCTATCTATTTCTACTAAACGTATGGTGGTTGAAGGTTCAAATATGTCAAATTAGAAGCATCATCCCGTGATCAAATATATTGGATAGGAAGTTTTAGGTCATATTCAAGCTAGCACATCTTAGAGTAATTGTTGGAGGTCGCCAATAGTTTAGTTTGGGTGTTCGGCGTAGAGATTTAGAATTGAAGAAAGTGAACGAGTAATTCTCAATATTTTCTCCATGAGGATGTTATGTGAATTTTTAATAAAGGTAAAATATGTATAGTCACATTAGGCCTTATAAAATCTTTAAAAAAATAAGCCAAACTATGAATATGATGTTTCCCTATTATTGCACTCCGTATACCCGGTGTTTCATGTGTCTATGTCTAAGAAGTTAGTTAGAAATCCTTTGTCTATCATTCCGGTGGAAGCTAGCGAAAGTGAAGTTAATGGATAATTAGCTTATGAGGGGTATCTATTCGTCATCCTTGTTAGATAAGTTTGGGAGTTGAGATTGCCTCTGTTAATGTGTTATGGCGAATTTTGTGAGTAGAGAAGGTCACCTTGAAGGCCGAAAGTGTCGTGGAAAGAAAATATTTTTGCTTGGTTGTATAGCAAGTGGTTGTGATTTGAAAGGTACTTTCTATGTGTTATGATTTAAATATGTGCAGCTCATGTCCAGATATCATTCTTGATAATATAATGCCTGTAATGATGAGATTAGTGTTGTTGGTATACATTGTGATGCTTTGTCAAGTTGTGGATGTGTTTATATATTGATTTTGGTGATTCTCTGACAAGTGGATAGGCCCAGTTACAGGGAAAACTCTGTCGAAATGTTTAAAAATTTGTAAAGATAGCCAAATTTTAAGGGCCATAAGTAAGTTAAAATTTTGGAAAGGAAGTATAAGACCAATGTAGTCATAAGCGCCTATGTACAATGGTTGGAGGTAAAATGATGGTAATTCTATTATTAGAAGTGACTTGTAAAACATTCGAGGACGAATGTTCTTAAGTGGGGGAGAATGTAACACCCCAAAAAATTTCGAAGTACTTAAGCGCTATTAAGAAAGCTAATGTGCGCTAATTATATTATTTTATGTGAAAACGAGGACTATTAATATGATGGATAGTAATTGAATATGATAATAAGTATACGAGGCATATTATAAGTGGTGTGGGGTCTAAGGAGAGCTCTAAGTCTAAGTCAAGTTAGAAATTACATGATAGACTAAAGTTTCAAATGAGTACGCACAAGACCAAACTTTGGACGAGCATATATCCATATATATAAGGAGTTATATGATGACAACCTATAAAATGAAAGATCTTCGAGTTCAGTTTCTAACGCTTCAAACCGTTCGTCATGTGGACACTCCTACAAGAAGTTATGACTAAATTACCAAAGGCTGGCAGAATGTGATTCTGCAGCCAATTCTGCGACCGCAGAATCATTTTTCTGTAGAGATTGATGTGATAAAATTATTCCCCTTATTTGGTATGAGATAGATGTGATAAAATTATTCCCCTTAATTGGGATGCAATGATTGATATAAAAGGATGATGTCGATCCACACGGCATTGTGGTGAGATGGCCTAGCCGATCAGATCATGATCGGACACCATGTCGCACACATGGTGGTGATTGTAATAAAAAGTGTAATTGAAACTGTGATTGTGGTTGATGTCTCGGATGAGACGGCTTAGCCGATCGGGTCATGATCAGACTATGTGCTAAAAGTACGGTGGTATTGGTATTCTGAACGATTGTATTGTGAACAATGGTATATCAGTACTAAATATCTCCCAACCAAAAATAATATTATCTTCGTATTTTGGAAATTATTATATTTTAACTTGGCATTTAGATATTATTGATTGCTGATTGTTGTTTTCATGGTTTTTTCTTTCTTACATTGGCATTCTATTTTGAAAGAGGACAGTTAACTTTACATGCTAGTACTATTCCATATGTACTAACGTCCCTTTTGTCGGGGACGCTGCATCTTCAATGGATGCAGGTGATTCAGCAGCGGGCAGCTTTGGTCCTCGTTAGCAATTACTCCCTATTCAGCAGGTTTTGGTGAGCCCTACTCTATTTAGGGCCCGATGTCACTTGATGTTACACTTTGGGTCTTGAGGTATAGCCGGGGCCTTGTTGCCAACACTTCCATACTATTCTTTTGTCATACTTAGAGGCTCCGTAGACAGGTTGTGGGTGGTGTATGATGTTAAGAATTGAACTAGAAATGTTGGTATTTGGCAAACATATTTTTTATTATATCTATAAACTTGTAATATTTTGGAAATTATGAATGAAACTACTAATGGAAATGAAATGGGAGTTGTTAATAAAATCTTTTCAGTATTTGATTAATGGAGTGCATCTCCTCTTTATTCATGGATGAGTTTGGGTAGAAGGAAATCTAATAGACTTGCTCGACCGGGTTTACTCGGTTGAGCGACGGTCGTGCTCCCCGAGTTTGGGGCGTGACATGACCGAAGTCAAACTTAGCCTTTTAAAGCCAAACTAAGGAACCAAGTATTTTCGATTTCAACCCGAACCCTTTCAAATCCCGAACTAACTATCCCCGCAAGTCATAAAACAGTAAGAGCACATACGGAGAGTCTTATTTAGGGGAACGAGATTCTAGAAAGCAAAACGACCGGTTGGGTCGTTACAATTGACTTGCCTAGCGGTAACATTGGGCGTCATCACGGCCTACAGGAGAAATTGGGTCGTGACAAAAAATGGTTTACATTCTCATTCGCGCCTCCTTTAACTTCATATATGATCTGGATGAGCAATTTTCACCTCATTAAGTAAGGCTCAAAGTTTATTTTCTTATCAAATGAGTGATGAAATCCTGTGATGAAATCCTCATGGGGAATATGCTGCTAATATCAATTTTCTTGATCTGAATTATATATAGAGTTGATTCTTTTTAAAAAATATATGTTTAAACTAACTTTACACCTATATACTGTCACGAAAAGGTAATTGTTGTAGTGGCATTTTATACTTGCTATAGCCTTGCTTCAGAATATATGCTCTATAGATTCTCCTTTGGATATCCGAAATGCTTGTATTAGGTCTTCTCTGTTGACATTTGTTTAATTTCATAAGGAAATGTAGGACTGTTATTATTGGATATTATTATAAACTATTTCAGCTCAAAATATTGCTCTCTCTTTTCAATTTGTTATAGTTAAATATTTGTGAGAAATTTCATGGAATTGGGTACTTCAGCCTTTGCTAAATCTTAAAGTCATCTATGACCATATCAAGCTATATACCCAAAAAACAAAACATTGCAAAAATTATTTTCAGGTATATAAGCACTTTCCGAGAAGTATCCTATATTCGAAGTAATGACTTATTTGACTTGGCTATTTCTCTAGTTGGCTTCTTTGTTTAATTTCCTCGACACTTTCTCTGTGATATTTAGCAAATGGAAAGCCAAACGTGAGAGAAAGTCACTCGATTATGTGCCAATTATTCTACTTTCTAATAATGGACATACTTTCTAATATTGCATATGCATCCATCTAATAACATATATACCTTGAAACTTTTACTTAAAGTTCCATTTTGCTAGTATTTCACTAAACAAGATCTTTCTGGAATTGTACAAAGACAGTATGAGGTTTATCTCGGATTGTTTACATGAGGGATGATATAATTAAGAGCTAAAGTTATCAAGAGATACGCTAATTTTGAAATTAAAATTAGAGGAATTATGACCATATGTGGTATATATATATGATAAAATGAACAAGATATATAATTGTTTCGTCTCAATTCCAAACTCAAAGTTAGAAAAATGTTGAATGTTGTAAATATTTTTTTCTTTTCTATCTTTTGTTCCATTATGGAGAGAAAACATGAGATATGAGTTTTTATTTTGTGTTTTACTTAATATAATAACAACAAATTACAATTAATTTCTCCCTTATTGGAATTAGAAGCTTGGAGTTAAGAATATTTTATGAGGACAAATGTACAATGTGATTGGTGAAGTTATTCTGGATTTTAAAATCAATAAAGAAGATCGATTTTCCCGATCATTTAGAATTTAATGTAGTACTATTTTGTTTATGCGTACGAAATTTTATCATTTTGTTTATTATTTCACTAATTTGTTTATGATTACGAAAATCTTATGGTTTTATTATTTCATTTTTCCCCCTTTAAATTTTCTAGTTCGATAGGCTGTCCTTGTATGATTTTCTTTATGTTTATCTTTAATACCTAAACTGTTTAGGTGAATATTCTGAAAAAGCCGTCCAACATTTTCCCCCCTAAAATATACATAAACTAATCAGATGACCCCATCTTCGCCCCTTAGGCAATATCCTATTCCCCTTGACCTTTCACAGTTCATTTTCTGTATAAAAACCAAGCAGAGAGCCAAACTCTCACAATCTCGTATCTTACTTTTTCTTTATTCACATTTTTCGCACCATACGACAAAGTGTGATATTACATTTTGTTCGAGCTAACATGTAACTTGCATTTTTGTTAGACCTAACATGTAAAGACAAAGTGTTTATTCCCATTTTGTTGGATCCATTATCATAAGTCATATCGTTTCTACTTTTTCGAGAAAAATGCTGCAATTATTTACAGTGGCATACTTAGCGTCGCCGCTTATGATCTACGTACCACCAATTCGGAGGTTGAACATGTTGGTGGAGTCGTTGGAATTTCTTCTCCATCATACAACATCAATGTGTAATATCACTACCATTCTTCGCTTTCGCCTTTTCTTCTCCACATACTTCTCCATCCCTCCTGTTCTCCTTTCCTCTCCTCCGCCTCCAACTCTAAGGTAGTAGATTTTACTCCACTTCTATATATTTTGTAGCAATTTTTTCGGCTTCCAAATGAGCACCTGAAATATCAAGGAAGGAGAATATTCAAAAAAATCAAACAAGGATTCCCACCGGTTCAATTTTGGCAAGGGAATATAAAATTTTCAGTTTTCTTGTTAGAATGGATTGTGTGTCTTTTTCTCTCTCTTTTATTGTTTGAAGATTTTTTCTTTTTTGGTTTTGTTCATAGTAGAGTAGAAAAACTATATTGCTTTTTGAAGTAATAATACAGTTGGAAGTTGTTTCGTGAAAAAAAAAAAACAAAATAGTCCCTTATTTATAAGGTTAGATGTATTTTGGTTCTTGATAGTATATGTTTTAGTGATAAAATAGAGAAAAACATATACTAATAGAAACTTAATACTCTAGTAACTAACTCAAAGTAATGGCGTACCTAACAATAAAACAAGCTCATCTAGGATAGAACATGGGAAATTGAATATGATGACTGAGTTCCATCACCCTATGATCTCGAAAGCTTTTCAAGAATTTATATGCTACTGTTAATTAAGACGTGGGGTTTTCATTAAGATCTCGAAGTTGAAAGCTTTTCAAGAGAACATGCATGTAGCACTGCTCTTTAACTTTTCATTAAGAAAACCAAGATATTATGTTTTTGTTTAATTGTTTCAAGAGATTATTATGCTCTACTTAGTAACTATTTGTACAATTGACAAGAAAAGCAGACCATGTCCAGAAGAGGTGAGAGTGTCTCAGCTATGTAAGCCCAACAAGAAGATATCAAATGCATTCTCTCTCCCCCCCCCCCCCCCAAAAAAAAAAGAGTAAGAGTCCATTTGGAGTGACTTAAAAAGCACTTTTAAGTGCTGGAGCTTGTTTTATAAATAAACATTTATGTGTTTGGATAAAAATGCTGAAACTGAAAAATAATTGTTCAAGTGTTTGGTAAACAAGTGATAGTAAACACTTTTTCTGTTAAAGTGACTGAAATATCCTTAAAGCTGCTAACACTAAAAAGTAGCTAATTATTATAAGTTTTTAATGCTAAATTGATTCTTATACAAATTGATTTATGTCTTTTCGTTAAGTTCTCAATGATTAGGTAAAACTATTTTTAATATATATAAATTATTTATTTAGATAACATATAATAATAATAATTTGACTAAAGAAAGAAGTGTGAGGGGAAGGGAGCAGCACGGGAAGAAAGAAAGGAAAGGAAAAAGAGGGGAAAATAATGAATGAAAGAGTAAAGAAAGAAATGAAAGGAAAAGAGAGGAAGTTATGGAAGAAGAGGAAGAAGAAAGTCAACAAGAATGGAGAAAAGAAAAAGATAGTAGTATGTTTTAAGGTTTTTTATCGGGGTAATTTCGGGATTAAGAAAAATTATAAGGGATAAAAATGTAATATCCCTGGTCAAAGCAATATGGCTTTTAAGCCAATTTCGAAAAAGTTGGGATTACCTAACTTATTGGTTTTAGCTTTTTTAAAGCAGATTTTAACTTTTTTTAAGCCATTTTTTTTATTGCCAAATACTTTCAGAAGTTAAAAAGGGCTTAAAAGTTGATTTAAGCTGGTTTAACCAGCTTTTAAGCCCATCCAAACAGGCTCTAAATAATAATATTTGAGTAAAACGACGTACATACATTTATCTATTTATCTATCTATATTTATTTATATGCTATATTAAAAGCACGAATCTCCTTAGCGAAATATCGTTTGTCTTTTTTACCCTTTAAAAATAGAATTTACACTGGACAAAATAGTCGATATAATTAAATTTTCTAATATTTAGGACATTAAATCAACTAAATTTTACTCACTAAATGATTCCTTATTTGAATTATGTATGAAGTCCTAATATTTAGGATTTCAAAATTAATAAATATTTAACTTTATATAAATCAACTACATTTCTAAGTACATATTCCTGTATTCACCAATTAGGATTTGGACGTGTGAGGAAGAGTTTTAAACTATGTTAGAAAGGTATAAAAGTTTCCAATAGAGATAAAATTTAATTAATATACTTTAAAGTAC